>NW_024499239.1:3780137-5133245 GCF_017590055.1 Onychostruthus taczanowskii
GCCGCCCGGCCCGGCCCGGCCCGGCCCGGGGGCGACCCGCCGGCCCCCTCCTGTGTGTCTCCCTGGCCGGCTCCCGCCTCGTCGCCTCGGCTCCTCTGGCTCATCGGACGCCCCGGCCCGGCTATGGCGGACTTCGATGAGATCTACGAAGAAGAGGAGGACGAGGAACGGGCGCTAGAGGAGCAGCTCCTGAAGTACTCCCCCGACCCGGTGGTGGTGCGCGGCTCTGGCCATGTCACCGTGTAAGGGCCGCGCCGGGGCCTGCGCGGCCGGGGCGGGCGGTGGAGGAGGCCCGGGCGGCGGGACGGGGGCGGCGGGGAGCGCCGAGCTCGTGGGTGCAACTTGGGGCAGGTCGGGGGATAGGCGTGGGCAGCACCGGGCCGGGGCTGCTGCCCTTCCCCTACGTCCGTGAAGCTGCGAAAGGCTCTTCTCGGCCCCACTGGGCAGCTGGGAGCCGCCTGGAAACTCGCAGGCTAGTGCAAACCTCTAACTAGGCGCTGAGGAAACAAGACTGGCTTGGGCTGTGACTGGCAGAGGAATGTGAAGTATTTGTCCAAAATGATGAGCTGTCAGGAAGTAAGGTGCCTGTGTTCCTCTGTATAACAGGTATGTGCCAGCACATGACCGGCTGGACTATTGAAGGTTGTTTATGTGCCTGTTACCCACTCTCATTTAACTTGTGGCTGCTGATATTCCTCTGAGGACTTTAACAAAGAAAAGGCATCAGTTGGTCAGATAGCTACGTGTAAAATTATGTTGTAATTGGTGTGCATTGTTTCACTGTGTTTGACATAAAAACAACTTTGTTTTGTGTGTGTGTTTGGTATCTGAGTCTAGCAGCAAGTGACCATGAGCTTGTGTAGTACTTCTCAATAATGTAAGAGATGAGGGTATCATTCCTTCCATCAGTTCTGTCAGGCTCACTCTGTTGAAGTGTAGTAGTAGTTGTCAGTTACAATTTATAGTGTCAGAAGCTGAAATACAAACCTGGAGACAAAGCACAGCAGTACAAACTTTTGGTTTCTTTTGTATTCATTGTTCAGCAGAACTAGGTTTGTAGTACAGACATAAAAGCTGAAGATAATGTGGTCTGCTTCTCTGAGTCTCATAAACTGTTACTGATTTTCTGATACCGACTTGACAGGTTTTTTTGCCACTTGGGCATATTGTTGCTTTATTATTAGGTTGACACAAATGCTAATAGCTGGGCAGTGCAGTTAGCTGTCTAGTTAAAAACAGGAAGTTATGGGTAGACTGAGAGACATTTGAAAAGTCAGAAGGATGTAGATGGGGCTGGAGGCTAAGGAGGCCCTGTGAAAGAGTAGAAGCATGTAGTCAATATGTTCACTTATGACTGTTCATTGTGAACAGAAGCTGTACTATTGATTCACTGAAAATAAGCCAGTAGCCTAGTCTGTTTCTGAAAAACAGAGCAAAACCACAATTAAATAGTTTTCATATTAGCAAATTAAAAGTACAAATAACTGAAACAGAGGCAAACACTGGTTTCTTCACCAATACTTGAAGGTAAGTTGTGCAAGACAAGATGAGGGCCCGTTAGTGGAATGTTGGGGAAGCTTGTGAAGCATTGGCTGTGACTAGTAAGGGCCTTGTGGTTGAAGGATGGCTAACTTGATAATTGTTCATTAATAGTTACTAGCTCATTATTACTTTAAGGTCTTCCTTAAAGTACTTGTTCTTTAGGTTTTGAATGAGCAATGAAATACCAATGTGTGCCTCCAAAATTAGGCAATTGATCTTCATCTACTTTCTTTACTGTGCCAGGTGTTAACAGTAAACTACATAGCATCAGCCACTTTTACCTTTTTACAGTCTATAACTTTTTTGGTCATTGATCCAGAAGCTTATTATTAAAAGTTAGATCCCTTTTAGAACATTCATTTGGTGAATATAAGGAGTAGGTCTAGTCTTGTGTACATGATGAATTTGTCTTGCCAGTATAAAAGCATGTGTGCATTTTGAAGGTCCGACAAAAATGATCAGCAGTTAAGCAGATACTGGGTTGATCTGTCCCTGGCTCTGCAGTTTGAAGAGTTGCTGACTGCTACTGCTGTGTGTATTTAAACAGAAGCTCTCTTTCCATAGTCTGTTGTCATATCCTTTCTGATCTTACATAGGAGTCATACTGTTGAGTTTGAAATATGTCAGTTCCATGACTACATATCAACATCAGAGAGACATTTACCATTACTTGATTTCATCCAATAGAGAATGGAAGTAAGTCTTTTCTGAGTAATGAAAATCAGTTAAAGGAAAGCAGTTAAATATTATCCAAATAAAACATATGAAGTCTTTGCCTTTTAAGGATGTGGAGCTTTTGGTTAACACCAAGTTTTGTCCTTAAACTCACTGTTTAAAGCAGGTGGCCGGCAATGCCAATATTTTTTTTTAACATTGTTTTTTAAATACTTAAACTTAGTTAAACTGTTTTCACACCAACAGGGTTTTGATAGCTTGGTAGACAGGAGTAACATCACCTGGTTGCTGAAAATTTCGGTTCTCTCTTATAATGGCAAAAAATTTGAAAGCACTGAGAAAATAGAGATCCTTACTTACAACTGAACTGAAAGTCCAAGGTGTCTCATACTTGTTTCTGAAATCTGTATTATGGTAGGAATGGAGGTACATGATGTGTTTGACATTGTGAAGAGAATATTTATCATAGGTGTCTGATAGTGTTTTCCAGTCTGTTTTCCAGTGATTGTTTTCCTGTTCCTCAACCAGTTGAGACATGTAGCATATATATAACAGACTGTATTAACTAGTAATACTGGATTTATTCTTGCAGTGCTGGAATGATGGCAAGTCATTGGGATGTGCTGATGAATGCCTTTCTGTGCTGTTGTTACAGCACCTTATATCTTAATGCAAGATAACTTTTTGTGGGGGGAAAAAGAACTTATAAAAGATGTATTTATCCAAGTAAGTGTCTTTATTATTAAACTGAAGTCTGCTAATATATTTTTCAACCTGAGTCTGTATCAAGGACATATGAGTGAAAACTGGGCTATGTGAGAATCATGAAGCATGTTAACATTTGTGAAATATATATGTATTTGTTAAGGGTTGGGAACATGTGGACCTAAAGAGTAAAGGCAGTGAAAAAATGGTTTAGTGTCCCCATAAGAGAGGACAAAGAGGAAGAGGATAGCATGTGTCAATTTTTTTTTGTTACGGTGATCTGAGCTGCATGCTGGAAAAGGTTCCAAATTGTCTGTGTCGTATACTGTAAACTTCTAAACTTTAAAGTTTCCACCTCTCACCATTTCTTTCTCCACTGTACACAAGGGCAGGAATTTATCTGTACCTTTGAAGTGGAGTCAGGTTCCAGAAATGCTTGTTCAGGTCCAGGAAGGGTAAAGAAAGTACTGATGCATGAGGTGAGCATGGATCTGTTGAAGACATGATGTAAAGTGGAAAGGCATAGAGCAAGCAGAGAAGGGTGCTTGTCGCTGGAGATGCACTGTTGTACTAAAGAAAGCTAATAGAATAGCTGTCTGAGGAAATGCATCTCCAAAACATTGATTTCCAATATTTTATTTTAAGGCTTACTTTTGCTATTTTTTTGGTCAGAGCAGTTACGTATTTACATTGAACGTGTAGGAGTGTTTTGTGGAGTTTCTAATACTTTTAATTTCTGAATTTCAGCTTGCAGTCAAGAGTGACAATTCTGAGATCACATAACTGCTTACAATGTATGGTATGCTTTTAATGTATGGAGTCACCTCTTTTTACTACTTGCATATGGTGATAAGACTGTGTGTCAAGCTTAAAATTATGCTGGTAACTGTTTGAGTTAGCTTCAGCTTTGCTACCCCTCCATGTATTAAATATTACCACAAGCCTTGAGTACAGGCTCTCAGTCTCTTTGCTTGTAACTTCAACCAAGTGTAACTGCATTGGTTTGAAGTTTCTGTGCCTCACTCTGCCTCAATGTTTGTAATTTCAGATAGCTGTAGAGCTTTTCCAGTGGGAGTTGCTTTTCTCAGGCATGACTTTTGTGAACTTTATGAATATTTGTGTTTTTGGTGGAGCTGTCAACATTTGAATACTTTACAAATAGTGATTTAATAAACTAATTGTATAGTAAAGTGGTGTTACCTTTTAGTTTTTTGTGACTTGTGATGGCACCTGTGTATCTTGAACTTGGAGTCATTCTCCAGGCTTGGCTGCTTCTAAAAGGTATGTGAATCCAAGGGTTTTTTCAGCCTTTGGTTTCCACTTCAACTTACTGGCAATTTTAAGTAGGGCTTGACACTTAACTGATAGGGCATGACTCTGACATTTATATAACTTTTGCCTCAGCTCTTAGTTTCGCTCAGCAGTTTGAAGAAAAGGTGGTTGGTCCTCCTGTCATGGAGTATTCAGAAAGATTTTCAGTGGTAGCAATGTTTCCAGTAAATTAAGTTTCCTTTGTTCTATGTTGGAGTAGTCAACTTGCCATATGTGTTTCTGTGTAACAATTCTCATTTGTCATTTCACCAGTTTTGAGAGACTTACAGACTTGCAGAGCTACTATTCTAGTTAGAAATACTGAAATATGGCAGATAACTTCTGTGTAAATAAGGTCTCCTGTGAGATCTTACTGCAGCCTTTCAGTATGCAAAGGAGGCTTATAAGAAAGGTGGAGAAAGAATTGTTGCCTGGGCCTGTAGTGGCAGAACTGTGGGAAATAGTTTTAAACAGAAGGAGCATAGATTTAGTTTGGAGATAAGGATGAAGGTGATGAGACACTGGAACAGGTTGCCCAGAGAACGTGTGGATGCACCATCATTGGAAGTGTTTGATGGAACACTTGGGTCATTGGAAGTGTTGGTTGGATGCAGCTTTGAGCAGCCTGATCTAGTGACAGGGAGATTAGACTAGATGATTTTTGGTTCCTTCCAGCACAAATTTATATTTGTATGATTCTACCGCCTGTAATCAATGATAGGAAAATTACCTGCTTACTTTGCCTTAAGACCCTATGAAAAAGCCACCTACATCCTCAAACTACATAGCCCAGCGTGCTGCTGCAAACTTTGGCAACAGGTATTGCGGTATATGGATTGCATGTAAGTCTGGCTGTTCCTGGCGTCCACTCTTCTTGTACTCTCTGGCATCTGCAGCTATGTGAGTGATGTATACTTCACCACTGTCTTGGCTTTAGTGTGTTTGTCAGGGAACTTGTGTAATCTTACTTCAAATCTTTTGGCACTGTTTGCATCAGTAATGTCATGTGGAAACACACCCAGAACTTTCTTTTTAGCTGCACATTCTTTTAACTGTTTTAAACCAATTTCTGACTAATTTCAGTCAGCACTCTCTGTTGTGGGACTTGTGGATGAACACTCCCCTTACCCATTGTCTTCCTGAAACTTTGCACTTTAATCATATGTCCCCCTCAGCCTTCTCTTTTCCAGCTTAATGTCAGCCTTAGTCTATTGAGGCAGCTTCTTTATTCCCTTTATTACACTAGCCTTCTTTCTCTCTGCCTTTTTCTAACTCCAAATCCTTAATGAAATGGGGATACCAGAGCTGCACCCAGTACTGAATATGTAGGTTTCATGGAGAGTCAAAATGAAGTTAATCACTTTGGTGGTGCCCGGTATTTTATTGCTATTTCTGGTGACTGGTGCTTGCATTGAGGTGATGTTTAAGAGAATCATGAGTGGTGATAAAAAATCTGTCCTGTGAGCTGTATCTGTCAAACTTTAGTGGGCTGTCACATAAGTATAGTTTAGGAATGCCAAAATTCACCACCTTTTATATATCTACAAAGCAACTCATCTGCCACTTTTTGTCCACTGGGTTTTATGAGATTTCTACAGTAGCTTACCACATAACTGCCTGTTTGGTTACTTGGACAAAGTTCTCCATTGGCATGCAGATCATTCATTTCAGTGAGAAAAGAAGAACAACCCTAAAACTCTGGGAAGTACCTAGCTCCTCGATAGAATATTGTGAAAGCAAATTATGTCAGTGCTCAAGGCTCAGGTAAGCTTTTCTGTGCACAATGCAGCAATGTGTGATAGGTGTTACTGCTAATATTTCAAGTCTTGAGCAGTTTAGTTTCTGATTTTTGTTTGTAGTATCTGATACAGTGCTCTGGTTTATATTCAGAATTTTTTAAATTACAACTTAAATTTTACACTGACTGCTGTATACCAGATTAGTAGCCAGTCACATTAATGATTTTGTAGTCTGTATAGTCTCTACTTGAAGTTACTGACCAGCCCAGATGCCAGAAAATACTCGGATTTTCTTTGAGGTTCATCTATTTGTGAACCCAACCAAACAACTGTAAGGCAGAAAACATTTTTAATGGATAAGCTGACACTCCTCTGACCTTTAGATCAGAAACCCAGGAGATAAAATAACTCGGCTCATTTCAAACTGCTTCATAACTTTACATTTATAGTTATTTATTTTTAAGCCATGTTTTGTTATATAGCATTTTGTGTTTTGAAACTTACTATGTATTTCTTTTCTGAAAATCAAGCTGGTGTTTATTCCATTTTTATGCTGAGAACATTTATATAGCACTGGATGAGCTTTTCTTCAAGATACATTTGTACTGGTGCAGGAGAGAGGTAGTTCCAACTGTGGCCTTAAGCTGCTTCCCTTTTCCCTTAAGTGCTTCACTTACCTCACTTGCCACTCTTGCTTATAGGTTTTGCTGACTTTGGGGAAGAGTCAATAGTATCAAGAGAACTGTAAGAAGATACTATGGGCAAGATGGTTTTCAATCTGTGTACAATGGTATATTTTTGTTAGTATAATTTTAAGAATTTCTCTTAATTTTCCTGTTGTTAGTGCTGTTACTGATACAGACCCTGAGAGTATTATGAGGTGCTTGTAATTTGTGGTGTGGATTAGGGTTATTTATAATTTTGCTACAATCTAAATTTTGTTTTTGCAGGTTTGGACTAAGCAACAAATTTGAAGCAGAGTTTCCTTCATCTTTAACTGGAAAGGTGAGTATCTTTGAACAGAACTTTGGAATTGGAGTTCAGATTTTATTACAAAAACAAGTGTTCCAATTATAGGGTACTGTAAAAGTAATAAAGTGCACTGTAGTACTAGTTTGTTTCTTCTTTTTCATTTCCCTTGTAGGTTGCACCTGAAGAATTCAAGGCCAGCATCAGTAGAGTCAACAGTTGTCTTAAGAAGAATCTTCCAGTTAATGTGCGATGGCTACTATGTGGATGCCTTTGCTGCTGCTGCACTTTAGGTTGTAGTATGTGGCCAGTTATCTGCCTCAGTAAAAGAGTAAGTTGAATTATTAATATAATTTTTGATAGTTAGAATTGTACTGGTTTTGTGCTCATTTTGGTTTTCTTTTCTTTTCTCCTCCTTCACCATTAAAACCTGTTGCTGGAATGTAGTTAAATCACTTTTATTTTGTACATTTTGGTATCAGTTGTCAGCTGTACTGGTGAAAGTTACAGGATGCCAGTCAGGACTTTGAGCTTTTAACTCAATGAGAGGTGGTATAGCTGAATGCCTCCTACAGCTGTTTGTAAAGCTACTATTGTTATTGAACCAACTTTCAATATACTCTTTAATAGCTGCATCTTCTCTGTGATACCCTGAGATGATCAGAATTTGCCAGTGAATAAGTGGCAGTTTGGTTTTGAGGAGCTTCTGATTACACTGTGGCCCCAAAGAACCACATGTTTTTTTGTTAAAAGAGTAGTTTTTACAAAGAATAGTTGATGCTTTTTTTTTTTTTTTTTAACATGAAGAACTTGAAAATAGCCTTTTGTCTATATACACTTGGCACTTAGAGCATTGTTCACAACAGAAGCTCATTACACGTGCCTGGTTTTCACTTCCTTTTCTCAGTGCACTGAGAAAATAGATTATCCTCCCACTTCTTCTGTGTGTGTAAAAATTGTCTTTGGCTGGTTCTATATCTCTTTTCAGGAAGTCTCCTCTTGCACTCATCTCCCCACTATTTAGTACTGTTCATCTTTCCATTTTATGTCATGCCTTGTATATGTTTTCTCTTATGTTATACCTCTTTATGCTACAACTTGTGTACAATTCAGTGTATGAACAGTCATGATTTTCTTTATCAAAATAATCATTTTTTAGAGTTAATAAGTAAAGGCATTCTAAAAAAAGATTTATGGGATGAACATTGATTATAGCAAAACTGATGTGCATTTTTGTATCATCTGACTATCTGTGTTAAGATCTAACCAAAACAAAAATACTGGTGCCAGTGTGAATTATATCAAACCCTAAGTTTTTTTATCTTCAAGCTGTTGCAGGCTAGTAAGCATCCTGTAGCATGATTGTATATCCATAGCCCAAAAATCTGCTAGAAGAAATTAGAATCTGGTGATTGCTTTAACAGATAGGCAGGTGACTTTGCTAGCTTGCAGAGAAGACCTTTACCATTCAAGGCCTAGCACTGTAGGTAATAAACACAAGAGAAGCATCCATTGCTACTGTCCATGTTTCACTTCCAAATGCGAATGCTTGTGCTGTTACAAAGTTTGACCCAGTTTTCTCACATAATGTATTGTAGCAGGAAATGGTCACAGGATGTAACTTGGTAGGGGCTGATGTCACAAGCTCTCATCTTCTAGACTGGGTCCTATAATCAACTTTTTATATGGTGTCAAACAATGTCAGAAAAAATACAAGGGCTTCTAGCATCTGGAGTTAGAAAACAATTTGAAGCTGAAGAGAGAGGTTCTGTGTGGGAACCTGGTCAAGCAACAGTTAGAGAAGATGTATGAGATAAGGTAAAAAGGTAAGCTCCTTCCAAAAGGATAAATCTGGAAAAAAAAGCCGCAACCACAGATACTTTGTTCAGAGGAGGCTGGAGAGAGGATAATGGTGTCATTGTTGCTGTAATATAGAATGCATAACAAGAGAAGAGTACTGGAAGGAGCATGAGCAGCAGGAGCATGAACCCAGATTTGTGACTCAACTTGTCTAAGTTGTCCTAAGGTGTGGCCCTGACTGTCAGTAAATGTTGCATTTTTCCTGTTAAAGTTGGTACTGGAAGATATTTATGGACCTTTGCATCTTTTTCTGCACTTGGGTGTCCAGCATTAGTGCAACTTAGGACTCAGCTGCCTAAACAAAGTATCTTGTGCCACTGTAGATAGCACAGTGGCACTAGACACTGATGACAGTTTGATTATTCTTCCAGAGTAAAAGTAATTTAAATCAATGTGGAGATTTCAGATCAGCATCACTTGTCCATGTCAGCAGCTTGCCAAATGATTGTGTCCTTACAGGGCTGTTTCTCAGATAAAAAACTCAGAACTTGGTGTCTGTTGGACATCTGAAGACTGTATATAGAGCATTAATTAACTTGTGTTCTAAAAGACAAAGTGAAAGGGGAGAGTCTGCTTTCGCAAGCTCCTATCTCTTAATCCTGGAAATGGCTGAGAAGGAACACTTTTCTGTGATGGAGGAGTTAAGGGGGAAAACTGGAATATTTTTCAAGGACATGTTTGGAAATTCTAGTGTAGGAAACAAGCATAAGAATTTTTATTATTCTAGTCGGGGCTACTACTTTTACTTACAGAAAAATGGTGAAAAGTTATTGCCACTTGGGTTGCTTGTATAGATATGGGTGGATTTAACTTTTGTCTTGATAGATCTGGAGCAGAAAAATATGAAGTGATATAAATCCCTTAAATCTCTCTTACCTGGAATTATGGGGTTTGAACCCTGTAATAATAATTCAGTCAGTATTGAATTGTATCCACAAGCTTCTGCATAAAGGAAAAATCTTAGGACTTTCCATCAGTTTATGTCAAAGTGCTGTGACAAGTGCAGGAAATTTGTGCAGATTATGTTTTAATTGCACAACAAAAATATACAAGTCTTCATATTTTCTCTTTTCTACTGAAATAGAGGACTAATAAATTAGTTTTGTTGAATTACGGATATAGTGAGCTAACAAGTGGAAGAGTTTCTCAAGGAGTTTATTAAATGAAATAACAGTTTTAATATAGAAGTGGAATTTTTCTCAGAATTACCAATTAAGAAATGTCTGTTTTAATGAGTCTGAATCAATCTACCCAGGTCTTGAATTGCTGGTATAGTTTGCGTCTCTTTTTCAGAGAAAGATTTTTTTTTTTTTTTATGGTTCATGTAGACAAAATGTCAATTGCAGCGTCAGAGTTAGGGTAATTTTCTTAGTGGTTCTCTTTTTCCTGTATTTTTAGTGCCTTTCATTGACTTTTTTAAGTTCTAACATAGGAAAGTTGTCACAAATGTAAGTACAAATTCTGAAATTATTGAAAGTTTGTGTATAATGGGAATACCTGCTTCTTTTCATGTAGTGAAAAATAAGGTAATGGTTTGTCTCCTTAAATCAGCAGGTACTTCAAACTAGGAATTAATTAAGCCACAAATGTTTGTAAGTTTAATTGTTGATGATATAATTTTAATGTGTTTCCATGCAGTGAAAGCTTTCCTTTCACTGAATTTTTCTTTTCAGTGCTGGTTTTGGAGTCTGCATAGTGTTGTTTCTTTTCTCCATTTGCACCGAGATATTTGGAAAAAGCCTTCTACTCTTCAGCAGTAAAATAACTGTTTTATTTGATTCAGTATCTTACTGCTTCTCTCCTTTTATGTGGTCTTGATTTGATTTTAATGAATAAAAGCTGCAAGAAAGTTGCAGGAAGTACAGTCCCTCATTTGCAGATCTAGATCATAAGTGATCTTAAGCAGTTTTACTCTTAGAATTCACCATCTTTTCTGGGACAAATTCTAGGTTGTGCAAATGAACATTAAGTCTTTAAGTTGTTGTTCTTTAAATAAAAAGAATGGCATACTGAATTATAATTCAAAAAGCACTGCAGGCTGAGGTGCCCATTTGAAGCCACTTTTTCAAATGAATTGGTGCCCATTTTCAGTATTAACTAAATGCTGTAGTTCCTGATGGGTAAATAGGATATATAATTTCAATTGAAACAGTAACAATGGAAGCTATGATAGCATTGCAGTACTGCTGGATTTCTTAAAAGCTGGTATTGTACAAGTAAATTGCATGTTTCAAATGTTTCATGGGCAATCTCTTAAAATGAATACAATTAGATATTTAACAGTGTGATCTGTACTAATACTTTCAAGAGCGATTTGTTTGTTTGTGAATTCACACAAAGCTGATGAATGCTGCTTAAGCCTCATCATTAGTTGTCACTTTCATAGCAGTTCACCTCTTCAGAGTGCTGTATAAACATAGCTAATTACAACTTCCAAAGTATAAATTAAATATGTGGTGGAGGAGATGGAATGAATTTTCTTAAATTTTATAGTCATGTTTGTCAGTGGATGACACTAATGTTAAAATACATTAGGTCAGTTTATTGAATTTATGAATACATGACATTTATTTTCAAAACTGAAAAAACTGTATGTTTTTCTCTTATGCCCATCTGCCAGGGACTTTGCCCTGAATGCACTCTTAATGGCATAATGCTTTTCTGAGGAGTTCCACAAGGCAATTACTTAAGACAAAAGGTGCCTTGTTTTTGAAGTATCTGTTTAGACAGTTCACATTATAATTCAGTTTGGAAGAATCTTTAAAATTTTAATGTATTTATTACGGTTACCCTAACCAGAGCACATAGCATTTTTGTGTTGGCTCTAGTCAACTTAGTATAACTTTTTTTTTTTTTAAGTGGAACTTGCATGTATCAAATATGCATTCTTGACTGTTGTTTTCAAATGTAGTGGGGGGGGTTTAAAAGTATTAACTATGAAAGGAAACTTCAAAAAATCAGAAGATTCAAGTCTGGTATATTTTGCTTTAGATGTTATTCACTATAATTCTGGTCAGAAGAGTCACTAAGTCATCCATGTACTCAAGTAGCTCAGCTTGTAGAACAAATAAATCTGAAATCATCATGTGTATACCTGTGTGGTTAGTTTTTTTCTATATTTGAAATCGGATTTAATTTCCTTCACAGCAACCTACAAAAGCTTACCAGGTTTTCATAAAGGTTGTAGTAGAGAGATGGTGCACAGTGGGGTGTAGGAGCAGCTAGTTTTACCATGTCTTTTAATTTGCAAACTTGCTTGGTGGAGGACAGGGCAATAAGATTGGCCTGAAGCATACTTATAGATGAAAGGAGATCACAGAATACTAATTTGATTCTTTATAGATCAAGTGCAAACCTTTCAGTAGTCCAGAAATATGTATACTGAAATGAAATTTATGATTTTGTTTTTTCTTGATTTTATACAAATACTAAATATAATGTATCTCTGGGATGTATTGTGAATATTCTAAATGCTATTTAAAATTTAATTGCATTTGTAATTAGAATTATGTCTCTGAATATTTTAATATTAATCAAAACAATCTGGGTAAAATTAACATTTCCATGTTATAGCCTCTTTTATGTTGTGATGGCTAAGGTATATAAAGGGATTTGGGTTGTGATATATAAAGGAATTGTGCAGTGATTTCGGTTTAGTGTTGCTTTTGATATTGCTCTTCCTATCCAGATTGATGTGTTCCTGAAACTACAAGCATGACTTGGGTGAAATTTGCATAGAGCTATTTTGAAAGAGCATGCTAAAATGCTCTAGTTAGTTGTAAGATTTGGAAATCAGTTTAGAAAGGAACATTTTTAGGGTTCTGTCTCTAGCAACTTTAAGATAATCCCAAATAAGGAACATATGCAAACACTGTTGAGGAAAGAATTAGAACACAAAATTACCTCAAATTTATATGATAAAATTAAACTAAGTAGAAAGCACTTGACAGAACAATAGCTTGTTAGACTGTTACTGTAAAACAGAAAACAAGAATGGAGTTCTGGCAAGTGTGAAGTAATGACACTTCTGTGCCTCTTCTCTTGATTTTTCTCAAGGTACCCTAGGTCTGGAAAGTATTCACTTTTCCACTTTATTAAAACAAATCACAGTAAAATATTATTTCTGCTGAAGTGTAGCATTGTCAGTAACTCAAGCACTATATAAAAAGAAAATTATTTAATGAAGAAAGCAGTAGTTCAAGGACCATTACTGCTGACAAAACAGTTGGGAGGATGAAGGGGGTGGTTCTACAAAAGAGAACAGTGAAGGAGTAAATAAATCTTGTACTATACCTAACACATGTAAAGTGTGAAGTGACCAAGTACTTCTAATTTTGTACCTCATAAAAATATTTTTTGCTGAATTTTGTAATAAATTACTGAATCTAGAACAATAATGATGATGGGAAATACTAAGTTGCCAGATTTATATTTCTGAATTGGTAAAGTGGCTACAGGATCAACCAGTATTTTTCTGATTCAGCCCTCAGATGTACAAGGGACTGTAGGAGCTGTCCCTTTAAAAGGGATCCTTCTCTTCAGCATGCAGACTAGTGAAGTGATGGATTTCACAGTTTTCTATGGAGTTTTGTCAAGTCGTGCTGCCTTTCAGTCTTTCTGGCCACAAGGCTTCCCTCCCATTCTTGGCCACTGTCCTTAGACTCTACTAACAGCAGGAGTCAAAGGATTCCTATGTACTAATAAACTAAACCTGGGAATGTTCCTAGGAGTTGGTGCTTTATAACTTGTACTTTTAGGAGGGTCCCTGGCAGGCTCTGGGTCTGTATTGTGTAACAATTCATAGGCATTATCAGAATGCTTCAGGCACTATGAGTGGTTTGGAGGTGATGAAAACTTACTGATAGAGATGTAAGCTGTTCCCTGCCAGCTGGCTTGAAATGAATGGGAATGTTTCTGGGCACAGTTTCATTTCTTAATAGAGATGTAACCAGAGATCCTTTTGCTTCTCAACCTACACTAGCCTTGAACTATTTTCCATGGCATACTCCTGGATATTTTGGAAATAAATTACAGGGACCAAAATTAACATCTCTCTAACCTTAAAAGAGGAGATAAGGGTGGAATTTTCGTTAATATTCAGTGTAAAATCTCCCACAGAGAGTGGTACCTGATGAGTTACTTGGTGGAGACTTGATCCTATTTTCATCCCTGTTATGGTCAATTCCATTTTACGTGTTCATTTTCTGTGGCCTTTTCAGTGAGAATGTCCTTCAGCAGGTGGTGGATGCTTTAAATTGTCATGGCTAGATTTGAATAATTTCCTTGGAGGGATCAGAGATTCATGGGTTTTGTTTCCATATGATGACAGAATCAGAGCTAGAATTTAATTCTAGAATGAATGAGTTACAAATCTTTATTTAAAATTTCAAGCAACAACATGAAGTGTAGCCATGATACTTCATGGATCAGTTCAACACTAGTCTGCCTGTGAAATGTGTTTTTCACCACATTTCAAGGCCTTCTTACAGGAAGTGTGTAATTTTTGCTAAGGTCAAGACTATTTTTGCTACAAGGCTTCTCCATATTAAGAAATTTTCTCAAATGGTTGTCTCTAGTCAGTGTTACTGCTTTATACATAGTAGCTAGCAACACTTAGTTGGTGACTTAGCTCTTGTAGGACAGCTAAAATATCAACATATCGAATATTTTGGATTTTGTGTGTTTGAGAGGAAACTTACAGAAGACTTTAATCAACTTCTAGGAACTTTATTTGATAGTTTCTCTCTGCTGAGTGTTTCTACTGCAGACCAAGATGCCTTTGGAAAACACTTGTTCAGTATCTGTCAGTTAGTACATTGGTGATAATACAATATTCTCTCCATTTTACTCCTGGATAATATACATGGGGTGTATGTTTCTGCACACCTTCTCTATCCTGCACATCTTTAGTGGCTTTACTGCTTTCTTAAACACTCCAGGAATTTGACAATCAAGGCAACCAGGTTAAGTGAGGAATCATCTTGAGTTTAGCTATTCAAAAGTGTTACATGCAGTAGTGTCAAGTAACACTGAGCTTCTCTTTTTATCAGTAAATAGTTTGGTGGAAGAGACCTTTCCAGAATCAACTATTGGTAATTGGTGTGATTTGGTTCACTAAGCTTTAAATTAATCTCTTTGTGATGTACCAATCCACAGCTGAGACCTGTACAAATGAGATAGTTTATGGATCGTGCGAGAACAAATCTTCAGGGCTGTCTGAATGTGAAGTTTCATGAAGACAACCTGATGTCATCAGTTGTCCTGCTCCATAATTCTGTTGATTGTATTTCTCTCTGATCTGGAGCTTTGATCTGTGCTTTAGGCTGGACTTACTTTCTGCACAAAGTAATCAATCTAGTAAGGCAAAATGCAGCCATAGCAGTCTTGTTGGACAAGGCTATTTCAAGATCCTGTAAAAAGCACCAGACTGCTGCATTTATTTCCAGATATTTATTCTGTGTAGTAGAGATTTCACTTGCTTTCTTGCGTGGATGTTGAAGTGGCTTCTGGGATGAGCACCCTTATAGTGGTCTAAAATAAGAAATATCCTAGCTACTAATAGGAGAAATTATGCAAGATCTCCATGTTCACCTGTGTAGTAGAACAGACACCTTTTCAAACGACTGTGCACTAAAGCAGATAGTCCAGGATGTCAGGATCTGAAATCAACTCAGGCTTCACCTTTGTGATCTTCTCCCTTTACAAATGGAGAATTCCTTAGCAACGTCGCAAACTTAGCAATTTGCAGTTTATATTGGTTTACTTGAGGTGTAGTGTTCAAGATGAGGACATCCTCAGCACAGATGTACATCATTCAGTTACGTGTGCTTTGTGTACAGCTTTGGCATTTTTGTGGTACCAGTATGGGCCTCAAAATTGGCTTGGGGATGTTCTGGCCTGTTGAAAGTGAGCATATGTGACTCAGTTATCTTCTAACTTTCTATTTCACCATTTGTGGTGATAGCTAAATTACTTGGGTATAAATTTTGTAGTCAGAATGAATAGAAATTTTTGCTTCTGTCATTTCTCTGAGTGAGCGGAATATAGTGATACTTTTGTTTCAACCTCTGTCAGGATCCATTGACTTTTTTTCTGTAGTATATAATACAAATTCCGGCCATGTGGATAGCTAACAAAAATCAGCCTAGTATTGTAGGGAGATTTTGAAATTTAAGCATAAAGTGTATTTGTTCAGGGTGATATTCAAAACCAGTAATAGTTGATTGTGGTAAAGTTTTGTATAAAGGAGTTTGACAATCTCATGCTATTTATTGGGCTAATAGTGCACAACATATACATATGTATATTTTCAGATGGGAAGTCAAAGATCAAATGCACATAGGGGAGAGTCTTTGGTTTTTCCCAAGCAGCTACAAATACAATTATTAGTGGAGGACTGTGTTGCTATCCATGTTGTTTCCCCACATAATAAAGACAAAGGGAGGTTCTCAAATTAGCACCATTTTGGGAGTCAGGTAAGATCCTTTTGTTTAATATTGTACCAGTCATCCGCTGATTTACAGCAGGGCTTGAGGGGGCCTTGGCCCATTTGCTAGTGCGATTTAGTGCAGTGTGCGTGTTCCTGGCCACGCACTGCCAGAGGAGTCCTGTTGATGCACAGCTTTCCTGTCCAGATCATACTTCCATCTGGAGCTAACTGGATAGACACTGCAAAGGCGTAACAGAAATGTCTTGCAGTTGGTAATATATTCAATGCTGTCCTTGCTTCTGCATGGAAAGTTCATATTTAGGCTTAGATTTTTTTTTCTTCCATGTTTGGGGGAAAAACTTTATTTTAGTAAATCAGGAGCGATAAGCATTAGTGGAAGTGTACTCTGTGCTAGAGTTTTTTGGGAGTCTGGTTCTTCAAAAGACACTGTTAGACACTAATATCCTTAAAGAATCATTTCAAGAAATATTTCATTAAACATTGCATCTAGACAGTTGAAGAGGTCTATTTCACAAAATTCTGTGGATAGTGTTGAAGACTCTGCTTCTTTCATAAAATATGTTACAAAGAATATTTTCTTATCCTTGGTATGCTGAAAAGTGTACTTGAATTGCAGGTTTTTTCTTTGCTCAAATATTGGACTGGGTTTTTAAGAAAAAAAAAATGAAAAGCTGGATAGTATTAAATCTTCCTAATAAGCAAGTCTCTCTTCCACTTAATTTGTGCTTTTGTTGTGGCTAACAAATAATTTGCTGTATGGGTTTTTCTGTACACCATTGATAGAATATACAAGCTTGTCATCCTAGTGTGCTGGAAATGCTACACTCAAATCAAGTGTTCCTTTCTGGTTTTGTATATCCTCACCTGCTCCTCACTGTAAATCATTGAGATGTCAAGAGCAGTGATTAATTAAGCTGCACGTGCAAGTGCTTTTTTTCACCTGTCAAGTAGGAAGAAAACTTACTATAGTGAATTGTGTGATGCTGTTTAATGAATTTCTTTTTTATTCCAAGCTCTGAGGTTTGCAGAAATATTTTACAGTCTAATTTTCATTAACATTTCTGTATTAGTAATATGGTGTGTTTGGGAGCTATGACTATTCCAGATTATACTATAGGAAGAGTAAGTAGTATTTAAGACCCTGGAATGATAAAGAATCGTGGTCTCGAGTCTGCATGTATTTTTATCTCATGCTAGTCAAATGACTTTAAGCTGTCCTCTCGTTTGAATAAACCAATTAATAGTACCTATCAATTTCTTATTGATATTTGTGTATTGTAATATAGATGTAATTTTATTGGAATTTGAAAAGCTTAGATGTTTTTCACAGTCTTTAGGGCAAACAATGAAATTAAATTGTATAGTGATCTTAATCTATTATTAAAAGGTCCTGGAAAGGAAGATTACAAGGTAGATTCAGGTTTTGAATCAGTTTTGCCATTGGTTTAGCAGCGGGTGGGCAGGCAGATGCCTGCTCAGAGTAGAACCTATTGCCATTTTTCACCATTGATAGAGTAGCCTTTCAGAGTCAATGAGCTCTGTCAATGTGAGCTTGTCAAGGCTACAACTTCATAGACCTGAGAGGCGGTTTGAGAGGTCAGCCCTTTTCAGGTTTGCTGTGATGCAAATGAACTTTAATGCTTAAACAACTATTGGAATTTTTATGTCTGCTCCTTGTTCTTTTTTCTTCACAAAGTCATTGACGAGACATTCAGTGCTTTTTAAATTGGAAGTTGCATTGTGCTAAAGACCTAGTACAGATTTACGGAGGGCTGAAAGCAGTTAGATCATGTTCTTTTCATGGTGCGATTAGAATCAAATCGATTTCCCTACAGCCTTCAGCATTCAGATGGCAATTTTAACAAAGCTTGGGGGCTAGACAAGGGACAAAACGACTGAACTGAATGTTAATTACACTCTGCAGCCTTATTTTCTTTTGATTTGGAGCTGACTGGCAACTAAATTAACAAAAGTGTGACCATAACTGCTGCCCTATTTTCATTTAAAAGGAGAGCAGACTCTAAAAGGCTATCTTTACAAAGAAACAAGTGAGGTCTACTGATTATTGTTAAAGGGCACTGTCTTTAAAAACATAATAATAAGAATAACCCCAAAAATACTCCATTTCCAATTGATGTGATAAATTAGTCACTGGTATGTCCACCTTTTGATAATTCCTTGGCTTGTGATTTTAAAATAAAACATAATAAAAAAATTGCTGTAATGAATACTGATAGATAGCAATGATCTAATTTTTAATCATGTGACCACCGTACATGCTTAGCTGTGCTTCCCCACAACTGCTTCAGTATTAAACTAGAGGATGTTTGAAAACCAAATGTTAATATTTGTGGGGAAATGAACAATTTGTTGTCTAATTTTTATTTTACTCAGACATTTTTGTTTCTCATGACAGCATTTAGTTTGGTTTGTTAAGGTTCATTTACTGTATTAGTATTTTGTAGTAATAACAGCAAGATGCTTTCTTATCCTTTCCCCTGACCGCTCTCCGCCTTGTGAGGAAGCTGCAGCTGCACTAAGTTGTATTTGATCCTTGTCATTGCTCCGTCCTTTTGCACCTGCAGCTCTGTTGGTCCCATCTTAACACCTGGCACCATGAATTATCCTCTTTTTATTCACTGTCTGTAGCAAATCCCATTTAGAGCTAAGCAATATATATTCTGGCAGTCAAATGACCATAAATGTCAGTATGTATTTCTCAAATGTAAATATAACTGAATAATTATATTCAAAATGCTGTGAAACTTTGTAGCACAGAATGTCCTTTAATTCTAGCATGCATAATCTAAAAATGCTGTTTAGTGTTCTCTATCTGAAATGTCAAGTGTGGATGACGCAAGCAGTAAACCTTGCACTCAGGTTTACATTTCCTTTAGAATCCTAAATATTGGGTTTGCTCTCTTACAGATCACAAACTTAGTAATGCTTATTTGTGGAATTTACTGTAACTTTCTGCATTTGCCTTTTCACTCTCTAAAATCTGGATGTAAATGTAACAAAAATTCCTCATTTAGAGTGCTGTGTATTTGCACTTTACCTACAGCACTGCAAAATAGTTTGCAACATTTGTGAATTTCTATGCTGATCTTAGAAGAAGTACATTTAGATCACTGATCCTGGGGGAACAGTGTTCCTGCATTTCATACTTAGATAACTTTGAAATTTCTATGATTTTAAAGTTAAAACTGCCATATCAACCATGGAGCATACATATCAACAGTTTTTGTTCCAAAGTGATTGAAGGTACTTACTCAGCTATCACAAAAAGTTGTTTCTGTTCTAGATACTATTTAATACCAGACAAGTTTTGATCGTACTACAGACCACCTTGTACTCAGTCACTGTCCTGTACCTCTCTCCTTTTCACACAAAAGCAGCTGCAAAACAAAGTTTTTCTAAAACCAGTCAAGAGTAAAATTCTTTCTCATTTGTCTTCCAGACACGAAGATCGATTGAGAAGTTATTAGAATGGGAAAACAATAGGTTATACCACAAGGTGAGTGCCGCAGGGAGCAGCTTCGTACTGTTGGAGTTTGAATTGCACAGTATGGAAACAGATGCTTTTGTTGAACGAAAAATATGAAAGGTGAACAAATGGGCTAGTCTGTGTGCTGCAATAAAATACAGCTCATTTTTCTTCTTTTTCTTTCCTCCTTGTCTAGCTGTGCTTGCATTGGAGACTAAGCAAAAGGAAATGTGAAACGAATAACATGATGGAATATGTAAGTTAAAGGGCTGTTTTGTGAGTTTCTCTATTAAATGATCATTTATTTTGCTTCTGATCTTATTCTTTTCATGATTATTAATCAGTAAAGGTGTCAGGAGCTTAATCGCCTGAGTGCAAGGATTTTCTACGGTTCACAGATGCATGGTTTCATGTGCAGGACTGATTTATAAAGTTATGAATGACTTGAAAACAACGCTTCACTGTGTTCTGAAAAATAATAAATTAATTGCCAAGATAAAATAGCTTGAACATGTGCTGATGGAGTGTGAAATTTTAGATGCTGTATAAAGAATAACCACAACTTTGGTTACGCAGCAAGTCAGATATGGCTATTTTATATAATGCTAATCAAGTCCAAAAGTATGGAAGAAGACCTTTCAACTAAGCTGTTGGAGCTTAAGAAACCTTTAGCTCCTTTTTTGAATTTTAACCTTTAAAGCTTTTTTAGATTTTAACTGCCCCTTACCTCAACTATCTTGAAAGTATCTTTATCTCCAATTGGTGTCACTAAAATATTTTCAAGTCAGTCTCTGGAGTTTTAGTCTACTTAGTCTTTGGCTGAGACTCCATAAACCCGTCTTGGTAATATACAGGGAGAAGTTATGTGTGGTTTAAAATGAATGATGTCTTGTGTAGGATTTCAGTTTGTTTAGCTTGCAACTTGTTCTTTTTGGTGCTGTTCTTATTTCCATTTTTTATATATCTTGGAAGTACATAGGATGGATGAAATTAAGCTGCTAAGATGTAAACAACATTAGAATTTTCACAATTGCTTCTGATGCTTTAGTAACTAGGCTGTAGGAAGTTTAGGTTTTTAAAAATAAAGATTAGCTTTGGAGAAATATCTACTGCATTAGGTCTAGCTTATCTGTGATCTTCCATTGTGCAGCACTTTGTCTGTTCTTTAAAATAACAAAGCTATAATGCCCATAAATTTTTTAAATGTGATTCAACAGTTCAAAATTATATTAAAATTATCTTTTAGTCTTCTCCTTTGCCCTGTCCCTCCACTAGATCTTATCTCTTGCCTGAAATACAAGATCTTAAAAAAGCATTTTTATGCAGAATGGCTCTATTCAGTTCACTGAATAAGTACTTATTGTAAAATTTATTCTGCTGAATTTTTTTACATTAGATATATGGGTGAGACTGAAAATGGAATAAATCAAATTTCAGAAAATAGACTTAATCTTTGCCTAAATTTAGCATTTGTATTTTGCTGAAAACTTTATTTTTCTGCAGGAAACATTGTCAAACCCAATGTTCTGCAGATTCAGTTGGAAAAAAACATAATGTGAGCTTGTAAATACTATGTCCCAGCAACATTTACAGATGAATATTCATTCCATCAAATATATATTTTCAAATCAGTTGACCTGCTTACTGTAATAATATATGCATGGGCATATAGTTTCACAGGATAAAGGTCAAAGATTTTATTTTCAATTTATGACATGTTGGGTATTATCTTTGGGTATACTCGATGAGATAATTTTTACAAAAACTCAGTGTGACATTTTCTCAATTTCAGTGAACTGATTTGCTCATGTCTTTAAAAACATCTCCTAATATGATGGTGATTTAATTTTAAATAATAGATGCCTATCCTCAACTTTTCACTAAACAGATGATTAAAATTAGACTCTTGTACCCAAAATTTGGTGCTTCACCAAGCTGAAATCCGCTGTAGTAGATATTAAATAAATAATTAATTAAATTAAGAAAGACAAGATGTTCTTACACCTTTGACATAAACACAGTACTTCAGCTTTATTTTCTGTTCCCTTTCTAAAAACTTGCCTGAAAATCAGAAACCCTGGTATCTCTACAAAATCCAGTGGTTGATTCAGGTCAGTGATCAGTGGATTTTGAGCAGTTTGCATTACTTCTGAAAATAAATCACTTCTGAATATCTCAAAAAAATAAACTTGTATACCTAATTTTGGGATTTGTAATTCCAAAAGTGCTTGGCTTAGAAATAACATTGGAGACTTACTTTTATTTTCTGAGGCTTTGTATGCTTCCAGAGATAGATGTCTTTATTTTCTAAGCAGCTAAGTTGTATTCTCCTTTCAATCACAAATATTGAGAAATAATTTTTAACTTCTTAAAAAGGTGAGTTTGCCTTACAGGTAAATAAAACCCTTATTTATGTTACCAGATGCATTTATTTGTTTGTAAATCAGATCATGCTGCTGTGTTATGACTGTCTCCAAAGAATGAACATGCACAAGTCAACATTTTCTCAAGCTTCCTATTTAAAGAGGATAAATACTTGGTTTGTGTTCTGGAATGGACCCTATAGTGTACATAGCTGAGAAAAATGTAGTTTAAATTTGAATTGAGACCATAGGAATAATCATGCAAAACCATTAGTCAAGTTCTTGTTAACTACTTGAACATTTGTAGATATGGGAACTTTTCAAAAGTTGATACACTTTTTTATACAGGTATTGAACTATAGTCATGATTTAGAATCCTGTATTAAGTGACAACAATTCTGAAGTAAGTTAAATTGCAATTGAAAACTAACTTTTCATGTATTGTGCATTCAGGAGGTTTTTTTATTTTTTTAAGGAATGCATTTATCTCTTTTGTAATTTTTTCCCGATAAATAAATTATTGCATAATAATTCTTTAACATAATTAGCTTACTTCAATTTGTGTGTTTCATATGCGTAGGCAAACTTTTCCAGTTATATTCTTTGAGTATTAGTTTTCAACCCTAAACCAATTATCATACATGACTTTTCTAATGATCTCCTACCTGAGACAAATGCCATGATTTTTGTTTTTCATCACGACTTGATATACTAAAAAAAAAACCAAACCCAAAACCATGTGAATTATAATTGTGATAGATAATAGAATTGCTGCTGTCTTTAATACGTATTTGTTTTCTTTTTATACAGGTCATCCTTATAGAATTTTTACCAAAGACACCGATTTTTCGACCAGATTAGCATTCGATTTATTTATAGAGACTTATTCAAGTATGTTGTCTTTCCAATGGTGCCTTGCTTGGTGCTCTCCTGGTAGTGACATAACTTTGGTTCTACAGAATCTTGTGGTGGTTTCATTTGGTTTTTGTTTGTTTGTTTTGGGTTTTCATGTTTGTTTGTTTTTTTCGGTTTATTTTTGGTTGGTTAGTTGGTTTTTTTGTGTTTTTTTTAAATAAGAGTATGTTCTAATTGTATTTGGTCAGACTCTGCAAAGTAATTTCATACAACTGTTAATTACACTTAAGTTATTTTTACTTTTGCTACTTCTGTTTATTAATGTATCTTGATTTTCAAAGGAGTCTTTTATATGTGTGCGCGCGTGTGTGTACATATATATATTACTATAAATACACAGCTGAAAATGATATACAAGTGAACAGGTATTTTTTTATCCCTATATGATACAACTGGTTGACTGTACATTGTGTAAATTCCTTTAGTCATTCTGAAGTTGCTGAAGTTCCTTCTAAGATATTTGGGCGCTTCTGTCAGTGACTAGTCAATTGTAAATACTTCTATTTCTTTTTGGGATACTGACTAGTCTCTTCCAGCAAAGAAGGAGACAAAGTTCTTTTTGAAACCCAGATATTGTTAGTAGAAATCGCTATGCTTTTCATGAAGAAGTCCTGTCAACTGGTTCTGAAAAAGTTTGACTTTAAAAAATTAAAAAAATAAGGCAGCCAAGTGGAATTATTTAACTCAGACTAGAAGAATCACTGAGAGCATTGCATGCATCTGGTTAATGGAACTCAAGATCACAAAAGTGTATTATTATTTCATTTTATAATGTAGCTGTTTTAATTTAGTCAGTTGTCATGTGCCAGCTTTATTCATAGTGTTTACCAGATCTTGTACGCAGGGGTGCAGAAGGACTTGTTTTAGTAAAATTTAGTTGCTCAAGGAAACCTTTCATGGTTGTTTTTGTTTATTTTAAAGCCACATACACAGGAAAAAAGTTATTGAATTCTTGAACAGTGCAGTTCCAGTTGCAAATCCATGAATTAAAGCAATCAAAGCAGGGTGCACTAGGTAACAGTGTATGCTTAAATGTGTTAGGCAGTTATTTATTGTACCCTTTCTTCTGCTCATTTTGGTTTACAAAGCTTATTTTCTGCACAAGTATAAGAATTTTTTTACTGGATATATGATGTATGCTTGGGTCAGGGCAGTTGTACTTCATTTCTTCTGATTATACTTTAGTTTTACTTATCTTCACGCGTAGCTTTTGGGGTTTTTTACTTGCAACTCTCATACTGCAGAATTATGTATCTAAAATTACTGTACACAAAATTGATGTAAGTTAAGAACATGTTCCTTGTACAGTTGTGTTAGCAAGCAATAATGTGAATATATTAAAAAAAAACCAGATATACTCTGCTTAATATTTGTATGAATGAAGAGTTGATACCACTACAAGAATAGTCTTCTCTTTTTAATCTTTTAAATACAACTTTTATTTCAAGGTAACATATTACAGATACCTTGATGCTGTGAACTATTTTTCTATGTCTTCAAAATATTTATTCTCTGTAAAATATTCCCTAGTGAGTATTATATTCCTAAATTGTTCATAGTGGGAGTGTTCTAGAAAATTTTAAGTTTTCTTAAATTTAAGCCTTCTGTATCTGTTCCCAAAATTCATCCTTTGCACAGCTTTCATCTGTGGATTCCTACGGTTCACTTTGAGAATGGCTCAGCTATGCTTTTCATACGAACCTACAAGGGTGTTCCTTTGACTTGATATAATATGATTTTTAATTAACAAATCCCGGTTCTGTGCTGGCCTCAGTCTTCTGAGTGCCACCCATGGTTTCTCTACAAAGTAGCTGCTTATCATTTTCTAAAAATCAATTCCAACCTGTTCTTCAGTATAAATCTGGGTCTGCTGCACTCCTCTCACCCAAAAGTATTAATCATACCCTCGGTCTAGTTTCAGCCTGCAGGAGGACAGAAAGCTAACGTTGATGGCAGCAGAGATGGGGGAGGTTGGAGGTGCAGAGGAGAGGTTGGAATTGAACAGAAGTGATAACTGGTGATAAATACCAGAAATATAATTTATTTCTTTTGTGTCAGTTTTCAATAAAATGAATATTGGATCATATAAGGCCTAGATTTTATAAAAAAATTCATTTGACAATAGAGATAATTTGTGTCATGGATGCAGTTTTCCACTGATGTGGAAATCTATCCCTCCACTCTAGTGAAGGATATGGCTTGTGATATGTAGCAGCTATTTGTCTTAGTTTACTACTCAGACTTCCCATAGCGTGTTTTGTCCACTTCCACAGCTACCTTGCCAGCAGCACCCAAACCCAGTGACAGTAAAGCTGTTTCAGGTGTGATTTGTGCTGAGACCAGAGCAGTGAACAGAGTGTGGCTTACAGGTTTACAGCGTATCTCATTAGTAAAGCTTCCACATCAACAGTAGAGATGCTTAAGATCCTTTCTACTTCTGAGTGCATCAGCAGTCATAGGCTTGGTTAGCAGGCATTTCTATATTATAGCTGTGACTTTCTCTTTAAGAAATAATATAGAGATCCAAAGTAGAGCTCTGAGCAACTAAAAAGTTAAATCCCTTTGTAAGGAGGCCAGACTTACGCCCTCAAAAAGTATTTTGGGTATTTTATTAATACAATGTCTCTGACTTAAAATATAATCAGGAAATTTGAGAAAATGCCTGTATTGAAAAATGAGTATTATCTCAGAAGTGGTACTCTCCTGAAGAAGTAGTACACTCACCTAGTAAGAATGTTATAAAATATTTTCATACAATCCCTTTCAATTCATTAATTACAGTGATGGAAATTGAAGATGGCAGGAGCTTTAATCAACTGTTTAATGCCTGCGGCAGTTGTCAGGATTTTCTTTTGATGTTGCTTCTGAAATACCAAATCTATTTATTTTGATTGCTAGTGAGAAGACATATATTACCTTTTTGTCACTTGGCAAAGAACAAAATTGCACAGTTTGAGCAGACCAGAAGCTATAGTAGGACTTCCAGGACACAGCCTACTCTTTGCTAAAATAACTATTACATTATACTAACTTGTTTAGCTTCTTGCAACTCAGCAGTTCCTACAAATAATCTTACCTATTTAAAATTTCCTTGAACAGTTAAGTTAGGTATCAAGTTGATAATAATCAAATTGTGCCTGTTTCATCCTTAGACTGCTGAACTAATGGTGAAGGCATCAGTGAATCCCTGTGAGAGCTAATTATTACTTTTAGATATAGTTGCCTTTAGCTGGTGAATAAAGATTTCTTACTTACTGTAATATAATAGAAACAAATTCTTTTGGTGGAAATAAGTTCTGAGGGAGAAGGGCTTTCTCTCTGACCCTATGTGAAGAGCTCATCTGTTGTTAAATAGTTGTGACTTGAAGTTTATATTGGGATTGACAAACTTCACCAGAAATGAAAATGTTTATGTTGATACAGGAAGTCAGTAAATTTTTTGTAATAGGTCAGTAAGAGTAATTTTAATAAACTATTTATGCAGATCCAAAATTTCCCATGATACGTAAACCCAAGAAAAATAGTTTGTAAAAACTTTTTACAGTACTTAGGTGTAAATTATAATCTCTAAATCAATTTGTTAAATGATACGTTTTTGTAATTCTCAAGACCATGATATTTAAATGTAATACACTGTCTCTCCAACACAGGCTTACTTAAAAGTCAGTTTTAATTTATTTTTTTTTCTGAAAATCATTATTTAGCCCCAAAGATTGTGGGAAGAGCTTTAAAATATAATCTATAACTGCTTAGAAGCCAGGAGCCAAGGAAAAAGAACTTTCCCTTCCCTCCACCCCCCCCACCCCAAAGTCTTAATTTTAAATTGGTACCCTTGTTTTGGAGCCCTAGTTTATGGGTTTTGAGCAGCTGGCAATAATGCAAATTGTCCACCAAAAACCCCATTTGAATTCTGAACAGTTTAAAAAGATCACTTTAATTGAAGAGGTGAAAGACGTGTTAAGCAAAGAAAATCCGTGGTTCTTTTAAGTTCTCCCAGCACTGCTGTTGAATAATTAAAATAAGGATCATGATGACCCTACATTAGGTCAAAATCCAGATGATTTTGTGTAAAGGAAACACTCAATTAGAGAGGTCTTAGAGCCTCAAATGTCTTGGATTCATAAGTAGTGACTTATTAAAGATAAGTGGTGCTGGCTAGTTTTGTACCTGTGACTAAAATCATTTGTGTTGCTCTTCAGCAACCTTGCTTATGAAAAGAAAGCATTTCAGAAATCCGTATTCATCACTGCTAATTTGCTGTAATTTCTCTGCTTCTCCCGATAGCCACGTTGCATTTCCATGACAAACAGCTAAGTGTATGATCATTATAATGCCTTTAATAGCCATATTGTAGGTGGAAATATTAACTTCTCAGGGACTAATAGGAAATACGAACTTGGAATTAATGAGCTGAATGCCTGTCTGCATGAAGGCTTACTTTGCAAATGTCACCCTAGAAACTTGATTGTAATATGCATGACCATTATGAATGTTATCAATATAAAGTTATGAGAACTTCTTTTACCCTGTATTACTAGGCTGCTGAATGTCAATGTTGGATAAGGATAAATGAAGGGGTTTTTTTCTGATTTGGATGGAGTGATTATTTCTAATGGTGCTACCTTCTTAATTCCTGTGTTTATTCTTTGCAAAGTTTTCTCTGTAGGCTGGGTGAATCAGGGGATACTGGTGTACTAAGAAAACAGTATCATTCTTCTTAAAAAGTAGAATAATTTCAAGGGGCGAAGTACTCTAGAAGTGAAAAAAGTCGCTGCTTAAACCATGCATTTATTCTTCATTAGGTATCCATTTGGACTGTTTGTTGGTAACAGTACTTTGCAGTTCATTACTTTTCGAATTTTCATCTTTCTGATGTATCAGTCAGTGTAGGCTGAATTAAAAAACATATTTGAAAAATAAAACTCCCTGATTCCTTGCATGAAAGGTCATATGTTGACACTTGTGCTGATGTATATATGTATCCCTACCATATAACACCTGGGTAATATACACATTTCATAAAACTGTATTTTACTGGTTTCATGGAAGTTGTCCTTTAAAAAAAGTCTTCTGGTTTGTCTAGCTCATTAATATTTCATTAATATTTATTTTCTTGAAAAAGGTTTCATAAATGCTTGGCTCTTCAAAATACAACAGACCATTAGGAACAATTTAGTAAGGCAAAAGGTGAAACATAGGAATTAGGAGAAGCAGCACTCAAAAGATTGGATTTGGGGATTAGGTTTAGAGTTCTGTGAGTATGGCAGAAAATAGTTTTGAACTGAATGAAATGGTATTGAATGATGCAAGTTAAGCAAAAGCTAGCAGTCCATTTTAGTAATTATGTAGACTGTGTATTAACTTCTGTTCACTTTTTTATTTTGGTGTGTGATTGATTTATTTTGGTTATGCTCTAGTTGATAGACTATTCTGCTATCATATAGAATAATAATACAGAAGGTAAGCTTCCTTCTAAACTCAGCATCTCTTCATTTAAAATAGCCAGACCCAAGTGGAATTGCTGATGAGAGCTGCGCTAAGTGCAGAACAGTCTTTTCCTAAACTGGAGCCTGTAATGCATGACTAATTGTTTCCAAAGAAAATTCTTGACCTGTCCAGACAGCTCCTGTCATGTGACAGTATATCTAAGGCTCACAAGTAGGATCCAGTTAGTAAAATTTATGTTCAGGTAAGTAAGACTTTTGTAGTTAATTTTAGTTTTTATTTAGAAGGGAGCCATTGACAAATGCTCACTTTGTGAGAACAAATACATTTTTATAATGTTTATTGAAACATGCTTTTTTCTTGTTTGCTCCTCATTTATAGCTTAATAAATGAAATTTACTTTGCCTCATGTTGAAAACTGGACTTAGTAGTCAGCTGAAGACTTTTTTTTGTTACAGCATTTTAGGTTTATGAATACATTTTTAAGTCATGCATAGAAATGTTTCAAAAAGTCATATCCTGATGCAATGTAACTGATATTTTTAGTGGCTGTATGTTTAAACTGGTTTCATTGTGCTGATATAAATATCTAACTCATCCACTCCAAGTGTGTATCTCTGATCCTTTTATGCTAGCAATAGGCTTTCTGACTTGTTAGGATATGCAGTGTACCTACTGGTTAATGTTGTCAATTAACAGTTTGGTTCAGTGAGATAACAGGGAATATGAAGTAGTTCCTGATTTGAAAAGTGTGACCCAGATCCTTGTTTTCATAAAGGATGGAGTCTGGCAATCAGAATATGAACTCATTCCAAACATAAATTTGAAAGAGAGTAGTAAACTACAAAATAGTGCCTAAATGTTGTGTGCTAAATTAGACCTGTGTAACTCATGTTGCATTAAAAAAATTTGCAGAGAATTGCACTGGACTGCTTGTGCTTAGGAAAGACCTGTTAAATGTATGAAGCAGTAATTGTCAATAAGTCACTGAAAAGATGTTGCCATCAAGAGGGAAAACTTAAAACCCAATATTTTGGAGTATGTTAAAAATCCATTTCAAGCAGAAAACGTGTAAGCAATAATTTAACCTAAAACTGGAGATTAAAGAAGCTGCTACTTACAGAGAGACTTGATGTTAATTTTGCCTGTTGGCCATCTCTCCTCTCACAAAGAGTTTAGAAAGATAGGTTTGCTGTGATTTCCACTATTGTAACATTCCTCTTCAAGTATCCTAAATCCAGGTGAGAGACTCAAAGCTTAGAAGCCAGCACTGTGTGCAGTGCACAGGGTGCACAGCTTTGGGAGGAGAAGATAGGAATAAAAGGACTTTTTTAAGACTGCACAATTGTATATATACATATTTAAGAATATTTAACCGTGTCTGCTAAATTACCGAGGTTAATCTGTTATTGAATTGTAGAATATTATTTAATACATCGACATTGATTTTTCCTGACCTGACCCAGTATTGGAAAGGACTCCAATATAACTTTTTTTAAAGCATTTCTTAAGTTGTATGTATTATACACTAATAAAATAATTGTTTAACCTATCTTCTAAGCCTTACAGTTTTTCATCTGTGTTGGGGGGAGGGTGTGGTAGGGAGAGGAAGAGGAGGAAAAACATGAGAAACTGCTGTATTGTGCAGTGATCTCATCTTACTTCCAGTTGATGGGGGGCGGTGAGAGGGGAGAGAAAATAATTTTGGGTAATTTAGGTGACTCTAGGACTGGAGTTAGCAAATTACAGGCATTGCCTGCTCTAAGTGTTTCAAACTGGCTTTTCATTAAGTCCACATTTGGAGTTCTTTAAGCTTTTCAAGCCCTAATGATGGTAGGATTTATTAAATGTACTATCATTATGGTTGAATGGTGATTTTGAAGCTGTGTCTTTTTTTGAAGCTTTTATGTTTTATTCACGTGTGCTCTCAAACAAGATAGGGTTTCCATCTAGTTGAGGCAGATGCCACCTATTCAGAAGGGAATCATTCCTATCCGTGCAGTTCACATGTTTTTCGGGCCATTCAGTATGAAATGCTGGTTAACCTGAACCTTATGAACAAAAATTAAGTCTCACTCTCCGCCATGCCGAGGATGGCCTTGGTTCTCATCAGCCGGCAGCTTTTCCTTGCATGGAATGTTTTAAGCTCGTTGGTTACTGTAGGATGGAAGTCTTGGCAGTCTCTTCATAATATAGCGTGTGCATAATGTCTCTAGCATGTATGAGAGGTGTGTTAGGCATGCTCATGTCCCGACGTGCGGGTGGGGAGGGGTGCTCCTGCCCGGCGCTGTGAAGCATTCCGGGTGTTGTAATGTGGCCTTGCAAAGCGGTAGATACAATGTTGCTGAGCAGAAAAGCGCACGATAGATTTAATGTAGCCAATTGTGTACTTTTGAAAAAAAGAGTAACTGTTCAGTGTGAGTTAATTTTGGATTTTTTCAGCATCTCTCTTTTAGGCTTTGTGCTGCATTCTTCTAGACAAATGCGTATTCCATGTGGGCCACTGTTCTGCTAAATGCTCTCAGTTCTCCTTTTGCAATCAAGATTATGTTGCTAAGGAGATTTTGCTTTTATTGGTGCCATTGATTTGTGTTAATACGTTTTGAATACCTCTCGGTATTCTTCCGTAGACAAGGCCAAAAGAAAAACTTCCCTGAGTTTCCCGATTTACATCACAAATGGAGCGGTGGTGTAATGAAGCCGATATAAAGTGGGCAGTTGAAAGGGAACTAAAGAAGGGCACTCAAGTGAGAAATGAAGAAATGTGCCGAGAGCGGTCTGCGGGCCGCCTCCGGCCCAGCTGCGGGAGCGGGAGCGGGCCGGGCCCGGCGCCGGGGCAGGGGGACAGCCCGCGCCTCCGGCCGCCCGGACCACCCACTCGCCGCGCCCCGGCCCCGCGGATTACCGGGGCTGCCGCTGCCGCTTCCGACCGCCCGCCGCCGCGGGGCACGGCGGGCCCCTCCCGGCTCCCGGGGCACCGCGGGCACCGGCGGGACAGCGAGCTCTGGGGAGCTGCAGCAGCGCGGCCTCGGCCTCCGCAGCGATGGCCTCGCCGCCCGTCTTCCCCGTGCCCCCGGCCGCACCCTGTGCGCGGTACTCCGGCTCCCCGCGGCTCTCGATGGGGCGCAGAGAAGCTGCGGGCCCCGCTTCATCGCTGCACCGCCACGGGCAGGCTGAGCTGGGAGTCTGCGCTCGGGCACTCCGGCTTTGTGGAGCCCTTGGCGAGGGGCTGGTGGCGCTCGCTGGGCATTGCCTCCCTGTCCTTTAAAAGGAAACAAACAGAAAAAACACCACCACCCTGAAAAAGCAACTCCACCAGAAAAAAAAAAAAAACAAAAAAAACAAAAAAAAACACCTCCCAAACTAGGCCCAAGAGTTTAAAAAAAAAAAAAAAAAAAAAAAAAAGATTAATTTTAAAGCACCCAAAGCCTTTTAATCTCGTGTCCACAGATGGCTCCACTGAAGCCTCAGGAGGAGGTTAGGTCTCCTGCTCTCATGTACAAGGACAAGGACCTCCATTGCCTGCTCTGGGTCTTCTGCATTACATAGATAAGCTGCTGAATGACTCAAAGTCCACATAGTTTATTTATATGAGAAGATTATTCAGAGAACATTTACACCAAAAAGCCGAAGAGCATTCCCATATTCCAGGGTTTGCCATCAGAGAAATCTGTCTGTGGTGGTTTAAAACCCCTTCCCCCTGTTTGATGCCAGGACAGCAGAGAAGGTCTGTGTCTGTCCACAAACCAGGTAAAGGAGCAGTGTTTATATGTGCAAAGCACAATGGTGGTTGCACATATTCAGAGAAGAGCATTTCTCTTACGCGGCCCCCTGGTGTGATGGGAGGCACTGTGCTGTGTGCTGGTGGATGAGCTGGGATGATAACTGGCTTCGCATACCTCATTTAGATTTTGGTCTTCGCCAAGATCGAGGTGACCCAAAGTTGCAGATTCACATGGCTTCTGATCCGGAGGAGCAAAAGTGATTTAAATACAGAAAGGGTTGCTCTATCTTTTGCGTCAGGACCAGCAGTCTCCTTTACGATATATATTGCTTACTGTGAAAATGTCCCATTGCATTTATGAAGGCTCAGCTTGCTTCTTCACATTGGTCAAGCCAGAAGTCTTTATTCTTAGCGTATCAATCATGTATGTAGAATGAATTTGGTCTTGCGTTGATGCTCTCTGGAGTATTAAGCCCCTGCCCGGAGAATAAAACAGAGGCTTGCTGAATGGATGGGAGTAGAAGAACTCAGCCTCTACTCATTTTACTCATTTTTGAGGGGACGTTTTGCAGACTCTAGATGTTAAGTGACTTTTTCCTGATTGTGTGTGTTTGAAGATCTGGATCTTGAGTAATTGTTTAATAAAATGAGAGACATTAAAAAGGATAACTGTTCTATCTGAATTATGCAAAAATTATTTTATCAGTGAGTCTTACTCGGGATTTTATGCTATTCTGGTTTAATTTCACACGTTCACATTTCCAGAGTGTGTGCGAAAATACATCTCTAGTTTGTTTTTTTCATAGTTTTTGCAACATACTCTATGGAAAGGGCCTGTTTTTATATGAGATAATGAGTTTTGAGGTTAATGAGGATAAGGCCCAGAATTCATACTGTATTGTGTGCCATTGAATATACAGTAGAAACAAATTGAGAAGCAGACACTGTTTTAAAATCCTCTTTCACTGAGGCATTTTGTTTAGCATTCAGAACACAGCCACATTACATGATTAGCTGATTTTAATGACTGTCCTCTAATCAGTTAAATGGAACTATGTGAAAAACTTAAAAAGATTATATTTATGGAGACAGCCTGTTTACATTGTTACACCTCAGCTAAAAGGATATTTGGCATGTATGATACAGCTAAGAGAAAAATGTTGAAGGCTGGAGAAACCTTGAAGACAATTGAATCCAGCCCATTCTTTCTCTCCCCACAATGCATGCTCTGATGACTTAGTATTTTAATTAATGTCAACCCTTACTGTCAGTGCTCATGGGAACAATCATTAAACCGACACAAAAACATTTTAAATGGCTGGCAATCTACCAGATACTGAGCTAAGCATTCCCATGGTAGAGTGGATGGTTTCTTAGCCAGTTCTGCACTGGATGAAGTAAGTACTCTAACAGTACTGGCTCGAAAGGCTATTATTTTCATATTAAACAGTGCAGTATGGTTTCTAAATTCTGTTATAAAGTGTTTTTACTTCCCAACACTAATATCAACGTTATTTATATGGATGCGGTTGAACTTTACTCTTTGTTGTTACTAAAACTGTTTTTTTCTTTTTCCTTCTGTTTCCCCCTTTTTTTGTTTCCTTGCTGCTAAACCAAATCCATATATGTTTTATTTTTTCTCTCTTATAATGCACATGATCAGATGCAGCCTAAACAAATAACTGGTTTCCAATGTAGCTTAAAAATCTGCTGGCCAAGTAAATTTTAAAATTGGGCAAGTTGTATATTTTTGGTTTTGTATTGTGTTACTTTTGCATGGTAGGAATTGGGTCTCGTCTCTAACTACCTGATAGATACTCCGTTGTCCTCACCTCTGCAATATTTGCTTGTCAAGTGTACTAAGTAGCCTGATCTTGCTTATTCCTCGAAGGTCTTTTTCCCTCCTCCCATCCTCTGTTTGCTGTTTGCTCAAATTGTTTAAACGTGGAGCTCAATGACAGGCTATTAGCGCTGACTGGTGCCACACATAATGTGGCCACATGTTGTGTAAGCTTCACAACTTGTCTGCTAATTCGCCTCAGGCCTGACCTGAAATACCCTTGCTATTCTAGCTCTTAGCCCTTCCCCAGCACAGACAGACACTCCTGCTAACTCTAGGACACATTGGTGAGGTCTTTGATGTGGGGCCAAATCCTGCCTCGCTTTGTGCCAAAGGTTGTGCGGCGGCAGTGGGTGAATGTCCCCGAGGAAGAGAAGAGGGCAGAGCCACCTGTGCTGTAAGGATGGGGACGAGGATGACTCTTCTTCTTCTGGTGCAACCCATCAGCAGTGAAAGCTGAAGCACATTGGGTGGGCAGTGCCTCTTGCACTGCCCTTCTCTGCCCGTGGCTCTGTGAATCCCACTCATGGATCATTAGGGAAAATACAATTTCCATAGGAAAACAAGTCCATAGGAAAACAATTTCCACAGTCCACAAGCTGTGAGGAAGTAACATGGCAGGAGAAGCCCAGGCTGGCAAGCAGAGGGTGCTCTCTCTTTCATGCTTGTCATTAGGCTCGCTGATGCCACTCTGATGGGTACTGAAAGGAGGGACTGTTTTAGTTAAATTGGGAGAAAAAAAGAGCAGTCCATGTGGGAAAAAGATAAGGATAATGAAATACATACTGAAGAGCTCAGAGAATGTACTCATTAGAAGAGGAGTGTATTGGGCAATAAATAGATGAACCTAGAAGGACTCAAGCCACAGAAAGTGAAAAGATTAATGCAGATGTATAGCACTGGTATCCAAAAGGGAAATTAGTTGGAGAAATGGATTTCAGGTTATGATACTGATTAGGAGGAAGAGTGCTTGGTAAAATAAGCAACAGGACACATGGGTTGATACGGCTGATTGGAGAATGCAAATATATAGAGAAAGCCTTAAAAAGGGAATGGAAACCCCAGCAACAGTATATAAACAATGTTTTAAAAGACTGTAAAGCAATAGCAGACTAGAAAAGGGGAATATGAAAGTTTTGGGAGTGTGGAATTTAGGAGGACATGGAAAAGCAAAGTTTAGTGAAAATTAGAAAATTATGAGCAAGGAGCACTGAAAGAAAAAGAAAATTAATAAGTTCAAAAGAAAAGAAAGATTTTAGAAGTGAAAAGGGGAGGGTTATGTGAATTAAAATCATGGGGGAAAAAAGTGACATGTCACAGAGAAAGGTGGGAGAAAGGAGCAGGAGAAGTGTATACACAATGCAGTCTGTTCATCTCTTTAGAAATACCTTTAAACCTTCCAAAATGTGGACAACGTTGAAAACTGCAAACCCCAGGATCACCAGCTCTGTTTTGGTGTGTCCATCTTCATCCTATAGGATGAAAAATTGGGAAGATCTTTACCATTCCCATTTTGTGAATGCACTTCCCACTCATGATTTTTAAGTCATACGAAGAACTCTCAGCCCATTTATTCTTTCTGCAACCTGTCCCCCTGAAACACTTCCAGTATTCAGTCCCGCATGTATCTCAGAGACCCACAACCTGCTGTTTTCAGATCTTTGTTGAGCTGTTCCTCATTCACAACCTGAATTCCCTGACTCCAGGAGATACAAGTAGCAGGAAGGGCTACATTTTATCCCTAATAAGCAGTTTCAAACATCTTCCCTCATTAAACTGTGATTTTTTCCCCCCCCCTGAAGATGAAGGGTTGTTTTCAGAAGCACTGTAATGATCTAAGGGTTTTTTGGTTTTTTTCCCACTTCCATTCAGTTTATGACCCATATTACAAATGTGGGCTGTAAAACCTTCAGTTGTTACAATGTCCAGAAAGTTTCTGGCAAAATCATCATCTGTTTCATAAAGGTGAAATTTGCTGTGGACACATGAATTGTTTTTCTAGCTGAGGCATATAATTAGACCAACAGAATTTTCATGTCAATTCCTCCCCTGGGAATAATGAACAAATATACAGAATGCTATGCCAGACCACGGGCTAAGGACAGATGTTCAAAAGATCTCAAAAAAATTGAAGCCAGGCATATAAAAACAATTTAAAGTTGATGTAAGCAAGTCTGTGACAAAGATTGTCTTTCCTTGAAGTGTGTGTACAGAGTGTGCAGTGCTTTAATTTACATAGCAAATAGATGTTCTCGTTTATATAATAAAGCTTAAAAGTTTGAATTAGAAAAGTAAGCTTGTTTCCCTTTGTGCTGTACAAATATGTGTGCTAGAGATGGACCTTATTTCAAAGAATGTGCAAGTAGTTAAACAAGAGAGGCAAACAGAGAAGCTGAATACAAGCAAAATATCTTGTTAGTTCCCTTAGAAATAATGGTGCTTCTTCATCATTTCCCCCTGCTCATTTCAACCTTGCCAAAACTAGCCCTGCCTGTCACAACTGCATACCAAGCATCCTCTGTCACTCCCACAGCAAGGATTTAGTTGGGGGGGAGGTGTGTGTTAATCAACAGGATTCTTCTGTGGGTTTTTTTTTTTTTTCCCTTCTGAAGAACAATTGTATTTCTCAGATCTGGTATGAATAAAAAGAAGGAGTAAAATCAGCACAACTGACAGAAAAAAAAAAAAAACAACCAAAAACCCCACCTAGGGACAGTTTGGTTTTCTTTCCAAAATATAAGGCATCTCACCCCTGAAAAGTTTTACTTCTGTCTAGTAACATATAGACATCTTGCTTTTTCCCATTCAGGTTAATTGAATGTTAAAACTGATTTTCAAAGATTCTCTTTCTTTCAGCAGAGCACTGACTCAGCATCCCAACAACAATGCATTTAGAGCAGGCATTAGTTTTGAAAATGTTGTTTCAACTCTGTGAGAGACCATGGCAACAAAGATAGGATGAAGACCTTTGAACAAATCTTTGAATACTGTTTAGAAGGAGGAGAATGGATAGGAAGAGAGAGGGACAGAGAGTAGGATTCATTTGCTTCTTAGTGATGCTACCATTTTAAGGGGCAGTACTAATTCCTATAATAGACTTCACTCCTGGGCAAAGAATGCTATGGAATAGCCCCGAATGAGTGCCACTTCCCATTGAGATAAAGTCTAGGGTTGTACTGAGGGTTTTTTAGCCCTTGTTTGTTTTGACAAGTAGATTCTCTTGCTTTATCTCTCTTAAACAAGAGAAGTTTTAAGGCTGAAAGATTTGAGCCCTCTGAGAAATCAAAACTTCAGTCTTTGAGATTGTGCTAAGTATATTTACTCAAGATTTATGACAAATCCCACAGAAGTAAGGAGAATGCTTAATACAATTCAAATAGGCTGGAACTTACCATCTAAATAAGGACTAATCTACTGCCTGCCTGTGCTTCTCTAGGAAGGGACACCACCACTCCCAGTGTAAAACAAAAGAGGACTTTAGGGAAATAGAAAGTCTGAAAATCCTCATAGTCTATTCATGGGTTGTCTCCTTTTAACTGACATTTCAAAAGTTATGCCCGCTCATGACAAATGCACTTTTCGGGTTTTGCATTCTTTTTATGATTTTCAGTCTGTGCTAAGAAAATCCCATAATACTTTCTCTTGCTCTAGCTATAAACATGGAAGAATTTGGATCAAAGGAGACTGTTTCAACAGCTGTGTTTCAAGGCAACATGTGCAACTGTCTTGGCAGCTTCAGCTTGTAAGGTTCGAAGAAAGCAGAAGTATTTGCAAAGCCTTTGCATGTTTGAATTGTCAAAAATATTGAATATATTGTCTTTACTTGGTGCTTTGTGGGATCTCAAAGCCATAGTCAGGCAATAAAAAAGCCCTGCAGCAGGAACCCTTAATTAGTTCAAAGAAATCAGAATGATTGTTTTGTGATTTGGGTTTTTTGGTGTTTTGGTTTGTTTCGGTTTTTGGTTTTTTTTTTTTTTTTTTTTTTAGTGAGCATAATCTGCCTTATCCAGCTATAAATAAAATTTTATTTTCTTGGATAAATGGTCTGGGATTAGTTAGGAGAAAAGGAGGGACTGTTGCTCTTTTTTCCTAAACAGGGAAGAGGGACTCCCCTCCTATTACTTTTTCACAGCCAGGAAAATGAACACTTCCATTATGCTGGACAATGTGGAGCAGAAGTAGCAGGTGGTGATTGCTACTAATCAGGAAGTTAAGTAATAGCCATACTTGAGCACTTTCTAAAGGATTAGTGTTTATGGGAAGATTTGTCCCCTATCTGGGCACCACTGGAAAGAAAACAGAGTGAGAAAGATGAAGATGCCTATTAGTTGCCGATTTTCCATCTGCTCCCCAGCTCCCCATGCTCCACACACACTGCCGGCTGCCTCCTCTTTACTGCCCCAACCTGTTCAAATGATTCCAGCAGACAACCAATAAATCTATAAAAATGGATCCCTCACTTAATCCTGTCCCTGCTCCTCCTTTTCTGCTGAAGGAAAGCCAGCCTTTGGCACAGCAGACTGGCTGTGAGCTGTTACTTGGCTGATCAAAAGGGACATTGATTCACCTGGGCTAGGCTTATAAATTGAAGTCTTCTTTTTTAACAACATGCAATGTCAGGAAAGGGAAAGGGAGCTATTAGTGCCACTTTTACTCCAGGAATTACTCCTTTATTGTTTGCCAGGTGCCAATAAGTGGCTTGGATTTGCCAAAGAGGTGTAACCCTATGTCACAAAACCTTCCCCATACAGTACCACGGAGTTCATCATCCAACACAGAAAAATCATAGAACAGTTTAGGTTGTAAGGGACCTTCAGAAATCCGTCCCTTATACAGGATGGACTTGGACATTTTTCACTAGATCAGATTGCTCAAAGCCCTGTGAAATGACATTGAACGGTTCCAGTGATGGGGCATCCACAGTTTCTTTGGGCAACATGTTGCAGGGTCTCACCACTCTCACAAAAAAATTTCTTCCTTATATTTACCTTCTTTCACACTGGTCCCACTGATCACCAGATCTTGTTATTGCAGACAGGACAAATCTTCTGAATGCTCAGACAGCTGAGAGTTTGAATGGTGTTGTTACACACCTCTAGTTTCTCTGTCTGTGACACTTTTCTCTGCTCTAACATCAACAACAACAAGTCATTTGGGTCAAAAAGTAGATAAAATTTGATTAACAAATTCAAGCCCCAGTACTGCAGGAGCCTTGAGCTTCTTCAATCTCCTAGCATCTCACAGGTTGCCCTCAGGACCCAGGGGAGATTAGGAAGCCAAGCACTTTGCTGAGCCAGAACCCAGCAGCCATCCCATTAAGTTCACTGCTTTTCTTTCAGGGAGGGCAGTAAATGATAGACACAGAGTGATTCAGCACTGCCCCACATCTTGCCAAGGGGAGGCTGACTTAGATGTATTTTATGTGCCTTCTTGAATTTGTCCACAAGTCAAAGCCACCTCAACAGTGCTTTCGTGGGTTTTGGTGTTTTGGTGTTGGGTTTTTCCCCCCTTTTTTTTTTTTTTGGTGGGGGGTGGTCTAAAGGACTGTGCTAATTAGGTCTGACATTTAAAAATTTTTGGATCAATACAGGGCATATCATTCTTCTATGCTGTGAGCTGCAGATTTTCAGGTCTCCTCTCTGGACTAAGGCAATTTATACAAATTAGGTATGACCCCTGGCCTTTGTTGTACTGCCAGCATGTCCTGGGAGCATAAAAGGATATCCTAAAGATCACCAAGTACAGAGCCCTCTGAATTTTCTATAATTCCTCCAGGACAAAACCTTCTTTAAATACTGTTTGTTCCAGTCATTTCAGTACCACTGTTTGCTTTCTTATCTGTTGACATGGAAGCTTAGCTTCCTCAGAACATTTTTGTCTGAAAGATCATTATTTTCTTTTCCAAGCATCCCATGAACAGACCAATTGTACTTCATCAATTTTAAATTTTGACTGTCTGCCAACTGCTTTCAAATCTAAAGCCAATCAAAATTTAAGGAGATTCAGAAAACACAGAAAGAGGAGTATATCCACTTCAAAAAGGTTACCCAACTGTTTGTTGTTGTTGTTACATTTTGTCTCAGGCTTTATAATGATGGCTTTCAGCATTTTGGCTCTGTTTATGTGTCCTTGTTTAAAAGTCAGGGCTGTGCCTGCCCTTCCCGAGGCTGCAGACACACAGTGGGCTGCTGTGCAGTTCATCATTCAAGCCTCTGCTGACTCCAGAGTCCAGTCTGACAAATTGCCAAGAAAGATGCCTTTTGCATTTACTTGGAGGGACTTCACTTTCACAGCTGCTGTTTATCATAAATAATGTATCTTGGAATCATCATCTAATGTTGGTGGGTTTTTATGGGCATCAAATTTTGCATAAGTCTACAGATAAGCCTCATATAATTATATCTGTTGGTTACAGCTATAATTATGAGTAAGACTCTATCTTAGCTGTATGTCAGGGAAATAATAAATACTGTCAGTACCTAGAATAACTAAGATCCAATGCTACTTGTCTTCTCAGATATGAAATGATTCATGTGTAACACCTCTGACACCAGCATGACCCCAGAAAGATGAGTTTGCTGGAAGTTTTCTCCTAAAAATTGGAAAATTCTACCAATAGCATATGAAACTGTGTAAAAAGTCAGGATTTTTACTGACCATAGGGTCTATATCTTCTGAAGCCATCACCTTCAGGAGTAAGCCTGTTACCCTTCATGGTCATTGGAAAACTTTCTACCAGTAGGCAGCAGGGGCAGATGGCTTCCTGCTTTATGGTGACACCTTGATTTCTGTGTTCTACCAGACTGGCATCCTACAGAGAATTTGAAAAATCAGTGCTTGCCTGCAATGACCTGTGGTCATTTTTTGTTATCCAAACTAAGATAAAACCATATCATATGGACAGTTTTTGTGTTTTCAAAACTGCTGGTCTTTGTAATTTTGATTGCTTTGATATATAACAAGCATTTCAGTGCTATTTACCTGAAACTGAAAACTTTAGAGAAATACTGGGTTTAGAGTGTTTGAAGAGTTACTTTCCTCCTCCTACCAATGTTAGGAATGCTTTGGAAGATATTTTGTCTGTGATAGAAAAACAAAGAGTAAAATTATTGCAACTCACATAAATATGACAGGCTTTTTCCACATTCTTCATGTTTAATAAAGGAGTATGAGAACAGACAGAAGTGTAACAACACTGGAGGTTTACTTATGAATAGTACAGAAAATGAATGTAACAGTAGTCAAAGGTGATAACACACACTTATGGGGTTTCTTTTTTGAGGCCCTAGAAAATAAAATGTAACCAAAGCAAATGTGTTTATTCTGTGCCCCGTGTATTTGGGCAGTGGCAAGGCAAAAGGAGGGCTAGGAGGCAGTCTCAGATGTGGTAAATCAGGTTTTGTATGCAGGAGGCAGGCATGTATGGTGAAAGTGTGGAATCGAAGTAGCAAATTACTTTTCAGAAATTGGCTTAAGCTGTGAGACTGTATCTTGGGGAGGAAAGAAGAACCACAACCCATTGCTCTTCTTCTGCCAAACTTGAAATGGGAAATGTTGCCCAGTGGCCAGTGTCTTGGGGAGAGTTTCTGGGCTGTGAAACTCAGCCTCGGAGAGCAGAGATTAACTCAAGCTGTAAGGAAGAGTCTGTGTCTCAGAGATGGCTGAATTACAGCCATATCTCTCTCTCTCTGGTGTTCCCAGGGTGTTGAGTTCAGCTTCTCTCCAGCCAGTCTGCTCAAAGTTGCAAGTCCCATTCAGGTACTCCTCCTTTTACAGTGTATTACATTATTTTCTTCTGGGACTATGGTGTCTAACTCAGGAATTTAACTCTGGAAAACATAAGCTGAAAGTTAAAAGTGACAATGAAGAATATAAGTTTTGTGGCTCAGGCTATAAGCTGATATAGATCTGCTGTGACTGTAGACAGTACATTTTCCTAAGAAATAAGTCTAACTCTTTTAAGGTTTCCTTAGTGTTGAAAAGAGAAATTGTGGAGAAGTATAAAATGTCTAGGAAATTGAAGGGCACATTATTTTAGTTATAGGTTAATTTTTAGTATAATAAAAGAAATTGGAATGACTGTGAAGTACCTCCCAAGTAAGTATTCCTGTATTTAAGCTGATAGTTTGTAGGATGCCATTTTGAATGCTAAGTTGTAAAGTGCTTAAAATAGTGATTTATAGAAATCTAAACAGCACCCAGAAGGAGAGTTTTTTCCCCTAGAATTAATGGACTTTGTTTGGTGGCAAAGAAAGCTTTCTTTCTCTTCAAGAAGCTTTGTGTAATGTGAACAGATTCTGTGTAGATGAGGCAGAATGCTGGAGGAGCAGAAGGGTTTGGTTTGTCTTCAGAAGTCAGCTTTAGCCATCTTCCAAAACAAAGGCACCAGCTTGTATGGGCTCTTGTTTGCTTACTTCAGTACTGGGTTTCTATACTCTTGTCCTCCTGGGAGATTTCTTGTTCACTTGCTTATTCCTGTCTCTCAGAATCTTGGTATCAGCCTCAAATGCTGTAACATGGTTTAGACAAAAGAGCAGTGAAGCACCAATTGCAGAAAAAAATCACATATAATTTTGTAGTGTGCAGTGCAGGGTTCTTGTCTAACTGCATGGCCAAGCTAACCAATAAGATATAAAGTATAGCTTTTAATTTTTACACACAGGGCTGCTTTAATCAATAGTCAGTATATCCTTGTTAAATGGCGTTTTGCAAATGTACCCTCTAAAGGGTGTATTATAAACATATTAACTGTATGAGACACCTTAGCCCTGTTTTATGTTTGTGGGAAGTACAAAATGTAACTTTACATGTGGTTTAGGCAGTTGAGAGTACAGCATATCTGATGGGGATGTGCGACGGGACGAGCTCTCTGTACTCACACATCACAAAAAAACTGTGAAACCTACACCTACAATCTTCATTGAAGCTAAGGTTTGCTAGCCTGCAAGGACCACCAGCATCATCTAAAGAAGAAAAAAGAAACAAATGTTTAAGTCATTGAGCATCCCACCCACGCTCTGCCCATTAGTTCCACTCAGCCTGTACTAACAGTGCGGTTGTGCAGCAGCAGCATGCTCCCTCCATCTGGCTAACCCCAGAGACACATGTGGGCAGCTTATCTGCAGAGATCAATGCCAGCTTGGAGCCACAGCACTAACAGCTGTATCAAGCCAGAGAATGGAATACAGATCTCCCAAGTTCCTCTTCTTCCATAGAAGACCAGATGACCTGGGGTTGACAGTGTTATTTTAAGTGAAGACTCTTGGTCAGATTTGCCTATACATTCCCCGTTTCTTTGTAAAATGTGCTATACGGCTGATTATAGTTAAAGACCATCAACTATGGTGTGGATCTGCAGTATATATTAGCAAGTTAATATTTTTAACTTGTCTAGAGGAAATGAGAAATACTCTATAGAAATAAAAAATTGGGAAAATTACCCATCCCAATTCACATCACCTTAAGCATTTAATTCTTAGGAAATACTACTGCAAGCTGCTTGAACTCATTACGGAGTTGTCTCCTTAACCTCTTGCAAGTGTACTTTTAAACCATTTTATAAAAAATTTAGGACAGTGGGATAGAGTATTTGTATTTCAAGTACCATGTAGCCTGTCCAGCAATGAGAAGTGTTCCATTGCTTCCTGCTTACCTGTTGTGAAACTAACGCATACCAGAAAGGATAGAGTTCTCTGGGCATCTGAATTCCCACAAGGAACTGACCTGCTGGCAACGTTCTTCCTGATGCACCCCAGCATGCCACAATTCTCCTCATGAAAATGTAGGATATATAGGTGCTGAATGCATAACTAGCAGTCACAGAGAATAAGGATCACTAAGGAATAGTCATATTTGAAACACAAGTAAAAATGCTTCTCACTTTTTAAAGGGGAATCCCATTTACCTGCATGTGTGTGGCTGCAGTATCATACAAATGAATCCTGAATAGCTCATAGTGCTGTGAGTTCACAGTGGTTTTACAACTACCTGGTCAGCCTGGCTACAGAACCCTGTACTTGTAAATATACGTGTTCTCTGTACAAATGGTATTTCCAGTGACAAACTTAGAAATATATCATTATACAGGCAAGCTCAGTCCCTGCAAATAGCCAAGAAAAACAAGATGAACATAGATAGTTCTTTGATAAGCGATTCTTTTCATCTTAACCCCTTCCTTTTTTTCAAAGCTCCATTTTTAGCCATACACATGGCAACTACAGATATACGACCGTGTGCTAGGAAGATAAAGGGCAGGTAGAAAAAATTCCTCTGATCTTTTTTTTCCCCCTCCATCTGCAGGGTGCCCTGGAAGAAGCAGATGAAATAAACAAAGTACACAGATCCACCTCCAGATTGTCTTCCCTCAGTCATGACTACCACCAGACTCTTACTGATGTTTCCTAAAGAAACCCTGATTAACCCACACATCCACATTCAGCATGTCTACTCAGATAACACACTTTTCTTTTTAATTGAGGCTATACTCTCCCCCACACCGTCAGTAACTAACCACAAGGCCCTTCAGACAGCTTGTCCAACTGCACATTAACAGGCTGTTAACCCTACACTTTCCCCAAGCATCACTTGTTCCTCCACCACTCCCAACCCACTTCATTATATAAGACCCTCCCTCTCCTTGTTTGCTTTGTAAAGATCAGGGACTGAACCCAGCTGCTTCTTGTTTCTGAGGTAATTGCCAGCATTTCCACAGCTGCTTCAGGGATGGGTTGAGGTTTTAAGTGGCTGGGGTGGTTTTTCTTTTTCCCTTGTGCTTAGTTTCTGACCTTGTACACTGGTATCTGCTGGCAAAGAGATGAGCACCTCACTGACGATGTAAAAGTGCCTTGGTCCTAAGTGAGACTTTTCACAAAGCAGGAAAGGATTCAGCACATCTGCAGAAGAAAAGGTACACGTTAAGGTTTTATTGTGAGGTGTATATGCTGACTTGTAATCAGACACACATGCCATGTTTCTTCAGCAGGTTAACTTGCAAATGCTTCAGCAGGCTTTTGGTCACCATCTGGAAACAGAAGAAGCAATCAAACTTTACCTGAATAACATTGGGGAAATTGCTCCCTGATTATCAATGCATACTGTGTGGTTTAAGTTGCATAAAATACACTAAATTACATCAAAACTGCAAAGCCAAGCAATCCAAAGATTGACTTAAAATTGCACGATAGAGTTTCTAAGTGCATACTTGTTCTGGTGGTCTCTAGTGATTTACTGTTACATACTGTTTATTTTTTTCTTCATTCTTGCTCAGAACATGCTAAAAAATACTGTAGTCTGTTTAGCATAAAATGCTGTTTCATGTCAGAACTTTCAAGACAAAAATCTGGTGTTCCCAGAAATATTCAGTAACTTCAACTGTATGGCTGTCTTTGCTCTTGCACTTTTCTTGCTCCTAAGAGCTGCTTTACCATGGGACTCTGTGGCACTGCTAGAAAGTGCATCCCATGCACTAGAGGAAGGGCAGGGTCCTGTGGATTAAAAATAACAACTGCAAATATAGATTGACTGCGGCAGGAAGATGAAAGCTTTTAAATGATTCTGTATTAGAAATGGCTTGTGCTCTGCTGATGTAGAATATGAGCAGATCTGATGTGTGCCTCTGTATCCTTGCTCAGCAGAGATCTTGGCTGGGACAAGGGATACTGCAGGCCAGGCTGTGTGAAAAAGCTTTGTTTACTCAGAACTGCATGTACAGTGTAGTTCTGCAGCTGCTGGTTTTGTCTGTTTAGCTTTGTAAAAATAAAGGTAAGTTAACCTTCATCTGCAGAGACAGGAAAGACCTTCCCTGAGTCTTTCATTCTTGAAGCCTACATGCCAGGGATCTCACAGTGTAAGAGCCACAGTCAGAAAACTGACTGTGTGTGCAAAAACTTTTGTCAAGTTTTTGCACACTTGACAAAACTACAAGAATGCCCAGTCAAAAAGAGAGCAGGGCATGTTTGATTGTTGGTGTTAACTGTAAGGGAAGCATGCCCTGAGAAATAATTTGAGGTTGAATAGTAAAATAAAAAGTTACCATGGATGGTTTTGGGAAAAATTGATAGGCCATTCTCAATCACAAATACAAAGGCTCAGAGGAAGTCAGAAAGGTGCATTGAAGACCTGCTTTCCTTCTTTTGTGTGTCAACAGAAAGGTGTTTTACATACTCAGTTCTTGTGGCACTGACAGGAATAACATGGGCATGAGTTTAAATATCACAAGAGGATGATATTTAGTCTGCCTGCTGATTCTACCAGTCTGAGAAGTAAACCCTGATAGAGAAGTACAGTGAGTGTAGTGAGAAATTCTGGTAAGAGAAGGTGGGGTTTTTTTCCCTCTTTTAAAATACCTAAGTCTTTTGTCTTGTGATCTCTTTTCCCCCTCTTAATAGTTCTGTGTATTGGTTTGTCTGCTTTGGAAAACAGAAGGGTAAAATGCATGTTTGTAAATGTAATTTCTCTTAAATACTTCTATTGACTTTAGCTTGTTATTACCAGTTTTCTATGTGTGGACTTCTATGATCTTAGAAAGGAATATTTTCTGCAGGTCCTTTACTTCTCAGTGGCTTGTGACTCTGCAATTTTGTTGTCTTTTCACAACAGAACACTAAATTGATCTTGAACTCCTGGTATTTGTTGCACTGACTCATTGTTACCTTTTTGTACTGGAAGGTTTTCCAGGAACCATGCTTGTGTCAGCTTAAGCATTTCTGGAAATGATAGCACCTACCTGATGTTTTAATTGATCCAGAAATGGTCTGACTATTGTGGGCTGCTGCCTTTCCCTCTATTATTTGAGGAAAAAAAAGGACTTTATGTACTGTCTGGTTACAGGGTGACATCTTTTTAACTTTCACATCCCTCATGGGTTTTTTTTTTCCCCTGTGGTAGCTGGGAACATCATCTGGTAGTGTCTTAGTCACTGTCTGTGTGCTTGCTGCTTTGGGATATTTTAACAGATAAAGGAAAAGGAATTCAACAGTGGGTGAATGGGTGTGCTCTATGAAGTAAATCTGTGAAAAATTACTTTCAATTCTAGGTAATTTAAACAAAACTTGGTAATTTATGTGTATAATTTGGTGAAAAAATGGTAATTTCATTTTATAGATATGTAAACAATCTAGGTCACAGCATAATTTAGTGCTCAAGTTTCCCTTCTATTTGATTATTTTTAAAGACTCCACCTACTTTCTGGTCTTAAAAGTTACTTTCAAACAGTGCTTCAACAGTCTAGTTTTACACTGTTTGAAACTTTATCTAACAAGTGTCAATATTAGAAAAAAGTATTGATTATGTATTAGTCTTACTTATAAGCACAGGATAAAGTAAATTCATAGGGATATCTGGTGCAACTTACCACCTAGTGTCCATGCATCTGTGTGAATCACTCTGCTTGAAGTCAAAGGCTTCTTTCTCCAGACATATGCTAATTCACCACTGGGGAGAAAAGGGAATTAAACTCCAATACCAAAACATCAGTAGATGTACTCTCAAGCACAGTGTACATCTGTCTACTGAGTAATTGTTAGGTAAATGCCTACTTGGGAATAGTGCAGAAAAAGGCCTTTCAAAAAAACCCCCCTATGAACTGTGTAAATTTACTCAGCCTCTCCTATTTTTGAAATAAATTGCTTCCATGTGTGTTCTACCATTTCTAGGTGGACCTCCTGAAGCTATTCCAGTATAATTCACTTCCAACTTATATAATAGAGTAAAAATATCTCATCTGCTAGTATACGTCCAAACTGACCCAGAATTGCACATTCAGGACCACTTTATAAGGAAAACTTGGTGGAGCAAAGAGAAACAGATGTTTCCTGCCTAGTAGCATGAAGTGAGTTAGTGTGTTGGATGGACATCCAGGATTGCAGTTGCTATGATATTCTCTCCAAGCAGCTTCAGGACTAAAGATTTTGATTTTCAGCAGCTTTAGGAGGGGGCCAGCATCCACTGTAGTGCAATTGCCAAAGCAGAATGTGAGAGGGGAGGCAAGGATTACTAGGTGAGGAATCAGCAGCAAGTGACTGGGCACATGGAGGTTTGGTCTCAGTGTCAGCCCCTCGGGGTGCCACCTCAGCACACAGTGCTGTGGGCTCTTGGGTGGCACTGTAGCTTCAAGCACAATGGCTCAGGACTAAGCCACCACTCGTGGTGGTTCATCAGCTGCCAGTACCAAGTGAAGTTACTGTGGGCTGCCTTGCATGTCTCTCCCTGACTGGAGGCATGCTGACAGTCCTCGAAAATCCAGACCAAGGCATTTTATGGCCACAGAAACAATAAAAGAAGATAAGGGTGTGGGGTGGAGGGGGAGTGTGACTATGTAAATAATGCAAAGGCCTCCTGTTTCTCCAAAATGCAAGGCAGCTGTGGCTTCTTCTGTGGCTACGTGTTTTTCTTGTGGATAATGGCTCCCCTTTGGAGATTACTTTTTTCCCCCCTGGGGCCACTTTTGCATCTTCTGGACTGCTGTTAATATCCCAGTTTTCCAATTTCATTTTACAACTAGAATAAGTGTCTGGAAACCAAGGTTCAAACCTTGTAGGCATAGTATAGGTTGAAATCAGGGCATCCCACTTGCACAGTGACTATATGCCACCCCCTATGTATTCACTTGACAACATTTTAGACTATTCAGGGTTCCTCAGGCAATATGGGTAAAGTTCATGAGGCAACAAGACATGGAGCCATACGTTTGTCCTGGAATGTCAAAAGGCTTGTGTGTCATGCCTACTTTTATGGCTATTTCTGTATTTTGTTACATGAGTAATTTGAGAAAGGTGATCTTTTATTTACTATTGGATTTACTACTCAACAAAGAAGGCTGTGTAACTTTTTTTTTTTTTTTTTTTGGTCACAGAGGGAGTTTTTACTCCAGATTATTTCTGTGTCAGAATAGTGCAGAGGAGTGATGGGTTCAGAAGAGGTAAATCTTTGCTTCATCAGCACTCTGTATGCAAACAGAGTGACTGATGCAGTCTGGAGCTCTTTCCTGGAGGCATCATGCACGAAGCTGGTTGCTGGAAATAGAAAACTGAGTAGAAAGATAGTGGGCAGATCAGCACCCTATAATCACTGTTGGAGCTGATTTCTGATGAGTTTCTGTCAATCTTCTGCTTCCACAAGGTTTCTAGAGAGACACTTTGCAAAGTGAAACCATGGGAGGGGGGCAGGGCAGAAGTCACCGCCAAAACCCTACATGTGTGAGGGCTTTTATCTACTGAGTAATGGTATGGCTTGTGGTTACCCTTTGAAAATGCTGACAAGAGAAACTGATACAGTGATTGTGTTACATGATCTACATCCAGAATACTCACCTACTTTGACTTTTTAGTATTATTTTGCTAGGAAAAAAATTTGCTTATATAGAACATTGTGGCAATTATTGTTTTTACTGATTTGTGGTCGTTTCTGGTTTTAAAGAGAGGAGCAATAGGTACCTTGAGGAAGTTGTTTATTACAACTATCTTACATTGAAACTAAGTTTGATTTAGGAATAAAACTAGGGGTTTTTTTGTTTTATCTGTGAAGATTGGAGTGCATTTGCATTAGTCATGCTACTGCACAAGGAAGAGGAAGTTGCAGGAAGGGAGACTGCTTAGTGGAATAAAGGAACTGAGAAAGTTATTTTTAGACTCAAGTTTTCTGTTTTTTCAATATTTTGTCTGGGCAAGAATACTGGAAACAAATTGAACACTAGGGATTCATGAAGAGAAGAGTCTGCCTGTAATATCCTCATGGGACTGATGAAGTTTGAAAATTGCTGCCACTCATTTTACTTGTTTGAGTTTCCAGGGAAGGTCAATAGATGTGAAGGCACTTTTAATTGGTTGCAGCTCTCCACTGCTGTTACCCCCTCTGCACATATGACCTCAAGGTCTCCCACCCCCGTAGCAGGGAGCTGGTTCCCTCTGAGCTAGCTGATCCATGCAACTCCAGAACAGTGTTCTCTGGCAGATTTCTCTTTTCAACTATCATATAAAACAGGCACGAGCAAATGGGGCATCTTTCAGCTTATGGATTAAAAAGAGGTTGAGAGAGCAGATGGCAGAATATAGAAAAGTGCAGACCTTTATTTCTAACCTCAGCTTTTCAGTAGTGCAGTGAGCAATTGGATCCAGTAGGTACAGTTAGTTTATCACAACATTAAGCTTGAAATTATACAAATACAAGAAAACTTTTACAGCTAACTTATAAAGAAAAATAGAGGAAAGAATTGTTTGTTAACTTCCATTTCCCAGCCTTGAGCTATTACTGTGATTGCACAGGCACTGTTCTCAAAACAATCCAGTAAATAATTATGGTAGATCTATCAGAGTCTGTTTCCTGCTTCTGATGTTCAAGTCAGTGACTGAAGATATTGGTAGCCTGTGTCATAAAAAGCTTGTATTTTGTTGAAATACGCTGTGCTTACTACAACAGGTTTCTCCCCAGGAATTTCTGTAATGTATAATCTCAGTAATGGTGATTTAGCTAGTACCTTGACAGGTTGGTGCTGGGTCATTTTCAAAAGTGTCTCTCCAGTCACAATTGGGATAACTCTGGTGCTCTCTAGCTATTCTCTGCTACTGTATCCTAGAGTGTGACAGCTCTTCTGAATTTTGATTCCTGAAACTTCTTAAAGCATTTCTCACTTCTGTCCATAAGCCTGCTGAGAAAGTATTTCTAAAATAAGGGCAGAATGAATTTATTGACTTTTAAAATATCTCAGCGACTCTTATACTAACTTGCTTCTGTTGGCATGATAAATATGTGCACAACTGTAAGGAAAAGTCCCCATCTGAACTGTCCTGGGCTGTCTGAGCCCCAGAGCACACTGAGGCTTGTATAATACTTCTCAGTGGACTGTGCAACAGCTTTGTTAGAAGTTCATTGACACTGGGCTGGATATGTGTCATCCATCATGATGTCAGAAAAGACACTTTAGGCTGTCAGTATTGCTGCTGCTGTTTTTGTGTAGGTATGGACAAAAGCTGATTCCACTTAAAACTGCTGGCAGTGAGCATGAAGGTCCATGGGAATGCAGTGAAGGAGTTGCCTAGAGCACAGTTTCATGTGGCAGCTGCTGTCCAGTCTTCCCACACAGGCTGGGCACATGGGGGTGGCACGAGGCATTACCTGAAGCCAGCACACATAGATGCAGTGTCTTGTGAGAGCATGCCTGTGAAGGATAAATGCAGTGCTGGGGGGAGGAAAGGGCTGTCTAGCAGAACTTTTGCTGTTAAAAATATATTGGTGAAGGAAATGAAAGTTTTGTATTACACAGGTTACATGAAATCATGAAGTCCTATGCACCATCTGCATTATTCATCTCTAGAGCCATTGGGGTTCTGGTCACTTAACATGGTAATAATGCTGCATTAATAAGGAACAGCTTAAACATAAAAGAGAGAGCATTATATTTATGGCAGTTATAGAAGTCCTTCAACAGATTACTGCAGTTAAATGAAAGCTACTGCCACTTAATCTAGTCACAAAACTGTACAGTAATTCTTAGATTTATCATAATTATGATGGCACTGAGTAATTTCTGTTTGTTCTTTTTTTCTTTGCAAATGAGATTGAAGTATACCTTACAAAGATGGCATATCTAGCTGCATGACTTCCAGGTGCATGAATTCTGTTTGTCTGCTAATCCCTTGCTGGCTCTGGACTTTTTTGGCAGCTAAACATTTCCTGGGGTGCAGTGTAATAACAGGCAGCTGTCCTGTCAGCTCCACTGAAAAAGGAGATAATATGGCAGACAGCATTTGCTTTTCCCCAGACTCATTTCTTACAGTTCCCTAAATTGATTCAAGTAACTGCTGAAGTAAATTATGTAGTTTGTGTAGAACAAGGATGGATTTCTTGGGAACAAACGTAAAAATTATCTGCTGCAGAGAAGGCATTGTGAAGTAGTTTCCAACCAAAACACTTGTAAGGAGTTGATGTGTTTGTATGGAGGAATGGCTATTTCAATACAGCTGAATATTCCCACAGACTTTAATCTGCAAGAAGGCTCTGTGCAGTGATGAACAGCCCCTTCTGGATTTTCATCTCTGTCCCAGCTGTCTTGTCAAGCTGGGGATTTAAACTAAAGAGCATATCTAATGAGTTGTTGAGCTTTCTGGGTAACATTTGACTTAGTGTCTTGCTGAAGTCATTGGTCTCTCCTCTGAGAGGCTGAACATCTTCAGCCACCCCTGAGAGAATTCAGCTTTTTGAGTCTGCAGTGGAAGTCAATGTTAATGCCCACAGTGGCATTGAGCACTCTGTGCTGGGAAATATTTCATGTGCCAGCATTCTGGCTTGAACTTCCTGCTTGAAGCACCTGTGGGAAGTAAGAGGTGCCTAAGAATAATTAGGCTAATTAGAGCAGTTTAATGCTTTGATATGTCTAAACAATGTGTTACGGGGAGATATTTTTTAGAACGGCTAACTTCAGAGTATTGAGCTTTTCTGGGATTGATGTTCCATGGAATCAGTCCTTCAGTTTATGGGTCCTAAGTGGCTAATCCTGACTACAAAATTTCTTCCCAAGTAAATATTTTAATTTAAAAAAAAGTCTTATTTTTTATTTTCACCCGCAGACACAAACAAGCCTTTTAAGTGAAGTAATTACAATTTATTTCCAAAACATTTCCACATCCCACATCCCAGTCCATCTAGCTGTTATGTTTCTCTCTAAATCCAGCTATATTCTTTTGCATTGAAGTTGCATTATCCCCTGGGCTGGTGACCTTTGGAAAGTTATATGTGAATCCAGTTTATCTCCAGAGCTGCAGCATGACAGCTGCATTCTTAGGTCTGTACATGGATAAACTGTTGCTTTAAGTAATCTTGGATCACTGGGATGGAAACCATGTGATGAGCTGCTGCTCAGTGTTTATTCTTTTATCAACTCTTTGATGCTTGCACTTTTATCCATTTACTGCTCTTCTCTAAGTGTGATGGGTAGGGTGCTGTTCAGTGTTGTTGTAACCTGTTGTTGTGTGGTACCTGAAATCAGTGAAGCAATGGTGTTAGCCCTGTGGCTGTTCAATAGGAACACAGTTCTGTCCTTTGGAAATGAAGAACTATCTTGGTAAAAAACTAAGTGGAGCTCGAGTTTTAAAAAATAGACACCTTGTAAGCATACCTATGGGCAGGATATCATTCCTAGAGGGAAGAGGGAGGGATTTCAGCCAGAAACTTTCAGTTTCTGAAAAACTGTGGAGAAGGGGGAAGCATAGCTGACTTGCCAGCTACTGAAGTCCTTGAAGTTGATTTAATCCTGATGTCAGACACTCTTTCCAACACGGGCAAACAGCCCATAATGTAAACTCTGGGGATGAGACTGAATTTGGTGGTCACTTGCATGTCTCGAGGCATGAGAGCAAACTTGTGGTTAAAGCATCTGTCGGGGGATTAGGAAGGTCTAAAGTTGAAAGCAATGATCTTCTAGGAAAGCATAACAAGCATCCTCTGGGCAGAGAGCACGTACGGCGCTCTGCTGAGCGCTGGCCGCCCAGTGATCCCCTTACTCTGAGGGAATGGGGTGGAATGCGGCTCTCTGGCCTTCCCTGCTGCACCACCAGTTCATGCCACCTAAAGGCACAGTGCATGGCTAATAAATGTGGGTCTGGCATGGGCTTGGGAGCAGGTTTCATCTTTCTAATAGCACTGTACCACCCTTGCTAACAGTATCCTCATTTGATGAGAGACTGAAAGACAGCATAACCCGTTCATGGATAGGAAAGAGGGTAGTGACTTCTTGTTACTCCTGAAGCAAGGGATATATTGCCTCCTCCCATCACACAGAAGAACAACTTTTGAACTCTGCTTGGACTTCTGCCAAAATTGGCTCAAATGTGAAGTTGAAATTCACTTTTTTGAGTGCTTCTTTCTATTTTGTTTTATGAAGCTCTTGAAGGAACTGAAAAACTTAGGGAAAAATTTACCTGACAGTTTCAGAAATTTGGTCTCTGTATGAAATGAGGCCAGGAAGATTCTATATACCTCAAACTTGCATGTAAAAAATTTCCTTAATAACATGGGCTGAAACCTCTGAGTGCTTCAGTCTTGCTCCTGCGTGAATCTGAGTTCTCTAGTCTTCAAATTTACAGTTCAAGTTTCTTGGAAACCTCACAGTGAAATGTGTGATGCTTCTGTTACCAGCTCCAATACTTTATAAGGCAAGTAGGGAAGCGGTTAGGTGAAGCTTAGGTTAGGGAAGGTGGAATTCTTAGGTCTTTTTCCTCAGGAAAGTAACCAACAGCAGTGGTGGCAGTGGGTTTGAGACAGAAATACAGAATAAGGATTTCCTTTCTTCTTAATTCCTTATGGCCATTCATGCAGAGTTGTTGGTCAAAATCTACCTTGAATTTTTAATTTTATTCAACTTACCATCAAGACTGCATATGGCTGTTAATCTGTTGATACCATGTTGTGTGGCTCTTAGGAATTCATTAAAAAATGATTTTGTTTGCACAGCTACTAGTGGAATTGTTAGATCCATAAAAATTCAAATGCTCTGAAGTTCTTGGATCTTGTTTCAAATATCCCAGCCAAGCTTCATTGTAAGAAATTTTCTTTTATCCATTATGTTTTCCAGACTATCCCCTTAAAACATGTGTAATACTGTGATTCCTCACTCTGCTTTCCCTAGATGAAATTCAAATATTTTGATATCAGTTGAGTGTGACTGCCATAAGAGAAAGCTGAGATAAAAATAAATGGCTGCATCTACTGTGAAGGTTTGTTACAGAATAGAGCTTTCTGTAGTGTATCAGAATATTGCGTGAGTGTTGTGAATGGTTGTGATACTGCTAACATAAAGCTTTCCCTGTTAAACAAACTATTGAAATTGAAATTCAGCCAGAACAGAACCTAGCTCAGTACCCTGAAGACCAGTGGGTCACAGCTTCCAGCAATCCAAGGTCCAAATTTTCGGTCCAAAGGCAGCACTTCCAACAGCAGTGCCATAAGCCATTGCGGTGGGTGACTTGGTGCTGGTACCCAGGGAAGGATGCTTATCCAGGGAAATGTGGTGTTTGGCACTGCCCACAAGCCTGCAGCAGTCTGTTCAGTTTGTGGGTGCTGAGATCATTGTGTCAACAGCCCTGAAATTCTGGTGGGCAGCACTTGCTGGTGGTCTCTCTTGAACTGGCCCCTCTGCATGTTTCCAGATGTTAGTTGTATTAGAAACAATTGAAAATCTACGGATGCCTTCCAAATACCACTTATCCGTGTAAGACATGGTTCTGGTTGCCAAAACTATGTACTGGGATTATGAATAAATAGAGATGTGCAAATGGGATGTGAGAATTCCATAAAACAGGTTTTTTAAATGAAGTTGTTGTTTAAACAGTATGTAAATTGGAGAATAGTCGTATTATAGCATAAACAGGGCTTAATGGACTCTAGTGCAGAAATGGTCCTGAATAATATCTAGATTCAGTTGGATGGCCACCGGTGTTTGCTGTTATTGTTTCTCACTGATTTTTATGATCCACTCTGTGAGTTACCCACTTACAGAACTACTCAAATGTCCTCTTGATTAAAAATGCTACTTCTGGCAATATTTTCCCTAATGCACAATGCATTTTGCCTTCTTACAATAAACAATACATTTGTATTTTTCTGTTTTCTGGGCTTTTGCAAATCATGAAGACTGCAGCACGTGTTGGAAGTTGCAAAATTGTCCTGTGTTTTGATTCAAGCCCACTTAAAAGAAGAAAAGAAAACACAGACCTGCCCCTTTCTAACAGATTCAGAGATCCCTTATGCCTGGATTTAAGTTTCTGCTTTTTGGAAGAGGAGGTGTAGCCTTTGAAGGTTTTTTTTTTTAAAATGTCTTAGTTCTAGTGTGAGCACTCTACAGTTTTTAGAATGGATGACCAGGTTGTTTAAATTGCCACTGTCTAAATTGCCATTTGCTGGTTGATGGAAGCCAGAAATAACACTGTGCTGAGTGAAGTTGCTGGAAAGATGCTTCACAGAAGTAACTGACTGATTTCAGTTCTCCTGCTATTCCTCTGCAATTTGCTGGTTTCAGTATCAAAAGAAGTATGAAGATGCCAATTTATCTGCCTGTGTGACTCCAAATACATACAGCTGTCTGGTATCTGACACTGGGACCTCAAAGCCAGCAGTTTAAAAATGGCAGTGACAAAATGAGTATGTTGCAAGAGAATAATAGGCCTTCTAACTGACTTTGAGTTCCTTTACCTCTGCACTTTTCAGTAAGGACAAGGGAATGCATAATAAGAAATATTGTCGAGTGAAGCTTTGTGCAGGATGGATTTATTCTTTATATTGCTCCATAATTAACTCTCCAAATGCATGGATTGTATTGACTGGAAGTGCTCAGAGGTGTTTTCCTCCACCACAGAACAAATGACAAGCTAGATCGATGCAGTACCACGTCTGATACTTGCAAATGTTCAAAATGGTTAAAAGTAGATTTTGTGCAAACCCAAGGTGCTCTATAGCAAGCTGACTGCACTATTTATCTGAACTTCCCTGTGCAGATAAGGCTTGTGATCTCTGATTGCAGCTTCTGAAAGCCAACTGTGTTCAAACAAACGCACCGCAAATCAGTTTGGGCTCATCTGGCTGATGTTGATGGAACTCTGTGTGGAGAGTTGATAAGATATGTCAGTCTCTTATCTCTCCGCTTTATATCTGAAAGAAACATGTGGTGAAGAGTGCTTGCATGGCTATGGAGAGCATTTGATTCTCCCTGATGCTTCACGGCAAGAGTAAAAGGGCGTAGAGGTGTTTCACACCCTCTCAGCCCTGCTGCCAAAGGCCCCCAAGAGGCCATAAACAGGTGAACTTGCCTGAGACAGCCCTGGACACAGTACTGAGGTCGAAATCTTATGGATTTTGTGCATTTTTGGATTTTTTTTTTACAGGTTGGGACTCGTGTTTCAGACGAGTGTTCTGCACAGCAGTAATATTGCTGTGCCCCACAATCACCTGATGTTACCGACAAGTCAGTTAAGGAGTATAAAAATCACATGACTTGATTGTATCACTCCACCAACAGAGCAGAAACTGGGATCTGGATCTGAATGTAGGAACTGTCACATCAGTGTTGGTTACACCACTGGCTTTGCTGAATTGCCACCTTTATTAAGTGTATGTGATATATGGCCTGTGTGCAAGTATATGTTACTGACGAGAAAGTGGAAAGAATGAACTACATTTCCATTGCAATTAATTTTTCTGGTAGGACTGATATTATGTTCTGAAATCCAGGATCTAAAAAACAGTGAATATTGTATCAACATTTAGAGTAACAGGTAATTTTGCTGCTACAATGTAATCTGACTATTGCAATCAAGTCTCAAAATTATACTGAACTATGGACTAAATAATATCTATTCCCTAATGATGAATTCATTTTCAGTTAATAACAACTATTTGTGAAGTATAATGAAAAATACAGTGCCATGCATAGTAAACTGGCCTCTGTTTTCTTTGACAGCATGCCAGTTTCTCAGCTGCAGCAGTACTATACTCCATAAAGGGGTTTTTTGAAAGCATTATTAAACAGCAGGAAGGAATGGTGTATGACAGCTTCATTAGTCACTAGGAATCAAACCTGGCCACTTTCTGCTGGGAAATATTAGCACAATCTAAAACATCCCTGGGTTGATGGCATCCAAACATTTTTTTCCCCCAATTTTTTGGAGTATGGCCAGATCTTGGTTTGAAGATCCTGGAATGGCAGCTGTGCTATTAAGTCCTCTTTAGGTGAAGTTTGTCTTTTTTTGTGAGGAAAACATGGACTTCCCTGTCTTAAAGTCCAGAAATATTTGCAGGAGTCTTTTTAATCTGAGACACACAGATTAAAGGCAGTTCTCTCCACATGCACAGTGTGATCTTGCTGAAACTGCAAATGCCCCAGTACCATAACTGCAAGCAAGCCCCTTTGTAGCAGACACAATGCTTGATCATTTTGCATGTTCCTGTGCTGTGTTTCCTAAAGGTGCATCCAGCTGGCAGGGTGCTCTGACGTGTTAAAGATGCTCTCGGCTCCACTGAGATCAGTAAATGTGAGGTTTTGAGCTAACAGTATTTCAGGTTCTATTTGTTAGCCTGAGACTAATTGTATTTATAGTAAGACCCTTCTGCATCTTGCTCAACAAAAGTCTAAGCTACAGGATAAACATCAAGGATAAAAATCAAGTTCCTGCATGAATCTGTTGTATGATTTATTGTTCTTTTGAAAATATAACACAAAATTTGTAAAGTGAATTACCTGTCTAAGAAAAGTAAAATGAGCAAAGCCTGTAAAAATCCTGTTGAATGCTTTAGCTAGCTTTGATTCCAAGAAAACACCACCTAAAAGTCAGTTCTTTGTTCAGCAAAGCCTCAGTACCAGAGAAGTCCAGGGAACTGGTGGAAATCATATTAAAAACAATGTGTACAAAGAAGTATTTTATGGTCCAGCTGTTCTTAATTTTCTGTATATTTGTAAAAATAAAACTAGCCATTAGTACATAGTTATTTATGTTTTTCTACCCACCTGGAATTTTCTGTGAATATTTTACAGGTAACACCATTCACAATTAACAGTAAGCCAACAAATGCCTGCTTCTTGAGTGATGACTTAATGTACACTTGCAAGCTTAGCCAAGACCTGGTGTGAGCAAGCCAAATGCAGGAGGGGAGACTGTGCAAGAGTGCCTCTGCATGCTATTGGAAATCCTGATTTTTTTCTATGTCAGCCGGTGTGACCACCCCATTTGGACTCCTCTGTGGGCTCAAGCCCAAGCAACAGGCTTGGCTCAGAGTCCCTGGAGGCTCCAGCTCTTGCCGAGCTGCTCTTGCACTGTATACTGGGTCATTGTACTTGCACAAGCCTGCAGTCGTCAGCTTTGGTGTCTCCTACTGCCAGTAACAGCTGAGACCCTTCAACACAGAGATCACAGGAGGCAATTCTCTTCCAAACCTTTTTTTTTTTAAACATAGAGCATTTGGTGTGAGAGTCAGCTCTCATGATTCTTGGGGCTCTTCCTTGTTCAAGCTATCTCAGTGGCAGCCTTGAAGCTGGCCCACAAGCCTTGTAAGGGGTTTACTGGTAACAATAGCCACAAAGCCACAACTGAAAAACTGTGTGCTTAATCTACAGGATTAACACAAACAAGATGTCCTTGAGCAGGATAGGTTTACAGCAGTCTAGCAGGAGTCATTTTCTCCGAGAGCAGAAGACGAAACCTTTGCAGGCAGTGCCTGGGGAGACGGGAGCGGAGCAGGCCCCAGGGTGACTGTCAGCAGCTGGCTACTGCCCGTCCCCGCTCCCAGCCCACACGAGCTGCTCTCCAGCTCCGTAGCATGTCTCTGCCTGTCTGTGATCCTCTGACGGTGAAGCTGTTTCCAGCTCTCTGCAAGCTGGAGCCACTGCTGCAAAGAGCTTTTAGTGTCTTTTGCTCTGGCAAAAGCAAATGGCACTAAAATGGCTCTGGTGCTCTGAGGTGCTGCTGAGCTGATATTGGCCATGAATGTGAGACAGCTGAATGCACATGTGTGCTTTCTGAGCTCTCTTGGTGCATTACAGCCACCTTTGTCAAAGGTGGGATTTGCTGATGGTGGAAATAATCCTCTGCTACCAGGGGCCTGGAGAAAGGGGTGATGCCCACTTGTGAATGGTGGCTGGGTAACTCCATCTCCTGCCACAGCTTCCAGTTCCACTCCAGCAATAACAAGGTATTGCTTCCCACACCTTTGTATTCGGTTCTCTGTTAATGACTCTGCAGTTCATTTTTGTACAGAGCACTTTTGTTTGTGAATCTGTTCTCTTTGCCTTGGCCCACTTGTTCTTGCTGTTGGATCTCACTGAAAGCTCTTCCTAAACATAACAGGGAGCCAAGGAGAAAAATGTTTCAGGTTTTTTACTGTTCTCAAAACTACCAGTTGGAGTGTATTTATCTAAAAACTGGTTTAACCCTTTTCTAGTCCTCAGTGTAAAGGACACCATCTCTTGTTGATGATATTCCTTGAATCTTAGCTGTTCGGATTCATACTTTTAAGGTGGTCTCTGCATCCAAGAAGACTGGAAATTTGCCTTGAAAATTGGAATTTTTTTAGGTTAAAGAGAATCCCTAACATGCACAAATGAAAAAAATCAGGCTCTCAAAAAAAACCCCAAACAAACAAACAAAAAAAAAAAAAACAAAACAAAACAAAAAAACCATATAAAGCTTTAATTTTTATAATAATTCTTCACCAATTGGAGGAACTATGCTTACTAGGAAGCACAGTATTTACTGGGATAGCATGGGTTTACAGCAGTTTCACTGGTAGCTGATTTCTACATTAATACAAAATGCAATCCTACCACAGAAGTTTTAGTGGACTTTGTGTCTGTGTGCTGCAGGTGTGATGGATAAATTAAGTTTCACAGCACTCCTTTGAGATGGTGCCCAGAGTAAGAATCTAAGCCTGGAGATCTGAAGATAAATCCCTCTGAATAATTTTAAAAGCAGTTTGGTGGCACTCTAGAGAATAGTGAAGTGAAGCAGGGGAGGAAGGGGGTGTAGGGGTGCTGCTCTCCAAGCAGGGCTGAATCAGAGGGTTAGGTATGCCTATACCAATAAGGAATGGAAAGACATAGGACTCTGAGTTAACAGGTGACTTTTGTGATGGTAGGGAAAAGATGATTTGCTTTTCTTTTGCTGTTTTTTTGCTAAGAACAGATTGATTGCTTCCTAATGCTTTGTGTAAAGGCAGATGGAGCAGTGGTGGGTGAAGAAGGCAAGGGAAAAGGCAGTGGGTTACATCTTCCTCTTTCAGAAACTGTTTGTCAAATAAATCAGCAGAATTTGTACACTCTTCTGAAAATACTTCTAGCCATCAATACAATAAAGATAGCTACTTTGTACAGTGAAATAGTACATTACAAAATAATTTCAGTTTCCCTCATGCCTTATATTGCCCTTACATTTACAGCTCTCTGTACAAAATAGGTACTTACCTACCTGTGTCAGCTTGTCTCAAGCAACAGCAGTATAAAAATTGCTTGTGAAGAATGTGCTAACCCTGGACAGTATCAGAATATTTCACCAGCAACACCTCAACAGGAACAGGTGAAGCTCCCCTTAACCAGAGCAGAAAGACCATATATTAGATCAGTTATAAGAAATAGTTATAAGAAATGAAATAATGCTAGAAACACTGGTCGAGAAGGATCCTGCTTCATTACAGATATCTGGCAATAAGACTTCTGACCTGGGCTTATAGAAGAGAGTGAAAATCTTTCACTTATTCTGTGAAAGATTTTTACCATAGTCTCTGGGAATATCTAGGTTGTTTGAATTCTGAATAATTTCTGATCAACAATTTTCCTGATTTTGTCAGTCTTGACTTATTAACATGTAATACATTACCTGACACGCTGACCTATTAACTATTCTTCTATCTGAGATGCCATAAACCCCTCTGCACTTTCATTTTGCAACAGCTACAAATGATTCTGGAACATGCTAATTACTAAAATAAGCATTTTGACTGTGGAAAAAAAGCAAACCACTTTGAAGGTCTGTCATCCCCTCAATTTATTTAAGAACCACTCAGCACAGATGTGACTGTCAGCGTTTTACCCAGGTTGTGTGTTCACTCTGTTCGGCCTGGTTTGGACACAGTTGGGTCAGGCACTATCACATCTCTTTGCACAGATGAAAATGACAGTGAGACACTGAAGTAGTTGTGCAAGAGATCAACACATGTCCAGCATGACCAACCCTGCTTTTGGGTTTCTAAGGCTGAATGGACTAGAGAGTGCCCTGTGTTGTCAGCTGGCAGTTGAGTGCCTTTCCAATACCCATATTACATAGATATTTTCCAGTATGTGGAGCAGAAAAGTTGATAATTTCTGAGTGATTTCTTCTCTATCATTTGTGAAGTTAACCGAGTCTGCAATGACATCTATTTATTTTGAGACGGTTTAGGAGGAGACTGAGGCCAGTTCAAGTAGCATTCAGTTAATAGAGTAGAAAAAGAAGACTCAAGTGCAACACATCAAAAACTTTGCTTCCATTAAGCTGTGCCAGTGCTTCACATGATCTTTTTGAGTGAAGAATGATGAATACATGATTCGAAGTGTATCTACGTACAGGAGTAAGTTCTCCAAGACAGAAATGTCTTCATAAGCCAACATGACCTCTCAAATGAGACTACAGGGCTACTGTGCAAATGGGTGCCATCCATCTGCTACTCAGCTGGCAAAGGCTGACTGAGTTTCAGAAGCTGAATGTTCTTTCCATGCAGTTAATTTCTTCCCTGGCAGAAAATGCTGATGTAGAGTTTGATTTTAAACAATGAGAAGAATAATGGGAACTACAAAACGGTCCAAGGAACTCAGTTTCTTTCACTTGGCTGAGTTCCTGTCCTCAGGCATTGCACTGCAAGAAAAAAAATCGTCCTGATAGAGTTCAGGAGATACCCTGCCTGAGGGTTTTTCAAAGGCTGTCTGAGAGGTACCAAAGGCTGTTTGTGATTGCACCAAACCAGTGCTGCAAAGAAAGAAATCTTTTCCTGAAATGGTAATAAGCTGCTCTGCTAGTAAGAGGTTTCTTCCCTTCTGGCCTGGGAATGACTAGTCAGAGACTGAAGGGATGAGGTAGTGAGGTCTATATGATCAGCTGAGGACGTGGGGCAGCCTTGTGCAGCTCCAGGATGGCTGAAGGCTCTGTGTTTCCCACTGCAGTCTCACTGACCAAAGGGCCTTCCTGAACTCCACATGTCCAATGTATTGAGTCACTAAAATGCACCAAAATGATCTATGCAAGCACTTTTTAATTTTTTTTTTTTTTTTTTGGACAAAGATACCTACACATTTGTGTCTCTCTCCCTATTCTTACGCTTTATATTTTGGATATTTATTGTACAGTTTAAGTATTTACTTTAAAGAAAATGTAATTCAATGTCTCCCCAAAGATTTGCTGTTCCCCATAAACACTGCCTGGAAACATCTGTTTCCCTCATATGGATCTCATAATTTGTGCTTTGGATTTCATCCAGTGCTCTGTGGAAAACTGATGCCTTCCAGAGACAGAAACCTGATTATGAGAAACCCCATGGGCAATAGTGAGTGCCTTTGTTGCAACTGATTTTGAAGACACAGAGAGAGAGGACCAGAGATGGGAGAAGCGGTTTTTATGAAATGTGTTGCTTTACAGGGACATGTCAGGCTCTCTTGTAGTCCTTTCAGGGAGATGCAGAGTAGCCTCTGCCTGAGTCTGCCTCTCTGTGCTTTTGACCCTCTACCTGACAGACACAGGGGTCTTGAAGATAACAATGTTCTTGAAGTTTCACCAAACTAGGTTAGCGGAAGAGGAAAAGGACCGTTTTCCCCAAGTGGTCTGACTGCAGCACTACATTGGTAGGCATCAGAAAACCTATACAGAAAGAATTTGCAGATTATGAGAATTAAATAAGCTTTAACTAGTCACAAATCACAAGTAAACACACTAGACTTTCAGTTTCAACATTGAAGAAAATAATTCAAAATAAAGCACCTACAGATTCCAAACATCTTGAAGAGCAACATGTGCTGTGTCCCGTACTGAACAGGAGCTTTGCAGACAGCAGCATATAGGACTGGGTCTCTTCTTCATCTTTCTCCCTCCCTCCATGGCAGTGGAAGATGGTCCCTTCTACAGAGCAGCAGACCAAGAAGGAGGTGGAAAAAGGATTGCCCTTTGACCTGCTTTGGCTTGCACCAACTGCTGGTACAAAGGAAGGATAATGTGTTTGTTACCAGCCTGTGCACTTCTTGGGGTTCAAATGCTCTTTGGCATTTCTTAGGGCTTGTCCTTGTGGAGAATAAGAACGACTTAGCTTAAAATAAAACAGCTGGAGAATAAGAAGTGGCAAAAAATGGTGATGGGAGGAACTTGCCAGAAGAGGCAAGAATTCAAAATTCCTTTTCTGTGTTTAGTTTACGAATCCTGTCCACCTAGCCATTTGTCTAGGCCTGAGGAGGCGGTGTCAGTTGTCATATACAGATCTGATGATGACAGTGTTTGCCCAGGGATGCAGAGTTCAGCTATGTCCTCAGCCTGAAGTGCCCACGGTCCCTCACCTCCTACTTCTTCCCATCCCCAGGACAGTGCTGTTAAGCATTTGCGTCTGAATGGAACCATTTTGCACTACTGTGATTAAAATCAGCATAACAAAGTCTGTTGGGCCAAGTTTGCAGTCAGTCAAGAATTTTTTTGGATTCAGCTCTGCATTTAGTTTTGCTCCGAGCTAGTAATGGAATTCTGGATAAATAAGCAATCTGTGCTGTATTGTATTGTCCTCCTAAACATGTCACAAGACCTAGGAGTTCAGCCTGGAACTTCCCTTGTTTTTCATGCAATGCCAAATTCTTTGACTAACATTAAGAAATGGTCCAAGATTACCATTGTCTCTGCACAGGGAAGTTTTCACGTCTGCTTGGAAGAGCACTGTGGGTCCACCAGGCTGTACATTTGCTTGTGACATACTACACTTCTTGGCTTTTGGTAGCTGCCCACACCCTTCCCTCGTGTTTGTTGTAATCGGTTACATCTGTCAGTTTGTTTTTGTGCACATACTGACCTCAAATAGGAACAGGAAAATCTCTCTTTGGGAATAGCTGTGATGAGGTACATATCCTTTGTATCGGTGCTCATGATCCCTGGTTGTTTGGTTTGGGCTCACCTCTCTGTACACATATTTGGTTTTGACAGGCCTCTGGAATTTTCTTCTATTTTGCCCAACGCAACTCTTAAGGAGAGGGTTTCTTTCTTGAGCAGTGAATTTTGGATGCTCCCATGTGCTCGCTATAGCATTACACACATCCTGCTACATGAATTGTTCACTTAAAATTGCTGGGACTAGGATTTTGGTACTGGACAGAGCAGGAACATGGTGAATACACGCATTGCATCTTGATTAAGTGAAAGCAACAGCTTCATTATTCCAACACCTTAAAACCTTACTTTTATTGTAGTTCTTTCTAATTCTGCATCCTGTGGTCTCCTTACAGCTGACGAAACTTCTACCTTCTTGCCCCTCGCCACCCTGCAAGAATCCCGATGCAAAAGGGTGGTTAAATGGTAAACTAAGTGCTGCTCTCTTGCTCTATCTCTTGGTGCTGCAGAGATGCCCCAGAAGAGTGAGCCTGGGTCTGGGCCACCGAGCATTCCCCAGATGAGCAATGTAACCCTGCAAGCATGAGCTGCTCAGGGCTCTCCTGGCTCTGACTTTGCTCCGCAGGAATGGAGCTGCCAAGTTCTAGTCAGAGAGTGGAGAGAGGTTAGTATTTATGGGATCTGAGCATTATTTATGTCACAGGAAGAAAAATAGGGTAGATTATGGTCACCAGTCCGTTTGTGTTGCACAGACGCACAAGAAACATCATTCGAGTTTGAGTACAGCAAAGACCTAAGTTGTTTACAGCGTAGCTGGATGTTTTTCATTCCTGGGGAATAGGTGTCTCTTGATTCTGAGTCAAATGGCACACTTAGGAAAGAAAAGAAAAAACTGAAAACCAGAAAATGTGAGTACAGCTTGCAGTCTGCCTCTTCAAAATACAAGCTGTGCTGAGGTAAAACACTTCCTGGGATAGCAGCCATCTCTGGGTGGGGCTGTTTTGGAGGGAGGAGTTCAAGTAGGCACGGATATGAATGAGGAAACTGCTGCAGTTTTCCTGAAAGTAGAATGATGTTTTTAAAATTCCTATCCACCCTCAGAACTCGGGGTTTGCTGTCTGTCTCTGTTAGGCAAGCATGTCTCAACTTAAAACCTAGCATGAAGTTCATGTTCAGATGGCCTGCTGGCTGTACTGAACATCAGCAAAATGCTGGCTTTGGACCTTGCGTCTGTCTCTTGAAGAGCCTGGTCCTTTCCTCTCTGCAACCCAGCCTGAAGTCTGTCGCTGGGAGGGAGGGGGCTCTGTGTTTGCGGCTGGGTGAGGTGGCTGGGTTTGGGAAAGCCCAGTGTGTGATCCCTCAGACCCTTCCCAGCCTCTGATTGCTCACCAACGCTGCCTATTCTTTATTTGTTTGTTGTATTCTTTATTAACATATTTTCCAGAGCTGAGGAGATGCTGCGGGGTGTGGCTGCTCCCGCTCTGCCCTCTCTTGGGTAGCAGCAGTGGTGTTGTGCCTTCCCAAGGGCAGGCAGCAGCAGACACTTGCCAGAAGTGTTTTAACCAAGGTCTGGCACACCAGCGATGCTGAGCAGTGCCTGAACTCGCCTTTCCCCGTGGGATGATGCGGACACCTGAGCCGCAGCTGTCCGAGTAGGGATGCGCTGATGTGGCTCGTTTGGGAGCGCATGGAGCATCCGAATCCCCAGGGACAGCACTGCTGAAGCACCCCGGCTCTGGCACGTCAGGCTGCCCTGCCCACAATTTGATCTTATTGTTGCAGAGTTTCTGCTGCTCTGAGAGCAGGGAAGGCAAAGCTTGACAGCAATGCGATGCAGCAGGAGCACGCTAACCTGTCGGCTGGGCAGCCAGGGATGCTCAGGGAAAAGTGCCTTCAGGTTTCTTCACTCTTTGTAATGAAGCCTCAAAAAAGATTTTTTTACCCCAGTCTCCAGACTTTAGAAAGGGGGAGGGAAGAACCTCCAGCTAAATATGAAAAGGTGACTTTTAAAAAGAGTAACAGTTTGGAAACGAAGGCAAAACTTGTTTGTTTGCTTTTGTTTAGGTTTGGGTTGTTGTGAGGATTTTTTTTTTTTTTTTTTTTTGTAACAGTATTGCTCAACATTTAATCTTCTGCAGAACAAATAACTTCTGCTTCCTGTGTTATGAAATCCTGGAAACAGTTTTGAATTTTAAGGAAAGCAAGCACACTTCTGCAGGGAAGGCACAGCAAAAGAGCTCCCTCTCTTGTCCATTGTAGGTTTTGGCCAGTTTGCTGCAATGTAAAAGTATCAGGCTAAAACCAGAGAGAAACCGCTGTTAAATTACATTGAACCGAGGGTTCATCTGCAGTTTTCTGCTTTATATCAATTTAATTCAAATGTTTGGAAAAAGTTGAGTAGCAAGTGTTAGCATTCAACACCCAGATTAAAAAAATGAAACCAAAACCAGTGAACATCCAACTGGTTTTGATAAAGCACTGGAAACACTACTCCTGAAATAAGTCCTTAAAAACACAGTGGGAGATGTGTCTTTCATAACATCTATAAAATATTCAACAAAACTTGGTTTTGATTATATTTTTCTCATCAGTTTTAGTTCCCAGTAAAACTTCATTATACCGGGTAAAAATAAAAATCTCTTTAACCCCCACTCTCAGAGTTAGGTCAGCTGGGCTTAATCCAGTAGTAGTGTAAGTCCAAGGAAAAGATGTTTTAACAGCAGCTATTGAGCTGGTAATTGTTAATTACTGTGGAAAACTAGAAGAAAATAACTTGTGAAGTGTCACTTTTCTGAGGTAGTTCTAACAATCCTGTATATATGAAATGTGACTTTCTGGGCACCACTATAACAAAAATTGCATGTTCAGCGTTAAATGCTCCATTTAATTTGTGCCATACCTTGTAAAGTCAAGTTACTGCATTTGTTTCCTTGATTGCCTTATCAAAATCTTTCATTTAATGGGAAAATAGCTATACTAGGAAGACTTCTTAATGATACAGTGCTTCTTCTAAACTGTAAATTTTGCTGTATTTGGAATGTGTTTTCTTTTATGAAACACATTCTCACTTGAGATTTAATATCATGATTAACTGCATACCTATTTTACGACTCCTATCAATTTTTTTTCCTACAGAAATAAATAGATAACTTTCATACAAGCTTCCATCTGAACACTCTTATGACTTAGGAGTAGCCAGGTGCTTTTGCTTGTTCATCTGAGATGACAAAGCAATTGCAGCATTGCAACAGCTTTGCAAATTCTGCCCTGCAATATAGAAACCAAGCAGCATGTAAGTCTGCCTCCAGTATTTTCTTAAGCTCCGTGCTGCCCTCCCAAAAGCTCCTACAGATTTCCCTTCACTCGAGGCCAGACTGATGTTTGTGAAGACATTTAACAGTGATAGTTTGGACTGAAACCTGCCAGTCTTATCTAGGCTGGGGGGATACTGACTTTGCAGAAAGAGTTGAATGACTGTGGACACCACTAAATGGATCCCTAGTACTCAAGATAAATTATGTTGCTTTAAAACAGTGGGCAGAAAGGTCTTCAACGTTTGAGACAGGGATTAATTAAAGAGGGAAAACAGATCTTCCACCCAGCCTGGCTTCTTGCTTGTCTTAAAGAAACATTTCACTTAAACTAAAAGATCATGATTCAACAGAAAGCTAATTTCATTTCCTTATTTGAAAAAGTTACTTTAGCAATTTCAGATTTCTTGTTACTTCAATGGGATTTTTTCCTGCATATTATATATTTCATTCAGTCTTATCATCATATAATCACACATTTTTTTGACATCACTTTCACAGTGTTTTCAAATAACTTGGTGAGTATTGTTACCTTGATTTTAAGTGTTTTGCAGACTCTTCTACTGATTTGAGACAGAGAAGTACAACTTGGGAAACTGTATGTATGCTAGGAGAAAAATTCTTACTTTAGCAAACACAGAGTACACAGAAGGAGCAAAAGCCAGTCTTTCCTAGAAAGGAAAATACTTTAACTTTGTAAAGAAAATAGTGGGAACCTCTTGATATGCTGGTTTTCAAAAGTTCTTAAAAGCAATTTTGATTTGATTTTTTCTAATTAAGGCCTCAGCATTTTTGTTGTACATCTTAAGTGGATTGTAACATAATGGAGATATGTTCTGGAGCAGTCTAGGAATAAATTACAGAAAACAGCCTAGTTAAGGAAGAAGCAAATCTTCAGCTGAAACGGGATGCATCTCCCTACCCTCAGTGATGGTGTGTGCTGCTGTGAGCCATCCCTACCAGAGGGATTAGGGGAGATGGATCCTTCCTGGACCCCTCCTGCCTGTCCTCTCTGCTCCATCTTCCCCTCTGTGATTCTTTGGCTGCATCTCAGCCCCAGCAGGGCATGGCTGCTCCAAACCTCAATTACTACCTCATGGGAACAGCAAGAGATGGCTGGGAAATGTGGCTTACTACCAGGAAACTCAGTTTTACTTCAAAAGTACGGTATTTATTTTGAAAGTGACACCTAGCATGTTGAAGGTGGCCTTGGTAGACTGCTGGCTACTGTTTTGTACAGGCTTTGGCACTTGGGTAGCTTGCTGGTAAATCAAGTGAAAAATAATAAAAACTAGAAGAGATGCCTACTTTACAAACTGGAAAAAAAGAAACTTTTTTAGTTGACCTGCACACAGAATCTGACAGGCTTAACTACTCAGTCTTTTTTGGCACCAGAACACTTTTTGTGGCATTGTGCTCTTGGCACCTGGAGCTTTCTTTTTTCATTTAAATCCCCATGAGCTACTGTGTAAATAAATAAGGAGTAGAAGGCTGTGCTGTCCCCTTCCAGAGCATTCCATGGTGCTGTGCATGGGGCCAACACACACACAGTGCCTCCCAGCAGACACCCACTCCATCTGACAAAACAGGTCTCCCAGAGACCTGACTTTGAACTTCATGTCAACAGGCAGAAAAGGTGGGGACAGGGCTCTGAGGTGAAGACCCCCAGCCCCTGCCAGGCTTTGCTCTGTATTTTCCAGCAAACCATGGCTAATAGCAAAGGAATTTTCTGAAAATGTTACACAGGTTTCAAACTGTCATGATGTTGATTTCCAGTGTGGTGCTTTTTCAGGTTTCCATACTTGTTTGGTCTTAAATAACTTGGGGAAAAGTTCAGCAATAAATACATGGTAGGATGCTTTGTCAGATCTCAGGGTCATATTAGTTGTAAGTCAACTTGAAAACAGCTCAGACAATTGCCTTTTCTAAATTTTTTTAAATCTAAAGAGAGCCAGCTCACAACTTTGAAGGCTGTAATCCATTTAATAAAACACAGAGCAGGAGAGGCCGATTCAGCAGCATCTGCTGAAAAGTCCCACAGCATACAGAATGTACAATAATGGATGCTATCAGGCAGTGAACTCTCATTTACAGGGCCATATGCTTTACAAGGAATGTTGATAGGTTACCCTTATCTCTGTTTGTCATCACTTCTTCATTTCACTGCTTCCAAAGGAAAACACTCCAAATTGTTAGCATCCTCCACTGAACCACTGCCATTTCTTATTTCTTATGTTGGCCCTTCCACCTTGGAGCTTTCTGCCCCCATATCTCAGCTTCCTTGTCATTTCAGTTTAAAGATGAGCAAGAGGTTAGTTCCACCCTGCATGATGGTACTCACACAGTTGTCTCTTTACAACTGGCCAGAGAGCTTGTCACCTGCTGCCAACATCTGAAGACAGGAGCTTAGGGAAAAATAGCACAATAAAGCACACAAGCCCATAAAACCACACTTAGTGATTTGTCATGCTTCCCTGCATCCTGTTAAAAACAGGCCCTGTTTTCCTCCCCAATCCGAGGGCTGCTCTGTTTCCTGCATGCATTCCCCGTGTAAAGCTGGTGCTAGCCCTCACACATGCCAGCAAATCCCACAGTAGAGACAAGTTATTTGGGGGTGTTCTCACCTGCAGGATGATGCACCAAGGTGATGTGTCTAATGTCCTGAGTGCAAGCAAAGAAATAGAACTAATAAGAGTCTGCCATGGTTGGTTTTGGCAAATACCGAATTCTGCACCATCTTGTACCACCTAACATTGAAAATGACGTCCCTTTTCCAAAGGAAGAGAGCCAAGTGTGGTAAGGCAGCCCCATGGGACATGGAGGGTGCAGTGGGGAATAGGTGCGCCCCGGTCCCCTTCCCTGCTGCTGTTCCAGGGCTTGTGCAGGACCTGCTTGTGCAGGAGCCTCACGGCATTGGGCTCTCAAGGAGCCTTCATCCAGGGTACAAGACCTGCTCAGGAGTGCCCTGGTCAACCAGCCCCCAAAGCACCCAGCAGGAGGGAGAGCAGACAGTGCTTGAGCTGGGATTCACTAGGTCAGTCCCATGTGGTGTAAATGGATATTTTCTACCTCTGGGTTTTCCACTGAGCAAACACCAACCAGAACACCTGATGAAGGGTATTCTTCTTCCCATTCCTTCAGGCTTTGTCAGTTCTTAGGCTCCTGCAGTTTTCCAGGTGGTTTTGCACTAGGAGGGATGCAGAGCTGCAGACAAGGACCTGTGCTGCCATTTGCAGTTCTTATGTGTCAATAGGAAATGGAATCTTGGTGCTCTCTTCATTCACGAGGGACAGATCTTTGCTTTTTGCATTTTCCATCCTCTGCCCAAGTTCATCCATGTGACTGGTTACACAGTGCAGGAAGCTTTGTGCTGTGCTTTTTGACATTGTAAAGCTCAGTCTACCAAAAGAAAGGAGCTATCCGTGCACAGAGGTTTATTGAAATGGTGTGTGCTGCTAGAAGAGACTTGCCAAGGAGCCAGCCCAGTTCAGATGGAGTAAGGCACCATTATCCAGGGAAGAGAGGATGCAAGGAGTTTCCAGGCTCAGACAAAAAGGTTGAACAGACTAACAGCCTCCTGGAAGGCCTCAGCTAAGAACAGCACCAGGACCTCTGCAGGGACAGGCAGGGGGGCTGTACAAAAGGACACTGAGCACACTGAGCAGCAGAGCTGGCCTTGTGCATGTGCGCTGTACAAAAGGACTTGGTGAAGCCACTCATGGGGCTGGCTTTGTGCTGATCTCCTCAGTCGTAAAGAGAGCAGAGTGAATGATTCAGGATGTGTCTCGAATGCTGGTTTTGCCTCAGGTTTCATTTAATTCCAAATTCAAAGTATTTTCTTACACAACCACTGGTTTGTCCTTCATAGTGTGCTATTAGCTTGCTTTTGCTGGGAAAGCATTCCAGAAGCTCCAAGTGCCTAGTGCAGACAGTGCGTTTCAGCTTCCCTTGTACAACAGTGTAAACCATCCATATTCATAAAACATGTTTATTTTGCAAAAAATAAGGAATGTTATTGTCTGTAACATTTTGTCTGACTTGCTCATGTTTTAGCTCAGATGGTTTTACAATTTCAGGAGAGTCACACTTTGGGGATGAGTGGCAAACGGGCTGTTGTACAAGCCTTGTAGGAAAAGATTGATGGCTAGCTTGGTTGTTTTGACACATCTGAAAGTCTCATCTCCCCTGTGCTTTTAGGAGTGCAGAATGTGTAATTTCCCTTGTGACGTAAGGGCTCAGTGGATCTGCTCTTCTGAGCCTCCTCTTTCTGGAGCAGCTTTCAGTAACACGGCTCAGATATTAACTGAGCTTATGGTCATGCCTGAGCCACCTCCTGGGGCTGAGTCATTACAAAACTCTAAGAAGGAGGTGTGGGCTGGGGGAAGCAGCTGTAGACACAAAAGGAAAACTGTTAATATGGGAGAGATTGCCTGAAAGAAAATAATTGCAAAATAATTGGATAAATTGGGATTTTTTTTTGCTGGAAAATGATTTTTGTCAGCCTCTCTATGTAATCACATAAGAAAAAAGTAGTAAACAAACCTGACTCACTTTGCACCAAACAAAAGTGCCTTTCTTCCTTAATAAGACACCAAAGGTATGTTGTTTGTTTGTGTGAGGCAAATCTTTCTGTGGGAGCACTAAACTGCAGGGCCCACAGCTGTGCAAACGGAGGGCACACTTGCAATTGCCCAGCACATGCAGAACTGCTCCATATGGGGCCAGAGGTGGAAAAAAACGGGCTTCAAAGCTGCTTTTTAAGAATTCCTTCTTTTTCAGTGTTAGCTCAAAGCTAAGCAGGGAGTGGTGCTAAGCCCAGTTCTTCTCACGTCTTGTAGCAAATAGAGGATTATACTGCTTTTCAAGAAGAACTGCTGTATTTCACAACAGCAAATACACTTCCCAGAAAGGTGTCTAAGGATCAGTTCTCTCCTCTTGGCTCCCTCAGACAATCAAGGTGCAGGCAGCCACCACGCTGTGTCCTGAGAGACTGCAACCAGTAGGTTCCACACCACAGCACCCTACTCTGGCCAAGGGTGGGCAGCTTTTCCAACTTAGTAGGTACAAGTGCCAGAGGTGATGCCGTGCCCAGAGTGTGCTGCTGAGTCTTGTGCTCACATGTCCCTTTTCCTGCCTCCTGTCTTTCAGTCTTTCTTCTTTTGGTCAGGTCCCTGAGCCTCTCTCAGCAAGGGGCAGGTCCCACTTAGGGATGCCACCTTGTATTTCAAGTTTTTTCTTGCAGTGAGCCTGCCCTTCCTTTGATTTCTCTGGTTTTTGATCACAGCACCTCCCCTAGCTCCCAACCTCTTTCCCTGTATCCATGCTTTTTACTTCTTCTGTTCCCCCTGCCCACATCCTGACTGCCATTCTCACCACTGGCCTGTGCTTAGCAAACACTGCTGTAGGTAGATGGCCAGGCAGAGCAACTGAGGAGCACAGAGGCTACTGGAAGGTGGTGAAACAAAGGGCTGACACATGGCAAAATGCCACTGCAAAAAGATTCCCTGTGGAGAGTGCGGTGGCCTGGAATGGCCTCGGCCCCAGGGCTTGGGGACTGTTTTTTTCTCTGCCATGTTGACTTAACTTTGTAAGAAGCCCATCTTGACTGCATCTGAGCATCCCTGTGGAGTTGTCTCTTTGTTAACTGTGTTATCAATTAAGGTCTTGCAGTAATCCAAAGAACCTTTCTGTTTACGCTTCCTGGTACATTTTTTATTAGAAATAGCTCTTACCCATGCTTGCCTGATACTTTTCCAGCCACAGAAGATATCTGAAGTTTTCTCCCCAGTTCAGAGCCTTCTTTAGCCAGCTTTTCCATCCTGAGGTAGGAAAGGAACAACTTACCTGTATTCCCTCAAGGGTGACTAATGGGAAATGTGGACACTGGGTGTAGTCAGAGCTTGGTCTGGTATGAAACATCAGAAACTACAAAAACCCAGTGGTTGCATCTTTTTTTTTCCATAGTACAATATTTTAGAAACCAAACAGGAAGTTTTTTCCATGTGATGGCCTGTGGCAAAGATAAACTGACTTCTGATGATTTTAGGACAGCTGCTGGTGAATTAATTTCCATTGTATTCTCTAATTCAATTGCTTGCACTAAGTAAATGTATTTTCACTCTACTTCTAGCTTATGTTTGTATAGCTTGATAGTAAAATGGAGTCTGGCTTCAGCAGAAAAAAGAAAACTTCCCTGTTCTTTGAGACCCCGTGTTCATTCATCTCCTTGCCCTCAGTGCATTTTTCTGTCAAGATCCCCATTCTCTGAGCTCATTACATTCCCCATCTCCTCTCCCCTGCAGGCCCCAGCAAACGTCTCCCACTAGCCCTGCAGTCTGACCTTGGACCTCAGTTGCTCTCCCTCTCTGACCCCAGCTGTGCATCCTGGCAATGTGCCGAGCCAGGAGCTCTGGGAGGGAGAGGAAGAAGGACAGAACTTTGCCTTATTTGACTCCCGTTGTCCCTAAGACACACGGCAGCTGCAGCGAGAGGTCACCTCTGGGCACATGGATTCACACTTCCTGAAAGAATAATCTCTTTGTGAAAACTTCACCAAAATCAAGGGCCAGAGTACTTCTGCTTTCTGTACCAGTTTGTAAGAACACAGCAATGTAACATCAGGCTTTGGCACTGGATCCCAAATCACAGAAGTACTGAAAGGGACTGGGCAGATCAAGGCTTTGGGAAATAAGGGACAAGTCTAACGTAGCTTAGACATTCAGTGATGCTTTAACCCAAAAAATGGCTTTTACCAACCACCCTACTGCTTTCAAGAATGTGTTTTCATACCTAGCTATAAATTAGTCCTGCCCAATAACTAGGAATTTCACCCAAAAAAGCAACAGGCACCAGTTGGTGGTAGAACACAAATAGCAATTGGAGAAGGGATGATATTAAGGTACAATAATGAAAGCTGACATGTTTAGGATATCTGGCAACAGTGACCTACTGGTCATCTCTCACTCTCAGTAATTGCAATTGACAGGTGCTGCATTTGTAATAATTTAGGAATAGGAATTAAGAAAAGTAATCCATAAAATATTTTGTGTGATGTTCTTGGAAAAAATTGTCTCCGTACTTACCCTTCATTCTCTGAGAAGTTAAGTAAGCAACTCTATTCCTATTTTTTCTGAAAGTAGTATATCCGAAAGGTTAAAAGATCTTTGAGATTTATGATGAAAGGGCAGTGACTTGTTGCAGAAAATGTTATTTTATGCTTCTGGAGTATTTTACCCACTTTGCTGGCCTTTGGCAGGGCTTGATCTGAGGGACTCACTACTATAATTAATACAGTTTGTCAGGCCTCTGTTTCTGAAATATCCCAGCTTTCTTTCTCCAAAGTAGGAGTATAAATCTAATTGCAAAATAAATCTTGAGTCAATGAATGGATGTCACCCATAAAGGGTTCTCCAGAATCTAGAAATCAGCCAGTTTAAGAGTGTTAGACTGAACTGTAATAATGTTCTTACAGGTGAATATTGACAACTATTTCTTCACTGATTGTACAAACAACCATTCAATATCCCAAAGATGTGGTCAGTTTTATTCCTGGGAAAAAGTAACTGTTTGGACTTTTTTTGACTTTGCACTTTTCACTTTCCTTCTTATTCTCTAATATTTAGTTCTAGGAAACAATCCTAAAGTAAATATCTTCACTGAAAAACTTTTCCTCTGAACTCTGGCATTAATAATGAACATTAGCATACTTGTCAGATATCAAAATGGAGTCCATGCTGTGGACCTGTCTCAGTGCTCTTGTATCCTGTGCAAGTTGGTGATCAGCATTTCTAAATCAGGGAGCAACACTAATATAAGGCCAGTGGTTGCCTGGCTGGTGGCATCTGTGGATACAGATGAATAAATAAACTAAGCATGTTTAAACATATGTCTGTGCTTATACAATATACATTCTGAAATCCTACCTGCTGTTTTGATAGAATGAGGACAGAGAGCCTCCTGGGCTTTGCCCAAATGCCAGTTTGTGTGCTGAAAACATCTTCCAGAAGAGCAATTTGGGTTAGATTTTCTGGGAAACATCACAGGAAGCTTTCCTATATCACAAAGTAATTTTCAGCACAGCCAGACATCACTCTACTTTTCTTCGCTGCCCCAACAGGTCTCAGTGTGAATACGATTTCCTCAGATTCTGCTATGAAGCTGGAGACAGATAAAAGAAAGGGGGATTTACCAGTTGATCCTTTATTCCATGTCACTTTCCTCCTTTGCTGGAAAAGTGAATATTGACTGAAAGCTTGCAAAGAATTTTGAATCTGGGAATATATATCCTTCTTAAAAAAAGATCTGTATTACCCTGGAATTTGTGGTTCAGTGCAAATAATTGTTAAATGTAAGACATTCTGTATATTTGCATGCAATCATGTAAACAGGCTCTTTTAAATGCAAAACTTTGTATTGTATGTATAAGTCCAAGCCAAACTTTGGAAAGGATTCTGAAAAAAAGAAAAAAAAAGTTAAAAAAGTGAAAATACAGCTATCAAGAATACAGCCTAGTTGTGCTTCAAATAACCACCTCAACAGAAGGCTTGATTTATTCAGTTTAGAATTTGATTTATATCTGGATAGAGATCATTCTCAAAGGGTAATCCTTTCAAACTCTTCTAGTCTGCCCAGGAGCGTAGTGGTAGATAATCTCAGACAAAATTACTTCTTATAACAAACTTTTATAAATCAGCTTTAATTAGGGAGGGAGTAGTATCTCTCAGTGGACTTGGCATTAGTTCATTCTCTCACCAAATTTCTAAATATTTTCAAGATTTACTTGATCATTCTGCACAGCTAAGGTCAGTTTTTATAAATAACAGTTGAGGATTTCAGCAATGTTATTTTCTCCTTGCTGTCTGTAGAAGAGATAAACCCAACACTAGAGCCAATGCTCAGTATTTGCTGGAACTTCTGCCTGTAAAGAACTTATCAGCACTTGATCTGAAGGTCCATGTGATAATTCCTTCATGAAGCGTCTAATCTAGATATTCCTTCCCTTCAGGAGCTGAGGACAGTAATTTCTGGTGAATGTTTTTCAGTGTTTCTGAATGGCAATGAACCATTTGGACGTTTGCTTCTAGTTTCCTTCTGTGCTTTTTCTGGCCTTCCATGGCTCTGCCATGTAAACTCCTCTTTGCTTAAAAATTCATTTATTTATTAATTTTCCATTTGGCTGCTGTGATTTGTTCCAAGGTTACTGCTCCTTAGAGGCCAGTTTGGGATTACCACCATGATTTGCTTGTCCCTGTGTGGTACCACTTTGACAGCACTTCCCCAGCAGCAGCAGCCTTGCTTCCTTATCTGGGGCAGCTTTCTAAGGCACCTTAAATCTGCCACTTCACAATATTCAGCAATATTGACTACTGCTGTTGAGTTCCCATTTCTTTCATTTTCTGGGGTTTTTACATGGTGAGGCCACTGCAAAATCATTTGAAATATGGGCTCTGCTCTGTGGAAGTAAACTGGAGCAGGGGTAAAGGTGCAGAAAGAGTGGAAATATCCATTAATTTCAGTGAAGATTGATTAACAGCAATGACTTTACCCTTTTCAGTTCTTGTTTGTTTGTCCAGGATTCATTATTTCAAATGGGCCAATGCACTCTCTCCAGCAGGAAAAGGTTAGAGACATAATTAATTCAAGGCATTTGGCATTTCCTGTCAAAATGGCAGATATTCATCACGCTGTGAAGATTGCTGGGTTTCATGTCAACTCAGAGCTGATTCACAGAGCGTTTTCCCAGCATGTCTCTGCACGACTTGCACATCTCTGCATTTTGAATTCTTCCTCCACAGCCAAACACAGTTCTCATGCTGACCCTCAAAACCTCCTGTCAAGCCCATTCCTGCCACCTCTTCCTATCCTCTCCTGGGGTACTCTGGGAACTCACCTGGCTCCCCGTGCTCTTAGGAGCAGCAGTGGATTACCAACACAGGGATGCTGCTCTGCCTCTTTTTATTGTGGTTGCAGGGACTCTGGCCATACCATGACCTTGCCGCTGTTCATTGCTGCGCTGGCCAGGAAACTGCAGCAAAGGGAGTATAGGAGCAAGGGACAAATGATGGGAAACAGGGAGAATAGAGCTTTGGAGTATTCAAATGAACAAAGTCTGTGGCTACATGGCTGGGTACAAGCCAGTTTCAGACTTTCAGGCACATTAGCAGAAATCTGTTAAACAACACTTAAACAGCAAAATAAAGAAACTGTTGTTGGCAGCAAAGATCTTCTGTGGGATGCTATGCCCCCCCAGAAAACTTCCCGGCAGCTTTCTACCTCAGGCTGTGGAGATGCACCCAGTGACAGGGGAAGGACTTGGTTATGAATAAAACCAGCATGTTTAAACACTTAGGTGATTTGGTAGCCTTTGGGTGCAGTTTTTTGGCTGTTTGCAAGTTGCGCAGCTCTCACACTGCTGTCTGGAGGACACAGGTTTGTATATGCTTTCCCTCTCTGTTACAGCAGTGAAGGAGTGGATCACTCAGAGAACCTGTCTCCTTACAAACCCTTGTGTGAGATGAGATGTTAAAGAAAGAGTGAAACGGTTTTCTGATTTGTGAAAAGTCTGGCAGGTTAGACTTCAACTTAGCAGAAAATGATTCAATTAGATGTGACAGTAGCTCAAGAAGTCCATAGTATGGCCCTGTCTTGTAACTACCCTGAAATTAGGTGAACAAATCTGGTTGATAATGGCTTTAGAAAAGTAAATGCAGCATCTAAATTTGACAGCTATGCGACTGAACTGATAGATATGGTGATTGTTGTTGGCACACAGCAGAAAAATAGAATTACATTGTGTTTAATCAAAGGGACCTAGTCTGGAATAAGCCTTGGATCCCTTCTCTACATGAAAAGCAGGCTTTAGAACAAAGGAAGTTCTGCATAATGTTATTTAGTCTGCATGAACCGCTAACTGTGTGTCAGAGCCCTGATGAAGTCACTGCTTAGAAACCATTAGGAGACAGCTACAATCGATGTGATGTACTTTGCTTTACTTGGATAACACATTTCTGGCAAGTAATGCAGCCATCAGGTCTGGGGTGCACACACAAAAATTGCCAACAAGCCAGGGTACATCAGGTATAAAACCCCAAAGATTTCTGCCACCTCAAAAAAGAAGTTTCCTCTTAAAATTTGCTGTCAAACCATTCTTTTTGTTGTCCCATCTCTAATGTGAATCAGAACAGTAGATTAGTCTGAAAGGGAAGATCTCCAAGGATGTCTTTGATATAAAAAAATATAATTTCTGGACTCCTATAATAATTTAATATGCAATGAATATTGACACTACTGGCCAAGGGAAAAAGTGTGTTCTTTACTTTGATTTAAAAAAATATTTTCTGCAGGAAAGAAGCCCTTGAAGAATGAAAACCGGTACGAATGGGTATACACATTATTTGCTGGAGGAAACATTTTAATTAAGTCATGCAGTTCACCCCCGCCAAAATCCATTAAATCATGAAGGTAAGGCAAATCTTGTAGCACCAAGGGCTGCAGCTATGGGAGCACACAGGAGGAGCGAGGAGTGGAAGGGGCATGAGTGCCATCCGTCGCCTATCACAGAATAAATCTGAGCTGAAATCTTTATTTTGTGTGGTTTGGAACAGACGTGGGCCTCAAAGACAGAAGATTTGGACCAAAAGACAAGTCATCCCTTTATCTAGTTGTAATTAACTCCAGGTGGTTTCTGCTAACATAATGCAGATTTGAGTCTCATTTATCTTTTTTATTTGGAGATAGCAGAGCTTTCACATTTTTGGGAAAAGTCAGAGGAAAAAAAATAATTGTTTTCTTATTATGGCAGATCACATCTTTCAGTTTGAATTCTTGGCGTGGTTTTTCTTTCTTTTGATAAAGACAACAGTGCCTGCCACTCTCTGACAGATGAGTTGAACGTGATATGGGACAAACCAGAACTGTCGAAGGTCTGGGCCAGTCATTAAAACTGAATCTTGTCTATCAGAACAGCAGTGAAAATAGATGTTTCTACTGGTGCATACTTGTCTCTTTCCCTGACAATAAATCAGTGCCATCAAATCCCTTACTCAGTCTTACGCTGCATTGTGGAGATTTTTGAAGGATTTCTTCCTTCTTGCTTCTTGGCTATGTTAACTACAAAACCTGGAGCCCTTACACATCTCTCTTTTTTGCCTGTCTCTCTTTCACATCAGCATCAATCAAGAAAGCTCACTGGAGAAGCCAAGACAGTATAAAGGGACAAAGCTGGGGCTGTTGTTTCTGTTCCATGCTGGCCTGAGAGCAGACACCTAAATCACATTGTTGCCTGAATGCTGCTTGTAATCAATATTCCTTTTTGGAAACCAGATCCTTCTTAGGGGAGTCCTGAGGTCTGAATATTTGGCTTCTTTCTGGTCCCGTAAGTCTCCAAAGAGAGAAAAAGTCTCAAAGACCGATTAAGAGACTGAGCAGTACAATTAATTGGAACAGAGAAATATCTGCATGGACTTTTTATGACTTGGGATGTGAGAGTTGCATGGTGGGACTCTGCATTGATGGCTGAGAGGAGCAGGGAGTAGGCTCCAAGAAGGGGTTTGTGCTTCTTCTGGAGGGAGGAAAAAACCCCTAGTGTTATTCTCTCTTTATGCTGCAGCTGAAGCTGATTCAAGGGGTCTGAGGCAAGAGTGCTTCTTAGCACAAACCAAACAGCAGCCAGAGATACTGGGAGTTCTCTGGATCCTTTGTGTTGCAAACAGACACTGTTTGCATGAGTCCATAGCAATAGCAGAAAAGGTGAAATATGAAACTGCTTCCTCACCCTGGCTTGTAAGGAAGTATCAGGTTTTGGCAAGTTTGGACACCTGCAGCCATTGACTTCTTTCCAGCACAAGTCCAAAGGCATTCAGCTTTCCAGCAAGTTACTTTCTCCTAGGAAAGAGGCACAAGAAAAGGGAAAATGGAGGAGAAAATGAGCAAAGACAATACAACTACAAAGTGTTTCTACAGCAAAATGCTCTGCAGGCTGTGTTTTGGGAGGAGGAAAGAAATGAAATATTCAAGGTGGGGTGTGTTTTTGAGGTAGCTACAGCTGTTGTTTGGTTTCAGCATTGCTTGTTATCTTGGGAAAAAAGGGTGAGTGGAAGATGTGCAAATATGTTAAGGGTGTTAAGATGGGATGGAAAGTCTCAGTGATGCAGGGTGGTTATATGGTTGAGGTAGTTCATACTACTTTTTCCTTCACCTCCCCCAAAACCAGCAATAAGACTGAGAGAACTGACTATACTGGAATAAATTTCTGTCTTGGCTACTTGGGAGAAACTGCAGAACAGCCCTTCTAGTAAATCAGGGTCAGATTTTGGCCAGAGCTGTGGAATGCATTAGGAGACTGCTGCAACAGCCCTGACAGGCAGTGGATTGGTTCATTTAATGCCACACCAAGGCACTTCTCCTTGTTTAGCATGGGTATAAACCCTGCTGTGACTTGGCTCTATAAGCAGGGGTACCAACTATTTACTTCCTCTAAGTGCTTGTGTTATTTTTGAAAGTTATGATGTGTTTTCATGATAAGATTACAATTTCTATAAATTTAAAATTGGCTTCCTAATCATTTTAGTCCAAACTTTCCTCACTACTTAAATTTGTTGACTTAGACTAATTCAATAATCTACATTCTTAAACCCTTTAAGTTCTCAAAAAAAAAAAAAAAGAAAAAAAAAAGAAAAAAAAAAGCATTTGAAGACACTAACTAAAAACTTTGAGGTTGTTTCAAGTGAGTTTCATTTTGAACAGCTGAACTTTTGGTGCTGGCTATGAGGTGATGTTAGTTTTTCTTTGGCTGGCCAAAGCCAAGAAATTGTTCTTGTCTGGAAGACAACATGGAATTCAATAAGGGGCATAAGCAAGCAGACAATCTAGTCCCTGAGGAATTTTTTATTATGTGGAATGGATGAGAATAATACATAGGCAAGTGTGCAAAAAAAAAAGTATTATAATTGCTTAATATAGTGTGTAAAGATGCATTTGTAGTTGAGAGTTAGTGACAACAAATTTGCTGCATGAAGCCCGTAGAATGTGTTAGCAAATAAAAATGAAAAAAAAAGAGACTCAAAAGTGGATAAATATTTGAAAATATAGATTTTTTGAACATTTGTGGAAAATCTTTAGCATTTTTGGAAACTATAGTTACACATTTGCAATGGTCTTGATTTCCTATGAGTAGAAGTTATTCAGTCTTCTCAACTGCACTAATTCACCAAATTGATTTGTGCTTGTAATTTGTAGTATATTAATGGATTTTAAGGGGTTCCAGCAATTCCATTAAACGTGGATGGAACAACTAAGTGAACAGTTTGCCAAAGGTGGAGACACCACAGTTGTGAAACCAGACAGTGGTTTATGTCAAACACAGTCATTAAAAAAATATAGCGGTGAATTAAAGTAAAAGTGACTTAAAGATTAGGTATTCTACAAAGTGTTGCTCTAAATGAAGACAGGAGTATGAGTAGTAACATCTGGATGGAATAAAGACCAATCTGAGAACTAAAGTAAAATAGCATTGCTTATTTGAACAATTTCAGTGTTAGAAAATAGATGTTAATATGAAGAACAAGAGTCTCTGGGAGTTTTTGGAAGAGGGACAAAAAGTTGACAAATGATGAAGAGTTTTCAGCTGCTTTACTGTCCATCTTAAGCTAGATAGCTTTTTAACATTTGCTTATGATGTGCCCAGTGCCAGACCACACTGTCTGTCAGCTTAGGGCATCTTGGAGGTGTAAAGTCCGCAGGAGGAGTCATGAAGCCAACTGACGAGGGAGCAGAGGTGGAAAGATAATCCCTTCTGTGTGACTCCTCTGGCTTCAGCCCCCTCTACCTGGGGCCACATGGGGACTGAACACATGTGTGTGCTTTTACTTGTGAGAAAACATGCATAACAGACAAGTTTAGGTTTTCCTTTTGTTTGAACTTTTACTTATAGAGTGGTTTTAGTCAGTATGGAGGTCTCACATGCAAAGACGTTTTTACTCTCGTAAGAACTGCTGTCTTGCATATAACAATTTTCTTTTTTGCCCAATTTCTTCCTCATTAACCTACCAGAGAATTATACACACCAGGGTTTATTTAGATGATCTTTCAAGTGTCCTTCCTGTTTATAGAGTGATTAGCCACATGCACCAGATGAAATATGAGGCCAGGGAATGGAGGATACCATGCTAACAGGAAACACCTTCATGTAAATAAGGGTGATGCTCCACAGCATCCAGTAACTACATCTTCCTGCAGGATGCAACCAGTTTTGAAATACTTGTTTGGAAATAGTATTTCCTCTATTAACAGGATTAAGCAACATATGAGATGGCTATGTTTGCACACACACACAAAAAGGTGAGTTATGAAGTGGAGCATAGGGAATTTCTTTGGGTTACTGACACTGTCATGTCTTTAGGACAGTTGATCACTGCTTTGTCTGATGGACTGAGATAATTTCACCTTGATATTATTTACCTTGACCATATGAATGAACCTTCAACTGTGCACAGGGGAGGACAATGTAGGTGATAGAATAGGCTCCTGGGAGCACACTGTTGTGCTTGCTCAGAAATCTTTTATTCCTAGGGTACTTACTAAAGGCACAATCATATCTGTTGTTAATACTTTATTTGTGCCATTATTTAAAGACACATGTGGACACCAGAGCTGCTGTATCATCAGCATGAAATCTTCCCAGACTTCCCTCTGAAAACCAAAGTCTCTGCATGTTCAAAAATACTTGTCAAAAAAAATAGTGAAAAAAAAAAAAGTAGTTTTTATTAGGTTTTTTTTTTGTTTTTTTTGTTTTTTTTTTTTTAAATTTTGGCATCTTTTGAATTTAGTGGCGTTTCCCAGTGCTCATGGATGAAGGGGTTGTTTCTGCATCTAAAATGGACCTTGGTGGTCTCCCAGTAGGTGACAGTTGCCAGTGACCTCCGGTGTACCCAGGCCTACATATGGTGCACCGACCTCACCCACTAACAAACAAACAAAGATGATCCAGAAACTCGTTGATGAACAAAATTAAACCCTGCAGGTCAAATGGAAATCAATTACAAGCTTGTGCGTAAGATTTTGGAAGTCAGCACACCAGTTCTCACCCACAAACTGGGATGGAGGCAATCAAACATTAGGTCTGCTCAGGTCACCCTGTGGCTTTGGTGTCCATTTTTCACTCAATATAGGATAGGGAGCTATAAACATCTGAGAAAGTGGATTAAGTTAACAGATGACTTGGATATAGTGAGAGGTCCTGTGCTGAACACATTGTGCCAGTACAAACAAATAAAATTATTTAAGGAAAAAAAGCCTTCTTCTTGTAGTAAGCAGAAACATGGTCACAGCCATCTAAACAACATCTGTTAATTTTTGAATTTAACTCTGCCTCTGATTTATATATAAATTCTAATTGGTATCATTTGTCTAATGCAATTAAACAGTTTTCAGCACTGAGCCTCTCTTAATATTTAACTGAACACAGATAGTTTTTCCTCAGCAGCAGGCCCAATAGGACTGACACTGACAGATTTGCAAGAAAAGCACTTAAATGAATTAGACATCCAAAGCCCACTCATTTCTATTTCTATACAGCACAGTGCTTTGAAATGACCAATGGACTACCTTAAGAAGTTATTTTATGCCAATAATTTCCGAAAATAATTGTGAGCTGAGATGGTTCCAGTGCTTCGATTTAAAATGCAAGTCATGACTCCTTGTAACACTTCAGTTACACACCTATAACACATACAAAAGTAATCTGAACAAAGAAATAATTTATTAATTTATCTAGTAGTTATTGCAGACCTCTGGAACTATGACAAGGACCCATCATAAATTAACTTCGTCTCTTGACATGGAGTTGCTTTCAATCTCAGTTAGTAACCAAAAATGCAGGATATTCCGGGTTGTGGGTCACGATGGTGGTGACGGACATGGATGTCTTAACCACAGTCCTTTTGATTTCCAAGGCATTCACAGAAGTCCTGCAGACACACATGGGATGAAAAAGCCTAATCTTTATTGACCCAGCACCTGGCCCAAAGGCTGTCCTATCAATCCTTTTTGTATCTGAGAGTCTTCAGGCTCTCTTTGTGTTCCTCTTTACATTTCCTGATACTTCTTTTTCTTGTTTTCTTAAACACCTACCCTCACACAAAATATATCAGGGCCCCACCACGCTTCTCCTCCATTCTTGGACATATGTAAGATGTGTAACTCACCTTTGATTGGGGTGGTGATGAATTCCTGCAGTTGAGAGCTCTGGATGTGGCTGTTTGTAATCCAGGGAGGCTCTCTGTCAAACTGGTTTACATCAGTGAGCATACCCAGATTATAATTCTTTTAGTGTGTGTGTTGCACAGTTAATGATATGTTTGATCCCAGTTAAGATTTACATTTGGGCCAAGGACTTTGTTTATTGCTCCTGACACAGAGTTGGGTACTTAAAGCATTTACAATGCTAACTTTGCAATGGGGAGCTTGCTGGATTTGTCTGTGGTTTGGATTTACTGGGATGGCTGGGAATTTTCCAGCAATATTGCAGCAGGTTTATCTCTTTCATGGATCATGGGATTAATGCAGAAAAAAATTCCATCATTTCAGTTCATGCAAGATGGAAAGCAACAATATTAGTAAATCTGCATATTCATCTCTGTGCTGCATTTATTTGAAGAAAGACTTAATCATAATTATTTTATGAGTAGAAGCCTCATGAAAGTCTTCTCTGGCCAGGAGTTCTGGAGGGAAAAATTAATTTGCAAAAAAATCAAATGGATAAAAATATGTGCTTTTAGGATAAGCATGACCACCAAGGCCCTGGGTCAGAGCATTGAATATTCTTCCTTGATCCCAGGAGCTTGGCTTTAATGCACACTGGAACCTGAATTCTCCAAGGATTGGTGACTACAGCTGCCTACAAGGAGTCTCAGCTGAGGAATTTTATAGCTTGCATCTGGCTCACAGCTCCTACCTTAAATGTCCTCCAGGGAGATTACAGTCTCATTCTTGTTCTTTAAACACTAGAACAAAATTAAAATGAAAATCTAAAAGCAAACCTTTTTCCCAAACCATGTGAAGGTCAAGGAAATAACCTCTTCCGTAAAAACAGCAGGAAAACACATACAGCAAAGCAGATATCACAAATAAAAGTAAGCAGCTATTATAACCACTTTTAAATGGGCTAGCAGTTTGGGAAAGTTGAAAATGTTCTTTTAAATGACTTCCAACAGCAAAGAATAGGATATTGCACTGGGCATGATATTCTAGGAGGTGTGTCCCCCTACCTTCTACTCATATGCATTTTCCATAAAAAGTCAAGGCAAAGAACTACTTTCCCTACTGCTGTTTTTAAAAGTGAACTTTCAAGAGAAAATTCCACCATGACTCTTCCATCACAGGTCTAACAGCAGTGGTGGGGACATGCACAGATCAGAAATGCTGACGGAGCCCTTGGGAACAGCAGATCCTCCATGAAGGGCGTGAAAAGGCTGGAGCCTGGGGGCTTCAGCTACCAGTTCCTGTTTGGAAGGAGGCTGTTTGGCAGCAGAGGTCCCACACTGCCCTAAAGCTTCTGAACAACACGAGGAGAGATGATTTTCCCTGCCGCAGGATGAGGCTTGGCACCTACCCCCTTGCACAGGAGACACTGCAGGAGGAAGGACAAGGAAAGCTGAGTGTGACAGAGACGTTTCTGCGCCCCACGCATCCGCCTTTCCCTCAGCAGCTGCTGGCTGACCACGTCTCTCACACAGGTGACAGAGTAAGAACTGCTTTGTTGCCACAGGCTCTCCCTAGAGCCAGAACCAGATCTGGGGCCAACAGTGTAAATGTGTTTGAGTAGAGAACAGCAGCCTCTCCCCCTACCCACAGGTGAGGAGAAGTTTGATCCAACTGCTTTATTGATGTGGAAGAGCAATGATCATTTCATTACACACAAAATGAGCTACAGCCTGCTGACTCGAAAACCCCAGGTCTTTGTTGCAGCATTTTGTGCTGTTTTCTGTGTTTTTATGAAGCATACATAGACTGCAGATCAAAGGTTATTTCTAGGTCATTTTACCAATAAGATTATTGAGATTTCCTGCTAAATCACTGAGAACAGTGAAAATTTGCAGTGTTTTTATTAAACTTTCATAGTCAGCACACAGCAAAATTAGTACGTCAGCTTTGGTTTGAATACTCAAAGAAACCAAAATGCTTAAAAACCAAGCAGTTACACAAAAGTCAACCTATAAATCTCTTGAAAAGTCCCAGAGACCTTCCAATCTGTCTGCTGACACCTTCTGCCTGTCTCTGACCCTCCTAAATCAAAGTGTTTATCTAAAGTACAAAAGTTGGCAGTTTGCATTTAATAGAAGTTGCTTGTCTTGTCAATCTGCAGAACTCTTGTTCCTACTGGCCATTTCCTTGATGATGTGTTACAGCAATGCAATAGCCAGCAGCACTTACAGAAATAGATACAAAAAGTGGCCTGATTAATTTTGAATATGTCTGTTCTTTAATACAAATTGTAGGTTGGAAAGAAAAGCTGTGTGTTTCAACTAGCAGAAATTCTGTTTTGGAGGAACAATTACTGTTCCTGATAACACACATTGTATGACAAAAGGAAGAATAGATAAAAGGACCTGGATTGCACACAGGCATTTTCAAGGACTTTGTAATTAACAATAATTCTGAAACAGTTTCAAGTTTCTATGTACAGTTTTGTTCATCAGTAAAGCAAAAGTTCTATTACATTTGCAAGAATCAGAAAAAAATTATGTCAACATGTGCTGCTTTTGTGTCTCTGAAATTTTGCAGACTTAGGCTTCAGTCCTGTGTGCTTCCACATGGGGCTTCCCCTTACACCTATGCTTTAAATGCAGCATTTGCCCACATTATGTAGAACGTAGATTGGAAGTAAATTATAATTTTGAGAAATACATATTTCCTTGCATATCCCATAAGAAGTCCTGTTCACAAAGTAATGTTTAATCTTCAATGCTGAGTACCCAACTAGCCTTCACAAAACAGTGCTACATTTTAAAGATATTGGAATTTATCGGTTATACTTAGTTTCTCTTTTATTTAGAAGAAAGATTCTTTTCTGATACACTGTAGAATACACATCAGACTGAGGCATTCTTAATTAATGCTAAACACTCTTCATTTGTTTACAGGCAATTGATCTTCCCTGGACTGGAAGGGAACTGTGGAGCCTTGCTGGTGACCGTGGATGGCCACATCTGAAACAGCCTCTTAAATTTCAGGCTACTTCAGGGCTGTAAACTCTATTTGGTAGCTTGGAGAGGAAAGCCAAGTGTTTTGGGACCAGTTTAGGGACCATGAAAGATCAGCCAGGGTGTGCAGGGTGTCAGGCTGCTGGTAGCAGCTTAGGATCACCAGCTGCCTATTTTTCCCATGCTGAGCTGCTGCATTTTCCATAGGAAAGGGAAGAGGTAAAAGGGAAGCAGCTGCTTGTCCCGGCCCAGCAATAAGGAAGGATGTGCAGGGCAGCTGAGGAGCAGCAAACCCAGCTTCTCCTGAGCTGCAGACCCCACTGGTACCTCTCTCCAGGCTGTGACAGGGTGTAGGGGAGTGGGTGCGATAGGAGGGGTGGTGGCAAGCCTGCCCTGGTAGGTGTGGTGATACACTGAGGGTCTCACTCCACACAGGAGTTGAGGACTTTTGTGTACAGACCGTGTGTGTATTTTCTAGGTTCATTTTTACCAAAGTGCTCATTGTCACTTTGGTAAAAATGCCAATGCACACATAAATGTGTGCATTGGCACACAGAACTCCAGAAATGCACACACAAATGTCAGTCCCTATCAGAAGAAGCACTAATATATGCTTATCTTTGCTTCTCAAGACTTCATGCGTATTTCTGTCCAGGTCACAGGTACATTCTGAAACTTTATTTCAGTCTAATGTAGGTGGTAATAAAGCTAATACTCTTTTATTGTCCCAGGCTGTCAGAATAGCTTTAAATCTATGTACTGGGCAGATCAGCCAGGTGTTTTTATTTAAAACAAATTGACTTTTAAAGTCTTCTTAATTAGATGAAACATGGTTTAAATACATATTTTCATTCCTTATGTTATAAACTATGTCCTTCAAAACAAATATTCCCTAAAAAAAGTGCAAAAAGGCAAAATTCAAAATTTTATACCTTTTTCTTACTCTTGCTACTTAAAACGTGCTGCTGAAGAGGGGTTCAGGCCTATAACTTGAGTTTAAGCATGGAACATTATGTTGGAGGTGCATAGAAAAGACTTGAAGTAAGTATGTAAACAAACTTACAAATTGAAATTAATATTGTATTGAAAAACTACATATGCAGACTGTGGCATGAGGCTTGGGAGAACACAGCTGAGCTTCTGTTGACAGAAGTGGAAGGCAGCTTACCTTGTGCTCATCTCCCCAAGGATGCTTGTGGGAGGCCCAGCTCATGAATCTCTGTGTTGGACAGTGCTGAATCCTGACCTACGTATGGTTGTAATGAGAGGGATTCTTTTGACAGCTTGGAAACTCATGACCCTTGGTTTGCAAAAGGCATTTTAAAATAGCAGTGTTTTGGACTCCAAAGACAATCCGTGCTTCGGCAGAGTGAAACATTTCTTTAGTTCATTTTTCTCTTAAGGAACTCCACTCCAAGTCAGCAATCTCATCTTCTGGTCCTGGTTAAGGCATCAAGCAAGGGAGTCAGGCTTTTGCAGTCAGGCTTATGCTAACACAGACACCCTTACACACTCTGGTTTGTTTTTGTTAGAAGGCAAGTGAGGGTCACCCAAATTTTTAGCAGGGGAAGTTCACAATTTTAGTCCTGGTCCTGGCTGTGTTTTAAATAGATGGAGCCCAGCAGAGTTGTGATTTAGTTGCCTGAGGTGTTAGTAGTTTATTAGCTGTATTTGTGGTGCTGATGAGAGGTTGGGCTTTTGTGGCACCTCATCTGCCATGCAGAGCAGAGCAGTGGGGTGGTTTCCTTGTAAGGAATCTGCCTTTGGAGAGTAACCTGCATTGTGAAGATCCAGCTTTATGTCCACCTGGGTTAGCAAGTGTCAGGTTTTAGAGTATTTAGAGAAGTCAAGTTGTGAGGTATTGCATTTCATTTGGGAGTCCTAAAACCAGCACAGCTGGTGAAGCTGGGGGAGGCCTAGGGGATGGTGTGAACCCCCTCTTGGCTGTAGCACAGAGCTGCTTCCAAGAGGAGGGATGTGATGTGCCTGCACTCCCTGCAGCCACTCACTGCCATCACTGCTCTGCAGAGGTTTTTTCAGTGAGGTTCAAAGCCGTGCTCTCTGGACTGAGCACGTAAACCACAGTGCACAGCCCTAAAGCTTAGGCTCAGCCTCCAGAGGGAAAGTGTGGGGGTTTCTTCTGGCCACAGAAAGCTGTGTTAGCAGTCTCTGTGCCAGGCTGTGGTGTGGAGAGAGTGTGTGAAAGTGGCCAGCGCTATCTGGCTCACATGCCCCTGGGACCACTTTTTGGAAATATAATTTATTGTCTGAAAAAATATATCACTGTAGTTTAAAGTAGCCCTGAGCTTTCTGATTTAGGGCTACTTTGAATAAATTCTGGGAATTACAGACTGCCCTCAGGAGTCTCTAAAGCACGGAGGCAGCAATCAGCTCTATTGTATCATTATTTTTATGCTGCTTTTTCACTGGGACATGTAGACGGCCATGCTTAATGAGGCAGTTCCCATTGCAAAAGCTACTCTGTCAGAAGGCCAAATTTCTGTTTGCAGCTCACCCATGATAGCTGAACAATTCAGCTGCAGAGTACAGGTTTGACTGACTTTGTTTTTAGTTGTATTTTTAAACCTCACTAATATGCTATTTTGATATATATGTATATGTGTGTGTAAATATATAATACCTATATGTGTTATATACAGTAACATGCATTTTATGTACCCTTAATGCTTGTTTATATGTATAAAATATAAATTCCATAATCTTACTGAAAAGTAGTGCTGGCAAGACAGTGGCCTGGCATGGATTTTAAAATTAGATAAATTTTTAATAATTTTTGTTATTCATTTTTGAGTATTAGGCTCTGCAGTATGTAGACCCACATTGCTCTGGTTGTCTGCTAGATCACTGACCATTGTTTCTCTTGCACCTCTATATTAAGTTTTTATGAAGTACTGAAGTTTTAACAGTACACTGAGCCTTCTGTTCTTCCCAATTCTTACTGTAACTCCTTCTGCAATGCACATTGTTCAATTCATTATAGCTTTTTCTCCATTGATTGACCATTTACAATTCACTGGAACCATAACAATGACCTGTGCACTGCAATGAGAGTAATGGAGTGTCCCCCTGACACAGAGCCAGCCCACCTTGAAAGCCCTGACATTACCTCCACCCCACCGGATTAGTGGAGATGTGGTTTGTATTAGTGACCTGAAGGAGGTTCATGCCCTCTGGGAGAAGGCTGTTCCCTGGAATGGCAGTGTGATTAATGGTTTATTTACAGCAGTGACATCAAGGCTGTCAGGACTCTTCATCAGTCTTTGATGTAAAACACACTAAGAGGCCCTAGGTCATTCTTATCTGCTCAGAGAAGAGAAATCAGAAATGAGAAGTAGTTCAGTGTGGCCACAATTCAGGAGTGTACCACAATTTTGGTACAATTATTTTCCACGATGGCAAGAGCAGAAGAAAATTACAAGGTCACATCTACTTCACTGGCCTTACTGGTGAGACAGTGTGACCATGGCTTCCCTGTTTGGCTGGGGGATGACAGCAAGACAGCACTAGTGACAGGCAGCCTGTTGAGAAAATGCAAATACCTCCATCAAATCCACAGGTCATTGTGAAGGGGGAGTGCTTCAGTTCAGCACAAATCACCAAACAGGACAGGTTTTTCACGTCCTTGGTGAAGCTGAGCTTAGACAGGAAATTTTAGGGGTAACTGTGTTGTCCCCAGCACTATAATGTATAGTAAATTCCAATTTTTAAGATTTCATGCTATGATACTATTTTAGAAAAGGCTTCTGCTCTTGAAAACTTCCTGTGTTCTTGCTGAGTTGGCTAAGCACGGTCTGATTTCGCTCAGCTCTGTGCACTGGTAAATCCCACGCAGCTCGTGGGCCAGCTGATCAGTGAGATAATGCTGAGGCAGTGTCAGCCGTTTCCCTCAGCCCCCTGATGGGAAGGGGTTTGCTGACACTCAGCACGTTTGCAGGGGCAGCCAGCTCCTCCCCTGCCTGATCCTCCTCCCGTGGTGCAGGACTCTTCCAGGAGAGCTCCTGAGCCAGGGTGCTGCAGAGTTGTGCCCAATGCCCTGGCTCTGCGTCGCCTTCCCAGGGCGCTTGCTTACAAATGGCTAAGATGCCTGAGAGGTTCTCTTGGGCCTGCTTGAAATAATAACTGAATGAAAACCAGTTCCTGACTCTGAGCCAGATAAGACTGAGAGTAATGCTGGGGAGGGAAGAAAGCTATGTTGGAGAGGCTCAGCTTCCCCAGAGTTTCTCTCTGTTAAGAGGTTTGGCACTTGTGCTATCGGCGTGTTCCAACCCACTTGGCTCGGTGTGGGCTCCTCGATACCTCCTGGTGCCAGAGCAGCACAACCCCACCGTAGCTTTTCTGCATCCAAAATCCTGGCAGACTGCACTCTTTCTTACTGGGTTAAGATCTACACATAGCAATCTGTGACTGGCAGGAACATGCATAGGATATCCCTGTGAACAAAACCATTGATCTTAACAGAGCATTGGCTTGTTCAAAGCACTGTTAACATGCTTGCTTGGCAGAGCACATTTTGTGGGGCCTGCTCCATTCTTGGCTTCTTGTGGAGTACTGTATGGAAATGAGTGTATGCAGTGAGGACCACCCAAAGCAAATGATTTCCATTAGACTTAATGAGTACTTAAACACAGGAGTGCAGCATGTATGTTACAGAGATTTCTCAACAGCAGGTGTTACTTAGGGGAAGAAAAAAGCCCCAGGATGTAGTAGGAGCAAACCGCCCAAATAAAGCAATCAAGAAAAAAATACAGACACAAATTATAATTTGCACACAATGAAAACAGAGCTAAACAAAGCTGTGCTTCCCTGCCCTACCTTTAATCCTCCAAGAGGTCTTTAGACATTGCAGTAGATGGCTTCTAGCCCACTGTAGTATTTTCATGATAAGTATTTCCATTTGATTATACAGTTCTGTGTACAGAACCTAGAGCAGAAAGACTGGAAAAGGCAGAAGAAACAAAACACACAGAAAACAAGTCTTTGTTGATGACTTTTTCTCTTTCTCCCCCTTTCATGGAAGATTCGAGGTAACAGAAGTTTATGTGGCTGATGAGTCACAACCAACAATCGTTATAGTCAATACACATTATACATATATTTTAGTATTTTCCAGCTCTAAGAGAAAGTTGCATAATTTTCTCATTTTCTGAAACTTTCCCAGACCATTCCCTTTGTAAAATCTGTGAAAGGGCTTTTAGCTATTTTGTGGTCAAGTCTCTGTCCCCTGTTCAGCCTGCTTGTCCCAAAATGCACTTCAGTAAACTCAGAACAAAGCTGGGCTACCCTCAGAAGACTCCATTCCTTTTCTTCTCTCCCTCCTAAATTTCTTATGGGAACTCAAAAGCCCATTTTATTGAATGATGCAGGATTTGTTGGTGATGAGCAGCTGCAGCATGGAAAGCAGCAAAGGAAAACTGGATTTTCTGGCACCCATTCTGGGAAACACCCAGACCTCCATCCTGTTTCTTTCCCCCAGCTCTCATCTTGCTATTGCAACCTGAGGCTCACCCCTTGCCATGCACATCTCTTTGTTCCTTCTGTGCCAACCAGAGAGAGCCCTCTGCTCCTCTGCTGCCTGCCTGCCTGCTGGAGGGGGCAGCACAGCCTGAGTTGCTCAGGGCTGTCATCTGCAGTGTCTCAAAGTGTGTGCACTGGGTGAGAAGCCAGCCAGAGTTAGGGTCTGCTCAGACACCAGCTGCCCAGATATTAGATGGGAAGCTCTTTCCCTGGGGTGGAGAGGCAGGGCATCTGGAGCTGCTCTGGGCTGCTGCTGGTCAGATCAGGCTAAAATGCTCCCTGCTTTTGTCAGGCTCCTTCCTACTTCCAGTGTCCCAGTGGACAGCAGAGACTGTTCTCCCCTTACAGGGAGAAGCAGGTGATGTACATGAATGTTTTAAGAGACCAGCAACCTAAGGGTTAAAATGCAGCTCTACTACAAGCTCTGGTTTAGGTACAGCTCAGTCATTAGCAGCTGAACCATATCTGCTTCCTGGATCCCTCCTCTAGGGGAAGGCATCCCTGCCAGCTCCCTGCAGGACTTGCAGGAGGACCTGCCGGCTTGCTGGTCCTGCTTCCCACCCAGGAGCCAGCTCCCCACCCACACTGCCTGCAGAAGGAGGTGCAGAGGCTTACACAGCAGTCAGTGCAAAGCAGGAACAGGGGACAGTAGGCCCTTTTTCCCACTGGCATAAGTTAATGGGTCACAGATTGTTTCTAAATCTTAATTCCTGCATCAGAAGTCACAGCTTGAGCAAGCTGCTTAGCCTGTGCTTCCCCTGAACAGCATGTCAGATCTCTCCTGTGTGCTGTATGAAGAGCCCAGCATTGATTCTTGAGTGTGACATAACCTGCTTTACATTGCACAGAGTTCTTGGTGTGGGATATACTGCAGGGTCTGACAGTCCTTACGTTGCATGTAACAGTTCTTCAGGTGCCAGATTTCTCCAGTTTAACATGCAGCAGATGTGCTCATAGTCTTTTCGGAACTGTTTTAAAAACCAGCTACAGTCAGTCTATTTTCAAAACTGGCTGACTAACTTATGTGTCCTTGTTAAAGGATGAATGTTTTTGTAACTACTGATGGAATGTCTTGTCATTTTTCAGTGCTTTTTCTGTGAAACATTGAACTAATGACTATTAAAAATTACCGCCAGATTAATTTGTTGATATGATATATCCTTTACAATTTTTGGCATCCAGCTGGAAAGTTAATGGCTAATAGTCAAGCTCTGAAAATGCATCACAAAATTCAGTGATGCATTTTTTCAAGAAGGTACTACAACTTTTGAATTCTGTAGGTGTTTCAATAATCAAATGCCTGTGGGTTTTGTATGAGGTATCTGAAACATAGCTAAACTAAATGGATATGTAACACTGACAAACCAAAAATCAGAACAGCCACAATTCTCCAGGCACATTATCCCCTAAGTGTTATAAGAAATCTCTCTTGAAGAGTGCAAGTGTGAAATGGGTATAATGCTGCTACATCAGGGCTAAAGACAAAAATCCTTTTGTCTTAACTGGGAACAGTATCAAAGCCAAGAAATAATGTCTGATAATAAAGCAAATAGAAGCTTCTTGCACTGGGAGAAATAAGAAATGGTGTTGCATTGCTGTACATGAAGTTTTGTTTGACAAGGATTGAGTGTGAGGCATGTGGTCTTCTTCCCAGTTTACAGAAAGAAGCAGTGTTGATCCTGGAGTTTTTACCATACTTTGGAGGTGTTTGTTCTCCTGTCAAAGTAGAAACACAACAATGTTAGCCACGTAGTGTCTTTTTCTTACCCACTGGAATGCAGTGGTGGTTTTCTGCAAGGATGGACTGTACTATAGTCAGGATACGGGAGTGGCCTCAGGTATGAGGTGATCATGCTCCTCTCCATTGTCTTGCTGGGGCATTGTTGCCTGTTCTTGAGCTGGACTGAGACATGTAAGTTAGCTTTTTCTGCCCCTCAGTGTGGTGCTGGGGATTGTTGTGCAATGTCTCCCTGAGTGAGTTGTGTTCCTCTTACAATACCCAGCCACAGCAACCTGTCCCTCTCAGCCCAGAGAGAAAGGACCATCAGCTGTGCTTGGTGTCACAGGAGCAGATGAGGCAAGAGTTGCTTGCTCTGTCCTAGACAAGCCTCTTATGATCCTGCTCAGCTAGTCTTCCAACCTAGAAGCACTCAAATGACACAGGCCTTTTCTTTAGGTTCTCCCTGCACTTGGAGCTACTGTGCTTTCCAGTAGCTCCCAGGGGTTTGGCTGAACTTAGACCCAAAAGTAGAAGTTCCTCTGCTGAAGTCCCCTGGGATAGCAAGTATGCTGAGGCTCACACTGTGCACCTGACAGCCATGGGCATGACAACTCTTTGCAAAGCTGTTTCCCTCTTTTCAAGGATGGCAAGATACGAAGAAAAACCCCTGCCACTTTCTGTTCCCCCTTTCCCTTGAGATCTGACTCTCTCCTCAGTCTGAAGGAACTCGAATCCCCTGTCACACCCCTTGTCAGGTGAACAGGGTCCTACCCTCCATCTGCTGTACTGAGAAGCCTGACTGCCATCTCACTTTTCCACATGTACGCACTGTGTCGCACTGAAGGCTCTGATGAGAGCTTGTGCATGGGATGGAGCTCATGGTCATGTATCAGGCATGTCCTGGGCAGCACGGAGCACAGCCTGATGAAGAAGCCAACCTGTCCTACATGCAATCCCTGCTCTGGAGGCTTGGGACTAGAAGTCACAAGTGCCCAACAGTCACCTCCAGGATAAAGAATTCGCAGTCTTGCCCTCTGTCTTCTCATGCTTTTACTTTTGTCTGTTTTTGTCACAACATTTAATTTAAAATCAATTTTGCTAGCATAAACGCTGATGTCACTCAAGGGAACTGGGCTTTACTGGCAGCAGGAGAAGTGTAAAGTACAGCTGAAGGAACAAGGTCTGAGCAAAACACATTTACAAGCTCTGAGTCAGCACAGGCTACACTGTACTTACTACACTGTAATCAAGAATATCCCCTATTTACTTCGGTGTGATTAGTATCAGTCAGCTGCTCTTTGTCAAATGGTTAGATCCTTGATAATAGGAAATTTCCCAGAGTTATATTTGGAAATCCCATCCATCTCTCAAGAATTTACCTGCTGGCCCTTCACCTTGTGTGGCAGTGGCAATGGCTTTGGCAGCAGGGTGGCCAGTGACAATGCTAGTCCAGCTAGAGAGGCTGGACACTCAGGAAATCCCAGAGGCGAATCAGAGCTGAAAATTAATTGCTTTTGATTAGCTCAGATCTATGTGCCATATCTAAAATAAAGTAATGCCTGAGATATTAACAGTGTTCCTGGTTATGCTAAACTTAAAGGGAATTAAAAGGAAAGGAATCCCTTAGCTTTATGCAGATTAGCTTCATGCTCGGTCTTTGACAGGAAACAATTATTACTTGAATGTGGTCTCCTTTTCACTGTCGTCCTGAATTTGCCTTGCCTCTTAGCAAACTAATGCATGTTGAAAAGATTAATGGATTAAACCTGGCCAGAGCTAAGCCTATTATACTAAAGCCCTTTAAAATCAATCCATAGCTCGTAAAGGAAGAGATCACCTGAAATACAAGCCTCTGGGAATATCTACAGGATGCCATGACCATCCCTACCCCATGGCTTCTGTTGTAGGCACATCTAGACTGGACACACTAGCTCTGAGTGTCACATAGGCCGAAGCTGGTCACTGGGGCTCAGAGTGAGCTTCTTGCTACTTCACCACCACCCAAGCCACACCCTACATAGCTAGTTTTAGCATTGGGAAAGATTTGCTCAGATGAATTTACTGGGCTTTTTTCCCTTGACTTCTCAGAGGTTTCTTTTGCAATCTGTGGTCTGGGCTCAGACCCCAAGGCCACTGCTCCAGAGAATCTTGCTGGTGTCATCTCCTCTGCCTGCCCTGTGGAGCCTCATGCCTCCTTGCTGCTCCATGATGTCTCTCAGCATTTTCTCAAGAGGTTTTGAAGAATGTTTCACAAACAATTGGCCTAGCATGCAGAAAAAATACCCATCTTGTTTATCTATTTTCCAAAATATTGACCACAACTGGTAACTTCAAAATATAGTTTACACAGTGTTTGAACAGTTTATTTCATAATTTAAGAGTTATCTTTATAGATTTTTAAACTTTTTGTAAACTGTTTAAAAATAGGTAATTATTTCATATATAAAAATGGAAATGGAGAGAGGAACAAGAAAGCCTGACCCTTAAAACAGGGTGTTTAAAAAACAGAAGGGAGTTATTCTTTCAAGTCTGGAGCTGGCATTACTTTTCTGCTCCAAGATCCAAAGCAAACACTGTGCCTTAAGAAACCTGCACCTGGAATTTTTGTCCACTGGAAGTGGCATAAATGGAAGACTATAGAGTTCTGACGCCTTTCAAGTCAACTTTTCATGTGTTGATACTGAAGACAAAGAGGTTGCCTACACAGTAGGGTTCTGCTCCACTGTTTGCAGCTATGGCCAGGTAGCAGAGCCACCATGTCTCCAGTTTCATGCTACCTGTTAAACTTGTTGAAGATAAACCTTATAAAGGGCGTTATAAAATTCTCCAGAGTGTGGCAAGTCATCAGCACTTAATCCAATACATCAAAATTTCCACAAGTCAAATTCTGAATTTGACCTCAAGTTGCAAGACCTGCCCATATCTAAATTGTAAGGGTTTAAGAGAGTTTATCTTACATATGGGGAACATAAGACTAGTACCAAGTAGAGGCAGTGTGAGCAAACACCTCACATCTCCCAGGGTGTGGGGTTCAGCCCACTCCCAAACCACCTGGTTGTGTTGCAGTTATCTCACTTCATTTGTCTGCAAATTATAGCCATGGGTCTCCTGTAACATGGCAGCTCTACACTTGTTTGTAGGTCTCTTGATACTGAAAAATCAGGTGAACAAATTTGCTGCAAATAGATTCAGACTAAGACAAAATCTTTTCAGGAGTATCACTTAGATGTCAACACAAAAGAACCCAACAGGCAGGCCATGCAAAAGGAAGTGAGAATCACCAATCCTGGTGTGAAATGCAAAGTCTTTGGGAAGGTACAGAAGGTCTTTAGTCAACCAACAGTTAACTAAGGTGACAAGTTATTTTGACTATCTCTGCAATTATGCATTCAGATGTAGGGAAGCTTGATTTTTAGTGTTTATCCGTTCTTTTCAGGAAAACGATTCTTGCAGGGATGTCAGATGGCCAAACTCTCACTGAGAAATTTAAAATACTTCCAGTGTAGTAGTAAAAAGTAAATAATAGTAAGTAAATAATAGTACAAATAATATTACAAATTACTCTTATAAAATATAACAAAACCACCTTGCTCTTTAGGTGTTTCCATAATACAAATTTGACTGCTGAACTAGAATCTGATTGATGGTCCAAAAATGCTCACCATATGTCCCTTCTCTGTATTCCAGGAGACCAGATAAACATACAGTGCTTTTTTGAGAAGAAAGATTTTGTAAGTGCCATGTACATAAAACTCATGAATAAGAGACGTTTTGTCTCCATAGATAGTCTTATTTTTAAAAACAGGCTATCTTTCTATTTAGCTAGGAACATAGAGCAGAATTTGTTTGTTTCTTTTCTTAAGGAAAACAGGGATTATTTCTTGCCTGAGAATGTTTTCCTGTCTTCTTTTTTCCTTAATCTTTTTCAGGATGAGCCTTGTGATGTAAATAATACTGACAATTTGAATTCACTCTAAAAAACAACAACAGAAGTGTTTTGTCTTACTGCAATAGCAGTGTAAAAGTTTGGACACTGGCAGGAGCACCCTGAGGGGTGTAAGGTCACTTGTTAGGTTTCTAAAATCCATTCTCTCTTCATTTCAAATGACCACGGGAATGTCATGAGCATTTGGAAATCGCTGCTTTTGCCTTGAAGGTATGTTGAATCTTTGCTGTGGAGAATGACCATAATGCTTTAAAATCTAACTGACCATCAACATTTCCAGATGTGCAAGGAGGACTGATTTCTTTCTCAAAGCTCCTTTTTAACACACAGCCAGCCAGCAACACAGTTCAGAACATATGGAAAAGGCACCAAGCGTCTGACCTTCTGCTGGAAGAGACCTTTACTTGAGATTTGTCCAGTGTGTATCTTACATAGAAACTAGTGCTAAGTACACAAAGCAAAACCACATTTTTGGCTTTAGTGAAACAAATTGCAGCTCCTGACACTCCAAAAGAATGCAGGCTACAGAAAAAGGAAGAAAAAAAATGAATGCATCCAAAATGAAAGAAATCCAACATGCTTAAATCCAAACCCTCCCAAATGTTGTATTTAAATTAAAATACCAAGGGAGAGATTTGCTTTGATTGATACATTATTTATTTCTGCTAAAAATGTCCTGTGCAACTCTCTTTCTGCATGCACACCTACAGTAGCAGCCATTTTAATGATTTTAAATTACTGTTGATTCTTTAATAGAACACGAAAGGGAATAATATCATTAATTTTTGAGAATAGAAAATCCTCATACAAATTAAATTACACATGCTAGGTGGTACATATTATATGCATTTTTCTATTACACATGTACACGTAATGAAACATCTAATACCATAACTCCTTCTTCAAAACAAGAGTCTTTTGTTCTTTCCTCCTCTACATGTAGCAAAGCAATATACCTTTAAATGAGTAAAATTCCCAAAGCAACAAGCAAACAAAACCTAAATCTTGATTTAATGTTATAATACCATGGCAGTAAATGAGGACTCAGGAAATGTCCTATTCCAAATGCATAGCTAATAACAGAGACTTAAGGCACTGTTATAAAATATAAACTATTCACCAATTCTTCACTGGGCTGTACTCCAGGGAAACTGTATTCTGCTTTGCAGAATTCTACGGCTGACAGAAATGTAAATAGAATAAATGTCTATATTGGAAAAAGGTTTTGCTTTTGCACATTGAAATTATCTTAGAGAATTTATCAAATAAGAGTGAATAATACTTTATTTTGCCAAACCCTAGGTATGATAAATACATCCTCTCAGAAGTGCAGTTTGGGGTTTTTTTAATGCAGCAACAGCAGAATTGTTAATTGTATGAATTACAACTCATGGACAATGCAGGACTCTGAGCTAGGGGAGCTGTTTTGAGGTTTTCCTGCAGAGTATGATGCCTATGTCAGTCCAAATACTGTTTGATTCTCTAGTGTCTGGCATGCCATTTCACTTCATTTTGTCGTAGAGTTTGGCCTCAAAACTCAGGAAGTAAAAGGTGGTTACACAGCTTTTTGCAGTTATCACTCTTGCTGCCAGTAAATGCTGTGGATCCTGCCATACATTCAGCCTTCTAGAAACATTTGGAACAAATGCATTTCAAACTATAAGAAGTTATTTTTACATTGGAGAGAAGAGTATAAAAAGAGCCTTTCATGTTAGTTTAATTGGGTCAACATATAGGACCAGCCATTTGGCAACAGCATAACTTTTTACTTGTTGGTAAACTCCCCTCTTGGCATTAGACCACATTGAAATATATTCTGGTTTTCTACAATGGATGTTATACTTGTATATTTTTTTGTGTTTTAATGAAGTCATCATATGATGGATGAAAACATGAAATAATTCAAACTCAAGGACTGAAATCCAAAATACTAACTGCATTTCCATTTTATCGTTTGAGGCATTCCAAATTCCTTCACATCTTGCAAAACCCTCTCAGACATTTTCACTCTTTGAGTGGTGTACAGAGGAACCTCTTTGCAGAAGCCCACTCTTTATCTTTAAGACACTAACTCAGGGAGGAGTTGATGTCCTCCTTTGTCTTGTCCAGGTTCAGCATGGGGTTTGTCCTCAAAGAAGAGTTCCTTGTACAAGGCATGGCAAACAATTGATAATAGCTGTATCCTGAGGGTGCTTGGTGAGGGGTGACACAGGCGAATGCTGCTGTAGCCACAGGGTATTGAGAGAAGCACTCATGCACAAAGAGCAGACCAGAAAGTGAGAAAGGGGACAGAAAAAATCCAGGGATACTTAAAACAGAGCCAGCAAAACAGGGGTGGGTCAGTGTAGATTCAAACGGTCCAAAAGTGAGATGTAGAAATTCTGGGGGGTTCTATAGGCTGCTGAGTCCAGTCACAGTTATAGGGAAGAGACAGAATATGATTTGTTCCTGGCAGTTTTTAGCTGTACAACAAAACTCTACAAAATGTTTTAGGAAAAGGTGTTGCTCAGAAGCATTTGTAGATGAGTCTCCAGGGAGATGTCAGGATATAATGCCAGCTCTTCATACAAATCCATCTCATGCTTCAAAAATCCTGTGTGAAATTGATCCTTTAGTCACACTTTGTTGGCCTCTTAGATAACTTCTCTTCACACTTGAAAAATGAAGAGGATGTAAAAAATAGCAATATGCCATGGAAATCATCAGGGATTGCTTATGTGTGTCCAAGAGTAGATATATGGCCCCTGGAACAATTTTGTATCTGCTGAAGTCATTAGATTGTTGGATGATGAGCTCGGGGATGAAGGGGTTCAGGTCCTTGGCCACAGTGCCAGCATTGGATAGCAAATAGCCCTGTCTGTTCCAACAGGCTTTCCAGCAAGTAAGCTCTGGTTAAAAATGCTATGCCCTGGAAGGAGATCTGCTTGGTATCAGTACACATGGGCATTGACATGGTCCTTGTCAATATTTTTAGGAATTCAGCTCCTTGCTAGCTAGTGCAACAGCCTGATGTTGGAAGGAAGCCCATAATGGAAACAAGCCCATGAGTTTACACAGAAATAAGCTGATCTGTGAATGAGAATTTATATCAGCCTTGGCAGGGCACACTGTCATTGAAATGTCCTGTCTTTCCCACCAGCCAGGGCGGTTTATGCCTAGGAATAAGAGGATAATTGAAGACTGGGAGGGTTAGAAATTATTTCTTTTAGACCCAACAGATCCTGGAGACTTTTACTGTTATTACTACCATTATGTGTGTGCAGAAAATACTCCAGGGGAATGAGCAAGGTCTGTATGTATCTGTAAGTGGTTGTATCATAGCATAAAATTCTCACATGATGTCCTGCCTTGATCCATCCTGACAAAACATTTATGCCCTCCAACTTGCTGGAATGGGACGGATTCATGGATAGAGATCCCAGGTCAATGAGATGGGGTTTGGTATCTCAAATCAGGGAGCTCTTTCTTCTTTCTCTTTCTCTCATGAGTCTGGGATAGAAGAGAAGTTGCTGTGCATCAGATCAGTGGAGGGAGGAGAAACCAGTCATTGCCATTTCCTCACACTCCACTTTGATCAGATGTTACAATCTTTTTAGTAAAAAAAATCCTTACCAGCTCCAATACTAATCAATAAGTTAGTTTAATATATATTTTGACTTAAAGGTTTCAAAGTGCCACTTATCTTTAATAAAGCTCTGATCTTGTTTTTCTGAACATGCTAAACTGCTTCCTCTAGTCATATCCCAAATCTCCCACAGCCTTTTTCTCCCTCAGCCCAGTGGTCAAGTGTCTCAGAGGGGCAGCTGGTGTGGCCCCTGCTCCTTCTCCTTCAGTTGCGCCCCTGGGTGGTAGACAGCCATCACCGCTGACATGGTGTTCATATTTGGAGATGGAAAGAAAGGAAGTTGCCTCTTCTTTTGAAATGTTTTGAGTTCTCTGATATCTCTCTGTAAAAGAAACAGCCTCCAAGTTCTGATTTGGACTCCACTAAAGCAGATTTCTAATAATCCCAAAGTTTGTAAAATTTTTCTCATTTTTACATCAAGCAGCAACATTTATTTTAACTGTGCTTGCTAGGACATTGTGACAGGAGAGTCTCTGCCCTTTAATTCAGTGCTGAGATCATGACAAAATTGCATGTTCCTTCAGATTACTCTTTTTGCTTCATACTTCCTCAATTTCATATTTTTTATTTTGGAAAAGATGAAATTGAATCAGTGCTGCTGGTCTGAAAGAGGGATTAGGGACTGTAGTTTACTGGGTCAAAGCCTAAGCAAGCAGGGAGAGAGCAGGACCATCTTTTGATGACCTGAGAACAGGCCAATAGATTCCCAGGGAAAAGAGGAGCAGTGCTTCCTGAAGTGGGTTTTGAGAATGGGCTCAGGATGTGTATTTTAGCAGTCAGCTACACCACATCTTTTCCAGCACAGCTCTGATCTCCATGTCACAGAACTCCTAGGGGCAGGCAATGGGTGTAATGAATTATATCAGCTGAATTGGATGGTACATTACTTTCTTCCTCTGCAAATGCAAAAAGAAGTTCCTTGGTATTCTGCTGGCCCTTCTCACTGTGAAGGGTGACATGGTCATTAATACTAGTAAAGAACTTTCTATTTTGTTATCTAAAAAATAATTGGTTTTAGGATTTAATAATAAGCACAAATAATTTTGTTGAGTGCAGAGTAGGTACTTAAAATTAGGATTATAAATTGATCTTTCTGTAATTCATATCTAGGAATACAAACATTAATTTAGAAGCTTAACATTCATGACCAGTGTTTGAATATAATGCTCCTGTAACTTTATGTGTAGTGATATCTGGAACACTTCAAGAGCACATGTTTTACATCACTAAAATATCAATGTGCACTTTTGGTACAATCAGAAGATAAGTTATCCATCATGCAAAGAGGGATTTGCACAGTTGATTAGAAAGTAGGCTATTATGTCTCTGCATCATGGGACTTTTAAAGAGATTTTAATATATAAATGTAGTACAAGTCCTCCCTCCATCTTACTATTCAAAAGGGCTGGAAATTCACAGGTAACACACAACATATACTTGGCAAAGTGCAGGCTTCTGCCATTGTCTTAAACCTTCATGTGACACGTTCTTCATTCCCTGAATCCTAGGCTTTCAGACTTTGGGCTCTAAAAAGACCTTTCTAAATAAAAAAAGTTAAAAAGATGGTTTTCAAAGCTGAGGTGTGCTTTGGTTCAGAGCTCTTTCAGGCAGGGCAGTCCATCAAGAATCTATGTACGTTTGCCTTTCTGCAAAGTCAAGAATGTAATGGCTTTTCTCCCTACCAAAAATACATGAAACCACCTATTTTCCTTAAGGGGTTTCTTTGTGGAATCCACACCTTTTTGCAGAAAAAATCTTTTTGTGCTGCCACACAAAGGTCTGACAGTCACATGTCTACACACATTTCATGTGAGAATGATATGTCTTTTACTGTGGAAAAAGAGCCTTCAAGGTTATGTACCTAACATTTTTAGCTGTTGCTGCTAATAGGGAAACTAAGGCAGAAAAGCATGCTAAGAAAGTAACAGTATCAGCAATGTCCCAGTAATTTTCTCCCCAGTGATATTCTGCTGTAATTGTGGCAGCACAGCAGGTTGAGAGGGGAGTTCGCAATATTTTGAAAGGCCTTGTTAAAATTTAAAAGACTAATTCTATTGCACAAGAAAGGAAATCTTCATTTATCGCCAGGATTTCACATATTTATGCCGTCAGCAAATGTCTTTTGTATTCCTCACTCTCCCGAAGTCCCATCATGACTCATTAAAAAGCATTTTATTGCAATAAACTGCTTGCCATTGTTCGTATTTGGGGCCAATTTTTCTAAGATGCCTCACAGTAAATTTACAAAGGACAGAGGTTCTGCTGAGCCCCTCTCTAAGGCATCTCCCCAGATCTCCATGTGTGCTGCCTGGGCTGCCCACAAAGGGAATGGGAAAGTTGGTGCTTACCTGGAGAGACAGAGGCAAGCACATGGAGCTGGGGGCTGAGCACCTGGCAGTGCTGAGGAGAGGAGCAGGGCTTAAACTCTTACCTCTGAGTGATCTGAGTGCTTCACTGGTCTTCAGATTTATTAATCCCAAGCTTTCCTCAAGAGATAAGCCACAGAGGGCAATCACTTAATGAGAGCCTGGGCATAAAGTGATTTTGAATTGAAGAAGTACCAAGACATGATTTTTGTCCAGAATCACTCATGATGGTTAAGTGCTAAAGATACGAAAAGGGATTCAATAAGTATTTGCCTTATTTTAAAAGTAGTGACAGGCTCTCTCTGGACTTCATGAGAATGAAGTGCTTTCCATTTTCTCAGTGCCTGAGCGGATACAAAAAAAGACCATTTAGTCAGAAGAAGAGTTTTCAGTTTGGTTTCCTACAGAAATGAGGCAAAAAGGACCTCAGCCTGCAAGATCCTGTCCAAATAATTCCAAACCCACAGACTAATTCTTACCAATTCAGCAGAGTAGATATTTCATAGATCTCAGCCCCCGCAAACATTGTGAAAATCAACATCTGGGCAGAGGAGAAAGGCCCCATTAATGCTTCAGTCCATGAAGGAAAACTGCTCTCCATGCTGTTTGACTGCAGACAGCTGTTGCCAAGCCTGCCAGGTATATCTTGGCCACATGCCCATGGCCTCAGGTTTTCACATGGCCAGCCAGATTCACACACTCGTGTTCCAGAAAAAGGAGTCTGGGGTGGAAATGTGAAGCAGGACACAAATTTGGTTTCATCCCTTCCACTGCTATTGTCTTGTTTCACTTGCATAAACAAATGTCTGCAGGGATTTAAATCCCACTGACTGCAATTTCTGCTGTGTTTTGGAAATCCCGCCACAGAAGTAGAGCTCTGTCATGCTTGGTAACTAATCGTAGATCGGTTAATTTGATATCACTTGTGTCAGCTGCCTATTTATGAGCTGAGAGACAGAGCCAACAAAAAGACAATACTTACAGCTAAGTCAATGTGGTTTCAGAAAAAAAATGGGACTTGCTAAATGCTCCTGATGTCAGAGCTCTAGAGGCAAGGGTGACTGGGGCAGGTAGCTGGCACAAGTGGTGACTTCTGTGGAGCACTAACAACACTTAATATGCTTATTATAAAGCAGTGCTTTGGTGTATCTAGCAAGACACTTAACAAGTGACTTAAGGTATGGCTAGCTGACATCTCCAAACGAGGTCATCAAAAGAGAGGTGTAGCTAAATAGACCAGGGATGCTTCTGTGGTGTCACCCGGACCAGTGTTAAATACACTGTTACCTACTGAGGCCTTTAATGAGCTTCAGGAAAATACTAAATTTCTCCTGATTATAGTTTTGCAAAGATTAGTGTGTTCTCAGCATAATTGCAAGTTGTGAAGAATCACCTTCTCTGGAGTAGTTTTTAAAAAACAGGTTAGCCTAGGTCTGTTGAGGATGGTTGGATCATCCTTTCTCTGTGTATAGTTTAGGAGGATAGACTAGACTTGATGTCCATTCCAGGGTTACATGTCTGCTGGCTTGCAGCCTGGATCACAGAGTAACTATGTCAGGCTTATCATCTGTGACTTGGACTTTCTCAAAACTTTTTATTGACACAATATTTTAAAGAGTACTAGCATCCAAAAGTAAAAAGTCCATGCAAGACTGATACATGTACAGTCATGGCTCATGCTTAGCTTTGTTACCACAGAGGTTGTGAATCCTTCATAACTGATGAGTATGTCTTCTAAATGATGGTTTCCCTTAAGCTATGAAATGGAAAATCATTCAAACGAACAAAGGATAGAAATATTATTTCCATTTGCATTTTCAAGCAACAGCCTTTAGTATACTATTGCCAAGTCATATTGTCTTTTTACAGAGACAAAATGCATACAGCCTAGTGTAAGCAACTCTATCAAATCTAGAAGCTCCTAAATGAGTGAGTATTCCTTGACCAGTGTTTGGAAATTGGGTGGTCTAAGACAAGAAAGAATCTTTGCACTGCTAGTCTGACTCTAAAGTGCTGTGTTTACCCTGTTGTAGTTTTGTAGCAGACCAGTGTTGCTGAGCAGGCACAATTAATAAATCCTTATGTGTTGGTGTTGTGGCTACCTCCACACAGAAAGGGAAGGGCAGGGCACTTCCATTGCTTGGATGACCATTGCCAAACCTGTATCTGATGGGATCCCAGCCTCTGTCAGAGTAGGGCTCCTTTCATGGCCACACACAAAAGGAGTTCTGCAGTTCAGATATTTGACAATCCAGCCCCACTGAGGAACCAGAGAGACTGTGAACTGCTCTCACAGCACATATAGGGACCCTCTCACTAGGTGGTAGATATTTAGGCAGCTTTTTTGGAAAAATCTTACTGTTCCCACTTTTTCTGCTAGGTTTCCCAAAGGAGATGAGCAATTGCCTGCCAGAGGGGCCTTATTTGCAGTGATGCAGACTGGTTATCCGTACAGACAAGAAGCTGCCCTGTTCTCTAAGTCAACCAGTGCAGCAGAACCAGCCCCCAAAGATGAAGGAGAAGAGATTCCGTCAGCTGCTTGGGCAGGCAGCATTACCTGCCATCCTGCCTGCCCCATGGCAGCTGGGAGCAAGGAGGTAGCTCTGGCACTGGGGCTCATCTCCTGACTCAGGACGGGACATGCAGGGGGAAGGTGGGCTCGCACTGGGGTCAGGAGGGAATGAGAATCAGCCAACTCTCAGCAAAGCAGCACTCAAGGAAATTTACTGTGGGCATAGTCTGGCTCATCTGGTGGGGGGTGCTGCAGGATAAATCCCACACACACACACATCCATGCTTATATCGGCTGCTTCCAGAAAAGAGGAGAGAAAAATGCCAACTCTGCAGCAAGTTGTGCTGGTGGGCGAGCTCAGGTTTCGGTGCATTCCCATTTGAGGGTGCTGGGAAGAAATTGTGCCTGTTGCCTTGGCCAGAGCACACATTATGGAATCTCCTTACTCTCTCTGATACAATAACCAGATGAAACTGCTAGATAGAAATCATGAATCATCACCCCTAGTAAAATGCATATGTTACACAGCTGTGCTCTGAGCCAGCCACTTTCCTATCAGCATGTCTCAGTGCTAGATCCTCCAGAAGCAAAAAGAAGTAGTCAGTTCTTCCTGCCCAAGTGGGTGCATTTCCCCAGACTTGCTGCATGATTGTGTCTGATCAGGTCCAAGCAGTCATCGTAGACCAGCAGTTTGAGAAAGCGCTGCAAGAGCAATGTGCTAGTTCAGTGTTAAGCAGTGCTTACTTACGGGAAGGTGATTGGCCTGGTTCACTGAACTACTTCAAAACTCTACCAGGCATTTTTTCAAAGACAGAAGTTTATCAAGCGATGGGCTATTATCCCTAACACCAAAGAATTTGCCCGTTTGAGTTTTGCTTTGTTTTGGTTTTGTTTTAAAAGCCATGATATTTGTATCAAATGCTTACCCAGGAGAAACATTAGAAGAATGTCATAAAGCTTGTACAATTAGACACTCAAGAAATACCAGAGTGAAACTGCAGTGCACTCTTGACTCGTCTCCATTGCTTTAGTGGTAGTGTTTAACCACATGAATGCAGTCTCTCCTCCTGCTTGTTCAGAGTGGATTATTGTTTCTCAAGTAATATTACAGCTTTTTCTTATTCAGTACTTAGCATTCTGTCTTATTTATGTGTGATATTTAAGATGAAACAGTTTGTTCCTGGCTTAGTCTGATGCTTGTCATTATGGTAGCTTGGTGTTTCACAAACACTACCACAGTTGTTTTTCTGGTGCTTCATTGAAATAAGTGTACATTATGATGATGGTGCATGGGAAGTTAGCCAAAGAAAGGTAAAAGAGAAAAGTCTGGGATTTGGGAACCTTCTGGTAGAGGGGTCCACTGTGAATGCTCGTGAAATTCAGCAAACAACTCAAAGCAGATAAGCTCAGGTTCCTCAAAAAAAGAGAAATATGCAGAAGGCCAGTGAAGAGTTTAATTCATCTACTCTAGTATTATCTAGGAAGAAGTGAATAGTAGATCTTATTTGCTGGCCCACATTCTGCTGCATTGCATGTGAAACTAACTTTTTTCATCTGCGGTCTCCAGCCTCATCTCCTAAAATAAGTTGTTTTCCACAGAATCTGGATTATATCAACAGTTTTATATTGTATCTAAGTCTATTGTGTTTCTCAAGCTTCTCTTCCCTTTGCACTAACTCTGGTAAGGGATTGTATGGAAAAAATTCTAAGTACTTGTGGAATTGCAAGACAGTATCCCAACAAACAAGCATAAAAGGAACGGCTTTAAGCTTGTAGAGACAGCCTTGCTTCAGGCTTTAGCTGATATTACCAAACTTAGTTTTTTAAGTGCTGGTCTTTGTTGTTTCCCTGTGTATAACTTCCCAGTTTACTTTCAAAAGACTATTTCTCCCCCAAACATTTTGCAACACAACATTGTTACGGCATATATTTGTGTTTGTCACCCGAACTGCACCTGAGGCCTTAAAAAGAATTACACAGACCTCTGGCACTTTAAATAATGTAGTTACTGGCCATCCATAATTGCTGCTTATCCATAGGGACCTAGGCAAGGGCAGAGAGAAGCCGCTGGTCACCATCTCCTTGCACAGAGGGATGGTGAACATCAGGCGAGCTGGGCTCAGTCTTGGCCTCGGGACGGGGAGATGCTCTGGTAAGCACTGCCTTTGTACGTGGGTGTTTCTCACCTCTGCCCACTGATTCCTGCCACTTCTGCCCATTTGCTGCATTCTTTGCTGTCCCCCTGCTATCTCCTCTCTGAGGCTTCCCACTGTTGCAGTCATGCCTTGGCTGTCACAGTCCCTGTGCTCCTGTGCTCCTGCAGCCAAATCCCAAGTCCCACCATCAGAGCAAGAAGGCTTGAGTGTTTTTCTTGTAAATATACAGTGTTTTTGTTTTTTTAATGTGAGCTAAAAAAATGGTGTTTTCCTCAGGCTTTGTTCTCAGAAATGACAAATATTTGGGCCCAAACTTTAAAAAATGTGTTTGAAGGAGAATTTAGGCTTGGTTTCCTTCAGTCCTGCTTCTGGTGTTTTTTGTTACTGTCTTAGAGGGGAAAATGGGCAACTGTAGTAGAATTGGGAAAGGATTGAGAAGCACTACAGACAGGTCAGGCTAATCATGCAGTGTGTGTTCTATATATGTAAAGAACTTAAGGTGTTTATATTTCCCCAAACAGTGCTTGACAGCAGAAAGCATTTATATGCTATCCAGTATCTATGAAATCTACCATAAGTGCTTTTATAGGATGATTTAACATCAAGAATAGTTCCATTTCATGCCAAAAATATTTATAATCTATGATTGCTACAACCTATGTATTAATCAAAGATAGCAGAGAAAGTACAGTTGGTGAGAGTAGTTAGGACAGTGTTTCACTTGCGAGCATACTAGGGGCCATGGAATGCTGTCAGACACCAGAATTCCAGGAGAAATGGCCTTTTTGTCTGATCCAGTAAGGCAGCTTGACCAAAAGAGAGATTTTGATGAAGCAAAGAAGGATAGACAGAAAGCTTCAGCTCTTTGAAGGTGGGGTAATAGCCAAAGAGGGAGGTAATGGCACTACAATCCTTTTGATAAGGGCTCGATGAGTGAGGCTTGAATCAGTTCAGCAATGCAGCAGCTCTGCTGACTCACAGCTCAGGACCTAAAATCCTGGAGGCCAGAGGCCTGGACTGGGAACACAGTGTTAAATTGAAAGGAAGGTGCCTTCTAATTTGACATGATGGCAAGCATCATCATCATTTTTGCAGAAAGATGTGATGAACTAACAAATGCTTTGTTGCAGCATACCTGACTTACTCCTTCCACTCCACTCCAGTGGTTTTTGTATCTTTTTGTCAACAGGATGTATTTTGTGGCTGCTCTTCGTTTACACATACAAAAGGGCAGTTTATATTCCCTCTGTAGGACTGTCCCTATTTTATAGAGCCAGCTACTCACTTAAGAAGTTTTGGAGAGTAAAACTAAATTAATAATTTCATACTATGTCACAAAAAATACATGTGAAACATACTTTTTCCACTCTGGCTTTAATTTACTTGGTCACAATGTCACAGGGGACTAATTTTGCCATTTTCTGGAGGCATGATTACATTATTGTTGTGTATGTCTGTCTGGTTTTATCAGCCACGTGTGGCATCACATCAAATAATATGAAGTGACATGACTAGTACAGTCTGAGGGGATGCTCTGGGAGAGCCTCTGAGCAGAGATGTCATCTTTAATGCATCTACAAGGAGCTTTGGAGTGCACTTTGTTCATCCTCACCATTCCCTGTAATTAGTGTACCATAAAGACCCTGCCCCTACTGTGATGGTCCTGGGAAGCAGTTCATACGTTTGCTGCCCACAAATATGGGCCATGTCTCTTGAATTATGATGTCCAGAGGGGAAAAAAGATATCATTGAAGATATTAGTGTCTTCTTCAAGTAACCACAGAGATATCCAGAACCTTTTCCTTTATGGTATCTCTTGCCTTTGCCTTTTTCTTTAACTTTTCAAAAGTTAAAGCCCTTCTGACTTTTCTTCCTGTGATTCTTGGCCAGAGGCTGCCCAGCTTTCTACCTGGGGCAAGAAGAGAGTTGCTGGCAGCTCTTTGGGCCGTGTGACTTGTTTGGGGACATTTGTGAGGAACTTATGCCCATGTACACCTCCCTCCTCATGCAGCCTGCTCATGCAGCCTCCTCATGCAGGAAGCAGGCAGCCCCAAAAAGTGCAGCAAAGCTCTTCCCTTTGCTCTCATCTTTAAATACTATTGAGGAGGGAGCAGCAAGGTAGCTCACCCCCTTGGCAGTGGGGTCCTTGGCCTCGTGTCACCTGGCTCCTGTGTGCTGGTGTCACAACCACAGTAAGATTTCTATGCTACCCCCAAGCCTGAAAGCCAGTGTTCCCTCTACCTCCATGCCAGACATCACATCTCCCCTAATGCTAATGGGGAAGGCTAAAATTAACCAGGAACGTAGAAGCAGCTCCCAGATGAACCATGGCCAGAAGCCCATGATTAAAGACATAGCAGGCTGCAGGTCGGCTAAGGCTGCCAACAAACCTCCTGGGAAGGAAGAAAACACTTAGAACTGTCAAAGCACTTAAAGGTATGAAACTGCTTTCTGAGCTAGACTCCTTTTTAATTTGTTACTTTTTGGTTTACCTATTTTTTTTCAGGAAATTTATGCTGCAAACAGTAGGTTCCTGAAAAAGATGCTCCTAACCTGAGCAGCATTTTGAAGGATCAAGGCTGCAGAGTGACTGAAAGGGTTTACAAAAGGATCAGGCTGTGCTGCCCTCAGCTCTGGTGCTGACTCTCTTTTTTCTTGAGTTTCATCAAGTCACTTAAACCCTTCTGCAGCTTCACTGCTGCATGACTTAAATTTTTTTTCAGATTGAGAGCCTTCTCTCCTAAGACTGAAATTTCTAAGAATGAGGAACTACAAGACCCTAGAGGTGTTGTGCTACAGGCAGCCATACTTGAGGTTAATGACTGCATGAGATCAAACATGTTATGGTCTTTCTCTTTTTCTATATTTTGTTTAATTTGTGCATTTGAATTGCTTGGGGGAGGAGTCTTGGCTCTGCTGATTTCTGAGTATTGTCAACCACAATAATAGCACAATGCTACCCTTTGGGTGTAGAAGTTATGAAGTTTTGTCCATACAGTCACTGTGTTAGTAACTTTTCCTATTTCTACATGTCTTAACATGGGAACAGAGGAAACATTTACACTTCTTTTTTTTTTTTTTTTTTTTTTTTTTTTTAATAGGAAAAAGTGATGGCTAAACCACATTTTGGCAGGGGAAGTAGGGATAGGTGTATGAGCTAAAATTTCTTTTAGCTCTCTTTATATTGGCTAATTGTCAGGTTGACTTGTTTCCATTCATGGCTACACACAGTACTAGAATTTATATGTATGCATATGTTTATATATGTATGCAAATGAGGTGCACATATTTTTTTACAAACTTACTTTGTTGTCACTGTATAAAATAAAAAGCAACAACTACAGCAGACTGTGTATTGTGGAAGGTGGTTGGTTTGATTTTGTCACACACAGCATTAGATTGTACCAGTGACTGGTAGAACAGACTTATCAGCAGGCTGCTGCCTCAGGTGCATATGTATTTACTCTTCCTGATTCATTGTGTGGTGAGGGAGCTGTAACAGTGCATCCAGATAAGCACTCAGTACACGAGAAAAAAAGTAGCAGCTAAAATCCATTTTCCTGAAACTGTTCAGCTGCATCTCTTGAGATATTTCAGACTAAGCTATACATCTAGGACCTCAAAATCTGGGATGGTTTGGGTGTCATGCTGAGCCACAAGTTCAAGAGACTTCATCCTTCTCTGTCAGAGGCTATGGTCTTGCAGAGAAGGGAACAGCTGTATATTGGCCCAGATCAAAGGTCCTGGGAGAACATGCTGCTCAGCTGCCATCATGGTATGGCAAATGGTTGGTGCCTTCTGCAGTGAGGAGGTCTCTGGGCAAGCCAGGCTCCTTTAGTCACCCTCCTACTACTTTGACACTGCCTGCTGTCCAGCTGTGGATACCCAAGCAAAGAAAACCAGAAGAAATACATAGATTTTATGGTCTCTTCTCTGCTGCAATTTTCCTGTACCAGACCGGCAGTCAGTCTTATTTCAGATCTTAATTGCATTGACTGTACATAGAAGAAAAAGCTGCAACAGTTGTAATATATTTCTGGATTACAAGTCCTTCTCAGGAGAGGATTTTTTGCAAACATAGCTGCCCTGTCTGCACAGGATGGAATTGCTGGCGTCCACTCACATTTTCAATATTTTGCACTCACAATTATGGATCCTAGTCTTTTGCCAAGTCTGTTAAAATCTGGAATTTGAAATTTAGAAGACTAAAGTGCTTCCTGAAAGGGAAGTCTGCACTGTGTAGACTGTGAGATTTGAAATTCAAATTCAGCTGTTGTACTGGCCAAGGAAATCCTCCAGCCAAAGCACTCCTGTAATACCAGGGAATCTATTGGAAAATAACCAGCATCATAGAAATCTCTGCTTGTGAAAAGTACAGCTTTACTGAGCTGTTCAGAAATGTATTTTGTTGAGAGAAAGAGAACTTTTATTTTTTGCCTATAAGCTGTTAGCAGAATTTTCTGATTTATACAGGGCATTTCTTTCACCGTCTGTTTCAAAGACCCAAACTGCTTGTGATTGGGTGTGTGAGGTTTGTCCTTGGTTAGGGTGGCAGGTGATCACAGCTCATCACTGTCTGATGAGTAAAAAGGTAGAGATTGAAAGAACAACACTGTGACAGCTTTACTTGGTGCCATGGAAGAATTGATGTTTATGATGTGCATAATGGACATAAAGCACCTTTTATTGCTCTTTCTACATAGTGAGTGACTGTCCCCTTGGTCTGGGCGGGGGTCGCCTGTTAGTCTACCACAGATGTCTTAATGAGTTTGTCAGGCTCTGCAGTGATGGTGCTGGCAAGGCACCCCACGAGGTGTGCAGGGCCCCTCCAGGCGCCGTGCTGCTTCTGGATAGTCAGGCAGCTCCTCAAGCTGCTCGACTTGCAGCAAGCTGCAAGTTTGTATTCCCCACCGTCAGTTGTTGGATAAGCCGCTGAGATCCACATCTGCAATTTCTGGGCTGGACAACAGATGTTGTGTCCAATCAAGAATCTTTCTTCCAGACCTGAATTTGGCTGTGACTGTCCCAGATTCTCCCATGTGGCCTCCAGCAATTTGGATTACTCAGGGAGGATCACCACAGCTCTCTACTCATTGCATTGACCTCTGCACAGCCACAGGTCTTCTTGATTTTTACTTTGATATCTTGTAGTAGAGCAGCCTAGACTGAAAGTCAATATTCTGCATGACCATCCCCAGCAAGAGGGGTCCTTTGGCATCCTGCACTGTTTGATATCTTGTAGTAGAGCAGCCTAGACTGAACGTCAATATTCTGCATGACCATCCCCAGGGCTGGGAGGTGCAAGCATGTGCCATCAAAGCTTGCTCTTTTGCTTAGACTGGCTGAGGTGGTAGAAAAAAAAATGAAGGAGCCTTTCTTAGCTGCAGAATAAGCTGTAAAGGCACACAAATATATATGCTCAGACAGCATCCAGAAGGTTTCATCTGTTAGCCTTGAAAGTTTTATGATTCTTTGGCTTGATTTTTAGCCTTTCATCTTTGTACATTGAAGTACCAGCCTAATGCATCCTCTGTTTTCCTCTTGTGAGTAAGGATAAGCCAAAGAATACATCTATCCAAAAGATGAGAAAGCAGGGGGAGGATAAAGAAAAGAAAAACTCTATTTTAAGTGCAGTTTATTTCTGTCCCAGTGGAGGTGTGTGAGACTCCTAAGTGTAACTGATTCGTCATGAGAGCTCAGCAAGGTCTGGTTTCTGCCAGGCTCTGAATTCAGAGGGTGCTGTGGGAAAGGTTGCATCCATCCAGAGTGGTGTATCTCTGCTGATGTGGCAATGGACTAGCTCTGGGTCTTCCGTGGATTAAATTACAAGTCAGTGCATTTAAGAATAAACCTCTTTAGTATGGTTTCATATTAATTGCCATTATATTGTGAGAAGAATGGAAGAGAGGGAGGAAATGAGATAATCCCATCTCCGTAGAGTAAAAGAAATTATCGTATTGTTAGCTGGATGAAAGCCATTGCCAGCTCAACTGTAGCACACAATTTGCTGGAAGGCAAGAAGGCTGTAGGTATTTCTGAGTTTGAAATAATTGCACTTCCCCTTCAATCAATACCTTGCATGGTACTTGAGCATATGGTATGGCACTTCAGTGGGATGCTTAATTTAGTTTTAATGTGTCTTAAGTGGAAGGCTGGGTTTATGAACACCCTGCTAAGTCACACTGCACTGAAAATTGGACTGTGCTGAGGCACAGACACAGATAATCATAGCAAGGCTCTGAGTGTTCCTCTGATGTTCCTTAGATTACATTGAATTTGGCTTGTCTTGTTGGAAAATTTTTGGCATCCATTTAACTGGGTTTCCTGTAACTTTTCTAAAAACTGTTTCAGTCTCAAAATCCTTGTTTGAGACTCCCCCGCACCCCCCAAACATGTACTTTCCCCCTCTCTTATGGTATAATATTACCGTACAACATCAAGATGTTTAAAAAAAAGTTACTGGAATACAAACTGCATTTCAAGTGACTTTATTTTTCTATGCAGTTATTTATATTCAAGAGCTATATCTAAAAGACCAGACTTCTGTGGGGTTTTTTATTTTAAATATTTATTAATTGAGTAAACTGAAGTCTACTAATGAAAGACAAACATGTAATCTCTCCCCCACCTACACAAGCAGCAATACAAAAAAGATGCTCATCTGGAACAAAATCCACTTGGACTAGAAAATAATGTGCATCTAGATGTGTTGTTCATCCAGAAAGCATCCTCTCCTTCCTGTTTTGAAGAGCATTTCATATTTCCTGTATGCAATTGAGCTATTATTCTTATTTTTAGTTGAGATGGAAAAATATTTTCTCTCAACACTCTGCAAGTTAAATGTCTTTGTCAGTAAGTTAGAATAGGTGATAACATCTTTGGTAGATTTGTACTAATCCATTAGTACAAAGTAGAAGTGTGGGCTGTGTCTATAGCACTTCTGATACCAGTGTAAGAACACAGCCATATTTTAAATCTCTTTCACAAATAGCTATATCTTTTATTAGTCATTAGAAAATGTGGGAGTCTTTCCTGTGTTGCTGTGTGTACAAGAATGTGAAATTTCCTCTGATGAGTGAGACCAGATTTTGCATGATTCATTTTGCCTGACCAGTTGGTTGACTCTAGCTAAATTGCCGGTCCAGTAACTCCTGAAAGGAGAAGAGGCATCATCATCCAAGACAAAGATCCTGGCCTGTGTTCTGGAAACAATCCAACATTCTGGAGAAATGTGCCTGGAAGACTAATTATGATTAGAAACCTTTGAAAGAAAATATTTGTGGCATGAGAGACAGGCCCGTGACTACCAGCAGTCATCATCCTCTGAAAGAAGGATTCACTCATTTACAAATCTAACTCAGTGGAAGCATCGCTTTTGAGGAGAATCCTCTGAAAACCAGACATCTAAATCTAAGTTAAAACATCATTTCCATTTCCTGATCTAGAATAAACTCTAATCTAGTCCCACTTGTCCTCAGCAATTTTTCTTTGGCAATGACATCTCCAGGAAATATGTATAGCAGCTTAGAGCACCACCTCTGTACTTGAACAAAATAGCTGAAATTCAGCATTCAGTCCTCTGAAGATGAAGTATTTAATCCAAACACATTTATCTCTCAGATTTGCTCCCAGGATTTATAGCCTCTGTATGTAATCACACAAAAGTTAATATTTGACAGTTGTGAGCTTTCTTTGTGTGAGCATTTCTTGCAAGCTGAGGCTCAGATGGGAGGACAGTTTTGAGGCTGAACAAAGCCTTTCTAAAGGCTTTTGTGAAACAGCAGCATGTGAACAGCAGCAATCAGGCCAGTGCAACTGCTGAGCAACAGTGGATTGTGGTCATGTATTTTGGGTTGTTTTGTGTTTTCTTTATAACTTTTTGCCTTTCTGAGGCTGGGACAGGACAGACCAGTTCCTGTGCCAGGCTCCACAGCTCCTACCCTCAGCCCCAGTGAGACAGGAAGGCCTCTGGGATTACAGCCGATGCAGATGGCTGTGCTCCAAGGTGCACATTTCCTGCAAGAAAGCTCAGCTGGGAATGCTGAAAACCAGCTGGAAAACCAGGTCTTACACAAGGCTTCTTCACTGGAGCCTGTGTGGCAAAAAGAAGTTAGAGGGAGTTCAGCAGTGTGAGCTTTTCCAAACCAGAGAGGGCACAAGCTGCTTTGTCGAGGGCCTCATACAAGACTTACATGTGAGCTGGCTCTCTTGTCCCTGCAAATGAAGACAGGGTGTGAAGCAAGGGAGTAAAATCTCTGGCCAGCATGTATCTGAGGTGTCTCTGCAAAAGCTCTTGGTAAGGATGTGCCATCCTTTGGGAAGAGCTGTGCTGGCTGCCCTTGGGTCAGAAATTCTTGCACTCAGAGCTGGGATTCCTGGGTGTGGCAGCATTGAAGCTCACAGCCTTCTCCTCTGGGAGCACCAGATGCTCCTGCATCCACATCAGGACTTGCCTTCTCCTTCTTCCTCATCCCTCTGGCTGTGGAAGCATCTACCTCCTCCCAGGGCAGTAACCTGCAGCAAGTGAAGGTGCTCCTGCATCCTTGGTAAGGCAGTGTCTCTCTCAAAAGCCTTTCTCACCCGCTTGCACACCTCTGTATGAAGTTAGGAAAATGATGGGGGGAAATCTACTCTGCCCAGACACACTGCTGCTCCTCTGCAGAAACCTTTGTTTGCTTGTTTGCAGCTCCTGTACACAGATGATTCAGTTTCCTTTTCTCCCCTGTATCAATAGGTCTCTGCTGTCGCGGTTTGGATCTCCAGCTTAACACAGAGACAAATTCAGACCACACATGTAGGCTGGAGAGGAGATGATGACCCTGTAGAGCTGCACACCAGGTGTATCACTTCCCACATTGTGCTTGGGCCACACAAATGCCCCTTACTGTGCCAAGAAGAAAAAGTCACTAACCACTGACTTAACAGGCTCCCTGCCTACTTTCACTGGAGCTGTCTGCCTCGAAGTGCACCCCTTTCTTGCTGCTGGTGCAGTGCCAGCAGTGCCTCTTCCCCTTCTGATCTTTCAAACTGTGCTTGAGGTTCCCAAAATAACAGATTTAGGGCTGTAGTGACATGCACTGTGGTGCAGAAATGGGCAAGTCCTGGAGGTGGTGGCTTTACTGGACTTGTAGCCTCCCCAGAGCCCAGTAGGTGCTGGTGTTTAGAGACTGGGCTTTAGAGGAAGGGGATTTCCCCGTTCATTGACTGCTCCCAGCAGGCTGTCTATGATGTGGATCAATTAACCATTGCTGTTTGGCTTCACATGCAGAAGACCAGTGCCCAGTTTAAAAAACCAGCAGTGAATTCATGTAGCTGGGTCAGGCTTACTTGCCCTGCTTGCTTTCAGGGAGAGCTTTCCCTCCAGCTCTTGAGGCAGTACAGCTGTGCCACTTAAAACTCCTGCAAGACCTTTACTTCTGTCTTCCAGAATACAAGACAAAACTGCAGATGTTGAAAACAATGGTGAAATATGACCCATCAGGTTCAAGCCATAAAATAGTTCAGCCTCTGTGATGTGCTGCTCTAATTCCATAGCTGCTCATTGTTTGAAATTAATTCTTACTTGAATTCAAAAATTAGAAACATTCAGACAGAGATGGACAAGTGATGTTGATTCCTATGCAAGGGGATGTCTAAGCTTGTCTCCAAACCCATTGATGATGGGTATGAGAGAGAGACAAACATCACCTCAGCTTTTTCAGTCTTCATAAATTTGACCTGTTGTTTAGTGTCTGCCAATTTTGTCTGACTCAGAACACCACCATGAAATCTGTGTTTCTCCTGTAGGTTTTATGGACTATAGGAGCTATATAGGAGTTACTGCAGACTCCCTTCTGTTACAGAGTGACAGTAGGATGAGACCCTTACTGCCCAAAGAGCTGCAGCAATGACTTTGTATGGGACCAGCTTGTGTCCAGGCAGCCAGCCCTGAGGCCCGAGGGCTCTGCTGTGCTGTGACACAGCAAAGCAGTGCGGTCCCCACCTCCCCTCCACTGTTTTCCCTTCTGTCTGGGTGCAGAGGTGACAATTTGAGCATTAGTTATTCATTCACAATTGTAGCATAAACCAACAGTAAGATCAGAGGGAATCAGTGATCCCTTCTCAGTCTAGAGCATGGTCACTGAATCTTTTGAAGGCTCCTGTACTGTTACCTCTCTGCTGTGATGGTTAGCCCAAACATAAATATCTCTGATAGTGCTGAAAGGGAGAGAAAAATATTTCTTAGGTCACTAGAAGTAATGGATTAGGTCATGAAACATTTTAATTTTAAACAGAATTATTTGGCCAAGGTGGGCTGTTTGCATGCAGGCAGGACACTTCTGTACCTTTTAGAATTTGTGGTTAAAATATTCCCCATAGACTACCTTTTCCACTCATCTAGCTTACACAAATATTTGACTTGAACTGATACTGCTATTAATCTGTTTAGAATGCTGCTTTACTGTTTACACAGAGAGGAAAGCTGTAAGTCTGCTTGTCCAAATAGTTTTAAGCAAGGGCAATGCTGCTTTTTAGCACCTGGCATAAATATTTGGAAAAATTTTTAAATCCCAGATAACCTTGCCTCTCTCAGATGCAATTACTGCTTCCTAAAACCTATTCCCTAAAGTTCTTCTCTTTTTTTTTTTTTTTTTTTTTTTTTTTTTTTTTTTTTTTTTTTTTTTTTTTTTTTTGTTGTTGTTGTTGTTGTTGAATTTAAGAGGAGCTTGAATTCTTTTCCCCTGTGAATTTTATTTGTGGATCCTTCATGAGCCTAACCAATGCTGTGACTTTATGAATTAAAATATTTGTCTGCCTATATTTGTACAAATAACACAATCTGGCAGAATGCAGAAAGATCACTCAAAGGTGCCTGTGATGTGAGTTAAAACATGCCTACTTGAACAGATCAGAACAATGCAGTAAGCTGTCTCAAATTCTCTGTGTCCTGTTTTTCTTCTTACATGCATTTGAATTGCCTCATTATTCCCTTGAAGGTTTCTTATACTGAGAAAGATTGCCTTTAAATAATAAAAATCTCAGTGTCACTGCAGTATGGTAGACCTTGGTTTTGAGGCTGTCTTTTCTTTAGCTGAGGTATATCTGAAACAGATCTGTTTTTTCTTAAGATTTTATCCAGTACCAATGCCTTTGGTCATTTTTGTTAGGGAAAGTATGTGATTTTTCATGGAAGGAAAAAAAACACTCTTCAGTATTCCTGAAGCAGTTTATGGTTGGGTTTTTTTGACCATGAGCCAAAAAAGCAAAGACCAGCCAGAATATTTTTATGTGATTATGATTTTTATACTGATATTACAAGAGTGAATAATGTGTGCTGCAGTCTAAGCAATCTCTCCACAGAGAAAGGGGGAGATGAGTGTCTTAGGGGCAGGAGTGTGTTTTGGGAATTGAGTTTTCTATACAAAATATTGATAAGTGCTGTGAGACAAAAATATCTTTATGAAGTGTTTTCCCATCTTCATTTAAATTTTCTGTGATCTGCTTTTTTCTTTTTTTTTTCTTTTTAAAGAAAGCAAGAAAGCAAGTATTGCTTTTGCATGAGAGCTTCTTTGAATTTGAGAGATCAGTTTCAGTGTGCTTGACCTCTTATACTACTTGTTCAGCTTTTCAGAAAACATTAGCTTCCTGGTTATAAAAAGCTGGGTCTGTTGAATCACACTAATAAAAATGCAAATTGATGAAGACTAAAACTGATCACTGGATTTAAAGTGCATTATAAATAATGATGCTTTCAACAAGTATAAATTCACTGCAGAAAAAAGAATCATCCAAGTTTTGAAATGAAAAATCCAATTTAAAAATATAGGAAGAATTTGGAATTAATTTCCTTAATTTTTAACTACTTCTTGCCTTGGGGGCAGCAACATGGGTGAATGCAAGAAGCTGACCCAGATATCTGGGGATGATGGGAACTGCCTGTCAGGGGATTCGTGGGCACTGAAGGGGCAGAGAAGGCAGCTCTGTAATGGAGGAGGAGTTTGGAAAAAGGTGTGGGTGAGGAAGCCATGGATGCTCTAAAGAGAGCCCACTGTAGAGGAGGCAAGCTAAGGACCAAACAAGACAGGAAAGGTTTAAATATATTTAGGTATCTGTTATCAGTATTGGAAATACAAATCAGGTTATTTGTATGGCTGTGAAGTTAGATCAGATCTTTTTTATGGCAATGTGCACAAATATCACCTGCAAATTCCTATCTGTTTTCCCTAGGCTCCGTGGATCTGGAGAAATATTGCGAATTGTCCCAAAGGCCAATTTGTGTGCAGGAAATGAGTAGTCACACAGATAAGGAAGTGATGAAGGGGTACATATTTCCTAAAGAAGTCAGAGGAGGAAGAGATGACAAAATTTGAGAGGCACTTTGAAAGGAACTGTCCCATACTTACATTCTGTGCAGTGTCACATATAATTTCTTTTTAGCTCGCAGCAATCTGATTTCTTTCCAGTCTGCTTTCTCATATGCAGAAAATCTACTAAGTTGCATTTAATTACAACCCAAAGATTAAAAAATTATTTGTTCCTCTTGAACTGGTGCTCTGTAAATGTTCAAAGTGCCTGTAACCCATATTGTATATTGCAGAGCAGAGCAGTTGCATCCCATCTCCAGGAAGCTTGCCAGAACCCTCTTCCCTGCATTGTCTCTGAGCCAGGAAACCTAAACATGTATTGCAGTTTGTCAAACTTCCCAAAGTGCTGCTATGTATTTTGGGCTATGGTGAGACTCTGTTTATACCTCCCTCAACCATGAGCGTGAGAGCATGGAAAGAAGAAAGGAAAAATGATATTGGGAAAGAAGAACAGAAGTAAGATGTTTGCGTTGGAAACTGCAAGTATTGGTATACAGTCTGATTTCAAAGCTGGGGGGCTGTCCTCAGCCTTTGCACATAGGCACCCAAATGCCTGAAAAAACTGACAGCATTTGGGTATATGGGTGCAGTTTTTTTGCAGACAGATAGAGGGAAGGAGAAAGGGAGAGAAGAAGAGGTGGTAGATGTAAGCAATGAATCAGTATTCAAAGGCATGGAGAAATATTGTGAATTTGTGTAGGTGTTAAAGTGTCTTAGGAGAACAGAAATACAAATACAGATGTCTGACAGGTAATGAACTTAATTTGACATAAAAATGTTTACAGATTTCCTTCCCATGTGTCCTCTAATTCTGTTAAAATAAAATATTCCAGTTTTGGTGGGAGTTTTATGAGTTGAACAAAGCAAGATAGACAAAATATTTTTAAATGTGTACTTGATTAATTAAAATACTTGAAAAATATTTATCAAGTTTATCTTGAAGATGTTAAAAATCTCCACCCATACATACCTATATATTTCATATTGTTACTATTTACATCCTTCTGCAAATTTCCCACAAAATATGAATGCCAAGACCAGATGCTTTCAGCATTTTGAAATGCTAGACACTCATGAAGGTGTCTGAAAGACACACAGCCATTCATCTGTAAAAGCTGAAGTTTGGAAGTGCTGTTGTGTGGCTCTCCACACCTACCTGAAGCAGAGCAATCCTTCATAATAAATTACAAGACAGGACTGTACTGAACACCTCTGTACTGAATCTGCCAAACACAGTCACAGAGGGGAGGAGCTGTTGATAGATCTACTTTAATTTTATTAGGAAAGGAAGGCAAGAAAAGCCTCAGAAGATCAGATCCTGTACAGTTCTGCCAGCCTCTACCACAACACAGAGCTTCCTTCTGACCTAGGAAGGTCAGGAGGGAAATCACCATCTGATCTGCTTTTTATTGTCATCCTGGCTGTCCCCGTGTTTTCTGCCTTACCCTTCCTGGGAGTGCACTTCAGGTACCACTGGCCTGAGACGTGTGTGTAAGGAGAGGAGTAGGGAAACCAACAGGTTGAGGGAGGCAATTCTCCCCCTCTGCTCTGTGCTTGTGAGACCCCGTCTGGGGTCTCCAGCACAAGGATGGGGTCTCCAGCACAAGGAAGCATTGCCCTGTTGTTGGAATGAGTCCGGAGAGGAGGGCCACTATGTTGAGCACAGGGCTAGAGCACCACTTCTCTTCAGGGCTTTTCAGCCAGGAGAGGAAAAGGCACCAGTGAGACCTCATAGTACTTCTAGTGGTTGAGAGGGATTGCAACAAGGCTGTAGAGGAGCTTTTCACAAGGCATATACAACAAAGGGGAATGGCCTTAAGCTGAAGCACAGTAGGTTTAGGTTAGATATTAGAAATAAATTCTTTACTGTGAGGGCAGTGAGACATTGGAACAGGTTGTCCAGAGACTCCATATCCATGGAGGTCTTCAAGACCAGGTTGAACCTCTGAGTAACTTGGTCTGGTGAAAGGTGTCCCTGTCCACAGTGGGGGGTTTGGAACTAGATGATCTTTCAGGTTCCTTCTAACCCAAACCATTCTATGATTCTATGATTAAATGGTAGCCAGAACAAACTTTTCAGGGACAGGTAGATCAAGGCATGCCCAAGGCAGCACTACCTCCAGCACAATCTTCAGGCCATCAGCAGTATTTTTGATGTTGACTCATGATAAATATGACTCAGGATTCACCACTCTACAAGAAGTACACACAGCACAGAGCTTTCCCTGCAATATTTCTGAAGTCACAGGACTACCCTGTTCTATGAGAACCACTTCTCCAAAAAATTATAAGCAGGCCGAAATAAAGTATTGGGCCTGGGTGGTGGCCAAGATGAGCTGTCCCCTGTGGCCCTGGCTGGCTGCATTGGTCCTGCTCCTCTTGGTGAGAAGGGGCAGGAATTTAGCTCTGCCTCATCTCCTGTCACTGAGCAGACCTCTGCAAACAGGACACAGACGGAAATCTGTGCTTGAAATGAGTAAGCCCATGTTGCAATGTTTCATGGCAGGAAGGGTTTTGAAAAATGAGCAGCCTAAATCTTATGTGCTGCAGAGTAATCCAGGCTCTTCTACAATTGCTGAAGAAGTTTCCTTTCACATCTGAAATGCCTGTACTTACAGGACAGGTTCAGAGTTTTATGGCCCCAGATGGAACAGAAAATGGTTGGGTTTGGATTCAGCTCATGGAAATGTGCTGAATTCAAACACTGTGCTGTGTTGTCAACCCTTTTCATGAACAGGCAAGGGAATGCATTGGATGATATGCTCTGTGATTATCTGTTACTTAAATATACTGTCCCAAATGTATGTGTGTAACAAAATTTGTGATAAAAAACTCAATACAGCCTCTACAATGTGATTCTCCTACTGGAAATGATTAAAGAATAGCTTGTTTCTTAGTCCCTATTAACACATCCATTTCTGGACAGATTTTTAGTCTTGGATTAAACCAAAATATAACAATTTCCCAAAAGGAGGGAAGATAACAAGAAGACTGAATGGCTGAGGACTGGGGGAATGGATGAATGCTGTGGAACTGGAGTATTTCCAGGTCTCCTGAGCTATTTCTGCTTGTGCAGCACTGATTAGCTTGCAGAGCATTTTCTCTGTAATTTAAACCTATCTGCTTTCATGGATTACTCATTTTAAGAAATAGTGTTCTGAAAAAGTGCAAATCTGTGCTATGTACTTAGAGTAGAAATATCCTTTTTTTTTCTTTTCACAAAAAAAAAAAAAAAAAAAAAAAAAAAAAAAAAAAAAAGAGAGAGAAAGAAGGTGAGATTTTCTATGCTGAACAGGTAAACAGTCTGCCTGAGGTGAAAACAGTTCTAGTGTTGCTGTTAAAATCTAGTCTTAAACACAGTAAATCTGAAAATATTTCTGTTAAGTGATCAAGTTAAAAGTATAACAATCCCCACTAAAAACACTAAAGATTGTGGCATTCAGTGAAACTCCACAAAATGAAAATAGGCAACAGATAAGGAGACAAACAATTCCAAGCACTGGATAGGATATTGGAAGATATTGGGAAAAAAATGTATGTTTGTACAGCATTTTTCTGGGAACAGGTTTCCTTCCAGCCTTGCTATAGTGGTGGTGTAAGCATCAGTTGGGTAACCTCTTAGCATTGAAAACCGCTGATCAGCAGTGAAAAATTTTGATATTTTATCAAACTATTATTACAACAGAGAGATGATTTTATGATCTCTCTCTGGGATTATATATTACAGTTAACATTAATATTTTTGCAGTTGTCAAGCTCCATAAATGGCCTAGAAATGCTATAGTGTATTGAAATTTTCATATATATATATATATATATAAATTTGCAATGTTTATATTGACAAAAATATTCTTATGCATTCCTAATTACTGATGAAAAGGGGCAGATGAAGTTTTTCCTTCCCCAGAAATGAGGATATTGTCTGCATGATAAAACAATTTCCAGTGCTCAGCATCATTGGCACAAACAAACTAGTCATCTGCAACTGATCTGAAGTCAGCTTGTAAGGAAATTGGTCCATAATGTCTGGTCAATGACCTTGCAGATGATATCATACATCATAGTACAAGTAGGAGAAGTGGTGAGAACACTGAAACAGAGGTAAGAATTAGAAAAACTTATCTAATGAGACACTGTGACTTGAAGCCACAGAGCCTCCTGCTTCCTGGGGTGGCATAGACTTTTAGCTTCCTTTTAGTGGAGTAAGTTTGATGAATTTCTATTTCTCAGTGTAGATTTTTTTTTGTGGTGTTTTCGTATTCATATTGCAAGCAGGATTCCTTGCTAACCCCTTGCTGACCCCTTTTATACTTTCCCTTCCTGTTTAAGACCTCAGCTTCCTTTATTTTCCTGAGCACTTTCAAATATTTACCACTAGGTGCACAACCAGATGTGCAGCACCTGTCCTTATCCTCTGAAGATAGATTTCCAACAGAATTGCTCATTTTTTGTTCTTATCCATCATAGCTAGAATATACTTAGCTCTTAAGGGATGGTAGAGATATAAAAGGCACTGTAGGGTATTTTTATGATTTGCTAGGACCACCAAAAGGGCTAACTTGAGCTACCATTGTTATTTTGAAAAAAAAAAAAAGTGTTTTATCATTCATCTTTCAGACTATGGAAGTAGAAAACAGTCTTCATCATCAGAGGAGCTACATATTTTTTCCACATTTAAACTTAATAGTCCTCTCATTGTTTAGTAACTAAAACTGTAGTAAGAATATATGAAAAATAAAATTCCACTATATGGCAGCATTCCTGAAAAATATGACATAACTGAGAATGAGAAATATCTCTTTTATAAAGATTTGGGCAATAGTAAATGCTAATGGATTTTTTATGGTTTTAATTGTTCTAAATTAATAAAAAATTGATGTAGACTTCTTTTTTGTTGTTGTAAATGCACATATTTTACTGGTTCATTTGCTGAAGTACAGATTTCCATGTATAGTCTTATGACCCCAAAGGTTGTCAGTTTGTGCATGTAACGCTTGATGGTGTCAAAAGGAAAAATATTCCTCTTACCTCAACCCCACAGGGGGCTGTTCCTCTAGCCATAGATTTGTCAGGTGACAGCTAGCCATTCTGAGGACTCTTTCTATCTAGGAACCCCACAACATCTTAGCAGTTCCTGCCAGTTAGGTATGATCCCCACAGTTCATCCCTGGACTTGACATGCGTGAAAACAATGAGTGTGACACTCGTGGCTGGAGAAAATATTGACCTTGTCATATGAAACGGTGTTTGACTTTGAAACCCTGATCCAGACTCTGTGATTATGCCAGAAAATAAAATCTTCGATTTTGTTGCCAACATTCTTGGCTGTCAGATACTGTATGCAGCAGGAGCCTGGTGCCCCATTATCTATGTGCTTTATAACTCCCTCATGGTTTGAGGTGGACTTACACTTTTGTACTTCACACCTCAGCTGTCTGTTATTTTATTTTCTCCCCTGTATCCAGCTGTGTACTCCCTCACTGAGAGTAGTATTACATACAGTGCCTTCATTTCTTTGAATTGACAGCTCAATTGCATGGATTCTTTATTGAGGAAGATGGGAATCTTTGGTCAAGGTTCTTCATTCACAGGTGATGTGGAGAAGGAAGCAGGGAAGCATCTCTCTGCAGGTGTTTTGCTCTCTTGCTCATTCCCAGACACCTCCTGTGGGTCCAGAGCAGGATCCTCACTCTGACCCCATGGGCTGTCTTTGCTTATTACTGGGGTGTGAGCCACTTCATTTCCAGTCAAAGCTGCCTAGCTCATGTAAGAGCTCACTTATTTCTTTCTGGTGTGCCATCTTGACGTGCTGAAATGCTGCCACCAACACTGCTGTGTCTGCACAGGACCTTCGGAAGGAGGTCAGGGCCATCCAGCTCGCACAGGGTGTTGAGATTCCCTGCAGAGCACAACAAGGTTGCGGTTTGATTAGGTATTCAAACTTCTATTTTTGGTTCCATTTTTGTCGGCAGGAGCATTATTTTTGCTGATAACCTCTCATCTGGGCAGAATCTCAGCATAACTCTCCCCAGGCTGATTGATGACTTCCTGGAGCTGGCGTTGCAAAGCCGTCTGCTGAGCGCTGCTTCCTCCAGAGGCTCCACCAGAGCTGCTTGGGCTGGAAACGCATTGTGCGCGCAGGCAGCTCAGGAGCTGCAGCGTGCTAACATTTTATGGCTGTTTTTTCCTTCTCATTATGTCCAATACTACTCATCCAGGTGCTGCGGGCTTTCCCTCCCCCAGTTGTCCTGGTTGCATGAACAGGTTAGGAGCTGTTCATCTGACACATTACCAGGATAAAAAAGTTGCTACATTTGTAATTTTCCTTTTGCGTTTCAATGTAGCTGTACCCCTCCAGAGGCATTAAAAACTGTACTGCTGCAAGAATATTTGTTTCCATCTTTAATTTGGATGATTTCCATCCTGCATCTGCTATTTACTTTTAGAGTCATGGTAAAACTTGAAGTTCACATGTGTGATAAAGATCTGTATGAACGGATCTAATCAAGATTTCTTCTAGAACAAACTATGGAGATCATGCTGACCTTCCCAACCAGTCATCCAGAAAATATGTCTATGGATTCAAGTAATTTATTAGTCTTGGCTTTTATTTTATTATTTTGTATATTGCTCACCACAAAATTTTCTCTTGCTAAACATGAGATCCTGCTGGGGATTTTGGTAGCTCTGCTCCACTTCTGTTCTTGTATGATTGAAATATGCTGTTGTTTTTCTTCTATAAATGTGAATCTCTTTCAGCTGACAGAGGATTTTCTAGCTCACAGATTGCTGCATCCAACTACTTGATCTGGCTTCCATGCTCTTATTCATTCCAGCGTGTTAATGTTATCTGCTGGTTTTTAGAGATACAATTTTAGCTTTTATTTCCTGTCAGATCAACTTCCAGCCCCGTTTACCTCCTCCATCAAAAGCCTCTGAGATGCTACTGTCTAAATGTCTTGAGCTATAGTATAAATAGATCTAGCAATTTGTTTATAAACATGCCTTTTTGCACAGATCACAGGGAAAGAAAAGATATAGGGGCATTTTGAAAAAACAGCCCCACTTAGACCAATGGATGTTTATTCAGGAGCCTAGGCTCCTTCTGGAGTGTATGATAAACAAATATATGATTGAATTAGATTCACTCCCATATACTGTGAAAGGATGTAGCAAATAGGAACAGAAAGTCCCATCTTGTGTGGTGTTTGTTTGAGCAACACCACTTGGAGAAAGGAGGCTTTTTGTCCCCCAGATCTCATCACCCCTGTAAGGCTGGAAAGGATGGCAGGTCTGTGGAGGGGATTGTGCTGTGCCCTCTCTGCACCACGGTCCTGGGGTCAGCTGGGAGCCTGACCCCAGCCAGTGACTCCCACGGCTGAGGGGGTGGGTGTGTGTCTGTGTGTGTGTCTGTCCGTGTGTCTCTGTGTGTGCAAGGACCCCCAGGCAAAATTCCCACCTCCTGTGTGGTGGCATGTACTTCATCACGGCCTTAGATTGATTCCAGATGGGCAGAGACAACTACAGAGGAAAGACTGTTTGCAGAGGAGGTGAGGCTAGAAATGGACTTTCTGCTTGGGTAGCCTTGCTGCAGGCATGCTGAGCCCAGTTTCCCCCTGGAATCAGGGGAGATGTGTGAGCTGGTCTCTGCAAGAGCTGGTCCTCTGCTCTGCAGCAGCTCACCCAGAAAACCATCTCTGGGTCAGCATTCCTCTCTCCCTAAAAAGCAGACAGAGAAGATGGACACCTTGGTGCCATGGGCTCTGAACGACGCCCATGCCATCTGCTGGGCTGCCATCTGCTGACAGATAAATTATGTCTTTAAAGAAAAATAATTTAATGAAGTGCTGTTGAATAGATTTTCAGGGGTACCCCAAGACTCTTTCATTTAGTGTGATCATGGAGGAGGAAAGAATTGCCCATGGCAGCAGTCAGTAGAGGCACAGTCAGACATGTGGTGAGGAGTGGCTGTGTGAGAGGTGTGGGCCCAGAGAGTGGGGCTCTGGAGGGGGTCACAAGCTGCCTGTGAGTTAGTAGAGTGGCATTGTCCCAAAAAAAGCAAACTGCCTTTATAAACAGGCACATAGTCTGCAAGAAATGTGAAGTAATCCTTCCGTCCAGCTTCACATGGATAGTGGCTCAGCTGGAGTATGGCAGATGATGCATTTCCAGAGGGTCTGGAGAAAGTGGAGCTAGTCCAGGGGGCAGTAGTGGGAGAGGTTGTGTTTCTGAGGCCTGTGATGATTGAAGGGAGGGCGGATGGAAGAATTAAACCTACTGTTGTTTTAAAAAAGGCAGTGGTACAGGACCAGGCTGCAGTCTTAATGCATAAATGTTACTGGAGCTACTCTCTTCTCTTTGACATCTGTAGAAAAGATATAAATGAATGACTTTAATTTCAGCCAATAAAATCCAGGTTAAATGCTGAGAAAAACTTTCTCTTTGGGGAGGAGGGAAATAGCTCCCGGGTATAAATTCCGTGACAAAGCTGCAAAGTCATGGGCTGAGTGCCACTGTCGGTGTCCATCTTAGGGGACAGGGAAGCAGCAGGGAGCCTGGTCACTCTTCCCTGCCCTCCCCCTCCCCAGGGCACAGGATGCTTGCCAGGCACCTTCCTGCCCACCTAAGACAGCACCAACTCCCTGACAGAATGCAGCCACTCGACTTTTATCTGTACTGACCTCAACTTTTCAGTGCAGATTTTGTTCTCTCTGAAGGAGTTATGTGTTACATTTTATCTAAAAGGGAAACTTCTTATAATTTCTTTTCAGATTTATTCTTGGGCAATGCTGAACATTACAAAGGTTCAAAACAAATTAATGTCAGTGTTGCAATTCCACATTGTTTCTTTTTCCCCTTTGAGGTGTATTATGCCTGGCATTTTAATGACTCCAGTTAATAACCCAATTTTTGCTCAGTGTGTTTTGGTTTTTGTTCAGAAACACAAAAATGTTAAAATGTGTCATTTAAAGGAATTTTGCAGAAGCATAAACTATGTTCATCTACTTTAGAGCTTGGGAAGTTAAGAGATTCCATATGTCAAGATGCAGCTCTGGGTCAGAATATAATGTATGCGTTCACAGCACATAGAAATGGTAAAGCATTGGAGTCAATGTTTGGGAGAATTCAGCATTTTTTTCAGATTAAATAGTCAAAACCTGAAAATATTCCTGGCAAGGCTTTAATAAGCATGATGGTTTCAGGTTAGACCCACTGCAAGTGCCAGAACACAATGAATTTCATTCATTCTTTTTGAGGATCCTGGAAAGAGCATCAGCACAAAACATTTTCCTTTTATCTTTTTTTTTTCAACTGCATTTGATAGTTACAGTTTCCGTTTAGTCTGACTCTGGCATTGGATAACTCATAATGGGAATTCCATGGCTTTGGAGACAAAACGTTTTACATGGAAATTTTAGATACCCCTGTGAAGTTGAAGAGCAGCTGCAGTGGCTTTTCATATCTAGATGAATGGGATTTAATTAAATAGCAATCCCCAGAAGTTCAATACTGGGAAATGTGTCTCTAGGGTGTTTATCAGAATAAAGCACAGGGCTGCTGTCTGCACCTCCCAGCAGAAGGCGTCACCTCCCAGGGGACACAGGAGGATGGCAGAAATCTTGCATCAGTTTGCTGGAGCTCCCTCTGTGGAACTTTTCTTCCCAACAGTGGAAGCCCCTCTGGTTTTTGAAGTCCTAAATCAGAGCAGTACAGATTGCAAGTACAGATTCCTGGGCCGCATTTTAGAAGTCTGCGGCTCAGAGGTGTGCTTTTCTAGAAAATGTATTTTCACACACATTCTTCTTTGATAAACATATTTTCTAGGTTGCTAGTTTAAGGATTTGCTTACTTTGTAAATGTGTGCTATTTGTGTGAATTTTTTTCTTTTAGAAAAAAGTGAATGTTCATCCCATATTCAGAAGTGCTGTTTATTTATTTACCCATCCAAAGGCTAAAGCATTTGACTGAAGCATTAATGTTTTGGCTGTAAAGATACCACCAACATTAGTGGAAATTTCTCTTTGTGTACCTGAGACCTGTGTTTCCCTGGAAAAGATGATCTCCAGCAGATCTTTGGTTTATGTGGTGCACTGCAAGCACATAACTGCCATGAGGAATTACCATCTCTTCTTCACAAAGAAAAGAAAACACTCTCTTGTGTGATGAGTGTGACTTTCCTCTGAAACCTAAATGATGTGGAAGAATGACAGCATCCCTCTTCTTATTCAGTTCAGATTAAAAATATTTCTTGTTTCCTCATCTGCAAAAAACTTTGGCCATTTTAGGTGAAAAATTTGCAAGACAGAACCACCTTTCCCTGTGTCGGGGCAAAGACACATAACAGCGGACCCCGACAAGCAGAAGGGATGAATAACCTTTTTCTGTTGAGTTCTGAAATAAATTTTTGAACCACATTTAGTAAATATTTTATTTAACTTCTGCTGCTTCTTTGGTGTCAGTCCAGAGCAGATGCTCACAAGTTTGCTTCTTCCTGTCCTTTTAAAACATCATTCAGGAGGTTTTTTGGTATCACTTTTTGTCCCTTGGAATGAACAGTCATATCACAGTGAAGTAGAAGATTGTCAGATAATTTTTACCCAAACATGCCTCTGTTTGATTTATAAAATTTGAGTTTCTATTAAATTCTGATAGGATGATGCAGAAGCAATATTTCTTGTTAGACAGTGAGGATCTTGTTTTGGGCTGCAGAACAAAAATGCAATGAGACTAATTAGTCTAAATTATGAAGTGATTTTTCATTTTTTTTTAAAGCTTTACTTTGGATCTTTTGATGTCTCTGACTTGTTCTGGATTATGGGTCCTCCTTTTATTTTTTTCCGAGCAATTGTTTTGGGAGAAAAGGTTATTTTCATTTGGTTCACAGCTTTAAGTGTTATCTTTTAGATATCAGGACTTCTGGGAAAATCAGGCTCTCATTGAGTCCATTAACATCCTGTTACCATCCCTGGAGCCCCCCAGACCCTTCTGTGTGTTGCTGCCTCCAGCCTGGCAGCCAGTGATGTGCTCCACCAGGGTACACCAAGCCCTTCTTCAGGAAACCAGGCACCTCTCAGTGTTATCTTGTGCCAACAACCACAAAATAGCAATAAGCAATGAGCAAATGTCGTGGGGGGACATAGGCATCACTTCCAAGGAACCCTGTCCGAGAGCAATGGGGTGGTCCCAAATCATATCACCAAGGAGTTTCTGCAGTGTTGTACAAAACTTTAGGCTTCACTCAAATACTTTCTTGTCTGGAGTTTTTTCTGCATTTAACAAAGAAATTGTGATGTTTTCTTTTTTTACCCCTTTTGTAAAAATGTTGCATTCCTGAAAAATGCCCCGAGAGCTCCACTAAAAGGCTATGGCTACAAGTCTGAAAATTTGAATTGCTCCTGAGCTGGTTGGCAGCCTCAGCTTGCTTAGGAATCTGTCGCCAGAACACAGGAGGCTCTTTTCTGAGTTGCAGACCCATTCCTTTCTTTTCACTGTTGTTTATCTCCAGCACTGAATGAATAAAAGGGGAGATAAATCACTGCAATTGCTGGTATTTCATACTTACATAAATGCATCACTGATGCTGTGTTGTACTTCCATTTCGTGAAAAGATGATTGCTGCTCAAACTGAGAGCAGGTCAAAAGTGCACAAAAGCCATCTCAGGGTTAAATCCAAAATGAATAAATAAATAAATAGCAGAATCTGTTGACTCTGGTGTGGAGAAATGCACATCTGAACTCCCTGTTGTATGCATGAGGTGTTCCTCACTTACCAGACAGAAAATTTTGGAAGAACTTCCTGTGGTGACGCACCTCACACCAGCTCTCAGCAGATAATAACAGGGAACAAGGCTGTGACTTGGGATTAGCACTGTGTATGCAGGGTCCTGTTTGGGACTTCCTGCACCAGTGATGCTGCAAAAATTTATGGAGCCCAGAGCAGGCACCACCAAAATGTGTAAACATCAGTGAAAAGAAAAAGAAAAAAATAGAAGGAAAGCAATCCTTTTATATTTCCTAGTCTTTTCTTTCAGGATATCTGTCACACAGCAAGCAGAGCAGAAAGAAATCAGCAAACAAGTGAAAGGTGCCTTAGATGTGCAGATATGAGTGGCACAGGCAGTGGAAGGAGGGAAGGAATTTGAACGTCTGTGGTGCCAGGGTTAAGCCTCCTGTCCTGGGCCATGTCTTTGTGGATGAGCACCCCAAACCTCTTGTGGGGAGCAGGAGCCTCCTGTGCCTGTGGGGAGGTCAGGGTTCTCCGTAGCAGCCTCCACCCCCTGTTTTGAAGGATGGGTACAAGTCAGTGTGCTCAGAAAAGCACTAAGCAGGTGGGAGGTGGGGTCTGTAAGGAGTCCTTAGCTGCTGGAAATGGGCTAACTCAGGAAATAATGAAAAATAACAAGAAACAGCAAGAAGCAGGAGCATGGTAAATAATGTGCACTATTCCTGCAAAGGAAAGCAGTGAAAAGCTCACTGCCTCCAACAGGAAGGAAGACATTCTTCACCATGCTAGTGGTTAGGTTATGTAGCAGGTCTTTTCCATCTCTCTTTCTGAGATCATACACAACATGCCAAGCATGTTACCTATAATTAAGCATACCATTAGGCACAATTTACCCAGGGGTGTGCCTTGGCTCCTCTGCTCTTTCCAGAGTTATGCAATTACCACCATTAGGCACAGCTCCCTGAGTACAAGCATCCATGACTCATGGAGGGCTGTCTACCTGTCCGGCTGCTCACAGACTCAATTAAACACCGTCATGGAGCAAAACACAGGGTCCATCTGCACTGCAGCATGCCATGGCAGCCTGCTGCATGAAGTTACCTTGTAAAAGTGCCAGGCCAGGACCATGAGGGGAAGGGGGTGGCTCTCCCCTGCATATACACATGGGAAGCTAGATATTGCTCCAGCACTATACTGACAACATCAGGCTTAATACAAATATTGCTCTCCCAAAAAAAAAAAAACAAAAAACCCAAAAAAACCAAAAAAACAAAACAAACAAACAAACAAAAAAAAACCAACAAAAAAAAAACCAAATTAAAAACAACAACAACAACAACAACAACAAACCCAAAAACCAAAACAAACAAACCCCTCCTTCCCCCCCAAATTTAAAAAAAAAAAGAGAACTAAAAGGTTGAGTGGAAGTGATAATGTATGCTAAATACCATCTTTTTTAAAGGTCTGATCTCTGCTTGCTTTGATTTCAGTGCTGGTCTTTATCAGTGTCATTTCTAATGTTGCACACTTGGACCGCTGGGTTGCAGCGATCCCCGGCACGATGAAAAGGATGGTGTTAAGACTCCAGCCTAATACTTGAGACGCCTTGGTTTTATTCCCTTCTTGGATGGTCTAATCCCAGATTCATCCCAGCTAAATTTAGGAACTGCCTGAAGTAGGAGCTTTGCTTCCTTTCCAGAGGAGCCAGGGATGATGCTGGGCTGTGGTCTCCCTATGCCTTGTATTTCTCAGAAGCTGGGGAGGGGGCTGAGGACAATGGGGAAGGGCTGGGAAAATATAAAGAGACTGGAAAAGAAGAGGGACTACTACCAAGCATTGAAGTGACGGACTAACTCTCAGGTAAAAGCCATCAATTTTCATCCCTGAAGTAGGAGAAATGGTCTTTATGTCAAAAGAAGGGTGAGGAGGAGGAATACGTGGAGCGTAGTGAGGCACGTTGATGAGACAGTAATGGGAAGAGGGACAGGGAATTTTAATTTAGAGACCAATCCCAGCCTGTTTCTTTATGCATCAGTGCTGCACACCCAGTAACTCATGAGGATTTGAAAAAGCTAGCCTTTCCTTATGGACTTGTCAGGCCAAAGCTTGGATTCTCAGTTACAATTAGAAAACAAAGTGACAGGCAAGCTGCTGTCTTTCCATAGACCTCTGGAAGGTGCTCAGAGGATGGGGTGAACCATACTCAGGGGAAAGAAGTGTTCACAGGGTTGCCAGTAGCAGTACTGCTTGGTATATCAGCTTGCACAGAAAGCACCCTCATGGAAGAGAAAAAATTGTAGATTGGCAGATGTTGTGATGATGGGCATATGAAGATTAGAGCGGATGTGGTATTTAAGACTGTAGTATGTGGCTACATATCATCACCAGAACACGAAGAGAAAAAATCACTGCATTTCCGAAAGCAGAGGTTAATGTACTGAAGCTGGCTTCTTTTTCATGACTTGTTTTTTTGCTTGTTTGTTTTGGTGAGTACAGCGAGTATGTTATTACACCACTGTGGTAAAGAGCAGTGGACTCTAATGATCTCAGCAGACTAATCCTTACAAAAGCTCCATGAGTAGTAGCATTATTATGAATGCTGGCAAAAGTCTTTAAAGGCAAAGAATGAATAAATGCAAGGTGCTCACATTAGCATTGCAGTTGTTTGATAATGAACAGCCCCACGGACATGCATTTGCTCTCACCATCTCCTCTGGAGCCTGCCACAGATGAGGAATGGACAAAGTGCTGCACTGATCCTGACCTGAGGATGACTGTTGACTTTTAGGAAATGCTTTCCTACATCCTTTTGTAGCTTTGTTGTGGTTGTTGATAGCACCGGTTTCCTTTATTTCTGTAGTAGGCAGTCTGGGGGATTTGAAGTGCATCTAAAGTGCTTTTATTCATTTGTATCTTGGTGGACTTTGGCTGTAATATGCAAAATAGCTTTATATAAAACAAATTACAAAAATACATATGATTATAGAATATGTATATATGTATAATTACAAATTACCAAAAAGCTGTCACTCTACATGGGAAAGACAAAAGGGAAGATGGGTAAAAAAAGAGGAAAAATTAAACATGCCTGACAGCTTCCCTGTGGTAGATCCATCATCCAGAAACCATGTAAAAATATTGTCTTCCTCTCCCTCTATCACTACTCTGATTCTCTACATTTCTGATTTTTAAAACTGTTTGATAATTTCTTTCCCATTCCTAAAATGAGTTTCCTGAAAGTCTTGTTAGTGGGTTGAGGGCAAAATCAGATTCAAAATAAAGTTTCAATTTAGTGACACAGCATGTGAAACTTCCCAATAGCCTGTGAAACCTGGTGAAACTTCCTTCTCTGGCAGAGCTGTGGTTGGAGCAGCCACAGGAGGTAGTGCCCCACTCCTGAATTGCTAGATTTTTCCCTTGAAGGAAGAACCAGGAGCATCTCCTTGAACCCTTACAGGTGAGGCAGCATCCTGCTAGTCAATAGCAGCTGTCAGGCAATCACCCCTCCAGGCAGTGCCATCCTGGACACCTCACACTGCCTTGACTTGGTCACTTAATTGGACAGAGGGACGGGTTGAAATTTGCCCTCAGCTTCCTGAGCTTGTCTGCACAAGTCACTCCACTGTCCTTGTCCCTGCTGTGGATCCCCAAGTCTTATCTTTAAAGTGAGACAAAATGAGTTGCCAAGGCTTAGGGTGACTTTTCCAGGGTACCTTGATGGGTCATTTGGTGAAGCAAGGTGGCAGCAGATGTTGTTTTTTCAGCACACATGATGCCCTGGACAGGCCGGTGTGCTCCTCAGCTCCTTGTCTCTTGGGAAAAGTGGTTTGTGGATGTGCAGAAAAACAACTGGAAAAAGGACAAGGGGTACTTCTGTTTTATTTATTTACTCATGCACTCCCAAAGTGGCAGTGTGGTCAGAAGCACTAATGGGTCTTTTTGAATGTGGATTCAGGGAATGCTCTGGGGGTTTCAGCCCAGGGCAAGGATGTCATCGGTGTGAGAGAAATTTTAGTCTGGGAGTGAAGAGGTGTGTGTGTCCAGAAAGATTCTGACCAAGCTGCTCAGATTTTGAAATGGGGGATGAAAGGAACCTGAAGATTATAAGCCCTTCCCTGGAAAACAAAACACTGAAGCCTTGACACACACTCTGTGGCACATAGCAGGTTGTTAACTAGGTGACCTAACGAGTTTTATAGTATACATTCCTCAACACTGAGAGGTTTTCAAACCACTAGTTGATTTTTAACTAAAATGGATGTGTTTAATTTAAAGTGGCATTAATTCAGGGAAGACTTCTCACCTGTGTAGGAAGGCATATCAAACTGAATACTTGTGCTAGTGCTTTTGATTTAAGAATTTATTAACAATTTATCCAAACAGTAAGTTCACTGGATAGATCTCACAGATTGCAAAAGATGTTCTGCGTGATTGTAAAAATTTCTTGTGGTCAGCAGTTTGTAGTGATTTTTGAACAGGAATGCATTTTCCTGTAAAGTACAGCTAACTTCCACCCCCTCCTCTTCACCTCCACCCTGGCTTGTGAATCAGTTTCAATTTCAAATACTTAATCATGGGAATTTCTGGTGTTTTATATTCTGGGTAGAATTCAGAGATTGCAACCTTTCTGTGATCCACTTTATTGCAGCAAGATTCTTTCCAGAAACATTATACTATGTGTTGCTGTTTTGTGACTGGGACATATGGTAAATCTACTTCAAGAATGAGTCAGTGCCAGATTTCTATGTTGTCGTGCATATAGAGCAAAATAAGAAACATCTGGCCTTTTTTTAAATTCATTGAAAAGAAATGCTCTAAGTACAAACTATTATAGGTAGTACAAGGTGATGCACAAGTGAAACAAAAAGAGCCACTTGGAGGCATATTTTGGAGTCTATTAAAAAAAAAAAGCAAATCACTAAACATTATTTACTACTAGTAAATCTTGATGTTTAATATTCTGCATCTCTTCAGGAGTCACCACTGTTTGTCTTGTGACCATGACCTGTGACTATGTGAAATGCTATTTGTCAGCTTTCAGGGTCCGAAATCAGTTGCGATTTTTCACCTTTGTTGAAGCTTGCTGTTGTATTTTTAAATATTGACTCCAATTCCATATTTTAGGAATTATTTTTTCTTTCAAAATATTTTATTATTTATTCTGTGTTGTTCTTTGGACCCTTCTTTGGGACTGTATCTGTTCAAAGGGACACATCCTTCCCTTCTGTTCACATTTTTCATGCAGAGGAACTTCAGTGTAACTGTATGGAAAACTGTTCCCAGCCCTGACAGCTAAAATTGGAAATACACTACTCATAGGTTAGTGTAAAGAAAAACCAATTCATTTTGCTTTAAGAACTGCAGGCAGGGTGAACAGCTTCATAGACATTGCTCGATACACATTTTTCTATAAGCTCACAGGCAGTCCTCTCAATAAAGACAACAAAATTACTGTCATATTTATCATGCTGGGGTGTTTCAGCTCCATGGGATAAACTTGGCAGCGCTCTTGCTCTGAGTACTTGGAGAGCAGCCCTATACATCTCAGTTTGCAGCATTCCAGTAGATTAGGAAAAAAACTATCTCTCTTTTTTCACCCTTCATATTTCATATAGTGATAGTGCTTTCCCTGAGTGCTTGTTACAGTTATTTTTTTGGAAAACAACATGCATTTTTCTGTACAATGTTGGCTGATAACACAACAGGACTATACCAGTGCTCTTCCCTTAGATTAACAAATCTCAGTCTAAACAAGATTGAGAGACTAAGGGTTGAGTGAAATGTTTTAGTTCAGAACCCCTTAATGAACCTAGGCATAAATTTGATATGCTTTGGAAAAAAGGGTTTATCACAGCAAATTGTTTATATTGGGGGAAGACAGGTCATAGTTTTAGAACCTCTGTATCACCTCAAAAAATATCATAAAATATAACTAAAGATTTATATAATCTTTAAAACTAAATATTACTTTGGTTCAAAATGCTTTGCAAATTTGATCACAAATATTTCATCTTCCTAGTTGAAATTATTTCTTTTGGTTTACTGAAAACTTTGAAAAATAACTATATTTTTTTTTTTTTAGCAGAACTTTAACCACCCAGGTATTCACTTACGTGTGTCACCCTCAGCCTCATATTTAGAACCCTGTCAAAATGACAGGAAGGTATATTATAACAAATATTGTTAAAATATCTTTTCACTTGTGTTTCTAACTTTGCTTGGGCAGGGTTTGTCCTGTCTGGTACTTGCTCCCATGTGACTTCTTGTGACACCGCTGCCTTTGTGTGTGCATCAGTAATTTAAATGTTGGACACAGTCCTATGGACTTTTGTTAAGACAAAAAAGTAATATTATTGAAAAAGCATTAGTCAGATACACTACATAACTTTCACGGAATCTCTACTTTATATTTGCTCTGCTGTTCTTCTAATACCTCATCAGGTACCTTTGCTTGTGCATGGAGACATGCATTTCCCAAGCATTGCCTTTGCTCCTATGGCACTTTCAGTTGTTGGTGATCATGACAAATTGAAATCGAGCAGTTGTAGCAGTTTAGTGAAGATTCAACAAAACAGGAATGTCAAGAGTGCACTAGCTTGTTTTTAGGAGCACTATCAATGCTCCCTTTATCCTGTGGGAACAGTTGTGCCTTTGTTTTGGTGGTGCTGTTTTCTGGAAGATGAGTGAATAAGAGACCATTGATACTTTTCCCCCCACAAAATCTCATGTGTGTTCTTTGCCTGGCATGTCGCTCTCTGAAGTGTAAAACTAGCGTGTCACTTTGATTTTTACACATTTGAAGACCTAAAAATGGGGGAGGAGCAGCAAGTATCAACTCTGCAGGTACCACCGGATTATTTTATCCCGAGACTCATAAAATGAGGCTGTTCCCTGGCAAAGCCATGGAGCATCACTGCTGGGTTCCCAAGCCCCTAACAACTGGACACGTGTTGATGAAGGATGAGGTAATTTCCAGATGAAGGGTGGGCAGTGCTGCAAGAGTAACGGTGGCAGGACAGCTGGTGGTGGCAATGGTCTCCTCACAGGTGGCTCCCACAGTTGTGCTCCTTGGATGGCTGAGGTAAGTCCCGCAGAGGGCAGGAGAAGGGAAGGTGGAGGAAGGGAAGGCTCTGTGTGTACATGTTTTTTTCATTCAGCTCTCCCTTTGGCTGTAACAGCACGGACTTTGCATGACAGATGGCTTATTGTTTCTCTCCTGTAAGCTGCTAAAAGGTTTCTGAGCAGGAACTCACAGTGTTCCTTTGGGAAAGGCACTTTGCAAGATCTGGGCGCTGTCTTGAGGAACCTGAGATTTAAGTCACATAGACCACAGGCAGGAAAAAAGTGGTGGGGCTTAATATGTAGCATTCAAAAATACATTTGCTGCTTGTACTAGATCCTCTTTAGTTTGGGATTCAGAAAAGATAATGACTTCCAGATATTGCCAATATAAATACTTTTTTTTTTTGGTGTTAAAATGTTAGTAGAAAGGAATGGAAAAAATACTGAAAATATAATCTTCCTGTAGAAAAAGTCAATTAAAGTTAACAGGCCACATGACTACATACTGAGAAGAATCACAGCATCTTTAGAAACATCTATAACAAACCTTATGCTTTTGTAGACAGTAAAGAAAGTAAGCAAACTTAATCAATTATTTTCTATTAGTTATTACAAAAAGTGTGTCTAAATATCAGTATATAATAGTTTTGGAAATAAAAAAAAAAATACAAAATATTTCATCTTAGATACTGGTCAAGGTCTGGTCTGTAGCCACAAGTCTGGTCTCTAGCAGTAAGTGAGTGGCTAGATCTCTGGCACTGGCACCAAAATAGTGCTAGAGGTCCTAAAATACAGGGCCAGTGAAAGCACACTACATAAGGAATGGTTATTTAAAATCAGGGAATATGTCCTGTGGAAATTTCTTTCAGAATTCTCTGTACTATAAAGTAAGACAAAAGCCTGGCTCTGGCTGTTTCAGTTTCAGCATAATATTTTTATGGATGTGGTGTCACTTTAAAGCTCATCCTGTGGCTTTAATTCGTCACATGAAAGCTGACTAATCTTTATGTATATTTGTGGATATTTTAGCAAGCACAAAATAACATTATGCTTAATAACAACTTATTCCTTTATTTGTTTTGTTTAAAGATATCATGAATCTTGTAGGCCAGGTTTGATTAACATTACATTTATTTGTGGTTCTCATGAATATCCAGTATCTTACAACATCATGGAAGAAAGTACTGGAAGAATAACCAAGTGCAGACTTGCAGAAGTAAACAAACCTAAAATTTTTATCTTAAGACTAAAAGAAAATGTGTTATAGCAAAGTATTCAAAAGTTTTGGTGACATTCTAAAAATACAGAAAAAGCTTTCAAACCTGACCCTGTAAGAAGAAAAAACAGTACAATTTTAAAAAACCCAAAAAGAACCACCGGAAAATACAACTTTTCAGCAAGCTGGTGTGAGGTGCCGAACAAATGCAGAACTGGAGCCCTAAATGTTTAGAGCTGGATCATGTGAAGGGCTGCAGACAACAGGTACTTGTTTCCTCTCAGGCATCATGTGACAGTTTCCAAATCCTCCACAGTAGGTGAGATCCTGCCTCCATTGAAGTTAGTGGGGCTTTATACTGCCTCACCTAGGACCAGGCTTACATTTTCATGATCTAAGTAATGCTGAAATTAATCAAAAATCATGTTCTCGGTGATGTTCTGGCTCACTGTTAGACCTTTAAGTGATGCAATACCTTTTATGTCTTCTTGTGAAGAGCCATTACCTGATAAACCATATTATTTGTTTTGGGGTATTTTTTGTTTGGTTGGTTGTTTTTTTTTTCTTTAATGATTCCCGTGTCAGCTTCCCCAGATTTGAATGAAATAAGGAGCTCCCTTGGTGACCAAATTCTTGTTAACAGTTTAAATATGCTCAGGGAAAGGAGGAGGATTTGCACTCGGCAAACAATCTCAAGCTCACAAGCTCTTATTTTATTCCTTTAACTTGGAGCTTCATAACAAGGATGATTTATTTGCAAATTAATTACTTTAATAATAGGTTTTGAGTTACACAGAATATAGACGATCTTGACCCCCATCTCTGCAGCTGTAAAAGTAACAGCATGGGTGTGGTTGCCTGGTGGCTGGCCAGGATGATCCAGTTCAAGGGGGCGGATAAAATAACATTTACACTTACAGTAACTGTTTAAAAATGTAATTTGAGTTCTGCCAAATCCTTCCAGTTCATTTTGGGAATCCAGCTTGTTAAGGTTGCCAACTTTCAATTCTTCTCACCTTAGTTTTTTGCAAGTTGCCTCCTTCTGCCAGATGCATTTTGCTGCAATGCTGTCACTACAGAGCATGAGGCTCCTCCACCAGCCTTGCTTTGTAAATGGTTGTGGTGGGACATGCCTTGCTGTCAGCCTGCCCAAGCAAGCAGGGACTGAGCCTGGCCCGTGAGACTCAGCATGGAGGGAGGACACAATCCCAGAGGAAGTGTTCCACTTACAGACTGCTCTGTTTGCGTCTGCTGCAGTAAATGCTCCCAAGCCAAGTAAGGTCAGGCATTTATTGGATCCTTAAGAAAGCATGTGGTGGAGAAGATGTAGCTTTGGAGGCTGGAACTTGTCTGTCTGAGTTGGGATTTCAGAAGCGTTCCCAGGCAGTGTGGACAATGGCAATCAGGCACCATGTCTAACAACAGCACAGAATGAGGTCTTGAACGCTTTGCAAACTCACAGCTGCTTAAAAAGGGCAAGAATTGTCTGGCATAGCCAGATCACTCCAAGTGGACTAAGTGCTCACTCTCCCAGTGTTCCTGCTGAGGCAGCACTTGTTTGAGGACACAGGGTGATCCTGCACCGTGGCTGGCACAGGCTGCCACGCAGAGCTTTGCTGTGTCTAGTCCTTGCAGCTCTAACCTGCCTCACTGCTGTGCTGAGCAGGTGTGAAGTGCTGCAGCACTCTGGAACAAAACAGTGGAAGGCAGCAGTTATGGACAGGAATAACAATCACTTCCAGTGGCATACTGTGAGCTGTGCTTACTTGAGTAAATTGATGGATTACAGGGATTTTTATACAAAGAGCCCAAGCAGGTTGGTGCTTGGGCTGCTGCTGCACCAAAGAAAATTGTTTTGGAGAGTTTGCAGTCTCTGCTGTTTGAAGGCCCATGACCGCAGCAGAGGTCATCCAACCCAGCTTTTGGGACTAGGCACAGAGTTCTTGCTAACACAAACTTATTGCATGACAGCATCCATAACTACTGCAGAATGGTTCACAGATCTTAAGACCTTAGGATCCACTGTCTGCCCTGTCTTTATTATATCATCATATTTCGTCCACTTTGGGTAAAGTATGGTTTTTTCAAATCAGCATCGAGTGTTGAAGATGAGAGAGGTGTAGAATCACCTCTTCAGTGACTTGTTCACATGGTAAATTATTGCATTCATTTGTTAAGTCAGCCTTTCTGCCTTGAATTTGGCCAAGTTTCTCAGGTTAAAAAGATGTGCTTTTTTCAGATTAAAGAGCACTCTTAGTACCTCTTCTTAGTGAAGGTATACACATGTCCACATGGCCCTCAAATCAGCTTTGCTTCGTGGATCCTGCAGTGATAAGATTTGTGATCTTTTGTCCACTACCTTCCCTTATCCAACACATTTGGAATTGTTTGTTGATTGCAAACAAGTTTGAAAGAGTGTAGAAGTCTCAAAGAAGAGACTTCTTGCAGGCTTGATGAAAAATTGGCCTGGGCAGAGGAGAGAGACTCAGAGAAGGGAAACCTCAGCTGCCACACGCTGTTTGGCAGCACATGGCCAGCCAGTCAGTGGGAAGGTATTCACAGGCCACCTGCAGCATACATTAGAGGAGTCAAAAGAAACACCAAACTGGGGAGAGTTTTCCTCAAGTTTTGTTTACATAAAATCCCTTTACACCAAAAATTGATATGAATTTATGCATCAGAACTTTTGCTATTCTTAGAACATTTTCTCCTTTTAAAATAAAATTAATTGTTTTTCACTTATTAAGCTTTTCAGTAAATTACATTTCCTTCTGCTCTTAAATCCTCTGTGTCTTCTTGTCTTTCTCTTTTACCCTCTCCAGATTTTTCAAAACCTAAATTATACATACCAGAATGTATGTAGAAAACTGCTACTGATTTTAACTGTCTTATTCACAGCCTTACTTTCTGCTTTCTTCAAAACTTTCCAGCTTTTCTTGCTGTAGCTCTGAAAGGTGAATGTTGCTTATCTGTCATGAACCCCAGCTAGACCTTGTAGTGAGATTTCTAATGTGGTGCCTACCCAGTTCTGCAGACAGAGCTGTTTCTGAAAGCAGCCTATTCTTGGTTCTGGACACAGTCTCTAGAATAATGTGGGGAATTTTCCAGATCCCTCTATTCAGCCACTGTGGGATTCTCAGCAGAGCAAGAAGCCTGTAATCAAATTAGTTTTAGCTGCTAATTATTTTTTCTTTACTTCTACTGAAGTAAAATGCCATAGTACTTCTTTTCAACAGTGCCTAAAAACACCCCGAAATAGAAAAGAAATGAACAAATGACATTGTATCATACATTAGAGATAAAAATTACATCATGATGAACCACTTCTAAGACAGCACTGAGGACAATGTAAGACTCTTTTAGAAGAAATCTGTTCACTTTTCATAATACACTGACTTTGAGTTAGTCTGCAACAGTGAAAAAAAGTGGTGGCTTGTCTGAGGTGATACATACATGGTGTCAGATGGTCATCAGTGTCATTAGAGCCATTGCATATAGACTTTATGAACACATAATTTCACATTTAATTTTATTTTCAATTATATTTTCCTTACCAGTAGAATATTCTTAACAAGTTTAGGTTCAATGAAAGCCATTGGATCCTCCTCTCTGAATTTCCTTTAAAATTTTTGAAACTCTGCATTTTCTATAGGAAACCGAGATGTTGGCTTTTAAAGGAAAGTCATTATAAAAATCTTCAACACCTTTAAATAAGGTGTGGCTATTTCTTTTTCTCTCCACAAGCTTCTATTAAAAATTTCATCAAATTAAAGCGATTCAAAAACTGAAATTTCCATTCAATATCAGCACAGAATTTATAGATTCAAGCAGCCAAAAATCTGGAAGACATTAACATAAACTGTACCCCAATCTTCAGCCTTTATAAGTCAGATTAATCAGGAGGAAACAAGAGACTGTAAAATTGTTTAGACATTCAAATAAGTGAAAATTAATTTCGAGGAAAGTTTTCTATCTCCATTCACTAAACAAATTCAATCAACAAGATGTGCTTAAGGTATCATTTGAAGCAAGCACCTAGGAGTATATTGTTTTAATTAGGAGATGGCAGTTTCAAATGCTACTTTTGAATTCAGTCCAATGTTTTCAGTGTACACAGACTGTTTCCAAAACACACTTTTAAACATTAGAGCTTCAGCTCTGGTTTTAAGTACTGCAGTTTGATGAGCTGTTCTGGTCTGGGGCTAGTAAACAAGTCTAGAACTTGCTGGATTTCTCCCAGCAGAAAAATCGTCATCCGCTTACTTTTAATGTTGTCTGGATTTGTCAAGTCTGTCCTGCAATCTTGTTCTCTAGGATAACATGCAATGCAGTCATCTCCTGGGAGTATGGGAAGATTTTCAGTTGTAATAATAACATTCAAGTGAGCTTTTAGTGAAAAATCTTCCTTGTGTCTATAAAAGAGGTCAGCTTCCCTGAAGCTAAATTTTCACAACAATCTGCAAAGTTTTTGACATATCACTCCTGTTGAATTTTAATAGGGACAGAGTGCTTAGGTTTGTAAAGATGTTTGATTTACATCCAGACCACAAGTCTGGTTTTTTGAGCTTCCCAACATACAACAGATGTACAGGTAAGAGCAAACTGGCTTATGTGTGGATACAGGACATTTGTGATTATGTTACTCATAGAATTAACTGGTAAAAAAAATCTTTTCATCCGTGCAACATTCTTCTGGTTGTTAAGAAGATGTGCGACACGCAAACAAAAAAAATTATTCCATGCTGTGCTTAGGCGGAAAAAAATTTGTGCAGTTCAGAGAGAGAGATGATTTTTAATTTTTGTTTGTTTGTTCGCTTTGGTAATTTTAAATCCTTTTTGTTCCTCTGCTCTTCAGCAGCCCAACACATTCTAACATGACCATCTTAAAAAATACTCACAAAACCCCATCTTAAAAAATACCTACAAAAAGCCCTTATTAACACTATACTGGGCAAACACTATACCAGGCAAAGCATCTGTTGGTTTGAGAAGCAGTGTATTTCTAAAACCTTGCAGAGATTTTTGTTTCTGGAGAGTCTGAAGAGCTTCTCAGGTGCAGACAACACTACAGATAGTGTGTGTAGCATGGCAGGCACCTTGTTGCCTCTGTATCCATGAACATATTTGGACAAAAGTCTAAGACACTTGCTGTCTGAGCTACCAGATGCCTTTTTTTCTAGGAAGGAGATGCTGGTCTCTTCTGCTTTTATTGGCATCTCTAAAAATACTTGGAGACTGCACCGTATCTGTGCTCTTACTGCATTTACTGCCAGAAAGATCAGCCATTAATGGTCAAGGCTGGGCCCTTTGAACTCAGGCTTGCTTTATCCCTTGAAGATATTATGATGGCGAGGGTGTCACTCCATCAAAAACTAGATGGGTTTTGAAGTATATGCACAAAAAATCTGACCAGAAGGGCCCAGTGTCAGAAGTCTGGAGCTGGGTACCACAGGGAGATGGAGAAGGAGGGAGGGCATTATCCAAGCTGCAAGGAAAGCTGAGAAATGGAGCTGAGTCACAAGCTTCTGACCAGGCTGACTCCAAGTTTTGCAGACATCCTTTCCCATCAGGCAGCAGGGCTCACCCTGGGAGCCATGCACAGTCTCCCTGGCTGGATGGGGAGCCTTGCTGGCTGGAAGGGAGAAGACATTTCTGATTAGTCTTTCTCTGTCTGGCAGGATCACTACTGTGCAGACTGCTTGTAGCTGTAACAAAGTCCTCTCATCCCACAGAGGGGATGTAAGATCTGGCCTCTGGTGGGCTGGGTTTCTTTACTTGGTATGCTGTGTAAAAAGTCAGAAAGACTTCCCTTTTGCACTGCAGTACTGCTAGCCTGGTTGTTACATGACACTTTTTAAGAGCTATTTAAAATCTCAGCTGACTGAAATGTGGAGCAGAAAGCCTGTTTTGTATTTTGTCACACAAAATATTATGTTTATTCTTCACTAGATTAAAAAAAAAAAAATCGAAACTCTTTGTTTTAATGTGGGCTGAGTCTAAAAGGGGAATTTTTAGGTTTCCAAATTTTTTAAGTGTTCTTCCTGAGTGGTTAACTGTTCCCACATTTGTAAAAAGGAGGGAAGAGAAAACTGCAAAAGAGGTTTTGAAAATTGCTCTAGACATTAATGGTTGTTTTCTGATTTTTTTTCTTGGTCTAATTCTCATAAAAGTTTCTCAAATCCCAATACTGTGCTGGTTTCTCCTTAATGTCTACTATGAAAATAAGTTCAAAATTGGGAACATTTGTATGGAGTTGGTCTGTTTTCATTAAAAAAGCATTTTTAATGAAAAGCTCTGGACCAGGTCTTTACCTCCATCATTAAACATGAAGGGACAAAAACTCAGCTGGCCTACATTGGCTTAGTTCCAAGGAATTTACTGCTCTGAACAAGTCAAAGACTTCACCCTTTGCAATAAGATTCCTCCTTATGAGATTTATTTTCTTTTCGTTATGTAAATAATCCTTGAAATACAAAAGAAAAAAAAATTGTATTGATTCAGCCTTGCCTAACTCATGGAAGAAATCACGTGCAAGGCAAATTGCAGCATTGCAGCTCCAGCTGCAGCAGTCTGCAAGGGGCAGGACAACACCATGCTGGAGGCTCTCCGCCTGGGGTTTGCCCACGTGCTGGGATAGCTGTGAGCTAACTTAAACCCCTGCTTGGAGAACACACAGGTAATTGGACCTTTGCTTAAGCCAGTGTGTGTAATAAAATACAGCACTCTCGTCTGTGCAACCTCCCAGGAACCCACAGGCAGGTTCCTGTGTCAAATCCCCAGGCACTGGCCCTGCCTGGCTCCTGGCCACCCTGGCAGAGCTGCTGCCAGCAGCCAGGCATGATGAGGGCTGAGTCAGTGACCACTGCAGCCCTGGTGATACCCAGACCTTGCTGCAGCAGCAGAATCACTGCTCACTTGGTCCCAAAGGCAGGGCAGCCCACCCTAACCACCACTGCTAAGAAAGCCTACTGATTTATTTATCTATTTATTTATTTATTCATGGGTTTATATCAACTGTCCATGAATTATTAGCTAAAATAACAGATGGACCTGCCTTTCAGGCTGATGGCAGCCACATTTGTCATCTTCTTAGAGCTGGAGCTCGATTTTGATTCCTGCTTTGCCGTTCCTTGAGCTGATGGACAGTCATGTTTTAAGATTAGGTGAAGACACCAAAAGCTGAGGACAGAAACCACAAACTTCTAAACACCCAGCATTTTCTTGTACAATCAGGCTCCTCCATCCTTCAGAAATCTGCCCCTAACTTTCCCATGCAGTTACCCACACAGTAAACAGGTGCTCCTCTTTATAGAACACTTTTTTGAGGGCCTGATAATTTGACTGGCTTCTGGAGCTTTTTTTGGTCCTCCTCTATCTTTCTTTAAAAACTGTTCCAGCTGAGTTGCAGTAGCATGGAGAGTCCCAGCAGAGTGCTGTAGAGCTGCACTCTGCTGAGGCTCTCAGGTCTCTGCTGAGCAGTTGTAGGCTATGTAAGCATGACATTCTGAAGTGGACAAATTATTAACCTTCAAAAGAGAAACGTAGAAAACATGAAAAAACATTATTTGAGATGTCTGGCAAGCCTACTGTGAGGGTCTGTGAAAGGGATGAGGTGGTGTTTGCAGAGGTTGTTGCTCTATGAACTAAACGAAGAAAGCAGGAAGCTCCCATCAGTTGCTTTGTGGTAGAATAGTCAGACTGAGTTTCCACTTCATCCTGTCCTTTCTAGTAATGAAGAAAAATGTGCACCATTTAAAGTGGTAGTTCTGGCCGAAACACAAGCAAAATCTATGCAAGCAAGTGCTGGAGGAGCACTGCCTCTCTTCAGCTTGGTGAAACTGTTTTTCTACGCGTGGGCTTAATCACTGTCAGCAGGAACAGTACATCCTGCTGGATGGGAAAAAATGCAGGGCAGAAATCCAGCCTGGAGTCAGAAAAAGAAAACTAGTTTAGGAATAAACAGTACCTGTCAGGCTCAATGACACAGTCATTCTGCTGCTTGCTATGGCATTTTTCTGGTGCTCATTGAAAGTAATTCATACTCAAAAGGAACTCTGCACAGGCTGGTAATTCTAGCCAGCCTCCAAGATCTCCTGCTCCCCATATAAATGTGCTAATTCCCAAGATATGGAAGTTTTGCTTTTCACAGCTATGCACTGAATGCAGAACCAATCATGTTTAAGGTTGGTGGGAACAGTTATATTAACCAAGAGGTCAGGAAATGAACTGCACTGGCATGGTGCAAACAGCAAAGCATCCTTTGCAGTGCAGCAGCAGCAGCAGGTGGATGAAACCCACGGACCCCAGGGGAAAAGTCCTCAGTAAGGGCTGGCCAGGCCAGTAGTTCTTGCTGGGGAAGGGGATGTCTGAGTGACACCCGTAGGAGGCACTGGCCTATGTCCAATTCCACCTCACCATCACTGTATTTACCATCTATCCCTGGTGCATGTGGTGGTGCCTTCTTCTGTTGTACTTGGAGTGTGGGCTATCTCCTCCACTCACTCTAAATACAGCAGCATTACTGCATTTTTCTCATTGCCTATATGGAAATTGTACTGCCAATTTTTATTTCCTCCTCTGTAAGGAGGAAGATGGGAAGATTTCTTTTTTTTTAGAAATAAAACATTTGAAAAAGAAAGGCCTACCTAAAAAAAAAAGCATATATTTTTCCTTCTTGGACTCTAATTTATCTGAAAGCAGATCAAGCTTCCTTTCTCCCTCAGAGCCCAGGTCCTGCTCTCCAGCATGCCAAAGCATCTCTTGGTACCATGCTTGATTTCACAAGGGTTTGCAATGGTATTTGCTTTCTGTTAGCCCACCAAATGCAAACACTTGTAAAATTAAGAAAGCCAAAAAGAATGAGGTCAGGACAGTAGTCATGAGATGGCCTGAGAACACAGCCTCTGGCTGCTGCCTTCTGTTACCAGGCAGCACTCAGACAACTTTTCCTTGATATTGCACTCCTGAGCTCAGCAGATGCCACGTAAATCTCTGAAACCACCACACCATATTGCATATGGCAGTGCTTAGTACTCAAGTGCTGCTTACCTTGTTTCTGAGGTATTTTTAAATCGTTTTTTTCCATTTTGTTGCTGTGTTTGTTTTTGAAAACCAACAAGATGTGGAATCTGTTTGCAGCTGACAGAAGGGATTAAATGAAAAACCTGTATTTTATTCCTTTGATTACCAGGCTCTTTCAGATGAAGCTGTATCACCTTGAAAGATCTTTTGGTTATCTATGATAACCAAATAAAATATTTTAAATGAAGGACTTCATAAAAGGTCTCAAGAGGGTTTCTTTAATTTTCCTTTCAAATAATCCTGAAGAGTTCACCACTGAAATCTCCTATTTTGATGTAAATTTCCTGGAGAACAAGGCACGTGAACAAGATTGAGCTCAGTCATTTCTCTCACACATGCATGTGCAAACATGCAGTTGCACAGGGAGCTTGCAGACAAAACCAGACTGTTGTGACAGCAGGTTATGACAACACAGATTTTGGTGATGGAACTTTTCAGTTCTGATTCCTAAGTGAAATCATCCCTGATTTTTTTAACTAGCTAAATTGCTTACTTATTTAAGGGACTTCGGCAAGGAACTCACAATGACAACATTAATTAAGATAATTTACTGTCTTTTTCTGCAGAACAAATGGACTCAGTGGATTTTTATTTCAGCCTAATCTCTTTAAAAAGTCTGATCAAATAGTTTGGGAATGTTGAGTTCTACACACGAAATGTTGCTTAGACCAATTAGAAATACATAATGCTGTCTCTGTTCTGATTTTGGGTGAACTCTGAATTAAGCCATGGACAGACTTGTAGGTCTCTGAATGACCTGGTGCCAGCACAAATTAATTGGTAGTTTTCTCATATTCTCCATGATCACGGAAAAATAGACAAAGCTTATGAAATAGCTTATGAAATACTTTCACCAGCACTGTTATGAGAAGCACTTTGCTGAAGATGCAGCTTCAGGGTCCTTTCATTAACACTCTTCTTTTTCTTCTCCACACCAGGGTAAGTTCTACTGCAAAGAACATTGTTTATAGCTGAGCTGTGCCTACACCAGGGCTAATTACTGCACAAGAGCTCTCCATATAGCCAGGTACCTTATATTCAGAAATGGGCAGTAACGAAAATCAGTGGAAGAGATAAAAGAAATTTTGCAGAGTGCCTGAAGGCACCTTCAGGAACCTTTACAGGTTTGGAAATCATGAGCCATAATTTGAATATAAGCTATTATGTTTAATATATATAGATTAATAATGCTCTGTAGCTCTGATCAGCTTAGGTTTTGATCAAGATGTACTTCGGACCTTTAGCAGAGGTTGGAAATGTATTTCCTTTTGTTGGTTTTAAGCCTGCTGCATGATAACCTGATTGATTGCTGTCTATTTCCTCTGTATCAAGGAAAAGGGAATAATTGTTCCCTGTTTATTTTCCCTGTGTCTTTCATGATTTAATAGATCTTCATTGCATATCCTGCGTTGTCTTGATCTGTTGCAGTTCTACTATTGCCTTCAGGGAAAAAAAAAATCTCTGAATATATCCACAGATGGATGCAGTGAGAAAACATTTTCTTCTTTAAATCATTTCTGATATTTCACACGGTGTCTCCAGAGCAGCATGTTGACATCTTCCCAGTGACACTGATATCTGTTTTCTGCATGGTAATGGCTATTTTAGAGCCTATTACAGGTACAGTTAGAGTAATTTTTCCATAGTTCATACTTTTAATATACCAACCCAGTTTTAATATGAAAATCTTATGCTTATTTTAATTCTGAAAAAATTTGCATAGGTCAACAATAAGGCATGGCTTTGTTTTCTTAGTTTTAATTGTCAATACATCATAACTCTGATTATCCATTTTGAGTCAGCTATTACAAGCTGCAGCTTATCTCCTAGGACACACACACAGTATGCTGTTCAGAAACATTTAAATATGTCACATTCTTCATTTTGCTATAGTATTATTGGAATTGTGTGAACATTTATAAGACTTCCATGTCTATTCTTGGGGTTTTTTCTAATCTTTTTTTCCCTGGGTTTTTGTTTGGTTGTTTTTTTTTGGGGTTTTTTTTTATTTTTTTTTTCCCGGGTTTTTTTTTTTTTTTTTTTTTTTTTTTTTTTTTTTTTTTTTTTTTTTTTTTTGGTGAATTTTCTGCCAATAGTTTAATAAATGGATTTGAGAAGTTCATGATCTGCAGTAGATAGCTATTGCTCTGCAGGCTGTTGCAACTTCATGAGCAAAGATAGGATTTAAATATGTGTTGTGTTAATTATGCAAACTATGCAATCAAGCTACACATTGGCTCTTAATTAAGAATTGGTTCAAGCACAATAGATTCCTAATTGTAAAATATACATTGCTAATTTAATTGTTTAATGCAGCTGTTAACCACAAAGAAACATGGACTTTAAGTTCTTTCCTGACAAAGAAGCATGCACCTGAGAGAAATGCTGCCCTTAGAATGGGACTATTTGAGTGTTTTTAAAAGGGAATCTCTTAGGATATGGTTATGTTGCTGAACTATGCTTCCCTTTAAAGGTAAATGCATGGGTTTGGGTGGCGGGGGAAAGATCAGTTTGTCGCTATCAGCAAAATTAAATTCCTTTCTCTCCAGCTTTCCTACACCTTGCTCATTTTTGTCAACATTTCTCTCAATGGTTTGAGCCCTAAATATAGAGGGATTAGGATAACTATACACAGGGTCTGCCTATGAGTAGTTCTGCATAGACCAAAGAGTCACTAATCTGAGGATTGAAATAGTTAGCTGTCACTGAGGCTGTGTGTTGCACACTTCATTGCTGGCAGGTTGAGCTCTGTGTACCACTAACCCTGCATGTACTAGAACTCACTAGGCTTTGTTTCAAAAATTATTGAAATGACCTTGCAAGTAGCCAATTAATTATATTTAAATACTTGCTAATGGCCAGAGAACAAGAGCAGTGCAAACTAAAGCTAAATCTTCAAGTGTTGTTTTGCCAATAATTAAACTCAGGGCCTGCAAGCAATGACCTGCTATTACAGTTTGCCTATAAGCCCTGACACTTTTCCCCTGACAAAAGTGGTATTGAATGCGGGGCTGTGATGAGGGAGCTGCAGTTGCATTCATTGACAGTGTGCCCCAGGGTAAGAGACTTGCATATACAAGGTGTAGAAAATACTTAATTTACTTGTTAAATCAGTTCCCTCTGCTGTTTCCCATTAGCAAAAGTCTTTACCAACTGTGACTGTAGATCCTGCTGAAGCTTCATGGAAACAGTTTCCTTTTGCTCCTGTTTTTGCAGGTTGGTTCTTAGTTCTTTGTGCGGCAGAAATTTTCAGTAGAGATTTCTGAATGAGAGAAAGAAGGAGCTGCTTTCTCCTGGGCTGCCTGGGTGAGCAGAGCTGAACTGAGCCACTCAGGTGACAGCAATGTGCTCTTCTTTTAGGTGTCCAAAAAACCCAGTGGTCTTTGCCTGTCAGTGTCTAAAACCTGCCTGGAAGTAACAAGTAAAGCATTTGATATCTGCCTTTGAAAGGAAGTGTGTGCCTGTAGTTCTAGTTTGATACAGTTCTGTATGTAGCACATTCTAAAAGGCTTTGTTGGTGGACAGGTAATATATTTTCCTGTAACAAGTAGAAACTTTTAGCATAAGATTTTCTTTCTTTGTCTACTGTTTGTCTTACCATATGTTTGCACTTTGCTTGCACATTGTGGCTGTTTATGGTCAATATGGACGTACTACAGGTTTAATGATACATATAATCTAAGTGCCTAGACTGTGAAGAGCTTTCATGAAAATATGATCCTATCCTGACAGAAAAACTACAGGTCTGTGAATTCTCAAATGGCATATAATTTCTAGTGGTTTTTTGTTCTACATTTATGCCACTACTTGATTTGTAATGTTACAAAAATGTTACCAAAAATTTGGCTCTTATCCTTCATACTTACAATACAAAATTATTTGAACAAAGCCAAGCAATTGAAATAGATTACATGGCAAATTTGCTTAGACATTGCTGCTAGGTTTTCAAACCATTGGACAAGAGCCCTCATTACTAAGAACTTTTTATTGTTCCACTATGGACAGGCAAATCTGGATGCAGGATGCCCTTTTTTAACCTCTAGAAGCAGATGATCTGGAAGGAAGTCTGAAAAACAAAAAATTATGCAGATGAGAACATTTTGCCTCTGAGTGTCTTACTCTGGTTCAACAGTTGTTTCAAATGTGCTCAAGAGTAAAGATTTCCTTGTCTTCATATGGCTTAGCTCACTGTGGAGGAAAGTGTTGTATTTTAAGCTTAACTTTAGCAATGGATCCAAGCTATCCCAAATGGTGTTTGCAAGGTTGGAATCACCATTCTTTCATAGCTTCATCTGTTGTTTGTGCTTCAGAAGAGTAATGCATCACCACTGTGTCCTCATCTGCCTAGTATCAGTTAAATAATCATGAGGCCTATGGAAAGGCTTGTTATGTTTTTCCCCCCTAAGTAGAGAAAAAAAAAAATACAGGGAGTAGCTTCACTCCAAAAGCAATGTACTATCCCTGTGACTGATTGTTTACTAACAGCTGTAATGTAGGTCATGTGGGAATTAGGGCTGCTTCCTTCCAGAAAGATGGGGGGATCAAAAGTCTAGCTGATTCAGTTACCATCGCAGAGACATGAGAGGAAGACTCCTCCAAGTGGAATGCTGCAGTGGATGGCTAGAAACACTTCAGAAGGGGCAGGCAAAGAAGGAGAGGTGGTGAGGTAGCCCTATAAGTTAGGAAGAGGTAACCCTCTCCAGTTAGGGAGAGTTCTGATTGTCTAGAACTTAATGATAGTGATAGTTGCCTTCTGATCCTTACCCTGTTTATGGGTAAGGATCAGAAGGCAACAAGGCAGGTCTCCTGGTGGGAGTCATTACAGGGCAAAGAGGCAGCTGAAATATTTCATAAGCTGCTGGGAGAAGTCTCACAGTCACTGGCCCTTGGTGGGGGGTTTCAGCTGACCAGATGTCTGCTGGAAATACAACACAGCAGAGAACACAGCCTAGGAAGGTTCCTGGAGTGTGTGGCTGACAACTGCCTGACACAGCTGGTGAAGGAGCCAGGTCCACCACTGAACCTAGTGTTTGTGAATAGAGAAGAACTGGTGGTGTTTGGAGGCCTCTTGGGCACAGCAGTCACAAAATAATAGAGTTTTGATCCACAGAGAAGCAAGAAGGGACTCAGCAGAAATGCTGTCTTGAACTTCTAGAGGGCAGACTTTGGCCTGTTTAGGAGACTGGTTGAGAGAAGAGGGGATCAAGTGTCCTCTCAGTCAGTTCACAGATGACACAAAGTTGAGCAGGAGTGCTGATCTGCTAGGAGGGCAAGAAGGCTCTGCAGAGAAAACTGGACAGGCTGGATCAATGAGGACAATTTTATGAGGCTCAAGAAAGTTCTGTGCTGTGTCCTGCCCTTGGGTCACAACAGCCCCAGGCAGTGCTACAGGCTGGGGCAGAGTGGCTGTGCAGCTGAGCAGGACCTGGGGGTGCTGACTGACAGCAGCTGAAGATGAGCCAGCTGTGCCCAGTAGTTTGCTTGTGCTGCTCCATTGCCTCTGAGCAGAGCTGCTCCTCTCTGGGTGAGGTGATTGGGTGGCTATGAATGAACAGGAGACAAAGGAGATGCAGGCTACACAGGAGATGCAGTTACAATAAATAAATGCAAAGGGTGCTTCAGAAGAGGGAGGAGGGTATATTAAGGAAGAGGAGAAATGGGTATGTCCCAGGAGGAGAAGGAGGAGGCAGGGGGAGATGACCACGTCCTGTGGAGAGTGCCAGATGTCCAAGGTAGCCATCTCACATAGCACATTGGATGGTTTGCCCCTCTGCAGCTGTGGGGTCATTCCAGGAATGGTCCTGGTAGGTTCCAGAGGAAGTTAAACAGATGTGCTGTGCCCTTGAGATGAGCATCACGACATGATTGAACGACCACAAGGAGGAGAGCAGTAACCAGCAAACACGGCAGATTCCTCAGGGCTCCTGTTGTTAACAGGTCTAGCTAAGGCATGAGGGAATACACTGTTATTCCAGGAAGCTTTAATGATTTTAGCAGTTGGCTTGCAAGGAACCTGGAATGTTTTTATTTTTTGTCGCTGTAATAACAGGTTTCCTGGGGTGTCATAAATACATTATATACACTTTGCTATGATGCTTTAGATTTGATTTGATCTTTCTTTAATCACACCAGGGTGATCTCTTGCTTAATTACAAATATAACTCTTAACTTAACCATTAAGAGATTTTTAGTGTAGTTTGTGTGTAATTTTATAAAAGTGCCTGAAAGCCAGACTACTAAGTCTGCTCCATTTCCTGTAAGAGAGGTTTCATGCTTTGGTGCAACTAACTGCCTTGGTTTCCAGTGTGATTGAGAGAGGTGGGGGAGGATGCATGGCAATGTGTGTATGTCCCATATACACATGATTCTCTGTAAAATGTGGTTTTCTGCATACATGATAATAGGAGATGGCTATAACGATGAATATTTGGAGTATGGGTATAATTTCTGTTCTCATTTATATGATTTGGTGACAGGTAGTACATGTTTATAGTAGATACATTCAAGTAACTGCTATACCATACAGGCCCAGCCTGCACTTGATGTTGTGGCCAGACTGATGGTTTCTAGGCAACTTGTGCAAGCATTCCAAGATTAGGTCTGAAATTTAGGTCTGAAATATCTGAAATGATATTCAAGGAAATTCACAATGGTATGTCGTTCTTGCTGCTAGCATTTTTAGCTCTCAAATAAACCTCAGCAGAATGTTCCTTGAACATCAAGAAACAAGGTTTTAAAGTTTTTTTTCTTGCCCGAGCACTGGCACAGGTTGCTCAGAGATGTGGATCTCCATCCTTGAAGATGCTCAAAAGTCATCTGTACATGGTCATAGGCATCTAGCTCCATGTGGCTCTGTTTGAGCAGGAGGGTTCCAGAGGCGCCTTTCAACTCAAGTGTTCTATGGTTCTGCAATTCTGCTCCACATTGGAGCTGTTTTGTTTTTTGGAGCTGTTCATGTTTAGAAACACTTGAAAAATTCCCCCTTCATTTTAAGCCCATCTGTCTTTCCCCTAAGAAGAAGTAAGTAAAGGAATGATTTTTTTTTTTTTTTCTAGGAAGATATGAAGTCTCAAGATACTTCAGTCTGGTATATTTTCTATGCTTCTGCCACCTAGATTTAATTCTCTCAGAGCTAATGGCAGGCCTTCTAACACGAGGATTATTCATGTGGAAGTTCCTGCTGCTTTCTGTCTAGCAGAGATGTGCCAGGCAATTCCTAGGGCTTGGTGTAATCTTTTTTCTACTAACTTCTTATTTAACTTAGCAAAGCATGCCCTGTATTTGATCTAGCTCAGCCATCCACTTGGATGGCTCACACAGCTGAGTTGTCTGAATTGCAAAGGAATGAAAAGCACCCAGCTGACATTGGCACTGCACAGTAAAAAGGGAAGAGCTCCACTATGTCAGGAAAACAATCCATCTAGTGCTTTTCATCTTGATCTGCAAACAATTTGCATGGTCAGATTGCCCATGCCTGCTCCTTAGAACCTGTGATCCTCATACTCTTATCCCAAATGTTTCAGTGCAATTTTCCCCTTTGAGTTCTATATATAAGTTTGAGTTACATAGCAACAAGTAATGTCCAAGTGTAAAGGAATTTTCTTGTTGTGCTAAGAGAACCAGTTTCCTTCTCATCCCAGCAGCAGGAGGCAACAAGGGATCTCTGTAGGAGAAAACAGGACTCCAAGACCATCCTATGCACTGAAAGCCAAGCATCTTGTGGGAGCTCTGGCAGTGGTCTGTGCCTCTCAGGTCCAGGTCCTTTGCTCCTGGGGCTGTCACTCTTTGTTCCTTCTTGTCCCTCTGCTCTGCTATATTTCCTCTGTCTTGAAAATGCCTCAGCAGTGGGGAGCAGTACTGCCACGCAGTATGTGCATGACAAGGCAGATCCCTCTTTCCATGCGTGTGCATTGCATCTTGAGGTGCAAATCAGGATCAGCAGTGCAGTCCCATTGCAGACTGAGCAAAACATCTGCTTTCCCCAGACAGAAGAGCAAGTAAACAATGACAGACAATATTTGCCATATAGCAGTCTTGTGCAGCCTGTGATTTGCAGTCCCTGGTTGATTCATAACACACAGGAAGATGAAAGGAGACATGATGGCTAAAAACACTCTACCTTCTGGTCATAGCAATGGGAAAATAGCTTTTCTCACTGGCAGTGCTCAAGAGAAAGTGTGCAACTTAAAACAAACAAACAAACAAAAATACAAGGATAGTGGCTTCTCTTCCCCCCCAGTGGTAGATTACTCCTTGATTTCAAAATGGCTGGAAAACACTGCTTTCAAGCGTTCAGCCTGCTAGCAGGAATTGATCCTCTGGGAAATAGTTGATGTCAAGCATAAATAAGTTTTGAAAACATAATGGCTAGGAGCTGATTGTGACCAGTGAATATAGGTAAACAAGACTAACTGATTTATTGTTTTAAATACTGTTTAACTAAAAGAGACTTACGATTGTTCTTGAACATGGCAAAGCCCAAGACAGGTGACTGGCTGTACAGAGGAGCCATTCCTGGCTACTATCAGAGGGGCTGCTTTTGGCAGTGCGTGTAGAAATCGCATTGCCTCTGTGTGGAATCTAGTCAGCTTATTTTTGAATAAGAGCACAGATCTTCTGGCAAGTCTGTGCTTGCAGTTACAAGGCTGGGGATGACAGTGAGAGCTGGGCCTGGAAAGGGCTCTTTCCCCTGAGCCAACACTGGGGCTGCTCTGCAGCTGAAAAAATGCAAGGCTAAATCCAAGTCAGATGGTACTGAGGGATTCCGGTTTCCAGGGTTTCTTGCAACCAAATCCCAAATTATTTCTCTTTGTTGGGAAACAAATTAAGAGGTTTTTGAGTGTCACCGTTACTGAATGGTGGAGCAGTTAAGGAATTGGTCCACTTCTTCTATCACTACCTTGCCCAAGGCGGAGGCAGTCAGGAGGACCTCAACCTCTCCTTTTGAAGTTGTTCCACTTTGGATAAACAATGAACATTTACTAGAAGAGTGACTGGTGCTCAGGAAGTCTAACCTCTCACAAGAAGACCCGCCAGGCTACTGATTCATGCACACACGTGTGTTCTCTCTCAATGAATAGTTAATGTTTTATTAAGGGTGGAACACTTCCAAGGGGATGATTCAAATCTTCTCCCTGGATCCAATACTTGGCTTTCAGCTAATATGCTTTTTGTTCCATTAAAAATGTCATTTCTTTTACACAACTCTTTCTTCTTTTCCTCATCTAAATGCCCTTCTTTGTTTCAGTTGATTTTTGTTTCGTTACTTGCTCAGACACTACCCTCTACTTTGCTCCTTGACCCTGAGAGAAGGAGCTCTGTGCCTCCATTATATTTGAGATTAGCTGAGTCTGTGGGAGGGCCAAAGGTAGTTTTGTCTCTGAAACAAGCTGAGGTGGGCTAAAGTTTTCCCATCTCCACACTGTCTCTCAAGTAATTTGGAGCATATTGCCCCACACCTGCTCCACGTGCCCTTGATGAGCCTGTAGGTGCTTGGCACTTCTCAGCAGCCTATTTCAGAAATTAGCAAATGTGCAAAGGTGAATTCAGTCCTCATCAGACTCATTTTCACCACCTTCTGCCTCTTTCAGGGTGATTTTGAATATAAACTACAAGTGGTAACCAGCATGTACAAGCAGTGGGGTGATGCTGCATTGCTTCGCCAGCAGAGAAACCCAGAGGGAAATCCCAAGCTGAGGACATATATGTCACCTTTATTCTGTGGAATATAGTCCCAGCCTGAACCTGAACCTAACTTAGGTTCACATGAAAAACATCTGCTTTTCAGGACTGTGATATGTTACTTGGGCTGTGACATTTCAGCTCAGGATTTTGTGCTGAGATTGTAGATACGTTTCTCTGCCCACATGGTGACATTAATACGTGTGTTGTTGCACAACATGTCCTGCTCTGAGGCGGTGGAGGTGAATGGAGAAAGTGAAAGTAGGGGTGAAACAGCTGAAAGAAGACGAGGTTGTTGTCTCTGCACTGGCTGTTGGCCTGACTGGTTGGATCAGTAACAGCCCAGAGGAGAATTAATGGCCACTTCATGGCTGATAATAAGATCAGTGGCTCAGTGACACTTACAGGACTGCTAACAAATTGAACTGCCAGTGCAGCCATGAACATTGTGTGTTGACCCTCTGCTTTCCTTGGTTCTTTCTGTCTTTTGGCCAACATGTCTCTTCTAGCCTCTCTCTCCATCCCTGAAGATGTCTCCTGTCTGCTTTACCTTCAAGAGGTGATAGGAGACCTGCGTAAAACAATTGTAGAAACTCCCATGGTAACTGGCTGCTTGGCTAACCAAGCCCCATCTGCTGGAAACCACAGCACTTGCATTGATATCCCAGAGCCATTAAACCATTCCATATGGGAAGTTTTGCCATGTACATACATGTGTATATACATATAACAAGTATATACATAACCTTGTCCACAACAAAGCCTAGTAAAGGAGTTGTGATGTTAGGAATAAACAAAACAAATCAAGACAAGAGTTAACATATTGAGAGAACATGTCTGCAGTCTTCTAGCTGTAAATTATAAATTCCAGTTGCCCACTGTGGGAAAGGAATGTGAGTGACACTAGCACCTACACTCAAATTTCAGATCAGTTGCACCGCCTGCTTTTATTCTACTTGTTAAAAGGGTTTTCATTATATCTACTATTCTTCATGGGGAGCAAGTTGCTTTTATGATTCAAAATGTGTATAGCTTTGCAAATTGACCTCAACTCTAGAATTCTGGCATTTTTTAGAGGACAATCCTTGTGTCCTTAAGATATTTTCTCTACTATCCTTGTTGTGTCCACCCCCAGCATGAGCTTCATATCTTGGCTGTCTGAATAAACTCCCTCTAACAGGAAAATCTGAAACATCTTATCATGGTTTCCACTATTGCATATGGCTTTTTCTTATCTCAAATAGCATTTGAGCTAACTTGGGAAATGCAGAATGAATTTGGGTTGTGCTATCCAAGACAGTTTAGGCTTGGATAGGGAGAAAAAATTGGTAGGGAGAGAAAATTAATTATGTAATTACACTGAGATTTAGTGGCAGGTTAAAGGGCAGAATCTCACAGGAAATGCTGTAAGAAGGAAAAGTCATTCTACTTTTTAAAACCATAGGCAATGTCCCTCCTAAACTTGCCAGCTGCTGTTTGCCTTGTTTTCCAATGTTTTTATTAGTTGCTTTGTAATGGTGCCAAAGACACCAAAGAACACAGGAGCTTTTATTGCAAGGGTGGATTAAGGTGTGGTGGTTGTTCAGAGATTATGCTGTAAGAAAAGCCAAGAAATGCCACCTTGGGATAGGGAAATTACAGCATAGTAGCCCCCAGCCAGGAAAAGAGATATCTGAGCTGTATCACCCTCACTGGAGAGAAGCACAGACAGAGTGACCAAACTGAAACAAGCTCTGAAGACTTTCTCATGTAAACCCCTGCTCTACTGCCTTGCTGGCCTTCATTTGGTCTGTGCACAGCACAGCCCACCTGCAGGTTTTGCACATCTGGTCCCTACCGCTGCTTGGCTGACTTGGGAGAGTGTTGGGAGCCGAGAGCACAGGCTGTGTCCCACTGCTGCTCTCACAGCATGCCTCTCTGTGTGATGCAGCTGGTGGTTTGGACATGGAGTTGAAGTGCAGGTCCCTTTCGAGTGGTGGGGTTGGGCTGTTTAGCCTGCAACTTCCAACTGATTTAACTCATGAAGTATTGCTGCCTCCAGGAGAACTCTGCTGCCTTTTTTGTGTCTATACAGAGGTCTTGTCCTCCCTTTCCCTAATAATACTGTCTCCCTGTGGACCCTAACAGATCCAGGAAAACTGAAATGATTACGCTAAGAGCAGGGTATCAAATAGAATATGGGTTTTCAAAAAAACCCCAAACAACAACATCCAGTAGAGAAGCTGATGTTTTTCATGCATAGGTCAAAAAGCATTCCCTTTCAATAATTGAAATGCAATTAGTAAGATACAACTGTGACTCATTTGTGCTCTTCTCTGAAGCTCTGTGTGCTGGAGGCTTATAAAAGAGGCTGCTCTACACCACTTTGCAGGAGTATGGTAGATGCATAATTTGCAGCTGCTTTTAGGATACTTCTTAGTCTTTTATTAAATTACAGACTTTTCAAGTAGCAGATATTTTAGGATTTTTCTGCAGAATGATGAAAGAAATATTCTTCATTTTCTTTCTACTCTTACACGTTATTTTCTTGTTTTCCAGATGTGAGCAGGTGCTGTATTTTCTTTCCTGTTGTAACTGTCACACTTTAACTCTTATTTTATCTTTGTTAAAAGCTATATTTTTATGAGCTTGCGGAACATGTTCCACAAGTACTTCCCTTTTCCTTCTGGACATGTAGTAACTTGGTTTTAAATCATTATCCTCAGCATGTCAAGGTATTCTGAAGAGGATTTTAGCTATGTTTCATGACAGCAGTGAACAGGTAAATCAAAACACTGGGTTAGAAGCACATCAGACACCTCTTAGAGGAGAAAACTGTCACTTTATAGACTTCTCTGAAGAATGGTAGCAACACAGATGTACCATCAACTGAATTTTCCATGTCATATGAAGGAAATTTTGGTCACCTCTGTGTTTCTTATTCTGCATGAGTGTACTTCTGTAGAGAACAGGTGTAATTTGAGGGTCTGTCCATGCCCCTCACTCACTGCAGCCCAGGCAGCTCTCACAGATACAAAGGACACTGGCAGACACCACTGCCTGAGCACTTGTGGCTCACCAAAGCTGTAGAGCAGATGGAAGAGCACTGTGGCAAATCCTATCCTTCCTCTCTCTACAAGGTTAACGTAAAGCAACTTCCCACTCTTTTATAAAAGTTTTTTGATTGGGATGTTTCAGTTTAATATTTTTTTCTCTCTCTCTGATGCCTCATTTAGAACAATTTGAGGTGCCATGGGTTTCACAGTCAGCAATATTTCATCAATGGTTGCCCATGTACCTACATTTTCATGAATGCAATTTGCTAAGGTGGAGGTAGTTCTCCATCTCAACATGCAGAGAGCAGCAGGGAGCAAATCCTGTGGCCCTGGTACAACCAAGGCACAACTGAAGTTCAACCAGCTGGAAGAGAGAAAGGATGACAGGGTTACTGCTGAGCCTCTCCCACGGGAAGCTACACTCTCTGTTGAAGTAACATAGGCCAGCAGTCTTGTTTGAGCAGCTCCAGGACCAAATCCAGAGTGTGAAACCTCTTTTGTCAACTGCAGCCATGCTAACTGCAATATAGGCTGGAAAAGACCCGAGGAGAATATTTTCTTTTTTAATACAGGTTGTTACATACATCAAACTAGAATGAGACTTCCCATGATCTGAAAGAGAGGGGTAAAAAAACCTAAAGCAGAAAGTTGGTTATAGAAATTGCTATCCAGATAAGAGTATTTGCTAAGATATTATTATGACTGACAAATGAACCAAAAAGCAGCCACTTATGCTAAGGCTTTGGGTTAGAAACCTGGAGGGGGTTGAGAGGGACTGTTTTAAACTGGATTTTGGCAATGTTAATGATAGTCTGACAGAAACATTTAATATCCACTCAATTCCCCTCTTGTTGGTATTGAACTAGCACTCTGTGAAGTAACTGAGAGTGGTGGAAGGAAGATGAAACAAGCAGATGATAAAATAACACTGCACAGTGTAAAGCAAAGACATTATTAAGTGTACCCTTTTAAAATGAAAAAAAAAAATCTTTCCATTGAAGAAAAGTAACAATAATTTTGTGGGGGTGTTTTAATATGAGAGCCACAATAGTTTCCAAAATGATGTTTCAATTAGCTATGATTTATTTTCTGCTGTTACGCACTTTCCTTTTTTACAATTGTTGTGCTGTGACCTACAATTGCATTCTAATATTTTGGCACAGGTTTTGAGTCTGCAACAACAGACACTGTGAGACCATGCGGCGTATTCTGTTTGGTCTCTGAGATCCTTTCTGAATGAGTGATTTTGGCCTTGAGAATGCTATTTGTGAGATGAAGTTAAGGAGTGCAACTCTTGTTCATAAGACCTCTCTTGCCTTTTAAGGAAGACCTTTGTAGTCAGTTTTTCTCTTGTTTCCTGTCAATTTTTTTTTCTAGAGAAGTTAAACTGGGGTGCTGCCCACAACCCTCTGCTCTGAACTCTCATAAATGAGCAGGAACAGGCAGTGCAGTTCCAGCTGGCCAGTAAATGAAGTGTGACAGGAAGATTTACCTTTCTATTTTAAAACAGAACAAAGCTTTAAACTGCTGTACGTAGAGATTACAGGCATTGAAACAAATTAAAATAGCATATATCCTGTGTAGCAGATGACAAGAAATGACTATTTCAGTCCTTCACAATTTTAACTCCATTTTCCTCAATGTTTTATGCAGCTTTTTGAGATACCTTAATTGCTATGGGATACCCTCTCTCAGCAAAGATTTCCATGAATATTGCCAATTTGCAATACAGGGAATGATAATACTTAAGCAAAAGCAACATCTTTAAAACAAAGCCCCTTTTTCCACTTAATATTCTGACAGTACCCCAGTAAAGGAATGAAGTTAGGGTACAGTGAGACAATTTGGAATTATATAGATTTGGGTATGATTAATGCTGCAGACTCCTGTCAGGTATCAGTTAGTATGAACTGAAAATATTTATTGGTTCCAATCGCCTGGAGAAGCTCTAGTTCAGTAAATGAGAAAGCAGAGAACAGCAAGAGGAATGGGAAGCAGGATGTATTCAAAGTTCCTGGTTCTGAATATGTAAGTTCAGTAACTCCAGACTGATATTCCAACCCCTGTTGACAAAACACTGGTAGGCTTGTGATAATACCAGTGGCACAGGGAAACTCATTACTGTGTATGTCTAATAAGATGAAGAAAAGGTGTAAATAAATCATATAGTGGTGACCTAAATATAGAGGGGCATGCTTCAGGGGTATGCATCTTTTTCTATTTAAAAAAGTTATTGAATTTTTGTTGTATTCAGCCTTAATTTCCTCAACAGATATGGTTAGAGATGCTCAAAAATACATAGAGAAAACTGTTCCTTCCCACTGCAGACATATGAAAGATTGTCAGATTTCTGCTGTTTTCATATTAACAGTGATGTTGAACAGGTAGCTGCTGCCCCAGGTGTTGCTATATGAGCATAAGAGGATAATAACTTGGTTTTTTAAACTCTTCATAACCTCCTGGTTTTTTTTGTACAAAAAAGGGACTTCTTTGGAATGGATGATGCAGAACTTTTCTGCTTTCATGTAGAATAAGCCTCTGTAAACATTTGACAAGCAGATCTCTCTCTTGATTATACAGAAAATATAGCTCTGGCAAAGAGCCAAATCAAATCCTCTTGTGATCACTATGAAGATTTGAACAGACTCTATATGAAAGCAGAACAAAATGGAGTTTATTCTTTCAATAAAACAAACAGAAATACCCTTTAAAAATCCAGCAATTCCATCATCCTGACTTTATATATGTTTGTTCTCAGTCCCTGAGAAAAACCTTAGTAATGCCATCAGGAACTCCGCCTACCTCTAAGGTGAGTGACTGCTTAGTCATGGTGTACAGGAAGGACTTAAAGGACAGTGGGAGAGGGGGAGGTACCAGGCACATCTGTGCAAAAAGGAACTCTAGCCTGGAGTCTGCTGCTAGCAGTAAAAACCTGCAATTCAAATTCCACTGTCCTTTTAGAGTTTTGTTGGCTGTGAAGTGGAGCTGCACTTGTAACTTTCCATCTGTTGTGCTGCTGTAGCATAGTTGGAGGGTGAGCATTGTGAGAAGTGGCAGAAGCCTACAGCTTGAAATGATCAAACCCACAAACTGAACCTGCAGAATAAACTGTTTCACAAAATATATAGCTATATGTAAAGCTGTGAGCTATAAGTATAGCTATACGTGTAGCTACAAGTAAACAGCAACATTTCGGCATGAAGCCTGCTACTGGTCACACTATTTCCCTAACCACTCTAAAAATCTGTTAACATCAGAAATCAGGAATCAGCATTATTCATCATAGCACAGGTTTCTCAGTTCTTTTAGTCTGGGTCATAAGCAAGTTTTCTTGCTATTTTTTTTTAATATTAGGGATACAAATATCTTATTTGCTTATTGTTTCTTTACTGCTTTCTTCAGTATAAGTATTTCTTTTGTATTGCTTACAATTCTGGTTTTACAGAAGATTATGTTCTCCCTTCCCCTCATTCCAGGTGTGCACTTGCTTGAGCTGCTGGTGTGTGATTGCACAGATTTTCTATCTACAATGCTGAACCTCCTGCAGATACTGTCTGTGCTGTAAAGACAATCCCCCAGTATTTAGCAAAAGTGTGCCATTTCCTCCTCTCAGGCAGTGATATGAATGTGGGTTTTTGTATGCTACAACTGGAAACATTTGGGAGTTTCAATAGGATAAATTTTTATGACATTACATGTCCCTTGCAGGTGACACTCCTGTTGCATCTGTTCCTGTTGGGAACTTATTCTTTCCATTTACCCTCAAATCTTCTAATCCCTGTGTGAAGGCCAGACAAGGCTGTTCCCTGGCACAATCTTGAACATTAAGAAAGATGCCTGATTAATGCATGTGCACATGCAGCACTCCAGAGATGTGTCTGTTAACATTAATGCTGCTGTCAGTAATGTGCTTTCTAAAAGACAGGATGCTCAGCCATGCTAAGAAAGAGAGCACAGGCCATGCCTGGGGACATTCCTGCGGTGTTCAGCCCTAAGACAGATGTGCAAATGGAGTCTGCCTTGTTTTCTATCCTGACAGCTTTTATCTGGGAACACAGCAAAGTATCAGCAGTGAATTAACTATTTCAATGAGTGGATGCTTTGCTTGCTAGTCCACTAATTTTGGCAACTGCAAAGGCATACACACTTGCTCCTATCGTAGTTACCAGAAAATGCAAGCAGATGTATCACAACATGGACTACAGGAGAATGCTGTAAGGGAAGATATAGCCTTTATGGGGTAACTCTTGAAATCTCAGGCTGATGTCTGAATTTAGGCATCTCTCATAGTGTTAGATGAGAGACCCCAGAATATCTGAGATATCCACACAGAGTTGGCAGCAGTGTCACAGGATCTACAGAAGGTCCATGTCATGATGGAGGCCTGGCATCCTTAGCATTTGATTGCCTGGAAGGGCATGAGAAGCCCAACAGTTGAGTTGCAATCCTAAGTCAGGAGGTGTCAATAAAAACATGGTTCAGTTCTTAGCAACTGGTTTTCTGTGGATAATCAGTGTTTGTCAACACAATTCAGCATTTGGGAACACAATTCAGCATGAAACAGACCTTATTTCAATGTTTTCGTTTGTCTTTCTGCCTTCTGTTTTGGAAAGAAACACCTCCATTAAGAAGTTTTGAAAGCCGTAGGCTACGAGATTATATTTGAGCTCAGTTAGGAGGCTGTGCAGACTACCTTAATGCCTCAGTAACAATGCAAATGTTTCAAATCAAGACTTCCTGCAACACATTTTTGAAATAACAAGAATAAGAATAATGGGATTTGTCTTGCTGTGTTGCAGAGATACTGTGTTCCCATATAGCTTAAAGGCTGCGTGGTTTGCCTTGTCCTTTCAGGAACAGCTGCTTGGTTTCTGCCGGGGAAGATGGATGGTTCTTGTTCTCCCTTGGTCAGGTCAAGAGCTGAGCAAACACACAGAGCTGATAGCCTCAGGCAGTTCATCGCCTATGGATCAACACCACTGCTTGCAGCCTCTCCTGTTTTCTGTTTCTCACCCCCTTCCCCCTCCCTACCTCCATAAATATGACAAGCAGCGCTGCATTATACAAACTCTTCTTCCACAGTGGAAACATCTGCAGCTTGAATGCTCCTGCAGAAAGTGTCACTTAGGGAAATCGCTCTTCATTTTATGAGGAACCTCTCTTCCAAGCCCTCAGAGGGGCCAGGGGGGAGGGGACACTGGGTTTGACACTAGTTCTGTGCTGTTTTTCAGGGATTTTGTGGAAGAATGTTGTGTCTGATTTTGTGGATTGTCAAAATGAAGCCAGATGGCAGTGGATTAAGTGTAATGCTGTTTTGTTGTTCTTGGGTTCGCGACTGCGCTTCCCCTTGAGCGAGGGAGCCCTCCCCGCACAGCAGCCCCAGCCCTGTGTGCCCCCGGCCACCGGGGGCCCCTTCCCATGGGCTCCTGAAAATGCTGCCCTGGAGGGGGGGAGAGGGGAAACTTTCTTTTGGTGAGGACTGCTAATTGGAAACGGCTTCCTTGACATTTTTCATGCCTAGATTTTTCACCAAGAGCCTGTTTGCTGCGCTTTCCATCCGACGAAATACAGGTATTTTTCAATTGTAGTAATGGGTTTGCTTGCTGAAGTGGAGTTGCTGGGTGAGCAGCTGAGCCAGTGCAGCCTAGCATCTTACAGTTTTGTATTTGATAGCTGTATTTCCTGGTGTTTAGAAAGGTGTGAGTTTAATTGAAGTGTTTCCAATGAGGCATTCAGAAATTTCAAGCCTTTTGTTGATTCCTCGGTGTACATATGCTTCAGTCTTTCTCTCCATATAAATACTTAGTGGGGTCTCTTTCCTCTATTACTCTACCTAACTTTATTTATATCTATAGGCACATAATATCTTTGAAATCACTATCCTTTGTCAAAGTTAAGGTAGTGGAAAAGGCCACTGGACTCTGGAGATATAGAGGGAGGATATGTAGGCAGACACAGACAGACGAAGGTGTGATTGCCTCAACTTTGTTTCCCTAAGAAATTGGGTTAAGGATAAATTGTTAATTAAGAACATGATGAATTTAAAGCTGTGATTCTGAACATTTTCTACTTTCTTAATTAAAGGTAGACATGCAGAAAATTTCCTCTTGCAAGAATTGTTCTTCTCTATACTCTTTCCCCTTGTTATGACACCTTTTTCTTTCCAAGATAACTTTTGACTGAATGGGTTACAGAGCAGTCCTGTCACTCATTCAGAGCCTTGTGAGGGCCACTGAAGCCCTGCACCCTGTGTTTAGCACCTACAGATCAGTGCAATACCCCCTAGCTTATGAAAATGCCAGCAAAGGATGCTCTACTTTTTTCCTTTCAGACTGCAGCACCACTTTGGCCATAAGTTTAATACTTTTCCTTTAATTTACTCCTCCATGATCATTCATTGCAATTTCAGTTCAAACCAGTAAATTTTATTTTATAATGAAACTACATGTCCTCATGTAGACCACTAAGAGTCTACTCAGGCTTTTTAATGAAGTCCTTAGGCCTGGAAAGCATTCTGATAAAAACCTGCTGCTTGATAACACAGGAGAAGCCATAAACCAAGTCAGTGCTGCTGCCTTGTTGTGTTCTGTCCTGTTCTTTCCTAAGACAGCTTCTCAGCTGCTCAGGAATTTTTTTGAAAGTCAGCCATGCTTCAGAACTCTTCAGAATTTTTAAGCTTTTTTCAGTAAGTCACCATCCCCTATCTTTTTTGGAAGTTCATCTTTTAAGAATGTCTTTCATGTCGTGCACAGATTAGAAGTCCTGTACAGATTAGAGTTGTTCTGGAATTTCTTATGCAGATCTAGTCCCCTGATCTCAGCTGCTTAGCTTGCAAAGTCTTTGATGTGCAGGCTGTCTGTGTGGTTTACACAGCACAGTCTAGTCTGACAGTTTTTAGTAGGAGAAACTGGCAGAGAAGGGCTGCAATTAGGGTAATGCTATTATATTGCATGTTGTTGTAGTGTAGAGTATAGATAGCCCTAATCTAGTCACTGTCCCCAAAACATAATAAGTAATGGCAATTTTTATAGTGACCATCTATTACCAAGATGCTCAGAAAGGCTGGGGTTTCCTAATCTTCAGTTCAATGACCTTAGAGATAATTTTTTCCTGATTCTTGAGGAGATACCCTGGTGCTATAACGGAAATTTTTCAGTGAATTTGCATCCTAGTGCTCAGCTTGTAACCTCTGGATTTCACCTTCTGCCTTGGTGGTCCAGGGGGGGCAGCTCCAACATCAATTCTGAGTGTACTTTCATCTTCCTTGTACTACACTGCACAGTCCGGAAAGTATAAATTAGACATATTCAAGTATTTGACTGATGTACTGAGTCTATTTTCAGCAGAAAATTCAGTAATTTTCTGTTAAGCAGAGGTGAGTTTGGATGTGCTTTTGTTTGTGTTTATTCTCAGAAGTATTTTTCATTTATAGTGTGAGCATCTCCCCCTCAAATTCTTCTCCTGTTTTCTTTACTGTATCCTGTTGTAATAGTCCCTTTGGAAGGTCTTTTAGAGAGTATTTTTTTTCAGAGTCTGAAAACTTCCTTCCTGGCATTTGCATTCTCTCTTCAGATGTCAAAATCAAAGATAATGGTCCATTGCTGGTGTTTTGGGAAGGGAGGGGTAGGCAAGGGAGTTTGCAGTCTCTACACACTCATCAAGTCAACTTACTTTACGTGCAGTGTGAGGGACTTAGTGTGTACCAACAGTAGCTCACTGTTAGCCAGTACAAGAAGGAGACATTGAAATTCAAAGCAAGCATTTTGAAAATTGTCAGTATTTTCTGATCCATTTCCCCACATACAAAGCAAACAGATCTTCCAAGGAACTTTCTGAACGTGGTGCAAATCTAAATATGAATGGCGATTCTGTCTGCAGGGCATGAATATAGACTTGTTCTGTCAGCACCAGGGATGCTCTGAACAACCATTTCAGTCTGAAGCCTTTGAAAGATAATAGTAATGCCCTTCATTTACCCTTAGTGGTATCTCATCCAACGTACAGTGTCACCACCAGCTCCCTAACAAAGCAGCACAAGAGGTCAGTAGCAGGAAGCACAGGTATGCCATCGTTGTACCTGTGGAGGTTTGGGTTCAACTCCTGCCGCAGATACATACATATCCTCCATACACAGGAATAGTTTGATGCCTTTGCTGTCCCACATCTGGAATATTTCAGCATATGTGGTCTTCAGAGGCCTCAAACTACAACAGCAAATGTTACGTCAACATTATCAACAGAGATTCCAATAGATGAGCTGCGGCGTTTTCAAAAACTTCTGCTTTGCATGCCTGGGTTCGACCTTGATTTTCACATTTTCAGAAGTTAAACACACTCAACAGATATTCTTCAGAAATAATTGTGGTAGAAAAAACACACAAAATATTCAAAACACCACCAGACACTGAAAGCTGAGTTTATAGTTTTGTAATGAGTTAGGAAATAATTCTTATTTTCTCTATTTTTTTTAAGAGCTGCAAACCAGAATACACTGAAAGGAGAAGTGCACTACAACGATGACTCAATAACAGGAGATTTCTAGAATCACAGAATATTCTGAGTTGGAAGGGACCCACAAGGATTATCAAGTCCAACCCTTAAGCCCATAGAGGTATCAAATTCACAACCTTGGTGTTATTAACACCATGCTCTGACCTGAGCTAATAAGTCAGCTAAATGGACTTCTGAATTTCTTTTAAATAGCTTTGTTGGAGTTGCCACTTCTAAAGTGTTTCCAATGTATAAAAACAAATGTTTTCTCAAGGAGAAAGGATATTTGAAATAATACTAATATAATTTGAAATGATACTAAGCATTCACACTGTAGACCACAAACAAATTCAATACTACTACTACTGCTATTTCCTTTATGAACTGCTTAAATGTCACTCAATCTTCTGTTGAATTTTATATTTATATGCATTATATATAATGTGTTATAAAGTTACATATTCATTTGTTATGGTTTTCAAAATACACATAATCTGAATATACAGTGTAGAAAACAGCAGTTAAACAAATAGATCCTTTGCTACAGTGTAGAAAACAACTGTAGTTAAACAAACAGATCCAACACCACCAAAGCCAAGGAATCTTGCTCTAGATTCATGACTTCTCTGAGCTTCAGGAGAAGATTTTCCTGCTTTTTGGACATTTAAGACCACTTTACCGTGATAGGAGCAAGAGCTCTGTATTTCAGTAAGCCATTCTCAGAGAGAGTTTTCTCCCAGTACAATGCTATCAGTCTTTCATCTCCATGTGAAAGCTTACCTGCTTTCATCAAACTTGTTTAATTGCTGTTGAAAGCCCCTGTCATCTGTCAGAAGTGGTTGAAATTGTTCCTCAAATACAAAAGTCATTGTGGGTTCTTGGAGACTGACAGGTACACAAGCACAGTTACATGAGCTGCTTAAAATGCATTTTCTGTGTCCTGGGAGGGCAGAAACCCATGAAAGGAGGGAGGGCTTGTTCTACGTGGGAAAGGTCAAAACCCAGTTGCTCCTCTATCCACTATTTTCAGGTGTTTGGCTTTGTAAGTAGAACAGTTAAGGACAGTGTAGCACTTGCTCATTTGAGTTTTAGGTTACATTTCTGAGCTAAAGACCTTCAATTATCACCATCTCAGTGTGCAACAGGCGTTGCTAACAAAGTTCTCTGTATATGTATAACATGTTGTATTCTTCATTGGTCTGTGTGTCCTGTGTGGACATGTTTTTGTTCCTCACAACTTTTGTTTCTGGTGTTATCTATATTGTATCCATTGCAGTCTCTCTTGAGTAAATAAATCAGCAATTCAGCAGCTAGCCTGTGAAAGGAGCATGCTTAGACTGATGCTCAACTCAGTGAAAGAGAGGTTATCTGCAAGATGTGCACTATTCCCTGTTTGCTGAGCTTGCTGGATCAGTACACAGTGCCACAATCTCCAGGCAACAACGTGCTGGGCTGCTCAGGAACTAGTGGGTTGAAAAATTCTCTCTGCCTTTGTGGTGGCCCCTTTCTGTGTGCTCTTTCCCAGCAGCTACCTTTCATGGTTTGCTGTGTTGATATAATAAAACTTGCAGTGTGTGTGATCAAAGGAACACTTGCATTCCTGAAGGCACACCATTCCTCCAGTTGTACCAATTAGTCCAGTAAAGATACAACTTTTCCACATACAGAGAAGATCCCTTACCTCTTCGAGGTAAGAGCAGAGTGTCCATAATGCCCATAGCACCCTGACTCAAATTTATGTCTTTGCAAGTTCTTATTGTATTGATGGAAGTGGCACGCTTTGTAAAGCATGCCCTGTTTTTCTTAGCTGGATTGCACAGGCTCCAAACACTTCAAGGGACAATCCAGGGTTCAGTGCTGAGTTTTGTCCTCTTATGAGAAGGCAGGTACCAGTGCAGTAACCAGGCAGATCCAAGAGGTGCGTGGGCCCCTGCCTGTTCCAAGATGGTTTCTGCAGAACGTTCTAGTTTGTGCTGTGTGGAAAAAGGAAGTTATAAGTGGGTAACATGCACAGCTATTAAGGCATTTTTTTTCTCCTATGTGGAGCACATCTGGGTCTCTTCAGAGAGTTTCCATGACTGGCTCAAGCCAGCACTGAGCCTTTTGGCTGCAAGGTGTTGCAAGTATTGCAGGACATTGCAGTTCCTTGATAAGTTGTGCCTGTGTGGCCCAAGTGGAGCACTTACACTGATATTAAAAATTTTACTTGCTGAATTATTTTGCAAGACCACCTGCAAAAACACGACACTGATGCAGAAAGAATGATGCTGAGTGCCATTTTTTAAACAGTGCTGCAGAGATTGTGTTCCAGCCAGCCCCTGTCAGCATTCCACAGGTCAGCACAAAATATCCATGTTGGTTTTGGACTGACTACATACCATGGAGCTAAACCCTGTACTGACTTGTAATATATACAGTACTAAAAGATGGAGAGATTGAATAGGTGTGGCTGGGACGAAATATTCTGGCTCTTGGGAACTGCCACAACTGTATTTAAAGCAACTGCATGCAGAAGGGGGTTAAGAAATAAATGTGGTTCAAATTTTCCTTGTCAGGAACAAATTAAATCAGCATGGTAGAGGATCCGAAGAGAAATACATTTGGAAATGCTTATATGCTGAAGCTGGGAATCTGGGTAATAAGTAAGAGCAACTAGAATTTATTAATTATCAAGATAGATTCAACTTAATTGTCTCATCAGGCTACAGTGCTAGAGGGCTCAATATGTTAGAATATTGTATAAGTTGTTTAAACAGTCCAGGGGTGGCAAAAGAAATTGTATGCGGGCAATGACCCTGTCTATGACCAGGTGACCAGATATCTGCCTTAGAACAGGGAAGTTCTGGATCTTAGGAAATGCAGCACAATAATTGTGTTGATTATCAAGGCTCAGCAGTGAGCAGAGGTGGGTAGAGGAGACATTTTAAGTCACTGAAATGAATCTGAAGACAAGCTTGAACTACAATTGCATGTGGGGAGGCAACAATGTAATTATGGGGAGCTTTATTTGGCACACCTGCTGAAGATTTCCAATAAGGTACTGGTGAAACATCAATAGAATAGTTTTAAGTACTGGATGATAGCTCTGCAAAAAAGTTGTTAGACCTAGAGTGGAAGAATTCTCCTTTTAGCCTGATAGATAAAAGTGAATTTATCCACTAGACTGGAAATCAAGTGCTGTCTCAGGAAAAACTGATCATGACCTGCTTACATCTAATATGCTTCAAGAGAATATAGTCCCAAACCATAATATTTGCACATGCTAATTTGAAAAGGCCAATTTTCCAAAGCTAAGGACTGTCCTTAATAAAACTGAATAAGCAGAGGCATGGAGGCATGAACAAAACTGAAAGCTTTTCAAGAGCTTACTAAACGGGCAAAACATGGTTAAGACAACATGTATGGCAAAAGAAGACAGAAAGTAGAAATGGACTTACTCTTCTGTATACATGTGTTTAAACATGTACCAATTTGTCCACACTTATCTATATATGGGGCTGCATAGATATACATATCTACAGACACCTGTGTGGGCATGCAAGCACACAGTAGTTACATATTTAAATAAACCCTGTGGCTGTATTTTGGAAAAATAGGCTATAAAAGGGAGATAAATATCCATTGATATACATATGTTATTAAGCATGGAAATTACTAGTAGCACCTAAACCAAAATCTAATCTTGGCAAGCAAATGGTGTCCTGAAAGAGTTTTAGATTTACATAAGGAAAAAAAAAATAGCAATGATGTGGGCCAAGCAAGGGTTGTAAGTACTGAAACTGTTTATAAGAAATGTAAAGATGGCTGAAAAGTTCAGAAAATATTTCTGGTTTATGTTTTGAAAGAAAGAATATGGTTTGTATATATCACGTGAGGAGGATGAATTATTTTCCAGCCCATCTGCAACTAAAGAGTGTTAGACAACTCCTACTTCGAGGAATCAGCTTTGAGGCAGTAGCCCCTGTTTTGTGAGCAGCTATGCATTCTATTTTTTCTCTTAAATTGGCTGAGAAATTTTCTGGCCCACTGATAAGAACATTTGATAAATTTGGGAACATTGGAGCAATCTGCCAAGACGGAAAGAGTGCTCATTTTTTCTTTTGCCAGTGCCCCAATGGCACAAACAGGATAATTCTGATAACAGCATGGCAGTCAGCCTGACCTCACTTCCAGCAAAATAACAGAGAAGCCGATATGGGAATTCAAGTATAAAGAACAGGACTATTGTTAATGGCAGCTAATGATGTTATTACTGAATTCAGGTCTTGTCAGGTAAGCTTGGCTTGCTTCTTTAATGTATGATTACTCAGTTGGTTAAAAAAGTAACTATAGGCCTAATGAAAACTGAATGTCTTCAGTTTGATATCCTACCATAATTTGATCAAAAATATAGCATTTTGCATTCTTGTTTAAGAACATGTCAGGTGGCTAAGACCTGGTGGATCAAAGGAATTGTAAAATCACTCTAAAATTTTTTTTTAGTGAGATTACATAGCCAGATCAGGACTCAAACCTCTTCTGGCAATGTTCACTACTTAGTCTTGCAGGAAAAATACTGAACTACTCACTGATTATGAATGGCACTAGAGAAAAGGGAATCTGAGCTGTCTCAAAAGTGGACTTCAGACTGAAAAATGTGTGTTTTAACATGGTCAAGTGTAAAATTATAAACCTGGAAACTAGGAGCATGTACCATATGGGGGAGACAGCTTTAGAAAAAAAATAGAGACATTAGAAAGGCCTTGGAGATCTTAATGGACAAGCTTAGAATGTAGTCATAGCTCCATGGGAGGGCAAAGTATCTGGTGTGTTCCTTGAGTACCTGTGCAAAGGTCTGATTTTGTCTATGTTTATCGTATGTATGCATATGGAGTAAGATCAATTCCGCCACAGGCAGCATTTTAAAAGAGGATTTAAAATTGGATAATAATGCAGGGAATAGCAAAAAATCTTACATGAGGACTAGCTAATACACCTGCTATATTGGCAGGTCTCTACCACAGCCTTTTCGTTCCACATGAAAAATAGATGTGGATATTAGTACAAATATAACATAAGTAGACGTACAAGATACAGATACCAGCTCCTTCATCTTCCCAGGAAATGCATAACGTGAATTGATGACAATAATCTGAGGTAGCGTCGCCAAATTAGCAATAAATTATCCATGTGTTTTTACATGTATGCACAATTAATTCCCAGAATAAGACACCAAAGACACCAGTGGACTCCCCACCTTTTGGTTCTTCAGACCAGAGAGGAATGCCTTTCTAGAAAGATTCGTTATAGGGTTAAACCCAGGCAGTGGGTTCCACAGAGGGACAGAGCAGGGTGTGTGCAGCTTGTGACATGCAAGCATTCACACAAGATGACCTCCATCTCCCAATAAATATTGAACTCTTCAGTTATAAACCTGGATGTAAAAGTTAATTCAAGAGTGGACTGAGCACACTATGTATTTGTACATACTTAAAGTACAGAAATTTCACCCCACCCTAAAACATTTCCTTTACCTTGTCTAACAAAGTATGGGAGAATTAGTGAGATGCTCTTTATGCCAGACACTTTGGTAATTAGGAGCAAATCACTTAATTTTGGTGCCTTGATTTGCCCACTTCTAGGCAATGAATCCCAGTTTTCCTCAGTTCCTCTCTACATGCTGGAGAGACCTCTGGGCAGAACTGCATAAATGTATTCTTCCTAAAAGACACAAATAGTCTGAAAACTTGGGTAGGGCTGATGTTTCAAATAGATCAGAGAGCTTTCACCCTGCAGAAGGTACTCATGTTACCTTGGTCAGCAATCCATCTGCACTGTGAACCTTGACGAGATAAATATAATTGTCCTCGGGTTGGTTATGTAACGAGCTTGCTTTGCAATTTAACTAATGAATGTGTTGAGAGACCAGATTAATCTTCTAACTTCAAGAATTTCTCCCAATGGAAAACATATAGTGCCTGCCTATGTGTAATATTATCCTCTTCCTACAGCCAGAATTATTTGGCCACTAGAATGTTTGTTTTGCTTAGTTATGTAAAGCACGTGTGTTCATAGATTTTTTCTGGAAGAGGTGGAAGGACCCCAAGATTCCTTGAGATTTTACAGCTGGGTCTGTGGGCTTTCCAAATCAAGGCCATTCCTGAGGGAGGCTCTTTGGTGGGATGGTTTTAGTTGCTGGTATGGTACAAGTTGCTGGTTTGGGATTTTTCCCAGCAGGGTCATGTTTAATCCTGTGCTCTCTTAGTCTCTGAAAGCAGTTAATTTCAGAAAAATAGTAGTCTGGTACTATTGTTGGTTCATTAATTGAGGTCAGTAGATTATTTTAATCTTGAGATTTTAATTCCTTATTATGCTCTTGTTCTTCTCAGGAGCCACCTAGAAAATGTAAATATACTGGATACAGAAGATCTAGTAAATGCTCATGAAAAATAAAACATTATTTCCCAGAGTAACATACACTTTGTAAGAGCTTTGCAACTGTAAATTATACCAAGTGGGTCAATTTTGGAAATCAACATCTTAGTTAAACTGTCACACTGTACAGAATTGTCATTTAATATTGGTGATTAATGACTGCAGAGTCCAGTCTAATTTCCAAGCAGACTGTCAGTGGCACTCAGTAGTCAGCAGAGTCCATAGTACAAGTGCTTGGCAATCCTTTTATGTTTTGTGATCCAATTCAGGTTGCTCATTTTCCACAAAGAGGAAACAAGAGAGGGAACTGATATGAAAACGGTGGCCTGCATGCTGGAGTTTTGTCTACATCTGATTATTCCCCTCCTAGAGTTTGTTCCTATTCTTCAGTATGCCTCTGCAAGCCGAGGTGCAATCCCATGGGAGAACACTGGATGCTCATGCCAGATGTACATGTGTCCTGCCATTTGGAGGTCAGGAGAGACAGTTTCATCTGGGGAACCCCAAACTCCTCCTGTCTCATCTGTCCCCACCACTCCAAGTTGTGACCCACAGCTCTTGATGCTCCTTTCCTGGCATCATTCCTTCTCACTGCTCCTCCACTGAGTCAGAAGGCCACCCAAGCCTACCTGTTCCCTTTGTCCTGGTCCCCATCCCACTGTCCATCCATGGGGGTCAGGGACAAGGGTGTATTTTACCCTTAGGGGAACATCATAGAAATCCCCAAGGAATCTCTAGTGCTGTTGAGTACTTGAAAGAGACAGTATGGCTCAGTCCCCTGCCAGAGCTGTGTGGACAGGAATGTAACATGCACTGGAGAAAGCTCTTTTAGTTCCCGTTTTGTAAGCAGTGTGCTGCCTGGCCTGGACCAGGGACTGGGAGAGAGTGGTCAGTGGCAGGCAAAGAGCTGACCTGACCTCTGCCTCTTCTGCTCTGGTTTCATGGGGCTTCACAGGAGGATGCACAGGCCTGTGTTTTTGCAGGACACAGTGATCTTTTCAACCCAACACAGATGGCATCCATTATAATATTATCAACTAACATTGATTACTACAGTTTCCCCTAATATGACATGACTAATCTTCTAATGTAGCTTGCACACTATGTACTGCCAATGCTTTCTATGTATGCTGAAATCATTTAGTTTAAGTAAACAAATAAGTCTAATACAATAGAGTTTATGGCATATTTTCCTCCTGGAAATAATTTCAGCAGTAGTGAAGTATGGAATATCTACAACTTGAAATGTCTGTCCTTATACCCTGTATTTGCACAGCTTGAGAGACATGTACAAATTTATTTTAAAATTAAATAGCAAAATATGTAACTTTTTCCTGCCTCCAATGTATGAATCTATACCAGGAAATTAGAAGTCTATCAAACAAGTGTCAATGCACCAATCAGATCTGTGATACCCTGTCATTCTGGTGCAAATTAATGAATTGTAGTAGGAAAATGCTCTCCCTTTTTTTGTGATGTTGGTGAAGAAAATCTGCTGTAGGCAAAGGAGGGAACTGATAAATAATACAGTACACAGTAGTTTAAAGGAAGTTCTTCTATGTTCCTTCCCAGCAGATGAAAGACAGGTTCAGCTAGGATCTTACATCAACAGGTACCAAAGAGCTCACCAGCAATTTGGTTCAGAGCAAATACATAACTTCTAGAAAAATAATTTGCCTGGTATATATAAAGAAGTATAAATGCTATTCCAGAGTGAAGAATTTGGACAGGAATGAGTGCCCAAGAGGGCTGTTTTTGTGAGCAGGAGAGCAGAGAGAGGTTTTTCTGAGCAGAGACTTAAAGAATTTGAGTGGAAAGGAAAACAGGAAAGCATATCATGAGATAGGAAAGGCAATTTAAGCAATTCAGTAACATTAGCGTGAGAACAAATGAGTTTGAGCTGGCCCTTAGTCTGGAAACTTAGAAAAGCCTCCCAGCAGTGGGAGGGAGGGCAAACTTGGCTAGTTGCTAGGATGGAAATTAGGTCTGTAACTGAGCATTTGATGTGGTCACCTGTGACAACAGGGCTCTGGGCTTCCTAATCTGGGGAGAGCAACCTCAGAGAGACCTCCCATGCGAGGAAGGATTTAAACACAGGCTTTGCTCTGTGGGGATGTATTTGCTAATGTTTAAGCTTCTGTAGCTTAAGCATGTTTTTAAAAGTACATTTCATATGCACAGTTCAATTTTGCAGACAACTGACGCATGAGGCTTGCATATCTGGCCTTGTGACTGCCATGGACATCTGGTCCCGTGCGGGCTGTGTCTCTCCATTCTGCACCCATCCTGGGGGAAGAGCAGCAGCTGCACAGTGCCCCAGATCCAGCACAGCACTGCCTGGGTTTGGAACAACTGCACACTGAGCACTGGCAGACTGGCTTGGCAGGAACCCATCCCAGGTTTTCTTGAGCAATGTGGAGCTGAGGTGCTGTGCTGTCAGGGCAGAAAAGGCAAATACTACTGCAAGGAAGCATCCATCCAGCTAAGGGTATGGCTGTCACACTTGCTGGTAGGACTTGGTGTGTCCCTTGATGATTTCTTAAAATAAATATTTAACAAGGGATTTTATAGCCACAAATAACAAGCATGCTTTTAAAATGTTTGAAGGGAAACAAACTTGAGTAAGAATAAATTGGAGGCCAAGACCTGGTAGCCATAGATGTTTATATCAAATGCTGGGGATTTCCTCCTGCCTGTTTTCAGCATATACTGCAGTTTCTTGATTCAAGTCCATCTCCAAAGCTGCTTTGCTTCCTGAATAACACTTCCTTCCTTAGGAGCAAATGCTTAAGATGGCTGAAGTCATTGCATTTATTAGGGATTCATTTACTTGGAAGATGAGGGTTTCTTCTCGTCTATTGAAAATATTTTTTGAAAAAGTGATCTTTTTTGCTGCTGTTTTTTCACTCAGCTGTTGCATCGCAGTGCAGCAGCATGACACCTTATCTACAGTACAACATTTTATCCCCTTCTTGGCTGTTTCTTAAGTTGAAAGTTACTGGGTAAGAGGGTTTAATGCAGTCTTAATTTTGCAAAGTTCAGAAAATTAGCAGAGCTTGTATTTTCAGACAGCTAATTCTGGAGTTTACAAATTGCTCTTATGTGGTTCAAGTGTTCACCACCAAGTATAAAGGAACAAGGTGAAGATTCAGATTCCAAATTATTGATTCTGGGTTAGTACATGTGGACCCCATCTTCCTTTTCAAAGGGGAAAGCCAACATGGATCTTCTGCCTTGAAGTGATTTTCGGATGGTCCACTTGTATTTGTTAAATTTGAGCCATGTTGATTGTCAGGTTAAAAGAAGAAAAGAAATGCAAGGAGGTACCTGACTGAAAATGAACTTTGGTATATGCCGGAAAGAAAAGTAAAAGCTTCAAGTTACACTATTGTATGAGCAACCTGCACATGCTTATCTGCCTGCAGGAGACATGACCGGGCGGGTGTGGTCTTTTAAAACTTAAACTGCTCAGGTTTATGCAATTCAGCTTTTCTGTGCCTTCTGTCATGCCACAGGCCTCGCCGTGTGAGCCGGGCGCCAGCAGCTGCCTGCCTGCAGCGGGGGCTGAGCGCAGGCCCTGCCGCGCAGTGCCAGCCCCGGCCTGCTGAAGCTACACCTGCACGGCTCCCTGCAGCGCCTGAGAGACACGGCAAAGCCACACACGTGAGTTGAAAGGCTCGTCTCTTTCTTTGCCCTGTTCCTACTTTTCCCCCTGAGCTTGGCATGAGTTGTTCCAGAGGAGCAAAGTTGCAAAAAATGCTCTGGTAAAAAAGCCAGCCCTCAGGTCCAAACCTCAGCCTGCACACTCTAAGAGTGCCATGCAGCCAGGCAGTGAGAAATATCTACTGTGTCTGTCATTAGTGATTCAGCTTCCCCACAGCCTAATGCAGAGCTTGTTTGCATAATCTAACAGAAATGGCTGTATAACATACCTGTAGGTTGCTGTGCTTCTTGGTAGGCACTGTTAAAATACTACTTACATACATACGTGCTGGTATACAAAAACACTGCTTAGTTCATAGCCTTTTTGTTAGCTAGATGTGCTTGGGTTTCTGTCTTCCCCGTTGCTAAGAAGGTCTATTTCTTCAATAAAGTGTGTTGAAATCCAAACAATTATTTGTGGAGAGGTGCCATTTTTACTGCAGCTGCTTTAGCCCATCGCTTTATTAATCCTCTGGAAACCCATTTCTTCCCCTCCCCCAGGTTAAAACCCACAAAGTCTCGCTGCAGCTGTAGGAGGTAAATTGAGGCTACATTCACCGCTGCTGTATCTTCCTGCTTGATTTTATGCATAGAACTGCAGCTGAGGTGAGAAAAAAACCAGAACTTGATTTAGTTTTTATCTTCAGCTCATGTTCTTCACACTTAAGCTTACACTCAGTTCTTTGCTCAAAATATCTTGTAATTCAGTACCAGTATATGCAGCAATTGCAAACCTGTGAATATATATGAATAGTTCTTATAAGTTTTATTTCTATCCGTAAGACTGATTGTTCGTGTGAGAACGTGTATATTCACTGTGCCAGCTCAGAACCCAGAACAGCAATGAGAATACGTGGACATCCTCACTCACCAAAATGCATACTTAGAGTACTCGGTAGGCAAGAGGTCCAAGTACATAAATCAGAAGGAACCTGTTCACATGTTTAAACTTTTTAAAGCTTTGGGTTTTTTCTAATGACCAGGGATGGACCGCTTGCATCAAGCTCTCTGCCACTTTTACATCTGCCAAAGAAAAACACAAAAACCAGAAAAGGTGCATATTAACTTGTATGTCATGTTTTTCTATGATGCCTGATAACTAGGAAAGTGTTCCTTCAACAGCAGGAAAAGCAAGATAACCTTAGGTGACTGTACTGGGCACTATGAAAGGCACTTACTTTCCCACAATCTGTTGTAGAAATGGAGCTCCCACTACCCAAAACACTTTTCATTTGCTCGTTCAGGTTCATGCAGAACAACATCAAGGCAGTTCCATCACTTCACTGAGACAGCAGTGTCTCTTATCTGCTGTTGTTGGAAAAGCACAAATGCTGATCTGCAAATAAAAGCCAGAAATCACTATCAGGAATTTGGAAAGCTTCTGGTGTGTGAGGAGTTGTATCCTCAATACTTCCATCTACTTTCCTAAGACTGAAAATTACTCTTAAGGAAGTGATCGTTACTAATTTGCTATTTTATTCTTTCACCCCAAACCTCAGAGCCTACGTGTATTTTCCAATGATATAAATTGAATCAATCTGGGAAAGTTTGTCTCATTGTTGTCTTATCCTTGCTCCCTGAAAACACTCTCCCACTGCTAATTTCTCTTACTTGTTTGTGGTCCTGTAGAAGTATCCACCCCTTTGCCCACATGGGCTCTGCTTTTGTAAGGATATTCCAAGTCCTTGTGTTTGAACATTAACTGCATCAGGACTTCGTTGTAGCATAGAGTTGGAAAGAGGAATGTCCCTGGCTCTGAGTTGTGATCATCTACTAGAAAAGAAAATTGAGTTGTCTTTTGGAAAAGTTTGAATGTGCTGGCATCTTCCCTAGCATAGTGTTTCTTTAGTAAAATGGAAATAAATTTTGCATGCAGGATGAGATGATAGATTAGCTCAATTTCACTGCAAACCAGGAAATCAAGCAGCATTGTTTCCAGAAGGAAAGTAAATTAATACAGGCTTTCAAATGTAGAAAGTCTCCTCAAGGCTGGCTGCTGGAGGGAAGCAGTCTGGTATTTCTGAAGATGTCAGCCATGTCTGCAGGGCTGGGTGCTGCCACCTGGCTCCTCTCACTGTCGGGGCAGATGGAGGCTTGTGGCTGATTTGGAGGGGCTCTGTGGCCAGAGCCTTTTGAGGAGGTAATGAGACCCCACTCTTGTCATATGGGGGGATACTGGTGTCCTGCAATGCTGTCCGACTGAGCACTTGTTTGCAGTGCACGCCCAGTTCTTTCACAGAAATTAGAGGCTGGGATGGACACAGATGCTGTTGATCTTTCCAAGGCTTTCCCTAAAGGCTCAACCTGAATCTGCAAAAGCAATCATTATCTGAATCATGGAATTCAAAAGGATTCAGCACAGAAGCCAAACTTTCACCTTCAATACATGTTCAGGGAATGGTTAGTTGGCAGTTCCTGTCGTGTACAACTGCTTTCCACTGTGTCCTGTTCTCATCCCTCTCGGTAAAAATCAATTCCTTCTTTACAAGGAGCTAAACACTGAAACTTCCTACCTGTCTAGCTGTTCATGGAATCCTCTCATTGGTCCTCCAGTTTCACTTTAATACACCAGCAACATTCTTACTGAAACAAAGATTCTTAATAAAATAAATGGGTTTTATCTGCCAGAAATTTCTTATTAAGGAATGCTTCCCATTTCTCTCTCTGGATTGGTATATCTTTCAGAAAATGTCTTGTTTGAAAGCAGATAAATTTTGATTGATTCCTGTCTACTTTTTGCTTGTCTTTTCCTTAACCTTTTGCTTTCCATGCTTACAGCTACATGATATAGATTGTGTTGAAATACTGATGTTAAAAAAGTATAGGTGATGCTATTATCTTATTTTCTACTACAAAGCTGATTTTTTACTATATATTTAACAGTATCAGTTCTCACAGGATTTTACAAGTAGAACCCAGTGCTCAAAAGTATAGCTTTGGGTTCTTATAGTTTCAGTCTGAGAACTCATCTACTACTACTGCTATTTGAAATAATATCTCAGTTTAGATCCAGTCAGAAAGGGTCTGAGGCACTGAAATAAATATGACTTGTAGGAGGAATTTCAAAGAATTAAAAAATCCCCTTGCCTGCCTGCACACAGGAGATAACATCTGATTGTGAGAAAGGATGCAGGAAGCAGGACAGTTTGGGCATGTAATTCCTAATTGATTTCTCATCACGGGACTAAACAGCACACAATTGGTCTTCAAACCCACAGAACCGGTTCTGGAAGCAGATATTAATTCAGCCACAGTCTTAACTATCTTTCCCAGGCTGGTGTCATTCATGTGTCCTGGCTGACAAAACCTTAGTAAATCTCTTGTTGTTAAGGGGAATATTACAAGGCCATCAGCAACACATGCATGTTAATTAGCAATGGGCTTTGGGGAAGCTCCCTTGAAGACCCAATTAAAGCAATGATGAATCAAGTCCAATGAGTAGTACCACACTCAGGGATGTTGTTTCCCAGCACTGAGCAGATGAAGACAGAACCAGGCTCTACAGGATGTGTTTTGGTGGCTGAGGGCTTGGTCACTATAATAAACAAAATTTACTTGCTGAGACTTTTGTTGGGCAGGGAGCATAGTCATTATCCTGCTACAAAAAAAAAAGGTGCCCTGGAACAGAAACTATTGCACAGCCTCATCTAGAGAGATGTGCTTCCGCTCCTGCTTGAGTACTTTACGTTTACCCAGTCCTTTCAATTTTAAACAGTTATAAGCTCTACTGCATACCTAACTCCCAAATTAGCAATAGGGACTATTAGCAGATATAAATGGGCACTGTCAGCACTACTTTGTAAGAGAGGTCTGTTCAAGAGCCAAAATGTAACTTGTGTCAGCCCCAGAAAACTGATAGTCAGACCACAGTAACTGGGCACTGGGTTCACCAGTGTTCAGTATATCTCCCTCTTTCCAAGAGTACATTTTTCTCAAATGTGATATTCAGTACTCAGCAGTACATAAAATTGTAAGGTCATCAAAATTTCTTCCCCTTGCCCACCAACATTTCTATTTATGGCTGCATATTGTGTGTTTTCCCATCTTTTTGGAGGCTGCCCATAGGCTGTACCACTCCCTTAAGTTGTTGAAATTTACCTGCTGACTACCTTACCAGGGCTTGTGCCCTCCTTTATCCAGGGTCCTGAATGGAGCTGGGCCCCAGCAGTTGTGACCCTGGGACTGAGTGTCAAGGAATGCTTTCAGATTGCGCTATTTTAAACAGCAGAGTGTCACTGTACTGTGCAGTTCTTCAATAAGGACCATTTTTTCTGCTTAGGATTTGTTTATTTAGTCATTTTTGTGGACCCAAGTAGCAGGAGGAGGAAAGAATAAGATACAAGTATAATTTAAGTTATAGACATTTACAGACCTATAATTTAAATTGTATCTAGTATATAATATTGAACAATACTTTTCATTATTTTATAATACATAATATAACAATTACATCTAAATCATAGTACAGGAGTTAGGTGAAACATATATAAACTTAAGATACAGATGATTTAATCCTTGCTCCACTGAATTTCCTTAATTTTTCCTTTGAGTGCAATGGGCCAGAGGTTTTAACCCAGGCATTTACTTCTATTATTTAGACAAGTTACTCTGGGGAGCCAACTGCTGCAAGCTGCTGCTGTCCCCCCAACAGGCGCAGGTCCATAAAGCAGAGGATGCAATACTAGAAGTCAGGAGTTTGTGAGGGCTTTCCCTCAGATCAGGTCTAAGAGCATCTCTGTGGTCACCTTGCTGCACCAGGATTCCTGTGACAGAATCTGGGCACTGTCTCCAGTGGCATGGGAGCAGCCAGCTCCCCTTCCCCTGCTCACCTAACCGAGTAGGTGCTTCTAACCATGTGGGTTGCTTCTAAAAAAAGGTCCCCACAGGGTGTTGTGAGAACTCATTAAGTAGTTTGCCAAGTATTAAGAAACTCCTGGATCAGAGAAGCAGTTGTAAAGGTACAGTGTAATTAAAGCATAGTTTAATTTATTATGTGTTATTAGCAGGGTTATCCATCACATGTTTCATGCTTTGTAGTTATTAAATGTTATCTCATGGTCACATGTGAGAAGATGCTGTGTGGTCTGAGGGTGGCAGGTACCCTGGCGTGGGAGCCAGGTTTAGGTGTAAGGTTTCAATGTCCTGAGGGGAAGAAATCTTCCACTTCTCTTTTGCTCCCTCTTCATCAGCTCCCTCTTCCCTCCCCTCTCTGGGAGGGTAGAGAAGTAGCATCACCCACCTTCCCTGCTGACCCACTTGGGGCCCTGGGAGAGGATTGCAAAAACAGATTAAGATTTACTATGAAGCAGTATTAAGTCAAGATTTTCACAATCCCATGCAATTTACTCTGCCTATTGTATTTTTATTTTAACGTTAAGTAGGGCAGCCTGCACAGAGCACACGTGGTCTGCAGTGCCTATTGCAGAAACACAGCAGACACCCCTGCAGCAGGGACCAGGGATGCTCTCCCCCATGCAGTTCGCATGTTGTACCTGTTCCCAGCTTAGCAGCATCTTAGAAGGCAGCTGGGGCACGTGGTTGTCCAGCCACAAAAATACAGTTCTGTCATCTGCTCAAATGCCGAAAGCAAGCTTGTGGTATTTGTGAGGCTGCCAGTCTTGGCAAAGTCAGACGGAGGAGTCAGCCAAATCAGAGTGGTAGTGCACCTTTTGTTACATAACCAGCCATGTCATTTTATAATTTAGTATGTGAAATGCCGATGGCATTTATTATGTCAATTAGGATGAGCATATGTTTAGGAAGCCCTTGAGGAGTCAAGCATAATTGCTCACATAACCTTGCTCTGACCACATGATTGACTTCCTTTGAGCAGGTAGACAGTGTGCCTTTGGGAAGCAGTTACCCACAGCCTGCCCATTTTGCTACAACTCGTCTTCACACTTGGAGTCTGAGCTTATCGTTCAGGCATAAGCTGTTGGCCCAAGTCTGGGTTTACTGAGCTTTGGAAAGAGCAAGAAACAGAAGTTACTACCTTAACCATCAGTGTTTGACAACTAGAGACATGCCAGCAACAAGTCTTCTTGGAAGTACTACTTTCTACTGAGGTGAGTTCATTCCTAGGACATTTTCCTTATAGTAAGGAATACTTAACCTGACGGATATGTACTTACTCAGATCTTGTCTTCACTCAGAGCTTGTCCAGCTGTTCCTAATATCGTCAGTACTTCTGGGCTGATAGGTTTTTTTATTTTTATTTTAACATGCTGAGTAAAGTTTTGTATCCATGAAATCATCCGAAAGAGCAATCCAGGTTTGCGTAGGCATGTGAGAGACAGACAAAAAAACCAAATATATTTCCATACATTCCTAACAGACATTTCAGCTACATAATTCCACAACAAAAAACTTTTTCCAACACTGGTTAATTCTGTAAATTCCAGCATGAGCCACAGAGAAAAAAAAATCTTTTCAAACAGTCTGGTTCTGGTTTTAGAAGTCACTTTGCATGCAGGCACAGTATGACATTGCTGTTGGGTCTCAGCTTGAGCTACAACTTAAAAAGTTGGGGTTATTCACCTACTGTACTGTACCATTGGGTTTTTCTATTCCATTGGAAATGCCTTTCATCACTAAAGGCTCTGCAAAGTACTTTGATTGTTATAAGCTCTGAGAAGGACTTTTTGACTATTAATAGCTTTGAAAAACCAGCTGTCTTAAAACTGGTGCCAGGCAGAGGAGAGGTTTTGGAACTCCTGTTTGTTGTCTCAGAGACGTTCTATATTGATGTGCTGAACTTTTAAATACAATTATTTTCCTCTAAGAGCCAGTTATAACAGTCTTTCCTATCATCTTAAAAGTCAAGATGAATTCTTACCTGCTAAATTGATATCTCCAGGATTCACAACTCTCCTCCAGCTACTGGCTTTTTACCTGAAGGTATGTATCTTGCCTCTGCCCATAACAAATCTCCATCTAATTACACGTCAGGCAGAAAGAAAATGTTGTGATTCTTCTTTAGCCAGAATAGATTTAAAAATAAGTGGAAAGACAGGGGAAAAAAGAGAGAGCAGAATATACGTAGTATGAATTCTGGTCAGAAGGCATGATGATATGGTTTTGGACACCTTAATGTTTTATAAACTTCCTTCCAACAAAGTTTCACATCTAGGCAAACTGACTCACCCCTTTGGCCTTTAATGCAGCTATGCCAAGATTGGTGCAAATTATTACATGATATTTTGTAGCCAGGTCTTTGAAATGTGAATCACTGTCTTTTTTTAATCTAAAAGACTGTATAATACATATTATTGAAGTATGGGTCATTCTATAATGTTTTCCACAGCTGCTGTATAGTACCACCTTGAACAGTAAAGTCAGTGTAATCTATAAAAACTGCAGTTGGAGAGAAGCAGTTGGTACAAACCACGGTAATGTGAAACCTGTGAGGCTGTTACCAGGGAAGACAGTTTGATGAAAGGTAGGAAGTCAAAACAGTTACTATTTTACTAATGACAAATAGTTTTCTAAAAGCATTCAACCTCATACTTCATTATAAAACCCTGAATACTGAAAAGTGATGTGATCTTACAACCCAGATTCTGGTAGGAGCAGTAAGGTCACAGCTAACCCTGCATAACTGAGGACTGTGTGCTTTTGCTTGAGAGGGTAAGGAGAACCTCTGCTCCCTCGTAGCCATGAGCCACTCTTCTCCCCAGTGAGGGTGAGCCACTAGATGGGGACAATGCCCACATCTAACCTGCCCACATCTAGCCAGTGGCAGCTGGGCTGAGGCTTCATTAAAGAGCTAATTCTGTAGCTGTGAAAGCTGTCGAGCTTCCTAGCAATTTGATGTGGATATTTTTTAACACGGGCAAGATGGCAGTCTCCAAGCCCTCAGCAAAGAAGCTGATTGTCAAGAAAGGCAAGTATCAGCTGCAACATGTTCACAGCTAGAGTGGTGAAAGGAAGGCCAGGTTAAAGCATCTCTGGAAGAGTAAGGAGCTCCTACCCTTCCCTGGCAGCTGTGAATGATGCTGTGGCAGGGTGGTTTCCATACATGCCTGTGGACCGGCCCCTTTGGCCATACAGTGCCTTACTGACCCACATAAATGGATAGCTGTGAGTCACTCAGAGATGCACATTTGTAGGAGATAAGAGCCCATGCTGGGATTGGGGGAAGGCTGCAGAATGACTTTGCTATCATAATTTAGCTAAGAAGAGCACAACAGCTCTGTCAGTAGAACCTTCATCTCCCACGGGTTGTACAGCAGAGAAACAGGGTGTGAAAAGGCATCTTTTTAATCTGCAGATACAGGATTTGTTATACACATGCTCTGAGTATGTATAAAACAGGAACATTAATAAAAGGTGTCCCTTAAACACAGAGAGAAAACCAAGCTACCAAACCAACTAATATTTGTCATTCTTACTGTGCTATTTAGAATCCATTTCCTTTATCATGCCACTCTTACCACTGACTGAAGATTTCATTACCACCAAGCCGTACTACTTCAGAATGAACTACTGCAGCTAAATTCCTCTTACTGAGGAATGAGCTGCTGAGTTCTGCAGCTCATCTGTTCCGCTCCTCTGTTTTCCAGTGACGCCTGCTCACTGGCTTATCTTTCCCAATTTGTGATTTAAACCGGTAGCTGCTCCTCCAGGCTCCATGTCACTGTTTCTCTGGCCTTTAGGCATCTGTTTTAGTCTTTCTTTGATAGCCGCTTCCACAATATCTTTCATCACTTAATTGTTTTTCCTTTAGCTTTTTTTACTCATTTTTTGCTACCTGAAGTTTCTCCCCTTCTGTGCCATGCTACTTCCAAGTGCAGCCTCCTGAACTGCTGGGTTAATATTTGACTGTGGCTGGGCAGAGGCAGTGTGGGGTTCTGCCACTCTGCTTGGCAAGCCCTCTTCTTGCTAGGCTGCTGCCAGTGTAACTATGGTGGTAAGTCAGAATTTAAGCTTAAGATTAGTTAAGTGCTTCACTGGGATGGGATAACTATGGATTTGTTATTGCAAGGAGATACCTACCTCTACCTACTTTTCATGTTTACTGTCCTGGCTTTTTGTGTGGGTTTGTTCTGTCATTCTCATACATGCTTCTTGTGGCTGCAAATTCCTAAGCAGTGAAGACCAGTAAGATGCAAAATTCTTCAAATCAGTGCAGCCTGTTGGGTAACTTTTTAAAAAATGGGTTATCATGACAGTGCTTTTCACTGTGGTCACGGCCCTGTGATTATTTTATGCCCTGATGTGACCATTGTCATTACAGCTTGTGGCTGAAAACTTGGTAATATGGACATCCAGATAACAATGTTCTTCCTTCACCATTTGCACTGTATTCTTGTGCTTCAGGTCTCTGCCTTGGACTGAAGCTTGGTTCACCACAGTGTCACAACACTGTGACATTCTTACAAATCAGTACTTGATTTTCTTTATCCAAGCCAATTGGTGCTAGGTGCTGTAAAACTATGCTAAATCTGGGACCTGAGTTGTTGAAAACTTCCTGCACAGCAGGGAAGTGGCAAATGCTGGTGATGTCTGCTTAGGCATGGGACCATCACCTCCTCTAAGAACTTCTCCTGCCAATCATCCTTGCAAGAATCACCCTCTCTCAATATGGCTCTGACTACAAGAAGAATGAGACTGCCAAGATGACATCCGTGTTCTGCTGAGGCTGCCAGTGGTAGCTGACACCAACTCAAAGGAACATAGGATTCCTCCCCTCTGTTTTCCCATCTCTTCCTCCCTGAAGGACAGGGCTTGAAGAATAGAGGTTCAGCCAAGAAATTATTACCTTTCCTGTTTCACTGTGGTTTACCATCTACCTATGCAGGTTTTCTTGCTCAAAGTGTACTTTTGTTTTTTAGTCATAGGTACCGGATGAAGTAGAAATATGCACTAGTACTCAATAGGTCAAATTTAAATCCCTTCTCCCCTCTCTTCTGCAATGTTCAAGAGGAACTAAGACTTTATACTTCCTAAAAGGACATGATACTAATTATGTAGCTATTATATGACAGCACATAAATGTTATAAATACAGATGACTGCAAACATTGCAAAGAGCATCTGCCTCTGATTGAATCTGTGTAGCAGTTTTATCACACACCCTCCATGCTAACTCTGTTAGTGGGATAATCACTTCCCAAAGATGGCAATCATTCCATTGCTTGATATGTCCAGCAGTTTCTGAAGGTTCATTGGTGAATGTGGACCAGGTTAGCCATAAGGGGCTGAGATTTTTTTTCCAGAATTTATATTAGTATGTAGTCAAAATTTTCTAAATAATAGACCTCATAGGACTTGAATTTCATGTTCTAAAAACTCAGTGCCTGTTACTAATAAATGTGGATAGTTTTGTTTCCCTGTGCTGTAGCAGGTATTTGTAATTTACATAAACATTGTAAAATTCAGGTGCAATTCCTCACACCTGCCCTTTTCCACTAGCATTGCATTATTAATATGTCAGATTGATGAAGAGTATCTGTAACATGGCTAGGACAGTCAGACTTTGACTCCTCTGGGGTTTCTCTCATCATTTTTGCTGCAGCACAACATGGCCTTAGGGCAGTGGTGCCTCTCTCTGTTGTCATTGTGAAAATAATTGCAGTAGCTTTGGAGCTGCAGTACTCTTTCCAGCTGTAGCTAATTTGGATCAGGGGCCTTGCTGTGTTGTACATGTGGAAGTGGGGAGAGGTACTTTCAGGGTTAGGGCATGAGGTTGGGAAGGGGTGGCTCAGATGCCCATGTACCTGTTCCTGGGGGCTGCTCTTTCCTCAGAGCAGGGCTTTGGCTTTAGCTTGCAGGTTGGCTGATGGGAGCTGTGTGTTGGGTCTCCTGCCAGCAAGCAGCAAGAATTCTGTCCTTGAGAACATCCATGAGGTGACAAAATGCTGGAGTTGGCTGTATTCTGGTATGTGGTGCGTAGGGTGAGCACCCACATGGATGTACTGTGTGTGGTGGTGCAGAGGACATGGCGGGGGAGTGGAGAAACAGCAGGATGTTGCCCACCCCCTTGGTTGCTCCAGGTGCAAAGCATTCTGAAAATTCTAAAGATAACAAATCTTATAGCACAGTGCTATTTTTGTCATGCATTATTGGTTTCTAATTAATTTTACATCTATTTTAAGAATGATGCAAGCTCCCAAGCCATGTGTTGCCACTCTTGCAAGCAGTCCTGTTGACTTGAGATGGCTCCCTCCATCAGCGAGGGATATGGAGAGCATGGACACCTGCTCACAGCCACCCCACTTCATCTAGAAGTTATCCAAGAGCTTCCTACATGAGCCACTTACAGGGCCAGATAGTCTCCACCACAGCCCGTGATAATTTTTTTAGCTCATTTTATTTTGCTGCCACCTTAGTAGAATTAAATAATAATTCCTATATTAAGATAACAGGTGGAGCTGCTACCTGCACTATGGAGAAATGTTTGTTTCTTCACAAACAGCTTTTCATAAAGCTCTGGTGAATATTTTTACAAAAGGATATATTTGACCCAGTTTGGCGTATTTTAAATATTTGCAAGGGTTCTAACAGGCAATGATTTTAATTCCAGTGAAGCTACTGCTAATCAGGAGACAGAGCTTATGCAGAACTCTCTCTTGCAAGCAAAAACAGGCACTTAACATAATTGCTTCATAAGAATAAGATCTAGCAAAACATTGAAGAGAATGTTTGACATTTAAACATCTGGTTCGTGTTAGTCGGGCTATTATTTTACCTTCATGCCAGAAAAACCTGCCATGTTAAAGTTTAATTTCTCAGGTTGAGAACCCATGAGCTTTGCATAAAAATAAGGGTTTATTTATATGAAAATATGCTCTGTCATAGTCAGATTTTTCTTATTATTCTTTCCCTCATTTGCCCTCAGACATGGGTGTCTGAGGCTGACACATTGTCTCAGCAAATTAAGTCAAGCTGAAAGCAAGGGTGCAGTTTTAAGGCAGAGCAGCAAGTAAGATTTACATTTTCAAGCAAGAGCGGTAATTAGGCCATTGCATATTTTATATCTTCATGTTTGTTTTCAGAGTGGTATATCAAAATAAGCATAGAAGTAATGAGACATAAGTGCTCCAACAAGCAGTTGGGGTTCATCAAGTAAAAACTACAAATTACTCTTCAGTTTTACTGCCACCCACAGAGTTTATGTCTTTAAAATACCAGCAGGTAGGTGTTGTGGCCAGAGCTAGGGTTTTTAGCTAGAGACATACTTAGGTTTCTGTATGACAAATTATAAAGGGAATAGACCTTCTTTTGAGCAATACACTACTTAGCATTGTGCTGTGGACTTCAGTATGTAAGGTGTTTGGTTTTTTTGCAGAGCAAATGAAATTTTGAAGTGGTTATGCTGCTGCAGATGGTTATAACTGTTTGATGGCAGGCAGGCAATCTTTGAATGCAGGGCTACAGGTCCCTTGCTGCTGTAGTATGAGAATGGTCTACAGGGTCCCAAGCTCTAAATTCTCATGACCCAAATTATCCTCCCTCTGGCTACGATACAGTGTTTGTATGCCTGTGTGCATTAGGTGAAGCTGCTGCTCTCCCTTGCTGTGCTGAGCAAGCAACTTGGCCAGCAACCTTTATTCTTACCTATATTTCTGCACACAGTCTTGCAGTGTTTGCCCACACACAATGCTACTTTTCTGGCAGAAGTAATGTGGCCACAAAATCATTTGACTGGAACTGCAATTATATGTCATTTAAGGTTTTCGACCATTAAATGCCTGTAGTATTTCTCCCTATCTTGATATCTTTCTTTACAATGAAAGTATCTGTGTAAATTAAGCTAGATTAATGAGAAAATATGTCCCTGGAGTTAATTCTCTCTTTTTTTTTCTGCACCCTTCTTTGCTTTACTCTCCCATCCCAAAGACACAATCCTTTCCTAGAACCTGATACAATACTTCATATCCAGATACTATAGTACTTCATAGCCAGTACTTCATATCCAGATATACTATAGTACTTCACAGCCAGTACTTCATATCCAGATACTATAGTACTTCATAGCCAGTACTTCATATTCAGATACTATAGTACTTCATAGCCAGTACTTCATATTCAGATGCTATAGTACTTCGTATCCAGTACTTCATATCCAGATAAGAAAACACAACCCAGAACATAATCATTCGGCTTTCCTCCCCACAGATCTGACGGCACACAAGCCTTGCTACAGCTCTCACAAACAGAAAACGGGCTGGGTATTCCCACCTGCCCCCTTTTGAATTGCATCAATTCTGATTATGAGCCAGAAAGAAGAAGAAATGGAGGACAGCTCCCCGCCACTGTGCGTCACCTGTGGCCAAGCGCATTTACCGGAAGAAAACCACTTGTACAGCTACACCGAAGAAGTAGATGATGATCTGATATGCCACATTTGCCTGCAACCTTTGCTTCAGCCATTAGACACGCTCTGTGGTCACACCTTCTGCACAGCCTGCCTTACAAACTTCCTTGTGGAAAAAGACTTCTGTCCCATGGACCGCAAGCTTGTGATTCTCCAGACGTGCAGGAAGTCCAGCATACTAGTGAATAACCTCCTGGATAAGCTAATGGTTAGCTGCCCTTTCACAGAACACTGCTCAGAGGTTGTGCAACGTGGTCACCTTGAACAGCATTTCCAAACCCAGTAAGTTGTTGTTGATAGACCTTTTCTCACTCCTTTTTTTTTTTTGAGTAGAGGAAAAAATACCTTCAATTAATACTGGTCAAAATAGACACCTAACATAAAGAAAGAGTTGTTTATTTCACTCCCAATGAACACAGTATCATTAATTTTGAGCTGAATTTAGTCCATTGATAGTCCAAGATATAGGCTATATCTTACTCTTTTTTTAGAACCAAATGCATCAATGCATGTAAGGTACTTCATCCTATTGTTAGCAGTTCTGGATGAATACTTTGTGGTTAGCTGCACAATGACAATGTGTATGTAGTCCAAAGAGATCTGCATGTTTTGGGAAGCTGAGCTATTATAAATATTTTAATAGCTCATTATAAAAGGTTTTATAATTGCCCTTTCTTCAAACATTTTTTGAATCACAAATGACCTATATGAGAAGTAGAGCAGAAAATATTCCAGTTTGGTGTTGGTCTTTGAACTTGAGTGCTCCTTTTTTCCAGGTGAGCACTTACACAGGGCACCATGGGGCTCACAGAGAGACAGAATCTGGAAATCTGGCTGGATTCCCTCTCCAACCTTATCCCTCCTGGTAGCCAGGACACTCTCCATCCTGCCTCTGGGAGAGACCTCTCCAGGGAGCAGTTTGGCTCCTCTGCAATGAGAGAACTGAACGATTCTCTGTTTTGCAGAGTAAAAGCATGCGCTGCTGCTTTTGTCTTGCATGTTCTGCCTTTTGTAAGGAAATCAGAAATGTAAAGAGGTACTTCAGGGCTGTGATTTCTGACAGCACCCTCACACTTCGGCATGGTCTGCATAACAGCACCTCAGGTCTGAGGAGAGGTGGGGTCTAAGATGTGCCCTTTTCTGTGAGTTGTATCTGTTACCCAGTGAAATTACTTCCCCGGAAGTTTGCGGGTGTAAATCATGTTGCTAGGTGTGTACCTCTGTACGTGCAACGTGAAGGAAGCCTTGAGCAGCCAGCGTAGGGCTCCAGACTGTCCTGCAGAGACATGGCAGTACTGAGGACCAGAGCATGGCTGGTGAGCAGGCTGGTGAGCCAGAGAGTGGTGTGCTCACATGCTGCACACTTCACAGTCTGTGAGCCCACAAGCAGAAATGGCTCTGCAGCCTGCCACTCAACACGTCCTCATTTGCACTGGAGACATCATTTCCTAAAGCACCTGGATTCCCACTAAGAATTTATTCACTTGAAGATATTCACTAAGTTACGGTATCCTAACCAACCAAAAATGTGATGATTTTGTGGTACTAAAACTAAAAAAACCCACAAACCTTAGCAATGGATTTATTAATCCCTTGTGAAGGTTGTGAGACCATGTTTCACATGCTGGAGGTTTGGTGTTTGTGGATTGGGGTGCCCTTGTCCCCACATTTCTGGATCTGGCTTTCCCCATGAGGGTGCTTCTGGCTCAGTGGCAGCAGGACCCAGCCCAGGCCAGCAGTGCTCTGGGAGTTCCACCGTGTGCAGCTAAGGGGACAAAATAACAGAGATAATCATAATTTTCTGTCTTAGGTCAGTACTTCTCTAAAAGGCCTCAAATGTTAATTTCAACAGAAATGCAGGTAAGGGACTGTCAGTCTTCTGTGAGCTACTGTCACTGAAATTGTGTTTCTCTACAGATTCCAAGCACAAAATCTTGAACCCCTAGTGCAAATGCCCTTTCCCTTTGCTATACCTATAGCTGAATTTAATTTGATTTAGGCCTTCCTGTTTGTCTTCATTTTTTTAACAGTATGATGCTGTGGCCATAAAATTAGTAGGACACCCATTCCCAATTTACCCTCAACCCCCAATAAATAAGCAAATTGCAGTGGTGTTTTTTGCATGGAAGCCACACAGCTAGCACAACTTCTGATTTTAATGTTGATTTTCCTACGTAGATATGTGCAAGTCACTCCCGTGTCATAGTTTCTTTTCCTTAAGATATATAGTGAAAGGTACCCTTCACTATATATCTTACAGAATTGCAGTGCTATAAACAATGATTTTGTCCTGGCAAGTTTTATTCTGGCACTTACTGCTGAATGCCAGTGGCTTGGCCTGGATCTTCCCCTCAGGATCCTCAAGATCCTGTGCTTCTGGCTTGCTCGGCCTGAGCCCAAGCAGAGATAGAAAGAATTGTCTCAGTAACGTATTCCCACCATCTCTTGCTGTTGCCTCTTCCCTGTGTCAGGTTCCCTGCACCAGTCCCAGGTTTGCAACCCCCAGGAGCACAAGACTGGAGACGCAGTAGGGTCTTCCTACCCTAAAGCCTCTAATGTAGTGAAGTAAAAAACATTGCTACACAGTTGGACATTTTTCATCTTTGCTACTCATGACATGACTTTTCTTTCCTCAGAACGGTTGGGAGTGCTGAGTTACCTTAAGACCAAAGGGCAGAGACAGGAGAATAGGAAACCAAGGGGAACTTCTGCTGTTGGGGGTTTCAGCTTTACAGGGGGTAGGTACTGCAACCCCACTAGCATTCCCACGTGAGGGAAGAAATAGGAGGAAACATTCAGAGTGATCCCTAAAGGTGGACTCCTACATCCTTGTGCTTGCAGACACTGCATAGTACCTTTTTTTTTTTTTTAAGCACAGCATTAATTAATTATCACCTAAGGTATCTTATGCCTCTGCCTAATTTAATTGTTGGAAATGCAGCGCATTTCCTCTCTTGCCACTCCATCTCCAATTAATGGCAAGGAGAAGAATGTTGTGCTCTGTCATGCCCAGGGACAGATTAAACAGACTGAGCTGATGCTGTTCTTTTTAACTCTTGCAAATCAATAGAGGGAAGGGAAAATGTGTGATTTTACTAATAAAAAAATGCAATAATAATCATAAATATTTGGTGTCTGCCATGAGAACAGTACAGACCCCACCTGATATCTCCACAGAACATTATTGTGCTCTCAGTGAATAAATTAAAGTAGGCTCTGCTAGGGTCACCAGGGTGGTCAGCAGTCCTCACATTACTTGCATTATTCAGGTTCAGACCAGTCCTGGTTCTCAGAGAGAAAACAAAAGTTTGCCCTGATCAGAGATGAGGTCACTGATTGGACAAGGTGAGCTTGCTGTTTTATGCTTTGTAATTGATGAGAGAACTTTACCATTTTTTTTAACACTGGTTACCATGGAGCAGTCAACTGAAAGCATCCTTATTTAAAATGTTTGCTCTTGCATCCTTCAAAAAAACCCTGAGAAGATACATGTCCTTGGATTATTACAAGATTTAAGTTTGTACAAAAACATCTGACCGGATTTGGGGAATTCAGACTGAGATGCAAACAGCCAGCAGTTGGCTGTGATCTTTTGCAGTGTTTTACTTTAAAAAGGTGTGGTCTTATGATATCGCCTGCTACAAAACTCCACGGGGGGCATTTTTTTCCCCTCCTTGTCAGACAGCTACACCCTCCTGTGATGCAGTTTAGCTCGTAACCCATCTGCTTGTGGGCAGTGATGTAAACATACCAGCTGCCTCTGAAGAACCACTCTGAATCCTGCAGGAGGCAGGTCTCTTCCCCGAGCATCGCTCTCCTCTGCAGCATAAGTCACTGTCTCGCCAACCACGCTGTGCTGTCCCTAAACCCTCACATCTACCCATCTGAGAGTCAGATCGAGTAATCCTCTTACAGGTCAATGATTTTTGCAGTGTAGCTTCGTTTAAGGGATTTAAGCTCGATTCATAATGTGCTACCATTGCGTTGAAATGGAAAGGCTTGCTTAGAAGGGGCTTGGCTGGCACGAAAGCTTCTCGTTGTGTGTCCCACCAGCACAGAGAGACGGTGGGAAGGAGGAAACCTAGAAGCAGTGCCAGCACTGCACTGAAAATGAAGGCTCTCCTGTTACTGGTCCTACCTTGGCTAAGTCCTGCAAACTACATAGACAATGTGGGCAACCTGCACTTCTTGTACTCCGAGCTGTGAGTACGCACAGTCGCGCTGGCATCGTGCTCTCTGTCTGTCTGTCTGACCCGAGTGGCGGGAAGGGGCTCGCCATGAGCGTTTCGGGGGGTCTGTCTGCCTGTGTGTCTGTGCCTGTGCATACGTGTGAAGAAAATCCTGCAACGTCTTGCCAACAGCTTCACACCGTGCTGCTTCCCATCCGGAGGGCTAATAATAGCAGTACGTCCCCATTGCTTTCTGCCTTGGAAGCAGCCGAGACGTACTGAGTGAAGCTGCTTTTTCCCTTATCAACTTGTTTTTCTGTGCCGATGTTTTAGGTGTTCGTTGGTTTGGGGTTCATTTCCATTTCCAAATCCGTGTTTTTCCTTTATTTCCTGTAAATAGCCTTCTGGGGATCTGGGTATAGGGGAAGGCATCAGGATAGACACCCCCAGTAGAGCGCTGTCTGTGTACATGCATAATGTTCTGTGTGTAAAGCTGCATGCCTGTAGCAAAACGCTGAGAAGCCTTTCACCAGAAATAATTCACTTGAGACAGAAGAGAATTTTCCCATATTTCTGTTTTTGCCCACAGCAGAATGTTATTTTTTCTGTAAAGCAAATTTAACTGCAGCAATCCATTCATATATCTTCATGCTTTTAAAAAACCCACCTCAAACGACCCCATAGCTGGTCTTTCTAACCTGTAAAACAAATATTCTATGGTATCTTCTATAAATGTTACTACTTTAATTTGTGCTTGAATTTTATTGTACTAGTTAGTGGAGCTTTTATGACTAGAAATAGATATTTGTTTCACTATGTTTTCATTAATTATGTGTTGTTTGTATTTTAACAAATTGTAAACTTTCAAGATCTTCATTGAGATAACGAGTGAAATGTCTAATTGTCTCAAAAATGAAAAATTACTGTATTATGCCTACAGTGGGAGTATTTAGTAACAGTTGTGATTAGTACCAAAGAGACTAATTTTCAAATTATTTTGTCTCTACTGTCAGACAAAAATAGCAGTGTTTTGCAGAAACACAAAGTCCCCTTTTGAAATCCTTGTGTGATGTGCATGGCAACTATTAATAATTTAGTCACATTGCGTACAACAGCCTAGGATTTCTGTATGCTGTAGGTGTTTTTAGACATTTAACAAATTTAGTGTTGAGGATTGCAGCTATGTCCTCATTTTAATTTACTGGCATTTTGTTTAAGAATGTTAATTTAAAAAAAAACAAAACAAACAAAGCCAAAAAACACAAACAACAAACAAAAAACAGTTAAGCCAAGCAGGCTACAGGAGCAATCAAGCTCAAAACAGGGCAGATGAACACTTATAATGGAAACAATGGCATCTGGGACATCTAGTTTCCAGGAAAACAAACCAATGAGATTAATCAGAGCACAGGCACAGATGCAGCCTACTTGCTTTTCTTGGGGAATTCAGGTTCACTGATTCTCCCAGGATAAAGGGCTATGATGTACAGTAGCTATTCATCTCTTATTTATTTAGCCTTCTAACCCACAGAGATGTTAGTTGTGCTGAATGTCTGCCGTTGTTCTAATGGAGTGGGTGTGGACTGGGGCTTGGACGTGCATCTTCAGTTGTCAGCAATGGGAGGTGCACATCCCCTCTCCAGTACCCAGCCCTGGATGCTATCTGGCATCCTGCTGCCAGGAGCCAGTGCTCAGGGCCTCCCACACCACTCTGCCTCTGGCCAGGGCAACAGAAAGTGGGATTTACCGGGGCTGACACAATCCAAATGGGCACCAGGCAGTTTGACCTCCTTTCAGAATTTCTCCTTCTCCTCCACGTGTATGTAGTGCCTTTGGCTGCTGCTGGATGCTGCACAAGGCATTGATATACTAATCAGTGGGATGGATTCAAGGTCCTTTCTAATAACAGCACTTGAAAGAAAAATAAAATACTGTTTTCAGTCCTGTTTAATCAATTTATACAAATGTTATGACCTACAGGTTGCTTCTTCAGTTGCTTGGGCACTGCTTGGACATTTTTAATGCAGTTTTATGAGTGAAACAGATAAGCCACTGATGTCCAGGACAGCCTGACACTCAGGGACAAGGGTTAACTGCCACAGAACGTTTGTACCCCAAACAAGCATCTTAAATCTTTCCTCACAGCCACCTGAAGAGTCCCTGCTGTGTGTAGTGTGTCTGATGGCTTGCACCATGGCTCAAAACTAGATTGTAGTAGGCAGAAAGCATTTTTATCATTATCACACTATCTTTGGTTGCTGGTGAGTGCAAATACTGGCCTCAGTCAGGACTCATTATTTCTTGGCTGTCAGCCACCAGAAATACCAGTTGAGGAGGAAGAGCGAGATGATGGGTTTGCTAGCAACAAGGAAAGAGCTGGAGGACAGTGCGGGATGCAGTTACCATCACTGGTGCTGGCACAAGAGGAAGAATAAGGGTGCTGAGATTAACACTGCCCTGTCTCTCAGACAATCCATCTCTCCCTTTCTACTCTGTCCAAAGGTTATGTTATTTGTATTGCATTGCTGAGGTTTGCTTTAGTTCCAGGGCATTTTTGTTCCTAAATGTGGAATAGGCTACTTGGAGAATAGGGATTACAGCATAGCACAAAACCCATCTGGAGAGGCAGGCCCTGGAATCCAGCTAAGAAATAAAGAGATTTTAAGAGATTTGAAGAAGGGAAATGAGGCTGGGGAAAGGCTGTGCCAGACCTTTGCACTTCAGCTAGGTGCCACAGGTAGAAAAGGGAGGTGTGTGGATGTGTTGTAGTGGCACTTTATGGGATAGATGTTGGGTGCCACTATTTTTAGTTTTCTGTTAGCAGTCTGATAATTACAGGTATTCCCAGGAAGCCAGTACATGTCCCCTGATGTTGTCATCTGACTAAAACCACTTCCCTAGCTATTGTCTGTTGCTCTTCCCTAAGCACAGATCTTGACACAGATGTTGTTCCTGTCCTTGCTCTTTACCAAATCGTGAAGACCAGCATGGGGTAAGCCAGGGCTCTCCCTCTTGAGGAGAAGCCCATGGAAACATCTGACAGGAGAGCAAGAGAAACCTGTGAGATCTGCCTTGAGGGATCTCTGGGAGATGGGGGATGTAGCCACACCCACCCAGTGTCTTGCACTTGTAAGTGTCTGCCTGGGTGTTGAGGAAACCCTAACTCAGGATCCATGTCGTCTTCTTTATATACCTGCAAAGAGTTTGAAAGGTATCTGTTCTCTTTCTTTCTTATTTAACATATTTTCAGAGAGGAAATACTTGCCCTAGCATTCTTTTAAGTTGAGGTATGTTATTCCCTCCAGTTAAAAACATGGTAGTGGATCCAGAGACAGCCTGTGGTCTCTCTTAGGAGGCGTTCCTGAGTGTGATGGCCTGGTAACACTGCTCACACCATTGCTATCCCTCTCACATCAAAGGACAAGATATGTAGCAGGGTATTTCTCAATAGCAGGATTTTCTGCACCTTTAGCTCAAAGGGCCACATAGAAATAAAATTGAGGGGAAGGAGGTTGCAAGAGTAGGCAGTAAATAACCTCACCTTGTCTCCCTAAGGACATCAATCACATGACAGCATGGGATGCTTTTTAACCTTATCCCAGTTCAGCACGTGGCCCTGCTGACTGAGCGAGTGCCCGGGCTGGTGCTGGCCATTGCGTGTGCTCAGCACAGGTCGAGCCCTGGGAGTCCTTGGCAGCCACTCCTGTTGGCACTCTTTCCCTCAAAGGATTTAACAGCTCCTGGCCTTAGTCCCTGCTGGTAATACATCAGCTAGATCTACCCCACTAGTCTGAATCAAGCCATTGTTTTTAGAAATCTTTTGTTGGTTAGGTGGAAATGTACAACCTACACGTGAAAAAAAAAAAGTAAATTTTTTTATTACCCTTCTTCAGTTTTGCATGAAACTTTCCAGCACTTTGGGCTGGAATCACCAGTAAAATTTAATTTTTCTGTTTATTTAATTTAAAAAGAAGAGATGCAGGTGTCAGCTGTCTTCTAGTGCCATTGGGCACATTTTTTTATGGTAGAAACAGTGAGGTGCATTCTCCTAGCCCCCTTACAGCACTGAACTCTGCAGACAATTTAATTTCTGTTCAACTCAGAGGGGAAGCTTGTGTCTGGCTTCAAGTCTATCCTTGTAAAATATCCTCCCCACACAGAGGCTGGGGAGCACAGGACATGCAATACTCATGACAAAATTGATCAGCCTGGAGCACCTTTTGGGCTCATGTGTTAACCCACTACAAAAGCCACATGTTGGCTTCCTTATTCTGTGCAAAGCTGTGTTTCTGGAAATCTGTGTCAAAGATAAACTGTGAGGTTAATTAAAGCTGAAAGTGCTGGAAATCAAGGCTTGAATGGAAATATTCTTGAATAACAATATAAATGAAATGTTTAGGATATCTACATTAAATAGCCAGGACAAAACACACTGAGATAAAATTCAGAGGGTCTTTTCCAAGATGTTAGAATTGGATGTCTCTTGGAAAGCAGAACTGAGGTGAATTAAAACTGAGGTGAATTAAAAAAGAAAAGCATGAGTGTGTCTTTGGCTACCTTTAGCTTCATCCCTATGCTACAGCTTCACGAAGGGGCCAAACACAGAGTTGGTTTTCCTTCAGAATTCTGAGCTCTCCCCCAAAATCTCCAGCGAAGACCTACTAGTGTGCCTTTCTCAGCCTAGTCCCTCACTGCAGTTAGTCTCACCCCTCTCCACCATCTCTCTCCCTTCTACTTCTGTCCTCTGCCTCATACCTCTTTTGGTCCTTAGCTTTGTTTATTCCCTTCCTCTTTCATGTCTTGGTCCTGCTTTTATTGTGCTCCTTTGTATTTCCAGCCTTTAGATTTGCATAGGAAAGCTTGAAATGTTAGTACAAATAAGGCCAGAAAGCCCCTAAGTGGAATCTCATGTAGGTGAACTGAAAATATGCTGTATTATTGTTAAAAGTACAAAAAGAATTGTAATCTAAACTCTTAGTATTGAAGTGCCCAAACAGAATTTTCTAAATATATTGTGTGGCATTCAAGAGTGTTTTATGTTAGCATAGGAGTGCAATAGAAAGTTGACATTTAATTGACTGTAAATGTCTGGGTCTGATCACTCTTCAGCCAAAGATTAATTGCACTCCTTTAGCAGCACAGTAGGGTCTGGGTTTCTGCCCCACCTTCTGCCACCCTCTCACAGAGATGGTACCTTTCCCCACCAGCATATTCCCTCCTGGCTTCTCTGCATAGGTTAGAGGGTGCTGAGTTTTTGTGGAATGATTAAGTGTTACTGGTTAGCATTTTTTTCCCCAGCGCTATGATTCTAGGTTCAGAAATAAATTTGTCTAGGACAGCTCCAGAAACCAAAAACCCCATGAGAGCATTAAGAATATGTTGGTTCTGCCTGGGAATTTTGTGTATAAGGAAAATTGGCATTTTAGTTATAGGCTGAGAAATATCCTGCTTCATTTCCATCTATGCATGCAAAAAAAAGTTACCTTTACTCCAGTCATAGCTACCTACACACACTTGAGATCAGAATTAGACCTTTTATTCTTCTGGGTTTTTTTCTCAAGGCTTCTCACACCTTTGGAAAAGGCTGACATTGTCCTGTGTCAATCTCAACAAACACATTTTGTTGCCAAAAGTAAAACCTCAGCCAGCCAAAAAACCACTAAAACCCGGCCAAGATGGAAAGGCAATGCAACAATTATGGTTGGCAGAAAGGTTTCTTTTCATGAATGACTTATGTCTCAATTATGTTTGATTTTTCTGTAAGTTGCTCAAAAGAAAGGTGCTTACATGCCTGGCCATGTAACAGGAGTATGGAGGGGTCAAACTTTTATCCCACTTGGAGGCCCCCTCACAACAGGCAATCCACTTTGGAATGGGGACCAAAAAGGGCAAAACACCAAAGGTCTGGGGGGGTAGGAGGAAGGAATGAGGTGGTGGGAGTTACATGAGGCTGGTGATCACTCACAAGCAGCAGACTCTTGTTTCTTGCCTGACATTAAGCCACACAGGCCGTATGCCGCAAGTTTGGCAGACCTCTGCATCTCTCTGACAATTAACCTAGTTTAACACTGGCACTGGCAGCCTGACAAGGATATTTTTCCTTGAGCTATTTCTCTGACAAATCTGCCAGAGCAGGGCTGTCCTGCAACGTGAGGATAAGCACTGCTCTTGCAGAGCTCTTATGCCTGTCGTAGCTTAAATCCTGCTCTGAATACTGGTTCTGAGATCGGCCACAATGCACCTTGTTACACTCTAGGGAAGCCAGACTAGCAGGTCTGAGTGTCTTCTTGGATATCTTTAACACTCTTGACCTTTTGGGGGAATCTGCCTTTAAGGTCCCCAGTCCACAGAGTAGCTAACTGCATTTCATGTCCTTCTCCATGATAAGAGCTATTGTTCAGGGGCTAGAACTGATATTCTGCATCTTGGCATGTGACAGCATGTCTGAACTGCCTCCTGGAGCCATGCAGTAACTGGGTGCACAAGGATGCCAACAAGCACAGGACGCAAACCCAGAGGTTTTGTAGTAACATTGAGGCAATGTTGGACTAAGAACAGCCTGTGTGGCAGCATGCAGGTCACTGCTTGGGGCTTCCCCTTTCAAAAGCAAGGTCTGGGCTGGTCCCTCTATGTTGAACTGGTACCTCAGTGGAGGTATCTGTTAGTCAATGACATGTCACATGTCATGACTAAACCCCCACTAACACCACAGAATTCCTGGTTTGGATCTGAACTCTGTTTTGGGATTAAGAAAGTGAATTGTTTTTGCAACATCTTAAAAAGATGAATGAACCCCTTGGCCTCAGCCAAGCTGCAGCTGGTAAAGTCTGCATTTCACTAGTGAATCCTTGGGCTCTCCCTAGCACATGCTTTATCCATTCATTTAATTTATTGATTGACAACAGATTTTGAATACTGAGCAAGGCAAGTTCAGCAGCAGCCCAGTGAAATGGCTGGAGATTTCAACAGATGTACTTTTGCACAAAGAAAAAATTCTGTAAATCATCCATAACTTTTACATGGTGTACAATATTTCCTCCCCACATGAAAGAAAGTAAGCTGACTGTAACAGTGGGCAAGTCAAGCCATACATTCAGAATTTTTCTTTGTCATTTTGGTTGGATTTCTGCTGGCAGCATTCTCAAATTTTATTGACAAAGTCTTGTTCTCCTCAGCAGCGCAGGCAGAAAACCAGATTTGTAACAATGACACCTTGCCATTGTCTGTATCTCCTCCCATTCTCTCTTTTTATCAAGGCACTGGGCTGACTATAGAGGATACCTGGGAGAGGAGAAAGAAGTCACCATTGACTCCTCTGTTTTAATGGAGTTGTCTTGCTCCATAACATTGCTGTGACACGTGGTATGAAGTAGGTTAAGACAAGATATTTGTAGTTGCTGGAGCCATCTTAATTTTTATTTGCTCTTCTACTGACTTACAGCGTGTTATTTACCTGAATAATGTAAAATAAGTGAATAAAATGCTTTTAGAGCTATAAATTTCAGCTAAAATATTCAATCATTAGTGTGTTACTTTGTAACTCTCTTCAGCACTCTTGAAATCATGTTGGCGGAAAGCAAGTGTTTTAGATCAGCAAGTCATTTTGTGTGCATGCATTACGCTCTATATTACGTGCTGCAGTCCCATCATTCAATAGACAGTGTACAATATATTTTTAATGTAGAATTTCAATAATTTAGCAACCTCTTAAATAGAAGGCAAGGGAAATCTGCTCCAAGGGTTGTATTCTTCTTTCTCCTCTGCAGAACTTAGGGAATGGATAAGATTGGTAGGCTCATGGCCTGGGTTTTTTGTGTTTTATTAAGAACAGACAGTACTAATTTTGAAAGCATAATTCAGGTATTTTCTTTTCTTCTACCATATGTGATAAGCTTTACTGTTATATGTTATTTTTAACATCCAGTAAGCACTGGTGATATTCCACTGGTTTTAACTTTCCTTCCCATGTAAAAAGCGTAGCGGGATGGTTTCATAGAAACACCCACAGAGACCTCTTCACTTGTGGATTTTATAATTCAACAGCAAGAAAGGTGAGAAAACATCCCTTGTGGAGCAGGCTTTTATGGAGAGAATATGGGCATGATTAACCAAATCTGTCCTGTGATCCATGGGAGAACATTGGAAGCAGAGGGTGTACTGTGCTGCTGCTATTATATGAGGATGTGTAGGTTGATATGGATGAGCAAGGCTGTTTTGCTTGATTTGTATGAATGTCTCCTGCCAAGAGACTAAATTACAGTAAAAATAAGTGCTCTGTATGAAAAGCACATGTTGCAACTCAGCCTTTTGCCAGGCAGGTTTTGCTGTGGGAGCAGAAATCCCGGGAGTTTGTTGTGGCTTGCCCTTGTCAGCTCCCAAAGGAGCGTCACCTCTGGCTCTGATTTAAACAATTGGCACATCTCTCCTTCAGCCAATACTACCTGGTTTGTTTCTACAGCGGGAAGATGGCACTGCTGGAGAAAGGATGAATAAGATGCATTTTCAAATGCAGTGTGTATATAGTGGTGTTTCTTTTTTTTGTTATTGGTGCTGCTGTGCTTGAGGTTGTCATTGGAATCAGTTGAGTGGATGCAGAATTGAAAGTGCCAGTGGCTGCTACTTTGCTCCGACCCAGGCTGTGATGGAAATGTTGATACTAATAATATTAGTAAATCAGTTTATCTACGCTGAGAAGGTTCTGATGTGGATGGCCAGTGGTATCTACTGCAACCCATGTCCTCCTGCTGCAGCATGGACCCTGCCATTAGATTGGCAGAATCTTGTGCATCCCACACGGCCCCCAGTGCTGGGAGCACGCTGTGTTCTCAACATTTGCTTTCTGCCTGCGTTGTGCTGTCATGGGTCAAAGATATGGCCAAGCAAATGTACTTTTCTTGGTGCCATGTCTGTCAATTTTCTCAGTGTCCATTTTTAGATGGCATTTAAATTTTGCATATCTTGATGAATTTTAGTGGATTGAATGTGCGCAATTTCTAGCAAACGTGCTGCTTTCAGTTTCTTCCCTCAAGAGGAGATTAAATTCCAGTACATTTTTTATTCTTCCAGGGCATGAGTGTAATGAAGTTGGACAGTAATGGTTGCTGCATTTCACTTTTTTTCTACTCTTTCTCCAGTAGCCTAAGTATCTGTAAGTTTGAAGGCACTTGCAGTTATGGTCTTTGAGTTCAAAATAAATCAGAAGAGAACAGACCAAAACAGGACACAGCATCTAATAAGATATATTGTATACATATAAACTTGAACTTAATATGTTGAGCTGAGAAAGCAAACTAATTTGGCCTTGCATATCTGCCTTTTATATAATCTAGGCTCAAATAATAGTGAAGTGACCCAAGTGAACAAAATAAATTCATGAGGGGAAGCCAAGACAGAGTAACCTTCTTCTGGAGCTGATGAACTGTAATCCATACCAGATATTTTTAAAAAACATTTGCTCCTGTTCTATTTACCTCACAACAAAATGTCCTGTCCTCTCGTCTCCTCTTTTCACCTCTCCTCAGCAGCAGATGTTAAGTTGCATCCTTCATATTTTTGCTAACTCAGTATTTGCAGAGAGGTTAGTAGTCTCTTTCTCAGAGAGAAAATTCATTTCACAGATTTGCTTTTTGTTAAGGGCTGCTAATTGTTGCTCAGATCTTCCTGTGCTACATGTCTCCTCTGTTTTTCAAATCTCCAGCAAACAGAGGTTGACAACCAACACAAAAAAAAATACCATAGTGATTTTGTGCCCTGTGGTGCTTTACAACACCAAGAGGACTCACAGCTGACAGTAAAAAGGGTTTTGCTTGTGATGAAAGTGTTTGATTAGTTTGTGTGTTAGGTAAAAACAACAGTTTACTCTTAAATAGGTGCTTATCTTTTTGCAGTGCTACGTAAAATCTACCTACCTGCCAAGTACGAATTGGCTGCTTCTGCCCTATTTATCTTGTAAGAAGAGATGCAGGTTTGAGCTTTAAATAGGTTTTCCTGTGGTTTTTCTTGACAAGACTTGTAAAGCTCATTTAGTCTCTGTCATCACCAGTACCAGGTTGTATTTTGGTTTCTTTAGCTATTTTCCATGTGACTGCTCCTGGATACACTAAATCGTTGTCTTTCTCTTCCTCTCAATTCCTATTTTGTTTACACCTCTTCTCTTGCCTCCTGCATCTCCCACACTTCTGCCCCACTAGGGCTATACCACAGGATCAAGGTTATCAGGGAAGTGTGGCTTTGAACACTGAACAGCATGACAGCAACATGTTTCTTCCGTCTGGTAAAGGAGAACTGAACTGGTTTAAAAACATTAGGTGCTCTTGGGTTGAACAGTGAATAGAGATCACCAACTGTAATTTCAAAACCTCTTGAAGACGGTAGGTTCAATCAGTCAATTGATAGACGCTTCTGCTGGGGCTGCACAAGCCATGTCCTCATTGTTGTAGTGGTGGCAAGACCCTGTCTGCATCCTTTTCTCATCTGTGTAATAGTGAAAGAGTCAGTGAAAGGAGGATTCACTTGAATGTCTTGTCTTGTTGAAGAAGAGGAAGAAGAAAGGAGAGAAACTGGCTGACTTGATCTGTCAGGGATCCTTGTGGTTGGCTCCAATGGTGCTGAAGACACCAAGCCATGTGCCCTCTATTACCTTGCACTGTTGCAGCACTGCAAAACTCTGAGCTTATTATGTTTCTTACTTTAAATTTATGGATTAATGTATGAGTAATGTATTGTGAATTTAAGCTGTAGAACTTAACTTCAGCAAAACATGTGGAGCTGAAGGGTAAAAGCAAGGAAATCTTTATGGGTTGACCAGATTTGCTAAGACTCCCTTTATACTACTTTCACTTCAACAGTCTTGGTGAATTCTAAACATTTGTCTGTTAGACTAAACATGGGTTAAGGCAGGCCATGGAAGTAGCTCAGCTGAAGAGCTGACATCTAATCAGAATTTTATCAACTGATCCTCTGCCTAGTTAAATTACCATCTGGACTGAAATTCTTAAAAGACTTGCAAATTGTCCTACAAAACCCAGTACAAATGGTGAGAATAAAACAAGCCCAAAAAAATTGGGGTCATAAGTTCTCACCCTGTGTAATTCAATTCCTCTTGCTTAGTTGATTTGCTTAGTTCCAGAACCTTGCTCTAGTTGTTCTGTCTGCTATTCCAGTACTCAAACAGAGGATGCTATGGAAGAAGTTACAAAAACAGTGCTATCAATGTGCTTGATTTTTGTCTCACTCAACTTAGTTCTATACAGGTATTACTCCACTGACTTCAACAAATTACTCTCTTGAATTTGATTTTAATTAATTTGGAAGAAAACAGGGTTTTGCATACACAGGAAAACTTCTGCTTTTCACACCTATAGGCCAGAGAGATAGAATAGTAGAGATCCAAAATAATATTTTTGAGAAAGGAGTGTCTGACCACACTAATTTACACCATGCGGTTTTAGCAGAAACAGCAATTTAAAGAAAACCAGAACATCCCTTGAGGGCATGTGGGTGAATGAGTTGAAACAATATGAATAAAATGTCATGGACTCCAGCTTCTGCAATCTTTGTGACAACCTCTTCCTCCCTCAAAAAAATACACACCCCTGTGTGGGAGATTTGTAAAACCTCAGACTTCACTTCTCCTGTCCCTTGTGACAATGGTAGTTGTATGACAACAGATCTTACAAAACAGAGACTGTTCTCATGCCTTTTTTTTTTTTTTTTTTTTTTTTTTTTTTTTTTTTGTGAAATTTATCTCCCTGCATTGGCAAACATAAATTCCATCACTTTAACACTGACCAGAAAGTCCCTTTGGAGAAGCATGTTTTCAGGAGAGTAGCAGCACTTGGGATAAAGCAGTGACCCACTGCTGAATAGTCAGATCTGCTGCTGAAGGGCCAGGGTACAGAAAGGTCCCTGTTTGTCTGCAGCTCTGAAGTCTGTAAGTCCTTGTACGGCCCATGCAGGCCACCACAGAAGGCTTCTAGGGGTTTAGGGGTGGGTGAACACACTTGCTGCCTGTCTTAAAAATTACTGAAGAAGCTGTACAGCATAGCTATAGACTAAGGATTAATCCTGGTCCCCTCTGACCACCTCTCATTGACCACAGTGATGGGGATGAAGTAGGAATCAGTTTGACATATCCATTTGTGCCAGGCATAAGGAAGCAGAGTTCAGGTTTGGTGTTCTTTTTCTGTTGACTGAAGGGAAGGTCTGGGCTTACAGTTTCTTTGTTCCAAATCTTCTGTGTGATTTTTTTCCTCATCTCCTGGCAGTGTATGAGAGTGAGGCAAGTGTGGTACCATGTCACACACCTTCATCTGTGTGTCCTCCTTCCTGGGGAGGCTGTGGACAAAGGAGGACAGCACATGTCCATCTGAAACTTGCTTTGGCTTGCTGCATGGGCATACACTGGCAGTACTTCAAAACAACCTTGAGATAGTGTTTTTCCTCTGAAGGTGCAGCACTTCCTGCAGAACCCAGGAACAAACAGAAATTTGCTGCTTTCTCTGGGACAACAGGCCCAAGGGGGCAGACACAAGAAGAGAGGTAGAGTCATGGGTATCACCTGAAATCCTCCTAGGACATTCTGTAGATGTGGCTGTGACTGAGTGTGGCTGTGACTGAAGGCTCATATAGGGTTATCTCAGCTGCTGCATCTACACTGAGACAAAGCTGTGCTCTTCTTTGTCAGAGAGAAGCAGAGAAACTGGATGCTAAGTAATTTTATGATTTGCTAAGCAGAGAAACTGGATGCTAAGTAATTTTATGATTTACATGTCTGTTTTTCAAGTAGCGTTTGCCATTTGGAAAGTTAGTCAGCCTAGGCTTCCGGAGCAGAGTTTTCAAGAAAAGCTTGAGACCATGTGAACCATCATTTTGGAACCACCTATTGTGCTTTATGACGGTGACAACTCTCTCGGCACTTTTTTCCCCCTCCCTGACATTTCCACAAAGAACAGCTGTGCTGCTTACGGTCTCCTGTGCCAGGGAAGCAGTTGCTGATGTAATCCTCCCCTCCCTTCTGGCTGCTTTGCAAAGAGTGCTTCTTCCAGGTCTTCTAAAACAGTCACATTGCAGAGAAAAGGTCCTCACCCTTTGAAGCCATTGGTGAGTTGTCAGGTCCAGGGCTGAGCACAGAAGTTCAGGTGACTCATGATTCTGCATCTTTAGCAACATGTGGATGCAGTGACTTATTTAGTAACACATGTTACTAAAGTCCTGAGTTCTTTTGTGCTTTTAGAAGGTAAATGTGTGTTACTTTCATTCCCCTCTCTCCTTTTTGATAGAGATGCTGAGGGGAGAGAATGCTGTTCCTACAGTTAGGACTTTGTGGCAATGCTTTAACACTTACTGCTTTTTTGTGCTATGGCAGTTTAAAAAGCCACATAATGTGTTATGGAAGACATTGAAAAAAAATGTAGTAAGCAAAAAGGACTTTTTAACACATATTAAGCAAAGCAAACTTAGCAACTAGTTTTCAAGATGTGGCATACTGAGGGGTAGCCCCTGTCTCTCAAAGAGACCCAGACTTGACCCATGAGGCATTTAGTGTCCAGAAGATAGGGTGGTGAAGAAAGGGCAGGAATTACCCTAAAAAGGTGGTTTGAACACACAGGGAAGCTAATCCCCAATAAAGTTGGGTGTAAAGTGACAATACTGTTCTTATTCTAGGATAGATTCTCTGGTGAATACTCTTACTCTGGAATGGGGATGTCTCCAGGGAAGCTATTCTCAGATGTGTGTGTCTGCACATATAATATACACAGTGTGCCTGAGGTATCATTCCACAAGCACCACAGCAATCATGTACTTCCCTGTTGCAGACAACCCCCTAGGAAGCAGCACCACCTCTAAAAACTGAATATGGTTAAGCTTTGCAGAATACTTCGTGCTCCATTTTGGAAGGACATCTTAATGCCAGTATCTAAGTACTCAGAAAACCCTGTAACCTGGTGCTGTAGCATCTTCAATTAGCTTTTAAAGAAAAAGAAAATAATTTGCCATGAGGCTATTCGGTTTACAATTGCTAATTGTTAGGTATTTATTTACCTTTCTTCTTCCTCCTTTTCTCTCTGCACTGCACTCTTACAAACACACAGTGCTGAGTATTTGGATTTGCCCTTCAGGAAGCAAACTTGCTTCAGGGCAGTTAAGGAAGTTCCTCAGAAGTTGAAGATAGGTAATTTGCTAACCACTGGTTGAAGACATTGTGAAAAATTACTACAGAAACCCATGTCTCAATTTTTAATATAAATATTTAAATGCACTACGAATTTTGTTTAGTCTGTCTACCCATTTTTTTTAATCCTCAGTTTTCATGTCAGGCTGAGGTGGATGTTTTGTAACCATTAGGAAATTACTCATTTTATCTGTTAGACTATTCTCTATTATATGGCTTGTCAAGCCATCTGCGTTAAGAGCATGCTGTGTTTATATTTACATGAAGCATGTAGGATTTGTTTTATGTATATCTCAGTCAGGGCTGGAAACATGTCCAATGCCCCCAGCATGGTGCTGTCCACTGGACACTAGTATGCATGTCCAGCTGGAGATCCTGTCTTTTGATGATGGTTTGGGTCACCTTGAGTGATGCCTTTGATGTGAAAATTAGCAGATGATGAGGCATGGCATAAGCATACTGCTGGAAGTTAGATTGCCAGCTGCCTTCTGAAGGACCAGGGTCATCTCAGTCTGAAGAAGACAGATGTAATTATCCCCATCTCAGAGCTGATAATGAAATGACATCATTTCCAATGCCACCTTGGTTTTCCTTCAGGGAGTCCATCATTACTGCTAACAAGACCCAAGTCTACTTAAATTGTGACATTAACAAAATCACAGCCTGGGCTGGAACAGCCTCAGGCGCAGAGGCTGACTGAGTCACCCAGATGCCACAAACTGTCACACAGAATTCACAGTTTGAATTCATTTCAGGACAGGCTGTCGCACAGCAGCCCCAGCCCATTTTGTGGGAGCAACAAGGTCAGGCAGGATGTTCCTTCCAGGACAGCAAGAGCAAGGCCACTGTCCTGTATCACCCAGGGAAATATCATTTTATCCCATGCTCAAGGTTCAGTATTCCAAACCTGCTGCTCAGGTTTTCCCACCATATTCTAGGTGCCCAGCTGTACAGGTGATGTTTATATTTTAAAACTGAAAGCAAGACGAGTCATTAGAGCTTGAATATTGAAATTTCCAAGGCTGCAGTGTTGTAAAAGGGAAAGGAAGCTGCAGCTTCCTGAAGAACATTTTGTATTTTTTTATTTTGTTTCTTTTGTTGGATGAATACAAAAGTTAATGTGTGTTGTAACAAGACAGGATGAAATGACTGCCTTTTATCCTGAAGAGGCTTTTCTAAAAATTGAATAATTAAAGAAAAAAAAAAATGAGAGAAAACATCCAGTATCTGAATGGGACTTACAGGGAAGGCAGAGAGAGACTCTGCCAGGGACTCTTGTAATAGGACAAGGAGTAATGGTACAAACTGAAAGAAGGAAAACCTAGGTTAGGTATAAGGAAAAAATTCTTTACTGTGAGGACGGTGAGACACTGGAACACCTTGCCCAGGGAAATTGTGGATGCCAGCAGTGTTCAAGGACAGGTTGGATAAGGCCTTGAACAGCCTGGTCTAGTGAAAGGTGTCCTTGCACATGGAAGGTTGGGTTGGGACTAGATGGTCTTTTAGGTTCATTCCAACCTAAACCATTTTATGATCTTCTCTTATTTATACTATGCAAAAATAGTATGAAATCTGAGCAACTAGAAGTGACTAAAAAAACCTAAAGAAACGTAAAACATCTGTTGACTAAGGAATATGAAGGAGAAACAACCTAAGAAAAATTGGTTTAAATGAAGGTACAGAGCAAAACTTGTTTACTCCTTTTACTTTTTTTTCCACAGTGAATACAATTGTTCACTGGAACAACATCCCCAGGGATATAGTAGAGTTCCCATCACTTAAGGTTTCAAGATGCTTAAGGTTAATCACCTCAGATAAAAGTTTTATCACTCAAAGTTTTGGAGAGGATGCTAGATAATCTCATCTAGGCTTCCTCTCCCATGAAAGGTTGGACAATGTGATCTGTTGAGGTCTCTTCCAGCCGAGGCTCCTCTATGATTTTATGGTACTTTTCTTTATCAGGGATATGCATTTTGTGTTGTTGGTACCCACTTCTGAAGGCATCTTTTGTCCTTAAGGTTGAATTCTTGCTTGCACTCTTAATTTTTGTATTTTATGCCTTGATTCACGTGTTTTATCCCAGTGATCTGAGAAAACAATGTACAATTTCCCAGAGAGATTCTCAGCCCATATCAGAAGCCTCTAAGGCCACTTCTTCAGCTTCAGACTGAAGATGGACTTGTGGGCCTTGATGGTATTGCCAGTCCAGGGTGGACTTAAAGGAGAGTGCCTCTGAAGGAGGCACTGAAGCAGGACTCAGTTTCTCCCTCCCAATGTGCCAGTTTTTAATTTGGATGCAGCATTGGTCTCCCTCCTGCTTAATTCACCTCTCAGAATAAGCTTCAGCAGGAGGAGCAGAACTCAGCCTTATCCCAACCTGAGCTTCACTGGTTAGAGCACTCCTGAAAACTGAGGTGAGCTCCTTCAACCTCCCCAGCCTCCCCCCTCCACTGACAGTGGTCTGCATACAACAGGAAGGGAGACACACCACTGCTCTCTCGGGTGCTTTCCATGATATTGAACACAGCACTGCCTTTAGGTGACTATCTGGGGAGAAAGATGAGTGGATTGGGCTTTTTTCAGATTTGGGTAAAAGAATTCAGGTTAAAAGTATTTCTGATAGTTCTGTTATAAAAGTGTGTTCCAAACAAAGAGAAATTTTCACAATCTTTACAGCATAAGTGAGCATTTCCTACTGTGTGAGCATTCAGAAGACTATAAACAACATTCCAGCCATACTTGTGCTGTGGCTGGATTTGGACTTTCTGAAGCCCTTAAATGTTTTTGAAATGTGTGTTTATTTTAATGGATGGGTGAAATATCTCACTGAAATATCTCATATTCAACTGGGTGGAACCCATAAAACACAAGCAGTGAAGATTTTTGCATGCCAAATGGGTCTGGGGGGATTTGTTCTGAAAACTGGTTTGTGATGTCCCTCTGATCCACCCTCTTCTAATCTATGTGCAAAAGAGAAGACTGCAATGCAGTTTTTTATAAGGCTGATTTGGGGTCCTTGTTGAATATTAGACATCAGATTTTATAAGAGTATGGGAAACATTTGTGACATTTCAAGAAACTGCTTAGTTGTACTGGCAGAGATGTTTGCTTAAGACTCAGGCAGGCATCTGACAGGGGTCTCTGTGGTCTTTCAACTGCTGAGGTGTGCTGAGACCTTCTTTTTTTGTAACCTTCCCTATGAGGAAGCAAAAATGTGTTTAGAGTGTGATATGTACCAAGATGTGCTAGCAGTATAATTTGGATATCCATGCTGACCTAGAAGGGATCTTATGTGACTTTTGGGTCACAGTGGTCAGAGACAAATGCCACCAGAGCTAGACCTGTGGATGGCTGTCCACAGCATGTTCTGTCAAAAAGATTGTGTAAAGACAGCATTTGTGATTTGTTGGATGTAGCTCCATTATTTCCTATAATTTCAAATTCCAGTGGAGAACATAGTAGTAAACCCAAGCCTTGGGTTGAAAACATCTTGAAACTGAACACAGTGTTCTCTTTTTATTATATCTAGAGGCTTATGGGCATGAGTTACTTCTCTTTGCCAGCAGAAGCCTCACACCTGCTCTCAGTAGTGCTGGCTTGCTGAGTCTGTGACACAGCAGATATTGTAATTAGTTTTATTTTTAAAATAAACGCATGCTAAGTATGTGTAAATACAAAGTTTCTGTCTGTCAGGCTTTTGTGTCTGTAGCTGCAAGAATTCGGGTTAAGCTGATCCTGTCAACCTTGTTAAAAACCAGCCCCATTTGTCCCATTGCAAACATATTTTGCTCACTGCATCATACAGTTTTTATAGCATAGGTGGGGATAGTAGGAGGGGAAGACAATGCTGAGATATTAAGTTCCAGGAGACTAGTTATACCTGTTGAAAATAATCCAGTGATCAAAAGACCGAACAATAAAAGTGAAAAACATATTAACAATAAACGTGAAAAGCATACGATCGAATGCTTATTCTTAATATTAATTATATGTGTACCTACATAATTTGAAAATGTAGTGTACTGGATTGAGAGTATTGGATTATGAGTATTGGATGAGTGTATTGGATATGAGAAAGAGCATTGCAATGCCTCAAGAATTCCTTTGTCTTTTACTTGTTATTTTTGTCACAGATAACCTGATTTTAGCAGCAATTTTTGAGCTTTTGTGTATATATGCTGTGATTTTCCTTAGGCTCATTTTTTAGTTAATATTGTAAATGAGGAATATTTGTAGCGATCCTGCTGCAGCTTCATTATATACAATCTCAATTCCTAATGTGAAAAGGTTGTATTATCATTATTTTATTAGTATGAGGCAAAATCAGTGGTCAAGATTGCTGGCTGAGTGCTAGTTCTTTGAGTGGTCTTGGGTGGACTTGAAAAGCAGATATGAATCTCAGAGCTGCTCATGGCAGGTCTTATGTTGCTTTCTAAATACCCAACTGATACACATTACTTGTGATTGTTCCCTCATGCACAACTTCTGTAGGTAGAAGAATGTACAAATATTGCTAAGTACCTACATTTTCCATCTAGAAAACTCTCTTTCTAATTGGTGCTTTCTCATTTTCTTTTGGAAAAATGTTCAAGTTTGACTCTTCTTGAAGTAGTAAAAGCTGAATCTTTTAAGTATGTTTTGTAGGTAATGATACAATTCTGAAAGGAGATGAAAGCTCTTAGTAAAGTTTTCAGCAAGCTCCATTTCTGCTGAAGTCAAGAGGAGTTTTTAGTACTTCAGTACTTTAATACAGCACTTGGACAGGATTAGTGGCTTTAAATAATGTATTATTTGTTGAATGCTATAAGTACATAAGCATAGAATGCTTACAAGCCATCAGCAAGGTTTACTGGCTCTCACCAGCTCAAAACTGCTAGTCCCATGTGTCTTGTTTTTCACGCTTATTTTGCTTTGAATGTCCTAACCAAGTACTCACAAGCTCCTTGCTGTGTCAATACCTGAGCACCTACCAGGAATTAGAGATAGTGTGCCACCTCTGTTTTTCTTGCATGTGTCAGCTGCTGTGAGTAGATTGCATGAGATATGTAGATCACTCCTTGGGAGCTTCAGTCTTTAATTAAGTTCAGTATAAATAAATATTGCTGTTGTTTTGTATCACACAAAATCACTCTGGTACTGTACATCTGGCTGGTATCTTCCCTGTGATGACAAATGTTTATTTAGGAGTAAAGTAGGTGAATTAGTTTGTTTGCAATCTAGGAGTAAATAATGAATAAGAGACTGACTGCAGCCTTCCACCCTGCTTAACTCCTCAGTTTTGTAGCTCCAGGTCTACTTGTGCTCTACAAGCATTACATTTAAAAGCAGTATTGGAAAAGGTAGAGGCTCTAGAAGCAACTCAAGGCTATGCCTTATGTGAGCAGCGGGAACAGTCTGCTGATGCCTTTGTGCATTCTCAGAGCACTTGTGAACACGGGGGAAAGGGGCATACAAAGTGAAAAGCAATATTCACAAAGTCAGTTGTGAATATTGGCTTCTCTAAAGAAGTAGTTATGTTAAGCAAAAACAAGTGTGCTAACCTGTAAAAAACAGTTGAAAAGCCTGGGTGCCAACTTGCCCATCTCAGCTCTCTCTAGCAATTTACAGCTCCATTCTCCTATATGTAAGACAGTTGAAATTTGTTGGATTGCTTTACGACTAGAAATTGAATTATAATCCCACCTTGAAGGAAAATCAGTACAGTTGTGGTTTCAAAATCATCAGTGACAAAATAATGGCCTGAAAGAAGTTTCAGGAGAGAAAGAAAGCATGTTCTGGACCAACAATTTGTACTTAGTCCCAACAATAACTGGGATCATTGCGCAATAATCCCAGCCATGATTTTTGTCTGCAATTGCAGGCAACTAATGTTGTTTTCCAATTTCTTCCAATTCCCTGTTCCCATGATAAATGCTAATGTTCCCATGATAAAAAAGATTTCATAATAGAAGCTTGAGATGGTGGTTGAAATACAACTTTCTGAGTTTTAAAGAGAAGAGAGGAAAAAAATCCTAAACACAACCTCATGTTAGGTGATACTTTGCTAGCATGTACATGAAATTTGAACTCTACATTATATTTCACATAAAAAATGTGTTCCAAGTTCTTTCAACTTTCCTGAAGACTAGTAGGCAATATGGAGATATTCCCCTTTTTCAGTATGAGCAGTCAAATATGAAATAGGTATTTGGTTTTCATTGAATGCTTGTTCAGATTTTGTCTGATGCCAAGTCTTTGTCCATTGGTAGTTTTGGGAACTGTGAGGTGTGAACTCTGAACTGCAGTTCTGTTCTTCATCAATGCAAAATACTTTTAAGGGCCTCAAACATGATGACGAGCCACGCTTGCTCCTCCTTCTCAGCAGACAAATCCCAGAAATGGGAGTACGTCACTGTAGCTGAAGACTAAATTGTAATTATCAAGAATGCTCAATAATTTTTTCCTCATATGCTTAGAAAACCTTACCTTTTTAATCTGTGAGAATCACAACTCCTTTTTCTACTGGTGGACCCAAATTCATGCAGAGTAGCTGACATGGAAATATAAGTATACAGATTCTCCTGCACACGTTCCTTATATAATGCACAAATATATTTTGTTTGACAGCACCTTAGTGCAAAAGCATTGTGAAAATGACAGCCCTTCCCTGGGGTCAGATCTTTACAGATAGGACAAAGCACAGTTTTAAGCTTTGTTAGCAAGGTAGTTTTCCAGAATGTATCGAATTGTGATGTCTTCATTAACACAAAAATTGTGGAAAAAACCCTTAGGAAACCATAACGGAAATATGCAGAAATTAAATTGAAACAGATAAATATGTGAGAGGTTTTCCTATCTTGTGGGAAAGTATTTAAGCTAAATAACTTTAGCTTAATACAATAAATATTATGAGGACCTTTATAAATATTTAGAGAGTAGTAATGCAGAAATAAAGAACCACTAAATCTGTTACTTGCTTTTACTATGGCGAAGGCCTCTGGCTGACAATAGAGAGCAAATGTTACACGAGAAAATCTCTCTGACAGCTAGACAGAGAAGCCATTTGCCTCATCTAAGTTTCTATCATAGCTATCTCTGTGCTGACACCGAGAAGGGCAGTGTTTATGCAACCGTAGGAAGGAATTGCTGATCCTCAGCCCTCCAGAGGCAGCAGGGATCATACTACAGGCCCACGCTGCCCTCCCAGCCAGCCCTGATGCCCCAGGTGTCAGGAAGCTGTCTCTAAAAGGCTTTTGTTTACAGGGTTATTGAAGAGAAAGAGCAGTAGTAACTGGGACAATTTCCCACTTAAGTGAAAAATATGCTTTTTTTTTCTCCAAACAAGATGGCAAATCTCTGACACTGAGGGATCATCAGGGATAGCATACCCAAGTGCATCAATGCCAGGGTACAGAGCGCACAGAACAGCACTGACAAGCACCTGGAAATACTGCTGGCATTATGAAATTCAAGTGCAGGTGCAGATCAGCCTATTTCTAGTTGCCTGCTTAGATATGGGTTTTGCAGCCTGTCTTTCAGCAAATATTCACTGGAAACTGCAATCCAGAAGTTTAAGCTTTGCTTTTTATATGGCTTATTCCCTTCTTTATCAGTGTTGAATGAGGTTTAATGTAGGCAGGACCTTCTAGCCACAGCTGAATACCACGATTACAGTAGCTTGAGGATTATTGTTGACATAAGACAGTTCTTTATAAAAAGTGGAAAAGACACATGCATTAAAAAATATCAGGTACTTATGAAGCTTTTTTCCATATACAACATTCACACAAGAGTTAATCCTTGCAGGAACTCAGAATTACCAAGGAAAAATCATTTCTGTGAAGTGCTCTGTTCCAGAATTCATTTCCCTACATAGCAAAAAAGAAAAAAGAAATTTTGTACATAGGATCAAGATTCACAGAAGCCAGTTTTCTGAGCAAGGTTGTTACAATATCATCAGATTCAGAGGGCAGCAGGGTAGTGATCACCTTCACTGCCAAAGATATTGATGTCTCTGACCTTTTAAGCAGCAGTATGGTTGGGCTGGATGGGAGGCCATGTATTTGCTGCATTTTAGCTTATATCTGTGACATGGGATATAGTGGGAGTTCAGGTACCTTGCTTCTTTTTCTTGGTGCACTGTTGACAAAAGTCAGATCAGAAGAGTTTGTGTTAGCTCTGTCTGAAGAACTGATTGAGTCACTTCACTCCCTTGTGATGGAGTTTCAGAAAACTTCAGAGTTTAAGTGTTTGGCCTGAAGTCCATGTGGTTGGTGTTTGGGTTATGTTTGGACTACTGTCACTGCCAATGCACACTGCAATGGTGTGGATGGTTCCTGTGGGGCAGGAATTGTCAACACCTTCTTGTGAGTCATCCTATCCAATTAAACCCCATGTCTCCTTTCCTCCTAGGCACAGCAGAAACCTCTCACCAGGGTCTCACAAGCAAGGTTATCTGCACCAGGTTATCCAGGATGATCTTGGTTGATCAGCTTTGGTTTCTCCATCATCTTTTCCACTGGATTAGTTTATGGGTGCTAGAGCATTCAGGGAGTTTGTGTAACAGAGGTATGGCACATGCTGTTGATACTTTGGACCCCAACTTGTGTGAAGACCAAATTACACAGGGATGAGGCTTCTTGCAGTGACACCGTAGCTGAAACCTACTTGTCTATCGTGATCAGGGTTTAGCTATGGAACAGCAGTGACAGCTCATTATGCAGTATTTTCTTCTGATGGGCAATCTTTAGTGCTTTGTATACATTATTCTTAGTTGCATTCTGACAATGTGTCCGCTGCTTCTGCGCTAAAGTAAAACAGTCCAAAATATGAGGGGTGCCGGAAGTGAGGTTGAGAAAACACTACTGGAACTGGGCAGGGAGGGGTCCTGCTCTGTTTATTTGTGTCTGGCCTGGGTCACAACCACTGTGACTCTGCAGATTCACTTTTTTCCCCTGTTTCATGCCCAGACAGAGATTGTGAAGTGACACAGAAGGCAGGGCGTTTTTAAGGTCACGTGCATAATACATCATAGGATCATAGAATGTTTTGTGTTGGAAGGAACGATAAAGATCATCTAGTTCCAGTCCCCCTGCCATGAGCAAACATATACATATATTTTTTACCTGTGGAATTGTTTTATTTAGATCACTAGAAGAGAGGTGAAAAAATTCATGATGTTGTCCTTGCTTATGTTTTGGCTTTACGTTTTTTTCCTATGTCAGCCTGGGTAATTGAAATCCTTGAGGTCAATCTTCCTTTCAGTTCCTCCTTTGCTGTGCAAGTCAGGGATGCTGCAAGGAGAACTCTCTTTTCAAACCCTTGTTTTAATTTGAATTTCAAATGACGTGGATATGTTTCTGTTGGCCTTGAGTTTAACTGAAGGCAGTTTTTACAAATGGTAGAACCAAGTTAAGGCTGTCAGAGGGTTTTGGATCTCCTTGCTCTGGCTCTTGGGATGTGCTGCTCCTGACGCCTGGAGTGCAGAGTGTCCCTCAAGTGTGGAACAGGGTGCAGGGCAGAGATTTCCCTGTGGCTGCCAGTGTTGATACCAGCCAGAATTGCAGCCCTGGGTGAAATTTCAGCAGTGACCATTGCTCTTATACCACCCAGTGGTTAGCTCATTCCAGAATATCAGACAGTAGATATCTGCTTCATAAAAGAGGCTGTTCAAACAGAAGAAACTATTTTCTCAGTTTCCTGTGCACCTAGTGACACTACTTTAATGGCACAAACTGCACAGCACACATTATTCATGTCTGTTTATATCTCTGGGGTTTGGCCTTCAAATTGTTTCACTATTGTACGGCTGCACGGATGTACTCACTGTCCAGCACAACTGAGAAGGAACATAAATCTGTAGTTCACCTTGGCCTGCAGACACTGTTGAGTTCACTTTCTGACTGGTTATGTTAATCAGGTATCCCACTCTTGCAGCTGCAAAACAGGCATTGTGATTAATACTCACAATGAGAGAGCTAATTACTGCTGGCACGAAGCTGTTTTATGTTTCTCTCTTTTCTGGGAGCCAAAACCAACCATATGGAAAAATGTAGCTTGAGCACTATAAATATGATTCCACTTAGACAGTCATCTCTTCTGTTTTCTGTTATCACAGCAGTGTCAGCACAAGCAAAACAATGAAAGTGAAGAGATGCTATTGCAAATTTTATTACAAGTTTGAGGTCTTGGGACTTTTTTTTCCTTCTTCAAGGACACTGTGTTAATCTGAAGAAAGAGGTCTTGATTTGTGTTCATTTATGCCTGCCACAATTATTTAAGAAATAGCTTCAGTGATCATACTTGAAGAGCTCTGGTTCTTCTTTAACTATTTCTGGCAGCGCTAGAAAGATATGCTTTGTGCTTTGTATCATGACAACTTGTCTTCTCCAATAAGCCACATCTTAAACTGTGTCAGTCCTCTCTACATTCAAAGTAGCTGTCTTCTGTTCATTGCTGTTGGAATGAAGCTGTTGACTGTGTGTCTGCAGTGCAGCCAGCAGCAGCAAGTGAAGATTTCCACAGAAAGAGAAGGCTGTAGCAGTGAACAGCAGATGGGCACCAGGCAGTGTTTGAATCCAAATAGTAAGAATCTTTGGGCAGAGCCACTTCTGATCTTCATATTGATCTTCACAGAGCTTTCCAAATAAAAAAAACCACCTGCATTTGAGAACTCATTCACAAGGCTGGTGTTCTAGTATCAGCCACTGAAACTTTACTGACATGGGGAAAACACAGCCAAAAGAAGTAAAATGAACAGGAGTAGGAATATATCTTATCACATTCTGAATCTTTACAAGATTGTTGTAAAGCAGAGACTGTCTTCTGAGAACAGCAAACAGTTCCCCCCAAAGCCACTTCTCTGTGTTGGGTTTTTAGACTATTTTAAAACTATTTTGTCGAGCATTCATATGCTGGATTAGCAAATGTGACTTTACTGCAAGAGAGAGATGTCAAGGATGGGTATCCAAAACACTGTGAAGAAGGTGTTTAAGTGAGTAGCAAGAGGAAAAGGCCTTTGTGCTTCTGCTTCCCATGAAATCTAAAGGAGAGCATCCTGCCATAGTTTAGGGTTCTGTGGGAGTGAGAAAATCTGGAAAGTAACAGAAAAATACCTGCTGCAAAGGAGGCAGGAGAGCTCTTCCTTTCTTTACATGTCTACTGTTGCAGTCTTGCCTTGCAATGGTGCCTCAAATAGCTATTTATTGGTGTTTTGAAGTAGTTGACCAATCTTCTCTTCCATAAGAGTATTTTCTTGTGAAATGCCTCATTTTGCTTATGAAAAGTTTCAGAAATACCTTCTGTTACAGCCATTCCTATCCAAGCCTTAAAGCATATACATAACACACAGTTGCATCAATATGACAGAGTTTGGTTTGGGTATTTTTCCCCTCTTTAAGATAAAAGTTGTCAGAAGCAGAATGAAGTAAACGATGGTAAACCATGATCTAGTGCCAAAAAAAAGGTTCTAATTCAATTGTCTCATCAAAAGTCAGTACCATGACAGAAATTAAACTGCTACTCGGAAGCTGATACAGAGAGCTCGATGACATTTCCTCTTTCTGTCTCAGGAACTGCTCCCATAATAATTTCTCTTCAAAGTCTTCTGTTCAGTGTGCTACTTCTTCTCATGAACTTAACCCACTAGCGTTGTGTACTGTATGTATTATGCATTGCCTTTTGTGCATGCCATATATTACGAAGAGCTTTCTATCCCTAAGGGTTTCTGCAGCTATTTCTGTGAGTTTGTCCTACAGGGCACTTTCATGAAAGTCATCAGTTAGCCTTCACCATGAAGAAAGGGATAATAGTAACTGAAAGTAGACCAAGCTCATTAGATTATGATTAAAAGCAGGGGTTTTTTTGGTGTTTTTTTGTTGGTTTTTGGTTTTTTTTTGCACTGAATGTGGTTCTAGTGGGTGGCACTGGGCAGAAGTGGTGCTGGTGAAGTCACAGGTGCTGTGTCCTTGGTCACTCTGTCTTTTCAGTTGTTTTATAGCTTTAATTGAATACTGACTCATGAAGACTACAGTGACCTTTAATTTTATTCAAGTGACTTTCTTCCATGAGTCTTAAAAAAGAAATGCCATGCATGGTCCTGCCTTTGCTGTCTAGGATGAATCTAGAGCAGATATTTGGAAGCATAACTACGTGTGTTTCAAAGCAGGCTTGTAACTTGCCCCTTACAATTCTGTATCTTGAGCTCTTTTGAGAACATGTGTTTCTCCACTAGAAACAGAGGATTTTCCCCCAGAAGTAGTTTAGAACCTACCTTGAGGTCCTCAAGCTGATGAAGTCCCAGGCTGGCCCAAGGACCTTGGCATGAGGTCCCAGCCCCTTGGTGGGAGCTCTGCAGTCCCTCCTTGACTCCGGTGAGGCTGCAGGGTCAGTGGGACCCCCTACCTCCACTTGCACCTCTTCCTCTGTCAAGGCAATGACCTGCCTACTTTAGTGTCTCAGCTGAGCTGGAAAAGCAGAGTTGGCAACTTCATCTCTGTGGCTAAATTTGAAAACAATTCAACAATTCATCAGATGCAGTTCAAGTAGTTAATGGTCTGTAAAGGCACCGCATGTGGCCTGGATTCCTGCAGCCCCCAGGTGTTCAGCTCCCATCTGCAGCCCTTTAAGGTTTGCTCTGGTCTCTGCAGACACAGTGCCATGCTCCACATGTGACCACATTGGTGACCGGGAGGGTTTTTCAGGAGGCAGAACTGGGTAAGGTGCCTTTTATTTCACTAGCAGACCCAGAGAAGCTGTCAGGCCTCACCCTGCTCTCCTTCATCAATCGAGGCAAGTAGGAAATTACAGATTGTAGCCTCTGGCTTAATTAGCCACCTGCTATTCTTGTCCTCTTGCATCCACAGTAACTATTGATACACATAAGACTACACACAAGGCTCAGACTCTCTATTTTTCCTTGACCAGCAGTACTCTTCCCATGTAAGGTGGTAACTCACCTCATTTGAAGCACACGTTGGCATTTTTCCCTCTTGTTAATCATCCATATTTCACTGGTCACCATGATCATTACAGGTTGTTCTCCAAGTGATTCCTTGGAAGCAGAGAATTTCCATAAGTACGCAGAATTTAAACAACTTGCTATCATGTCTCTCTTTCCCTCCCTTCTCCTTAGATGTAAAGGAGCATCCCATTATGGCCTTACCAAGGAGCGGAAGAGGCGTTCCCAGGACTGCTCTCCTGACCGTGGCTCCAGCTTAGCAGTAGCTGCCCTGGGCCCTGAGCTCTCAGCAGCTGCAGCCATTGCCTTAATGACAGATGAGCCAGGGCTGGTGAACCCGGCCTTCAGCCCCACCTCAGAGGACAGCCAGCTGGGTAGCAGCCCCGGAGACCTGCACCGCAGCAACCGCAACAGGAGTAAGAGCCAAAAATGATGGCTTCACAGCCTCCAACAAATTCATTGTTCTGTTAAATATATGTCACTGGAGGATAAAAAAAAAATTAAAAAGAAAAAGCGGTGGGGAAAGTGAAAGCTTTCATTTTTCATTGTTTATCAAATTGTGCATTCAGTGACCCAATAGATTTGAGGTGAAAAAAAATGGCTTGGCCAGGGGCAGCATCAATCTGAAAATGGACTAGCTATACACATGTAAACTGCAAATCTTTAGAAAGATTATTTAGGTAAGTCAGCTCAGTTGGAAGATTAAATATTATGTGTGATGGTTTGAGGAGGTGGTGTAGCTGGGTAATGTGTCTCCACTAAATCTTGGTGGCCCAAGTAACACCCACAGCCATTGGCACCTACCCAAAATCCTATTGGGAACTGTGTTTCACATCTGCCAAGTATTTTCAGGAAAATAAAACCCTTAAGAATTGCCTTAGGACCTTGGGGAACATCTGCCAGCTTCTTGGGAAGGTGCAGTTTGGAGAAGCTGGTTCTGCTGAAATAACAACAGTCAGGGGACAAGCTGCATCAGGAGACTTAGCCTTGATCTTTCACCTTGTGACACTTCACCTCTTTGATGAGTGTCATGTTTGAAAAACAGGGCCTGGCTAAAGCCAGTCAAAAGTGTTAATGGTGAGTTCAAAGCATGTATTTGAGGATTCTGAAGCTGAAATGGAAAAAGCCCACCTTGTGTGCTGCCAGTTGCATATTGGGAGAATGGATGAAGGGATGGTGATACTCTAGGAAATGAGAAGCATTATCCTTTTGTTGTGCCAGGGTTTGGAGAGGTGAGGAAAGGAAGGGTGCAAGAACAGAGCACCAGAATCTCAATAAATTCTGTCAGTTTTATTGAGTGTAGAGGCCACAGTCTGGTTTGAGGGAATGTTGTGTTATTAGATTACAATATTTGGCTAGCATGCAGAGCTGGAACAGACAGAACAGCAACAGCCATGAAGATATCTTTAGCAGGATGGAAAAGAGTGACATGTTTTGAAAGTATTATGACTTTTCTTTTGTATTGCTGTACCCGAGTCAGAATATGGGAGCTTTTGACCCCTCCCACCTGATAATATTTGAATTTTTTGACGTGAAACAGTTGGCAATCATTGGTGGCTTTAGAGGCATTTCCAGGTTTTGAGGCAGTAGTAGTAGTGGGGATTTTTTCAAGAAGAGTTTTTAATGACTTCCAGCTTTTTTTGGTCAAACATGTATAGCTGAGGAAGGGCAGTGCTTCTTCCTTTTATATGTATTTTTCAGAGAATTGCTGCTGATTCTGCCTTGATGGAGGATAATTCTTTCCAAAGCTACCACACTCACACGAGATTTCTCCAGGTGATTGGCAAAACAGATAGGAAGGAGGCAATTCGAGGGTGTGGGACTGAGGTAGGGTGATTGTACCCAGATTCAGGTGCAACCTTGAAGTATCAGCAGGACTCAGGGGCAGAGGTGAAGTACAGGCAGCCCTAATGTTGATGTTACATCCCATCATATGCTGAGGGCTACAGAAATGCTGTGGTTCTAGACCAGAACTGCTGAACTGTACTGATTTGGTTTTTTCCCGGCTGTTGCAGCTCGACACTTTGAACGTTCCACTATAAGAAGCAGATCTTTTAAAAAAATAAACAAGGCGTTCAGTGTTCTTCGAAGGACAAAAAGTGGAAGTGCTGTTTCCAACCAGACTGACCGAGAAAGGGAGACTGTTGGAAACTCTGCTGCTGGAGAGGAAGGTAATGTTTTGTTCATCTTGTGTTACCACTCAAATTGGGGAAGGGAGCCCTGTCCACATGGGAGATGGATATCCATGACTGACGTGCCTTTCATGTGGTGCGCTGTGCGTGGTTAAAACAAACAAACCAGAAAACACAATCTTTCCTTATTTTCTTCTTTCAAAAGATGTTACTGACTGGCAGGCAAGAATATTGCTGAGGCATTTGGAACCTCATGTAGGGCTGTTATGGTAACAGCCTGCATGCTACAGCCAGCCCAGGATCTAGCCCATGGGATGTGGGATCTGGCCATCTGGGATCTATTGCTGGAGCTGTCATTGATTTGCTCTGTAATTTTGTTTAAGTCTCTTCATCTGCATGTGCCTGTCCTTCTAAAGCAAATGGATCACAATAATCATACTTTAGAAGAACTTAATGAGTTTTGGCTAATGCTTATGAAGCACTGGAAATTCCCAGTGGGAGGATGGTATGGAAGTGCAAAGTACTGTAATTATTCTGCATTTCTGTGGGCTCCTTTATTACCTCAGCCCGGCAGGTGATGAAGTAAGAATGCTCTGCTCTTAAGCAGCAGGGAGAGGCAAGTTTGTCTGATGTATGTCAGGGATGAGGGGTCTGGCAGGTAGTAACACTTAACATTTGGCATTCTCAAAGCAATAAGCAAATGTTACTAATCTGTTTGGACCATAATTATGAAACCAATAATGGCATTCACGCATCAAGAGGAAGTGATGATAGAGTGGGAATCAATGTCTTAATCAAGGACTTCACTCAGCTTATTATTCCTCTGCTTGATGCCTCAGCACCTCATGTCTCTTCCCAGATCAAATGTTCAGAATGCAGTCTTTAAGAATATAAAATATCCAACTCCCTTTTGCTCTGTATTCAAGTTCTCATTGAAACACACACAAAATAAGCACAAAAGGCTGCCAAATGCTACTTTCAGGCATCATTGTGATGCCATTGTAAATAGTGGTAAATTGGAGAATCATGTTCAATATTTGCTCATTCTTTCAGGAGAGTTTCACTATGTTACTGTGTTCTTGGTCTTACTCTCCTACTTCACATACTTGCTGATAGAGCCAAAATAAAACCTGGTAATTCAAAATCATAAACCTTCTCCATAAAAGGGATGGGAATATACTTCTTGACCTGGAAACATAATGAATAATTTTACTATATTTTAAAATATTTTAAAATAATTTTTATTATTAAAATAATATTCTTTTTTTCCCAAGTAAAATTGTACAAGTGAGTTGTTTATTTCTCTGTTTGAGCAGGCAGATAGATTTCTCATTCCATAGCAACTCTTCAATCCACTGTGAGCAAAAGCTTGCCTTTTTTTAGAATGAGTGAAATTCTCCATGCCTCAAGTTCATATTTTTCAAAAGACGGATGATGTACAGATCATTTTCTACCTAGACATATAGCTGACATTAGTTCTACTGAAATCTTGGCTTCATGTCCAGGGTGTGCAAATAATCTGGATGTCAACAGCACCTATCCAGTAGCCCAGTGCAGTTCAGACGTTAGCAGAAGTTAGCAGAAAAAAGTGGAGATGTCACTGGCCTTTACATTCCCAGCAAATGGAAAGCATTGTTGTCTCTGTAAGGGATGTATAATGACAATCACTCCAGGGCCCCACTGACAGTGTCAGGAATGTCAGTCTCTCCTTGGCTCTGCTTGTGGTTTCATTCCTCTGCACCAGCACGCCTGTAAACTTCCAAATGTATTCTGCTGCACTGGAAAAACCAGGTAGGCATATAATTACTTAATAAGCAGTTACTCTTAAGTATGAGATCACAGAAGCTGGCTTCCTAAATTACTTTATTAATTACATTTGCAAAGAATGCATTTCGATTACACATTTCTGGAAATAGATCTTTAAAAAATGCAAGAAAATAACTTGAAGCAATGCAAATACAACTTGAACAAAGATTGCAATTCAGACCTTTGCAACAGGTCTTTGTGTAATGGCATCTCAAAGGCTTTCTCTGTTCCTTCTTGGAGGAGGAAATGAATGTACTTCTTTCTGTAGCAGTTATCATCATCCTGCCAGCTGGGGGCTGGTTTTCTTCTCCAGTTCTGTATGTTTTCTTCTTTTATTTATTTTTTTTAACCTCAGCTGCTCTGAGCAGTCTGCAGCTAGACTTCTAATCAGAGCTGTTGGTCAGTCTTTAGGGATAGCTGCAGTATGCTCTGCCCTGTGTTCACTGTACGTATTGAAGAAAAGGGAGCCCTGCGTGTCTGTCTCACCATTGCCACGCCACTCTCCTGGGAATGGAGGCACTCCTGTGGAGATGAATGAGGTGGTTCCTCACTTCAGAGGTCCGCACACCCAGCGGGAAAGGTGCTGCTGCCTTGCCCAAAGGTTCATATGTTTGTGTCTGGGACCATCTGAGAAAAGAACTTAGCCATGACTCAATGCCCCAGGAGATCGGGCAGCACTTCGCTAATTCTGTGGTGACCACTTTTCCACACCAGCTTCAGTCAGTGCACGAGCAGAATAAAGCTGAGACTACACCAGCCTCACAGAGTGATATGAGCCCCTTCTTGCTGATAACCTCTTCTTGATAAATGAGAGCTAAGATCATCTGGCAAAGCTCAATGTATAATTCATCTGACTCCAGTTTTCAGAAGACCCCCATCTTAATTCACATGTCTCTGTTTAATCTGTTTTGCCTGTATTTTGGTCAAAGGAGCTCTGAGAATGAACACCACAACAAGTAGCCATGTATTAGCCTTCAGCAACCCTTCATTAAGGGTGTGTAGGTGCATTTAATCCGAAGCTGCTATGTTTGTTGAGCCACTGCTCAGTTGCAATATGACTGTGGGGGTACAAGACAAAAGAATGGTTTCTGATGAGGGAGAAAAAACATTCAAATTCTTCTTAACTAGAAGCTGGATCTAGTACTGGTTTTGGAAAAAACTGACACTCAGGGACATTGCAAAATATGATTTATAATATCAAATGTGTTTCTGTTATAATTACAGTAGAGAAATAGTTACAGTCTAATGCTATCTCACACCTGGAGCTGATAGCCATCCTGAACTGCAGAGATTGCCTCACGATTTATGTTTGTATCCTGTGGCTTGATTTGTTTAAACAACGCTATATGTGCTCATTTTGGATTTAAATTATTCAGGCTTTCTTTGTTTTTCTGTTTTTGTGGCATTTTCAGTAGAGTTGTTACATGTCCAAACCAAAGAAAATGTTAGAGGTGAATGAAAAGTACAAACACTAATGAGAAAATATTTAGGGGGAAGGAGTTGTTAAGATTTTCTCATTTTTAATGCTTTGTTATTTGTAAAATCCCATGCAAAGAAATATTTGTCTCTATGCAGCACCCAAGCTTGTGATATTTATCTGAGGGCAATTTCATTAGCAGCATTTACAGCTACAAATAGCTTTCCAGGTCTGAAGCAGAAGTTTAGAAAGCTCAAAAGAAAGAGTTTCATTCTGAGATGTGAGGAAAGGTGACAGGGACATGCTTAAGGCACTGATATATTTAAGATGTATATCTTCTGACTAGATCTACTAGTGTAAATGACCTTGACAATCTACTTAAATGATAAAATATCTCCAAGCAAAGAATGGTCCAACTTTGCAATGCTTATTTGTATCACTGCGCTCTTAGTTTGGCTTTACATCTTAAACTGAGTTCCAAGAAGGACTATATATATATATACTCTTTACTCAAACTGATCTACTAATACAAGTTTTGAACCAGCTAATGTTTTAGGAGCAAAGAATTTGCAGGTACAATTTAAAAAACTTCCTTACAGTTTTAGAGTAATAGAGCTGTATTTTTGACTTTCAAAAATGTTAATTGATTTCATTTTGCAGTCAAGCCGTTGTAAAAGAAATTTAATTTAGGGTTGCTTGAGGATGGCAAATGTTTTTCAAAGTCAAACTAGTCTCATAGTGGATGCAGTTCTACCATCTGGCATTGCTTTGCAGCAGTCAAGACCAAGGCAGCCCCAGCAGGCACTGGCAGAACCACAGAACAGGCTTCCCTCTTGTGCTGTTCAGTGTGAACCCTGTTATATTTTTGAGACATATATATATACACATACATATATATATATAATAGACAGATAGATAGATAGATAGATAATATAAATACTTCAGTGTTTGGAAATGTATGTGAAGAAAAAGAAGGTAAGTGAAACACAGGTGGTATCAACCATTTCATGGCATTAAGGCTCTCTGTATGCAGAAAAAAAAAGTGGTTTATCCAGCCCCAGGACAAGACAGTGCAGCCCAACCTCTGTCTCAGGAAGGCTGCACCCCACAGAAATCCCACCCTCTTCCTATTTTTCTCAGATTTGATTCAGTTGCCATTCTGATTTCCCAAACCAGCTGTTACAGAACTGGTTCAAAGTGCTCTGCTCTGGAACAGTGAGCCAGGCAATTTCCCGAAGAAAGAGATTGTCTCTGCAACATTTCCTCTACTGCAGACTGATGAATTTGCCTGCTGTATATGAGAGTCGCAACTCTTTAGATACACAGTCAGCTCAGCAACAGTTTCATTTTAGTTCTTTTGGGACTACTTTGATGAGAGGAATGTCCAGGAGCAAGAAGAGAGATTAGAACTGGCATCACCTTCTACCTGCCCCTCCATTGGAGAAGCATCACTGGAGAATTGATGGAAGACATCCAATCAAAAGGATGGCAAACCTTTGGGAAAATGGCATGATAAATGAAAATCTATTGGGAAGGAAAACTTGCAGAATAAAGCTCCCCACCAGCACAAGGGCATGTGATACTTACAGACACATTGATTTTCCAAGACTAGGTTACACAAGCTTAATTTAAATTCTGGTGTCCAGATGCTGGGAAGGATGAATGTGTGCTGCTGCAGATGGTCCTATTTGTGGGGGTGAGCTGGCACATTAGTCAGGCTGCCTGATCTAAATGAGGACCTGCAACAACAGATACAAGTTTTGTTTACAGTGACCTTTGATTAATCTGGACTCAAGAGTCAGAGCAAACATTGCACATTGTCACACTGAGTCCTGGGAATGAAGACAGAAGCTACGTTCATGGCAGCACTGCTGGGAGGAGCATGATGCACACAGAAGTCAGCAGAAACCTGAGCACTGAAGGAACGCTACCATTAAATATTATAAATTGGGGGGGGAAAATAGTAAGCATACTTAAAATTTTGTAATACTTTGTCATGGCCACTATACTAAGGAATACTCGGTGTCCCATATTCCCATATTGTGCCAGATAAATGGAGTTCACTGTGCAAAGCTGGTCTCTCCTGTGTTGTTTACCATAAACTGATGTGTAAAAATATTGATAACATTGCACACTAATATTAAGAGACTACTGCTTGAGAAAAAAGCCCGCACAATCTTTCTGAATGCAGGTGACATTTTATTATATTGACAGATTCAGAATCCTCCATACAACCCCCCGTGACAAAAACACAACACTCTGTGGGAAAACCTGGAAGAATCACCAAAAACAAGACAGAAAGTTTCCTTCTTTCTAGATTCAGCAGCTCTTCGATATTTAAGGACTGGAAATATAAAATGGTAAAGAAAGGTATGCAATACTCCTGGGTTTTCCTGCTCTGGAAAACCTGACCTAAGAAAATGGAGAATTTTTAAAAAGAGTGTAAAGGCTGGAAAATGGAGTCTGTGAAAATTGGTACTCCAGCCTCACAACAGAATGTATATATGTGTGAAAGGTACAAGCCCTCAACTCAGTTGGAGTTCCTTCAGTTGGGCTCCTGAGGCCCAGTCATTGTATGCAACCAGGTGCTGAAGCAGGGTCTACGTTTTCTGGGTATGGTCTATACATTAAAAATTCAATTTGATGACATTGCTTTCTAGACATGGCATCATCATGAAATATGCATGGTAAGTTCTCATCAAATTGCACACAATGTTTGCAGACTTTTTGGTGACAAAGTAGTTATGAATTGTCTTATTTTAAAAAAGTGTATTTGTGTACTTTATATATTTAGATTGACACACTTACTTTTAGGTTATCAAAATAGGCATTGGCCTTTTACTTATGACAGTCTAGGTTGTTGACAATCTAAACCTCCATGTAGATGTCTGGGATGAAAAGAAGAGGCAAGACTTCAAGTAAGACAGCAAAAAATAATGGATCATAGAAGAGTTATTTTGGTTGCTTAGCCCATTTGAGGAGAAAATACTTGTTTATTATGTATATTAAGAATACAAATATTGTATTCTTAATATACAAATACAATTGTTTATTATGTATATTTGGTATACAAATATTGTATTCTTAATATACATAATAAACAATTGTATTTGTATATTAAGAATACAAATCAAATGAAGACAGGAAGTGAGGCAGTACAGCCTGCTAGCTATGAAAAGGTGGCATTAGAGACTTGCAGACTGGCAAAAGAAAAACATCTTGGAAAGATTTGGGTTGCTGTAGACTGCACATTTCAGAAGGAAATTAGACATTAAAAATTCCTCTAAAAACGTCTGCTTAAAGTCATATTGAAAGTCAGCCAAGTGCCACTGCAAGTCTTAACAAACTGGGTAAGGCATTGTTCAAAATGCAAAGAAACCGATTTATGTTTATACATATGTAAAAATGTAGGTAAGTCTTGTACAAATGTAGAGACTTGTTCACTGCCACATTGCCCTGATTTTGCTCTGGAATAATTACAGGCTGAAATAACATGAGAGTGTCAATAACTTGTTCAGTCCACAATTCTCCATGGACAAGAAATCCAACTGGATAATTCCTTTAGAAGAGTTTTTAGAATGAGCTATGGAAAAATGAACATCAGTGTCAAAAAGCATAGTTTGTTAGGATGTGAAGTGAGTAATCATAATAGGTCTATTATAGCACTGTTTTGTATCTTCAATATATACATGTATATTAATTTATTTGCATGCAGGGAAGTTCTGGGTGTCCAGATTTTCATCTGTATTTTTACACATAACTACACTTATAACCACACTGAGAGTATGAAATGTGCATGCTTATTCTGTTGCAGGATCAGGCCATTGGTGATTTTTGAGCAGTATTTGTATTGTCTGACTTTAAGCACCTCACTGAGATGCCAGAGTTAATTGCCTCTTTTCTTACACAGCAGTGGAGAACATTTAGCACCTCCAGGGGTGATTTAGCATGGGAATCACTCTCTTTGGGTGCCTGTGCACTACAAAGGAAGTCAGAACACATAGATCACCAAACTGTGCATTTGAGGCCTGGATTTAGATCATGTGAATCCACCCTTCAGGCTAGAGAGAATTGAGCAAATTACAAGCTGAGCAAATAGCATTTAGAAAATAGAGGAGCATGGGGGAAATGAAGCACTTTCTATTCCTGAAACATTAAAGTTGCCTGCAAAACTGTAGTAAACCTGTATTAAGACAGAAACTGCTATTACAAGAATAAATCGTTGAGTATTAGGTTGGTGAAGGCTGTGTAGTTATCTAGACAGACTTTTATTGCCTGTCAAGTCTGTGTAAAACCACAAAGTCGAAGTCTGTGCTACTGGTAGGTGCTTTTTACAGACGTGGAGGAGGACAGCTTCCCACCCTGAAGAGCATATGATCAAAGAAGTGGTAAGGGATGCAACATGGTGTTTCTCAATATTTTTTTCCTATTCTTTCTTTCCCCTTGCCCTCTCTCAAAAGGTTTTGGTGCCTTGCTGGTTTGTTGCCTGCTAATTCTGTGGTAGCAAATATTTATTCTATCTCAGATTTTGGTCTATAAAGTTTCATTTTTCACTAACCACTGTTCATTAACACTCACTGTACTTTAATTTATAAAATAGGTTATTGAAAAAATATTAGCAGTTTATTTTTTGACTTGCAGGTTTTTGACTTACCACTGCATTGGATTCACATACAAAAAGTTTAAATATTTTCTCTGAGCTTTGGGGAATTCAAAATAATTGAAGACTGCTATGCCTGTGCTGGAAAATTCACTGCTGCTTTTACTTCAACTTTGCTCACTGCTAAATATGGATTAAAATTTTGAATTGACCTAGAAGGAAAGAAAGTATTAGTGACATGATGTGAAATCAGACATGCCAGTTGAAAAGTAGGGTTTGGAAGAAGATACTCTAATCCAGTGCATTATAAATACAAAAAGGACCCCTGCCCACCATTAGTCCCTCCTCCCCACAGCCAGATTGCCAGGGCCAGCAGAGATCTTTCCCTCCAGGTACTTTGAGCACACTGTGGTTTTAATAGACACATCACAGTAAGAGCCACTCATTCCTACCTCCTGGAGTTCAAGCAGGGATGAGAGGAGAGCATAGGTCTGGTAGGGAAACTACTGCGTGCTTTGGTTTGTCCAAATCTTTGGTTTGTTGTCGTTCTGGTAGCTAAAGATGGATAAAAGGCTTCCTTGGATGTCATAAGACAAGAGCCCTGTCCTCCACTGTGACACCAAAAATGGAGAAAGCAGGGCAGCCTGGGATGCTACCAGTGAGGCAGAGTTTACAACTCAGCACAGCAGGGATGGATGTTTGTTGAGGTGCCCATGCCCATCTGTTCTAGGGCCAGCAAGAAACTGTGGCCTGGTTCCGAGGTGTCTCTTGTGACCAAAAATATATTTTATTCCTTTAAAATATTGACTTGTATAACTCTAAGTACATTAAATCTGTCTGGATTACATCAAAGGTTTAAGGCTGTATTTAGTGGGGAAAAGGAAGTTTGAATATATTAATTGCAGCAAGATCCCTTCAAGTCCATTCAGCAAGCTTACTTATCTTTTTTTTCTCACTTGGTATAAATCACATCCATGCATAAAACCTAGCTTGACTAACTGGCAGGTACTTGAGGTTGTGCAATGCATGTTTCAACAAAGCAATGTTGTGCTGTCAAATAAATACCTTACAATATGCATTTCCAGGTTTTCCCAGGCTGTATCACCTGATTCCAGATGGGGAAATTACCTGCATTAAGATCAGCCGTACTGATCCCCATGAAAACCTGGCCATTAGGATCGTGGGAGGCAGTGAGACCCCTTTGGTTCACATTATTATACAGCATATTTATCGAGATGGGGTCATTGCCAGAGATGGAAGATTGCTACCTGGAGACATGATACTAAAGGTACAGTACTGTGGAGGTACGAGATAAAAATATCCTGACAAAGAATGAGATGGTTGAAGTTGATCAGGATGAGATTTGCTATGTTGCATGCAGAAAGCCATTCTGAAGCTCAGAGCACCACCTGTAAGGCACTATGATTTCCTAGCTTTTGCTGACCCCAGTGGTAGCTGAAGACACTTGAGGCACGCCAAGGTTGTGCCATGCCTTCTGCTTTGAGTCAGACAGACTTGGCCAAAGGGATTTCCCAGGATCACGATGTGGGCATACTTCACCGTAGCAGTGAATAAAAACGCTTCTGGATGGTGTTTCCCAGCAGCAGCTGCATAAGCATCCACCACCCAGCTATGCATTTCAGGGAGCCTTTTGTCCTGGTGCCAGCACAGAGCAGCAGAGTTAATGGCACCACTAAGACAAAGCTGTTCCTGCAGGGCACATCCAAACTGCACAATGAAGCTGTGAGACTAGCACGGATGGGCCCAGCCTAGCTCTTCTCAGCCATGGCTGCCTGCCCAGGATTTACCAAGGATTCCTGTGAATTTCAGCCCCATCCTGATGCAGCTTATGCTGTTTGTGGTACCCAAGGTAGCAACTTAAAGCTAGGTGAGCTGTGTCTCTCTGGGTGCTGTCCTCTCCACCAGACTGCAGCAGAACAGCCCCGTTGTTCCCACATAGGAAATCTGCAAAAGCAACCACCAGCCAAATGCTTTTATCCATGCTGGGGAGTATTTCTCTTACATTTTGGAGATGTTTCTTAATATTTAAATGGTTCAACCTGTGCAATGTGAAGCTACATGGAAATATCTTGTCTGATTCAGGTTTTTCAGCCAGTGATGAAATATAATCTTGCAACTGGTTTTCATTTAGCAATATAAAGTGCAATGCCTAGTCATTCTTATGAACATATGAACATAATGGGATTGACTGGAAAGTCTTTTTTCCTCTTTCTTTTCCTCAGCCAAATTTAAAAAGTCGTAGTTATACAGTTTTATTCTCATCTGAATTAAATCTTACCTGGAAAACACTGAGGAAAAAAAGGAAAGTCTGATTCTCTATTGTGGTAAATCAGCATAATTGTTAGTAAATATCCAAGGCATTTAAATTTGTACTTGAGGCTCTTTCCTTTTTTATAATTAGAGATTCATTAGCGAAGAATTTTTTTTTTTTTTTTTTTACTGTACCTAGAACAGCTGGGAGATAAAGAAGAAAAGAAACAGCAGGAAAACAGTGGGAGTGAAAAGAAAGGCTAGCAAGGCAATTTGAAATCAGAAGCCTGTGGAATAAAACTAACATATATGAAAGGATATTGAAGCATGGGAAAGAGCAATAAGAAAGATGAAAACTAACGTGTATGTCTGGAGACTATCAGGGAGAGAGGGGAAGAAAAAGGACAGACACTGTCTGTGCAGTGCATCCTTTCCTTGCGGGGAAGATTGTTCTGCACCAAAAACTTGGCCTCCTGCTTGACACAGTTTGAAATAGCACATGTCACTGCATATGAAGACATCTGTGTATATAGATCTGCCCTCCTCAGTGCCAGCTCAGAATAGACCATCTTTCTGCCGCTGATTTACACTTCTCTATTCCAGGTAAATGGCTTGGACATCAAAAATGTGCCTCACAACTATGCCCTGTCAATCCTGAAGCAACCCTGCCACGTGCTGCGACTGACTGTGCTCCGAGAGCAGAGGTACCGGTGCCGAAACAGCGGACTTTCCCTTGATGCTCACTGCAACAGGGATGACAGCTTCCATGTAGTGCTAAACAAGAGCAGTCCGGATGAGCAGCTGGGAATAAAGCTGGTCCGCAAGGCCGACGAGCCAGGGGTATTTATTTTCAACTTGCTGGAAGGGGGCATGGCTGCCCGTGATGGGCAGCTGCAGGAGAATGACCGTGTGCTGGCCATCAATGGGCACGACCATCGCTACGGCAGCCCGGAGAGCGCAGCCCAGCTGATACAGGTTTGTCTTCCCCACTTTAACCACGGGGTTGGAGCTGTGCAGAAACCCAAGCAGTGTTTTTTCACCATCCATTTCAAAGCAAGGGCCAAACACTGAGTCTGTGTATTTGAAAGAGGGAAGGAGTCAAGATTGGAGGGGAATTTACTTCTCTGACTGCTCCTTGGTTTTACTGTGGATGGGTGTGAACATGAGCATAGACTCCCACAGAGGCACATGCTACCATCAGATTTTGGAAAGTATAGATCAGTGCAAACATCTGTACACTCCGATCATCACCAGAGTGATGCCAGCTGCCCGAAGGCATGCCAGCCTGCACCCTGGCAGCACTGGTTCCAGCAGAATCCTGACCCTCTGGCTCAGGAGTCACAGTGCTCTCTGGTTCAGCCCTGGAGCAAACCACACTAGACTAAGGCAGTGGACTACCACTGAAAGGTAGTCCACACCTTGTAGATATTTCTTACCTAAATCCAGTATATGGAAATCCAGTTGTTTTGGAGAAATGGATCTGTAGTTATTAATCTCTGTTTAGACTCATGTGGAGTACTAAATGGTGCTAACACAGAACTGTCTGATGAAAAAAACCCCCATGCCTTTCTCAGCTGCAAAATTGGTCAGCTTCTGCCTAATTTTTCATCCAGAACCAATTTGGGTTTTTTGTTTGCAGACTGTTTTTAGAAAACCTCCACATAAAAAGCAAAGCCAAGAATCTTTTGTTGCTTTTATCTCATATTTATAGCTGTTATTATACTTGTGCAATTTTGCATTTCATTTGAAGGCATGTAGACTGTTCACATTTTGAAGAAATTCATGAGCTTCAGTAACAAGATGTCAAATCAGGCCAGCTTCTTCTTCTTTTTGATGGGTATAATCAGGGTAATATCAGTCAGACTGAAACAAACAGTCAAATCCATGCATTTTGTGGAAAGGATTTCTGTGTTAGCATATATTCACGGTTGGTTGTAGCTAACTTTTATTGTGAAGTTTATAGCATAGGTGAAAAAAACGCCATGCCCTTACATAATGCCAGTTGTAGAAATTCTGGTGCAGACCTTTCTGGATTACCTTATGTAGCTCACTAACTGGGAACAGAAGGCAAAAGGGGAAAGGTTTAAATTCTCTGAGGGCAACAAGTCTGGAATGAAAAATTTTCTAAAAAGCTATTATTCTTGAAACAGTTCTTTATGGCTACAAAACAAGGCATCAGTTCTTCATAAGCAAAAAACACATGAGATGAAAAGGAAAAAATAACTAACAAGAGTATTCACATACATGTGTTTAAAAGTGCAACCAAAGCCCTTATTGGTCTCCAAAGAGTGGATGTTAACTATAATAATGCTTGAAATGCACACCAATCCCTGGGAATTTAAACAAGCCCATGAAAGGGGCAACTCAGGTTTCCAAACAGCCAGGATTATATTGCATTGATGTGAGCTCTATGAATCACATTTATCTGATGCAAAATTCCTGGAACCTGTGTCCTTTTTGTTATGTTTTTCATCAATTATCATTTGCCTTTCCTGTTTCCATGTTATGCCAGAGAAAAACCTTTATACTGAAGCCACAGGTGTTTTGCATTTGCTTCTTACACGAAGGGCTATTTCACTGTGTCTTCTGATTTCTCAACAGCATCCTTCCTGCCTGTTGAGAGCTCAGCATGTCACTTGCAGTGCATTGAGGTCTTCTAATTTATGGTGGTGAAAGCTGCAAATACACATCAGTTTCTTTAAAAACAGAACATTCACTAAAAAGTGCAGTGGCTTGTTAAACCAAGCACAGCAGGAAGACTGTCAGATTTCTGTGTAATCTGATTATTTTTGACTTTCAAATAATGAATAATTGAGACAATTGAGGTCTACAGAAACTATACAATAGCATATGTGAAGCAGTTGCTAATCAGTAGATTAGGGGTCTGGCTGTTTATAAGGTCTAAGCTCTGTCACAAGAACTGAAATGAGGAAAATGTGTAAGTGCTAATTAGGAACGTGCACACATCATAACACTTGGGAATTTGCTGCCTCCTGTTTGTCACATTAAGCCACGGCCTTGTGTCAGAAGTGGCACTTTGAATCTAAATAACGAGACAGTCCACATCTGTTTTCCATGAGAGTGACAAGAAAAGGTGCAAGGTAACAGATATGGGGTGCCCATGTGAGCGCATCAAGCCAAGCTACATGGGCTGAGTCAGACTTTACTGACCCCAGATGTTCACCCTCCTCCTCACCTCCTTCCCCCACCACAGCTCAGAGCAGCTGCTAGGAACAGATGAGCAGCTCTTCTACCCAACAACTACCTCTGACAAGCAGATTGTGGTGTGGAGCATATCCATGCTCCATCATCCCAGTGAGGCATGGGCCAGCTTCTGCCAAGAGCAGCCCTGGTGTCCCTTTCTAAAATGCAATTACCCACTAGATGATCAGAAGTTTCCATTGTGTCTCTGCCTTCCCGCTCGATTTGCCTTGGCTGTAACAGATTTTAATTCTAGAAGAGTGTTTCAGCTCTGACTTGCACTTGGTATCAAAGCTCACCTCCTTTCTTTATTTTTCACTTCAGCATAAAATATAGAGAAAGAATTGTGGGAAAAGCCACTGGTAAGAGGGAGGGAGAGATCAGAATGAATCAGCAATAAATAATCTGATCAGTAGAAACATTAATGGGTTTTCACATGTATGTAAATACAAAAGCTGTTCTTGTTGTTTGGATAACTTTCTAAACCACTCTGACTTCTGAGAAACTACTCAGCTTGACTGGCCCGTAGACAAATGTGCCATTGCAACAGAGACTCTTGTTGAACTTTTGCTAGTTGTTCTATGAGAATTAATCATGTTTTACAACCTTTCTCTAAATAACCAGCTTTGAGGCTTACCATGTGGCAGCAGATAAATTTCAAAAAGAAGTTAAGTTGAAACTGTTCATTTTTGAGAAAACTGTATTTTCATAGGGCCACATGCCCTTGGGACGTTTAATCTTGTGCTGTTCAGTTCCATCTCAGTCATATTACAAACTAGGGACCAGGGTGGTTTCCTTTCTTCCAACATACAGAATTCTGTTTTGGGGTACTAGTTGAGTCCAGAGTCCAGAGGTTTGAAATACGTGTGTTTGCACCAAATGATATACTATGAAGCTGTGAAGATTTGAGTTTCTAGTAAAAAAACTAGCATCCCCCAAGATATTGGGAAAGTAACAAAGACATGCACATTTTTTACTTCACTGAAAATAACATGGCTTGAACATGTACATTTCAAGCTTGAAGTTGGAGGTTTAGGAGAGGTAGGTTGCTTTTTCTTAACTAAAATGACATTTTTCCAAAGCTTTTTTAAACTCTCAGCTACAGCTATTGAATTCAGCTCCAGAAAGGACAAACCAAGCTATAAAAACAAAATTCCCAGAAGCTTCCTCTGGCTTCTGTTAATTGTCTGTGGGAGATTTGATTTCAATAGTGCAACTGGATCTGGGTTTGGTTTTCAGCTGCTTCTTCAATGCCAGCTTTCCTTGGAGCTTCTCCCCAGTGAGCAGTGCTAGCAAGCGAGCCAGAATGTCTGCAGCCCCAGGGGCTGTGGTACCAACAAGCAATGCATCTGCAGCCCCTTCTTCTGAGTATGCTTCTATAGCACTGAGGATATTGCTACACTGTTCTTCAGTTTAGTTTAGTTTAGTTTATTTCTTTGAGCTTGGGTTATCTGCTTTGAAGCTGCTCTTCCTAGAGTGAGAGTTTGTGAGCTGCTTTCCCATCCTAAACTTTATTATCCTGTGTGCTTGCTTATGCCCACCCTCTTTCTCTGTGCTCTGCTGCAGTAGGATGTTATTGCACTAAAGAAAATACCTTTTCTCCCTTTCTTCAAGCTTCCTTACGTTTGTCATGCTCATTGCATGCAGGTGGACTTAATTACATTGTTTATTCCCCACTTTCACCGGGCAAGCCTAAGCACATCCCTGGTTTCTGGGTTAATTGTATCTTTTTTAGCTTTTCCATTCATCAAGCAGCAACAGCTCTGGTAGTCTGCCTGTCTCTCTACCATGGCAGGCAAATTGCTGCTTTGCAGTGGTATACACAGGTGTAGGTGAAAGCTGATCAATGCCCACTGTGGTGGAGCACTGCTTTCAGCCAAATTTGGGGGAGATAGAAAGGATTTTTTAGAGTTAACACCAAATTTTCAAGAGAAATATTAAGTAGCTGGCAGTAAACTTTTATGAACTTCGTTGACCTGAACTGATGCTGCTGCTTATGTCATAGCAACCTCATTAACGGGAAATCCAACCAATGTTTAAGTGGTTCCTGCATTTCACAGACACTCTGGGGCTGGGGTGCAGGGGTTTGCTGCACCATGGTATTCACACTGTGCTCCTCCCGCAGGCCAGCGAGAAGCAGGTTCACTTCGTGGTGTCGCGGCAGAGCAGGCAGCAGACCCCCGACCTGCTGCAGGAGACGGGCTGGAGTTCCAGTGCTGGCAGCTCCCACCCTTGTCCCGCCGAGAGAAACACCCCCGGCAAGGTGAGGGCACTTGGGTGGTGTCTCTGCTGGGACAGGGGAATGGGAGGGCAGCTAGTGTTGTATGTCCAAGGGTGTTATCTCTGGCTTCTGTCACCAGAAAAAGCATGTCTTATTTGGCAATGGAAACACAAAGGCTGTGCTGCTCATTATTATTTATCCACTGCTTCTGCCCTGGCTCTGCCTGGTGTGGGGAGGGAAAGAGAAGGTAATGGGCAGTGGTGGTGCATGCCATGGCCACAGATCTGACCAGCAGTGTGAATCTGCAGAGGACAATGCGCTCCAACCAAAAGAAATTTTTTCTGAAGTTTTGCCATCTGTAGCATAGTCTTCAGACAAAAAGCTTTCACATGCTGGCCTGAAAGATTCCCATAACCTACTTGAAAATTATGGTCATCATTAGGCTGTTGCTCATTTATTAAAATGCCCTGGCTGCTGAGAGCACGAGGACTTTCTGTGAAGCTTTAGACACAAAGCATTTTTGTTCTGCTCTGGCAGCACCTGGAACTTGCCTGGTGTGGGGTCTGCAAGGGCTGCTGGTGTGCAGCACCAACCAGGGACACAGCACAGAGCAGCCATCTCACCCAGATGTGGCTGTGATTACCAAACTGTGCCCCAGCTGTCCCTGTGTACCTGGTCAGAGTGTGTGTTTAGTGCATCTAGACTCACAATATTCTCTTTGCCTAAGGCAGAGAGATGCTGATGCTCAAACATACGAGGTTTTGAGTAGGAACCAATGCAGCTAGAGTTTTGAAAATATGTTTTCTGAGCTTGCTCAGTGTTATTCTTTCCACTTTAGACAGAACAAGGCATGTCCTTGCAGGAACTGGATTTGTTTATTTCACTAAATTTGAAGCCACGTGTCGGGCTAATTTACATTAATCACCCTGTGTGTCACCACTTATGCAAACCCATGCAAGCTTGACCCTAGCCACTGGTGCCAGGGGTGTATCAGGGAGGTGTGCAGGCAGGGCTTAAGTTCATCCTAATTGATGGATAGCCAGTTGTGTCCTTAAAGGGACCTCTGGACCAAATATTTGGTGCACAGTTGTCAGCCTGGAGACAAGTCTAGCTCTGGATTTTACAAATGTTAAAATATACCCATTTTTGCAGGTCTTTTAAAACTACATTATTCAGTTGTTTTATGTGTTAAAAATGCTAGTATATATTTATGTATTTTTAGTTTTCCTTTTCCACAAGGTCACAATCACAGCTCTTATTCGGTGGGACCAAATTAGCACGAGTTAAAACAGAAAGCAGGCAGTGTTCAGTAGCTACTACCAAACAGCAAATAGTGTCCAGCTAATCATGCATCTGCAAGGCATGACTTTCTAATGAAGCAATGATTTCCTTAGGAATATATGTGAAGGACAGCAATTAGCTTGTGTTGCTACTGTATGCTTCCTAGGGAAGATCCAAGCACCTGCTAACAATACCATGTTGGTCTGAGTAATTAATTGATACCACACGGGATTATTTGGGAACACAGCTTGTCTCTCTCTGCCCTGAGAGCTTCATTTTCTCTTCCTGTAGCAAGAGATGTTGGATGGGAGCTCTCGGTAAGTCCCACAATATTTTGGGTAGCTGTGAGATTGAAGGCACAATGTTAGCTTCATTACACTCCTTTAATGAGCAAGTGCTATAAGGACTAATGAATCATCTCTTGTTGCATAGGCCACAGCTTTTAGGGGGATTTCCAGTTTTCCACAAGAGATGAGTACTGCACAAGCACATGAGTGGGTGTACTGCTGTGGGCTTCTGTCCAATGCCACCATTTGGGCACTTTCCAGGGAAGAGCACAGCCAAAAAAAAGAAAGTTCTGAACTGTTCCTACCTCCCTTTAGCTTTGTGTGTATGTAGTAGAGGGCTTCTACTGGAGAAAATGCTCTGGCAGTAGATCAGCAGATCAGTACAGCCAGTAGACACAATGAGCTTCAGGCACTGTGGACTTTTGGTCTGATGCAAACATTACTGGAGTGTTAGTTGCCCTTTTATAGGGCATGACTCTGTCAGTTTAAATATTTCATGATATTTTGCTGAAGGTTTAACTGAACATAATTTGCAATTCAAGATTTTTAAATTGGCTTTGAAAGATTTAAAAAATGTTATTTATTTTAAGTAGGCATTAGTGCAGGAGTAATGCTTGCAAGCCTAGGGGCTGTACAGTGTCCTAATGCAGCACATGCTCCTGCCCAAAAACCAAGGAAATGGTTGGACCTCATTGTCAGGGGAGTCTCCTGTGTGTGTGTGGTCTGAGGAGTCTGCTACCTACTGCCATCAGTGGGATTGCTTTATTATATGTCATTAATAGAGGATTGCCAGCTGCCTTGATTTCTGGCTAGTTTTAAGGTGTTTTTTGTACCCTGAGCTTACTGAGGAAAGTGATATTAGATGGTCAGGAATGCTCTCTTTGAGTGAAAGTGCTCTCACTGTAGAGCATGTATGTGTACATGGGCTGAAATCTGCTCTCAATCCCGTATTCAGAATCAGGAATAAGCTCTAGCTTCCAGCAGCTGAGTGGCTCATGCAGTGGCTCAGGAGCCACTTTGGGCCAAGCTCTTGGCCTCAGGACAGCCATCCTCCATCTGTACAGCCAGTCTGTACAGTGTGGGGAGGTGCCTCTCTTCCAGGCCAGTGGTGACCAGCCATGTTGCCCACAAGGTTCTGGATAAAAAGAGGCTGATCTCTTGTGACCATGTCCTTCTCTTGTGGCAACAATGCCAGGTGTGTGGTGTGCCAAGAGATTGGTCCTGCCCAGGGTCTCATGGATCTGTTTTCCTCTGTACAGAGACTGGGGAAGCACAGCCCAAACTCTCCTGGCTGCTGCCGACATTCAGAGAAGAGATGTCACAAACACTTTCTTGTGCAGCTGAGGTTGTGAAGCCAGGCTGTAACATATAAACAGGCCTGATTCAATTCCTTTGAAGTCACTGGGAGCTGTGCCATTAATTAAATAGCACTTGTTTTTAATTGGAACTGTTTTCTTATTTCTTTCAAATTAATTGTCTAGTACTTAGAGCAAAAAAATTGACTTAGGCAAAGAAAATGGAGCAGGCAATGTTTCCTGACCATATGAGCAGGTTAACCTTCAGGTGAAGTACATTTTCCAAACAGACACAGAGATGTTTTTTGTTGTCTGCAAGACACGTGTCATGGCTTTGATGTTGTGATAATCTGCTGTAAATATTTATTTTCCAGTAAATATACAGAAAAGGAGGAAAAAATAAAAAGAGGAGGAGATGAACTGTTATGTTTTTCTTCTCCTGACCTCCAAGGTCACTTCAAAATGACGGAGAAGGACAATTGTTTAGAAGAGAATGCACTGAAATGCAGTCAGTGATAAACACTGCCTTTTAACTGGTTTACTTGCTATCGATTATACCTCCAAGTGAGTTCTACGTGTGTTTACTAAAAAAGGCTTCGCTTTCCTTTCATCACTGCCTTTGTCTCAGTCAAGTCACCCCAAATCCTTTCTGTCTGCAGCCATATAAAAAAATGACATGGGAAAGAGTAGCTTCAAAAGAAAATTGGTCCTTTGTGGTTCAGCATACAAGTACTGGTACTTCTATAATTCTTCATTGAAATGTAGCAGGACAATTTGTTCCTAAACAGTACTTTGAAATCTTTTCTCCCTGTGCTGATTCCTCAAAAAATACTGATAAACCCACTAATGCTCTAATGTTTTTGTTGTCTGAGGTGAGATGTATGCTGCATAAGTAACAGGACTGCTCTCTCACTCAGAGCCACAAATAGAATCCCAATTTCATGTTTTGCTACAGAATTTCAGATTGCGATTTTGGGAAAATTAGTAGCGCCCCTATCCCACATGTTTGAAAAAGTGGCCTTTTCCTGGTGGAAAGCCATTCATTTTCAAGGGAAAAAGGATATTTTTGCAAAACATGGATGAAACATTAAGTTTAATTTGCATAAAGATAGAACTATTATGTTTCAAATATTTGCCCCTTAAAGAAAAAGGTGAAAGGTTAAAATTATCTGGATCACAACATAAAATTTATTTGGAGCAGAACACTTTCCGAAGGTTTTAAAATCTTCAGAAATTCATAGGTTTGTTTGCAAGCCCCAAGCCAAATTATTCTGACATAGTGCCTATGTTCTGCATGAACCACGTCTCATATGTCCAAACAACTGTGTTGTTTGGTTTTCTCTCAGAGACTGAGAGAATTCTTTCCACCGAGCTCTTTGCCTTTTTGTTTCTGGAGCTCTGTGGCAGCTACTGTTCATCTGCTCAAGCACAGAGAAATCCTTTGCTAAGCTTCTAGAAGGTCCTATATTTTGTTGTTAACATTGCATCACAGAAATCTTGATGTGGAGTTAGTTCCACCATACATACCTTTAAAAAAAAAGCACGAAGACATAGTCTGCCCTATTCCCATAAAAAAAAAAACTTGCCATAATTTTCCTTTGTCCTGTCATTGTCACTTAGGGAGACATTGTGGATTCATCTGCTCCACTTTCCATGCTGCAGGCCCAGGAATCAATGTAAAATATCTTTGTGAGATGTCAGATTTCTAAGAAGAGATTAATGTGGCTTTAAATGAGTTTTATAGATTATTTTTGCATATTACAAATATGAGGTCACATTTGTGAATGAGAAGAGTCTTTTAAATACGCATTTGAAATGTATTTAGAAGCGTGCTATTGTACATGAGCCTGGAATGGATAATGCTGTTCCTGCAAGAGGGGCTGGGATTGTCAGGAGTTGATGTCAGGAGCACTGCTTGTGAAATACTTAAGGAGAGCAAAGCAATTAACATTTAAATCCAGATTTATTTGCCTTCTGTAAGAACTGAGTGTATGGTAAACATGACGTTCAGTTCACAGGTCTTGTTGGAGCTTGCATTGCAGTGGTTCTCCATCCCGAGGGCACCTGTGGGTTTGTTGCACCCTCACTCACGCACTGGTTATTGCATGACCAGCTGTGTGTATTTAACTTTTCCTGCTCAGAGGCAGAAATATAAGGATGGCTGTCCTGAACTGACCCTTCAAGCAGAAACACTAAGAGCACCCGGGAAACTGCTGGCTCTTCACTGTGAATATCCTTCTCTTTTCCTGAACAGAAACACTTATTCTTCAAGTGTATTTCCACCCATAACTCACAAAGAAACACAGATATATGGAAGATCAAATGAAATATGTCTCTTCTAATATGTCCCCAATGGTTTCATTCCTCAAATCCAAGAGGACTACTTCTCACTAACTATACAGATGATGCTCAGACTGCAAGCAGCAGGATAAGAAGCACAATCTGATAGTAAAAGATATGATGGCCACTAGTGATATTATTATCAAGAACTCTTTTTTTCTTTTAAAATCAAATTCCTTATTTACATTTCAAGGACCTGATTCTATTAGCCTTAGCACTAAAACAACTCTGGTTTTCATGGGAGCAGTGCCTGACTTTAACTATTGAAGCACAGTTATCTTGGTGGTAACATGGTGCAGATGCTTAAGGCCCTGAGGGAGTCCTGCTGGCCATCAGGCCAGGTGGCTGGGAAGCGTCTTGGTGTTACTTCCATGAATGTTTGTTTTGGTAGAAAATGCCAAAGCCGTCAGGGAGGCCACCATGCCCACAAACTGTGTTTGTTGTTGCTATTTTCTGCATCACAGAGCACCCTTCACACTGTCACCTGTCATGAGAAGGTGGTGGCTGTCCGGAAAGATCACACAGAATCACTGGGAATGACTGTGGCAGGTGGAGCATCTAACCGGGAATGGGATTTGCCTATCTATGTGATAAGTGTGGAACCTGGAGGAGTGATCAGCAGAGACAGCAGGATAAAAACAGGTAAAAAGGGGGGATTTTGTAAAGCCTGCTTTAAATCAAGAGCTTCTTTTGAAAACTGGGGGATAGTGCAAGAGCTTCACACTCTGACATCTTCAGCAATCCTATAGATTTTGGGATGTGTTGGATTAGAGGGTCTCAAGTCAGCTACCAGAAAAGGCATAATTATGCAGGCATAATATGCATATCTCTGTGGAACAGGATATAGGAATATTCTGATAGAAAAAAAGGTAAATAGCTTTTCACAGGAAAATTAGCTTGCACCACCATCTCCTAACTCCTGATACATTCACTGGGCAACTTAAATGTGTTTTTAAAGGTTTTTTTGTTTTTTTTGTTTTTTTTTTTTTTTTTTTTTTTTTTTTTTTTTTTTTTGCTTATTTGTCATTGCATTAATGAATTTGAATGAAATATACAGGATCAAAATTCCCATTATATACGAAGCCATATTAGTGCCTTGTGGCTGAAACTTGTGTCTGGAAATATTGGCTTCCTAACCCCATTTAGCTACTGATGTAACAAAATGGTAAAGCTAATAGTTTCTCCCCTTCTGTGTGAATAAGCTTTTAGAGCAAGATGAGGACCATATTTGATCAATTGGTTTTGTGGGAGTAGCCAGGCAGCAGAGGAAACTCTCAGGTTTCAGGATGTTCCATCTTCAAGAGCAAATCCCTCAGTAGCCTGCATCCAGCAATGACACAGCTCACCCACCCTTCATCCCCTATATTCTCCTTCAGTCCAGTCACTGAGCTCCAGTTTCTGGAGGGAAATCCTGAGTTTGAGAGAAGTGAAGGCGCCTAAAAATGGGGCAGAATAGCTGCAACCCAGTCAGACCCCAGGAGCCTGGGTCTCAGTGCCCAGCACTGGCACACATGGGAACTTCCTCTTTGTGTCTACTCAATGAAACCCATGTGAGAACACAACAAGAGCAAAACAGCAAATTACCCCTTTCTTTCTGCTGGGAGATGACTACCTCTCAGTGGGATTTCCAAAAAGTATTCATCATGAGGCAGCATGGAAAACTCAGCCCAGTTAATTTGATAAAATTAGAAACAAATGAATATGTGATGTTATAATAGCACCGTAGGCCTCTGAGCAGCTCTTAGGCTGTTGTCCTTCTTATTGGGGACAGACCACAAGAAGAGGCTAATGCTCATTTGCAGCACCTGGACTGCCAGTGATACATCTCTGCCTGGAGAAGCATCCAGGCCAAGCACAGAGGGCACCCAGAAAAGCCCTGGCATGGGAGCCTGCTATGAAGGGTTGCAGAGCACTTGGCATTGAGGCTGCTTGCATGACATTAGTGATGTCCTTATTGTTCTTCCTGTAGTAATTGAGGTCATCTTTGCATTTTTCTCTGTGGCTGCTGTGCCTGTATTATAAATAAGGCATACGGAAAAATGGTTTGGCTTGCAGCCATTCAAACAGGCATTAATGTGAAAATAATAACATGTCATTCCACGAAGCAACCTAGGAAGAGCCAATTAGAGTGGCAGTCCTCTGCTAAGGGAGAGCTGGGAGAAAAAACATCACTGAGCTGTTGGGTTTCAAGCTTAGGATGAGTACAAATGTTGTTAGCTGGAAGTGGACTCCAGAGACCTGGATCAGTACTAGGCACCAGTACCAAAGCTTGTTGGTACAGCAGGACCCCAGCTGTTTGTTCAGCTCCAGATGCAGGACATGACGTGGAAAGAAACCAGGACAAATCCTCTGTCCAGCCACGCAAAAAGTTTCTGTGTACAGGAATCTTCCCTCATGCCTGTGGCATGTTTACTAGCATATGCTTCATTAAACAATAGGAAAAACAAAAAGCCTCGTCAGGCAGCCTGTTCTTGGCCATGGATTTGACTCACTTGTTTGTGGAGGTGGGGAGGGAATCCTGGAAACACTGCAGGGTTTTTTATCATCAGCTTTATTGGTCTCAGGTGACATCCTCCTGAACGTGAATGGGATTGATCTGACAGGAGTCAGCCGGAGTGAGGCTGTCGCCCTGCTGAAGAACACCAACTCCTCAGTGGTGCTCAAAGCCCTGGAGATGAGAGCATGTGAAGCCCAGGAGGAGCAGGGTCACCTACCATCCCCTGAGGACACACAGGTGACCTCCGAGAGCAGCGAGTGGTCACCGTCTTGGGTTATGTGGCTGGGGCTGCCACGGTAAGTCCACAGATTGCAACCTCTTGCTGAGGGGGAGTGGGAGGAAAGATTTGTATTTTCTGGCAATACTTTCTTTTGGCTTGATTCATTGCACTGACATCTTAATTAAATCCAGGTTCTGTCACTGGGTTGACTCTAAATACCTCCCTTTTGTAAATGGGTACGTGTACATGGCCAAATAGACATGCAGTTCCCCTCGCAAGGGAGGATAGGATGCTGAATTGTTTCAATCTTGTAAACATATCTGGCACTTAGGGAGTGAAAGGAAAATCTTACAGGGATACAGGAGCTTGCTGAACTGAAGTTTAGACTCAACCACCCTGCAGAAGGCAGATACCCCTCCTGCAACACTCAAGCTGCACAGCCCTTCTCCTTAGCCAAATCCAGCTGAATTGTTTGACTTTACCCAGATGTTGCAAAGTTCGTGCAGTTGGCCAGCATGTCCAAGTCACCTCTTTTAACCCCACCCCCGCCTGAAAGAAGTCCATTTGTCACACACAGGAAGCAGCTGTGTTGTCATTTCAGCAAGGATAATAAGAGCCACATAGCCCATCACTAAGCTCTCAGTGTGCATGGTGTAATACCTACAGCTTCCAGGACATTCCAGAAAGAATGAAATGAGGACACATTGTGAATCTGTGAATATGCAAAGCTGGGATCACAAAGTTGAAACTGACACTCAGTTTTAAGGAATGAAGGATTTATCTTTTAAGTTCCTCTTGACTGTACTCCTAATTCTGGCAGCAGTTCAGTGTCTCTCTTTTACAGGAGGGCAGGAAAAGATGGTCTGCAGAACAGGTGGGCTTTTCTCTAGGCACAGTTTCAGGACTCCTCTTCATTTCCTACTCTTGCATAACAAGTTTCGCTCTTTCTAGCTGGAGCCATTTTGAACTCATTCACCTTGCAGGAAGGTCTGCTGTGAGGGCCAGATGTTTTTCAGGGCTTGGTCTGACGCTAATGACTGTATAACATGTGCTGAAGCACTGCAAGAGCAAAAGGTGGGCTGTGTGTCTGTAACCCACAGGCAAAATGTTCCTCCTCCAGTGGGGAGGACTACATCTTTATATCTGTGAAAGAAAAGCAGTAAAAAGAAAATGCAATAAATGGTACCTTGCTACCCCAGGCAATGGTAAATTTTTCTCACTTAGTCTCTGAAGACAGGCAGGCCCAAGGAGATCCTCATTCCTGCTAACTTCTGCACTCCTGAGCTTGACCAGCACCACAGTGAAGGTACTAGAGCACGGGTAATGCTCTCAGTGAAGAGACAGCAACAGACCAGAGGCCTTATAGATACTGCAATCTGCGGTGCTGAGTCTTGCCTTCTATCACCATCCATTGCTAGATGGACTGAAACAATCACACCCTGCCTGTGCCAGCCCTTCATGGAGCTGCCTGAAGTTCCCAGTACCTTAGCATGGTAGAGGACCTGAAGAACAGAGCTCCACAGTACTGCAGGCTTGCACTCAAGAGTTCACATCAGTCAGTTCCACTTTGCAGTTTGGCAGTAAAATGAGTTTTCCTGTTTTAGAAACAGTTTCTGAGTTCACTTCAGCCTTCCTCCTCTGAAGGCTGCATGTGTGAAGGCATTCCAGCTCTTTTCGTCTGAAGGAAAATCAGCCCCGGTGTCAGCAAGGCTGAAGACAAGAGCTCATTGTAACTCTATCCCCAGCTGTGAGGCCGTGCACAGAGCACAGCACGGCCCTTCTCCTTCAAAGAGACATGGGGACATTGGTATGCTGAGTGGGGACGCTGCTCTGGACATCAGACTAGCGCCTGGGACAGGGACCAGTGCGCGTTAGATGTGACAGTAACAAAGGTGCTCTGTTTTCTTCCTGGAGCTGATTGGCTGAGTAGGGGCACAAGAGGATCAGGTTTGGGATTGCTCACTAGGTATTAGCAGACCCTTCAGTCTTCCCAAGCATAACTGTGCTCACTCACTCATTGTTCTGATTCTCCAGGGCCCACATCAGATGTCTGAAAGTCCTTCAACAAGTTCTCTCACAAGGATGTGTATCGTGTTAACTCATTGTGCTCCAGGCTGAGCATTTAACCTTTCTCTGGCTTTCAGTTTGCTTTTGGCAAGGATCACATCTCACTAGGTCCCAAGATATTGTCAGCAGTCTCATGACATTTTCCAGGCTGTTAGAGAAAATTTTACTCTGTCTAAATAGATGTCTGACAGGTCCATCTTGAAAAAAGTGCCTGAAGGGCAATTATGGGGCAAAATGTTGAAGAATCACCTACTTTAATTAAAAAAATTTACTAGAAGGACTGTTCCAAGATTTATGAGTCTAAAAATGTTTGCTACAGCTAACAGAAAAGCACAAGTGTTAAAATCATTATTATGCAGGATCATGAAAAGTACTTGGGAAGATGAGCAAGAAGGGGCACACCTATATGAGACAAACTGAACAAATAGAAAAGGCAGTAAAACTGGTAGGCCAGGAACAGGCATAGTTTAAAAAGAGGAAGCTGGATAGTAGATTATTTAAATTCTTTAGAGAAAGGAAAGATGTGGCTCAAGCCAAGCCTTGGCAGTGCAGTGTGTGTATCTGTTCACAGCAAGCAAGGTGGGGTGTTCAGAGGCAGCTTGACCTCACAATTTAGAGTGGGATGTTCAGGCTCAGGAAACTGAGGGGACAGGAGAGTCTTTCCTTTGTTCCAAATCCATGAAATTTTGAGGAAAATCCTGTGAATGGTACCACAAAATGTGCTGAGTTGAACTAAACACTAGAGCATATCTACAGACTTCTGTCCATGATCAATGAAGTAGAAAGCAGGCTAACATTAATAATAGTTACAAGATGCAAAGTAGCTTACTGTAAATACCTGATTTTCAACACTACAACAGAACTCTTCATTTCCCAGGGACTGCATGCATATTACAGAGATGGGTACAGACAAGAGACACAAATATTGAGAATTAGGGAGCTATATAACTTTTCTGCATGAAGTTGGTAGCAGCAGAATCAGACAAGTTATCTGATCCCTTGCACCAAAGCTCAAAGACTTGGAAAAGCCATCCTGCTAATTTAGCATTTGTGGATCTCACTTAAATTTTGTCCTTTTCTTGCAAGATCTTAGAATTGGGCTTTCCCACTTTTGTATGGCTTAATAATACATAAACAGCTCCTCTGTCCTTTCTGTAGTACGATCCAATATGTGGTGGTTATAAAATATGTGCACATGTGCATCTGACATCTGTCAAAACTTGGCCTGCACACAAGCGGAGGGGTTGCGGCTGGGCGGCGGGAGGAAACAGTGATGCAGGGCCTTAAGCATTCTCGCCCCAAGTCTTATTTCAGGGTAGCTAATTTAATTGTTTGTTGTTTAGGAAGACAGAATGCCTTTATTGGTAGAGGGACATGTTGTTGTGAAGCATGCACAAAGGAAATAACGGGGAACAGCTGGCAAAGAGCATTTCCCCAGCTCTGTGATGCTGCTTTTACCGTTGCTTGTTTTCCTGCTCTCCTTTCTTTGCTCTCCTCACATTTCCTTCCCTCAGCTAGTACTTAGAATACTTTCTAGATCGTCCTGTCATAACATTTACAAACATTAGTACTTCACGCAAGTGCTTTTCTTCATCTGTAAAGTGAGATGAGAAAGAGACAAGGTGGCCAAAGTCATTCTGCAAACCTGGAGTAGAACAAGTTGTAAAACATGAAATTGGGACAGAAACACCTCCAAAGTAACTCGGTCTAGGCTGTAGAACACTGGTGGAAACAATTCTCAAAGATTACTTATTTGGCTGCCATTTGTGTACTGTAATGGGGAGGGAGGAGAGAGTTATTCTTTTCATAGCTGTTAGTGCTGAAATCCTCCTGCAGTTGGTCTGGTTTTCATTCCTAGAGCATAAGGCTACTTGTGCTTTATGAAAATCAGCAGGGAATTGCACATTTAACTACTTGAAAACAGGCTTTTCTTAAAAACTTTTAAATTCCTTATGCATCAGTAACTGATGCTTAGTTGTATTGCTCAAGGTAGGACCGTGTGGCTAGACACTGTATATCCCTCAATCTTGTATCTGAGGCAGGTTCACACATAAATTATTCCTTATCCTCATCTTCTGGAGTATTTAATGACAAAGGCTGAAGACTGTGAGCTGCTGTCTTCCAAGGAGATGGTTCTCCTTAGACCAGTTGCAGTTTAGTGGGTTATGGGTATGGTTTAGTGGGTTATGTTTTGACTGGGTCAAAACACCCGGACTGGGGCTTTCATTATCACAGAAACATGAGCTACTCAAACGCACTAAGCGCTTTCATATTGTTTTATCTTTTCTCCATGGTACTTTGTAGCTTGTCTTTATGATTAAACAGCCCTAAAAGAATGGACTCCCTTTGGGCTGCTCTTGGCTTAGGCAGAGCAGGCATCTCTGCTTAGGCACAGAAATCTTTGGAGCAAGCAGTACCTGCATTCCATACAGCTCAGCTTTGCCTGCCAGCATTTTTCACAGCCGTGGCAGCGCTGAACAGCACTGATGCGCTGTCATGCCTATACCTCTGTCCCACAGGATGGAGATTAGAAAACATTGAATTAAAAGGCATAAACACGTCCTAGACACTCCTATTCTTTTAAGAGTCAGTCTCTAGCTATGGCTGTCATGATGGGTTGGACCTGCCTGCACCAACACCCGCAGGAGGGTGAGTGAAAAGGAGAAGAGTGAGTAAACTCATTGGTCAATAGACAAGGAAATCCCTCACTCATTATTGTCATGGCCAAAGCAGACTTGGCTTTCATAACTGAAAACATTTAATTACCAGTTTGGGTATGGGGAACCCAAGAAGACCATCTTGTCAATATTTTGTGAAAAGGGGAGAAAAGGGGGTTTCCCAAACTGACCATCACACCAGCACCTCTTCTCCTGACTTCCATGTCTCCACTGCATTCTTGTCAGAGCAGGTTACACCCAGTCCCTTTGGTGAGGCAAAAGGCAGAGCAGGGTCTTGGAGTCACAACTGTGTGGTTGCTCTCTGCTGCTCCTTGGTTTTTATGTGTTTTCTGTGCTCTGGCAGAGAGAACAATCCTAATGCTTTTATGCTGTGTCTATTTTACTTAAATTTATCATACACTTTGACAGCAAATATATAATTATGCTTTCTGGACTGATGGAGACCATGCAACTAATAACTTTATAGATTGCATGTAGAGAATGCACATTCTGTGCTTGGTGTGCTTGGCTTCACTGCCTTTTATCCTCCCGTCCTTACCTGCTTGCCTACTGTTCTATGGCATTAGGATTTAGCTGATTACCTTTCAATTTCAGGAATGTGCTCCTTAAGGCAGTGAGGGTAGCACTGGGCAGCAGAGACCTCTGTCCCAACATCAACACTGAATTACAGCACTAAGGGCTGGATCCTGGCACTACTTGGTCATGACCTTGATAAGTACCATCAAACATAGAGGGTTTAAGTGATTTAGCACATTGAAGAAGTCCACAGACGGTAAAGTAATAATGCCTGGCTGCTGAGGAAGAAGCAAATGTCACCTGTTTCTTACATTAGCAAGCAGTGAATTCTTGTGCAAATATTACAAACGTACCATCCTGGCAGCAGGTGAATATTTGTAGGCCCTGGGGGACTAATCTAGTGTTACTGCTGTGAAAGACAGCAAATGCACTATTTAAAATACAATTTTTAAAACTAGGCATGTCAGTCTTTAACATAAAGGCTATTTATCCTCCTATAGAAGTGTCAGGTGCTTCCTAGAAACCTAAAAAGTCTCTGAATAGAGCTTGTAACAGTTACCTGCTGTAGGTCAGCCTATATTTTAAGATTTGGAGTAGCAAATATATTTATAGTCATTCAGAAATTTCAGTCATTCCTGGGGACACCACTAAGGATAAGATGGTAAAGTATTATGGAGAGAAATTTTTATCACTCACTCTCTAACAAATTGAACTAATTTGGTTTAAAAAAAAAAAAAAAAAGGAAACAAATTAATGTACTCAGAGCATTAGGCAACATTTAAGAGCCTAATAACACTATTCTTAGTTCTCCCCTATTCCTAGTTTTTGAACCTAGGCTTTGATGAGCATAACAGTATCATAAAATACATTCAAAAGACAAATGGAGATGCAGATTTCAGTTCTCTTACTACAAAATCTTGTATTAATCATTATAGTAAGGACAAGCTATCTTCTTAAGAGCAGACTCAGTACTCCAAAGCACTGACTCACATGCACAAGTTTCTCTCATCTTCCATGCTGTGACTTATCAGGTTACTCAAAAAGAAAAGCTCAGGATCCCTAATTCTACTAATTTTGTCTTTGTGTAATCTGTCATTTTTGTAGTCGTTCAATTTGCCTTCAAATTATTACACTTTGACATGCACCACAGTAGTAAGTGCCTGAGCACTTGGACATAATTAATCACACACAGGCTCATATCTGGAAGATAAACAAGTCGTTGGGGTGTGCAAGGTAGAAGAAACACAGCTTTTTGAATTGCTGATTTACAAACATGAAATCCAGGCTTAAGTGCGTTTCTCCATCACATCAACCAGAGCATTTGCATAATTCCTACCCTATACAAGAAACTTCTTTAACGCTCAAGCCCAAGACTAATTTTACTTTTGGGATAACCGGTTATCTGGATGTAACAGGAAAGCAGTACTACAGGAACAGAAGAGAACTGTAGGTGCTTAATACAGTGGAAATATGGCACTATTTTAAAAAACAGTGTATGGGTCCATGAAAAGGCAGATTCATTATTAGTGGTTCATCAGAATCTAAAGTTAACTATAAGACATTTAATTAAACTGGTTTATTTCAGATATTTGTACAGCTGCAAAGAAATTGTATTACGAAGAAATACATCTGGAAGTCTTGGCTTCAGCATCGTAGGAGGTTATGAAGAACATACTGGGAACAAACCATTCTTTATCAAATCCATTGTTGGGGGAACACCAGCATATAATGATGGCAGAATTAGGTAATGATTACTATCTTTAAAAAGTAGCATTTCAGTAAGTTCTTCTTCTGGTTAACTTGTGGGAGTTTTTAAAAAACATGTTTTCATTAAGATGGGGGAAGGACTCACTGATACAGAAGTAGCTCTGGGAGATATGAAAACAGGACACAGGTAGCCTGAAATTTAACAGATCTGCCCTCATAGCAGAATGTTTTCGCATGTCTAGCAATCTACTAGTATGTAAGTTAAAAGAAGAGTCAGTTTGATCTCTGGGGTGGTACAAAGCATGCCAGCACAGAGATTTCCCACATCTCCAGTTCTAAACACCCCAACCAAACACCTTCCCTGCAAACACCAATACACTTGAAGAGAGTAAATGCACAATTATGGCACAAACTTACATCAATTAACAAGGCTTAAAAGGTGCAGTTGTTCAGAACATGGATCATTCTAGTATCTAAAGCTGGAAAGGGACTTTTTACAAGGGTATGTAGAGCAGGACAGGGGACAATGGCTTTAAACTGAAAGACAGTAGTTTTAGACTGATATCAAAAAGAAATTATTTCATGTGAGGTTTGTGAAACTCTGGAACAGGTTGCCCAGAGTTGTGCATGCCTTCTCCATATTCAAGGACAGGTTGGCTTGGCTTTGAGCAACCAGGTCTAGTAGAAGGTGTCCCTGGCCAGAGCAAGGATTGGAACAGGATTATCTTTGAAGTCCCTTCAACTGAAGCCCTTCTATGATTCTGTGATGATTCATCAGAATGAACATCAGAAGAACTATATCATGTTTTCCTTCAAATACGTCTCAATAATTATATATTTGTAAGAAACCCAAACAAGTGAAGTATTTTCATGTGCTTTATTCCCACATTCATGAACAGTAGTTAGCCACATAAGGAACCATAATACTCATTTCTACCCTTCCCCCAGCTTAAGGATGTGCTTTGGCATTTGAAAACATTTAAGATAAGCAGTCACCTCGTTTAATTGTTGTCTTGCATTTATCTTTTCAGATGCGGTGACATCCTCCTTGCTGTCAATGGCAGGAACACATCCGGAATGATGCATGCCTGCTTGGCAAGGATGCTCAAAGAACTAAAAGGAAAAATTACTCTCACAATTGTGTCCTGGCCTGGCACATTTTTATAAAACAAGTCTTCATGGAGAGTATGACAAGTATCTTAACATGGGGAAAACATTTTAAAAAAAGGAACACCAGTCTTTGCTTTTTTGGGGAGTAAAGTATGTATTTATAAAGAAAAGGTTTGTGAAATTTCAACCCGCATGTCAAGAAAAGTCAAGTTTAGGCAAAACAGTGACACCCGTCAGAAAATCACTTCAGAGTGATCCAAGCTACAGACTTAAGTCCTTCCTTCCCTGTGTTCTTAGGGGTTTTTTGTTGTTTTTTTTTTATACATTCCTATATATCTATTTAATGCATAATAATAACAATAATAATGATGAAATGGAAGGAGCAACAGCTTCTGCTCACCCACTTTATTTTGATTTACAAAAAGAAAACCTTGAGCAACCTTATGGAAATATCTCTTGCAATTTTTCTAGTTGCAATAATCAGGTGAAGGTTTTTATCCAACACATTAACAGCACTTTGATTATGTGTACCTTTTCATGGTCAGCATGAAGCTGGTATTTTCAAGACTTTCAAGTACTATTTGTTAGTCTGTAAAACTGTGAATGAAATTTCTAAAATAATTAAAAATAATTGTAACTGTGTACTTGTACAGACATTATTTTCATCCAAAACCAAATTACCTCGATTCCCTGATTTGTTCTGATTAATAATATTAAATCTGGGATTTTTATATAGAGATTACTTTTAAGGAAATACACTGCACCCTGCTAACGCCATCAAGTAAGTCTTTTGAATAGCAGTAAAATTTTTGTGGGACTGCCTTATCAATCACACTTGATACTGTTCTGCATGAAGTAAATCTGAAAGTGATGATGGTCTTATATGTCTTTTAAAATAGTCCTTTGTCTTTCTCTGCAAATTACTCATGTTCCACAGTCTTGTTTTTATCTCACAAGCTTGCAGTGGGAAGAGGATATGTTTGTTAATCTTTATCATGTTAAGGGCAGCTGTTCCCCTAGAACAAAGACTAAAATGAACTCTCTCTTAAGCCACTGAAAAGCAGCAGGGACGATTATCCAGCTTAATTCATCCTTATGCACCCACACAAACCAGACATAATTACCAAGTGTATCATCACCATGCTCAGTGTTCCATCCAACTAAGAACAATCGGCACCTTTCCCACTTTCCCTAGGTTTTTCTTTGCTTCACATTATTACAAGTCTTTTGAAGAGCCTGCAGTTCCTGTGTGTCCCTGTAGTAAAGGACGACCTTTCCAAAAATGTCTCCAAAAGCTAAACCCACACTGTTCCAGATGTTGGGTATATAAAAAAATGAATGTACACTGTTTCTAAAGTCAGTAAAAGAATGACCTTCCCGTTGGCTTATGAAAAAAGGAGACAATTTAATACAAAGAATTTAAGCCCTACTTATATTGTAAGAGCATAAGCCTCTAGATGTAAGATGTTTTTTCACTGTTTCACTGTTTCTTAAAAGACAAAGTCAGTCCAAGAATCTTAACATGAAAAATTCGTTCTTTTATTTTCAAAAAAAACCAAAGTAACCTTTGATTTCAAACTAACAGAACAAGATTAAGAGCAAATTATTATAATTCCCAGAAAAATAACAAGATTTATAGTAATCTATTTCTGGCACTAATATATATGCAAGTAGGCAAAAAAAATCACACAAGCCTATTCCACAGGGGCAGCTTCAGTGTTTTCCTGTTCAGGAGCAGGTTCACCACTGGCTTCTTTTCCTTCTTTGCTTCTTTTGGACTTCTTGTGTTTGTGCCTTCTGTGGCTATCCCCTTCTTCACTGTCGTGACGACGTCTGCTGTTACTAAATAGAGAGAAAACATGCCTCAAACGCTTGACACTTCAGGCCCTATTTCATTACAAAGTACCAAAAAAACAGCTTCTGCATTCATATTTGAAAACTGGCATCTGCTCCCAGCTCAGAGTTTTTGGATGTCAGTGCAGAACTGAATTTTTCCTGGAATGGAACATACATCTATCCATCCTGTACTTTTTGGGGGAAAAATAGAATGCTTTTTCCCATTTGCAACCCATATTCTAATAGCAATACGTTTAACAATGTCATGCACCTATTGGCATTCCTTAATAATTTGACATTCTTGTTAACCCCATTTTCTGGACTTAACTTTTATTTCTAACTTAAAATGGATCAGGTAAAACAATTTCTATCAAGTGACTGTGAAGACTATTTTACTTACTGAGAATGACTGTTGAGTTGTTCTGTTCATGCTGCTGAATGTCAGCTTCATTCCATCCCTTTCTGACTCACCATTTTTACCCTTCTTTCCCCAGTGTCCTAATTTCTGTTCACATACCGACTGTCACTCAATACGAGGTTACCCAGGGTCAGTATTGCTTCTTGTCTGTCCATGTTTTATATGGCAGACTCGTTCCAAGTAGCACATTCGAGTGTTTACAGTCTTTCCACAAAACTCCTGTTTGTTTGTGGTTCTTTTAAAAGTTTACTTCTTTTTTTCTTTCTTTTTTTTTTTTTTAAACTGGGCAAGTCTTTCATATCCTATTAAAAAAAGAGAAATCAAACCTTCGAGATGACTTGTGTCGAGTCTCTTCTTTCTCTCTGTGTCTCCTGTCTCTGTGTCTGTCTTCTTTCTCTCTGCTTGTCCTATGGCGGTCGTAGCCCCTCTCTGCATAGTCTCTGTATCTGTAGCGTTCTTCATCACTGATTCAGAAAGAAGAGATTTTCAGGACAGTAAGACCAAGCAGTTTAACAATAACAAGCTAGATGTCAGGAAAATCTTAATATTGCTTCTGGGTGTCTACATGAGTTCCAGCGCTTAAAGGACAATAAAGTTCTTCATGTTATACATTAGACTTGTGCAGTTAATGAAGTTTTGAAAGGAAATTGTTCATTAAAAATGGAAGAAAAAAGAATACAACAGTGCCTCATTAAGTTTATATATGAGTTACCAAGCTGTTAGCTTGAACCTGTATTTAACTGTGAAGGAAATACAATCCTACATAAACTTGAGTAATGTTTTCGGATCAGAGTTTGAAACATTCAACACTTATCAGCACACTTTTGGACTATTATACAATTTGGGTAAATTAGATTTTGGTACAGTTATCTATTTCCTTACACTTGCTTCAAAAAAAGGAAACACTAAGCACAAAGAGTAAAATATAGGAAACGTTTTGGGCTGCTTTTGAAATTAGTTTTTCTCCAGTGCTAGTGCTGTCTGTACTCCCACTTCTCTCTTGAATTTCCATGAAATGCTGCCCTGCCACAATGCTGGTAAAAACCCATAAGTAACAGAGGTTAGACAAGAATTCAAAGGCTTTACTTAAACACATATTTTCATATTTTGACTTGATGAAAAGGGCAGTTCTAAGAGTTTACTAAAATCTAAAAAAAAAAAAAAAAAAAAAAAAAAAAAAAAAAAAACATGAAAAGAAAGAAAAGAAGAAGAGAACGCTGTCCATTGTTAGCCAATACAACTCCAATGGTAAATTAGCATAGCTTAAAAAGGCATGATCATTTCATAAGTTCTCTACTAAGAAAATGCTACTCAGCATCATTTAACAGTGCAACTTCAATACAAATTAACTTAGTGTAATTATTAACACAGCACGTGAAACCTCCTCTAACCACAGTTTGGGAGATCCCCACCAAGTCCTAAAGAAAGGCACAATGTAACCAGTCTTTCTAAAGAAGTAAGATCAGTAACAATTTAGATACTGTGGACCTAATGACAGGCAAGTGTTTCTGTCTCTGCCAACATTTACCAGGAAAGAAAGTATCTTCCTGAGGTCCCTGCAGCAGCAGAAGGGATCAGACGGATCACACAGGGAGAACAGCTCAAGCCTAATGAGATTTCTCACGTCCTGGAGCAGTGAGAACTGAGATCAACCCCATTTTACCTGCCACAACTTGAATCCTCTGGCCATTTCCCAAGTGAGGATATTACATTAATGATTATTACAGCTACACATGAAAACTCACTGAAAAAGGGGAACACCTGAAGCAACAGCAATAGTCTTTTTATGAAACCCTGTATGGTTACATCATTAAGCAAATGCCAGTAATTAGTAATTTAAGACACTGTAGAGAAGCATTAACCATACCATAGAAAATTCTGCTTTTCTAAGGGACATGAAAAATATTCACACATCAAAACCAGGAAAACTACAGCTACATCTACTGAACTCAAAATTATGATTTGCCACTAATACAGCTTCATTGATTTTATAATGCATTTATAACCTCAGACCTGAGAGTAAGCTGATTGAATCCTGAAAAGCACGTTTGTGATCAAATGGCACAAAAACTGAGGTTGGAAGGTATGAGTGGAGGTCATCAGGACCAAACCCCAGCTAAAGCAGGGCCATCAGGACCAGCTGACCAGTACCATGTCCGGACAGCTTCAGGATATCTCCACGGATGGAGCCTCCCCAGCCTCTCTGTGCAACTGCAGTTTCCTCCCATATCTGATATTGCTTCACAAAACTAATATTTTGATGATCAGTATCTAATTAAATAGTTAAAATGTGAATGCCTACCACTAACTTCTGATAAGCTCGCCATGAGAAATAGGATGGCTACTTGTAGACTTACGGCTTGGTTTCAAAGATGAGATCCAAAGCCCTTAATGGTAACTCACACTCTGCATTTGTTCTGTCACCCAATTATTTTAAAACACTCTAGAAAAGGTTAAAAATATTACTGCTACTCCTTTTAAACCTTATTTTGGCAAACTACTAAAGAACCACGACAGCTTGTAAGTGTGTCTGATGAAAATAAACAACTTCTCTAAGTAAAGCAAAAAATCAGTTTGCCAAGACCAGTGTATTGGGAGCTTTCAGGAACACTCTAATGCTGCTCAATGCTTCTGACCTTTATTGCACATTGGTCGTGGAGTCTCATTCAGTTTGTTGACCACCAGGACACCAAATCCTGTAAAGCTGCAATGCAGCCAGGCAGACCCTCATCTGCTCTTCTGCATGAGTATTAAGTTCTAGGACCTCAGAAACACAGTTACTGGAGTTTGTTTTTCTGGGGTTTTTTTTGGGTTTTTTAAATTTTTCAAATTGCTGAGGAAGAACCACAATGCAGTAACATATCAATCAAATTCCAATGTCTGCATTTTTAGTGGTAACTAATTGACTTGAAACTAACAAAATAAAACCAAAACAAAACAAAAAAACCCAACCAAACAAAATAAAGTCCCAACCTTTGCAGAAGGGAAACAGTCCAAAAATAATGGCATCTTCTCAAGGGGGCAGACTGAGATGCATTGTAAAAATGCAGACTTTTCTCTGAGGATAGCACGGTAAAAGCAGAACAGAACATAAAGGCAGATGAAAGCTCATTTTTTAAACCACATTTTGGTTATAATAGAATAAAAAGAATCCTATTTTCCTATAATTTTAAGAAATGTTGTAACAAAAACACATGCTCTTCATCTGGAAAACAACTGCTGAAAGCATTGAAAATGGTAATTTCTGAGCAGTAAAATGCTAAACCTGATGCTTACGACAAATCCCACCAAAGTACCACTCGATCAAAGTTTAAACAAAGGGAATATAAATAAAAGCTATAAATCTGTGCAGTCTTTAAAATAGTTCACGTTCTCTTCCTCACAGTTCCATTGATTTTATTTTTGTAAGTGCACAGTATTGAAAATAAACCTTCTTAAGAAACATTATATCTGCATGTTCTTTCTTAAGCTTCTCACCTCTTCTGTGATTCCCAAACCAACTTATCCCAGTTAAGGGCCTCCCATTTTCTTATACAGCCATGTGGCAACAGCTTTGCTACAGATGGTGGATAATTTAGTCACATAAAAAAGTCAAGGCCTGCTCTTCCCCCTCTTTTACAGATAACTCTGGCAGCAGCACAGAGATTTCTTGAGGCCTGGAAGCTATTAAGGTTCATTTCAAGCACCCATGAATGACCAGGGCTCTTTCTGGCCTTCAATCAAGCTGTCTGAGAAACAGATGTTTAGATAGGTCTTCAGCCCTCAGACACTGACCCTGGAACAAAGCACATGCCCACAGGAGAGGACATCACCACCACACCAGCACACATGCAAAATCCCCCAGCCTGCACCCAGTTTGGGTCTTCAGCTAACAATCATCATGCAAAAATGTCATCTCTCAGCCGCAGTAAAGTTGACTCTCAGTGCTCTCCCTCTAGCTTAAAATCATTAGTTAAAAACAAGCTGCCTAACAGCTAACATATATATTCTGCAAAAATTTAAACTTAATAATGAACACTGAGAAAAGCGTCAGATATTTACCCCAAAAAGCTTATCTGCTAACAAGCAGAGGGAATTTAGAAAAATCTGGCTAACCAATAGACGTCTGTTCTATGAAGTCATAGTGAGCTCAGTATTAAGTGCTTTGTTAGCATATGAACCACAGAACAGTTGCAGCTTTTTTTAAAAAGCAATTAGAATGCTGAATAAATTTATCTGACATGATTTTCATCATCTAAATCAAAGTTCTTGACCTTGAAATAATAGTTTTAAATATGAGAGATTATTATCCAGCCACTTTTAACAACCGTATTAACCATTTTAGTAGGTATTTAATTCCATTAATTAAGGTCAAATGTTGCAACACATTGCTTTTTGTACCAAATTGACAACTAAAATTCATTTGGTACTTCTATAGATTTTTCTGTAGATTTTTTTCTAAACCTACTGATGTCAAAAAGAGATGGATATTTCAGATATTCTCAAGACTTAAATCACCTTTAACCTGTAAAGCTCTATGACCAATTTGGATGTATACTGTCCTTTTTTTCTGCTTCTGTTTTACATGTGGAAATTTAGAATTCTAGTTTCCAAGGGAAAAGGGCGAATGTGAGGAAGCAACATCACCCAGCTCTTTGGGATACACAGCAGAACACTAAATTTGAATGTTGAAGTACCCTGTTTAACAGAGACAAGGGTTTTGAGCAGAGCTACAGCACGTTTAGGACAGTGCACTGACCTGTTGAACGCACTTGAAGACGGACTGTGATCTCGGTCCCTTTCCCTGTCTCTGGTACGGTCTCGATCTCTGTCTCGGTCCCGGTCCCGGTCGCGATCCCGATCTCGGGATCTCTCTCTCTCACGTTCCCTATCCTTCTCTCTTCGTGCATAGTAATCCCACTGTTTGCTGGTGTCCAGAAGACTAGACCATGAGGGTGCAGAACCTGCAGGGTGTGGAAAGGTGACTAAAGAAAGAGATGTAGTTATTAGAAAGAACAAAATCAAATATCATATGGAAACTAATGCATGAAAACACATTTGTCAGTTTCCTCCAATTACATTTTTTAATCTTCCCCTTTCACTTAGTCCTAAGCAAACACTGCATTTTTTCCAGAATTATTACAAAAGCTTCTGGCACTCATTTAAATACTTCCTATGAGGACATACAGAACCAGGGTACGTACCCCGAAGACTGTCTAAACACTTTTGGGGAAAAAGAAATTGTGCAAATACTTGCTCAGAGAATCTGATTCTATGTGGTCAAATGGCTTTATTTTTGGGGAACAACAAAACAAAAACAACCAGAAAATAAAACTGCCTTTGCAACTCAGGTGCTCTGAAAATATAGTTCAGAAAAAGGACACTTCCAGTCTTGTAGTTAAATACTATTATTTTTATCTCTTGTACTTCAAAATCATTGTATTTAAAATATGATGTTAGCTATGAAGTTCTCATTCACTAATTTATATTCTATAGTATGTTTTGTCAGACTTTTCTGATTACAGATGTAAAAGGGACTTAAGAAATAAATTCACCCTGGGGAGAAGAAATAATGCTCCCACTTGTGCTCTGTAAGATAGCATTTATGAATACTCAGCACAAACACTAATACCACTAAAATGTAACAGTTTAAGAAAATCAGGCATAGTCTTACTCTAGAAGTGACATGTTAAGATGATAAGAAGGAAGTCTTAACACAGTCTCCCAACCCTTTTTAGATAGCTAGCAGTGGGGAGAAGGAATGCTTCTCCACTGCTTTTTGCCAACTTCAGCGTAATACAGAACTGCTGTTTTTAATGCCCCAATTGTTCTGTCCTGCCCTCCCTCGCCAGAAGTCCCGTGAACACATCCTGTAAAGGAAAAACAAGGGCTGAGTATTTAGCTGGAAACAGCACTCTCTAGCGGACTTACAGTACTGAGGACTTCTCCCTTTCTGCTTATCTGCCTTGCTAGCTTTCCTAACTTTCAATAAATCGTTTGTTTTGAGCTCCACTTCATCATCTATAATATGAGAACAATATTTAATTGGCTTCCTGGTGTCACAAAGAGATTAACAGTACCTTTAACATAAATATCTACTGAACAATGAAAAGTGTGTTACTGGTGCTGTATTTAATACTGCTGAATTATAAAACCAATGTCTTCTGCTGACAGCTATGTTCAGACTGCCTTGCCTGTAACGTCTGGGGTATGCCTGCCCCAGAAAGCTTTGGCAGAAGCTTAAAAGAGCAGTTTGCCAAGCATCCAGAGGAGGAATACAAAAGACCTTTAGAGCAGGCAGTGGAGCATGAAAAAACACTTCATTGTTAAAATACATTTGCAATGAAAAGTATTATAATTCCTTAAAAAAACATTTATACAAGGTTTTGCCTCTAATAAAATGCTTGACACTGTTTAACTTCAGGTCTACAAGCAAAATGAAGGGTTAACAGATAAAAATGTCCTAATACAATATTATGCTGCTCATTATGCTGCCAAGACCTGAAATTCGTTGAAGGAAAGCAGCCAGAAATAGCAGAAAAACCAGCTGGACTTGCCACTATGTCAACAACACACGTATGGTACATGAGACACTGGCTGTCAGTGTATTCTGATCTAAAGTTTAAACTTAAACTCAACTTTAAATGTATACTACAAACCAATTATTAATGGTAGTACAAACTTTTACAATAAATTTTGGGATACTCCATCATATCTTGAGTAACTCTCATCAGACAGAAGTATTTCTCTCCAGTAACATGAGATAAAACAGTGATTTGACACACCACATATTTTTATATCTAGATTTTCACCAGAAATTATTCACAACACACAAGAAGCTTACTTTCTAGTATGAACTGGTGTTCTGTTTTTACTACACTGAATGAAATGATTTGTCACTTCTGGATTATTCCAATAATTTCTACAAGAAGGAAGACGCTTCAAAAATTTAACTCTGATTTTATTTTTGTAACAGGAAGAGCGCTTTGAATAATTACTAGTTTTGGAGACATGAGCCCAGTTTTGGAGATACTTTAAAAACTTAAAGCTTCATGGCATAAAGCAAACTATTTAATGCTTCTTGCTTGTGCCTCAAAAAATACTGACTCTTAAACTGTTTCTGTAATGTTAAATGCCTTGCAAGTTCCTAAGATTTAAAGAACATTTAGAGCACAGACCAGAGAACTACCGGAGGAAAAAGCAAACAAGCATATGATGGAAGGTGCTTCAGTGACTGATCAAATGCAGCTCAAGCAAAGCCAAAGATATGATGGCAGAGGTAGCACTGAATTGTGAAGGATTTATGTTCAAGTGGACTAAACCACATTGATGTGGTGGAAGAGCACAAAAACAAAACAGACATTCTTGAAGTTGTAAGTTATTACTTTACTATGTAACCCTCCTAATGGGTCTGCAATTGGAAACCCAACTGACAACAAGAGAAGATACATCAAAGCATGAGCTGAGGAATTTGAATAGGCAGAAGAAGGGCTAGTACCTTAATCAAGACTGGTACTTTTTGCAATGTGTTGCATTTGCATACCTTCCCCTGCAATTTTGACAAAGCTAGGAAATGCACAGACTGTCGAAGAAGACAACAGGCTGGAGATTCAATGCTATCATCCAAAGCAACTATTAAATAAATATACTTAGTGACTGCAAATCGCAGTGATATCTGCGCACTGTGGAGCTCTCAATATCCCCAAGTTCTGATTCACAGAGAGCACTGTTAAACACTGACCAGTGATCATACTGCACAACAGGGACTGTGACAGTATGATGCTCACTAGGAAAATATTTTTCACTAAGAGATGAGCAACAGTGATAAATTGCCACTGAGTCTCTACAGATTCAAAAATCCCTATGACACAGACAGCTTTGAGACAGACAATTGCTTTGTGCAGCAAATATGAAAGCTTTTGCTGCAACAGGGATACAAGGTACACTGGAAGCACACTGGGAAGACAGGAGTGGATTGTACTCCTTCGTCTCCATAATTATATAAAGGCAAATAATATTTTAATCCTGCTGAAGAAGTTAAAATTCAATGTTGGTATGATCAAGGTAACAGTCATCCTTTAGAACTGGTGCTGCAACAACACAAGCATGCCATCATCTCTAAAGGTCAACATGAAACTTGGAAATATTCTTATGTCCCTGACAATATTTGACAGAATAGAAAATTTTAACAAAAGAGACACCAAAGTGAAAAATATTCTACACTGGAGAGTATGTAACAGATGCCACATACACACGTTAGTATGTGGTAGTAAGTCTGCTTTCCTTAACATACTCTGCATGGCTTTAGTTGTACATCTCAGGTTTTACCTTTTTGCTAAAGCACAATTAAATTACTGCTAAAAAAGAAGTCTAAAGTGTAATTATTTTTCAAGAATTCTTGAAAACATAACAAGCTTCCAATACATGAAAGCAAACATTTGACAACTCATGAGGATCCTTACAACGTCAACAAAGTACTGCTTGTTACTCCACGAACTGCTACAACTTCAAGAAATTGCAAGCCAGTACAAAATGCCATTTGGTATACCCATGCTTAAGACTTTGGAACATTTGGGAAAGACTTGCTGAATATTTGATCTGTGCTGAACATCACACATCTCAGAAACAGACAAAACTTTCCCTACAATTTCTCCTCTCACCACCTAGGGTTCAAAGGAGCAAGGCAACAGAATTTAGGCGAAAAAAAGGCACTAGGCATGGGGGCAGGATTGCAGATGTACTGAAGGCAGAGGTAGCGACTGGCAACACACAAGGTCCTGCATCTGAGGGAGGGCAGTCCTCAGTGTTGGTACAAACTGGTGATGAACTGATTCAAAGCAACTCTGCAGAGAAGGGCTTGGGGATACTGGTGGGCAAACATTAAACACATGCCAGCATTGTGAGTTTGCAGCCCTGGAAGCCACTCGGATCCTGGCTGCATCCAAAAGGAAGAGTGGTGAACAGCTTGAGGGAGGTGATTCTTTGTGTGTCCTTGTGAGACCCCATCTGGAGCATTGCATCCAGCTCTGGAGACCCCAGTACAACAAAGATATGTTACAGCAGGTTCAGAGGAGGACCACCAAAAATTATCAGAGAGCAGGAACATCTCTCCTATGTTGTTCAGGTTACTCATCCTGGAGGAGAGAAGGCTCTAGGCACACCTTATTGTGGCTTTTCAATACTGCAAAGGGACTTATAAGAAAGAAAGATGGAGAGATACCTTTTACCAGAGCCTGTAGTGACAGGACAAGGGGCTAAGGTTTTACTCTGAAAAATGGCAGGTTTAGATTGGACATAAGAGAGAAATTCTTTATGATGATGGTGGTGGGGCACAGGTTGCCCCGAGAAGTGGGGATGCCCAACCATTAGAAGTGTTCAAGGCCAGGTTGGACAGGACTTTGAGTAAACTCATCCAGTGAAAGGTATTCTTGCCCATGGCAGGGAGGCTTGAAATAGATAATTTTTGATTATTCCTTCCAAGCCAAATCATTTTATAATTCTATGCACTTTATCTTCTTATTTTCTCCTCTTCTTATTTTCTCCTTTGGGTCAAGAAGCTAGGTAACAGTTCTAAACTCAGCATATATTCTGTGGATGACCATTTGATGGCACATGATGAAGCTTTTAGTTTAGTTCACTCTTATTTCACTTTCACTGAAAAAAAACATGAAGTCAAGTTTTCAGCATTTTCCCCCATAACAGTAATTTAAAAACAAAACAAAAAAAAAAACCAAAAACCAAAAAACAAACAAACAAACAAACAAAAAGACAAAGAAGACAGACTTTGCAATAGTATAGCTGAAGGTTATAGTGTCTTAGACAAATCGTTTTTCAAAGGAGAGGCACATCATCAGGATTTCTGAATGACTGCTTTTAGTAATTAAAATTCTGATGATATGTCAACAGTACTTGTTTTCCTGCTCTGAAATCCATGAAAAATTCTCCCTGACTTGCAGCCCATATTATGGTATATAATGCTTCAAAATAACGGTTCTGCAAAAGCAGCTGGAAAAGATATCCAGTATATAAATTAATAAGCAAAACAATAGCATTTACCAATAGCAGTTAAATTTGCAGCAGCATGTAGCTATTTACAATGGTCAGCAATGAGCTTTCATAATGAAATACTGACAAGACTTGTTTAGTTTTCTAGCTAAAATCCTCGTAAGTGTATCAAACAATTTGGTATCACACTGGTCAAAATCCTCAAAGCCAGAAAGCTTGGTTACTTACCACTGCCATAGGAAAATGCACGAACAGGACGACCATCATAGCCAGAAGAATGTCCACTGTGGAACACACATGCAAAACCAGTGTCAGCATGTTAAAGATACATGTTAAAACTCAGCTTTAGCACCAAAGCCACCTCCTTCAATAAACAGATACATATTTATAATATATACATTATATACAATACATAGAATCAGAAGCAGCACTTATTCACAGCAACTGTCAGTACAAAGTAATACATTTACTTAAATGCACATATGATGTATTAAGTTAGGATTTTTTCCTCAATTAAATAATATGAAGATTTTCTCAGATTTTCCATCATCCTCCCATATCATGTATTTTAACAGAATTTTCAACTTCAAAGGAACAGTTGTGTGCATCTTCCTCCAGTGAGATCCAGAGGACTGACAAGAGGCTTTTACCATCTTAAGTGAGTTTTGTATGTAACCTGGTTTTGGCCTCCAGCAAAATACAAATATTTCTCAAGGACTGCACTAGCTAACCTTTTTCCTCCTTTTATATATTTATACCTAGATATACAAATATATGTATGCATATACATATAAAAACGGTATTGAAAAATTCCTAGCCTAACAGGTTAGGCCTGTTACAACTGAAGACTTAGAACAGAATATAAATACAAATTTGGATTCTGTGGAACTCTCGCACTTCTTATAGTTTATGAGGGTCTGAATATGTGCTCAAATTTTTGTGTACATCTATAACAAAGGATATGACAGCTGAAAAGTATACAGATCACATAAATAAGCCTTCAGAGTACCAAGGAATCATTCCCTTAGGTCTTGGCATTGATTTACTATCAAAACTGTAACTAATTTCGTATTTTGATACTGTGTCATAACTAAACTAGTAGGTGGCCAAGTAACCTACTCAAAGAATATACTGAGAGGTGAGACTAGTAACATTTCTGTAAAATTACTGTAAACATCTGAAGCTGTCTCCCCTTTTCCAGATGTATATCCATAAAACACTGGGCAATGCAAGAGTATTATTCATTTATTTCATTTACAGAATACTGATAGATTGCTTAGTAAGATTTCAAACAGATAATCACCTGTCTATCGTGGGTATGAGGGAAGGTGGAGGACCGCCAGGTGGTGGTGGAAAACCTGTAACAATAAATTGGATAAGGAGGGGAGAAAGTAAAAATCTATCACCCATAAACACATAAAAGAACTAGGCTAAGCATACCACGGCAAACAAATTCCAGAGAGAATAATGAAAAATTGTTTCCACGTAAATGGGTTTTATTTTGCAAGACTTAGAACTACTTTTCAGCTTGACAAAGACAAAACATGAAGCATATATTATCAGTGCTTCAAATTAAAACGTTATCATTCTTAAAAATACGATGATGTAAAAGCATGGACAAATTCTAACAACACTCAATAAACAACAATCAAAACTATTTACTGCATAGCTGAGAAAAAAATATTTTAAAGAAGGAAATATACATCTAGAAAACTGGCTGATTAGGTCCAATAGTCAACAGCATTTTCATACAATTTCTCTTCTGCCCAGCATCAACATAACTGAGTCTACATATACACATATAGTTTAGCACACATAACCCTGTATCTATAAAATTGAAAGAAGTTGCTAAGTTGCACATCAGTTAAGTTTTCATCTCTTAACCAAATGTGGAAATAAAATCTAAGCAAATTTACCTGGTGGTGGCACTGTTATTGGTATACCTAAAAAGACAACAAATATCAGTTACAGTAATAGTTTCTTATCTGTAGATCTAAAACCAGATTGAGCTTTCACTACATACATGTTCAAGAAGAATGACAACATATTTTCTGTGTCTTTAGGTCAAGATGTCACATTAATATTGACTGTTAAAATTTTATACAAGCCTTGTGAAATCTAGCTTTTGATTTAAATTCCTACACTTTAAGATCGTATTTATTTACAGGCAAAACCAGTGAAGAGTGACTCTGGGTCTCAAGGTTAGAACTAAATTTGTAATTCTAAAATGCTTAGTATACAGAAGGAAAGCAACATCCCATAGACTACATTTGCTTTGTTTTACAATCCATGGAAGGAAATGCAATTGGCCCCTGACCTTCAATAGCCTGGCACAGGAAACAGTAGGTCCGCATGAACAAAGAATTCAGGCAGCAGTAAGCAATACAGATGTCTGAGCCAATGCTATGACACTGCAGTTCATCATTCATTTGTTACGTGGAGGGAAAAAAAATGGGTTTTTTCTCTAGTGTCTTGTAACTATCTGAGAAAGGAGCAGCCTTTAACAGAAACATGTGCAAGAATTACTCTAACCTGATTTTCAGATCTAGCTAACCTGTTATGAATCTAACTAAAAGCTGAGAAAATTGTTCCCAACTAAATTAGCTGACCTAACAAAATATACTGCGTCAACATATACACCTCTCTTACTGAGTATGAAAGGAATGATTGCAAGGTAAAAGTAATTTGTACACTTCAAAGGTTCTTATCTTCCCATGCTTTGCAAAGAACTAGCTTTACCTGAACTGAACATGTAACACTGCTATATAATAAACTGGCCTAAAACAATACTGGCAGAAAATAGACTACTTCACCAGGTATAAAGCATTTTCAGTTATCAACAATTCTGCTTCCATTAAAATGTATGTATGTTCAATCTGGCAGCTCATGGCAAAGCTTTGGGGAGGGAGAGAACAAAAAACTCTGGCAAGTACTTTCATCAGTACTGACATAATTGCATAAACATTCACACAGAACAGTACTGGCCACTGCATGACAACATTTACATATATCTCATTAGTTCAACATTAAAATTAAAAGATTATTGTACGGCAGGAACATTTTACTAAATCTACGTATTTATAATGTCTAGAAATTCCAACTGCTCCCAGACTGCCTTGATAGAAGGACAGAATGAAGGAATATGCAAGCAGAGGAACAGAGATCAATATCGAAGTTCACTAATTGTTGACAATTTCTCTGACATTAATTCCTAATAGCATTAATCCTAAAGGATTAAACACATGGTGAAATATAATAGAGGTTTCTGTCCAATCTGGAAGATTTAAAACCTGATCTCTTAGCCAAAATGAAAATCAGGAGACAGTGAACTCCAACAGCCAAATTTCTGAGCCACATGAGCCATTTTCTCTCCACCAGCATGCAAGCTTTCCAATGTGCACTACAGTTGTTAAGAACACTGGGCACCACACCATAAAATTTTTGAAAGACCAAACACTCCTGATGAAAATTCCTGAAAGAAAATCAAGATTAAGAACTCAAACTGTTGCTCAGCCAAATTGTTCACTATTAATCTTTTTTTGGTTAATTGTTCTCATGAATAGATCCTCCATGAGCCTAGACATAGAAAAAAAAGTATATATAATAAATAAATGTTAAGCATTATGGAGATTTATTAGCTACACCTTATACTAAAAAAGATTTCAACTGCTGCACTAAAACCAGTATATTGTTAGCACTGCAAATGGCACTCAGCACTACCCAGAGAACTGCCTGGAAATCCATCAGCTAACTCCTCTTTACAAAAAAGAAAAATTTTGTATTAAACAATTTATATATTCCTCATTTACAAGAATATTATCTTGTGCAGAATTAAAAGCTAAAATATCACCACAAGACTAAAAGCCAAATGAAAAATTTCACTTAACAACTATTCAAACAAAATTAAGACAGACTGAATAGAACTAATATCTAGAGACCAAATGTCCAAATAATTTTAATGAATTGGTTAATGTAGGGTACTAAACAAGAAAACCCATAAGCATACCTTCCCACAAAAACCTTTAAGAACTTTTAGAGTAATGATTAATGCTTATGTAATTTTAAAACAGAACCTAATTTACTTCGTATCACAAACAATGAAAGATTCTATGTACCAAATTGACAAAAAATCTAAAAAGATCTCAATAAATATTTTTCCTCACCTTCCTCACTAATACACAAATATGACACAAAACAAGACAAAAAATCATAAGATTCAGTTAATGGAGAAGAAATAATTTCTTAACTCTTCACTCCTTTGCCTTCTAAGAGTATGAAAATACACTTGTAGTGTCACCAGTCAATTACTACTTCTGAGAAAAGACACTGAAATATTTTGTCGTTTCTTGCAATAAAGAGACTACATTGTACCAGTGCAAGAATGTGGCTTAGTATCAACTTTGTCAAGTCCCTACAACATCATTGTGCTGCCATAAAGATACATCCAGCATAAAGCTAAATACTCAGACTTGTGTGGCAAAAGCAACCCAAATGTCATTAGTGCATGATTTTACCTACCACGCTCAAAACTGCCTTCAGAACATTGTATACCATCCTACTAGCTTAGGGCTGGCAAGTATTTACAGAAAATCAAGTATGTTTTTCTAAAGGAAAGCAATGCCACACGTGCTCTGCTTGTGGAGCAAGGAATCAAACATGAACAACACAGCCAGACTTTAACAACGTACTGTAAATTAGCTGAACAGTGTAGCAGCCCTCAGAAATGTAATCTATCTCAACTTTACTCTATTGCCACAGGCTAAATTGGGTCAAATTCTCTGATCAAAAGACAAAAAGTACACACTTAGGATGCTGAGCCTGAGCAGTCACACCAAACCCTGGCATGCATTGCGAAGTTATGCAAAAGAAGTTCAGTATTTCAGAGAAATTTCTGGTCTTTTAAATCACAAATACCTGTCACATTTTTAACTACAGACTTAAACCAAAGCACATAAACTTTTAAAGCCTTGGTAACAACCATACATGCTTTGCTTTAGATGAAAATTACACCAATATAGCAATAAACCTAGCAAACAGAAACTAGCACATATTTTGCCACAGCCAGTCATCTCCTAGGACTATTTGACAATTTTCTACATTTGGTGCTCTGAATTGTTCCAAGACTTGTTCCTCAAAAAAGATTTGAATCACAAGAGTGAATGAATACAGTACAAGAGACCTAACTTCAAAGCAACATCCTTTTTCAAAGGCACTTTTGGAGGATGTTTTATATTTGGAATACTTAAATTTTCTGGCAAGTAGTCCCAGTTTAATATTGGGTAAGTGTAGTTTTTTTACTCCTCCTCCAATGAACCAAGGAGGGATGGCAGAACCTATTTTTGGAACAGCTTTGATGATAAAGAGCTGGCAACAGCACAATTAAAACACAGGCCTGAGGAAACTAAATCCACAGCTCTTAATCATTATTTTCAAATCTACTTGAAGTACTGAAGGATGTTCCACAAGACCTCCTGAACAAGCCTGTGTCATAAACCTGCCTGTAAACCAAGAGACTAAAGCCAAACCTGCTGGCTTGATCTGCAACATATGTGGATTTCCTTCACCTTTAAAATCTCAATAGGTGAGGGGTTTCATAAGAATAGTCCAGTACCTGTATGTGGCACCCCTGAACCAAGTATGTCTGGGGTGTCTGTGGGGGTGGTTCTCATGTTTTTGATAATATACAATTTAGAACACCTTTTCTGAACCCAATTACAATTAAAATAATTAGTTTTTAAAAAGTTGCAATTCATTACACATATTGTTTTATCATAAAGGTTTAAATGAAGCTTAAAACCACAGCAAGCATCATTGTCACATCCATCCCCTTTCTGTTCTTCTCCCCCCCCAGTAAGAAAACATCACAAAATCACCACAGCACTGCCATAATCTCATTTAAGATTTTTATACTTATTAAAAAAAAAAAAAATAGAAAAGGGCAGAGAACTATTTAATTTTTAAATCTCTTCTCAGTTTTCTGTGTGTTGTGATTTTTGTGTATGACCATCATGGAGGAAAGCCAGAACTTGCCAGGCAGAATGAGTTAAGTTTTAAAATTAGGAAGGGCAATTGAAGAAGCAACTTATTCTATGAGGATTTCAACCCTATAAAAGCTCATAGTTGCACACAAATAATGTGACTTGTTTCTACATAAGAATATTAACAGAGAAACTTAAAATATTTCCTCTGCAAGCAAAATAGCAAAGAAACTGCTCATCATGATTTTCAGAACAAGTCAAGCAAAAAAATCCAAGGAACAGGAGAAAATAAGGAAAGAGGCTCCACCTTAAATCAGTCTCTTCTATAGACAAATGCTTCACTTTCCTACTCAAATACACCACAAAGATTCTCCACCTATTTTAATTTCTCATGAACAGTTCTTAGTTTCTTGCCAAATCCTTTTGAACTTACTGTCTTAAAATGAGCAGTACAGGTCACTGTACCACTTGTGCAAATGCCCATCAGTAAATTTCCATATATGTCAATTTTCAATAAATATTCAGTAAATACCAGTAAATTTCAAAACAGATTAATAATGGGATGAGTTCTCACAGAGCTTTGATTCCTCTAAGATTCACAGACATAAAACACTGGAAAAAAACATCAGGGACTAAAAAGACTTCTAACTGGAAGAAAGGATACAGAGCATATGCAATACTTATCAGACTTTTGGGAATTCATACATGCTGTGAGAGAAAAGAGGAATTAGAACTTCTCTTGCTGCCTTGACCTTAGACATCAGAGAATCCAACTTGTGACATAAAGTCATACTAAGCCATACTTTAGAACTAAAAGTTTGTTGAATAATGTGTTAACATGCGCCTCTCAATCACTTTAACAGTTACTGAATTACAGAATACAGCTTCTCACTTCAAACATTTTCAAGAACACAAGAACCAGCAATAGTTCTCTAAATCATCATTTACTACTGGGGATTATTATGCTTACTGAGAAAGTAAAAACAAAAGTTTCTGGGTTTGCCTTGCAGATACACTTAAGAAAAGAGCAGAACATGAAATTCTGAAATTCTGCACAATGCACCTCAAGAATTTGATGTTTAAAAAATCTCTCACTATTCACATCCTATATAGTGCAGGATATTTACCTGGTGGGGGAATCAGAGGTGGAGCAGTACTGACAGTTGGAGGGGGTGGGAGGAAAGGAGGTGGTGGAAGGTGAGTAGGTGGAGCTCCTGGAGGGAAAAATGGAGGTGGCTTGGTAAAACTGTCTACTTCAGGATTAGAGCGTTCTGAAAGAACCTGTAAAATATCAAATTCTAGTTACAATTGCTATGTGAAAAGAGTACAAGACAGGTTTTCTTTCCTTCAGTTACTAAAATAGGAAAGTATCACTTCACATCTAAAGTCCCATATTCAGATGGTGTAAATTCTAACTGCATACACCTATGTCCAGTGTTCCATATTTGCCTAGTACCTATAAAGGTCTAAGAGCACCCAAAATTTGCATAATGGAAAATTTAAAAATCAATAAGAAAAGCATGAAAACAACCCAAGACTATAAATTACTTAAATACTCTGAGATCAGATGAAAAACACATGGTAGTGTTTTCAATATCAGCACTACAGTCCATTACTATTGTCACTATTTAACCTCAACCTAAGTTGGCATGGAAATGCAAACGAAGTACCAAGCAACCCTGATCCTTCTCTCTGATTCTTCAGGCAAGAAGTGTATTCCATCTGTATAGATTTACTTGCTTTCTCAGGATAATAAAAGTCTGGACTAAAACCATAAAGACTAATCTTGCAATTTATGATGAAGTACTACAATATAATTAAAAACAAGCTACTACCAACTATTTATTCCTTCACACCTTATTTTCAAAAGACCGCTTTTCTCAAACTGCATACAAGGGGGCTTTCACTTCCAGCATTAGTGTCCAAAGGAACAGGGGGACAAATGGGGAGTTCAAATATTTATCTTTTCACTCCATAAACAAAACACAATCCCATGCAAATCTAGCAGAGCCAATGCTGTATCCTGGACTGTAAGTCTGCAACATCACTAATCTCTTTTCAGTAAGAGGTATACCAAAACATTTCTCTTTTGAAATTTATCAAATATTTCATCTTAATATATTTTGGTAACTGCCAAAACTTTATTCCTGGACTTAATGTTACTTATGTGCTACTCATTCACATACAATGATGCTTTAGTCAGAAGCTATGGGGAAAGCAAAAAATGTCTTCTAGTCAAAAATAGAATGCAAAACTGCAGTGTAAAACCTGTATGTTGCTGTTTTCATTAGCACGCCGTCGACCTTCCACCCTGCTGATAGTGATGGTCTGTCCAATCACATCTATTGTGCCAGATATCCGCCTGCAACACAGGACAAACAGAATCAACAAGCAGAATCAGAAAAGGGGAAGAAAAAGAAAAGGTGAGAGAAGAAAGCCTTATGGACTCCTCTCATTCTAAATGACAAAAGTTCTTTCTTCTGTAGAAACCATAAAAGACTGTTTCTGAAGAACATTAGAGGTGATGCATTTGCTGAACTATGCAAGAGTATAGAACCAAACAATGCAGCAAAAAAGACTTCTTTGATAAGCAAAGACAAAAGCTTACTCTACAGCAGTCTCCTTCACTCCCCATCACATAAAAGACAACACTTTCTGCCTTTTTTTTTTCTAAAAAAACCCCAAACAAACAAAAAGATCACAAAACTTCAGTAAGAAAAGAATACATTAAGCAGTGATATATAACAGTAAAAGACTGGAAAAAAACCTTCTTGAAATGCCCACAGAAACAAATCCATAGAAAGGAAAAAATGTTTCTAGTTTCAGAAATTCTTGTCTTTTTTTCATCCAGTGTACTACTAACCACACAAATACAAATATTAGGGAGAACAACTGTAAATTGGAATTATAGGCTCAGAGTTCTGCCAGACTGATAACTTGGACTCCAATTGCTCAAATACCCAGATTCAAATGCAACTGAAAAAGACACAGCAGACACTAGAGCATGAAGTAACAGTTACATCTCTCAGAGATAATCTGAACTGTAGCAGACTGCATACTGAGGATGATACAAAGGCCTGTCCTCTGAGCTTTTTAATATCTGGGTTTAAAGCTTCCTCCTGGATGTTAAAGCAAGCTTATTAAGCACAACAGTTTAGAATTTAAAAAAAAAATGAACAAAACCAGTGTAATGGTACAAGAGTCCAAGATACCTCCAATTAAAGAGTATATACTACACACTATACAATGATAACAGAAGTTTAAGAAATTCTCTGGTCTTCTAATACCCCATGCTGGAATTTAGATTGTTCCAATAATCAACACCTGCTTTTCTAAACTTCCCAGTGGTCTTGCACGGCCTTCCAGCACTGCTACACTAGATTTTATTATTTGGCTCTAAGTAACTGAATTGAGAACATAGGTATTATAAAACAGTTGTTGAAACAATGTTCTCACCATCTCAGCCTTCACAGACAGTTCATTTGGTTTGAGAGTTCTAAGACACTTGTTCTCCTCCATCACTGTATCCTCTCTTAGTTATCTAAACCATATCCTAGAAAACCCATTTTACCTAGCTTTAGTCCTTGTGTATAACAAATGGCACTCTTCTACAGCACAAAGTCCCTGCCTGGCTCATCCTACTGATTTACAGGGTTTCCACCTGGGAGTGATGCACACAGCAGAATTAAGACTCTTCCTCTCTAGTGCTGCTTGCACACTGCCAGCAACTCTTAGAATCAGCACTGAAAACACACACAGTGACACCAGTGCAAGAGTATGAGGCATTAAAGCAATATATGCCCCAACCATATTACAATAATATTAATTCTGGCTTGGGAAGCAGCCCAAACACACCACTGCAATATCAAATGAAGCAAACCCAGACTACCAATTAGTTGGTTCCTAGACATCAATTTACTGAAATAAACAGTTTCACTTATTTTTTTAGATTCTGAAGCATATACCTGTGCTCACTCAATCTCAATGAGATTATACTTTATGCTGTACAGCGTTATGTCCACTGTTCTTCCCAACAACTCCCAACAGATTATTTTTCATAACGATGGATTTTGCCATCATACCCTGAACTTGACAAAATCTCTATTTCCAAGATTGCCATAACCATTTCATTAAGAATTCCACTAAAAGAGCTTGAAATTGAACAAGACAAAGCATAGATTCAGTTGCAAATGAAGCAGCAGATGACCCCTCCAATCACACATTAAGTCGTACGCACACTAAGGTCACAGCAAGCTGGCACAAGGATAAACTTCCACAACTCCCTAGGCGTTATCTAGAGTCGTGGTAAGTAGCAGGCAAGACTCAGTTTCTGTCTCAGAGCCGTAAGCAAAGCAAAGGAAGGGCTTGGTCTGTGCCTTACGTGATCGAGGCACCTGGGATACAGATGCATTCCCAATGGATCCTCTGAAACATAAAAAGGCAATCCACACGTGTGGGATGCACATGAACCCGCAGCAGAGTTCATACAAAGTGTAGCTTGAAAGGAACATTCCAGCAACTCTGAGTTATCTCACTCTAATTAGAGAATGGTTATTTATGAGCTATTTGCACTAAGAATACTACTTCCATGGAGATTAATTCAGAAAGACAACTCAATCTCATTTGGCAAACTGAGCTTAGATTCTATAGAGCAAAGAGAAAGAGGGGGGAAAAAAGAAGAAAAAAAGAAGGCAAACCCAGTTATTTTCCAAGTTCATAGCTTCAAAAATCCTTACCCTTGCCACAGATAAAATAAATCAGCTGCTTTTTGGAACACCCCCACATGACTCTTCAGAATCAGACTAACTATGGAATACCACATTTGTTCAGTAGACTTACAGTATAGTCTAACATGTATGGAATTATGATATTGTTCAATATTTCTTCTTCCTTGTTTAGCTTATGTATTTAATGTTTTATTTTCCTCCTCTTGAGGACAGCCTCAACTTTGCTGAGCTCACCACTAACGGATATAAATAAGAACCAAACAGATTTACTAACGCAACTATTTGTATAAAAACCCTCTTTTTTTCAAAATAACACCTTAGTTTCTATCACTTAGTCTTGCAAGGCTGAAACTGGCATTTTTTTATGGAAATGAAAGATCAGAAATTAATTTTCTATAAAAAAATCTCCTTACAGAAAGCCATAAGCACAGATAAAGTTAATAAATAGCCCACTATAGTGATGGGCTAATTTCCCTGAAATTTCTCTGGAAATGCTTCTAGCAAATTCTCAACAAGACTACCGCAAATGCCACATGGCATAAAGGCAATTATTTTAAATTACTGAAGAGTTACATTGCTGAAAATTTTCTGCCTAGCTAAAATAAACTCTTTAACTAAAGAAAGAAATTATTCCAACTCCAAAAAACACTGTCTGGTTTTACAGAAGTTAGTAATACAGGCACTTAGAAACAGAAAATAGTACATGCATTATGGAAAAGTCATTAAAGTAGAAATGTATATAACCCACACAGCTAATACATATTCACTCATTGAGCTACTCAGACTTCCGAACATAAAGTTTTCTTTCAAAATCTCTTCTGAGCATTTGTTAGAAATACCTTTCTTTACAGAATAATATATTTTAAGCAAGTGTATCCATAGGAGCAGGTATTTAATAAGGGAAGCTGTCAGTTTGCTCATTGTAACAACTTACAATTACAGTATTCACATTAAATACATACAAAACAACCTATTCTACCCGCTGGAATACATAAGTGATACAATTGTCAAAGTGATATGTCACAAAGTGACACAGTCATCACAACTACAAATTTCACACAACCACATAATGTACACAATGCATTTTTTCTACAACTTTAATCTTGACTACATTTTAATATGCTGGCCATTAATTACTTCTGAAAGTAGTTCAGAGGTTTTCTGTCAATCACTGAGATGAACAAAGAATTGAAATGCTGCAACAAAACCTATGCTAGATATAGATTAGGAATCTTTATCCTGTGAACAACACATTCCAGTTTGAGAACTCTGTTACAAGAACATCACACATTAAAAGCAATTCAGAAAAGAAAATTTTAAAAAATAGATACAGGGTTAGCACAAAGTTTGGAAGACTCTTCTCATTTCTTTGACACAGAAAAATAAAAAAAAAAACAGAAATAAAATCTACTCTACAGAGCAGCATAACCTGATAGCTTGGAGAAAAATTTAGGCTACCAGGAGGAATATTCTAAAAGTGAAAGAAAAGTGCAGGCAAGGGTATGATTGACACCCTCCTGCCCGCCCCCCCCCAAAAAAAACCCAAGCATTTGGGTGTTGAACTGACTCTTAAAGGATAGAATAATTGAACACAAGTGCCTCTAAATTAGTCAAGGCAGTTATGGATGCAGTGCTGAAGATGGGTCATACCTCCTAAGTGCCAGATATCAAAGAGCAGTGGCTTAGATACAGAAGACAGAACTTATTAAAGCCTGGCACTGGAGAAGGAACTCAGTAAGGAAATATTTTCTCTCATTTCAAAGAAAATATAATAAAATATTCAAATATGGAGAAGCCAAAGCTGCCTTGCAGGAAAGAGACTAGATTCCAGGAATTCCTCCACTTGTCAAAGTCATAGCTGTCACATTTCATCTTGTTTAACTGAAAAAATAAGTTACCTAATACTCATAAGGACCCTAACCAGAAATTTTATGATGGTAAATTTAATTATACACAGAAAACGCAGTGTCATAAACCAACAACTGGATTTTTGTAACTGTCTTGTTACTTGGTCCTGCTGTTCTCTCCCCTTTTCTTCTACTTTTTCCCAAACAGCCAAGAAGGTAGCATAGTATTCCTGTGTGATTATGCTAGATGTGATTAGGCTATCTCTACCCTTATTTTTCACCTGTTACAGAAACATATTTTCCTTTCTTTTCCTACAAAAATCATAAACTTCAAAGACATAGAGATAACAGTAGAAAGAGTTTTCTGGTCATGAGTTACAGCTAACTGACCTGTTTGTTGGAATTCCTGATTTGAATAAGGCAGGAGGAGATGTGAAATCAGGTTTAGTCGACTGCACTGCCAACTCTTTCTCCAGATTTCCAGTTCTGCCTTGCTGTACCTTCAAAATAATGTTTCATCATTAGTTTACCCTCACAAGTGCAGTAGCTCCAACACTCAACAAACACACAGCCAACACAAAAAGAAAGTCCAACTTTATTCAAATTTCAAAAACTGTCACCTCTGCACAGCTAGCAAAATTATGTATTTTGTATTGATGTATTACTTAAGTACTGTGTTTGATATATATAAGAATCAATATGCCAGAGAATTAATTTTTACAGAAGATTAGACAGCTTAAATATTTATTTTCCAAGCATTTCATTTGTATGTGAACAGACCAAACTGATTTTCTTGAAGAATTTCCTGTATCAACCAAATTACATCTTGATTTTTAAAAGAAGGACATTTATTAAAAAAAAAATTATAATCTTAACAGAGATATCTAACAAGCCTGCTATCTGCTACCAGCAAACCATGAGACGAGAAACTTGAATGGATTCTTCATCTGCCTCACTGATCATGAGATCTAGTAACCACTAAATTTCTGAGTCATAGCAGGACATCATCTCATGGTCTGGCTTATGCAAACTGCAAAAGACTTTTCATTAGTTCAGACTGAATACTTCAGAAACACCCTGCTGTTGCTGAAGTACTGCAAAATTCCAGACACTTCTTTTATTAAAGCTATGCAAAACCTTTTGTGCAAGTACATCAAGTATTGTTTTAGTTCAGCAGCAGCTAGATGTGAAAGAAAAACCTGCATGGGTTAGTATTAAAGACAGATATATAGTGATTCAATTTTTAGTGATTCACTCCCACTGTACAGCTACACAGCTACAGCACTCTATGTAGCTAGTTCACTCATGCTAAAACATTGTATAAGCTGTGATCTCAGAGCTTGTAGGCAAGTGAACTATGTTTCTGCAGAATGTCACTTCTAAACATGGGCACATCTTTCCCAAACCCAAAAAAATGCACATAAATAGTTAAAATTCATTTAAAAATTCAATTAATGTTTCCTATCCAGAAATATGAGGGGAAAAGGTCAAAGTATTTTTCTGAAAAAGACTTCTACAAATTAAGGAGCAATTGAAAAATGTAGGAGACATTCTTGCCAGTTACAGGAGATTAATATAAATTACATGTAAATATAATGGAAATTACATGATACTGTTTCAGAAGAGAGGGAAAAAAAAGTTAATTAAATGAATAATTACTTGCAAGCTCCTATTAAAACATTACAAACTCTTACAACATCATTATTACCTGTACTGTTTGATCACCAGAGTCAGTACTGAGCTGGAAATAGGGGAAGTTTTGGGTTGGACTACTTCTCCTTTTTCCTTCAGAACATTTCAGAAAAGTTTGAGATTACAGTCAGTTGCAAATTGTAACTCCTACTGTCCACAATTTCTACTGTCTCACAGCACTATTATAATGATAACTGGGAATGGTATAAAGCCCCAGAAACCTTCTGATCCATTCTTGCTAAAATGAAATCAAAATAATTGAGTATCCTCAAGTAGCAAGTAAGAGAAAACCACCCATCTGCAATTGACAGTTCTGTATCCACAATAGACAGGAGTACACAGAAGAAAGAAACGATTCCAAGTCACTTCAAAGACAGATCAAGAACAAAAATGACTACATATTAAGAATAGGTAAAATAAATAACCTTTATGGTATAATTTTAAGTTTAGTATCAAACAAGTAAATGAGAAACTGAGGAAAAAAAAAAAAGTTCAGTCCTTAAGATAAATGCTGTCATGTAGGTCTTTCTATTCTCTGAAAACCAGCATTTCTGAAAGGAAAGATTATTATACATAACTCTATTAATTGTTAGCTAACCCCAGAAGGGCAACACAAAAATATGGAAGATTGATTTTCATATCAGAGCTGTCAAGGATAACTGTTACAAAACATTCTAGTAAGAGCTACAATGCCACAGGAAAAAAAAACAAACATGCCATAATCTACAAAAGCTTCCCCACCACATCTGCACAAATCCTTTAATCTGCACAAACGAACGCACTACAACTACAAATAAAGAAATCAACACAAGACCACATCAAGAAAAATTAATTTCACTGGGAAATTTGTTAGTTCACCAGGCCACTAACTCACATGCTTGCAGAAGAGTGATGAACAAAGCAACACTTTTTAATCCACATTTTGTGACATACACAGAAAGTCACTGATGTAGGATGAGAGTATGAAATAATGGCTGCGTCCATATCAGTTGTTCTTCTATCAGTCTGTGCTGCCATGGGAAGCAATACCCAAGAAAAATAAGAGCAACCAACAAAATTTTACTAAAATTCACCTTTAAAAGATGGTATCTGCCATCGAGAATCTCTGCACTTGGTCTTACTTCCATAGCTTTGTCTTCAGCCTAAGTTAAATAACACATTGCCCATTAAGATACCACACAATTCTTAAATGATGGGCCACAGTCTCAATAAAGGTACAGACGCAATCTAGCTATAGCTGTCTGTCACACTATCCACACAAACTGCCAGTGAAGCAACACAGTAACACTCAAGGTTCAGGGAAGGGAGTCAGGTGCAAACTCTAACAAATGTACTGAACTGGGCAGAACAAGCTTATGACACACAAACAGCTTTACAGGGAAAAAAAACGTGTACAATAAAAAAAAAAAAAAAAAGGCATTATTTACCGTAATTTTATTTGTGGTTGAGGTAACTGGCAAAATTTCAAGACCCATTCGTATTCTCTTTTGTTTTTCACAGTAAGCTTTCCAGGTATCTTCATTGAAGCCATAGTTAAAATAATCTGAGAGATCAGCCCCTTTAAGCAGAGAAGCATAGGTTTTTTAGGACATTACAAAGTTCATCTTTCCTCCACTAAACATACGTATACACCTCTACTTAGAGCATCAAAACTGATTAGATATTGATCTAAAAAGCACAACTGAAACGTACAATTCATCAACAGACAGAGTATTCATCGCTAAGGTTGTAAAACCATTAAAATTTAGTCAGAAACAGTAACCTGCCTAGCACCATGACGTCGAGACCAAGGGTAGAGAATATAATGGGATATTATAATGCCTCCTATCTTTACAACAAGATAAATATGAGCTCTGTAGATCCGCTTTATGTTCAGTGAAGCTCCCTTTTGTTTTGCTTGTTCTGTATTTGACTTCTCACTTTGTTTTGGCTCCTAGCTTCATTTATTGCCATGAAGTGTTTTTAGGGTAAGAGAAAAATGTTGCAACTGAAATGCATAGAATATATTTAATATAGCTAACATTTCAAACACCAGGTAACCATCAAAGGCTTGTCTTTTTTCCATTTTGCAGACACTATTTGTATTACCATAGCAATATACAAACACTAGAAAAAATGTATGAGCAGCAGCAAAATGTACTGGTACTAAAAAACCAAATAAATGCCGGTAAAATTAGAAAAGTCTGGACAAACCTTGAGCCAACGAGACAGTACAGAGGAGACTCATGGGAAGCCTGTGCGACAAGTCCCAGTTTCTCATTCAAAGCTCATGGATGTCTATGTGTGAACACAACCCAGCACAGGCAGTTACATTTCACCATTCTTCATGCTAAAACGTGCCAGAACTATTTTCCATTTTCCTTTATCTTGTGTTCCATGGCACACAGCAATGGCAGTAATCTCCACAGAAACACAGATTTCCAAGGAGAGGTCTGGATATATATGTAGTAAAAAAAATGGCCTATCTCTTTCTCCTGACATGTGATGGGGATGTACACTAACAAACACAGCACACCCAAGCACTCTGTGGCACAGCAGGAAGGCAACAGGGAACAAATTATGCTGTACAGTACCTCTGAGGGATAGGTAAGATGACATCCACGTGGAGTCAACAGGAATCAGGTTATTAATAAAATAACCTACTGAACACCTATGTATCAGTGAACATAAACCAGAAATTACCTGGCTTTCTCCAAGGTTTATCTTCAAAAGAATCTAAATCTACTTCCAGAAGTGGCACACCATTAATACTCCCTGGTGCATCTAGATCCAGTCCTTTAACTTTTGCACCTGTGAAGAGAAGTTAGTTAGAGCCTTCTGTCTCTACCAAATGGAATTTTATCAGCAGCATTACACTCAGAATAATAAAAATAAATTAAAAGCCAGACGAATTTATCAAGAAGTTTTAAAAGAAACAATTATTTCCTTAATCTAAAACAATATCCAGTTGCTTTTTTTACTAATATTACTGTGTAAATTTTCTTACCAGAAGATCCATAAGCTCGTCCTCCTGCCTTAATATTGAGATTCACAGGTGCTGCTCCATAACTTCAAGAAATTGACAAAAAATGAATTAGACAAATAAAACTTTTAAACCAGAAGAAAACACAAAATAAGAGATAGCTAGATCCAGAAACATATTGGACCCAGGCTCAATCACCATCCTGAATCTCTAGCTTTCCAAGCTGGTAACTGTAAAAGTAAAGAGATCAGCCTAGGAGGAAGAGAGAGTACCTTTCTATGCTCAGTAGCAACTTCTCCAACTAATAAACAGTAGTGAAGCAAGTCCCAGTCACTCTTCCTGAGTTGAAAGGATAAAGACCTTGATAGAAACAAGAATGGACAGAACCAGAAGAAGAGAGAGAAAGGAAAAATGCAGTTCATTTAGGGATACAGATGACAGTCTGGGGATTAGAGTAAAAACAAAATAAATTAAAAAAAAAAGGAAGGGTTTAGATGGATCATTTTCTCTTTTCACAATCATTCCATTTAATCTATATAGAAGTGGAAAATACAAGCATTTCTCTAAAATGATTGAAGTGCTGTTTCAATGTACTTCTAGTTACCATCCATCCTTGTGAACAACAGAAAAGTATGTAATTTTTCACTTTCTAAAATACTTGAGAGCTGTCTTCAGAAAAATGCACTCGGAAACCTAACTACTGAACAGATCTAACTACCTTAGCAATTACAGTATTGTTCATTTGTAACATTAAGAGCTAGCTCTCCCTACCACTTCTGTGTAATGTAACTTTACCTCACAGGTGACCCATACACATAATGAGATTTGCATATAATTAGAAGGTCAGGGTATAGTTTACAGTATCCACTTCCATGCAGTGCTGGTTTTCTTTCAAGTGTGACAACAGCATAAAACTGACACAAAAAATTTAACCTTCTAATTTGCCATGCTGTATTTGTGCATGATCTTGTGAAACAAATCTATCAGGTTTTTTTAACTGTGGTTGACTACTATATGAAAATCTGTTTAATCCTAGAAAACAGGCTTGTTCTACTGCAATTAAAATGTAAAACAATGTTCAGTTTGTTTTACATTTCTGCCCTTCTGTGAACTTTCTGTCTAATTTGCCCAGGAAAGAAGATTTTTCAGAAGACAGGCCTTTCTATATAAAACTTTCTACTCTGATTAGATTTAGGATCACCTGCTCATTGTCTCCTGCATACATGGAAAGAGCATCAGCAAATCCACTGAGAATATATATCTAGTTTTGCTTTAGTACCACAAGGTTTGAAGCCACTGCCTAGACCACAAAAATACTGCAAGTTACTGAAAGCAGAAAAATAAAGAACAGAAAGAATCGGCGCTTTTTCTATTACATTCATTTGCACATTATTTTAGAACACAAAATACTGAAAGTTTAAAAATACTATGTTTCAAACAGGAGTTTGAAACACCTGCATTCTAAAGTTAAAAATGTAATACATGAGACAAACCTACCTGCAGACCTGTCATAATTCGATTAAGAAATAGCACCCTAGTAACTCTGGTTTTAATAAGCATAAAAATATTAGGATTGCCAAGAAAAACAAGGAAACCATGTCCCTCAGAAAATTTCCATGCAATTAAAAATATCATTTCAAAATTTTGGGTAAAATTAGCACTGTACAAAAGTGTTCAGTAAAAAAAAAAAAAAAAAAAAAAAAAAAAAAAAAAAAAGCCCTTTTTCAAGACAAGAAGGGATACAGGGCAATAAAAGTAGTGAGATCAGCATAAATGCCTAAACAATGATCTTGGGAATTAATCTCCAGAGACTCACAACTTTATCCTTAAGAACATTAACATCTTATTTGAGAACATCAATAGGGATTGAAACTACAGGTCTAATTAGCACTGTATCTACTACAAACAGGATGAGGGACAAACACTTCTCTTGTTCTTGCCAATCTATCCTTTGCAACCAAAATGTCACAGTAACGACCCCAAAAATGCTATATAACATAGCCATTCCCTAATAAGAAACAACTCACTCCTTTACAAACTTAATACAATTATTTCTCAAAATCTGAAAACACAATTTAAACTTATATAGAACTCTTCCTTGTACTCCACTGATTTAATTTCACTTGTTTTCAAGCAACTGTATCATTAAAAACATTGTTAAAGAGCTAACAAAGTTCTTAATTGACAGTAATTGTGCACACAATCTGACATTTTTGGCAAGTATTAAATGGCAAATATGTGGCAAAGATAAAAAAAATATTAAAAATGCAAATATTAAAAAAGGCAAATAAATGACAAGCATTAGAGACTGCATTCATAATTAAATATAATCTCAAAAGTTTTCTCCATTAATGTTTGCAAATAACTTACCTAAACTGTGGAGCTCCTGTCTTAATATCCCCTATGGTGACTTGAACATCATCTTCGTCATCATCACTATCACTATCACTGTCATCCTCAGCCTCTGCCACCTTCTATAAAAGAAAAAGTCATCGCTTAGACAAAAAGCAGTCACTTACCTTCACAATGGAAACACAATCCAGGCAAAACCATTCATTCTAGAAATCTTTGAAAGAAGAAAATTCTCCTCTTCCTAGACATTAGAATTGAGTAGCATTAACAGCAAATTCAGTAGGTTACAAGTATCTGAAACATCTGTATCAAAATAGGGAAGTGTCTTTAATACTAGGTTCAGTTTCTCAAGCATAAAAGAATTTCCACTATCTAATATCCTCCTTCCCTCTACCTAGCTCATACACACTTGTTCTATTCTTACCTTGTCATTCAGGAAAGGACTAAAAGATATGGAAGACTAGCTTCTTGCCATCATCAATTATATATCCAGCATAACTCAAGTAAATGTTTTTCCAGCTGATGATGAACACTGGAGAAATCTATTCAGTTCCTTACGTAAGTAAGCTACATAAAATACTTGAGGCATTTCAGCAAACAGGCTGAAACATCAGATAGGAGGGCACGCTGTATGCTGTGTGATACACTTGAGCTTTTTAGGCTCAGGCAAGCACTGAACATGTCCCTCCTAAGCAGTAATTATCAATTCAGACCATTTTATTTGTAGATCGTTTTTTTATCTCCCAATGAACATCACTCTCCTTTTCCTATGCAGAATTCAATAACCGTGTATTAACCAGTCAGTTTTTCACAGTTAGACCTTGATCTCACTATCTAGATTAACTTCATGTCATCAGAAAATTAATGATTTCACAACTTAGCTCTTTTCCAAGTAAATACATTAAACAGCACAGGTTAAGCATAAAATTCCAGGGAATCCTCCCTGGAGGTGACTTTACTGTGAAAATAGAACCTTGACTTCTACCCTGTGTTTTCTATCTATTGCAAACCAGCTAAAATCAATTATCCACACATAGGACTCATTCTGTAACTGCATAGTTTTTAAAAATCCTTTAGCAAGGAACTTCTTCAAACACTTTGTGGAATCCAAATTTGATTTCCAACCAAATCACCCTTTTCACATATTGAAATCCTTCAGCAAGAGGCTGAACTCATGGAAGCCAAGCTGATTCTGCCCTAGCAGCCTAGAGTTATCCATGCACAGCCAAGTTCCAGCCCGTGTTTACTATACCATCTATTAAGTTGCCCTGTACATTAAAAAATCAACAAAAAACAACAGCTCCTTAGAAGGTAAGATGTGGGAGTGCAGTTCATCGCCACTACACAACATTAATATAATTTCATAATGATGAAAAGTCTATTCTTGGGGTAGGGAAGATGGGGCAAGTCTAGATCAGCATGGATATTTTGTAAATGACAGCTGAAGACAGTTTTTCAATTCCATATGGCTGGAAAGTGCAAATTTATCATTCATCAGGCAACCCACACAGATGCCACTAAAAAGGCATCAAACAGGAAACAAAATTTTGTCTGGACAATGTACCTTTTCAACCAAAACCCACTCCACTTATAATCAATGATTTTTCAGTTCCCTCTGCACAGAAATATTCACCTGTTCCTATTCAACCAACATGAACAACATCCACTTTTCTAAGCTGCTGCTGAACATTCATGGACACCATTTACCATTAAGTTCTCAATTTTTTGGAGATATTCTAATGATAACCTAACAATGTCAGGCTACATATAGATAATAAAAAATTAAAATATGCAAGTAGAAGAAAACGGAGCCTATAAGGATCTCCAGAAATACAAACACCTTTGATGCACTTTAAGTAGCTTTTCAGTTTAAACAACTGAAATAAGTTTTAAAGTTTTAATAAGTTTTTCCCCAATTTTAATTACACTCTAATGCCTTTCATAAATAAAGCATTAGAGTTACTGTAAAAAAAGTACTTCACTAAGAGGCCAGTCCTTGAAATTTGCACAAATATCTCAATAATGGTTTCTACATAATTTAAAGTAATTTCTTAGAGTATATAAGTCAAAAAGTCCCACTGAAGTAAAACAACAGTTTTCTTATAGAACTTCTCACACTTAAATTTTTCCCACTCACAGTAACCTGAATCCTTTAACCAACATAGCAACTGTAAATTTAATTTCTTGGTCCTTTCCTTCATCATACCAACCTTGATGTTATCAGACATACTAAACATTGAAGACTAACACAAAATAAGTGTTACATTGCATCTGAAAGGCATACGTAATTCATCCCTTGGTTCACACTTTCACAAAGATCTACAAATCCTGCTTGTCTATCGTATCCAAAAGAAGAAAAATGATCAGAAGACTTTATTTTCTTATCACTGAGAAAAACAAACCATCATTTTGAAAAAGGATGTCACTGAGAAAAGAGAGGTGTCTTCAAGCCCCGTCTTTCTGTCCTCCCCCAAAAAACTGGGAGTACTATTTATTTATTTTCTGCAAATTAGATTTTAAAAGTGGACTTAGCTGGAAATTTGATTTCCTAATTTAGTAATTTCTACAGTTTCTGCAGCTCACAAACACATTTTAGTAAAAAAATGGTGCACACTTAGGCATTAATTCATTTAAGTCCTAGTCAAATATGATTTCCCAGTAAGTCATTAAATGAAAACATTTTAAAACAGTATTTCAAAAACACGTTTAAAACTACCGTTTTCACAACGCCATTTTCTGCAGCTTCCTCTTCACTTCCAGGTGGGGGTGGAACACTTCAACAAAAACAAACAGGAAAAGGTGAAACTAGATATTTATGCACATGCTATTTCACAGGTATCAGCTAATGATGAAAAAAAGCTTTGCTTCATCATTCCAGATGGAAAGCGAAAGCTCCAGTTGTCTTTGGTATTAATTAAAAAACAAAGTTGACTTATTAAAAAAACCCCGAGATGAATATAACTTTATATCAGCAATATTTAGCTATCATCATTTATACTAAGTGGATATTTGTAGAATAGTTAGAAGCAATGAGGCATTACACTTGGATCTTCCTTTGAAATCAAACTGAAATACTTTGTAACATATGAAGGGAGAATAAGTTGTTTGGGTTTTTTTTTCCCATGCAGACTGACACTTTTCAAAGACATAATGGAACAAGAAGCATTTAAACACCCACAGGTAATGTTTCACTGAAACAGAATTCCCACAGCAGCATTATGAAATTCTCTCCTACCATATAGAATAGTTACAATTCAATGACTAATTCATTTACATTTAACTGCAGACTGAGTAAAAATTTTAAAATTACTGGTCCATCTAAGAGGATGAGTACTGTGACATCCATGCAAATGAGCTGTCTCACTGAGCCCACGTACAGCTGTTTCCTACACAGTAATATTTTAACTTCCACAGTCCCATTAGCTGTTAGGATGCTGCACCACCAATAGCAGAGTAAGCAGGGAGCCATCTAGAAACAATATTCTTTCACCGAAAAGGTATTTCTGAAACAAAGTGTGCAATTGCCAATTCTTATTGAATAGAATGAATCTAACCCCATACTCTGTTGGCAACACACCCGTGAGTTGCACCCAATACAGCCCAGCTATTGCCTCAGGATTCAAGCTTGATCATTTCACTTCATCACCTGGTAAAATGACAGATTAGGTACAGAACCTGAACAACACTTCACAATTTCTGTATATACAAACAACGCCAAAACTGAGGCCAGAGACCAAAACTTTTAACAGCTGAACTGTCCCCATACTTCCACAGCTCCAAACACAACTCCTAAGATGGGTGAGTTAGTATTTGTTATGCTTTTTGTCCAAAACTGTGCATTGCAACAGCCAAATGCCAAGCTAGACACTACTGACCAAAAACTGGAGTAGACTGTTTCTAAAGATCATTTTGGCCTCCATGTTGTAATGTAATTTTCCTAAAGTAATTTTCCTAAATAACAGTCATAGTGACAAACATGCCAGGTCAAGAAAAAGTAACTGAACATAAGGAATCAACTGATATGGAACAGCTTCTAAATAAAGAGCAAATAATTAACTAGAATCATTTGACCTGGAAGAGTCGCGATTCAAGACAAATGCAACACAGGTCTAAAAACCTGTTAAGTGACGTGGAAAAAGTGAAAGAAAACAACTCTGTTTCTTTACTACAGAAATAATGGGAATCAAATAATCACACCTCTAGCTGCTTCACAATGATATCATATATAGTCACGTGATGGAGGTAATTACTGATTTGTCATTCTGTGCTTGTCACTTGACATGAGTTCAAAAGAGCAACTTAGCACACTTATGAACAAGCAGTCCACCAAGGCTAACTAAATGCAAGAGTTCTCACGGAAAAAATGGAAACATCTATAGAAAATAACAATGTATGTTTTCACATATTGATTTTCCCTTTATTTGTTTAATATACCTTGACAATCAATAAATTTCCGTATTTTACCAATTATGAGAATTTCCTTCATTTAGCACAAGCGACTGATTCCCTCTTCCAGTCAGTCCTCATCACTGATCTCCATTAACTTTGTTAGATTTTCAAGGGAGCATCTTTGTGCCCTCATACAGCTCATTGTAACTCAAGCAGGTTCCCCTCAAATACTTCCAAAGCTTTCCTAAGCTTCTCCAGGTTTCTTTGAAATACTGTCTTACTGGTTAGAAAAAAAAACAAACCATGCCAACCCTGCAAGCCTAAGCAGATGCGATCTGTACATAAAACTACCTGGTAATCTTCCACTGCTTCCTTGTATTCCTGTTTTTGCAACTACACTGCAAACTCTTTGGGAGACATGATGTTTTTTTCGGTTGCTAAATTATCTCAAACAAGTCCTGATGCATCATTAAGGCCACAAAGCACAATGATCACAAAAATAAAAGACCTGTTGGCATTTTGTGAGTGGTTATTGCTGTCCATACAATTAAACTAACTTTCATACTTAAGTGGCCCAATTTCACAGGTACAGCCATTTCAAAGAAAAGCAAAGTCCAAACATACTATGTTAAGGACACTTTCAAAGACACCAGAGTGGGCTGGTAGGAGCTGGGAAGAATGTAATGAACACAGGTTTTGTGCAGCCATGCTACAGGGCTTTCAGTTGTCAGGATACTCACCTAGATTTTTCTTCCTCTGGTCTCTCTGCTTCATTTTCATCTACCATAAGAGAAAAGAAATACAATATTTAAGAATAAAATCCCTAGGGTATCAACTGTAACAGATTACCTTGGGATGTAGAATATTAGGGAAGTCTTCAGAGACATACTGACTATTGAGACATATTCTAAACATTTCAGTTGTGGAATCAGTCGAGCGGACCCCTAAGCAATTACAGCGCTCTGCACTGACAGGTCCACCTCGTGGGCAAGGTTTACTTTATATGTTTCATTAATACCTGAACATAAATATAGTCCCTAAAGTTGTATAAAAAGTTAATACATAAAAGGTTAAGCCTCTTTCAGTATTTCAACGCCGGGAACTCGAGCAGGAGAGCATCAGGGAGAGCTCGGTGCCCCCAGAGGTGCCTTTGGGGCAGGGACAACACGCGGGGCTCTCGCCGCTGAGGCCCAGCACGCCTCGGCCTGCGCGGCCCGGGCTGAGGGCCCGCGGCACCGGCAGCGGAGACCGGGGAAGGGATGGGGCCGGGAGCCGTCGCCACCGGGGGCCTGGCCGGGAGGACAGAGGGGGCTGAGCAGCCACGGGGGCGGCGGGACTGGTGGACCAGGTTCAGCGGCCCGGCGAGGCGGCTCACGGCGCGGCCTGCGCACCCCCGCACGGCCCCCCCTCCACGGCGGCGCCGGGCCGGCCCGCTGGGGAGGCGGGCTGGGCACGGGGGTCGGGGAAGGTCCGTACCGCCATAGAGCCACTCCTCCTCCTCGTCCCCGGCGGCCCCATCGGCGTCCGCCGACAGCCGCTCCGCCTCGCCGGTAGACATGGCTGCCTCCCGCGGGACGCGCGGGCCCGGCCCCGGCAGCGCCTCCCTCCGCCGGCCGCCCCGCCGCGCCGCGCCGCCTGCGGGGGGCGGCCCGGCCGGGCCCGGCCCCGGGACTGCCCGCCCCGCCGAGCCGGCCGGGCACCGTCCTTCCGCGGCCACTCACCGCGGCTGTGCCTTCGCCGCTCTCCCGAGGCGCGCTGAGAGAGCCGCCTTCCCTTCCTCTCGCTGCCGTTTGCTCTCGGCGGTCCTTGTGCTCTCCTGCGTCCCTGGACGCCCGTCCGGCCCCTCAGCAGGGATCACCGGCAGCATGGCGATCTCCTCGAGAACATCCTTGCCTATCTCCAGAAGCAGGACTTGGCTAAACACGCGTACACTCCAGTGCCGTGCATCTACCGGCGGCTGATGGCAGCTGCTGAGGGAGCGTAAGCACGGGGTAAACACGCCGCTGCCTCTGCTAGTGCTGTCCCTCGGCTGGATGCTGTATTTTAGGTTTAGCAACTCTTCATAGATTTTTTTTTTACCCTCCACAAATTTCCTGCCTTTGTTTTTAGGTACAGTAAAGGTTTAACATTCGTAGTGTGCTGTGAGTGTTCCAACGTGTTTCTATGTTCAAAATGTTTCTATGAATTTCATTAATTCTGTTTTTAAAGTGGTGGGGAGTAATGAGCCCTTTTTCCTGGTGATTTGTTCACTCTACATCTGTGAATGCCAGACAAGTGCAAGATGGATTAGAAAGGTTAAGTACCAACAACTGTCCAAATAAGTGTCAACCACTTGTGTGTACAAATGGAGCTTGTGGTGTTTCAGGATGTATGTGAAAACTAAAACAGGGACTTGCTTTCTCACAGCAGGTCAGTTTGGGAAAAATCAGACTAGAGGACTTGACTGTAACATAAACACGAGTCTAAGTGAGGGGAGCTTATTTGAATTGCCTGCATAGAGAAAATTATTTGGAAGTTTCATATATGGCATGACATTTCACTGGGGTTCATGTGAACAACCAACCAACTCAAAATTTCTTTTCACCTAAAATTGTCTGAGTATTGTGTACAGGTAATGAATTATGTGGTGTAATTGGGTAGGTTTTCATCTTGCTATTTAATTTTTTATGCAAATAGTCATGGAGTCAGCAAATGGTTTTTCACCATTGAGTCACTTGTTTCTCATAAGACAAATGTGTACATGTAGTACCTCTTCATAGACATCAGTGTCTGAATTTTCATTCCTGTTTTGTTTACTTTGCCATTTTAACACAGTTCTGGCTGACATTAAATGACACAGCTGAATTCAAATAGTTTCCTTTGGCTGCAGACACAGAAGAAAGAAAGAAAGAAGAAAGAAGACCATGTTTGAGGAAAATGCAACAAGTAGAAGCCAAGAGTAGGCTAAGAACAAAAAATATCTTAAAATACTATGATGCAGATCCTGCAAGCAGATTTCCTTGTATAAACCTTTAAAGAGAAATCACAGAGAGCTGGTGGTGATGGAAAAACCCAGTTTGAACAGTTGTGGCCTGTAAAAACTGTTTCTTCTAAGGCTTTGAATAGTTGAAAGGCTGAAGACAGAACGCATCTTTGCAAGCTGCATCACCATCTTCACTCACAGGTTACACCTCACAAACGTACAACAAGATACCAAGTTTATGGGAACCCTTTAGTAGTACAGTTTGTCTTCTGACACAGTAGTTGTCACCTTGCACAAGGGATAAAATAAGCTATAAAAACTACTTAGGTAATGTTGTTCTGTATTTTAACCATAGTGCTTTAAACTTACTAACTTCATTTTGTCTTCTAGCAAGTAATTTTTCTTTTTTTCAACACTGGCATATGCAGAACTAGTTGCAATCTATACAGTATTAATAAAGAAAAAAACTATTAGCTTTCTAAAAAAGCATCTGATATTTTGACAATAACATCTGTAAAAAACCTCTTAACCTTTTAAAAGAGATCAGCTCCCCCTGCCCCTTTTCTTGAATGGTTTTAAAGGTAAAGAACCCCTTTTAAGTTGTTGGGCAAGCCATAATTTATCTAGATTTTGTCTGTGGCACTCAACCAGAAAGCAAAAACTCAGATACATAATCTCTGAGGTAATTCAGTCTGAGAGAATAAATCTACTTGTTTATAAACTCAGGGGCCCAGTTTTAATTATCCCCCATCCTTCTTAGTGTTCATTTTTCAAATCAAAATAGTCCAGAAGGGTATTAACTTACATATTTTTCTAGCATGATGAAGTTATATGCCCTAAGGTTAAAATAACAGATTGGTGCTAGAACAGCACAAAGAAAGGGAAGAACACATCTGAGTAGCAATGTCAGTGCAGAACACTAAAAGGGAAGCATCTGATTGAATTACTGGAAATCTAGTGAATTTGGTGTTACTCATGTCTTTCAGTGTTCTGAAACCATTTGAATCTGTAAGAGACCTAAGAACAGCAGTTAAGCTGGAGGGTGAACTCAGTGAGTGTTTTATCTCTTTATTAATGCCGATAGTCCGGCTGTGTCAGAAAAGGCGCCTTCCTGTCTGCGTACCAGGAGGCTGCCCAGGTGAGTAGTGTGGAACACACATTTGCAAGCGCCATCCATTCTCTGGGGAGAAGAGACTGGATGCTTGTTATGGCGTTTTTTCTCGTTAGCCTTGATACTGATTTCGAGATCAAGGACTTTTAAAGGGGAAAGTGGAATTAAAATAATTTGTCGTACGTCTCTAACTGTACAGTGAAAAGCCGCATTTGCTGAGCAAGAGTACTCCGTGTTGCCAGCTCATTCACCAAAGCATTAGTTGTTAACACTAACACAATAGGCCATAGTAGGGCAGGGAGCAGTGATGAAGGCTCGCCTCTCGGGTGCTGATCATGTGAAGTGCCGGTGAAGCGGCTGTTCCCGCCGTGTCACCCCGGCAGTGTCGCGGAGCCCTCACCGGCCCGGGCACCCCCGGCGGCCGCAGCGCCCACCGGGGACCGCCAGCGCCCCGCCCCGCCCGCGCGCAGCCAACCCGCGCCCGACACGTCATCGCGCGGCGCCGGCGGCGCGCCCGGCACGTGCGGCGTGTTGTGGCTGTCACCGCCATGGCGGTGTCGGAGGTGCTGCGGCAGCTGAGCCGCCGAGCCTGGGAGCCCGCGCTGGCCCGGGCGCACCGCGCCGCCGTCCTCATGGACGCGCCCTCCGCCGAGGCGCTGCACTGGGCCGGCGGGGCGGGCGAGCTGCTGGCGGCCGGGGCGCTGGCTGTCAGCGCGCTGTCCGCCGAGGCGGCGGTGCCGGCGGGGGCGGCCTGCGTCGTGTTCGTGGTGAGCGGGACGCTGCGGGGCGGCGCGGCGGCCGCGGTGCGCGGCGTGCTGGAGCGGGGCGCCGTGCGGCACTGCGTGCTGCTGTGCGGCGACGAGGCGGAGGGCGGCGGGGCGGCAGAGCTGGAGGAGACCTTGCGGAGGTGGATGGGCGAGGGCGGCTGCGCCGAGGTGCTGCTGCGGGGCCCGCCGCTCCTGGCGCCCGTCTCGGCGGAGCTCTGCCTGCTGCCCGCCCTGGCAGCGCTCCTCCCGCCGCTGCGCGGCCCCGGCGGCCCCGGCTCCGCAGAGGTCGGGCTGGGTGCGCTGCCTGCTGAGCTGCGGGCGGCGGTGCGGGCCCTGGTGGGTGAGCTCGACTCTCTCTTCACCGCCCTCGGTCTGCGGGAGGAGAGCTTCGCTGTGGGGGCCCTTAGCAGGGTCGTCGCCGCTGAGCTGGCAAGCTACGCGTCAGCCAGAAACAGGAGGAGGACAGCCACCAACAAGGCCTCTGTCATCTTCGTGGACAGGACGTTGGACCTTGCTGGTAAGAAATCCTCAGATGGTATGGGCTGTCATTCTACAGGGCCCATACCCACCCCACCGGGAGAGTGTCAGATAGTGGGAACCCGCATTCCACTTTATACCGTGTCCTCCCATGGGTATATGGCTCTATTTCTGGGTCCTGGGTGGGATTGTTCTTGAGATCTGGTGTGCTAGAATACACTTGTTCAGTGGTTACCAGGCAATGATGGTAGAACTCTGGGCTTCTCCTGAAGCTTGGGGAAACATGGCTGGGTTCAAAGCAGTAGTTCCTGCAAGTTCCACATCGTCCTGCTCCAGTAGGAAAACTTGGTGTTCCAGCATTCTGCTGGTGATACCCAATGTCCTCCTTTCTGTTCCAAAACAGCTATTACTATGGGGGATATGTACATGGTAATCTTTTGTCCCAGTGTCAGTTTCATGCTTCCTGGATTAAAATCCACTGCACTCAAGCATCCATTACTGACATTATCCAGTTGTTTGGAAAAGTATCTTACAGGCTGCTTCCATGACCCTAAATGCTGTGCCAATACCCCTAGTGCCAGGTGCATCCTTTCCTGCAGAAATAGCGCAAATGGTTTGGTTAAGTGGTGGTCCCGGGGGGTCAGTGACCCCAAAGTCATACTTAACTGCCCGATGAACTGGTGCTGCTTTCCTAATTAGGAGAAAAGTTGACATAACTGAGCTGGTTACTCTCCTGTTGTTCTTGGTTCGTGTTTAACATGATCTTACAGAATAAGCAGTGTGCGGTTCCATTCCACAGGTTAGTGGTTTGAAGAGTAATTATATAAAGCCACCAGGTATGCAAACAGTTCATCTGGCAACACTGGGAGCATGTTTAATCCCATGGCCATGATGGCTGCTTACACACCCTTGTATCCCAGTGGATCATAGAAATGAAGAGTAAGGCAGAAGGCTCTGCTGGAAATCCAAAATTTTGTTTCTAGCACTTCCATTTTGCTGCAAGCTAGAAACCTTAACTGTGGCTGTGTACCACCTTGAGGTGTGAAGGAAAGGGTTTTCATGTTTCAGACTAAGCTTTATGGATTGCTATGAAGTATCCAGTGAATCTGTTTGTCACTCTTATCTTTATGTCTGTCTAGGCAGATACACGTTTCTGTAGGTATGAAAGTGTTTCTGTAGGTATGTGTATTGATATAGGCCGCCGTATTGATATATTGCCATATTGATATATTGCCGCCACATGTCATGTAGCATGTACTTGGCACAGTGTTGCACCTTCTCTGTTTCTGAATTTTCCTCCATATTTTTTTCCTCCCATAATTTCGCTATCGTGTATCCTTCAACTGCTGTTCATAGCTATCAACAAGGTGCTGAAGAGCAGCTATGAATCCAGGCAGTTAATGCTGTGCTGAGGTTGGGAAGATTGATCAGAGGACTACAGGAAATTGGACTTGGATAAGGAATCTTAAAATGAAATTATGAGAAGAGTGTTGGTTAGGGGTGAGAATGGGGAAGGGATTTATTTATGCACTCAGATAGCGAGAAGAAATAAAAACAAAAAACAGATGTGGGGTGACAGGAACTGCCTGACAAGGAGACTGTTGAGTTATGGAGAGAGATATTTGGTGCTAGCTTAAACTTGGGAAGTGTGGAATCTTGTACTTCAGTAGGAGAGGGTTTTTTGGAGATAACATTAGAGTTGTAGTGAGCAGCATTGGAAGGAAATATCAAAGCTCACAGAATAAGGATGAGAAGTTACGGGATTTGTTTTTTTAAGATTCTCTTCTCAGTATCCATAAATAAAATTAACATCCCTGCATGCAACCATTGTTTGTTACCAACAAATGCCTCCAGAATTCATTGGTAATTTCATTGAATTATTCCTCCGGTTTGGACATGATACTTGTGCTATCAAATACAATGCAAACTGAAGGAAGAAAAGTCTGGTGCATTTCAGAAGTAAAGCTGTATATGAACCTGAATTTAGTGGCACACAATAAGATTTGTTTCATTGGTTTGCTAAAAACTGTACAGTAAAAAATACACAGGGAAAGCAGGGGGTGTAGTTAGTGTAGTTAGCTGCTGTTAAAGAACTGGTTGGTTGACTTTGGAAATTGTGTCAGCTACAACTTGTATCAAATGTCACCTATTTCAGTTTGTAAGTTATAATGTAAAAAGTGAAATTAGACCAGCATGATACATCAGAGTATCATGAAAGCTAGATGTTAGCCTGTCATGAAAGCTTCTACGTTGCAGTGGTCAGATAGCTTGTTGTACACGAATGCTCAGTCTGTCTGTACTTTGGCAGAATTCAAAACCATCACCTGTGCCTTGAACACTGTTGCTCATGAAAAGCTGCTGAGCAGTCTGTTCACTCTCCTCAGAAGTGGTGAGTAGAGAGGATCAAAACTAATCCCATGCACCCCTGTGAAGTCAGTGCAGTTTGAAAGTGACTCCCTCCGATTTCTTGTCCTAGTCTTGTGAAGTTTAACAATCTTTTCAGGCTTGGTTAATTTATGCAGTTGATTGGGGTGACAGTGGCTTTTAAATCCTCCATTAGATGTTTTGTGATTGATTTGATGAGGCATGGCAAAGGCCAGTAGCACTGTTGGACCAGTGGAAACCTCCAAGAAGTAGTAGTCGTGGGAAAGTCACAGAGGCTCTCACTGGCTGTTCATGGAAGCAGCTCGAGTACTCTGAGTCTTCCCCCTATGCCAAGAAGAAAGGAAGGATGTCAATAATTAATGTGGGTTTATTTGCATTTGAGGTGTTTCTAGTTTAACCAAATGTCTTGTCTAACTAAATGTTGCTTGCATGCAGCATGTGTGGAGAGACAGATGTTGCTTCCAGTACCTGGGGTGAAGGTTCACAAGATTATTGCTGGTTTTCCTGTGCAGCTTTGCAGGTGTTGCAGTGTGCCTTACATGTGACCCATCTAGCAAGAACAATGTAGGGATTTTGGAAAACAAGGTAGCTTAGGGAGTCACAAAGACAGCCCAGCTCATTCCATCTGTATTTCAGTGGTCTAACTCTGGCTGGGAATGGTAGAAAAGGTAGTTGCTGTTATTCTGTAATTGTTGCAGGTTTTGGTGAAACAAATGGGTAATAAACAAGCTGAGTGGCCAGATGTCCACACTGCAGTACCACCCTGTGCTGGACACTTGTGCCTTCTTTGCTTTCTGTGGATAAAGGTGTTGCCAGCACAGAGTTTGCCTTCACTTTTCCTTTTTCATCCTTGTTTCTCTTTTCAACTTCTTTTGCAATACATAAAAGTGGATAAACCATGGAAAACCATGGCTTACAGCCTGGATACCTGGCTGCTGTAGAATTGCTGGAGACAGTCTTCTGCTTCTGCTATCCAAAAGCACTTAATAATCTGACCTTAGCAATGTACTTGATGTAAGGGCCTTGTTTGGATTTATGGAGCATGTGAAGCTAATTCAGCTGTTGAAACAGATATTCTCTGTCTTTGGAAATGATGAAAACATAAGAGCAGATAGCTGCCACGCAGATGGATTTAGATGGAGTGGGACCGTATCCTGAGAGAACTTTTTCCTGCCTCTCAGTGGTGCTTCAAAAGTTCCCGTTTTTCTGTGAATAAATCTAGGACAAGCAAAACTAAGCTCAGCACTGCTGTCCAGCCCTGTGTTGGTCGCTGAACTGTAGCTTAAGTGGTCGACTCCAAATACCTTCAACTTGTTCCCGGCCTAAAGGCAATATAGTTTTTGGTCTCTCTGTCTTGACTTTAATCTGTAGCGTGTCTCATGTTTTTCTGCTTTGACTTGGCTCACAGTGCTAATATTTTTTAAGTTGGTTGTAGAGTCTGTGTTGAGAGTTCATGAATGGAAAGAAAAGCATGTGTGTTTGAAATCAGGAAAATTGAAGAAAACATGCCAGCTGGAGTTCAGAGTTTCTCTTGGACTACAGTCAAATTCACATTTTATACTTTGTAACTTGGGTTGGTTCAGTTATTTTATGTTTGTTTCACCTGAGCTGCCCTCAGTTCCTATAAAAGTGATGTGATCTTGATTGTGGCCTGCCACTGGTAATTGTTTATTTTAATATTGGGCTGGCCTGTCTGGGTAGCTATTTATGCAACTTGTATATAGACCTTTTAAGCACAGCCCTATGAGTTTATGTAGAAAAGTATAGTATGCATGTGAGTGTATATACAAATATTTGCTTGCTTTTTAAATAACCATTGCAAATATTATTTAACAACTTCCTTAGGCAAAAAAAAAATGTTTTTCATGTCTAAGTGTAAAATCAGTGAATATCTAACAGCTGTAAAACTAAGTCTAATTTAATGGTAATACTTGTAGTAGTAATAGTGCTTTTTAAATTAATCTTTCTGAAATTTTGTAAGTGCTTTTAACTTTACACATTCTAGAAATTAATTTTACTTTTGTAGAAAAATCTTTTTGAAAAGTTAAATGTGGTTTTGATATTAGGAGTACCAGTGTCCTTCTCCCCAAAACGTGTAGTTATTTTCTTTTCAATTCCTTGTGTTTGTTTGTTTTCCTAGTTATGCACCTGATAGTTTTTGGGTCTTTTTTGGTTTTCTCCATTTTCTTCAGGAGCAGTTGGTCATCATGGCGACAATCTTGCAGAGAAGATTTTTTCTGTGCTTCCTAAACTTCCTGGCCACAAGACTGATGTAATGGTTAACATGGTGGAACTTACAGCACTGCAGACTACAGATGAAACTTGCAGTATTATAGCACCTGGCTGCTTAGCACAACCAAAGTAAACATTCTTTTATTATTTCTTTTTTTTTTTAAATTTTTTTTATTTCTGTTTTTAAATGTTGAATATGTTTGTTATCTCTGTGTGAACAAATGAACAAAGAACAAGTCTTTAAAAAAACGAAACAAAAGAAAACAGTCAAACTTACAGCAAAACCCCATCTGGTTGTAATTCTGCTGGAATGTAATAGTCTATATGTGTACATTAAGTGAGTAGGCCAGATAAGACTTCCAAAAGTAGAAGAATCTCAAGACCTTTTAGATTTGGGTTGTTTAAATTGCTGTAGATTACTGTAGCAGAAATCAGTGTAGATTAACACCAAGAATTCTCCCTGTGACATTTCTTTTCTGCCTAATAAGTCATGCAAACAGGTAGGTCTCAATAGTGACTTCCTTTTCCCATAAGCCTTTTAAAAAGTTAGCTGGATGCTGAATTTAATTTAAGGTTATATCCCTGTTTTCAAACACAGTATCTGTGGAGAAGGATAATAAGGCACAAATTCAGGTATACAGACAGCTTCTTGGGGGCCTGATTTTTGCTTAAACAAGAACAACCAAAAAGCAGTAACTTTAGACAATTGTTCTTAACTATGTATAATGTGTAGCTAAGACTTCACAAGTAAAGTGCATCAGATTTGATGTTTGACTTTCTAAATTTACTTGTCCAAACCAAAACTCTCCTGCAACTTCTCTTACTATGCAAAAACAAGGAAACATACCAGGTGCTGGTATGTTTTTCCTCAATAAATGTTTTTCTCAGCAGTGGTTTAGAAATTTATACAGTGCAAAGGGGATTAAAATTTCTTTCTCTTTTGCTATAATGCTCTCCTCATATATTAGAAAATGGTTTTTTGAGATGGGCTGTTTAATATAGTTTCTGTGCTTCTCTTTTGATTTCTTTTGCGATTTTGCACCTGCACTGTATCCTTTTTCTTCCCTTCCCCCCCAACAAAGATTTCACAGATTTCCACTGTTAGCAGCATATGGTGTTTATTTTCTGAGAGCCTCCAGATCCTTTGTCACCTTCCATCTCTCACATGTGCTGTAACTAGGTCCAGTTTCTAGGTTTTGCATTGCACACCTCTTTTCTTCCATAGAAGTTGGAGAGGAAATGTTTCCTCATAGAGGTGGACTCAGTTGTAACTTGCTGCCAGGGTGACTAGTTTAAATAAAATTTGCTCTGGTTTGCTTCTCGCTGTCTGCTTTCCCACTGATTCCTGAAGCAGAAGTAAAATGTCCTTAAGGATCTGTCTACACAGTAAAATGAAGAGGTCATTGTCCATAGTAGAACTTTGTGGTAGCTTTTTGTGCTAACTTTGAGTACCTACCATTAATAAAGAAAATTCTGTCAGTGTGGACTAGGAAAAAAAAAAATATTTACTGCCCTGATATTGTTGACCTGTGCTACCTCTCTATTTTTTCTCACATTATTGACATTGAGGAGACTAAAGGTACTGCTGGTATGCCATCCCATGGCTAAATTACTACTTCAGTCATGTATTCGTGTTTTTAGTAACAGCTGACAGAGTTTTACTATGTTCTAAGGTGGCTAGTATTTGTATATTTATATCAAGGTATGTTTGCCTATTTGCTAGCTAATGGGAAGGTGCTCTCTGTTAACAGTAGTTAGTCTTAACATATTTTTCAGTCTCATATGGACACAGTTCCTAGTTTAAAATAGGCACTTCCAAAGTAGCTTAAGAAAGTTGATGAAGAGTGCTTGAAACCATACCAGTGGCTGAATGTGTGGCTGAAGGTGGTAGTTTCCATTCTGTTCAACAGAAATATTTTCAGTGTTGGCTTATAAATGCTAGCATTAATCATCTTTGCTAGTGTAAAATGGTTGTTTTTCTGAAGCACTGAAATGGATTAAAAATTCTCACCAGTAGGTTTCTGTGTCAATTCCATGAGAAATTCTTTAGGAAACTCTCAATTCCTCATCAGCTTGGTTGTTGCCCTTGGTAGCTGGCTCAGAAGTGTTTCTTATAATTAAAAACTTAAGTCTTCATTTGTATTTGTAAATGATGCATGGCAAGGAGTGTTCCTCTGCTTGTAAATTTTCTGTTTACTCTGGTGAGTGAAAGTGCCAGCCCTTTCCCCAGAGACAGGACCAGTGACTTCAGTTATACCCAGATGAAATGTGTGAGGGCTCTTTCACATGAAATTTTGTGATCAGACTGTGGTATTTCAGACTCACATATTCAGAATATTTTTAAAATGTTTTCATTGTTTTCTCTCAAGTAATATTTGAGCATGCTGTAGTGAGGGAAGAGAGAGAGTCTGGTCCTTGCATACAGCTTGCTATATTTAACTTCTCTTATGGCATGCCACTCCAGCAGAAACATCTGGGCTCAGTTACAGAGTTAGCAAACTGAATTAATGAATAATTTATGGTTGGTGTGGTGAAATAAAGCAGGGTTCTTTTCTCAAATCTAAGGAAATAATGGGCTTCTTTAAAGATTTAGATGAAAATGTAAATGCCATATGCTGCTGGAGTTATTGTACTTTGAAGGTGCTCTCTTTGTGAGGGAGAGAATTTCTTAAAAAAAAACCCCAAACTATTCTACAGTTCTTGATTTTTAATTTTTTTTTTTTAGTTTTATTAGCCTCAAAAATCTCACGGAGTAATTGCTTGCCCTACTATAGTCACTGACATGTTGCTGTTCCAGAGTGGATGACAGTGGAGTTTCTCAAAGCACTCATCTTGTGTTTTTAAGATTTTTTTTAGCACGTTGAAGCGTCTTGCAGTCAGTAATTAATTTATTTTGATGGAGGTTTACCTTTTCTGACTCTTGTGAGCTGGGAGCTGAGGTGCATGAAGCCCCCATGGCTCCCTAAAACCCCAAATGAGGGTTCAGATGCCTGACTCCTGATCACAGGCCTGTGGTGTGTGAGAAATAAAGATTTATGTACACTGTGGGCAACCAAAGGAATATCTGTTTACTGTTTTTCAATATGCTCTTTTATTAGCCAGGAACACTTTTGATATGCTCTCCTATTTTGCTGAATAGACTGAATATTTAATTTGCTTATGCACATTTTAAGAACTCTCTGAATGGAGGTTTCTTGCCTGTTTTTCCATTCTTGCTTCTTTTCTCCAGTGTTTGAAGTTTGCAGGCTTCTTAGAATTCAGTATGGTGTTAAAATCTTTTAAAAAGTCCATATTTTTATTTAAAATATATATGTATTTAATGCAATATGCAAAGAACCACTGGACTCCTACAACAACCATTTTTCCATAAAGATGAAATACTTTAATGTAACACGGTTCTTGTTTGGGCTGCTGTGCCTAAAGCAATTCAATAAGCAATATAGCTGAGCTGTCTGGGCACTTTTGACAGAGCAGGTGGAGCCTCTAAATCATCTGTATTTGCACTGGGGGGAGAAATAACAAGTTGAGAATGAAGTGACCATGTTGGTGGGTATGATGCAGAAAGCATTTTTATGCAGGCCAGATGTTTGAATCACAGCACCCACAAACACCTTCTTTACGTCTTGTATTAGGAATGGAAAGATAGGTGTGGTGGGGGAGTGGGTTAAAAAATAGGACATTCCTGGAGATAGAATGATAACATTTCAGTGTCTCATGTTAGTGGCAGTTGAAAATACATACTTCTCCCAATCATTCTTAGTTCTGAAGTTGTTATTCACATGTTGGACTGATCAGTACTTTTTACAAATGATACAATTTGGATGGAGAAGAAAGCCCTGCTCCAGCTGCATCTTTGCATTTGGGTGTGATGTGATGATTCAGTGCTCCTCTGGTACTGGTGGGACTTGAATAACCCCAAACATAAAGGAAGGCCATGAGGTGAGGGGACTTGTATTCCAATCCTGATTCTGCTTTCAGCTTGCAGCATGATCTGACAGGTCACTGAATTCCTTTCTGCCTCTGATTCCTCTTGTAGTTCTTGTCCAAGGAACTTGTTTTCTAAACCAGGAAAACAGGGGTGTTCTTAGGATACAAGTTTCCATGCTGAAGACAGAAAAATCCTAGGGGATCTGATCTCTGGGGAGGCAAGTAACAGTGCAGATGGGTACAAGGGGAGTTAAGGTGTCAGGACTACTGAACACAGGATCTCCATTTGTGCTTTCTTTGGTACTGTGACCTTCCCACTCCTACTCACAGTGCAGTGTTCCCTTGGGGAGGGGAGACAGTTTTGAGTTGCATACACCTGGTCCCCTTTCCTGTTTTTGATGGAACAGCAGTTCCAGTGATCTCTGTATAACACACATGCAGTATTCTTTGTACAGTCACATGTATGATGTCAATTTCAAATGAAAGATATTTTGTGTGTGTATGGCAAAGAAAAGGGCAAGGAGAAATAAAACTGAAGAGGAGATGAAAGTCTCTGTTTAACCTGGGAAATAAACTTTTTTGAATAGCTGATTTTATTCTCTTGAGGTTTTTTTGTTTGATTGGGTTTTTTTTAAATCAGGGAGCAAGCATCTGAAGAATATTGGTGTTTTGTTGGGTTTTTTTTGTTTTTTTTGTTTTTTTTTAATAGTTTGGTTCTTGGATCTTTTTTGTATTTTCAGTCTTTTAAAAAAATATTTCCTTTATGGCAGCTGTAGATATTAATTAGGAATTAAACCACTACTTTTTTTTTGCATGCTTACATTTTTGGAAGCTTATAATGAGAAGGTAATTTGGGACAGTGTTATTCTTGAATGAGCTGGAAATGTATGGCATAAATACAAGTAATTTTCCTTTCTGGAATGTTAATATTAAAGAGGAAACATTACTATTGCAGTAAGAAAATCCAGATGTCACGACTATATTGCTTCATATCCACTGCGAGTCTTGCAGTGGAGGAAGGGTAACCCAAAACAAAGGATGGCAAGGCTCTTTTAGACGGGGAGAGAGACAGCTTCGTGCTAAAAACTGCTTTTGGATCTGTCCTGGTATGTTGGTGGTGGCTCAGCAACAGCGGGGTGCTCCCTGCCCATCCCTTCTGTTGGCGGGGCAGGGGGTGTTCCTCCAGTTTTTCTGCTGCTGGACACTTCCCCCTGCTGGAAGCTGCACGCTCCTGCTCTCCCGGGACCCGGCCTCCTGTCCCTGCTGCAGTGCTCTGCTGAACTCTGCTCCTGAAGATTGTTTGAAACTCTAAATTCAACGCCCCCAAGACAAAAAAACCCCAAACCGACGCAAAAGAAGCCACTACCCATGGTACACTGTTTCCTATCTGCCTTTCTGAACAAGGTGAGCAGCACTTTGGGGAGAGAAGGAAGTTGTAACTGCAGAATTTATGAAAAGCAGCCATCACATTGCAGTAAATAAAACTCTGAAATTTTTTTTTTCCAATGACAGGTGAAATTACAGCCTGGCCCTGTGCTTCCAGGACTCCTGTTGTGCCGCTAAGGTCTATTTTCAGGGAGATGAACTGTGCTTTAGAGGGTTTTTATGTTGGTATCTTTTTTTGCCTTTTCAGCAGTCCAACCAGGAGATGCTTGACAGAGTGGTGGATTGGGCAGTAGGAATGCCCCAAACACAGCATTCCTTTCTCTCTCCCCCATGCTCCTGGACTGGCAGCCTTCCTTTATTGTACTCATACAGGCTTGGAGCACAGTCGTGAGTTGGGGCCTATTTAGAGTTTCCTCCTTGTTTGAAATTTCTCAGGGCATCTTCTTGCTGGATCAGGTTCTGGGGTTTGTCAGTCAAGACAAGCTTTCCAGGAGATGCTTTCTGCTCAGTTTCAAACTAGCCAGAATCAAATGAACGTAATTGACTCTTGTCACAGGATGAGATGAACAAGCTGATAAGATTTATTATATTTTACAATAAATGTGTATATTTGCCCGGATCCTTTCAACATGGGACCTCACCGAAATGGAAAAAATGAAGGGGTGAGAGGGCTGTGCTGAGAGTGTAAAATTCTGGAAAGAGGTCAGGACCTCCAGCTTTCCTGTGCTATGTAACGTACAGCATTGTTAGAAGACCTTGCTGCCACTCTGCAAAACCCCAGGTTGCTGCAGTAGTGAGCCTGTTGAGGTAGGCAGCAGAGGAATCTCACGGGGGTTCTTTGTCCAACCGTCCTCCTCCTTAATAGGTGCCCCATTTTTGTCAAATGTCTGTTATGACAGGGCTCAGAAGCCTTAGAAGTTGTCTTCTAGGTAAGAGGAAGTTTGAAGCTTGTTTTCCTTGAGATAAAGAATGAATTGGGCTGACAGGCTCTTGGCATCAGCTGGGTGACTCTTCCTTATCTATGCCTCTCAGCCCACAAAAAGGACTTCTGAGAAGCTGGACTGCTCAAGACTTCATTCTTGTACTTTGAGAACATCTAACTGCCCTCTTTGTCTAGGCTACCCAAGCTTAGTAATGAAAGTGTTCAGATGGAATTCAGACTGTTTTTCCTGGGCCCTCTGACACGATCACAGCAGTCCTCAGAGTACAAGGATCAAGAGTTTTGAGATGCTGTTGCCTGTAGAATCAGTTTGGTGAAAATAGCAAAATCAGAACCCTTCCTGCTTAATTTTTTGAAGATGTTTTTAGTTCTGAAGAAGACAGACTCATTAAATTTGAATCTTACCCTGATGTTGTCCAGCCATCAACACATCTGAGTACTTGCATCTTCACCTGGTTATCAGAGCAAGGCAGCTTAATACTTATAAGGATTTTCAGTGAGTAAACCCCTCAGGTAGTTTGTCTTCTAGGTGTTCCCTTGTTACCATTGTGCCTTGTTCTGCAGGCTCGTTCCTTGCAAGATATAAAGAAGGACAAATCTCTTTCTGATGACCTAGCAGAAAGACTTAACTTCTGTCAGGCTCAGGACAGAATGGGAAGATCTTTACATTGCTTAGAGGCAATGGTTTTTTGTCTCTCTGTTGTGTTTCTTTTAAAACTGACGTAACTTTTTTTTATTCCCTTAATGTTTTTGTTTGTGAATTTTGTAAGTTTCTTTTTTCCCCTGTTTTTTCCCCTAAGTTGCAAAGTACTTTTCTCTTGGTGTGGCCACAGTGCATTTTCCTGCAGATGTATTCAGAGTTTAATAGTAGCATGAAGACTATCTGTTTAAGTAGACTTTGTAGTTCTCCAAAGTGAGCTCTGATCTTTCTTGTGTTACAGTACAATCTCCTGGAGACTATTGTTTTGGCTGATGTTGTGAGATTTTTCTAAGACTAGCTCGTACTCTCTTTGGCCATCTGCCTTCAAGTTTGCCTCCTAAGTGACCTCAACAGCAAGGTTTTAAAATGTAGTGATATGCATTGGCCTTATTGCATACTGCAGAATTACTCCTTTGCTGTTCAACCATAGTGCCAGAACAGAGAGTGACTGAGTGACCTGGAGGGGTGTTTTAGTTTATCATTTTTGTACTATAAAGTAAGCCTGCTGAATCTTACAGCAGAGAGAAATGTGCCGTAATAGACTGATGAGAAGAACAAATGACAGCTGCTCATTTGGATGACGAAGTAATGTTTGGGAAGGAAACCATATTATCTTGGCAATGGGTCTGATTGCAAGTTTTGGCTATGTGATTTGGGTTATTTTATGATTCCAGACTTAATATGAACCAGGAATCAAAGGTTACACAGGCTTAAATTTATGTGAAGTCAGCTATTTACCTGTCAGGACTTGAAGATGCTTTTACTTTGAAAAGTAGATGAAATATTGCACAGAGAAATATTCTGGTTTTATACAGATAAATACATACACAACTATTGAGTTTAATTTAATTGAGCCAGAAATCCAACATTCTTTTCCACTATTTAGCATGGCTAAATAATATTTAGCATGTCTTCTGTTATTTAGATGTCAGATCTTTGGAATCTAATTCATGATCCCTAGGTCTAGTGTTTAGTTGTGAGTGTGTGTTATTTTTACTGAAGTGTATTTAGGGGATGCTGAAATGGCTGTTGCTACTTTATAATTGTTCACAGTTTCAAAAGTGCTTGTGAATATTGACCAAGCCAAGCCAGTTCTTATGCCCTGATGAACTGCAACCCCCAAGCAGTCCTTCTGCAGGTTCTGAATGACTGTGCTCCACCAAGTACCACTTAGTTTCCATAGGTTGTGAGTATATTTTTTTAAATGATCTTCGACTGGGAAAGATTTCCAGCCTCTGTGGGAGAGAAAAAGTTTTATGACCTTACCTAATTCTCTGCACAGCTCTACTACTTATTTAAATAAGTAACAAGAAAAAGAAATCCATATTGGGTCATTTTCGCTAACTGGAAACAGCCACAGAACACAAGCTGAATGGGTATCCTGCATGTGGCTGCTTAAGCTCCAGTCACCCCTTAAAAAAAGACAAATTAACCTCAACAGAAAAGGCTGCAGTTCTTATTGATGGTAGGAATGGGTCGTGGCTTCAGACCTTCTTTGATAGGTCAGAAGGTGCCATCGATGAGGCACTTGGTTTGGTGGTAAGGAGGGTATGTGGAACAGGGGGGAATTCGATGGCACCAAACTGATTACAGAAGCCGTTTTAGGAGGAGGATGCAGAGTTAATATTAAATGACTACAAAAAGTGACCAAAAATCCAGAGATTTTGGATTAGGACAAAATTCTGTTCTCATCACTCATACTGTGGCAGGCATAAGCGTATCAGGAAGGAGTTGTGAGAAGATACCCAGAACACCAGGTAAATATATGCAATGCCAACAGAAGTCCGTAACTGTTTCTCATGACAGATCAACCAGAGTATGGAAATGGTTATAAAAATGAAAGCCTGAGGCTGGAGCTTTATTCTTGCTGAATAGCTGTCAGTTTGGTTTTAAAGGCTAGAATTGTCCATATTAGGTTTGCATGAGATCTAAGGAAGCTAGGGCTCTAGGTTTGCATTGAAACTATGACAAATATGCTACTTTGAACTGAGAGAGGGGAATAATGAAGATATGCAGGATTCAGCCTTCAAGCTGATCTAAGTTTCACCAACATGCTAGCAAAGAGTCTGGCTTGGCATGTTCAAAGATCTCATCTTTAAGATGTAAAGACTGCTTCAGATTTTTTTTTTTTTTTCACAGTTTATTTTGGATCTCACCGTATCTACTTGTCTACTTGAATACTTGTTCTCAACTCCTAAAAAGAGTATCTTTGACTCTTTTAACTACTTACACCATAAAATGTACTATGCAGTGATTTTTGTGGTAACCGAGTCATTTATGCAAAGAGTTGTCTTTCCATCTGTGATGAAGATGTATTTTTGTACATTAAACCCTCAAAATGGCTTGGTCAAGAGGTTGCATTGATGACTCCAGGCCTTAGGCAAGCAAATGAGGGAGGGAGGTCAAAGGAGACTACCAAAAATTGGCCTTGTAAATCAAAAACATGGAGGAAAAGGAATTCCTGGCATTCCATGGTATCTGGGTTTATTTTCTTACATTTCTCTAATAAGAAAAACACACGTCAGATGTGTTCTTGGTAAATGTTTTCACTTGTCTCATCTGTGTCTGCTGCCAAACGTGACCCAAAATACATTGGTCTTACATGCCCTGAGGACATCTACTGGATAGCTAAGCAGCGCATCTGTAAAAGTGGACTTGGCACTGCAGTGCAATCCCTAAATGTAGATTCAATTGTCAGCACCTCATTACTAACTGCTCTTTCCCAGGAATCATTTTTATTAAAGTAACCTTATGCAATAGCTTTAAAACGCAGAGCAGAATGTTCTAAAGTAACCTATTATGTTACATGTAATATTCTCAAGCAATATGTTTGTTGTAAAGATCAGACTTTATATTTAGTATAATTCATTGCTTTGTCCAAAACTGAAATTAAAATCCCTGACAAGTAAATCTTTAATATACACATTTTAAAGAGATGCTTGCCAAGACTTTTGCTATACCTTGTAGTGCACAAAATCCTACTCAGAAGCTTTCAATTAAGTTGATTCATGCAGTAACTCAGTCTGGCATTCTACATAAGCTGCCCTGCAGCTTGTAGGAATGAAACATTTTGCTGAAATATTTTGTTGGACAAAAAGGCAGCAAGTTGAAATTCAGACGGGGTTAAGTGATGGTTGCGAGTAGAAAATTTTAAGAAATTATTTGTATGCACTTTTTTTCCTTCACCCCTGCAGAGTCTGGCCACTGTTAGAGGAGCAAAAGTGATTTTTGGGGTAATACTGGAATGATAGCCTATTTTATTACAGTGGGCAAGAGGGCTAAGAGGCCTATGATGTATTTGGGAAGCCTTTCAGCATCAGTCGTTCCCTTTTTCTTGTGAAGTAGTATATATCCAGATTTACAAATTGCAAAACAGGGTGGATTAGGTCACAATAAGCAATTCTGCTTCTGACAGAAAGAATTTCACTTTTCAGTGATTTTTGCATTTGTTTGTCTTGAAGGAAGCAAATGTTCATCTGGATATCAGTTGTTTTGTTTCTGGCAGTCTTCCAGTTGCTGTGCTGTGCTTGGTTGTTTATTTGGACCAGTCTGCATTTAATTGTTGCTCTGGGGTCTAAAGATCAGGTGTCACTTCTGCTATTGAATGGTGATGGACAGCTGGAATAACCTTCTTATTTTTGGCTTTTTGTTGGATTTTTGTTTGTTTGGCTTTTAACTCTACTTGACAATGAATCCACATGCTATTCCAGGCTATGCATCTTACCTTTCTATTCTTTTTACAGGAGACCCTTTTGAGAAATCTCTGAAGACTTCCAAGGAATGTATTATGACTGTGGGGGTGGGGGTGCAAGAGAAGACTAGGAAGGAGCACTTCTAGACCTGCTCCCACTCTGAGTCAATGCAGAGAAGCTTAGTCCTGAATACCTGTCAAGAAGTGACAACACTACCGTATGTTTGGTTGCAACTGAAACTTGTTTTTCCAAGCTCAAGTGTGATGCATCATTAGCTACAGAGTGCCTCACTATCACCATAATTGTTTAAGATCCCCTTTAATGGAAAAGTTTTAGAATAGCTAGTTATGTGGCCTGTAATAAAGGCTCTTCTGCAGAGATGACTGCTGTGAAGCTATTGCAGAAGGGAAGAAACCTTACCAGCTGATTAACAGATACAAATTCTAACAGTATGTATTACGTATTTTTAAATAACATAATTTTTAAAAGGCGTAGCTAGGGGTTAGAGGAAGGGTAAGAGTTAAACTGGTTTGAGGTATCCTGACCACATCTTAGAGCTAGGACACTTTGCCCAGTGGATAGTTAATCTGCTTTTCTCTGCACAGAACATGTTCAAAATCATGTCTGTATACAAGATGGAGCTTAGTGGGATTTAGTACTTCAAGGATTAGTAAAACCTAAAGATCAGTTGGCGTCTGTCAAAACCAGCCCTACTTTCCTGAGATGTGTCTTGCTTGTTCTCCATTACCCTCAAAATAAACTGCTAGCTCCCTCTGCTTCAGCTGTCAGCAAATAGGGTTAAAATGATCCAACCTTCTGTTTGTTAAGTACACTTGCTGTAGATCAAAAAAATAAGCCTTAAAAAAAGATTAATAAAATCCCTCTTTTCTTGATATACTTTCAGTAAAGTTTTTGAGATAATCCAACTTTTGAAAAAGACACACTGAAATTCATTTTAAGATATTCAGAGGCATTTGGTTGCAGGGTAATAATCTTGCAAGGTTATAGACTTCAGAGGTTCTTGAAGTCGATAAGTAACTGTCATAAAAGGACTTCAGGCGAGGATGATGATCTGGTTCTTGTTGATCCAATTGCCAGGCATGGTTCTCTTTCAGGCTCTTTGCATGACTAATGCTTCCCTTACACTCATGCTTCAGCCTGGCGAGCAGTGGCAGCTCTGCATGGGTTCCTTTTCCTACACTCCTTACCGTCCCAAATGTGCCTTTGTTTCCTCAAGAAACAAAGGCACATTTTTTTCCTGTTTGCCTCAGGGTAGCATCTTCCAGAATAAGCACGATGACAAAAAACGTTGCAGTTTGTACAGTAGTCATGTGAAGGTGTGAAGCACCACTGGCTGTTGGTTTTGTAGAATGTGAGTAGAGCTGGCTTGAGGAATTTATTTAGGTTGAACCTGCTTCTTCGCCAGCCGTTTCATGCTGGTGCTGTTGCTTCTTCCAATAGTTCACCAGAGCAGCCGTATTTGTTTAGAGGAATTTTCTTTCTCCCAAAACATTTGATAGCTGATGCAGAAATTATCTTGTAGCAGTATCAGCTGCCATATGAAGTTGGAAAGCTAAGTCAGCTTGCTTACATGACTTCCAGTGTGTGTGTGTGACACTGTTGTACTTAAATCAGAATTTTGCAAAGGGAGCTTTGGTGTGCTGGTCAGTAACCTAAATCCAGTAATTTTGTCGTCTGTGGGCAGTAGGGCTTTATGGAATTGAGCACTACTTCTCCTTTTCACAGGGTAGTTTGGGAAGATGAAGAGTCCTGATCCAAGCAGTTTCTCCCTGCAATGTCAGCCTCTTCTGTTTAGTCAGTTGATTTTACAGATTTGATGTACTGTATTTGAATGTCACAGTGAATGTAGGGCATGATGATTTATATCTGTAGTTTCTTCTGATGTCACAAATAGAGGTGATCTGGTTTATCTGCATGTATAGCTTTGTTGGTGTTGGCATGTGTCATTTGCAGAAGGATAGCTATGAGAGGAAAGGTAGTCCAGGAATTGCAGAGTGTTTGCGTGATATTTAGTCCGCAAACAGGTCCCTCTTGATCTTGATAAGTGTGTTTGTAAGGCTTTTGTGCATTCTCAGTGCTGCTGCTCACAGGCTTATACATGTAGTGTAACATGTAACATAACTGCTGTAGCTTAACAACAACGATCAATGCAGTCTCTAGGCTAGGTTCATGTTGCTTGTGACAGTGGTAAGATTTTGATAATATTATCCAATTTTGGGTGTGTATTTTTATTCCATCTCTGACTGTTTGATAACTATTTTTTCTACTCATTTCATTTTGATTGCATAGCATTTTCTGGAAAGGCAGAGTTAGTTAATTTTAAAATTACTAACTAAAAGAAATTGCTAGTCATTCTATAAATCCTACAAATTAAACTCTGGTTTAATATGGAGATTATCTTCCTATCTTTTCTACTGCTAAGGAAAAAAAAACAGTGTGGTTTAAGGAAACTGCATTAATGTTTCACAGTATATAATCTAGTTGAATATTCCATACTATATTGCTTCCTTATGTTTCACCTTTTGGTGACCTTCAAGTTTACAGGTTCAAATGGATATTAATGATCTTGGGAATAGCTAGAATAAACAGAACTCAAAAGGGATGAGAACCCATAGCTCCCCAAGCTGTTCGTTGGACTGTGTAATTTTCTTTTTTAACACAGGAAAGTGCTGTGTTTGCCATCTGTGAAACTGAAAAGAAAAAAAAAAGCTGAAACTTTGTAGAAATGCTGTCTGGCTAGAGGATTATTGTGACCAAATAATTTGACAAATATATATGTGTGTGTGTGTGTGTCTGTGTATATATATATATATATATATATATATAAAATCCAACATTAAAAAAAGCTCTGGATATTTTATAAGAATTTTTTCACTAACTGTTCTACTATTAAGCTGAAACAGAAATTCTGTATTATTAATCTATATAAATGGAATAGAATAAGAGGATTTCTTAATAAATTTTCAGGTATTCTGTGTGTACCTGTGCATGCTTGCATTTGTGCTGACGTATGTGACTTGTATTATAGTAAAATACAGTGCAGGGATTATTTCTGTGCTATCTTGGTTTAATGCACACTGGTGTCATTGGTTTACACAGTAATTCTTTGATATTGGAAGCAATGAGTGGAGTTGCATTACTTTTTAATAACATCATTTGTGCACAGCTGCATTGTCTCCTGCATGTGGTTATTAGCAAGTAAAGTTGTTTTGTATCATAGATTGTTTAAGTGTGTATGTTAAACTTTTTGGCTTTCTGAAGCCAAAATACTTAATATATGTGTATCACAGCATTTATATATATATACAAATACATCTATATTTAGATCCACATGAAACAAGACTGTGATTAAAATGCTTGTCCTTACAAGTTTACATGATACTTGGATTGAGGAAATGTTTGATAAAACTGAAGATGGTGGGTTTGGCAAGAGATGAACATGCTTCAGATGGTGGTTGACCACACTCATCAGACTTATTTACATATTTTAATTTATAAGTATGGCCATCTGTGAAGTAGATATATGAATGAGGCAAATAGAGTTAAGTTTCTCTTTTATTTTTTTATTTAAGAAAGAAAAGGGAAAATGTAGGATGCTATTTTATAATTTACTTTTGTTGGGAGGTTTTGTTTCTCTTCTTTTTTATCAATTCCTGATGTGAACTGAATCTTTGCCAACCTTTTAATAATTATTTATTAAATTTTATTGTAATTCAGTTTATCTGTGGGACCAAAAATATGTCAAATGTTAAGAGTCTGATTTACTTTCCATTATCTATAAAGGAAGGAAAAGGAATTCATCCCAAAGCAAAGAACTGTAGGTAAACAGAGAAGTTTTGTGACATCTTGGGGTTGCTGTGTTGCTTGTGTTTATAAGTACCTCCTGAAATGTTTATTTTTAAGTTCTCCCATGCTCTGCTGATAACAGGGAGCATATTTCTTCCTGGTTTGGAGTATAGTGGTCATGGTTTTCTTGGAATATGGTAGTTTATAGTTTGTACAAAACAGCAGTTTTGCAACTTAAAATTATGATGATGTTTAAAAACTGGTTTGATATCACGCTTCTCAAAATTTTTGTCTGTCTGAAATAAACTTTTGATTTTTTGTGTTCTCAACATGTTTTAGACCTTGCTATTATGTTTGTAAAAATCCTGTCCCACACTTCCATGTGCTTCTTTGTAAGATAAATGGAAACCTCTTCTCTCATGATAACAAATTCAAAGAACAGTTTCCTGTTACTGTTGGTCTTAGTCATTGGTTGTGTCTTGTGCATCTTAGTTTCTCTTCTCCTAATGGTAAGCAATAATCTGTTTTATCATGCCATGTCTGAAAATTATTGTGAAATTCAAGTTTATTTGACTGGCATTGCCCTGAAGTATCAGTATCTGTAGGTATGCCTTTATGAAGCTAAATATCATGGCTTGAATATAATAATTTGTGTATAGTAACTGTTCCTTGTCCTACTGGTGTGTTTTGACCAACTTTCCCCTGGTCCACCCCACAATGAACCCTTCTTATGTGAGCCAGAGATTTCAAAGAATATTCTGCCTCTTGGGGTTTTTTTATGGCCATGTTGAGTCAGCTGTAGACAGAACCAGTGATGAAGGAAAACGTGGGCTGTATCTTGTGGAACTGCCTGGCAGAACCTCTCGGCTCTCAAAGAGTAGGCAAAGGAAGTTCTTTGCTTCTCGTTCGGTTTGCAGAGTGATTCTGCATGCTGGGTCAGTGTTACTGGCACAAGGAGACCCATGCCAAAGTAAAAACAGGGGAGGAGCCAGAATATTAGGAAATTTTTGACTGCTGTTGGCAAATCTTGCCTTTTCATGAATGTATCTACTAATCTATTAATCCAGTGAATCCTGTACTTCCTTGGACTGTATACCTTGATATTGAACAACATACAGTGAACTGACAAACTCCTTGTCACCTTTTTTATTACCACAGCTATTTCAGGTAGTCCAGAAGAGAATCCCTTGTAAAACTGATGGCTGATAAGCAGCTCCCAGTTTTGCTCAAAGCACTTCAGCCTTAGTGGCTGCAAGCTGATTTGCAACACTTTAAATATTATTTTAGATCTGCTTTTAAAATGTCTGGCAGCTTCTTTTTTATATGTCTTTTGTTTAAAATAAGTGATTTAAAATAAATTGATGACAAAAGGCTCTTAAACATTTAGTCTTACTATAACGATTTTTGTCTATATTTTTAAAATTAAATTTTTTTTTAATTAAAAATTGATGGTGCTTTTGTCTTGCAGAAAAGTAATTACTGTATAATTTGATAATGAAGTTTCCTAAAATCTAATAAACAATAACTTGGTCATACTACAGGACTATGTTCTGAAGTATTTTAATAGTATAAAACTTATATACTAGGAAATAGTCCTAGTTTGGATATACTAAATAGCAAATATATCAGGTATGCAAGACGTCTAGTTTTCTTTTGAGGGAAGCTCAATAGTTTGCAGAACTAACAACATAGAAAATTCATTTATGTGACCCTTTCTGTTGTAGGCCGTTATTTATTTTTTGCTTAATTATCTCATGAAGCGCTGATTATTTTCTGAACTTTGCAGTACACTTTAATTGACAGATTAATTTCTTCTTTCATCTATTTTTCTAGTGAGATTACTTCTTTAAAATTCCTGTTTGCAGCGTAGAAAAATACAAGTCTCAAACCCTTGTGTTGTTGAGGCAGAAAAGTTGGTGTTTTAACAGCACTCTGTGTGACCTTTAGTGAATCAAATTGTTTTATCAATCAAATTATGCTAGTATGAATTAATTAATTAACTTGATCTTGATGTGACACAGCCTTCCTGGAGTATACACAGAAAGGAGGGAGGGGAAAGAAGGGTCTGTATAAACACCATATGCAAAGGCTGAAGCTATCAGCCTGCCATTAGCCCTTTATCTAAGAGGCCCTTGGCATATAAATCAAACAATAACCTCTCTGTTTTGACTCAGTGCCAAAGTATACAGCCGTAGTTGAGTCTAGGACAGATTACACCCACTGAGTGGCTTGAGGGCTTGGAGTGAAACTGGGGAATAGCCATTAAATTATTCAGGAACATATTTATGTTCTTTAATGTTGGCTGTTGGACACTTTTTTGGTACTATTTGCTTCATGTTCTAATCATGAAAACCAATACATGGAAGCATTTTAACATGCGTCTAAGTGAGGATGTGAGAATAATGTTCTAAGTTGAAGGGCTGCAAAGGACTTGTTTTTTAAAAGGTTTTGTGTGTTATGCCATTTTGCAAAATTTTCACTAATCTGTGGCAGAGGTGGTAATTTTCATTCTCCTGCAGTTTTCTGCAAGCACACTACCAAGATGACATTAGCTTTTTGCATGTTTGTTTTTTTTTTTTTCCTAAGGTTAGGAAGGATTGGAATATAGTTCCAGTTTCTACTGTCTGAAGTGCATTTAATTTGGCTGAGCAGATCTGCCAACTGTACAAAATGTTCAACAGCACAATGACAGCCCACTGCTAGGAACCACTTTAAAACTTAGTGTTATTTTGCTTTCCTAGAAATACTGTTAGTCCCTTCTGGGAATGTGCAACTTACATTTATTTAAAAACAAAAATTTTGTGGATTTTGTATTTTTCTCTGAATAAAGTATTGCTGACTCTTTAGTTGAACACACATTGGCCTAGCCCATCAAGAGCACATGCTTGGGATGTGCTCAAATTGCAGCCATGCTAGAGACTGAGCTCCTGGAAATACTGATAGCTGTTTCTATGTAGAAAATTTTAGATGAGTTATGTTGGAGCTGTTTGGTGACTTTCAGAAGGGTGAAATGAAGAGCAGCTTCATTCTCTGAGCCCAGCTGTGTTCTGGGAACATGGCAGTGAGGAGCTCTTCTCATCCACCTGGTATTCCCCACAGCATGTCCACACAATCCCTGTGGCATGGAGGAGCTGCTGTTCCGGGGAGGCTATTCCAGATGTTGTTTCCAGGGGGGGCTGCTCTGTGTGTGGTGGGGTGCAGTCAGGGACTTTGCTGTCCCTACCAGGGTTGTCAGGCTGGCGCTTGTCCCCAGGAATCCACAGTCCATCCGGTGTGGCCTTGGCGCAGCCTCTGCTGTCTCTGAAACAGCAGGGCAGTTGGAGGAGGGAGGATGTCTCTTGATACGTGGCCCTGTGCTCCAGGCTCAAAGCCAAATCTTTGCATCTTATCGCAGGCTTGTGCTTCTCTTTGGTTTATCAGTATGCAAATGACTTATTGCAGCCATGGATTTGTCCTTCGTAGTAATGGTCTTCTGACCACCTGGTGTTGTTTTTTGAAGTGCTGTGCACTTAATGTGGGTGCTGTGTTGTCTTTAAAGAAATGTGTTATTGCAAAAGCAATACTTGGCAGCACACACTTTTTTTTAGCACTCACTCAGTTTTGGGCAGCTTTGTGGTATTAATGACTCTCTAATTTAATCTTTACTGAATTTTTCCCTTCTCCCTTCCTCTTGTGAAAATATACAGATGCAGCTGAGTTGTAAAGCTATATAGACGAAAGGTGAAAGCTTTGCTGATACATTAACCACAGAATCTGTCACATGTTGAGACTACCACAATTTTCCTTCTGATTTTTCTTTTTATCTGTGAAAGTATAAACACGACTACTTTGTTATGCTGAAATTCTGTCATTTCAGTTGATTAGTTTTTGAAGCCCACTCACGGTTATTTTCTGTTTCCTATTCAGAGCCTGTGTCAGCGAATTGCTGTTTGAAATCCCATGTCCTTTGCCAGGTGTATAAATAAGAACATTTGCTTATTCTTTCTTCCTTATTAGTATCTTTCTCATATGATGTCCTCCTCTTGGTTATTTGCTGTTTATGATGTTATGATATAGGCTGTGCTTTCACCTGATGCCAAGAGGTTTAAAACCAAAATAAAACTGTAAAAAGTCATCTTTTTCTTCCTTCATTTAAAATACAGGACAACTGCAAAGGAAACTATATGTAAATACTGATTTGGCCTTTGAAAAGGTTATGGAAGAGACTTTTGACCTGTTTTTCAGTAAGCCTGGGGGCATGGCAGGGCCTACATGTAACTGCAAAAAATGGCAGCATTTTATAAGGAGAAAACAGGATGACCTGAATTTGTCCTGTTAGGCAAAGAAGTCCAGACAAAAATCCAGTAATAGATAATGTGCATGTCACTTTTATCTTCCTTGACTGGAAGTTAGATCACATCATAATAATTTGCAATAGCTTGCCAGAGACTACATATGTGGCTGATAATTCTGGTGATTATGGTATGCTTCTTGGACAAGAGTGTTTGATTTGTTTTCATTGGTTAATTACTCATGCTGATTGAAGAAATATATTGCCAAACTAATACTGTAAATGTTAGGAGGGTTGGGAATGGTCTATTCATACATCTGAAAACATAATGATAAATGAGAAGCACTTAGTAATTGAATGAACATATTTTCTAGTGTAGGCTTACTACTTCCTGACCTTTTGCTCTTGCATTAGAGACCAGGAAGACCATATTTTAAAAATTTGTAAATAATAGACAAGACCTGAAGCAATAAGGGAAGTAAATATTTTTCTGTGCTGGTGGAATCAAGCAAGACATGTCATTTCAGCCAAGGGTAAATTATGGTGTTGTGCACTGCGCCCCCTCAGGGTAAGTGCCCCCAGATTTCTGTCTTTGCCTCTAGTTTTGTATCTGCTCTGAGAGTTTGCTCTCCATTGACTGGTGCTTGATTTCACCTATTTCCAGACTACTGTCTCCAGCTTGGTAATAGCACATCCCAATGCCACCAACCTCCCCTGTTCTCCCCTAATTTGTTCAAAATGAATAGTTTTGATGCTAAGGCTACAGATGATCAGGGATAGGGATACATTCTGTCAGATAAACTTGGCAGTGTTGTCCTAGCAGGACTGCACCAGGCCAGATCAAGAGAGTAAGTTACAGTTATTTTAACCTATGCAAGGTTAGGCATTTGATAATCAACCTGTAAATGTCTAGATCAAACAAATCAGTTTAGTTACAAGAACACGTTAGTGAAAGGAGTTCCATGGGAATGAGAGCAAGCTCCCCCACAGTAAGCATTGCTGAAACTAGTGCACCATCACCAAAAGGATTGCTTACCATACTGTACCCTTACTTCTGCTCAGGGTTTTGACTTTTTCACCCTGCGTCTTCTAAACAACAGATTTCATTGTGTCATCTTTCCTCTGGATATTATAAATTTGAGAAGCCAGCTAGTTAGCCACTTCATGGCTAAATCGTTTTATTATCGATTTTGATTTTTGTTTTTCTATCTCTTCTTGAAGCACCTGCATCAAGCTTTAGTCAACATGGAACATTCCAGTCTTTCTGACTGGTTCTCATCAGCACCTTTCTCCTGGCACAATTGCCAGCTGGTGTCTCATTGTATAGATTATGGATCTGATGACTCGGTCCTTTTCCCCTCTGTCTTCCTGATTCAGCTTTGAAAACTGGCATGCAAATACCAGAAGTAGGGGAGCTGCATCTTTTAGTTGTCTAGATTTCTCCCTCTTTCTTTATAATCTTTTTCATTGTCGTTTTAAAGTACAAATTATATGCAGTTACATTTTAATTAGTTTTGGAACAGAGAATGTTTCATTAGAAAAGTTTGTGTGTGAGGGGAAGGGAGAAATTTGCAATTTTGAGATGTCTGTCAAAGGCTGCTTTATGTAAATTGAATGGTATAACTCTGTCCAATGGGGCTTTTCAGAGACTTATGCTTTTTCTCAGAACTTAGTATGATATTTTTGTTTAATAATTTTTCTGCCAGGTTACTGCTACAGTTGTTCCTATTAAATTCTGTTTTCTGATATAACTGGTTGATTAGGTACAATACAATGACTGTTGCGATAAAAGAAATGGACAGGGTATCAAATCTGTGAGCGAAACTCTACCCTTGTTGGTGAAACTGATTTACTGGAGAGGCCCCTGAATTTGTGTTCTCTTTGTCAGGTTTGCCATGCCCTACAAAACATTTTGTAATAGAAAAACACACAAGTGCATACTGTAATATTTACCTATTTTTGTGACAGTTATTTTGAAGGGTGTTTTTGAATTCCTGAGATGTACTGCTGTGTAACTGTAAAGGATTTATTTTTTCATGAGCAAGCCATCATCATTCAGACAATATCTATTAAGGGTTTTGTAATGCATTGAATATTTAGAAAAAAACCCAACTATTTCATTTCAGAAAACTACTTTCAGAGTAAAAATGTTGACTTTAATGTGTAAAATATAATACAAGATTATGTGTATTATATAATATAAGATAAAATGTAAAATCAGTACATAGTTCTTGGGAAGTCAAAGAATGCAAGACAAGGGAGAAATTTGAATTGGGATGCTCGATTCTTTAGAAATCACTGATTACCATTGTCACTAGATTGGGGCATTTGCACCAAAGCAAAGGAACTGCAGATGGGAAAAAAGTGGAGGGGAAGGGCACCATGACAAGAGCTGGAAGGCAGTTGCAGACAAATGTTTTCCCGAAAGGGTAAGATAAGATAATATATTTCCCGAGTGTTAGAAATCTCTAAAAGGAAAATGCTGTGGTAACTTCTCAGATCAGGCAGGAGTCAACACCAGAGCCCTGTACTGTGTCCTACTGACTCATTCCCAGCAGTCATTCCTGTCTTGTTACTGATGAAGGTTAAGAGTGGGTGTTTTTCAAAGCAATAAGCTTTATTGGAAAGGGTAATAGAGGGGGAACAGGAAAAGTGTTAGCAGCAGAAAAAATACAAGTACTTCTGTGGCTTGTTTTTCCCGTTATATTAAAAAAAAAAAAAGACTGAGCTTAAAAATTGTTTTCTGTGGATTAACCTAGTCAGTTGACTGTGTTAGCTATTGATATACATTGACCTCATCCTGCTTATATATAGTTATATCTATGATACTTAAACCACTAATTATTGTGCAAAGCACTGGGAAGAAAAATGTCTACAGAAAATCTGGATGACAGAGATGTAGCATACAGGGGTTTGGTTGACTCTCCTCTCCTTTAGGACTGTAGTTGTTTTGCTTTTTGCTCTTTTTTGTGTATTAAAGCAACCCTCAGGGATCCTGCAAACTTTGGTCCTTGGGATTAAAAAAAAACTTACTGTGGCTAAAGGAGGAAGAATGAATATAGAAAGCAAAAAGTAAATCCACACCCGCCCCCCTTTTTTTTTTTTCTTAAATCATTAGTATGACTCATTCTTAATTTTTGTTTCTTTGTTTAGTTTAAAATAATGGGTCTGTTATTTTGGAGGAGTATTATAGTTTATTAACAAGTAGAAGTACCAGCTGAAACAGGTACTTCTGGTAGTGATGATACAATATAGTATGATACATGTTGCTTTCAAAGACCTTGCCACCCAAAGTGACAGGACCCATCCACACATGATGTGAAGAGGGAGAGCAGCAAGCAAGGATTATGGAAAAATGGTGTAACTTTATCACATGCACTCTTTTATTGGCTTCTTTAGATGCTTTATGATGAGTTTTCCACACTTTACTGTTTGCTAAGTATCTTTATGAAGTATAGGAGTGAGAAAAATTAGACTACAAAAACCTGTGCAAAATCTGGTAGGCTTTTATTTTAGCTCCCTTATGTTGCTTGTTTTCCTATGTTTGCAAGGTTTAGCTCCTGGTATCTTGTTTATGTGAGACTCTGCCCTTACATTTAGGGTGATGAAGGGAACTGTGAGAATGAGAACAAGTTAAAGATCTTAAACAGAAACTTTTGCTTTTTTTTCTTCCAAATGGGGAAAAAGTATTTTTAAACCTAGCTTCCTGCTGTTTCAGGTTCGTTCCTGATCTCTATAGATTTGGTATTGGAATCGTATATCCAGGAAGGGATTGGTTATCAGGCAATGCAGTGGCCTTGTAAAATCCAAACCTCAAGCACAGTTGTAAATGACAGCGAGACGTGCCCTGTGAATGTGATGTGAACAGGATCAACACTGCATTTACAAGTGATGTTGGGTGGGGAGTAGATTGAGTAGATAATCTGTAAAAATAGCATACCTGAGGATCACAGAATCTGAGCTATTAAAAGACCTCCAAGATCACAGAGTCCAGCCTTTGACTGAGTACTCCCATGCCCACTAAACCATACCACAAAGTGCCAGATCTACTAATTTTTGGACACTTCCAGGTATGGCGACTCCACCAGTTCACTGGGGTGCCTGTGCTTGACAACCCTTTCCATAAAGAAATTCTTACATTGTACTGAAGTATCCAGTTGTTTTGGAAATCTCTCATGTCTTGCACTATTGTATGTTACATATCCCTGTAGTTTTTTCTTGTGAGGAATCTTCTTGGAGCTGCTGCCCATGAAAAGTGCTCAGTGCTCAGACAGTGCTTAGTGATGGAGTAGAAGGAGCTGCTGCAGGTGCCCCAGCTGTTTTTAGGAGGTACTGCCTCCTGCCTCTGTGTTTAGAAGGAGAAAGGGAAGTACTGTGTTAGGTCATCTGATTTTTTTTTCCCTTTGCCACCCATGGCAGTAGGGTGAAATTTGTGCTTCCTGTTCATTTGTGATTTGGTCAGAAGAAGGGTAACTCAACCTTTTTCCCACAGTCCTTCCACCCACATAGGCTTTGACAGAGGATGTGGGTTTCTTGGATGTCAGAAATGGGGCTTGGTGATCCTCTTACCTGGTTTGGGAGACAGCACAGATTTGCTAAATACAGCCCTGCTGTTGCAGCAGAGCATAAGAACAGCTGCTCGGGAATGGGTATCAAATGAATTATTATGAGTTTCTATTTCCATGAAACAAAGCTTGTTTTGGCATGTTTATAAGCATGTTGTAAATGACATCAAAATATCTTTAGGAGTTAAATGTCTCCTGAGGAGAAAACAGAGGGAAGCTTTTCCTTTAAAACAAAAAATACATTGAAAAAACAAATCAGCATAGTTAATCCCAATGTGTGGCTTTAGCCCCAAACAAGGGATTTTCCTACCTTATCGTCCCTTGCCACTGAAAGAACACTGAATTCATTCACACTAGCAACAAATGCAGTGTCCTGGAGGAAAGAGAAGACTGACAGGGAACTGAGTACAGATGGAACTACAAAAATGCCTAATTTAAGTTTAGCAGCAACAACAAAAAGAAGATCTGTAATTGCAGAAATCATAAGGACAGATAATTTCTGCTGTGGATTATTCATTTCACATACGGAGAATCCATGAAACCCAAAGTGACAACAGTTCATCAAAATTATAACAACAGCCTTCAGCACTGGGAGTACCAGCTTTGGGATATAAACTCTTGTGGGGAAGTTAGAGCCTATCCTTTCCATAGCCTTTTAGTAACTGAAGAAGTTTGGACTGTTTCTGATATTCCTATGGTTGAACAGTAGTGCTTACTTTTAGAATGACATGCTTATTCATTATATATGAATTCTAATGCTTTATAATTGGTAGCAAAAAAATCTAGCTTTTCTGTAAAACTGTAGCTACTGTTCTGCTAAGAATAATTAAGCTTTCATATTACTTTTATTTTTGCTTGTATCCTACCTGAGAGATTAATAAGTAGAAGAATTCATCTCAAAACATAAATGTTGATGTAAGTTTACTCCATTATTCAAGCAATGTTTAGTATAGTCATGTCATTTTCTTACAGTGATCCAGCTGCCAAAGCTCTCTGGGAGTCCTTCATGAACCTCAAACAAAAGGAAGCTGTGATGGAGGCCAGGAGACACCTTGTGGAGGCTGCAAGCAGAGAAAATTTACCTATTAAGATGAGCATGGGTGAGCAATGTGACATAGTCTCCCTTACAAAGCACTGATGTGTAAGATGGCAGCTTATCTTTTTCCACATAACCCTCTTGGGCAAAACCTACCCATTCTTGGTTCATCCCCATCCTTGTCAGCAGGTTTCAGGTAGCCTTCATGGCTACCATAGGATCTTTCTGGTATATAAGTGAGAGACAATTTTTTTTTTTTTAAGAATACAACAACTTTAAAAAGATTGAGAACCATGGAGAAACATTGGAGGGTTTTAAAGGCATGTAAATGGTTAGCAATGCTACTTGTCTTTCTTTTACAGACCATGAGAATTTTTTTTCTAAAATGTCAAGTAAGACTGCCTGGCTCAAGGGAGTTTTAGTTGAAGTCCATGTCTGGACACACTTTAAACCTCAATTTTTCAAAATATTAGAGAAACAGATTAAGACACAATGGCTTTCAATAGCTCTTCTAGAACCTCGTTCTCATGATGCACATATTCAGTAAAATGTGGAAACTGATATATTGGGCATGTGAAAACTGGTATTGCCTCTATACAGCAATATTTTTTGTATTGTGAATACTCTTAGGTCTACTTCTTGCTGAACTTTTCTTCAAGAGAGAAAGGTCCTCATGGAATAAGAGTAACAGACTTTTATCTGTGACTCCAGAGTAAACTGCCAAGATATTATAGAATTAGGTGTACAACCAACTAGTGAATTCCTTACAACTATAACATATAAGATATTGTGTGGTCTTTACAAATACCTAGAGCATGCATTTAATAGAGTATTAATCAGAAATACTAGATTTCTGTAACAGTAATGTTGTAAGCTGTTGTAAAGAAATGGAAAAGGACCAGCTCAGAAAGGGCTATTACAAATTTGTCTGAAGGAGGGAAGGTTAAGTAAACAACAAAATCTTGTTTAAGTTTTTAATATGTGTGTGAGTACTCACCATAATAATGTTAAGAAGCCCCCACTACTTTTCTGTGACATACACTTTAAAAGCAATTATTATTAATGTTGAAATTCATCTTTGTTATAAAACTAATTGCTTCTTGTCTTCAAGAGGTAATGATCCATCTGTGACCTTTGCTCCTTTGTGTGAATGATTAGATTAGCCACCCTTTCCTCTGTGTCCCCTTCCTGTGGTATCCAGTGAAGGCTGCAGTAACCTAGTTTTTAATCACAGTAGCTGACACTTACTGAGTATCTTGCATACATGGGCCTGATACACTGCTATATGGAAACATGAGGAGTTGATGGTGAAGCAAATTCCTGATTTTTTGGTTGTTGTTGAAATGTAGCATGAAGTAATATTCACAGAATTTTGTTCTTCTGTGAATTGTATTTTTATCTTGCACTAGAATCATAATCAGTTGTTAACTTTGTAGTTGAAATTGAAAGAGTGAAGTAAAGTTTGAGGTAGTCTTGTAAATGATAAACAGGGATAAAATCAGAAACAAGGAGAGGGGAGCACTACAGTCACCAAAGTAAACCATTTCTTATTGAGCAGAAATGCAGAAAACCTGAAACTCACACCCAGATGTCATATTGTGCAATGACACGTATTTGTTAATCACTTCTTAAAATGGACATCTATACAGCATTCACTGCTTGTTCACCATGCTGCAGAACATCTGGTTTTTCTGTAGGGAAGCTGGAAATTGTGCTCTTTATCAATTGCTGCATTTGCTGAGAAGCAAAAAATTGCAGTGGCCTGTTCTGGTCCTGATTGCTGTGATTTTTTGAAAGGCTCCTTCTACTGCAACTGTGATATGAGGCAGCTCTGGCTGGAGAGAAGGGAAATGCTTTCACTGGGCTCTGTGCTTAGACTTGAGTTTTTATGATTTTGCCTCAGGTTCTGCCTGTGCTGGAAGATCTCGGTGGATTGCACATTTTTTTTCTCAACACTTAGGGTATTTTCTGAGTTTTTTATGTTCCTGATATTAAATGTCAGAGATTTCCTAGCATGAAAGTTTCCTCTTACTCGCTTTACTAAGACCAGCTGTGTCAGATGGTAAGAGTATTTTCCTTAGTACTTCTTTTTTTCTTTTTTTTTTTCCCTGGAAATAAGGAGTGAATTACATTTGAAAGCAAAGCTTTGAATTCCATTTGGTGTAGCTGAGCCCTCCTGCAGTGGCCACCTGCCTGAAAAACTGCATCACTGTGACACTGGCAGCATGGGAGCCCTTTGCAGTGATGGGAAACTCAATCACATCCTGTTTCTGTATTTTCAGTGAAAGGAAAAGAAATTATGTTGTTCTCTGGGCTTTGAAAGGCTGCTCATTGCTCTGAGGTGTTCATGTGCTTGCCCACGTTTCCCCTGGAAGGGATGTGCCTGATGCCCGGCTTTCCTCTTTCTCTGCCTCCTGCATATGGCAGGAGCAATGACAGTTCTGGGAGGACACACAGCCCAAGTTTTTGCTTTCTGATATCTTCTGAATGTGTCTTCCTCCTCTTGAGAAGAAAAGAGTGGGAAAACTATACAAGGGGACACGTCTTCCCTCCAGCACCTTCAACTGTCTGCAGGCCATTGGGGACTCCATCTTTTTCCATTGAGATCAGCAGGAAGAGAGGAGAAGAGATCTGATGAAGGAGAAAAAAGAGAAATAAAGGATACAATAATTATTGTTACATTTTTTGACCTGGGTAGATTGGAGCTCTGCTTTCAGGTGTTCTTGATTTACACATTCATTGCTTTAGTTGTATCAAGGGAGGTGGATAGTAGGGGTGTCTGAAGTATTTGTTTGCATGTAAATAGGTGAAGCTGTCCTTTTGTAATTTAAATAAAGAGGCATTAAAATATTTCATGTCAGTCTATACACACACACTTCAAAAAACCCAAAAGCCATCAAACAACACTTTTTAAGAAATACATCAGCTCAACTTTTCCTCTGAGGTATTTGTGTTTCTGTGTTATTTACCCATATGAGGGCTGGTAAATACTTGCCAAATTCTGGTCAGTTGTCCTGTTGTGTAGGTGTAAATACATAGGTGTAAATTATTTTGATATAATAAAAATCCTCACATTTAAAATGTATTTTATTTAAAGAATTAAATATTATTTTGAAAAGCTCTTTGGAAGAAAAGATCACTTTAATAGCTTTTGGGCAAGATTTATAGCATTGTGCTAAATTTAAGTGAAATTGTAAATACTGGAAAGGGATTACTTCTGCCCACCTCTTGGTAAGTGACTGTAATGAAGCCGCTCTGGAGCAGCAGAGAGATTGCTGCTTTTTCCATTCCTGAATTTCCTGCTCCATTCTTCATAAGTCTGATGCATATCTTAATCATCCTCTGAGCATGGCCAGCCCTGACTCTCTCCTTGAAAGCTTTACTATTAGCATAGTATTTGGCAGTGGTAAAACCTTTGCTACAAATGTTCTTCTGTGGTTTTAGCAGCACCCTTACCCTTGTGTTTGAAAAGAACACAGTAAACCTTGACTGAGTCTGAATTCCTTTATTGTGTCTTTTTACTGGCATGGAGACTGGTGAAAGTCGAAACACTGGTACAGTAACAGAAACAAAGAGCAGCGTGCTGGTCCACAAGCCCTTGTTAGCGGGAGAAAAGCCATTTGGTTTCTTTCCATTTGAATTGTACAAATACAGTTTTAAAAATCAAGCTCACTATAAAATTAGCAAAGTCTTTGTGAAGTAAAAATTGAGTGCTGTAACTTTTTTAAATGAGGTGGTTTGTATGGTTTGAATTGAACTTTTATTTGGGTAGAAGTAGGAAGATGCTGACATTCTAGTGTGACAATACGAAATAATATTTTGAGTTTATAGCAGTAGCTTAAAATGGACAGAATCAATAGAGTAGATCAATACTTTATCTAAAAACATAAAACATATAAAATGTGCATGATTTTCTTTGAAATGAAGGGTTGCATTGGACTGCAACAGTGTTTAACATGCTATTTGTTCTTTATGAGACCAATATAAAAATATTAAATACGATAAATTTCTGGAATAAATTTTGAGGATAAAAGCTACCAGCCAAGATGATGAGCTAATAAGGTAGATAAAACAAGTCTGATCTTGGTTATCTAAAATCCACCCTGGCCAACCATGAGGACAATTTTGTGATGGTGACAAGTAGTGAGACATCACAGTCTGAGTTTGAGGTCCTTGCAAGGGAGTAGAAAGAAGGTTATCATTGCAGAGTGTGGTCTGTGTGGTTTGAATCCATTCTGCAGCATGTCTCTGTAAGTGGTAGGTGCCTGGATAGCAGCTTGGTTTGGAGACACTATGGCCCTTCATTTTGCAGAGAAGACATCATATTGTAGACTGGTTCTTGGGATGCTTGTTATGTTTCTCTGATGCCTGTTTACCTGGTTTGCAAATCCTTTGGGAGAGCAAGAAGCAGGATCAGTAAGGCAGCAGCCAAAGTTCTCCTCCAGACAGCCTCATGAAGTGAGTGGCTTCCTGTGCCAACTCAGCTGACACCAGCATGGCTTAGCCTGAGGTGTCCCAAATGTCTAATAGTGGGTCTCATGCTGCCCCTTCAAGGGCTCCCTGATCTTCTCAGGGCATTTTTCCATGGAGAGGAGGAATGCTGCTTTTCTCAGACCTGAATTCCTTTCATTGTACAGCCTGGATCTTGAACAGGCAGTTCTTAAGTTAAATTAGTCTGCTCATTGTCTCTTTAAAAGTTACAGGAGTCCTGCAGTGTGGGTCTTTCTAGCCAAGTGGATTTTTTTTTCCAGACTATTGCAATAGTGAGTTCCTGATTTTTCCCTGTAGTGCATCTGAAAACATAGTCTTGACCTGAAGCAAATGTTCCCAACCTCAGTATGGTCAATATAGCAGATGTTTCGTTGCATCATTCACCCCCGGAGGCAGGAAGGCTTTTTGCTTCTCAGTGTGCTAAATGTTTTTGAAGACTTTGAAGTAAAGTTTCTGTAAAATTTGGAAATGTTCCTATTTGGGAGGCTTCTGTATAGGCCTTTGCATTTCCAGGGGAATGTACTTTGAACATTGTGGGGATAGGCTTTCCCTGGTAACTGTTGATGAAGGTGGTTTCTGAACAGTATTTACCACATTGAAAACTGTAGAAAGACATTGATATTATGGCTATTTCACTTTGCAGTGTTAGAACAGGCAGAAGTCCAGGGCTTCAACCCTGCTAAGTGTTCACCTAACTAACTAAATAGATCCCATCTTCTGATAGTCATCTGGGTTTGCCAGTTTAGGACAGAAATTTCCAAGCTCCACATATGCAGAGAGTACTGTGCTGTTTTTCTTAAACACCTAAACTTTCCACTTAATTTCTGTAACTCAATAGATGCAACAGAAAAAGTGAAGGATACTCATATTCCTACCAACGAAGTTCTGTGTTTTTCAGGAGATGTGACAAAGTAGCTGAGATGGAGACACATTCATGAGCAGAAGTTTGGTTTTCATAAGTAAGTGACACTTAGCATGTAGTGTTGGTTAGGAGCATCACCAGCTGAGGAGCCATCTTTGTGCTAGTCATTATACTTTCAAGCTGGATATTGTGCCTGTTCATTTTCTTTCCACTCTCACCTGCTGATACTCAGAATAGCATGCTTGAGAGCTTAAAATAGTTACACAAAAGAAAAAACAAGCACACCTCAGACACATTTAATCCTGAGCTTCGAAGGACCTAGGCCACAGATCCACTATTAGACTGTTCTATGAGTTTAATAGTGGAGGAACTCTCAACCAGCAGAGCAATACAGTATATTTCATGAGGAAGAAGTAAAGTCTAAAATGAAAAAGGCAGCCTGTGGGTAGCTTGTTCTTATCCAGGTCTGTCAATCTTGTAGCTGCTCAGCTGATTCAGTCAATTATTCTTTCTGGGTTGTTTTTTTTTTTTTTCCTTTTTTAACAACTTAGCAGTTTCTTTCATTTGTCTCCTACCTTTCCTTGCTCCCCTCCCTCCTTTGCCTACTGAATTGTCTTTCAGTAGGTTATGTTCCTTTACAAATTGGGGAAAACACCACTTCACATCTACCTGTTACTTGTTCACTGGTTTATATTATCTTTAATGGCAGAGTATGAATATGATCCTCAAAGCACAGGATTTCTTTTTCTGGGAAATGTACACACTCAAATCCACCTGAGGTGAGAAGAGAGTTAAAAATGGATGCTTGAACCTCTGTCGTTTATACAGCCTGTCTGAAGAAAAAGTACTCCTCATCTGAATTGTAGAGATGAAAAGAAGGGTTTGGAATGTGCAATCCCACTGGCTTCTGCTACTGCAACAGCCACAACATTTGAGAATGAGTTTGGAAGGGGTCCTGCAAGTTAAGTCCTGCCCTATTCTTCAAGGATGCATGCTATGGTTAGAAGAGGAGACTGAGATTGGTAATGTGAAGTGCAGTCATAACAAAAATAAATTTTAAGGAGAATAGGTAAACAGAGATGTTTTAATCCAAAACTGCAACTACCCAGAACAGTACTGAAATGTAAAAGAAATAAATCTTGGAGAACATTCTGTAGCCTCTCTATTGCAAGAATTTTATTTGGAGGCAAAATTTCTCCCTCTGTATTTTAGGAAGGTATTCCCTGCAGGTGACTGTAAATGGCTTTTAGCTGTTCTTGTTTACTTCAAATTTGTGTTGAGTGTTGTTGGTTGGTTTGAGTTAGGGTTTTGTTGTTTGAGTGTTTTATGACACTTAATTGTGGGTTGTGTGAATTTACCTTAAGAAGTATAATATTGAGAGTACTCGTTCTTGATTTAAGTTTAAAGAAAAATTTCAGCTTGTTCTGAAGTACTAAATACCACATTTTGCCATAAGGTCTTGTTGATTTTTTTTTACTTTATTTCTAATTCTGTGACTTCATATTCTTGCAAAAATAACATAGATTAAGTTAGTTTTTGAAGTATCAGTAAAGGTATTTTTGTCTCAATTGTGTCTCATTGTTTTGTGAATAATGTACTGCATGTTAAGTAGTTTCTTCTGGTGTAAGATCAGTAATGGTTGAAGACCCAATAAAATTGCAAAGCCTATCATATTTGTGTCTCATACCTCTTCTACTTTGCACTTCACTGCTGTGAAACAGTTAGCAGATGGAAGTGAAACACAGAACCCTGTGCAGTGATGGGAAACAGAAAAATATGTTGGTAGTATGTTTTCTTTGATTAAATTGTGGTTGACACATGGGAGCAGGACTGTTTGGCAAACCTTACTGTTACTTTTAAGAAGGGACTGGTGTGACATTAGTCTTTCTATGATCCTGGATTTTTTTGGATAAAGTTCTAATATTTTCATTATTTTTATATCAACTTCTTTTTGTAGAAAATAAACCAAACCACTGAGATATAAACATGGGGCCAAGTCTCCTTCTGTGTCTGATTGTGATTAGAATCGAAGATAATTCTTAAAAATGTAAAAGTAAACACAAGTGTTGCTCTTGCAGAAGTTCTGTAAATATATAATTTCATTATTTGTATTATTTCCTAATGTCATACTGCAAAGCTTATATAAACTTCAATATGAAATCTTGTTCTTAATAAAAGTATAAGGAAAAGCCTATGTTAATATGTCTTTCTCTAGACAATTTCAGTGATGTTCACGATAGTTATGAGTAAATACTGATGTGCAGATAAACATTTGTGAACTTTTGAAACAAAGGTTTAATGAAAATCCACGTTGTTACTAATTTTTTTGTACTGTTTAAAGCAAGAAAAAACTATTTTGAATGAAAGGATTAAAAAATTTAAATAGCGTTTACTTGCACATATACTGGCAACTGATATTGTTTTGTGGGATTTCACAACTAACTTTACTTGTTCATTTTCTGGAATCTGTAGTGATAGCAAGTCAGTTTCTTACATCTCTAAACAAACAAACCAAATTGTCCAGAAAAGGTTGAAATGCTTCTTCTGTTTTTTGAGCACCAATGAGTCAGTTCTGATACAACTAGATCAAAAATCCTTCTCTGCAGAAATAAGCTGATTAAAAAGAAATGTCTATACACACACACATATAAATTTGTAAAGTATCAGTTATGAATGCTGATGCAACTTCCTGAGAAGAAGTAATTGTATTACCATCTTCTGTTCTCTGCTAAAATTTATTTGGTGGGGTTTTTTTCAGGTAAAAACCATACTTCTTTTACTCACTAAACTTTCTTTATTTTTTGCTGATATTGAGTTCTATGTACCATCTCAGTCTTGAAAGTAAAGTAGTTTGATTTTTTAATTTGAAGGTTTTTCTTTTTTTAAAAACCACTATACAGAAGAATGCCCATTTGTGATAATCAAGATGTTGTTAAAAATACAGAAGCAGGTCCCTTAAGCCTCTTTGTATCTGGGTGAAAAATAAAATACTTCAAGTTCAGAAAATGAAATTCACTGCAATTGCTGTTCTTTTATATCTGTGGGGAAGCAGCCTGGTTGAAAATAAGCTAGAAAAACTTGCTGTAATGTGTGCTGTGATATCTTCATTTTGTAGGGTGCATCAGCCACAAGGACTGTGTTTTACACGAGGAAGAATTGATGAGTGTGGGTTGGGAGATGCTGATTCTGGCATGCAGTGGGAACACATGGCACCTGCACTTGGGTGGAACACTGTTGTGGGTATCAGCACTAAGTAGTGTGCTTTATGTGTCTGACGAGCACAGAAAGGACTTTAGAATTTGCTTATGTTAAAAAAGGAGGGGGATCAAACTTCAAGTGGCTGAAAGTGATGTAGAAGTAAAGGACCAAAGTGTCACCGAGAAGAGCGTGTGCCAAAGGATTTAAAGCAAAGATAAAACGTATGCTGGTGTGCTTGCAACATCTGTAGGTGTAAAACTTGAGGTGGAACATGGCAGTTCAGTACCACTGTGTTTGCTGCCCAATGCTTTTTTCCCCTCAAGTATAATTGTGTAAGCCTCTTCATTCAGTCTCACAAAGCATGACTCGTTTCACCAGAGATGGTGAATTACATATGTACATACTCATACATCGTCGTGTTTTCCATCCCTATTTAATTGCTTACCACCCAAAATAATTGTTCGGATATTCTCAGCTGAAGAAGTCTTCCAGAAATCATGAGAGAAATATTAAGTCCTGTGAATAGTGTACCAAAGAAGAACAATGACCTCCTTCTCTCTGGGGCAGTGTGCCAAGAACACAATGAAGTGCTTCAGTGTCTGAGAACATATGTCGTAGGGCTAAATGAGGACATGCGCAAGCCACCTGACATTCCTTTGGGAATGTTATTTTTAAGACAAACAAGTTGATTCATTTCTGTGAGAAGTTTAAAGTGTTCTGGATATGATTCAGCCAAATTTGTAGATTTCAAGTCCTTTTGCAGAAACAGTGAATTACTGTTTCCAGGGGTTACTTGGTTTTAAGGGCTGGAGACTCTCTGTTTGGGAGTTGGCCTAGTATTCTGTATTTATTAACTTGGTGGAAGTGGTAAAAACTAAGTAATAAAATCCAACTCCTATGCATATTTACTCAGGATTTTGAGAAGTATTTGGTAAACTCTGGTATGCCAGTATTAAATTACAAGTTTAATATTGATGGTAACCCCTGGGAAGCTTAATTCTGGAAGACAAGATTTCACCTGTTTATTCACACAGTTCTTTTTTTTTTTACATTTACTTTAATATTTGGGAGGGCCATCAGAGTATATGGTAGACACTAGCTAGATATGATTGTTACTTTTCTGTGCATACTGACTTAACAATCAGAAGAGGCTACTACTGAATGGTAGAGTACACAAAGAAGGAAACAATCATTTGAAGGGCCAGAACATTTAAAAACAAAGTTCTGAAAGACAGAAAAGAAAAAAAATTATCAATTCATGTTGAAACACCTAAACTATAAATTTGTCAGAGCTTTCAGGATGTATTTGAAAACATGAAGCTGTAGATGGTCTAGGAGTCATAAATCATAACGAAGGTCATATTTAGACATCTGGATTTATGTGCTTAGAACCAAAAATCTTGATGATTGTATTAGAGTGCTTCAGTTATATTTGTCCCACCTAATTGATTAGGTTTTATTTGTCTTAAGGCCTGTAAAAGAATTTCAAAAGTATAGGCAACAGAACTCATATTTAAGTGTGGCTTCCATTTTGTAATAAAAGATTAAGGCTTATTAGGGGACAAAGCTAAAACAACAAGCATATGGCACTTATGTGAATATAATTGGGCTCTATAGGAACAGTGTTAAAACAAGGATTTAATGATACCATACACATCTAGTGATAGAGAATAAACTGCTTTTGGGATAACTAGCTCAATGATACAGCTGATGGGACTGAAGCCAAGTTGGGTTAGATGTTCAAGCTCACATGGCAAGTGCTAGCTGAGTAGTAAATAGAGTTCAGCTTTATTTGTTCTGGGTATATGCCTCTATTCCAGAATTTGCTGAACATTAGCATAGTTGTTACCATTGTCTGTGGCTCCATGAAAGCCACTGCAATACACACCTTCAGATGTGAGATGTGGCAGGGTCTGCCTCCCTCAAGGTCTTGAGATATACTAGAAAGCCTGTGACAGACAGGGAAGAGTGGCTGACCTCCAGTGCCTGTGTTCTGCAGATGTTGTTAAGATGGCAAGAGGAATGGGAGTCAGTAAAGGCCAGTAACAGCTCTTCCTTGATGGCACAGTGCTGTGGGGGCAGGCAGCAGGAGCCTGCCCCTGCCTTGTGGCAGTGTACTTTGGGATGTACTTCAGGGACTGCTCACACTCCCAAAGGGGACTTATCCTGGCATTGCTGTAGTGGGGACTTGCTGTTTGTACTCATACCTGTGAGCATGGGGTTACCTGGGTGCTGGTGTTTCTGCCACAAAAAACAGAGAGGTGTTTGTTGGTGGGAGATGAGCGTGTGCTGTTAGAAATAAGCCTGAGACATCTGTTTTCAGTCTGCTGTAAGGTTTAGAGCTCTTCAGGTCCAGAGCCTTATTCTGGAGAAGCCAGCCAAACAGCATCCCATACTGGCCTGCTTTCCTTCTCTCCAAAGAACTAGGGATTAGTTGATGTTCTTCTTTTCTTTCTTAACAGTTTAAGAGCTGGATGACTTTTGAAGTAAGCTAAACAAAAGTTGAGATTAAATTATTTTCCTGGCGCTTGTTGTTAAAGATTGTTATTGAAGCTTCCCAAGAAGTACAAAAGAACTTTGAGTTAATAACATCTGGAAATTAGACTAACAAGGAGATGTAAGAGGCATCATCTGCCCTGCTAAACTGCTCTGACGCAGTTTATCAAATATCCAGCTCCCTTAGCAGCACAGTTGCCCAGCTGGCTTTGTGGAGTACAAGAGCTTTCCACATTCCTCACAAGTATTCAGCATTGCTACTGGGACTGATAGGTCTATGTTGCTCAGACTGTGGACAAGGAAAACAATTTATCTGGATTTCTTCAGCCTTTTACTGACTTGAAAAATCTCATCTGTGAGCACAAGCATGCCAAGATTGTTTCTTATTCTTCATTCTTTCAATGGAAAATGGACCTCAGCAAAAGGATTCCAGCCAGTGAAGCTCTGCGTTCTTGCATAAAACTGAACAAAGTTAAAAGCTGTGTGTATTTGGCGGTTCCTGCAGTCTTGGAAGAGACCACTGATTTACTCAGTTGATCTCAAAGTGTACTTTCCCCTTGACTTGTTTCCTTGTCCCTATGGAGATAATTAAGTAAGTGTTATATGAAAAAAATAAGGCCTGGATGTTTGGAACAGTGCATTGATAATTCTGGCCTTTGCTCTTTAAACACCTTGTTCATCCATAAATTTTTATTGGATGCATAAGCACTTTTAGATTCTGATTTTTAAAAAATTACTTCTACCAGTAAATCCATCTTGAAAAATAGTTATATTCTTGAAGCAATGCCTGCCTTGCACTACATAGACTGCAGCATTAATTTCAAAATGGAAAAAAAGTCACAGTTTTTAAATTGTGTCTTAATGCCTATAAATGTGGTTTGTCCAGTTGACTTTTTGTTTAACTATTAAGGTGAAGGTCTTTCTGTTCCACTCAGTCTACTCTTGCTACTCAAACCCAGATTTTTGACAGACCTTTAATGTAAGTTGCTGGTAATTTCTGCTACAGTATGTCTATGTTGAGTGATCTGCTTTGCCAGTAATAGAAATACTTCTTCCCTTCAGACTAATTATGCATGTAATCATTTGTACATGTATTATGAACTGCGCCATTTTTACCACTTTATATGGTAAAACATTGAAAATGTTGATATTCAGTGCTGTTCTTTTCATATTTAGCAACAAATTATTTATTCAATTAATTATTAAAAAAACCCAAAAACAACAACAAAAGCAAGCAACACCTTCTGTAATTGAAAAGTAGGCAAAATTGTTCTGCAGTTCTTTTGGGATCTGCTCTAAATTCTTGAAAGTTGGAGGTGGAATTCAACCAATATGTTTACAAATTAATTATCATAGGAATAAAAGATTGAAGGGAGTCATTTATGTTGAATTAAGCCTGTGAACATTTATGCAGCTGCTCATTAGATACTCTTCAAACCTCACCTTAGAACAAATTACATTTGTTTGCCTCCACTCTTGCCTCCACTGCTGGAAGACTGATTGATAAGTGATGTTTCTTAATATCTTGTGTAAATATATTCATGTGGTTTTTATATCCATTGGTTGTAGTACAAGTATTGAACTTTCATGCAAATATTTTTTATGTATTCAAAGAGACCTGATTTTTTTTTTCCAGCTGATGCAGGGACCCCATATAAGCCAGACATTTCTGTTTTGCATTCCTAACATTTAGTTCTCCATCATCCTAATTGTGATAGTGACCTCTCTGTGCATGCATCACAGTTTTGAGTTAAACTTCCAGGAATGGGAGTGATTTGAGCTGCACAGAGTGCTCCTGGAGGGAGGCTTTGTATTGAGGCATTTCTATGGCCTCTACATATTGAAGCATTCTATGGCCTCTGTTTTTACTACAACTGTATCACTTGAAAGGAATTGTACCTGCTCTTTTACAATGAAGAAGCCTAGACATTGTTTCCTTCTTTTGTCATTTCCAGGTCATTTACAACTCTTACCCTGGCCTCAAAATGCATCATTTTTATACTGATAAATTTCATCCCACTTACATTTGTCCAATACTCAAAGCAATCCAGATCTGCTGGCTGCTCTTTCTCTGTATTAATGATGTTCCACAAGCTTCTGACAGCACCTGTTTTGGCATCACTTATTACCAAAATTTGTACTATAAATATGTACAAGCATAAAGAAGAACACTCTTACTTTACTTTTTCTTTTTATATAGTAGAACTTCTCCATTGCATATGACCTGCCATCTGGTTTTGGGTGTTTCTTAGGCATCTTAAAATTCTTGTAATCCTAGTCTTTTCCCACTCAAATATAATTGTGGCACAATTAATGCTATGTTAAATCCATTTGCATTGTAATTAATTCGTTAATTGGTTACATCTCAATTTGACGTGATGTTCTTTGATAAATGTACTTTGCATTTTATCCCATTTTTAGGTGTGATGTAAGATTTTTTTGCTTGGACATTCGTCCTGAAGCTTTTCGCACTGTTGATATCAGCTAAATAAGGTAGCTAATTTCACCATTTCTGTGACACAAATGTTAGATTTCTCTTTTCCTAGGCTAGTCTAGTCTCTGTTACATCTTGCTTTTTATCTTCCATTTATCAGAGCCCTAAAACACAGGCTTGCTTCATCACACTGATGTTCAGTGTTTTTTGGATGGGACAGGTCCCTCAGTAGTGAGATTGGTCACTACTGTGTCATGTTTCTGTTACTTCTGTAATAACCAGTCTCATTCTCTGCATTATTATTCCATTCTGTTTCCCAAGATTTTTTCTTTAGTGCACAAATATGTTAATTGTGCCAAACAAGCCATTCATTGTTATTTAGCTGAATTAGTTCTCACACATCATCAGTCTGCTTTTCTTAGCTGCTCCCCATCCTCCTATATTCTCTTAAGTTTTGGGTTTCGCTGTGATGCTTCCCAGTGACTACTTAGTGATTTCATCCTCTCTCTTAGAGGCTTGAGGCATCAGTGTTGGGGTGATTTGTGTTGTTGTTATTGAAGTTTGTTGTTGTTTTTATTTGTGTGTGTGGTTGGTTTTTGTTTTGTTTTAATATTGCTTTCAGTAGATGTCATTTTTTCAAGTCCAAAATTGGGATTTAATGTAGTTGGCTGAGTTTGGGACAAATGTACCTGTTTCACACATTCTGCTTAATAACTGTTAATGGCAAAGGTTATTTTTTAGACAATATGGAATTCCTGGCATTAGTGTAAAAAGGTTATCAGTATTTTTAAATCCCTTAACAGTGGTTGAGGTCAAGTTTTTGCTTTCCACATCCAGGAATTTAAAAATTATCAAGTGCTTTGTCAGCATAATGTATTTCTCACAGGTCAGGCTTTGATGCTCACACAGACTTTTGACTATGCATGCATCTAGAGTTTGGAGAGGCATATGACTGTGATGGAGCAGGAAGAAGAGAGCAGGACAAGACACTTGCACTAAAGTCCTTTTGCCAGTAGTTGCCATGTTCTGCCTGTGAACCTTGAAATATGCTTTAGGAGAACAAAATGAGAGTTGAGACATGATGTGGTTGAAATAGATCTCCTCTTGATTTCTTAGGACCTATCTACGACATTGCAATGAAACTATTTGAAACAACAGAGGGACTTCAAAAATCCAAAGGGCTGGTAGGGTTGAAATTAGATTAACGGTAGTCTGTTGTGCTGAAATCTCCCTCTGTGAGCAAGCAGCAGGGAAGATGATGAGGATTTAGGCTTCAGGAAAAGTCATCTAATTGCTGATTACCACCAATTACTTTCCCGAATTCCTTTCCTCAGCTACTGGAATAGTAGAATATTGGAACTGTATTTATCAGCCAGCTGTCCAGGGAGTTGCTGTGTAGAAGCTGGCTGGAACTCTCAAACCCTGGATCTGAGCGGTTCTATGGGTATTGTAAATATCACAGATGAGATGCTGCTCTCCTTAATGCCAGTATACGTTTTGTTAATGACTTGCTAAAGTCAGGATTTTCCTTGTACTTACGTATGTGTTGGACTTTCTTTTGGTGGTATTCTGAGGGTGGGAAAGAATTTGATTGTTTATCTAAAATGGTGCTGAATGGCTCTAAAACTGATCCGGTGCTTCATCTGGATTTGCTTTCACAAGGAACAATGTGGAACAAAACTCTTGAATTTATTTTTTTAATTGAAATCAGAAGTCTTGAAAGCCCTCCTATTTTTCTGATTCATATGAGGGAGGGGCTGGCAACTGCACGTTTTCTCAATTGAAGCAAGTTATCAGATTTTGAATAAGCTACAATATATCAGGACTGCTCTGGGTAATAATGCAGCCATTATCAAAGGTATGCTGCAAGGCATCATGGACTGACATTTTCAAATCACCGTGTAAATCTACCTGACACAGCTTTAAAAGAAATAAAACAAGACTGAAAGCTCCAGTGTTTAGTCTAAAAACACACATGGCCGTGGTTGCTGTTTTAGCCTATGTGGGCTAACCGTGGAAGCCTTTTGTCAGCCCTCTGGCCTACTGAGTGGTGTCAGCTTGATTTGTGTGTTAATTTGCTGACTTTTTGGTTTGATGCTTTCCATTAAAATTCACATAAAGAGCCCGTGTGTTTTTGCTTTATTTAGCAGCTTTCCCAAATCTAAATGCTCTTCCAAAGACCGCCCTTGATATCACTGAAACTAGGAGGAAGAGCTTTCAACATTTTCACTGTTGGAATAATTTATTTGCCATTTATATGATACTGAAGGGATGAAGGCAGATGGGGAGCCTTGTTAAGTGATGATATAACCAAACACAGAGAAGAAACACAGTGGCAGTTTTACAAGATTTTTTCCTTTATGGAAAAATTCTGACTGAAATGATCAGTGTTAAAAGCTATGAACCACTTAGCGTCAGGACACCCTCATGTCTTCCTGGCACCAAAGATTGTCCTATTTAAGTTAAAGGATCCTCCTCACTCTATCTCATATATCCCTGCTTTTTAGGTCTGCTTTTCTTGAGGAAGATGACTTGTTACTGGCAGAGGCCTCCAGGAACCAGCCCTGGACTGGGTGGCAATCTAGACTTGCTGCTAGGATGGTGTTTTGACATCATCTTTGCCTGTCTGTTGATGGCATTTGCCATCATGTGTAATTGCCATCTGTGGTGATTTTCTTGGGATAGATGGGCTGCCTTCCTTCCTGAAAGAGATCGCTTCCAAAATATAAATTGCTTGAGCAGTTCAGCTGGTATTTTAATGGTGGATGGAACAACAGCTAATCCTGTAGTGTTCATCAGGCCCAAATGGTGCCCCTCATGTTCTTCTAATAAGAAGAGATCTACATGTCTGTGTGTGGGCATTGGGGTGTTTATTTTCAAACAGCTGGTGAAATCATGCTGTGGTTACTGCATGTCAGAAACTGAAGGGTCACACCTTGGAAGTGTCCCTTCCAAGAAGAGCTCCAGAAATGAGTTCCTTGTGTCACTAATATTATATCTGCTTCTCTAGCCAAGACTAATCAAAAAATGTGCCCTCAGGAAGTGGTGGGAAGATTTGAATTTGCTGTAAGGTAAAAAGCTCACAAATTCTCGTTGGACTTCTGGTAAAAAAAGAAAGATTGTTTAGAAGTAGTCATCAAATATTATTTTCCTAACTGAAATGAATGTCCCTCTTTGTCTGAAAACAAAAGTATTACCCTTTATGTCACCATCTGTTGTACCTTGTTAAAAACCTGCCATATTACATGCCTCAAGGCACAATTCATGGATGATGTAAGTCTTTGTCCTGACCTGTTGCTGCAGCTGAAGCTCCCAGTGATTGCAGCAAAGCTAAGTTCAGGCCCATAGTGGAGAGGCCACTAATGTTCTCTATAACCTTTTCACCATAATTTAAAAAATTTAGTTTTGCATTTGTCTCCACTGATTGCTGTGTCCTGTTTTCCCTTCTACAGGCAGAGTCACCCCCGAGCAGCTCAGCTCATACATTCAGCTTTTCCGAAACAATCTCAAAGCTTTGGAGAACCACTGTGGTCTTCTACAGCTTGTGCTGGCTACAGTCCAGACTTTGAAACACCCCCAGACTTCCAAATGGGACAATTTCCTTGCCTTTGAGAGATTACTTCTGCAGGTACACATTATGTTTAATGGTTTGATTTTCCATTGCATTCTGTAGCTTGTGTTTTTTTAGAAGAAGTGTGTTGGGATGTCTTGCTAAAGAGCTGTTCTTTATTACCAAATGGGTAAAAGGGATGGGAACCTACATATTTATTCTTTTATAGCTGTGTCTAAGAAATTATATAAACAAAGGAGTACGCATTAAAGGTGAAGCATATAAGTTATCTGAATTGGGTGACAGTTTTACATTTATATGAAGTTTCAAGAAGATATAACTTCTGGCATTGCCTAGGATTGTTGTTGTTATTATCATCATTATCATTATCATTATATACTTACTGAGGTAATATGCTGAATCAAATGCAGAGAGTAGTTTGTTATTATGTAAGTGTAAAACTTGTGTAATTTTCTGAGTTGGAAATTCCATGCACCAACAGAGTGAGGTTTCTCTTGTTCAAAACTGTCATCTACCCTCAGTTTTTCCCACCACCACATTTTTTATGGCATCCTGTTTGTGACCACAGTATTATTTACATACCATTTTCTATCACATTTGGATTTCTCTCAGGAAATTAAGAGTTAGTGGTGTTTTGAACTTTATCCTACTAACCTTTGGAGATGTACCAAACAAAGGAGGAGCTTTTTCTAAGAATCTAGTAAAGCTAATTTCTGCTGATGTTCACAGAAAGCTTAAAACATTTCTTCCTGTACTTTTCATTATTTTAATCATCTTTTGAAACCCTAGTAAGAGGCATGTCTTGATTAGCAAACTCCTAATGAAGTTAATGAGTCAGCCTTAGATGAGTGAAATCAGATACCTCTGTAAAAATCAGGTCTAGAACAACCAACCAACTTGATTCTCCCCATGATCTCTGGCAGCAGGGTAGAGTCCCTGGTCCTTCAAGAGAATATGCCCATACTTCATAGCTTTGTAGTCAATGGCTTCCTGCAAGGTTTGGAAAGCAAAAACCTGCAAAACTTAGATAGTAGCAAGCTCTTGTCTAAATTCATTTTTAAAACTATTGTCTCTTGGTAAGACTGAAATATTTATATATATATATATATATATATATTTATAGAGGCAACTTCCTTTACCAAAAAAAAAAAAATTAAAAAATCACACCTTAGGTAAAAGAATTCATTCTAGCCATTCTTGAGTTTTTCTGTAGAGGATGGGACTGACAGCCCATAGTCCCCTTCTCTCTCCCACAGTGAGTCATGTCACATAGCTCTTCTCAGAGGCTGGCTAAATTCCATCTTAAAACCAGTTCAGCTTTAGAGTTAAAATAAAGCTGCAAGCTCAGCATTGTTTTCACAACAACATACAGCTGCCTATATAAATGCCATGCAGTAAATCAGCAGGGAATGGGAAAACAGAGGTAAGGAACAACCAAACTATATATTTCATGAGAAAGAAATGTTTAACAAGCACTCTCATAATCGTAGGTGGCTTTGAATTATACCCTCTGCCTTCCACCCATCATATTAAGGTAAACTGTGTTAGCCAAAGCAAACTTTCCAGGCTAGCATTTTTAACTGTTCCTTAAGCATATACTTGTTTTCAGTTGTTCAAACAACAGTTATTTTGAATTACATAGACTCTATTTTGAAGACAAAATCTGACATGCATTTTCTGCTTCTGCATGCATGGCCTGTTTCGAGCTGTTGACAGGGTCTTGCAGGGTGAACAAAGTGTTGAGACCCAGAAGACATTGGAGATATTTTTATTTTTAAAAAATCAACCAGGACATTACTTTGTGAATGGTTGGTACATAGCACACTGCAGTAAATTTGATGCTGTGGTAGTTTATTTCAGCAGTACTACTAAGAAATTCTTTAGCATATTTGTTATGTTTCATATAGTTTAAAATAATAAATCTTAAAGAATCCTCAAAAGTACTTGTTTCAACATAGTATTGTTTCTATTGTATATTGGAACAACGTGGAAGACAACTATTTGTAAAAGATCTACTGGGACTAGTATTGTTAGATTCTGACAATGTAGGAATTCTAGATTTTCTGCTGATGGATCCTTGTCAGACTCCAGCTGATGCTAAAGGAGATAATGCAGTAAAACCAGTTGATGTTAGAATCCCAAAAAAATAAATCTGCACACTGTTGGAATTTCTGTCATTACTGGATCTCTCTGATGGCTCTCATGATTCTCTGCTTAGTCTATTTCATGCTTTTCAGAAAAAAAAAATACATTGTTAATCTTTAGTCTAACTATTACACTGAATAACCTTCTTATTTTTTTCTTTTTCTCTCTACTCCTTGTTTTACCCTTTTCAATTGCAAGTAGTCGGTTCAAAAAATGGTCTGCTAGAGGTCAAAACAGCCCACTTTGCTATTTTGTCATAATTAAAATCTCTGCATTTTTCAGACTTATGTTGCCTCATTAAATTTTTTTCATCTGCATCAAGGAAGTTTGGTTTTGACTGTAGGCCTCCTAAAAGTGCAGCTGCATATATAGCACAGTGTTGTTCTCTCCTTAACTGGAGATGGATGAATAGTCTGAGAGTGAAATTAGATTATTTCAATGGAATCATGGTGTTGACCTCAAAGGAAAGAGGATCATGATCTAAGAATATGATTCAAAATTATTCATTTTGTTTATCACAAGTTTTCTCTGTGTTCTACTGCTCGACCTCTGCACATGATAGACCTTTCACTACTGAGGAGTTTAAAATGCTGTCTGAATTGAAACAGTTTGTCCTATTTACCAAGGAGATATCCTACCCCATTGTATTTTTCTTCTCTTGTGGTCCTCTTTCTATGTTTTCTCATCCATAAAACTTATAAATGGGAAAGGGAGCAGAGACCAAATGCTGCACCACACAGCCTGTAACTCTCCAGTATTCCTCATGTGACTGCCTTGTTTCTCTGCAAATGAAGATTTAATATTTAGGGAGGTAACAAAGTAAGAAAGAGTGTTGCCACTCCATACTTTTTAGCTATATTCCCTGTTCCTCTAAAATGTATGTCTCTATTGAAGGCCTATTAAACAGTATAGGCCCATGAAATACAAAAGCACAGGAGCTCTCTCCAGGGTAAACAAAGTGTGACACTGTGAGAGAAAAGAAACTTGCTGTTTTTAACATATACTATTCATATATTTACTGAGCAGGGATTTTGCCTCCAAATTCAGTTTAAAAGTACAAATAGTGTGAATAGGACCATAACGTGTCCAAGGGAAAGTTGTTCCACTTTGAATGGCATTACTCTAAAATTGCCGAGGTTGGGTGCTGCCTCTTAGAATTTGCTGAATCCTTCTGGCATAACTTATTCTCAAGATTTAAGAGTAAATTATTTGTCATACTCAGTAGAAGTCTATATTATTAATGCCCACCATTTAAATTCCAAGATTAGGATTTTTTTCAGTGACCCTTCCCAAAAGAGGAAGCTGTCTTTCTTCTTTAGGATGAGGACATGTTCTTCTTTTTTAAGATGTCTGGGGTAAACTTCCTTCTAAAACTGCAAATGTACCAGCATTGTTGTCTTAGAAGAGCTGGATGGACAAAAATAAGGGTATCTGAAAGATTATTAAATTCATTGTTATTATAGTGTCAGAGAGGGAAATCTTTCTTCTTGAGATTTTTCGTGCCACAAAGTTTTTGCACCTGCTGCCCAACATTTCACAATTTCCTGGGAAATTAGACAGCTTCAGCATTGATGTAAAAACCATGATGCTACCATTGGATCTCAGAACTGTCAAAATTTTGTGATGCTGATTAATGTCACATAATCTCAAGAGTAATTTGAATTAAATTCATAGTAAAGAATACTATAAAAACCCACAAACCAGACAAATTCACAAAATAAATCCATAACCAAAAATTATTAACACAGTTTCATCCTATAGATCAGTGGATATAACTACCTTTATGATGCCTATCTTGACTAAAAGTCCTTTCAGCTACCATAAAAAAGAGAACATTAATATTTTAGCAAAAGCAACTGGAATTTGTAGTCACTCCTGGTAGTAATACAAGTACATCAAATACTTTGGTGGTAGAAGCTGTATACATACACTTAGGTGGAGAGCTCTTGACATTATAATATTTTCATATTTAAAATTCCAAGTACTAATTAGTACTAATTTGGTGCTGTAAAAATTTTTCACAATACGGATTTTATTGTTGTCCTTGGTGTCTTGAGAAACAGAAAGTATAAACATGTTTATAAGGAAACAGAGACTTAATGCCAGATGTCATTCCAATGTGTTTATTTTCCTTTTGGCAGAAAGTGGTTATGAGTTTAATCAATGACATCATTCTTTTATGAATATTACCGTTCAAACTCAGAAAAAAAAAAAAAAGAAGGGGAAAAATCTCAATACTGCTGAGTATTTTATATTGTAGTTAATGATTCAGTAGCAAGATTTAATAGCTAGGGTGTTAGTAACCACATCATCCTGTGCTGTGATTCTTTACCATTTTTACAAATGTAAGGTACACAACTCATTACTTAATGAATGGTGACATTATTATTTATTTGCACATAATAGGTTAGGCGTTCCTCACACACATTGCCAATAAATTTGGAAACTCTTAAGACAGCTTACAAATTTTCCCTGCCTAGAACTCAATGTAGTTTTCAGGCTGCTCAGCTTTTCTACAGGATACAGTGGTTACTAGGTAACATTTATTGACTCTAAACTGGTGTAAACCAAGAGCTTAAGCATGGGCTTGGGTCTGCTGAAACAAGCAGTTTATTAGAAAGAAGTGACAAAATAGAAAAGCTTTTGTAGTACTTGCTCTTGCTCTGCAAGAATAATTCATAGGTCAGCTGTTGAGAGACCTTCACTTTTGCATAGACTAGATTAAGATCAGTGACATTCCTTGTTGTTATTATTTATATTGCTTATTCTATGTGTAATTTATAATTACATAGCTCAGCTCAGTACAATAAATTATCTTTTTGGTGGCCTACAATGCTGATCAGTTAATCTCTTCAGAAGAGATATTACAACAGTATTTGGAAAGAAGACTCATAGTGTTAGCTGTCCACAATTAGAGATTTTACATTTTAAAAATAAATCTTGAAATTGGCTGAGTTACTTTTCAACATAAAGCTACATATGGAATGAATTGTCTTGGTGGGAGTCTTGCATGATACCATGGTGATTGCAAAGGTCATCCTCTGGAATTTGGTATTTTTTGGACACTGATACACTTCTGTCTTACACAACTAAACAGTCAAATTTAATTTGTTGATGAAGTGAAAATAGTCATGTATCAATTGCTTAAGCTTCCAAATTATTTACTGTTAGTTCTTATTTAGCCATCTGTTTGTTAGACTTGCTGCATTTACACTGCAGTCTCCATTACTCCATTACATGTAAACCCATTTGGATTCTCCTCTTACACACGTGATATTTTTAACCTCTTCAGTATTTATTCTACATGAAGTTTATAGTAAATTTCATGGCCTTTCATGAAAACTGGTATGTACAAGCCCTGAAGTATCTTGACACCTGTCTCACATGGTCTCAGTTCATTCCTTTTGCTTGCTCAGCGCCTCTTATGCTCATGCTACCTTGCTTTTAACTGGAATTCAGGTGTGTTTGTGTGTTTCTTAAACATTTCTATAAAGCAGAGCCCTAAACTGCTGGAGGCACCTTGGTACTACAGCAATAGAGGTAAAAGAGTGAACTAAGTTTGAGGAAGTGATGAGCTCTTTTGAGTGTGTTTGCTTTTGTGTCACCATCTATGACACTCCATAGAGGAGGAGCTTGTTGGCTACAATTCATATGCCATGGGCTTAGGGAGTTTAATTATGGGCCTTTTCCCAGTTTGACATGCCAGGATTAAGGCATTCCAAGTGGTTTTGCTCAGAAAGAAAGGTATGTATGTGTGTATATATACACATATAAATTACACACATGTATGTATAGAATTCTTCTAGTTAAAATAGTTTCCTGTATGTAGAATGCTCTTGCTCAGACTGCTTTGAAAGTACACATAAAATACAGGTAAGGATTGTTTTAACATTAAATGAATGCTTTGAGAGTAAACAGAAGCTGTCTTTATTGACAGTTTATTAATCTGTTGAAAGAAAACTATTTGAAGTTTTTCTAACTTTGGCTGACAAGGGTTTAAAATATTTTAAGTGTGGTTACCATATCACATGGGAATTAAGAATATATTTCAGTATTCTTGTCAAAGAAATGTGTTTGCATTTGGTCTGAAAATTGCTAAGTATTGCCATTATGGCTCTCATTTAAAGCACAAAGATCTCCCTCCCTCACCCTGTGAAAGGGCTAATATTTTCTATACAGACACAGGTCCCCTGGAACCTCTAGAATGAGCACTAAATGAAGAAATGGCTTTCTTACAGGAACAAATGTCAATATCTGTAAAACTTAAAGCCTTGTGGGAAGAGGCTAAACATATTAAGTCAATTGGAACTGTTAAATTAATGTTCTATGTACAAAATCAAAATACTTCTTGTTAAATAAAAGAATCCCAATGTATAAATTATTGTAATTGGAGCCAGCTTTTCAGGGGGTAAAGCCGAAAACCACTATTACTCCCTCTACACAAATGCACATTTTTTTGTTAGAGGTTTAAGCAATTAATACCTTTTTCTTGCCAGTTTTTTTAGATAATGTGTTGTGATTACATTGCAGCTGCTGTCTGGTTAACCCATCGTGCAGAAGGGCAGCATTACTCCCAGTGTCATATGAGCATTGGTCACCAGTGAAACCTGGAGGCCTTCACCAGTCTGGGAATCCCTGTCTGGAGCTATGGCCCTGCCTGTCACTTGCCATTCTTTCTCCTCTGTGACTTTTCTCCTTAAAATGTAACATTAACTCTCTGCTTTCTGAAAGAGTTAATATTAACTGTGCTGAAAGGTGGGTGCCCACAATCCCTGCCGGTATATGTAGAGGAGTAGTGAAGTATTAACAATACTGAATAAATCATTATTTATTCTTTCACTGATAATTGTGCTCCAAGAGGCAAAGCTTCTGTTGCATGTACTCCCGGCAAGTTCTTGCTTTGCTCTACACAGTGCTCCAGTGATAAGAGTTGCCTACTGCCTGGTTTCCTTTAGAGGCAGGATCTGGTTTCCAGCTTCTTAAGGAGATTAGTACCACCCTCACAAAAAAAACAAACAAACAAAAAAAACTGTCTTGCTTCTTTGTGTTCTACTTGCACAGGACAGGCTGAGTTATACTTGAAATGTGTTTTTAAAAGCACTTTCGTACATGGCAATTGTCTCCAATAGACTGGACAAATGTCATGGCCTATTAACCCACAGAAAAATGGCATGCATTATTTCAGATCCAACAAAGTGGACGAGTCAAGAACTCTTGGCAGCAGCATCTTTTATGTTGGAAGGCAGGGACTTGTAAGCAGTGCCTTTTAAGATGTGGCTTCTGTGGTCACAGGTAAGCAGTATAAGACTGCAGATTCCTTTAGTTTATCTTTTTGCCTCTTAACTACAGAAATCCCATTAGCAATACCCATTCATCAGCCTCCTGATGGACAAGTTAATTATCAAGGTTTTGCTGAATACTGAGTCAAGTGTGTTTTTGTGGTGTTAAGTCTCTGGTAATAAGCTCATCAATTTGATGTTAATTGAGTGTTACTGGCAGGCAAAGTCATATATGAATAGAGATGGGGAAGTAGACAGCTCCATTTGTATTCTAGCATTTTATTTTGTATAAATTTCATTCACTATGCTACTCATAGTTATTTGATAAAAATACTTTTTTTTGATGCTTTCAGTCAAAATGGTTCACTCACATTGTCATAGGCTAGGTTAGAAAAGCAAGGGGTTTATTTTGCGATGATATGTAGGATTTCTTAGCTAATAATTGTAATTGGATATTGCCCCCTTTTTAGAGCCAGACTGTTTACCTTTGGATTTTTCGTGCTTTCACTAACTATACTGTAGTCCTTAATGAAATGAGCATTGCCTTTTTTTTACAGCCTCTGTGTCCTCCCTCCCAACAGATACTGTTGTAAAAATAATGAAGTCAACACCACAAAGCACAGTGTATAGTGAGAGCTTTATTCATAGGAACTGCTTATTGGAGTGTTTCTTAGCTCAAAGGCAGTAATCACGTATCAAATCTCTTATCTGCAAACCAGTTTGATAGTGCCAGCACTGTATGTGTGGGTTTGAGTGTGATTATATTAGTCTGTCAGTTTGGTTTTCCTTCCTTTGGAGGATATACTTGATTATTTCCTACAGACTGGCAAGGAGAAAGCAGAGAAACAACACAGTTGAAAACTAGTGGAAAACTTTACTGTGGGCAATATCCAAAATTAACAGTGGGACTGCCACTGTTTGTCTCCCCACCTTAATGAGTTATATTAACTTTCAACAGGCCCCCCACACTTCCTTGGATCAGATATTTCTAAGCACATGGAGCATGCATAGACATAGAGGTGCACTTTCAGTAGAAAAACAAGTATATTCTTTAATTTGATTTTGCTTATTTGATGGAAAACAAGGTGGTATCAATTTTCTGAGCTTTCAGGCCAGCTGAGATCAGGGTGGTCTAGGACTTAACTTCTTTTTCTGGCTTAAGATTTTGTCTTTTATGTGGTGAAGTGGAACTGGCAGTGTGTTAGAGAACTCACAAAACTCTGTTGTTTTCAATGAAGACCCCACTGCCAAAGGAAGCTACACAAAAAGACACTAGTACACAACAAACAGATTGTGGCTCAGTCCAGCTGTGGAGCCATGGTAGATTTTTGTTCATTATAAATTATAACATAATTGTTTGTATATGTATAGACTTGCTTGCTATTGTTTGCTCATTTCCAGCAAAGAAGGCACCTCAGCTCTCCTTCTCTAGGTTAGAAAAGCAAGTCATGTTTGAAAGCAACATGCTGATTTGGCCAGCAAAATACTAGTGGAATTTTACCTTTGCAGTAAGTAATGAAGAATAATTTTTAAAATCAAATCTGGCTTGCCACTGCCTGTATAGTACTTACTTGCCAGACATGAATTTTCTTGGGAAATGAAAAGAGATTTTCCTCTAGGGGTTGTCTTTCTTTAGGTTTTCTCCAGTTCACATCTCTTCAGTTAAGTTACCTTACATTGCCATGAAGTTTCTTTAGGAACTCTCTCAGTCTAAAAAGACGCCTCTTCAGAAGCCTCCCTATTTCACCCCATGGCACCATATTTGAGCAGAAGAACATTAAAATCAGCATATCATAGAACTGACAAAAGTGGATTTAACAGGACTGTAACACGACTGCTTGATTCTCATTTGTATCCCACCTTCCCCCAAAAAACAGAAGGAAGTGTTTGCTCCATATCTAGAAATCACCTGCATTTTCTATTCTGAAGCTTCTGTAGCATTTTAGTCTCTGTTTACTCTTTTGTGTATTTAATAAGAATGCTTTGTTAAATAAAAATGTGGTAGGCATAGGAGAAAAAATTAAATTTCCTTCTGGATGTCCCCCCTGCACCATCTCATGCCATATTGTCTTTGTGTGCCTTTAAAACAAATAGCATGTGGTTCTGCGAGTGTTCTGTAATTTAAAGTAGTCGTGGTGCCTGCAGAAATGAAGGGTACTGTGCACACGTAAAACTTGTATGGTATTTCCTAATGAAATGTGACAGCCCATTTGTGCAGCTGTGTCTAATAAGGCATGAATACATTTAACTGCTGTTTACGTCCTCACACTGTTTGTTTGAAGTACAGAAATGCTGTACATTCACATTAAGCAATTCAGTATAGAAATCTAACTTGGACTGACTATTGATGGGAAGTATTTCATGATTTTGTAGCAGGTTAAAACATATGGTTGTAGTTACAATAAATAAATTACTTGGTCCATAAACCGTTGCCATTCAGCACAACTGTCAGGTTGATGTAGGTTTATTCTTCAGGAAAATAAAATGTAGATAACAGATAAGTAATAGATTATAATCTGAGTCTCTGGGGAAGGGAAAAGTTTCAAATTCTTTTTAATGAGGGCACTTGGAAGAGAAGAGGAGAAGGCAATGTGCCAGAGATGAGAAACTCTCCAAACATGACTTAATTCTATTCATCAGTTTTTCTTCTAGTATTTCTTCCCTACCCATCCTCAAGTCTAGGGAAAATGAAATAGCTGCTAAGCCATAGGCAGCAAAGGATTCAGGCATGTTTCACAGTTGCATCTGCATAGTACTGTTGCCTGTTCTGAATGGAGCAGAAATGTTCTTCTCTGATAAAAAGAAGGACCATTTTCTTTCAGGTTTTAAAAATTGTTTCTGGTTTTATCTGAATTTCTTAACCCAGTATTCTTCTGCAACACAGAAACAGAGATAAGACAGTTGAATTTGGGAAGATGTAGATACTGTATTAAGACACCTGTAACTATTAATATCTATAGATATTAAATGTATCTGCTCAGAATATTTTTTTCCAGTAACAGTATCAGAGTGTGGTTAACATAAAGGATCCCTGAGGAAGACTGGCACAGATCTTCAACTGCCTTTTTATTAACATATATTTTAATTATGGCTTTGGTGTCCCTGGTGACCAGGCTCTCACTGGCGTGATTTTTTTTAAGTTCTGTTTGGTTTTGAAAGTGTATTTTTAAAAATAATTTATTCTTACATCTGTTTTAACAGATATGGTTATGAAAAAAAATCTGCAAGTCTCTGCTTACATCCCAAATAAAGAATATTTAAAAAACTAAAGTTCTTGGTATCATGTACCACTAGTTAAAGATCATTATCTCTACTGCACAGTAGCCTCAGCTGGACATAATTCTTCTGATTGTAACTATATGATACATAGGAATAAATTTCAAAATTTATGTTATTGTACCAAAAAAAAAAAAAAAAAAAGAAGAAGAAAAAGAAGTGAAAAGCTCTTTTAGCTTTCTCACTTAATTTGATTGTCCTGCTTCTCTATGTGGAGGTTTTTCCCCAGACTGTATTTTCAGGTTACTTAGTTTCTGGAATTCCACAAAAAATTACTCAATGCTCAAGGAGCCATTACACAACATTCAAGCACTCTGAATTTCACAGTTCTGGAGAGCATCTAGAACAACTCAGTACCTCCTGTGTCCCTCCTTTCTCCAAGTTCTCTTGGTGAGACCTTGGCTTCTGCCACAGTTGTTGGAAATTTGTGCTTTTTCTTCGTCCCATGGAAGAAAAGGCTGTTTGAGAAGCCACCTACTGTAGGAGAGAAATGGTTCACAAAATCTTCTCATTGCATCTACAGAGATGACAGCAGATGCACAAGGACTCACAGTGCTGCTGCTGCAAGGGAGTGTCACTGGCATAGGCCAAGTTTGGCTTTGTCTGCCTGCTGGTTTAGTTTCGTCTCCAGAGCAGAGGTCGAATATGCTGAAGACATATGTGCCCACATTTAATTTGTAGGGGTCCGACTGCAAGCATTGGGAACAAATGTATCGATTGGGAAGGCACCACATGTTTTAGGGGAAGTCTTTTAACAGCTTACAAAATTCAGTGTTTTGCTTTGGGTTCTGATTTCATCCAACTTTTGAGCTACATAGAATGAAATTTTTTCTCTGTATGAATTCACCCATGTAAAACTGTCGGTTTGAACTTCAAACATCAGCATCTGCAAATGGTTTTGTTGCCTCTGTGAAATTAATTGTTTCCTAGCCTATCACAGTGTGCATATGTGTTTTATCCATAGCCTGAGCAAGATCTCCTTCAGAAATGATCACTAGCAGAAAATGAATTGTTTCTTTAGAATCTGATGGGTAGACTTAGAGTAGTAAGATAAGCACAGAGTGGTGTGCCTCTTCTCATTATGTTTCCCTTCTGTAAGTCAAAAGAGGAGACATAGTTTTAAGACATCACTAAAGCACTCTTGCCTGGCACTAATTTTCTTATCATTTTCTGCATGTGTTGTTCATAGGAGTTTTATTTTTATAAAATATATAGAGGCTGAGGAAAGCTTTAAATCTTTTAAAATCTTTTAAATCTAACTCTTAATTGTTTTCAGTAAGTAATGGCACAGGAATGGAATTTCTTTACGTAAAAATACAAAAGCTAGATGCTGTCTCACACAGGGAGAAACATATTTCAAGCAGATGGGCTTTCAAATGAGGATGGAAACAGCAACTCATGGATGACCAGGTGCCCAGTTTTTCTGTCCTGAAGAACTAAAAATAATTTACATATTTTTGTTTTTAAAACATTTGCATGTCATCTTGGTGTGATTACTGGCACATGTTGTATTGATTCAACTTTATTGTCACATTATTCTTTCACATTCAAGGGTCACATGTGCTCCACATCTGGTGAACATGGAAAAACCTTTTGAAAAGCATCACCATGTTTTTGTTCTTAGAAATGCTTGTGACAAATATCACAGTCTTGCATCTGCTTCTGCTATTGGTTGCAAACAGGATGCACTAGGCTGTGCCTACTGTCCAGTTACAAAACCACCAACGATAACATAATACATTTCCTGTTAGCTGAAGTGATTAACTGCTTGGCTATTGGTCCTTGTTCCTTGCATTAGAATGACTGATAGGAATGAACTTTTTTATAGTTATTCATGCTAAAATATAATCTTGCTTTTGAGGAGAGCATGCTTTAAAAACCACTAGCCTAGTATTCAATGTCAAAAGTCTCCAAGAAACAACTACTTAAAACATTCTGGAAAACATTCTGGGGGAAAAAAAAAGTTTAATGTTTTCCGACAGATCTGCCAGTGCAGTTCTGTTTGGTACATTGCTCAGTGCATTTTATAGTGACTGCATGACTGTTTACCGTGCTTCATGACAATGATGTTGCATTTATCATGAACATCTGATGGTGTGAAGTACACACACTGTGAACTCCATCTGTTTAGAATGTACATTTCCCGTACCAAACCAGTTGCATGCAAAGAAGATTGCAGTGTGCTTTTCACACATTATTTATTATGTAGGGCAAAGTTAGGCATCATGATTAGCATCTTCTTGTATTTCGCCCTTAGGTGCATATTATATAAAATCTCATTTGGAGATACCTAAACCCAAACTCAAACCTGAAACATGTTTAGTTGGGCTTAGAGTGAAGGAGAAAATATTCTCTTGACTCAATAATGACCTTCATTTCTCTTTTGGGACTTGACTTCTGACACAGAACGAAGGCCAAAATAAAACCCAGACTGAGTGAGGGCCCTGACTTAAACCTGCTTTTAATTAAGCCTTGTAAAGAAGCTTTTCTGCTAAAACTCTCAGGTTGAAGAGTTCATGCAAAAAAACCTCCTTGTGGCTTATGAACAGCCAAAGTGGGGACATTCAAACATACATTTTTGAATAGTTTAATCCAGAAAAAATGCAAGTGAAAAAGTCCATATTATCTTTTAATGCAGTTTTCATCAGATCACTCCTTCTCCAGTTATTTTCTTTTTTCATTGTTCTGTGTGTTTCAGTTAAAACTTAATGCTGCTACAAGGCGTTTTGATATTAACAAATATGAAAATGAAATTGTTTTGGTTTCCTTTTTTCCTAATTGCACATAAATCTGGCCCAGTTCAGCTGCGCACAGTTACAGCGTGTTAGACATGTAATGCACATTTCAAATCAGAATCCTTTTGCCAAGGCAAAGGTCAAACTAATTTTCTTGTTTGTTTGTTTTTAAAGGGATTAAATAAATGTAGTTTTACCACAAGGAAACTGACAGCGTCCATGGCTCACTTACAGCTTTGAAGTCCACATTTTAATGGGAGAGGACAATCCTGTCTGGATCAGTGGCAGGGATAATTTCAGAAGTAAAGGCTGTGTGTTTTCTGTGCAAAATGATGCTCTTTGTGCAAGATGTCTGCTAGATCACTTACACTATCAACCCCAGACAAGAGCTCATACCACATTAAAATAAAGCTGTGGCTTCAGTGGCAGGCTGTAAACAAAAGGGGTGGGATACAGTTAATGGCAGCAGTGTAGTGCTAAAGAAAAATAAATAATTCTCTTTTACTTGCAACTGGCAAATGCCCAAATGCTGAAACATCATCAATCATCCTTGATGACTAGATGAGATCATAAACTGAATGAGGAAAAATAAACTTGAATTTAACTGAAATTGTGATTGGCACAGTAAAAATTAACTTTCACCCTAAAAAATGTTTTCTTCTTCCAAAACATTTCTAATTGCCGCCCTTCCCAACTTTTCCCCACCCATTGCAGAAGTTCCAAGTGCTCCTCAGTGTTGGTAATGTCAGCCTTCCATGTCTGTTTCAGCATGTGCTTTTAGGTTTTGTTGTTGTTGTTGTTGTTTTTTTTTTGTTTGTTTGTTTGTTTGTTTGTTTTTGTTGAGAAGCAAGCTGCTTTTGCATTTCTTCCAAAAAAAATCTTAAGTGTAGTCTTCATATAAATACTGAACATCATGTTATTCATAACCTCATAATTCACCACTCTAGCAGCTGGATAATGTAGCAGGCATGGAAGACTGAGAAGCAAAGGATGTTGTACAGACCAGGAGAGTCATTCTGACAAAAATCTGTTGGGGAAAAACTTCGTGAGAAAAATACATTGAGTTTCTTTTTCAGTTCTTCACACATTACAGTTTATTATGAACAAAATACACACTCTAGGGAACAGTTATGTAGTGTCAGGAAAATTGACTTGATATTTTAATTTTTACAGCTGTTTGTGTTTTGCACCATGATTTTTTAAAAAGTATCTGTATCATATCCCTGGAGAGAGTTGTTTGTTCTTCGTGAATGGATAGCTTTAAATATAAAAGTTGAGTTCTGGAAAGTTTGAGACCTGGTAGAAATAATACTAAAATTTCACCAATAGTATGAAGTCCTGACATTGTGAAGTCAGCTTTGAAGCTGGCAGACTACAACATTATTTAACAGATAAAGCAGTGTATCAAAAATATTGCAGTCAGGCAATGATCATTACTGATTGTTTGAAAAACATCAGGTGTGACTGTAAGAATCAGTTTGACACTGGTTTTGATAAGCAATAAGCAAGGAAATGTAGTTTTAGACCGTTGGTTTAAAGGCAATGTTACATCCTGGCTATTCACGGCACAGACCAAGTAAATTGAGAATATCAGTCTCGTTCTTAGGGGTCTAATTGATGCCAAATTGGCAGAGATTGAGTAGTATAAGAGCTCAGGCTACCCCCTAACCTCCTGAGCTTTTGCGTACTTACTTTATCAGTTGTGTAGATAAGGGCTTTTGCTTCACTGTGTTGTCAATCTGGTCTTTGCTCTAAGACTAAAACCTTGAATTTAATTATGTAGCTTGGGCTTGGGTTCAGCCCTCCCCTGTGATATCAGATGTGTAAAGGGAACCTCTGATGGTAATTAGTGTGTGTTACTTGTGAGTGTTGGAAACAAACTATGTGAGCAGTCTTTTTGATATATACACTGAGAGATTGGATTTTCCCCCCTTAATTAAAAAAAAAAAGGCATAAATGCTGACTTATAATTGCTCTGATTATGTTGTGTTAAAATGGTGGATCAGTCATGCTGTTTGTTTATTTATTTGCATAATAAGATTTGGGAGGAAATCTATTCTAGACTGAGTTAAATTTCTGCCAGCATATGATGATGCCACATTATTTTATGTGGAGATACTGTAAACTGAGAACCTGTGATTATTGAGGAATGCCTTTCCAAGGCTCGCTGCTCATTGCATCCTAGAGGGATGCAGCCAAAATAGTATTTTAACTTTTTTTTTCCCCTTGTTATACATGTCAGTTTTTTGTCTGTGTTGGCAGGAGGCTCAGTTTGTGGATAGATGTTTATCCTTTTGTACATGATCACATTCATGTAATCATTCTTGCCAGAAAGTGGAAACATAAGTACAGAAGGTTTTGAGACACCCAGAGTAGCTTTTGTGGACGTGGAAGATTTAACAATAGTTGGTAGGGCTGTCTCAGTGGCCAGTGTAGGAGCATTTGGATGTGAGAACTGTGGGCTTGTGGCAGTGCTCTGCTGTTGTCTGGAGAGGGAAACATGACTGCCATGCGTGAGGGTCACATGGCCCTTCTAGGGCCACAGTGTCTTTTGAAATGACCTATAGTAAAGGTTAATTGTAACACATTGTTCTGGAGTATTTTGTTTCCATTTTGCTTTACTGAAGTTACCACACATACATTCCTTGAGTGGTTTGATATAGACATTTAATAACCTTGTCTTCTCAATTCATGGTACAGTTAGATGAAATAGGTGTCTAGTGAATTAATTAAAGATTGAGAACAGGTGGAGTGGTTCTTTATGTCCAGTTCTCAGTTATTTTGCAGTTAGCTCGGTGTATGCTGGCCTGTGCTGAAAAGAAGAGCTGGGTAAAGATGGTTGTGCTGCTTCCAAGGAGAACTTCTTACAGCTGAAAGCTGAGTCAGCTCTTGCAAAGCCCATTGGTTCTTCAGTCTCAGGATAAATAATGAGTTTGGAACATCCCAGGACTCCCAACATTTTTTCAAATCAAGAAATTTTACCCATTGTTTTGCCATTGCCATTAGCAAAGTTGCCTTTGCTGTGTGGTTTCTACATTGCTACCTGCAGCATCAGAGCCTGTTCTGAATTTTGTGGCCATGGAACTAAATAGTCTACGTTTAATTTTACTCTTTGCTGAGAACAGCATGACATACTGGCTTTTGGAGCTCACCCTTGCTCTTTTCCTGATGTTTGGGTTATTATTGGTCATTTGAATGTTGATCAGTTACCTACCAGTTATTCTCAGGCTGAATGTTTTGCTTTTAGTGCAAATTTTGTATTTCTCTGTGCCTGAGGATTTCCCCTTCCTACCAGGATTTTAATAGCTTCACACCAAAAGTTGGTAGATCCATGCATTGGAAGGATAACGTTATGTTCTGGAATATTATAACTCTGGAAGAGTGTAATGTTCAGGCATCCTCCATGAATTCAGCACTTCAGTTAAATGTAAAACATGGTTGTTCCTGTAGTAATCTAGAACTTTAGCAAGCTGGTTTTTGGTAAAATCAGTAAGAATTAGTAACAGAGGTTTCAGAATTTTTTTCCTGATAATAATTTTTTCTTTCAGTAGCAGCAAATGTATATTTTTCATGTCCTTCATTTTACCCATGTGTACTAATAGGTTGCAAGTTTTAAATTATCACTATACTAGTAAAGCAGTCATTCTTGTTCTTCAGTGATCCTTCGGGAATCTGGTACCAGAAAGAAAGATTCCAGGAGCCAACTCTCCTGCAGGAATGAGGAATTCTGATGACTTGTTTCACAATATTTGTCCACTCCGTGGACTGGTTTGAGGGTCAAGATCTGGCAAAGACATTTCACTCCCAAGGGAAGTAGAAGCTATTAGAGCCAGTGGGTAAATTTAAGTAGCTTCATTTTTCTTTTGTAATGCTTCTGCCGAGGATCATCTGAGCCCTCACAAAAGTTGTGCTAAATAAAAGGAAACTGTTGCACTTTAAGTATACATTTGCCTTTAGTGGCTTATGGAACATTCACATCATCTTTCATTTTGGACATGAAGTATAGCAACTTCTGGTTTTTCTTCAAGGAATTTGGTTTGTCGGGGAAACATCTGGTTTATGTAAATGAGCAGGGAATTCGATACATGAGAAGATGATTGCAAAATAGCATCTACGTGGTCTCTGCATCATTCAGTTACCTTTTGCAAAAATAAACAGCTATTACGTCTGTAATTGCTGTCCCTTTTTCAGTGCGCCATGTTAATGAACATGTTTTGCTCCTGCGAATTTAAAACAAATTAAAAAAAAATTAAAAGAGCGAAGCAGCATGTCCGCAGCAGAAAGGACGTAGCAGGGTTTTCCTGCTGCTGGGTAAGCGCTGCAGAAGCCGGGCTCAGCCTGGATGAGTTTGCCGGGCTCAGCCTGGATCAGTTTGCCGGGCTCAGCCTGGATGAGTTTGCCGGGCTCAGCCTGGATGAGTTTGCCGGGCTCGGCCTGGATCAGTTTGCCGGGCTCAGCCTGGATCAGTTTGCCAGGCAGCGGCTGCGCGCCCGCGGCGCTCCAACAGCGCCACCTGCAGGGCGCGGCCGTGGCCGGGGCGCGCAGGCCGCGCCGCCGGGAGCCAAGAGCCGGCAGCTGTCCGGCCGCGGGGGTTGTCCGGCCGTGAGGGCTGTCCCCCCGTGGGGGCTGTCCCCCTGTGAGGGCTGTCCGGCCGTGCGGGCTGTCCCCCCGTGAGGGCTGTCCCCGCGTGGCGGCTGTCCCCCCGTGGGGGCTGTCCCCCTGTGAGGGCTGTCCGGCCGTGCGGGCTGTCCCCCCCTGAGGGCTGTCCCTGCGTGGGGGCTATCCCTCTGTGGAGGCTGTCCCCCTGTGGGGACTGTCCCCCCGTGAAGGCTGTCCGGCCGTGGGGATTGTCTCCCCGTGGGGGCTGTCCCTCTGCTTCGCCTTCTTCGTCACAGATCCTGGCTCGCTCTCCAGCGCGTTGGGCTGCGGCGCTGCGCGCCGGCCTCTGTGCACGCCAGCGGAGAGGTCTGCGCACTTCTCTTTGCTCTTCTGCATAAAGCGAGCTAGAAATTCACCTTTATAAATTCAAACACAGAGAAACAGTTCTTGTGTTAAAGTTTAATTATTCTTACTTCAACTTTGCTTCGTCTCGGCCATGTTTCATTAAAATTATTTTGGTGGCATTTCTCTTGCATGTTTTCTGATGTGGAAAAAACAAATCAAAACCCACTTATCACATGAATCATTGTTAAAGTCAGCAGTAGTCCTCTGTGTAAAATCTGCCAGTAAAAGCTGGGAGGATGGGGATTAAACCTGGAGCACATTAAATTAGTTCCAGTCTATCCCAAGCAGGCTCTGCATGGCTTGCTTAGGCAGGCAAAACGGAAACAGGCAGTTTATAACGAGGCTGGTTTAAAAACCGTGGGGTTCATTTGAAAAAGATTTATATCCCTCACTTATGTAAACATTACAAACGTGGGCTGCAAGCAGGAGGCAAATCTTTATCAAAATCTCTTTAAGAGCTTTTTCATTGTGAATAAAATGGACAGCGTGTACTCTTGTTTGAAGATTCGCCAATATCTGTACAGTGATCTTTTCTCAATGCTCTTACTAATTAAAATATGACACAGGGTAGGACAGCGAGACCACCAAGCCGTAGTTTGCTAGGGTCTGGCAGAAGTGGCCATGACTGAGGTGGCAAAGGGACATTATTTGAAGGCAGGAGAAGAGATTGTCCTGAGACTAGTGTAGGATTTTTGTAGTGGTTATAAAAAAAGAAAAAAGGTGAAATTTTAAATAGAAACAACTGTGTCTAGACTTATCTCCACCCACCCCCCTTCCCATGGTGTTCTTAAACAGTAGCAGAGACATATTGTGGGGTATGTGATCTTTGCTAGGACCTGCAGCATTTTCTGTTGGGAAAATCAAAATGTTTGCTCCAGGAAAACTAGAAGTAGTCTGGGATGTGAGGGTCTTGGGTGACAACTGGAGTACTACTCACATGGTAACATTTGTGGGTAACTTAATTGTGATGGTGTTGTTTTGAAAGGTTATTTTTAGAAGGAGTAAACATACATTAGTGCAGTAAAAAAATATTTTTAGTAATAACACAGTTATTTCTAGCTTTTGCAATGCCATTTTACTATATTTAGGGTACATTATAAGAGTTATTCAGATCCTGAATTTAACAGAAAGTGCTTTTCATATTTCATTTTGATGTTAATAAACAGTGTCTAAAAGAGCTTTGTAATACTACTCTGCCTTCCAAAATATGACCCAAGACTCAGATAAATGATTTAAAGTATTTTGTGCATTACAATATATAACAAAGGTACTCTGGATTCTCTCATCAGACTAGGGTGTCTCAGACCTCCCTTTTTTTTGCTGTGGTGGTGTCTCCATACGGAACATCACTTATGACTCAGAAGTCTGATTGTCATGTCCTGAGAGCATACTGACAGATGGCTTGTTAAAAAAGTGGAAGCTTTCTCTGCTGTGGAGTGATTTAAGAATTTTCCAGTAGTTCTTTAAGAAGAAATTTGGATTTTTCTGCTGTTACAGTGGTATGAGTATGCTACAGTGGTAAAGGTTGGAAGCACTCCCTTCCTGAAGTGTGGGGAGCCAGCTAGCAAGGAAAGAAATTATGTCAAAGTGCTGTATTTTCTCTTTTGTAAGAGCTGTGCAAAAGACACTGTGAGATACGCAGACATACCCGTACTGGCTTTCGAAAAGAGAAGCCACTTGATGGTGAGCTCTGTCTTGTGACAACTTGATGGCTATTGATACTCACACTAAGTAGGTTACAGGGGACTCAAGTCTGCCTCTGTTGTATTGGCATTAGCATACCACGCCTCAAAATGTAGGTGGGGGCTGTAAAGGGAATTCTTAGCTACACTCAATATTATTTCTCATATCCAGGCCTCAGCATCAGGCTATCAGAGCACTCAATTTAACATTAGCATGGGAAGCTACCACTGCTTACAGGTGCAGAAAAGCAAGAAGCTCACATTTGGACTTGGAGCTGGGCATTGGTCTCCAGAGGATCAGTTTAGTGCTGACCACTGGGCCAGGAGTCCTTTCTTTGGTACCAAAAATCACAATGGGTAACTAACTGAAAAACATCTTGGAACGTCACCTTCTCGTATATACAGCTTAATTTGTGGGGTTTGTCTTTATTTACTGGATAGGTTTGGGGCTTTTTTTATATTGCATATAGTAACCACCTTTTGTTGCCTGTTAATGGAATCTGAATTGTGTTATATTTCAGGACATGTTGAAACACTCCTAAAATAATTTTTTAAAATGTAGTTAACATAGAAGTAGCTTAAGCCAGATCTGGTCTTATCTTTAAAGTGGGGTATTTTTTTTTTCCTGGTTAAAATGAGGTGGTATATACATTTGCCCACCTCTTTAGAGTGAAACTTGGAACATAAATGCTTTCTGCATGAAGCAACTAGGAAATATATATGAAAATAACTGAAAACTTCTGAAGTCCTTAAATGTTTGGAATGGCATGCGTGATTTAAGTGGTTTTAGATATTGGGACCAGATGTCCTGTGCTCCAGTGGTCTCCCTTTGTGCAAATGGGATTTCATGAGGGATAGCTATGCTGACTCAGGCGTTTGGCTGAGTGGGAGGGAAATCCCAGAGGGACAAAAAGTGGGATTGTTTTTCTAGTTGTAGTTCATGCTGGACAAATGGATGGGGCGGAGGTGTGGCAGGAGCAATCCCCAGCAGCCAGGATGCCCTCACATGGCCCTTGCAGCTGGCAGTGGGAAAGCAGTCTGACATCTTTTCCATCCAGAGCAAGGGGCCAACAGCAAAACCCCTGCTGGTGCCACCCAGCTCCCCTGGCTCCATGTGGGGATGATGACAACCAAAAGAAAGGTGGTTCCTTTGGTGAAAGGAACCAAAAGAGGAGAGGACTTGCCACATGCCAACCAAAGGAAGGACACGCGGGCCAAGAGGCAAAGAACATCATGACTGACAAGCAGGTGTTGCATGTACTCTCTAATAACAAGCATCCTGAAAATTCACATACCCACACCAGCCCTGGCTGTGCAGTCTGCTCACCATTGCAGGTGAATGCCAGCACAGAAGAGTCCTGTCCAGCTAGGGAGCTAAAGAAACTGCTTGTAGGTGGTTGAGTTAAATTGTGTTTGAAAAGAGAGCTGTTAGCTTCTGGAGCAGGAAAGCATTTCCGAGATGGGATGAGAAGATTAAAAGAGTGGGATTTCAGTAGTGTTTCACTATAATTGTCATTGCCTATGCCTGTATTTCACTTGATGTTTAATATTATATACATGCTGAGTAGTTGTTGTTGCTGCAGTTCACACATTTATGTCCTTTTCTTTGGAGTATCACTGTTCTCCCATCTGCTGCTCTCTGAAAGATGATTCATTTTTCATGGTACTAAAAAACTGGACAGAAAAATTAAAATTTTAACCTGATACATTAAATAGGATGGAATGAGGTATAGTTGTATAATTAACTTTCGTTTATTCTTCCCAGCCTGAAGAGGAAAAAAAATGTTCTTCTGTGTGCAAATCATGCTGCAGTGAGCATCTCCAATGAGGATGTCCTGTGAATGAAAGATTCCTTCCACACACAGAAATGAACCAGGCATTCTTAAGTTATAAACTTACTTATACATATGACATCTGCCTTTAATCACCATGAAAGCCTGAATCCTGCTTGAAGCATAGTGAGCCTTGTACAAGGGCTAGGATGTCAGTATTCTATTGTGATAACATTTACTGTACTGATTAACAGCTGTGGTGCTTTGCAGCAGAATGATAATCTGCCTTTATGTGTCTTTTTGTTGCCGTTGTGTCTCCTTCCTGTGGTTCCAGCTGGGGCTGTGGACAGAGCAGTGGAATCTCCTCTGCAAACCTCCCATGTCCATATATTTTTATGTATTATGTCTTTGTCTATCTGCAAACCAAGGTGTAAAATATTTCAAATACAATGCAAAACATTTTCAAATTAGCTACTGTTTAAATTTCTATAACAACGGGATTTGGCATCTAGTCTCATAGAACCATCTCATGCAAGTTGATGTTTTAAATGTCTTTCAAGTTTCTTGACATCAAGGAGTTTCAGTCACTAGTACTTTAGTAAATTCCAACAGTTTTTGTTTTAGTGTAGATTGTCTTAGTGGTAGATTTTCACCAAGTTTCTTGAATCTCAGGGATACTGCAAAATGGGGTATGTTTTGCTCAAGATAGTACTCCTATTCAGCATATTTTATGTAAAATGATGTTCTTTAAGCATCACTAAAAGATATCAGGTGCATGTTTGGCCCAACCTTAGTTAAGTCATTATTTGAGTGATGCTTTGGTGCAAACTAGCATTGTGGCTTGTGGCAATGTATGACTGATATCCTGGTTGTCTATTAATATCAAGCTTGTAGGGGCAGAAGTTGACTGGATTTATTTTAAAAAGTTTGATGGTAAGATAACAAACACACTTAAACATAAAAAGCTAGAAAACAAATGTCTTTCAAATGGACCCAAACAGTCATGCAGGCTCCAAACTCCTTTTGTTTTTCACTTGATATGACTGGTTTTGCCGTTTTACCCTTACCCCCAGCCCTCATTTTTCATTTCTGGTAGCAGTGTCCACCGTGGTCTGACCCATCACCAAACATCTGGAGGTTTTCCTGCAGCCCTGAGGAGTTTCTGGAACATTTGATGGTAGATTAACATAGGACTGAAGGCGGATGCATAAAATGAAGGTTTGAGAGAAAAGAGATGATAGAAAAGGCAAGAATGTGAAGAAAAATCACAAGTTGGGCTTGTTTTGACTGTCAGCCTCCTTTTATGACTCACTGCCTTCACAGCATGTACTGCCTTCATCCTTTCTGCTGTTTCTGAAGTATTTTTCCCTCACAGTTCGCAATTCCTTTCACTGCAATCAAGAACCGTGCTAAACAGTTTATAGTTTTATTCACCAGATGTATTTAATGCACAGTATTCTATTCCATAAGACCACCAGGTCTGTGCTTTCTGCTTGTTTTCTGCCCTTTCACCCTCAAAAGTCTTTGTGAAATGTGCCCACTACTGAGAACATCCTCACCAACTTGAGAACTGGAAAAATCATAGTTTCAACTTCCCTCATTCCTCATGTGCCTTTCTTGACTATATTCAAGTGCTGTCCATACTCTGAAATTTTCTTCTGTCTGAAGAGATATACATGAACTGTTATTCTTCCTTTTGATAAGGAACTGTCTCCCACTATGAAATTTACCCTTTCAGTTGTTTTGTAACTCCCTTCAATATTATCTCTAGTTTTTCACATCCTCTTCAAAATACGGACTCTAGGACTCGTCACAATATATAGGAATTAATCCTGATACTTCCACATGCTGTATAAACCTGTTTTCCTACTTCTGTCCCATGGATCCTGTATTTTATAGTTCCATTGGTCCTTTTGCCTTGGCCTTGACTTGAGCTGTTTATTACGGATTGGATCAAAATGCAGCTGAGCTAGTTTGTTTAACAAAAAAACTTCACTTCTGCTCAAAAACAGCTGCCTACAGAAGATTAAGAGAAGAGGACAAAGTTATATGATATTCTCCCTGTTCCAACCATTATGAGTTCTGTAACAGTTGTGGTTTCTGTGTATTTACTAATATTTGATGGAATTTTTTCCCCTGTGAGATTTCCCATTATCTTTACGAGCCCAAGTAAGAATTTAGCAGCACAACAACATTTGGCAAGAAGTTCCACATCTGAGCAAATTGCTTGAGGAAATACCTCAATTTAATTTGCTCTTTAAACTGGCTCCTTTCCAGCTTTGAGTGTTGCCTCTTTCTTGTTGTGGTGAGACAGATGAGCAATCATTCCCTACCTGCCTTCTCTACCCACTCATGATTTTTTAGACCTTTTCTCTGTGCTGGATGATCTGTTTTTCTAACCTGAATGATTACAGCTAGTTATCTAAGCAGGAATTCAATCCTTTTCTTTGTCCTGAGCATCTCCCAAATCTTTCTTAGTAATCATCTCCTGGGACAGAATCCCCTCGTTCTGCAGACATGATCTGCACTATTGAATGACCAAATCGGTTATACTATATTTTTATTGATTTATACCCCTTTTATTTGTTTTCTAGCCCTCTGGATTCTTAGCCCTTGCTTTGTAGTGGTTGCATGCTTTCCCATTGTTTCCCTCTAAGTTGATGAGATTTAACCTCATAGGATACTATGTTATCCCTGTGCCCTTTTCTCAGTTTTGAGCCCCTACCCTGTTCTGGCAATTTGCGCAATATTCCAAGACTTACAGAAACAAACATCTTCAAAAGCCACGCACAAAAAGTCCTGACATGCATAGCACCAAGATCTTTTTCTGATACAGGTTTTGTCTTGGTTTGTATTCCTTTTTCATTCTGCTGACACTGTTTTTGCTGTGCTGATTCATGTTTTTCTCAAGTATGTCTGTAGAAACTATCACAGCTAAAAGCTTTGACTGAGTAGGTTGGAAGTATTCCCTTTTTAACCTGCTGATGAGTCTCTTATGTCAGGCATGAGTGATTTAAGTAGAATTCTCGTCATCCTTGCAGAGCTTAATCTAATAAAATCCAGACTGATTAAATATCCTTTTTTCAGTACACTGTTGCTTCTGAGCCCCTATGAACCCATTAAAATATCTTAACACAGCTGTGCATATAGATGATCTCCAAAGAGAGAGGAAAAAACTGGACCATACCATGTAATGATACATTGCCAAACAGCATAACTCACTACAATGAGGTGATTTTGGTGCTGTGGAAGAAGAAATATGAGTGGGCATTTGAATTTTCTTAAAATATCTAAGTCTTGCAGTCACTTGTCACTGACATAGTGACAGTATCTGCTTGTTGTAGCAGAAGAAACAAAAATAACTGAAGAAGTTGTAAGATTAAGAAATTGTTGTCAAGCAGCTGTGGTTCTCAGTGAAGATAGGAGAAATGTGTTAAGAAGAAATCTTAATTATGTTGTTCAAAATACAGTTTCTTTTCTGTCCTAAGGATATTCGTTAAAGAAAAATACTGGAATATACTACTTTGGCTGTGGGATCCAGATGAAATCCAATTGCTTAGGTCATGATCATAGGCTAGGGAGTTATTGGCAGAAAGAAATGTCCTGGGCTTTGCTTTTGTTTTGTTTTTAGAAATGATAGGGCTTGAAGAGCTTGTTTCAAATACTTGTGTTGTTATCACATATTAGCTGTTAAGTGTCAGTGCTGTGTTTTTGGAATTATGCAAGACACGTTAAAAAAATTATCTCTGACCAGAAGAGCTTACAGATGTTGTGCTTTTAAAGAGTTTTATGTTGTCAGTAATTTCTTCTTGCCGTTGACTTGTCACTTTGTTCTGTAGTAACTTCTAACATCCTGCATAGATATTCATCAGGTACATCAAAGGGATTTTGATATCTGTAGTGTTGACTGATAGACACCAATTAAGCACCTGGCCATTTGACAGTGTATTGAAGAAGTCATCCAATGAGCAGGTGATTATTTCTATAATTTTCTTTTGTCTCTTGGCAACCTTAAACTCTAGCTCATCTAAGCTTTAAGTCAGCACTGTTGCATAAGGAGGCAGTCCAGTCTTTGTCCTTGACAACTAATGTGTTTCTGTGGCCAAGCAGTAAACCCAAGCAGACAACCAGTATGGTTAAAATTATTTATTTTAATGCACAGTCATAGAAACACTCTAGCAGGTGCAGAAGGAAGAGGCTGCTGTGGTGAGTGGAAGGCAAGAATGAAGTCTAATTGGGAGAGCATGAAAAAGTGATGAATGTGAATTTGTATCTTTGACAGCATGAGCCAGGTCAAAAATAGCTTCTGGAAAGCTTACTCCTTTTCTTTCATTTGTTTATAGTAAAATTTTAAAACACTGTCTCTCTACAGGGAGAGCCTGAAAATTGTCTCTCCAGTTTTGAGAACACAGTTCCTTGGGCAATGTTCAGAGTGGGTGATAAATGCAGAAAAGAGGGGAGGAGATTGATTTAGCTCTATAGGGATATTTCATTCAAACAGAAGAATCATTAAAAGTAATGACAGAGGAGATAGGTCCTAGATTCTTTTACTGTTTCCTGTGTCTCTTACTAGCAGTTTAGTTCTGCACTGTTTTCTTTATATGTATATTCTTGGTGGGTTTCTGTATCATTTATCAAGTGAATCGACAGACACTGACATTAAAGAGAGGAAGATGCAATCTCTTGGTATTGGCAGGGGCAAGTCATAAAGCTGTTTTGGTCTCCAACAAAAGGCACTTGATGTCTCTCCTGATCTTCAATGGCTTAACACTTTTTTTTTAACTACAGCCAGCCATTTATTGCCAGCATCTTACACCTCCACTTTCAATCTGCTGTGAGTTCACTCAATGTCTTGTCTGCTTTCCTCTAAGGCCAAAATTCGCTCATTCTTCCTGCAAGGAGAAGCTTTGTCAGCCCCTCCCCAGCTAGAAACTTAAGTTTGAGACTAAAACTTCACTTCCTGACAAAGGAAATATATAGATAGTGGACTTTGGTTATCTAAAATCACCTGTCTGAATAACTGTATGCTCTATATTTTGACATATGCAGATCTAAGTGTTTCCTAATGGTGAGAGTATGGTACTTTGAAGAACTTTTTTTTCTGTGTTGTGTTTTGGGTTGCTTATACTTGAACGATACCCTAGAATATGTGAAGAGAAGACAAAGCAGAGGTACACTTTTATCAAAACCTGCCTAAGTCAATAATTATATGATTTCTAGAGCTTCATATGGTGAATCATAATTTGAATGGTAAGATCATACTTAACTGATTTATTGTGCCAAATCACTAGTCACATGTAAGCCATTTAATAAAAACTAAATACATGAAATAATTGTTTTGCAGGGAGTACAGACATCTTCCCACCCATATGGAAACTATATGCAATCAACTCCAAATCTCAGATGGCCAAACAGTGTAAAACAGCGAGTAGCAGAACTGCAGCATTTGATTTATGGGCAGCTGAGCACTGCAGGCAGCAAGGACTCCTCCTTAGCTTGGCAGCGCCTGTTGTTTTTACTAAAATGACTATTCCTGCAGAGATCTACTACCATTAAAGGATCTGAGCCAGTTTCACATACCCATGAGGTTCTCCTTTGGTGCCATTGTCACTTTTAGCAGTTAGAATGTTCTTGCCTATGTCTGGACAGTGGGAAAGTTAATATGCAGTGTGCCAAATCACAAACCACAAACAGTGAAGCCCAGGTAAAACATAAAAAATCAAATAGGGCGACATTGGAAAGGTGCTTATTCCACATCTCTTTTCCCACCTAAGTTATCAATAAAAGGAACTGTTACTAAATAGGCTGGTCCAGGAGCATGGGGCAGCAAATTACGCAAGGGCTTGTGAGTTTCCACTGATTCTTCTGCTGGTTTTACTTGCAGATGGGTTTTGGAGTTGTTTTTAGTTTTGGTTTCCCAAAAAAAATTCTTCACTTGTATAAAGCTGTGTGGTTCCCATTCCAAGAAGTTCTGTTTAACTCATGCAGCCTCTGAAGGAATTAAACATGTTTTGCTTCCTGAAGAGAAAGCCACTAGAATATTAACATGCTGAGGTAGTCTCTCAAGATTTATCTCCTCCTTCCTCCTGGATTTTAAAGAAAATAAATCCTACTTGGTTGAAGTTGATTTTTGCTTTAATGTTTTTAATGACAAGTTGAGGACACTGGGCTGGAAGCACAGGGGTTACAGTGCTCGGTTCTCTTCTAAGTTTTGTCAGGGACACGTGTTAATTCAACTAAACTCTGAACCTCCTCTACCTCCCAAACTCGCTCTTTTTCCTATTGAGAAAAATAAGTCTAATGATACATATGGCTTTAGATTCTTACAGGTTTTTTTAATATTGAAAATAATGCTTCTCACAGAATTCCAAAACATTTTTTCTTGGATTATTGCACTTCCTCCTAATTCCTGTAGATCCTATAAATACGATTTTAAATAAGATTTTGAAGCATAATGTCATGTTCAGTGTTTAAACCCCCCAGAATGTATTTGTACTTTCTTCACTATTATCCCATCTGCCAAAATTCAGACCTTTTGCAAAAATCAGCAAATTGACATCAGTTTATTTATCCTTAGGGACATCAAACTACTACACTGCATAAGTTCTAAAAATAAATAACTAAAGGGGGTGGAGGGAAGAGATGGCAAACAACAAAAATCTGTCACAAAGTCGCCCTGATTTCTGGAGAGTGCATGATTTTAGCATTAAAATGTCCAAACAATGCAACTGAGAAGTAAGTGTTTGAACTTGGGCCCTTTTAGCTGGCTCTACATTAAGCAGCATTAATGTTTTTATACAGTCTTTGGAAAGCTCAGAATTGACCTGTTTTTATTATTTTTATTGGCTCCCTTGATGATAGACAAATGGGGCTAACTTGAGGCCAACCTAACCAGCAGGAAATTTGGGTCATGGTTAGTTACATTTTTAAAACTCGTGTTCTAGGGCTGTTCAATCAGAGTAATTGATTGATTGTTAGGTGGTGCAGGGAGCCCCTAAATCACTGGAGGTGGCCAGATAATGACAATCTGCCAGTGGATTTTGTTTGAGGCAAATTTCCCAGCTCCCTGTGGAGCCCTGCTCTGCAGTGAGGTTGTGAGTCCCTTTGTTTTTTTCATGCACAGTCCAGTTCAACTGGCCTGTTTGGACAAAATAGCCTCTGAAACTTGGAAGTTCCATTTGAAGTCCTCTGTAGTGCCATTTCCCAAGAGATAAGGGGAGAAACATTCCAGAAAAGTTCATACCCCAGAAAGACCCTACGTGCATTCTGAAGTTAATGGTTTATTACAGCTCCTTAATTTTTTTTTCCTCTTTCATTTTTACTTTGAAGATAAGAGGTGGCAATTGTTACTTGAAGTTGTTGAGTTTTAGCCTGTCCTACAGTAAATCACCCTGGAAGTTTAGACATTATTTTTTTTAACCATGTATGTTTGAAAGTTTGCCAAAGATGCTGTACATGTGTACTTGCAGGAGCGACAATCCTCAGGCAGGAGCTGCTCACTCTACTGTTCTTTACAACCATGGGCATCCTCAGTGCTCCATGCCTGTGGCTAATCTGTGCATGCAAAATACAGCTTTTTCAAGAGCTCATCTTGGGTTGTGTAGCAGCATGCCATGCATTTAGAGATGGAGTGACGTAGAGTTTGTGGATTGAGAAGGGAGGAGGGGTATAGATGATGTGCCAGTAGATAGTAGATGATGTTCAATAATACCTGGCATAGGTCATGCCTCTTCATAAAAATCAATTCAGGTTAATATAGACTGAAGTTCGTCATCTATTCCGGCATAACTCCACGTGTAGGTTTTGTCGCCCAGATTTTGTCATCATTTCGTGCCGTATCACAACAAGGTTTACCTTGAATTCTTAGATTTCTAGGGCTGATTAAGCTTTTGTTCATTGCAGATGGCTTCCTTATGATAGGTGCATACCTCTGAATTCCTTGAAGCTTTGTCTTTTTCCATCTTAGGATCTGAAAGAATCTATATGGGTATCAAGATGATAATTTATTTTTGTCACTTTTTCAAAAGAGAAGAGGTAATATGGAATTAAGGCAGGGCTCTGTTGAAATCCAGGAATCAAGCAGCCTTGTTTTGAGGATGGCCCAGCTACCAGCACATGCCAAACCACTGCCAAACACCATAGATTTGCTTCCTGGGTGGAGCAGTGCTTGGATTTACTGTGTATGTGATTTAGCACTCCCTGCCCGAACACAGAGAGTAACATCTGACCACACTGAAATCCCAGGAAAGAAGAGTCCATGGCAAAACTTGTATGACAAGAGCAGGGTGGGGTACAAAAGTCCACAGAAGCGTTAGTTTCTAATAGCACAGCCTGGAAAAAAGTTTCTTGGAGCTTAAGTAATTCATGCTTTCTTAATGATTATGATCTGTGGTGGATCAGTGTAGGTATGAAAATGACAGTTTCTGAGATGCTTGTTAGTGTTTCTGAGGCTGACAAAAAACAATTAAAAATACAACTAGACCACCTGAAATCTTGTATAGAGTACACCAGGAGACAAAGCGTTCAGTTTCTGTGTTCCTAAAGCCATTGTATGGTTTTGCTATTGTATAAACTTCTGTCTCTTCCTAGTATGTTTGACTTGTAATTTATTTATTTATTATGAATCAATTTAAAGGGTATATTATTGGCTGTGGAGCCTATTTACCACAACTAGTCTGTGTGAAGTTACTGTAGTAACAACCGAGAATAAATGTCTGCAGACTTGACTCTTCAGAATACAAGAGATTTGATGTTTCATTGTACACTGTGAACTGACCCATAGGTTTTCACAGGGGAATCTTGTAGGTGATCACAGGACAAGGGGCAAGGTACTGGTGTTGCAGGAGACCTCCTGGATGGACCTGAGCAATTGCTACCAGCAGGAGAGAAAGACTGTTCTGCTTCCCTCCCATACTTCCCTCCCCATCCCAGAGCGGAGTGTTCCTCCTGTTTGCCTTGCAGTGTTCCCACCTCTCACCTGGTCCTGCTGCTGAGTTCCCAGCTAAGCCAAAGCAGAAAATCAGCATGTAGAAGTTTCATCCATAGGTGTTTGTGGGCAGTGAGGGTGGCAGTTTGATGGTACAATTAGTCACTGGCCTGTTCTGAGTGGCAGAGACCTGCACAATGGATCTAAATGCCAGCCCTAGTGCTGCCTGATGTGGATGTCAGCAAGTCGATGGAATCTGAGCTTTGAACCCCATGCTTATGTACAAAATCAGACCTGAGGATGAAGCCTATAATTTAGAGGAATTGTTTGACTTTGTGCTTTGTACCATTTTTACCCATACCAAGGGATGGATGCGCTCATCTTCTCAACATACTGGTACTTGGAGAAGAACTAATCATAAGGCTTTTCAAGTGCTAAAATGCTGCTGTCATGAATCCCTAAGAAAAAAACTGTAGACAATTAATAAATTCACTGTCTGAGCAGCAAATAAATCACATCACCATCTACTGACTACTGAGAGTATGAATATTGAATGATGTGCCACAGGAGTGTGTCTGGTCCTAACTTACAAACACTATGGAGGCAATCTGACACAACCTTCCTTCTGTTTTTCAGACTATTGGCGAGTCAGAAATGCCCAGTGTTTTGAACCAGTTATTGCCAATGATCAAGTCTTACAACGAAAGGACAAAAGATGATTATGCCTGTGAAGACTTTCTTGTTTTGCTGATATACATCTATTCTATGGTTGGAGAAATCAAATGTGAAAAAGAGCTCGACACAGCTGAAGAAAAGGTGAAAAGGGCCCTTGTCAAGGCAATTTGTGATGAGCCAGAGCTGTCTCCTTTGTTGCAGAAAATTACAGGTAAGATTCTGCTTTTGTGGTGAGATGTTGGATGTCTGGGAACGTGTGAACTGGGAGAAGTGTATAAAAATGTCTTCACTTGTCTGTGGTGCTAAGAGTACATGAGTAAGCACACGGATTTCCTGTAGATTTGTTCCATCTCCTGTGTTCATATATGCCAAATGCTGACAGGCTGTCCTTGAAGAGTGCTGAGTCTGATGAAAGCTCTACAAGTTGTTCTTTTTGTTAAAGGTTTGCTAAGTTTGTGTGTTTTCATAAGGTAATCTTTTCCACAATTTCTTTCATTGATTGGTGTAAAGTTGACCCTGGGAAGTCAGAATTAATCCTGGAAACATGTTCAGTGAACCACAGTTGCTTTGTGAATACGAGGAGCTGGCTTGTCTGGCATAAAAGAAGAAATGTGTCTAAAACCAACATTGAGCATTTTGCTGAAACAACATGAACATTAGCCTTTAAAAATAGCATGGTAAGCCTTTTTTTTAGATGAGCACTCATAGAGTAGGAAAGCCCTAACCTCTTGTTGCCAGTATCACATTTTAGAAAAAAAAAAAAAAACCTGCTAAAAACTTAATTTTAAATTAGTGAGCTGTGGCTCAGGGGTGGCCTAGCATGGCAGAGGGGATCTCACTTTCTGCGATCAGTTTTCTCAGTAATATTGAGACCAGGTCATCATAGAGGTGGAGAGCATAAATCAAGATGTTGAGAGGAGCTTACAATTGAAAGAATGGGCCTAAGTGGGGAGTCTCAAGGGAAGTGGAATAATACTGCTATTGGTTATTCTGGTACTATTCCCTATGGACACTTCTAATTCAAAGTACAGGTGTGGTCTCACTGGTCTACTGTTGCTTTGAGTGTAAAATACTGTAATAGTTAAAGGACTTAGGGTAGGAATGGGTCACTCAGTCATATTTGCACTGTGGTTTATTTTAATACTCCTGGCCACAGTGCCCACAGAGTTCCAGGCTTCTTGTAGGCTTTTGCCTTCCTGTTTTTCAATATGTACTGCACATCTTGTCCACCAAATGATGCTTCCCTCAGAACTTCAGTGGTGTCTTCTAGTGAATGGGATGTAGTAATTTCTAAATCTCTGTTTTCATTATTTTCCCCTTTCTTCAATAATCAAAGAAGTTTTAAATCACAGTTTTGTCAGTTTCTCTTCATTATGCTTAAAGTAAGTATGTGAAGATTTAAGTCTCTAAAACTTCAGCCAAGTACCAAAGAGAAGCTGAGAAGAAACCACTACAGATAGTTTTAGACCAAGCCCATCATTATTATGTGATGAAATTATTTGCATAACACAAAGCCAGAGTCTTTGCATCCTTACATTTCTCTATCTGTGTTTTAGCACAACCATGTCTGTGCAATCTGCACAAGTAGGTGACAGTATTGCATACTTTTTGCATACTCATTGCTTGATACTTTTTTGGTTCTTCAGCATTTTTTGGTTTTACATCTTATTTATTTTGAGTTATTCATGGGAGAGGGCAAAGGAAAATAACATCTATTGTCATAACCAGAAATAAACATCATGTTGGCAGCAAAGTATCACATGAAATTTCTAGGAATACTCCATAGGTCATTTTCAAGCCTTTATTTATCCAGCCATTTCCTTTGTCAGAGCTAGTGGAATTTGCTGAATTTGCAATTTGCTGTATTTGCAGTACAGTGGAATTGGGAAGACTTAAAACTTGACCAGCCTGAGACCTACTCCTTGATCTCTATTTTGCCAGGCTTGTGTTCTACAAGCCGTCTGAACCTTAGGTAGCTTGCTTGCCCTCTGAACCTTACATAGCTTTCTTGCAACTTGGGAGGCAAAGCAAGTCAGAACTGACGGGCCATCCACAAGCTTTCCTTCAGAGGCACAGCAGGACTCTCTTTGTAGCAGGGTTGAAAGTCAGGGACTAGAGAGCAGTGATGTTTTCTCCTTTTTGTACAGTTGTAGATATAGTGCCGAGATATATTCTGCTACCAGCAGAACATCTATGAACTACAGATTGACTATTCCTTTTAGCAGATGCAGGTTGGCATATTTTCACAAAGTCAACATAGCTCTGCAACAGCCACAAGTCTGGACAGATCGTGTTCCAGACCTACAGTGTTCTGCCCTCATTTTACTTTTAAGTCAGAAACAAAAAAACCTTTTTTTTTGTTCTCAAGGGGCCACAACAGTTAACTAGACTAAAATAAATTTCAGTGATGCTTAGAATTATTAATTCACAATCAGAACAAAGTAAAATGCTCATGGTCTTTTATTTTCACCTTACTGTCAAAGTAAGTAATAGGAAAAATGTCAAATGAGATGCATCAGGAGAGAAAACTGTGCCAGTTATTGGGTGGATTTGAGAGACACTGCCTGCTGGCTCATTCCTCACCTCCATGGTGAAGTTTCAAACCCTGCTGGCAATCCTTGATTGGACAGCTTGAGTTATAGCAAGAGATAGCAAAATGTACTGTTGCCTGTAAAAAACGGCACACAGAAGTTATAATAGGTAGGCTGCAAATCCGAGCACTTCAAAGTTGAGAAATGCCAGTAAATAATTTTCCCATGTAGCCATCATTTGACTCCTGTGTGCATTGTAGCACAATCCTCAATCTCATGATTATATAGTATTTTCTACGAGCCGTGGCTGCATTCACTGCATGGACTGAACCCCACAGAGAACTAGAACAATGTAGCTTCAGTTATTCTTCACATGAGGAAGAGGTACTAATAAAGTAAGTGAGACTCATAATATTCAGCAAGTAACTTTCTCTGGCTCTCAGTTTGCAGTTGATGAAGTGGACTGGTGCTCTCAGCTTTGTGACTCATTTTGGAACTTGAAGCAGAAAGTCATTAAATTACATTTTGAGGTATTAGTGATTACATATCTTTCAACAGAGGGGACTTTGTGCTCTGCTTCCTGATGCACCTGGTGCCTGATGTTTTTAGCTTGGGCCCAACACTGTACTAAGGGTTTGTGGTTGATTTAAATTGAAATTTAAATTAAAACTCATATCTTAGCTGTGACTCTGAACTGCTGCCTCAGCCTTCTGCTTTCTTCTTTTCTGCAAAGCATGGAAGTTGTGCAGTGTTAACAAGTATACATTTTTCTTAGTTTTATTTGTTGTTCCCATAGAGTCACTTGAGAAACACAAAGCAAAACCTTTTAAAAGCTTTAGAAGACTTGTCTTTTGAGATCAAATTATCAGTCAAAGTATTAGTCAGGTTTATATGAGTTATCTTTTATTCCTGTTATACTTGTTAAATGTAAACTTATTGATGCTTGCCTGACTCCATGCCTATAGGAAATCTCCAGTTACGTGACTGCCTCACAGAGCTAGTGCAAATCTCCCCCAAAAGAGGCAGCCCACAGGTGCACAGGGGATATTTGTGCTATTTGGTGTTACCTAGTGAAACTAGACTGGTATTTGCAGCAGTGCAAAGACAGCAATTGTCATAGACAGGGCCTGTCTGTCCCATTGGGCGCGCTAGGTTTCCCTAAGGCGCTTCAGGTTGCAGCCCTCTGCAGAATACGTTAAAGATGCAGCACTTGCACAAGCTTATATTGTGTTAGAAGCACAAGCCCTTCCAATTTCCTGGCTGTTGAGTGTTAGGATACTCAACCTTGCTATTGCCTGAACATATGTTTTCCCAAATATTTGTACAATAGCATTCTGCATTTATGTAACACCTTGTTTCATTGAAGCACTAAAAAATATCCTGGAACTGTGAAGTAAAATGAAAATGGAGTGCATTAATCACACACTGAGTTTTAAGAAACACAAAACTAATTTTTGCATGCATAATAATATAAAAGTGTATTAGCAGTGTCTTGTTTGATGGAACTGTTAAATAATAAGTGTAGTGCTAGAATATCCTAATGCTCTAGGTAATAAAATTGAATGTAACAGTTCCAAGATTTCTCCTGGGTGTAATTTATCTCAAACATATGTTCTCCATCACTGATTCCAGCAGAATGTTACAAATTGGAGGGGAAAAAGAATAGACCAGAGCATAATGGAAAATGATGCTTTTCCCAGAATGCTAGGTTTGGGAGCTTTAGGGGTGGGACTCTTTGGCAGCTGTTTGAAAATAAACCCGCTGCAAAATAGCATATTTATTTTATCATCTTATCTGTTCATCTAGTTTTCTAAATGTCTGTGTAGATCTGTGCGCAAATGCAAACGTCTGCAAAAGTAATGCTAATAGAGCCACAAAGCAATAAAGGTCTATTTTTTCAGCTGTGCCAATCTCTTTTTCATCTACAAGTCTCTGTGGGAGCTTTGTAGAGCAGATCTGCCTTCCATGGTGTGCACTGAGGACTCCCAGCCCAGCCCCAGCACCGGCAGCTGGCTGTGCTGCCCATGTGCAGTAACTTTCGCCTGGTAGGGCTGTATCAGTTGCATCCTCCTGAGCACAGGTGTAATAGGAATAAAATTCCTCTTTTGTGCCAGGAACTGCTGGAATTTTTAATCACAAATTTGATTTCTGGACCTTTCTCTTGCTTTTTCTAAATTCTGTGTGTTATATAATGGGGGGGGGGGGGGGGGGAAGCAAACTGAGAAATCTTTAAGTAAAGACCAAAATGGAAACACAGAGTTCTTTAATGTCTAGAGTCTTGCAAATACAAGCTGTCTGAAGTCTGTACTGTACCCTTTTTGACCTGTGTAAAAATCTAGGGACTGGGAATTGTAAGTCTCTTTATCTTTTATTTGTCTGGAGATACATCTGAATCTTTGGTTGTGGGAGGAGTAAGAGTATTTCTTACTCTTTTCTCATAAATTTGGGTTAAATTTGCAAGAACAAAATACAGGTGATGGGCCAGGGGAGGATTCCTTGCCCATGGCAGAGGGGCTGGAACTACAGGGTCCCTTCCAACTGAAATCTCTCTGTGATTCTGAGAGTCTGTGGAGTGTAGGCATTGCCATATTGGATTAGACACTTCTCAACTGATTCTGCTTGTCCTCAGCACATGATTTTTTGGGGAAGATGTTTCATATTAATGAAGTTACATGCTAATGCCAGTATGGCCTAAGTATCATTAATCCTAAAGTCACTCCTGGTTTTGCAGTAAATGTTTGCATTCCTAGACAGGGACAGCCAGTTCTCTCAGAGGACAGACATACACACATTTATTTGGTTGTGGTCTTCACTGCTGGTTTGGAGCAACAATTTCCCAAACCTGGCTATATTATGGGTGGGTGGGTAGGTAGGTATGAAATTGGCTGAAGTTATACTGTATCCTCTTTAGACTAAATGTGCCACTTGTTTTGTGTAGGAGAGTTTTCCCAGCTTCACAGTAGAGGTATAGCTCAGGTATCTGGTAGTGATTTTTTTATTCATCCAGAAAAATAAACCATTGTTTAAAACATAAAATCCAAGAGTGAATTCTGAGTGATTTTAAAGTTTCCATGCTTTTACAGAAAACAAATGTTTTCTGTAAAGTTAATAAAGTTTGCATTAGTCCATTGGAATGCTAGCCCATCCCCTTCCTTGCATCCTAGCTTATTTCCAAGTAATCTGTGAATTTTGCAGCAGAACTGATGGGAAAAAATAGTTACGACTTGAAAAAAAATTGAAACATATTAATGGCAACAAGTAAACAAATTAGAGAAAGGGTTAATCTGGTGTTTCTATGTAGTGTAGGTATTAATTTTGGGAACTATAACTGGCTGTATTTATCCAAAATAAAATAAAAAAATCTGCAACCAAGTCATTGCTTGCTGTCATTTAGGGAAATACAGAAAAACTTAATCTTGTCCTTTCTGAGTTTGCAAAGATTACATAATTCAAGAAATTAAAAGATCTTTGTTTTGAATGTTTAGAGAAGTCTTACTGAGCTGTGCTGTCTGCCAGCCTTCTCAAGACCTTCCATTTTTCCCATTCACACTTCAGGAGCTTTGCATTTGCATTATCTGCACAAAAAACCAAGAGCCATGTGTAAGCAATGTTGGATCCTTCTGGGGTGTTCCTGCATGTCTGGGTAGAGGACTGAGGTTTAAAAATTGATCCATGATTCTAGGTGTGTGGAAATTGGTGCCAGTAGATGTAGTAAATAAGCATCTGCTCCCCACCAAAACAAAGGTTTCTAAGTGTTGTGGTTTAACCCCTGCCAGCCCCATGCAGCCCCTGCTCACTCACTCCTCCCCTGTGGGATGGGGAAGAGAATCAGAAGACTAAAAGGGAGAAAACTTGTGGGTTGACATAAAGACAGTTTAATAGGCAAAGCAATAGCTGTGTGCACAAGAAAAGCAAACCAAGGAATTAATTCACCACTTCCCATGGGCAGCCATCCCCAGAAAAGCTGGGTCCATGATCTGTAATAATGACTTGGGAAGAAAAATGCCATCCTTCCAAATGTCTCAGCCCTCCCTTCCTCCTTCTTCCCCCAACTGTATATGCTGAGCATGACTCCATATGGTCTGAAATATCCCTTTGGTCAGTTGGGGTCAGCTGTCCTGGCTGTGTCCCCCTCCCAGCTCCTTGTGCACCCCAAGACTCCTGCTGGGGTGAGGTGAGGAGCAGAAAAGGCCTTGAATTCTGTGTAAGCACTGCTCATCAATAACTAAAATATCCATCTGTTATCAACCTTATTTTCAGCACGAATTCAAAGCAGACTCATACCAAATATGAAAATGATGAAAATTAACTGTATCTCACTCCAAACCAGCACAATAAGCTAAACAGTTCATGTTAAAATTTCACAAGGGTTACAGAGGGTGAGAGGATACCTTAACACATCAAATAGCTAAACATTTTGAAGATCCAAATAGGCTTCTCTCAGAAATACTGGTTAGCTTCTTCTAGTCCTTGAATATGTAGAGTCATATTCCTGCCTAATGTTAGTGGGACAGCTTTGCATTCTGGTTTGAAATGGGAAGACCTCTTTCCACCAGGTTAGTCTGTCTATGTGCATGATTGTAGGCTGCATTGTTTGGGTAATCTCTGTTCTGTTTCCTGCAAGTCCTGTAGCTCTGTAGTGAAGACAAATGCCAGAAATGTCACAGAGTATGATCTGTGTAGAGTTATCTATACATATCTGCTGTGATAGAGAGAGGAGCTGCAAATGCTGGTGTGCTGTGGCTGTGCAAACATCAGGCAACCATGCAGGCATTAATACTGCAGCTAGAGAAAATCCAGATAATTTTCTTCCCAATTCTGAAGTGAAAGTTGGATGTTCAGGAAGCTTCTTTTCCTGTTGCCCCAGCTGATTTTATAGACACCTAAAATACCCCTCTTGGACTGTGTGTAAAATGACCTCCTGATATCTCTATTTCTCAGTGTGTTTTGGACATGATCCAGGGGATAGCACTTGTGGTCCAGCAGTCCCAGATGGTGGTGGATCTGACATTCACCCTGCCAGGAGCACTGGGAAGACATGAGCAAAGCTGCTCCCTGCCAGCTGAGGGGGGTGCTTAGGGAGCGCCTGCACTTTAATTAATCCTGAGATGCTGCAGTGCCACTGCTGCCCTTCAGCCCTTTGCTTCATGGTAACAGAGCCGTTGAGCAAAAACAGGTCACTTCACATATCCCAAGATATTGATCTGATTTACACGACAGTCAGAAGGATTTATGGGGATTTTTGTGATCTCTGCAAAAACAAGGAGAAATTGGGTATGCATTGAAGCAATGACCTGCTCTGCTTTAGCTGATGCACATATCCTAAATTTTGTCATCTCTTCTTAGGATCCCTGAGCTCTCCGAGACCACAGTACCTTTCTGTTGTGACCTTTCTAAAGGGTTTTCCCATTTCTGTTCAAAATCTGTGGATTGCAATTGGAAGATGAGTGAGCCAAATCATCTGAGCCAAATCAATTGCAGGCTTTTGCTTGGGTGGATTCCTGGCCTATTTTTCAGCTGGGAAACATGGAAGGGTTTCTAGTGAATTGTTTGAAAGACACATTGCAGTAGTTTTCTGGATTAATTTATATCTAAATTTATATCTATTTGCATAGGCATATTTTTTATAGATTTAAAAATTTCAGGTGTAACTTAAATATCATTCTTAAAAAGCTATGGTCGTAAACATGAGAAAATCTGATTGCTTTCTACACATGCAGGTAAATTTTGTTTGGATTTCATGCTGTACATTAAAATCTATGATAGATGACAATCCTAATGGAAGGCCAGTGGCATTGGGGATTTTTTTTCTTAACCTTTCATATGTTGTCTGTTTATTTTGTCTTCAACACCTGCTCTCAGTTTGTTCCAAACTGGATAGTAATTTTCATTGATGTGTTTATAACATGAAGTCTTTTTTTCTGTTTTTAACATGAGACATATGCCTGCAGCTCTGCAGGCCACTGTCTCACTGCCAACTTAGCAGACAGCCAACTGCAACAGGAAACTGATACCCTGCAATTTTCATTAATGATTTATATTCTTTTTCAGCATGCAATTTCAATAGCATGTAGAAGATGCTTCTAATATCAAATATATCTTTGCTTCAAGCATAAAATGAAAACTGAAGCATCTTCAGAATTATGCAACTTTTTAGAAAGTACTTTTGTATGTTCGTGGCATGGTTAAATAATTTTTTTCTTCTTTTCATACAATTTGCTTCCTTGTCAAACCTTCAAGTTTTAATGTCATGTTGTAAAATTATGAGTTAATTCTTGCTGTTTTGCAGAGCCTGGGAAACCAAAAACTGTGAAGTATTAAATAACTGTCAAAACAAAAAGAAAGATTTATTAGTCATCACCCATATGACAGAAAACTAGTGATATTGTTTAGGGTGTTTTTCTTTTGTATACAGACACAAATGTTAAGGTATTTGCTGTAGACTGCAAAATTTTGCTTGGTTCATTAGAGTACTTTCTTATAAGAATTTCTAAGTATTCTATTCTAATTTTTGTGAATTTTCTATCTGTTTTAAATGCACGATATGTGCTGGAGCTGATGGCACAAGGACAGACAGTATTGCCTCTGCAGAGGCAAGGAGGGATAAATTGCCATCTTTAGATATTTCTAATTATTTTATTCAGCTCATTGGTGGTGGCAATTTTCTTGAAACCATGAGATTTTATCAGGTGAATGCTGTTCTTTGAATTTTGGACAGTCAGTCTAATCTCCACATATTTTAATGATAATGCAATATGTTGAAATCCAGCATTCAAGGAGTCAAGCCCCCACATAAAATGGAGTTACACAGTTCTCTGATATCACAGTATTAAACCAAAGAAACCTTTCTGAATAATGGACAATAATCAAGCAATCTTTTATCTTGCAACACCATTGCTGTGTTGGTCATCTTACCATCTCAATAGAAGAACCAGGGCTAGAAAAATCACATTTAAAAGAATTTCTAGAATTTAATAAATAGCTCAGGGATTTATGGCTTAAACATGCAGTTCACTCAGCATACCCTGATTTTCCTCTCTTCCTCTCCAGATTTTGAAGACTCATGAATTTTGGCTCTAGACATCTGTTCAACTCCTCATTTTAGTCAAGATAATTTACTTTCTTACATGCTTTCACATATACACAATATTTTAAGTGTTGGGTTCTGCTTCTGTATAAATTTGTGTGAAAACATATATTGCTCCTCATCTTTGCAATGGTCCTAAGATCAAGTTTAAGGGGTGGATCAAACTGTTTTGGTGTTGTTGTCTGTGAATCAATTCTGACTTAAGGGGATAAGCAAGATTAAATATTTTCATTGATCTTGCCTAATGAAACGTTTTTCCTACATAAAAATTAAATACCTTCTTTAGAAATATTGTAGTGCTACTACAATTTGCATTTTCAATAATGTCCAAATATTGTCCTGTATTACAGAAATTCAAAAACTCTACCTTGTTAAATCAGTACTTTCTCACAAATCTCTTCATGTGTACTCAAGCTCAAGTAAGAAAGAACTAAGAAGCAGATCTTTCATGGTCTTGAATTTTAAATCAACATGGAGAAGGCACTCTTATAGTCCTTTCTCCCTATTTGTTCTTGTTTAGTTTTAAATTTTATAGTTGAGTAAATGTCACCTCTGGTGGTTAAGGTTCAGGTCAAGTTACATTTTGCTGTGACCCTTCTGCTCCCTTTTGCAGACACTGGGACTGTGGTCTGTCAAGACAGGAAAGCTCAGAGATCATAGCCTAAGGTTTTTTTTACCCATTCCCCTTTCACAGATATCATTTTGTCAGGCAAGGAAAGTAATGTTTGTAAAATTGGATTGAGGAAGCTTTCTTAATTGAGAGTTTGGTGTAAATAACAGAATTTTAAAAAGACAAATGCATCACTAAGGCTGGTTTAGTACCAGATGTCTCATTCTCTCTTACTTTCCCACTTTATTCATTAAAATAAACATTCTGGAAGTAGTTGCCTGGTGAGAGATGGCAACAGCCAGTCACAACCGATTAGACAAATTTACCAAGGGAAAAACAATATAAATAAGGAACTTGACTTGCCTGGGTTTGTGTTAAAGTGGGGAATGTGTGGATATAATGTGTGAGTGTTCCTTGTTGATTCAAATCTCCTTCAGGCTTTTGTTTCTGGTGCTGTCTGTGCATATTTGTTCTACCGATCTGTGTACACCATGTGTATTGATGTAGCCACCAAGAGCTTAAAAAAATAACAGAGATAGAATTAGAATTATAAGACAGTCTTTGGAGATTGTTTATAGCCACAGAGAGGTGCTGCTGCCAGTTCACCAAGCTGCGCTTCCTAGATGACATCTTCTTTCCCAGGCTGTTACTGAATATCAGCATGTCTGTACCAGAAGGCTCCCCAGAGATATGCCGGGATCCCAGAGAGAATTCTGACTCTCTTCTCTTAAAATGTTGAGCAATTGGAGAATATATAGAAATGGCAGAAGCAGTCTTGGGTTATCTTAAAGGAGATATCTTGTGTTATCTTTATTAGACTGGAGGGTGCAAAAGAGAAAAGCCTAACAAAAATTTGGAAAAAGCCATGCCTCCAATCACCTTGCCTAATAGCAGGTGAAACCTGGGAGTCAGAGGAAGTGAAACAAATTCTTCAGTTTCTTCATCTTTTGTAACTTCCTGTCATCTTCTCCATACTCTGCTCACGTTCCTGAAAACCCTGTGCACTAAGAAGAGATGGCAGAAGAAGTAGTAGGGGCTAATTGTTTGCTTCTGCATCTTAATGTTGTTCATGCTGTGGAACTGTAATTCTGGCGTTTGTTAACTTTTGAGCACTTGTCTTCACAAGCTCACTGTTGTTCTTTTGATGCTTTCAACATAATTTCTGAAGTAAGCAAACAAAATTCGTAAAAGCTAAAACAACATTTTGACTGCAGAGAATGATGTTTTACTGGCGAGTTCAAATAATTTGTCTGCACATCATAGCTGTCTGCTGCTTGAACTAGTGAAGTGATCAATGCAATAGCAGGTTATTTTCCTTGTCTTCCAAATGGACCAAATGTTTACCAGCAGGTAAACATACCACCTAGGCTTTGCAGGGATTTGACAGTAACATAGTCCTGAGGTTTACAAAGAATTAATTCAATTTGCAATTTGCTGCCTATATTCTTTTAGCTTCTTCCGTGGCTTCATGCCACAACTCTTTTCCTCCACCATCCATCTCATATTCTTCCCTGTCCATCTGTTTTTACATCTGCCCCCATTTCCAGCCTGCTGCCTCTGTCTCTCCACCACCCACATTATCTAGCCCTTAGCTCGTTGTTGCACTTGCTTTTTTGTTTACCTTCTCCTAAAGTTTGCCATTGCACTCCCACCTGCAGGCTGTCTTGTACCTTTGCTGCATTCATATAGGTGAAGTATCTTCTTAGTCTTTGTTATTCCTAATTTCAGGTCAGGCATTTATTGTGAAGAGACTTCAGTGACCAGTTGCTATCTGCAAGTGAAAATGCCATGTTCTTACTATCTCACTCATGTTCCCCAGGATAAGCTACTTAGGACAGTTCCATCTACAACTGGTTATGAAATTAATTTTTTAAAAGAAAAAAGATAAATGAAAAAAAAAAGAAAATTAATCAAAGACATGCTTATTTTTTTAATAGCTCTCTAAAACTCTCTATGTTAACTCCATCTTACATTGGGCCCCCAAAACATTTACTTGTATTGGCCTGGGATGAAAGTGAAGAACATTGGATTTGTTCCTGTCACCTTACTTCAAGGCAGGTTTAAAACAGGAACCTTGTCTGTCTGTCTGCCTTTCTGTGACACACAGAAAGAGCTTTTTGAGGGTATGACTCATCTTGTTTAGTTAGGTGTCTTGAACCAGCTTTAGGAAGTACCTGTCCCTCCATTTCCAAAGAGCTGTGGGAACCATTCTTCACCAAGCTGGTGTTGTTCTTACAGAGCAGGCATCCTTGTCTGGCTTAAGGTTTGTCTGCCAGGGGACAAAGCAGGATGGTGACAGTGAGTGCCCAGTCTGTTCCTGGGGGCTTTCGTCAACAAAGGTCAGGTTGCAAAGTTTGAATGCTGCTTTGTTTCTGTTCTTAATTATTCATTTTGGCTTTTTTCTTTTGTTTACATTCTGTAAAAGCCTTTTTCTTCAGAAATACTATTATATTGGAAGTTTATTTTATATTGGAAGTTCATCTCCTTTTACCAACACTGTCCTTGTCCAAAGGTCTGGGTATTTTACTTTGACTTTGTGGCCCCTAAGTTATGTTTATGATGGTTCTTTCTCAGTTCTTTGGCTTAGACAGGAAATATGCATTTGCCTGACATGTATTTGAGAAAGAAGAGTATGTATACTTGGTAATATATACTCATTTATACGTTTTATGAGACATTCTTTATTACTTTTGCTTTTATTTGTCATGACAATTTACCATCTTCTCCCTCAACACAATGTTTCTGGCAGATAGACAGGAACTGGAAGTACATAATATCTTTGATTTTTTCAGTTTTTAATTAACTCTCTCAATGGCCCTGAGTTTAAGGTGCCATCTTGGGAGCAGCCTGTGCAAATAATTTCTTCCAGTCTCTTATTTGTAGTGGTGGATTAACTGGTTTAATTTGTTTTTCCTTGTAGCAGTTGTGATTGTTGGATTTAATATCTATTTGATTCTAGCATATTTTGCTAGTATCTCTTTCCTGGTTTTCTGGAGATAAACTGCAATGACTCATAAAGCACTTATTCCCAGAGATAGCTTCAGCAATTGAAGGGAAACCATGAATACTTCAGGCAAAAGAACTAGATATTAAACATAGATGGTATGAAGGTCACTGGTTTTTATTATTTTTCCCCCTCCCTAAGTAGATGAAGTTCTCTTCAGACAGACTGCAGAAATACCAATTAGTGTGCTTCGTTCTGAAATGTAATCATATTTAAAATGTAAAAAATCCCTTTCGGCTACAGTATAATCAGGCCCCTAATTATGAAAGGCATATGTTCCCCTCCGTCTTTCTTCCCTCCACCCATGTAGATAATTGTCCTTCTTGAATGATTTCTTCTTTGCAGAAATCTTTGTGATGTCCTACTCCAGGTTTTCTCAAAGCAACACTGTTATCTGGTGCATTAGGTTTGTGTTGTTGGATTCTCACAAGATAATGTTCAATATAGTTGCACTGATTACTTGCTATTTTGTCTGTCATCTGTGTTTTGGAATATCTCAAAGCTTGTCAGTCTTCCGCTGGGGATTACATCATTTTGGGGGTCTCAACCGCTCTGAAACAAAAGCATACTTCAGTGGTAAAATATGTACACCCGGACAGCTGGCAGTCTTTCAAGGCCCCAGAGCTGACGCAGAGTTAATCTCAGAGAAATACCCCCCTCCCTCCCCCCAACCCCCCTGCTTTTTTAACTTCCCTTTCTTAATGTAGGGATTTCTTTAAGGATGGTAAATAGTGGCATAAAATACGTTTATTTGGTTTTTTTTACAGCAGTTGTAGGATTTCTTCTAGTGGTGATTTTGGTTTCTACATGGTCTTTTGACTGTTTTGACAATGGTCTATCCAAATTAATAGCTGTTTCTTTAATGGTAAGCCTGATCTATTTTTGAAGCATGCAAGTCTCTCAGTTATTAGTTTGCCTTTTCTTTTAGGGGCAGACTTTTGAGGAGAAGGTTGCTTGCACCTTCTAAGGAACCTTGTCCTGTATCAGCCCTTAGCAACAAATAGGTGTCACAGACTGTACACCCCATAAGCACCATTTATGTTGTAAGGACTTAGTAAGGGTTAAATTGAAGGAAAACTCATCACACTAGGCTGAATTTGATCCCAGTATCCACTGTATGAAATGGCTTGAGAGCTGTTGCAAGAAGGTGCTGAAAAAAATAGCAATGCAAAACTGGACCAAGAAATTGCCATGAACAAATTCTCCCTGTGCATAGTTAGCCTAGATTTTCATTCTATTCCTACTACTTTGTTGGGTTTAAAAGATATGTGCTGCATTTCACTTGTTCTGAGGAAAATCTGTCTGCTAGCTTACCAGCTCTCAGCTTTTTTTTGGGTAGACTGATTCCACACTCATGCCTTGGTGGGTACTGTTTGGTACCAGCTTCTGCTATAAGGCCAAGTCATAGGAAAACCCTGCTTTGGGAGCTACTCCATTTAGAGACACTGCCTGACTATCTCTCTCTTAGACTCACTATATCAGGATGTAGCCAAAGTAAACACATGTGCAGAATATTCTCAGCTTTAACTGAGTATCTTTTTTATTTTTCTAAACTGCTATTTAATAAATTATTTTCCTAACACTAAAAATGTGCCTTTTCATTTTAAAGAGAATTTAGGCATAGAGTATGAGTAACTGATATAAACTAAAAAATAACAAAAATTTTTTAAAAAATTTAAAAAACAAAAAATGTAAATGAGCTAATAATACTAATTGATTTTAATTTACATATAGCACCAATAAATAAGTTGCTATTGCTAGGGGTCTATATGTTAACCTCTTTCTATATTTGATTCACCAGAAAATTTGTGTGAGTTTTTGCTTGATTTTTTGATAGACTTTTATTTAATTTGAAAATATTTCATGGTGAAAGAGTTTGGGAAGTGGAGAAATTATGCTTTTGTTTCACATAAGATGCAGGCATCTTTGGTATGACAGATAAGTTTTTCTTCATGTAGAAAAGCATTTAAATAAGTGGAAAGCAAATATGAAAATGTTCTTGGATTTTTTTTAAGACTGGGACTTTCCAAAGACATCCCTTAATAAGATTTTGTATCTCCTTTTAACTTAATACAGATGAATGAACTCCAGGTTCCTCTTAATTTTAGTGGAATTTAATTTTAATTCCTCTTTTTTTTTTTTTTGTCTTGCAACGACTTTCTAATATAAAGTCATCAGATGGACTTCACAATCTTTGCAAGGCATACCATTGCCAGAAGAGCAGTTTGTAAACAATTGAATGAAATTGTGCAAGCTCTTGGTGGTGTTATTCAAATCTATGGCAAATCTGATTTCCCATTGGTTTTGCATGCAAGTCATGCAGTCAAGTGTCTGCTATGCAGGTTGTGCAAATTAAAAGTTTATAGAAGAGCATGTGTAGTTACTAATGGCAGCTGTCCACAGGGTCCTTAACACCAAGCTGAAAATTTATCTTTTGATTTGAATGGTTCTCACCCCTAAAAGCATTAGAAAGTCTCAAGAGCATTGCTATTTTTAACTAAATAGTACTTATGTCTTTGAGTTTACTTAGGCATCAGCCCAAAGATCATTGAAGTCAGTATGAATTCTTCACTTACATCAGCATACTCTAGGTCATGCCCTTAATAAACTGTTGTGTTTGCTCGCCAAATCAGACGAGATTACAGTATAAAAACTGGTGTGGAACAAACCAATGATAGCCTGAAGTAATAATTCTATCTCCAGTCAACCCCTCAAGAAAAACAGAGATAAACACCCCACAAGAAAAGCTGAGCTGTTTGTTACATGAGAGTTACCTTTCACCTGACCCTGGTGAAAACATCTTGGCATTTCCACCGTGCCCACAGCAGTGTGAGTGAGGAGAGGTTGGGATAGGCAATAAAACACTGTAAGATTTTGGGGCATGAGTGTTTAATCACAAAGCAAACACTGGCTCATTTATGAAATAAAAAAAAAACATTTTGATCTTTGTTTTGAAAGTCTTTTGATCATGATAGGACATGATCATTACAAACATTGGAAAGATGTGATGAAGATGATAGTAGCAATTAAGAAGCCCTATAACAGGAACCATGAAAACATACTTGGATTAGAAAGTTCAGTAACCTACAAATTGGGAATTTGGGTAAATTGTACTGTATTGTACTGTTTCACAATAAGGAGAAAAAAAGAAAGACAAGATAGTATGCAACATTATTCTGTTAGTGTTCAGAGGAAAACATGAAATGAAGAAAAATCAAAAGGCTGTATCAAAAGGCCTTTTCATGTCATTACATTATAACTGAGTAATTCTGTGGGCTTAAAAATAGCTTTATAAATAAAAGAAGGGGAAGAAAAATACCCTAAAATTAAAAATATCCCAGACAACCAAAGGATTCAAGATAAAGAAGTGTGCAATAGAAAAAAAAAACACACCTGATTTTGGAGCTTAATTTTAAGGCAAGCATCTTGATCATTCTCTTTGAAAAAGCTTAGAGAAGCAGAATATTTTCTGCATTAAATGAGACTAAATTCTGTTCAGATCCTTACTGAATGATGCAGGAGGAACAGTCATAGAAGGGGAAAAACATTGCTAGATAGAAAATTGCAGTCTGAATTGAGAGTTGACAAAGATACAAAATCTGAATACGAAGTCTGAATTGAGAGTAGACAAAAGTCCTTCAGTCCTAGGTCTGAAAATGCAAACCCTTTTCCTTGCTTTTGTTAAGCAGATGTATTAACCTTACTGAAAACCTTCATGATAGTACACTTTTTTTTTCTGTGTGAGGCTGAATGTCATCTTTGTAGCAAGAAAAAGCACAAGCTACTGAAATGTGATAATAGTATGAAAATATTTAATTTTATTTTAGTTTATTTAAAATAAATAATTTTATATATTTTATTTTTTAAATAACTTTTCTTTTTGGAGGTACAAAAAAGAAATTGAAAGAAATTTATATCATTATGCAAAAATATTGTCTGCTTTCCGGTTTTGTTCCATGCTAAATTATTCGCTTGACAGGATAGACAACATTTATACATCACATTGTATGATGTATCAGCCTCTGTGTTTGTGTCTGGGTTAGTAAAATCAGAGCTACTGTTGAAGGGTGGAAATAATTATGCTGGCTTTTGCCTGTGGTCGGTGCTCCTGCCTCCATTGGGTACATTTTTTCCAGCAGGTATCAAATACTGTATATAATGTGCAGCAGTGGCTGAGGAAAGGGCTGCTAAGGGGCTCTTTGGGAAAAGGCTTTCACTTACACTTCATACAGTTCAGTAGCAGAGGTGCCTTGGTATTGTTAGTGGTTAATTGTTCATATTAAGTGCCTGAGGTTATTTATTGATGGTGGCAGAATCTCCAAAGATATTTGTCTCTACTGGCCCAGGAGTGAGGACTAGTTAGATTGATGTTCCTCACCCCTGAGAGTCAAGTCCATGTGATTTCTTCCGGTTGCTGTATGGCCCAGCTGATGGAGTAGCTTCCTTGAGCACAATTCACCAGCTGCTTTGAAAAGATTTTCACTGAAGGTACTTCAGTACAATTTTCAGTCACCATGAGCAAAGTGCTCCCTTGCAGTCCCAGCTCAGGTAGAAATTCTTCTCTGATTATTTTGCAGGTGGACCCAGTAGGGATCTCAGCTCAGTTTTCTGGACACTTAGCATAAAGCCACAAGGCCCTTGGGAGGGCACCATGCATCACTGAGGGCATCTGAAGTCCAGATTTAGTTAAAGAAGAAGCAGAGCCCTGGAGTCCATGCTTTCTCTCACTTTGTCTGGGTTGGATGGAGGGCAGGGCAAGTGCTGATTAAAATGGAGAGGTGCACACCATGAATGCTGGCTCTGTTCCTAAACTCTGTTTATCAAAGAGGAAGGTACTTATTAGCACAAAAGTGAGAAGGGAGTGCTGCTGCCCTACAAGTCATTGTTATCTGGATTTTTGCATGGGAATAGATGGGAAGAAGAAAATGTGCCTCCAAACACAGCCTTATCCACTAGCTCGTTTCATAACTTCCTTCACGCAATCAATTTGCATTCCTTACAAGCAGTGTCTTGCTTCTCTCTACCAAGGGGAAATGGAACTAAATGGCTCATTTTCTTGTGTGATTTTGGTATGTCCTGCACTTCATAAGAAACAGTAGATTTTTTTCTAAAGATAGGCTTGAATACAAGTGTTTACATGGTTTAAAATGGAAGAAGCAGATTTTTTTCACTATACCTCAAATTGTGCATGAAGCTTCATAGCATATGTTCTTATTGATAAGTACAAGTGGTGTTTGGTTCAGATAAGGTTGCTCAGTTTATCCACACAAATGCTACACCATGAGCAACTGCCATTGTTTATAAAAGCCAGCATAGAAGAAGCAAAAGGTCACCATTAAATAACCATAATGATTTATTAATTATTATAAATACTAAAATAATAATGCAAAATGCTTACTCAGTTTTCTTAAACACCTGCAAAAAAGGTATTTCCTTATGCAGGAGAATTCAACAGAAAGGACATGGTTTACTGGCCATTAGTCTAAGGACAAGTAATGAAAAACTGTAACGTTATAGAAAAGCAGGGACTTATAGTAGTTTGCAGCATTTTTTTACAGGTTGTTGATTCTATCCTGGATTAATTCCCTGCTCTGGATCACAGTGCAGCTTGTCTATCAGCTTGTACCAGCACGGCTGAGGGAGTCAATTTGCAGTGCCAGAGGCTGCTGGATGGGTTGAGGATTCTTGCTGTCACCCTGCCTGCTGAACAGCCTAGACAACCATTTGTTTCATGAACTCTGTTCCACATGATTAGCGCTTAATCAGCCAAATTCATGAATTCCATAGCTTTCACCATGGCATCCTCCTGCTCTTTCTATTCAGTCTTTACTCTGGTTGTTGAATTGTTGGTGAAATAAAATAGCAGGCACTCCTCTTGGAGATAGAAGTTGTGTCAGTCCCTCTGGTGCCCTTCAGCATGTAGCTGGTGCTATCATTCTCCTGCAGCTTTTATCTCCTCATAATAGCAGAAATGCATCCTATCAGTTATGTTGTTGGATATTTGCTAATCCCCACTTCCCTTTTTCCTCCCCATCCCCACAGTGTTTTTCTCTAGGGCATTGATTATATCTTTATATACTCTCCTTTACCCATTTTAATCTAATCTACCTCCCTTACATCATTCTCTCCTCTTCCTGGCGGGAAGTCACATGGAGAGGAGCTCCCCTGGCCCCCTGTGCATTGTCTCTGGGAGATATCTTGTGCTGCTGAAGGTCCTGTTTTATGCTTTGTGGAACACAGAGGTCTAGACACAAATTGCATTTTGCCTTTCAACAACAAGGGCTGTTCAGCCTGGAGAAGAGGAGGCTTTGGAGAGGTCCTATAGCAGCCTTCTAGTACTGCAAGAGGGCTGGCAAGGGACGTTTTAGAAGGGAATGTCGTGATTTAATGAGGGGGAATGGGTTTAAACAGGAAGAGGATTGATTTAGATTAGATACTAGGAAAAATTATAAGGAACAGGTTACCCAGCGAAGTTGTGGATACCCCATCTCAGATGTGCTCAAGACCAGGTTGGATGGGACTCTGAGTAACCTTTTCTAGTAAGTGTCCCTGCCCATGGCAAGGGGGTAGAACTAGATGATCTTTAAGATCCATTCCAGCCTGAACTATTCTATGATTCTATAAAGTACTGCATTTTTAACACATACCTCCAGTAAATGCAGCAAGAGGAGAACCAGTTAGCAATGGTCCCTTGGGGCAAGTATTTCAGTTGTCTTGGAATTTTATAGTGCCTCAGCGTAGCATGTTTATATCCCCCCCTCAGAAACTCCACTCCAAGGATACGGGGTGCTATAAAATAGTACCACAGTGCTGGCAATGTGCTTGTTAAAGTCCTTGCAGTATTTTTTTTATACTTTATTCTTACTAAATAGCTGTTTGTTATGCTGCTCCACAAGGGAGTAATGCTTCAACAAAATAGTTAGACTTCCTTTATTCCCCAGAAAATTATGTCTGATGCTGCCACATTTATTAAGAGACTACATACCTTAGCCTCTGTTTGCATTTTTTGGATAGTTTATTTTTCCCCATAAATTGTTTCAATCTCTGCCCAGATGAAATGTGATATTAAATTTTAAAACTGCAAACAGTCTTTTGGTTTTAATCAGTTATATAAAGCTTCTTTAAATGTGCTGAAGGCTTTAAAAAACTGAGTTCAAAGGCATCTGGATAAATTTAAATGCAAGTTTTTCTAGTCAATAATAGAGCTGACAGATCATACTGTCCTAAAAGCTTCACTGGGCTAGACCTCATCCGTTGCTATCTGGTTTTTATCCGTAAATTGGAAATTAGTTCTCTGTATCTAACAAGCAAGGATTTTCTCAGCTTCGAGTGAACTAGCCTTTGAATTGAGCTACATGAATAAAGTGACTTAAATAAAATGTTCTCCCTGCACCTGCAGAAGAAGCTGCAGCTGCCAAAAGATGAATACTTCAAAAAAACGTGGATCCCTAGGATTCAGCCAGTGATTTCTGCCAGTTTAGTACTTTGATGTTCTTTGAGAATTCAGCATCAAATGGACAGTAATGGGGGTTATTATGTAAGCACAGCCCTTTAAAAAAAAATAGCATGATCTCAATTTGGAATCTTAATAAGCAAAAAAAATTGACCTTCAGTGAAACTGTTGATTGAGGCAATTTTTAATACCTGTTTTATATTTATCCTTGTCTCTGAAATTAGTACAGGTTTTCTATATGATCATGTCAGTGCAGGTGATGGAGGTTAACTGCCAGCAGAGACAGGTATTTATGTAAAAAGAAAAAAAAATAGATAAGCCAGGGAGGGAAGCATAATTTCCCTAAGTCGCTAGGAGTGGAGGGTTTCTAGAAGAATTTCAGGAAGCAGCTGAGTTACATTCACATGTAACTTACTGAAAACAATTACTTTATCAAAGAAACTGGTGTGGCTGACAGCATACCTAATTTAGGAAAGTGGGTATATTTCTATGAACCTTACTTTCCTACTGGCACAAAGAGTGAAGTACTGAAGAGAGAAGTATAAAAGCAGGAGATGGCTGTTGAGACCTCTAAGCACAGGCAGGAAACTTCTGGGATATGGGGGAGGACAGTGCTCGGGGCCAGAGGTTGCAGGAGGTAGCAGTGACCCATGCAGGAATTCACCCCAGGTTTTAATGGCCCTGCAGATAAATTCCTGCTTCTCCTGATAGGACAGCAGCCATCAGAAACCTGGATCATCAGCAATGTGCTGTTGCGCCTCCCTCACATCGTGATGGGAGGAGAAAGGAGCTATTCAGTGCTTCTTCACTTTGTTCTGCTTGAAAATGTGGAAATACTGTGATAATCTTATGTATTTAGAAAATAAGTTGCAGAAATTCACCATACGCAAATGCAAGAAAGAGTATATAACTCTCTCTCTGGCTTGTACCCAGTACAAATGACATCTGATTAGGTCTTTTGCAAGTAGGAGATAAGCTGTATTTTAACCCTGGACAGCAGTTGTCAAATAAATTCATATATTAGTAGTATTTTTGAGGGGTTTATTTTGCATAAGTTGAGAATGAGACTTACAAATGAAGCCATTCTTCTCTTTATTATGTTCAGTTCTATAAATTAATAGACAAGGTAAAAAAACAAAATGAAGCAATGGGAAGTGAAAAGATGGAAGAGTGTACAAGGAACAAGGATTATCTGGGAAAGTCAAAAAAGGAGAAAAACCAAAAAGTCTAAACCATGAGTTTTTGTATGAAGAATTTTGTTCAGAGTTCTTATTTGCCTGTAATTTGGATGTGCTGAAATTAAAATTATATTTAGAGGCTATCAGTGGAGATGTTTCAAATACAGCTCTTGTGTTAATTTTCTAGTGTGAACCCAGGACACACATTGAGTTACATGATGCACATATGCACCTCAAGCACTTCCATGGATGCATGTGCCCTGTAAAGTCTACTCATGGCTGGAAGAGATGAGGCAGGATCTCATGCTTATTTCCATTTTTGTGCTCTTGCCTGAGCAAAGTTTGCAGGATGCAAACAGTCACATGCTGATATTTCATACTGTTAGATGCCATGGTTTTAAAGTTAGCACCATTTCATCAGAAAAAAGCCCTCAAATACCAGAATTATGTATATATAAAATAGCTGAAATATATTCTATTAGCAGTAATGATGTGGTAGAAATAAAAATCAAAATGCCATATTTCACAGCTGAACACTTCAAAGGATACTCCTCTCCCAGTAATCCTCTGATCTGCTTCATGTCACAGGTCACCTAAACAATATTTACAAAACTCCTGACTGGAGCACTCATTCAGGATTTAAGGTGTCGCAACTTTTTTGACATAAAAAGTTCAAGTGCACCAATATTTCTCTAAGAATTTTACATCAGAGTTATTTTTCTATAGACTTGTGTTTATGCATATGTCTCCTAGGGACCAATGTAAAACTCATCTGGCGAGGGGGAAAACTCTTCTCCTGACAGCTGTGTGATGAAGTTATACAGTGTCTGGTAGCTGGGTTGCTGCTTTGAATGTGTTCAAAAAGGTGAGGAGCAAAGTAGGAGGCAAAAGGCTTGATGTGCCAAACTGGTGAGAACTCCAGGTTCCAGTTACTACTGAACATAAATATCCGTATATTCTCCACAGTGCTTTGCCGTGGAAGAGTAAAATGCAACAACTAGTAGTTGCTGCTATAATTTTGAGTGTCGATTTGGCTGTAAAGTCTCCCTTTTGGCACCAAACTCCTCTTGAGAGGCTGGTGTTTACTACATGGTGCTTGGGCAGCAATGGATTCTGCTGTCTCAAGCAGGTATTGTCTTTAATTCTGGATGGCCTTTCCAAATCCTCCAGGGGATGATGGTATGGGAGCTTTGTACTGATCAGACAGTTACTAGCTGCATCAATGACATGGTCCTATTCCTACTCTTTCCACAGACTAAGCTTACTTTCACTCTGTCTTATTACTCCAAGACAGTGATGTCGGAATGAAGCTGATTACTGCAAGTTCCCATGCAGTTTGTTGCAAACCCTTGCAGTAGGAAAGCTGCTTGGTGAAGCCCTGATGTTAGGCACGTTGGTGTTTGAAGAGACTTCTTTAATTTTTTTTTTCTTTTTTGGTTTTACAAGACAAGAGCATATTCAAAATAATTCTGCCGCACCAAGATGAAAGGGCCAAGTTCCCAGGGTCGCAGCTGAAATAAAACTCCTGAATATTTTACTCTTGCTGAAGTAGGAATGCCTGGTTGCTTTGTCCATAAATGATTGCAAGGAAGAAGGATATTTTTTCAAATCTGTTTAATTAAGATGCCTCTTCAGTTCCCCCTATCCTTCATTTCAATAGGTTTTCAGGGGCTTTCAAAACAGAGCTACACAGGGCTCTATTTCAAGTGTGCTGTAAAGACCTGATAATATAGCCTCTGTGGCTGGGGCACAGAATCTTCCTTATATAGCTTTTCTGAACAGGATGCGCTTGTTCTGCTACAGATCTTGCATTGTTTATTCCTGATAACCATTCTCAAGTCAGTATAAATGACACTTCCAGATAACTTTCTTCCTCCCCGATAACAATCTGGTAGTTTATATCACTTTCCAGAAGTGTATATTTCTGTTTAGTTTTTAGGGTGCATTTGGTATGGCCAAAGTAGTAATTCTTTCAGTATCTGCCAGCTAGATCAGTTTTGAGAAGAGTCTCTTCAAAGCAATGTCTGTTTAGAACTGACTTATTTATGTGCAGTTTCTGTTCTTCAACAAAGCAGTCAGTGAAATGGAGCATCAGTTCCCAGTGCCTGAGAAAGAGGCCTGAGAAAGGTCTCAGAAAACAGGTATCATTTAGAAAGTCATTTGCAAGGACTCTGTGTCCTCAATAGCTATGTACTTGTGCGTATTTCAAGTCTTATTTTTAAGGCTCATTTTTTTGAACAAAGTACAGGTGGATGTGGAGACAACGATGGGTCATGCTGAGAAGGAAGTGATTGGGATCCAGGGAGGTAACTAGCAAAGCTCTTCAATGGTGGTGCACTCAGGACAGTTGCAGGGTCCCATAAATGGCTTTAGCATGTTAGAGGTGCATGCATGTAGGTTGCTGGTGTTGTCAGGTGCTGTGTCGGGGGAAGGTGGGCTGTCAGGCAGAAAGGAAGTGGACAATGTCAAAGAAATTGGGCAGAATTTCATAGGTCAAAATAGATGTTGAGACTACTAATGAGATATGTCTGGAAAGAGTGAATGTGGTATATTGCTGAGGTATCACAGACAGGTGATCCGAAACTAGAGCTTCTTGTTCATGTTCTTTGTGCGTGTCAGGCAACAAATTACAGCCAGGCAGATGGAGCATTAATGTTGCTGAATTTAGGCTAGGAGATTAGTTCTGTTTGCTCACATGCACGAGAAATTGCTGTAGCTGGAAAAAGAAGAGAGCTTGTTGTGTATTAAGGAAGAAGTTTTTGGATGCTAAAGAGGAATGTGCATTTTACTGGATGGAGAATGATTAAGAATAGGGAGCGAAGCAGGAGTATCTTACATGGGGGACTAGCTGGTTTGAGTTGCATAGCATTACAAAAACAAAGGGAGGAGGTGGATGCTCAATGTAAATATGCTTGGGAACCAAAACCCAAGCAAAGAGTGGTGTACACTGCATAAAACTGATCATAAATAATGTAGGAAACCAGTAACAACTATCTAACTGTGGAGCAGCACACTTGTATGGTCTGAGAGCACGGAAATCCCCCTCTAACATCCTGTTCTCCAAACAGAGCTCTGTAAATAAGTAGGACTGTATAATAGGGTGGCCCACAAAATAAGAAATTAATAACAAGGAATTGATAATTGTCAAAAAAATACATTTCCAGTCCTTTTTGTTCTTCAGTAATACGATATCAGAAATGATATCTTGTTACTGAAGAACACAAAGTATGTAGGGGTATTCTAGCTATAATATGTAGGGGTTTTTTAGCTATAATATCTCTCTTGCTATCTCTTTCAAGCATTTTAAAGTACTTTGATTTTTTTTTTCTGTTCTGAAATTGCATTTACTAGTAGAAAAGTGAAAATATATTGCTATACTTATAGGGGGAAAAGTATGTTCTGTTGGATCTGGCAGCCCATGAGATGCAGGGCTGCTGCAGTTCCATGTCCTCAGGTTCAACCAGTAGCAAGGCTGAAGATGTATTCCCAGCAGCTACAAGCACACACAGTGTATGTATGGTAAATCCCCTCCTCTGAGTCCTCCATTCAGGTTGCCCACCTGCCATGTGCCACAGTGCTCCTCTGGGCTTGTGCAGATGTGTTATTTGTGCACTGAAACATCTCCTGTGGTGGGCATAGGAGTAGCTGGGCAGAATATTGTTTGGGCTCCTCCTGCAGTCATGTAACTGTGCTGCTTCATGGGTGTGCAGATGAGATTTTGTCAAGTAACTAACAGTGAACAAGCTCAGCTTGGAATGTGGCTCAAAGACCAAGCAGCTTTAAAAGACAGAGGGGTCTCCATTTGGTAACTGCATTGCACAGATCCATGCTTAACATGAAAAATATTGAACTTCACTATATTTTCCCAGAAGGTGGAAAAAAAGTAAAAAGTAAGACTGCAACATGGAAATGTCTATATGATAGCAAATATGTTTGTCAGATGATACTGAGAAAAAAATGAAATGCAGACATTCTCATCTGGATATGCCCTTATGATACATCGAAATACTCTGTTCATTCTGAGCTTTTAGGGAAACATTACAGAATATTACTTAAAATACAGGGAGATATAGTAACTTTGTTTCCTACAAAGTAGATCATCCTCTCATCTCCCATTTTCACTTATCAAAGCTTTCTGTTTAAGTTAACGTATACGTATGAGTATTCCTGTAAGATTTTTCTTTAATTATAAGTAGCTCACTCTTGGGTACCAGAGAAGTCTTGTATACACACTTTTTGACATAGTCAGCTTTACTACCTGTCTATTTACAGCAAATGATTGCTGCCCAGGTAGCTGCAATTATATTTATGCTGAGGTTTTTCCCCTCCAGGAAATGTGTTTATACACTCAGCTTGTCACTCTGTCCAAGGGCAGTGCCTTAGTGAAGTTGTTTGTGTGACATTACAGTCAGAGGAGAAGAATCAAATAGAATCATAGAATCATGGAATTATGACCTTCAAAGTCCATCTCATGCATCTAGACATCTTTCACTATCTCAAGTTGCACAAAGCCCTGTTTAAACTGATGCTGAACACTTCCAGTGATGGGTAGTCCACAACTTCTTTGGACACTTCTCCAGTATCTCACTACTTTCACAATAAAAAAAAGTCTTCCTTACAGCCAATCTAAATTTACTTTTTTTTAGTTTAAACTGAGTAGCAGTGCTTCCAGCTTTGCTGAACACCCACCTCTCCTTCCTGAAGGAAGAAAAGGAAGTACTCTCAGCTCATTTGAAACACTCAGGTGATGAGCAGATTTCCCTTCTTCTCCCCTCAGCTGTTTCTAATTTTATTTTAAAAAATGGATTTGGACAATTCAAAGCTTTTATTATTTGATGTCTACCAAAAATTACTGTCAAAGACTCCTTTTAAGAAGCCATCTTGAATGAAGATGAGAAGGGGCTCCTATTCTTTCTAGCTAACAAAGGTCTTACGTTTTACAAATCTTCATTACAAATGTGGTAAAAATCTTTACATTTTTAGGAGGCTCAGAGCAGGATCCACTTTAATATGGGCACATTCCCTAACAGTAGATATATATTCTCCCACTTATGTGTTGCTTTCAAACAAAAAGGCAAAGTAAGTCTATTTTGGCTTTAAAACATCATTACATGCCAGGAATATATAGATTCAAACAGTGACTAATAGTACTTTAGCAATAGCTGGAAGCTGTTATAATGCAAAAGATGTTCAGAGTGGTTGTAAAGTGAGATGAACCGAATAAATTAGTCTGTGGAAGAGCTGCAAAGTCTGCCAAGTATGCTCTGTCATCTTCCATCTTCATGTGTCTGGCTTCATCTTGGATGGTGTGGCTCAGCCTGCCTTGAAGAATGGGTGCTTGAAATGTGCCTGACTGCCAAGATCTGTGTAATTGGGACCTCCATTCTTAATCACTTGAAAAATTGAAGACTCAACAAGGATGCCATGTAGAACAATTTAGGGCAATAGGAAGGAATTGCATTGTTGCATGGTGCCCTCTCTTCTCTTTTCCACCAAAGCACTATTTGTGCAGCAGTAACTATGCAGTGCATTTATGTTGTGCATGCAGAATAGGCCTGGCACGTCCCCAGTGCACTGGGTTCTCCATGGATGGGCTGCACAGCACATGTGCAGACTCTTGCATAGCTGATATTTCTTTTACTGGAAGATGGGAGCCATGTGTGCACATGCCTGGATTGTGTGCCATGACTGTGCAACATCATCTGGCTAGGTCTGCTGGAACCACTCATCCACTGCAATGATCCCGTGCCACACAAAGTGGGCTTGTTACACGCTGAAGTAAGAGAAGGGAGTGACTCCTTTCTGCAATTCCAAGTGATGAGAACTGGGAACCCCAACACTGAAAGATTTAGAAAGTATGAGTCTTTGGCATTTTTTCCTTAAACTATTTTTGTCTAGGATTGTATCTAGATTTGTCTACACATCTGTCTCTAAACTTCTGTAAGGAAACATAGCTGTTGTAAATATAAATGTCTTTAAAACTTTCATTTAATTGGTAATTCCACAAATCTACAGTATTTTGAAATTTATTTCTCCCATATTTAACTTCTAAGGGCACTGAAATAAAGAGGCTTTGCAAAGCGGCGTCTAAAGCGTAGCTGTTAGAATTGTGAACAGCTGTGTATGGGAATCACACAATGCACATAATGTACTGTGACAGCAGGGGAGCTAATTTGCAGAGAATTGATGCTTTTTTTTTACTTTCAAGGTCACTTTAGACACTGCTGTGCAAATCAGCCCTCAAAATTATAAGATAGAAGAAACTATTACATATTTTTATGAGTGTAGAAGTTAATAAGAGTTAGTTCAATAACATTTATGTGAGCAAGAATTAAAGATCATAAAAGCATTTTTACATGAAAGAGATGAAATTTCTGAATAATCTGTAATAGAATTTAAGTCCATTTGAAGCTCAGATTAGGGTTCTTTTTGAACTGAAACAATGCACAGCTTTCAGTGTGGTTAAAACTTTTATTCAAATGCACATTTGTTTGATTTTTTTTTTAATTCTATAACCAGAGAAGATATTCATCCATTTTCTTTCTGCTTTAAAAAAGACATATTTCAACTTTATGAAGTAGGTATTTTCTGTGGAATGGGTGCTGATGAGAACCATGCACAGAACAGGAAGTTCAGAAGACAGGGGATGGCAGCCGAGAGCGGCTCCATCTGCTCTGGAAACTCATTGCTGTAAGCGTGGGCCAAAATAACTGACAACACAAAGTCATTATTTATGGAAAGACTCTGAACTCTGGCCATTTGTCAAGCTGACTCAAGTAGTCTGCTGCTGGGCCTGATGAGCTAGCAAGTATCTAACATAGATTTGTGCTCTAATAAATGTCAGATACAGAGGCGTTACTGAAACAAATTGCTAAAATATCAGTAGAAAAGGGGCATGTACATCGAACAGCAAAAGGCCCTAATAACTGACTTCACTAATAAGGACTGGAAAGCATAGAAATGCATTAATTTCAAAAGAAAAGTGTGGGAGAGAGCAGCATGATATCCCAGCCCTGAAACCAATGGCAGAGCTCTTACTGAGTGTTACAGATCTAGGGTTTCACCTGCCATGTACAGCATTTAAGTGTACTTCTTCATACATTCACTTCATCCTAAGGGAGTTGGGGTGGTTCATGGGTTTGTGAAATTGTTTCCATGTCTTCCTATTTAGTAAAAGTTACAGTCCCCAGACCAATGAACACATTCCCCGTTCTCTTAAAAAATGTGCATTAGCAAGGATAGATTATATCTTTTAGACTAATAAAAAATGTTTAGGATGATGATGTGTTTTTTAATGCTAACTTCTGTTGAAAGCTGGGATTTAGAAGCAAATCAGCTGAAAGAAGCATGGCAAATCTAATAGCCAAGTCAAGTTGCTTTTTTTTTTTTTTTTTTTTTTTTTTTTTTTCTGTTCTTTTGAGGGATTCCCAAATCTTGTCATCATTCTCAAATAGATGAATTATATCATGTTAAAAAATGACCAGAAGGAAGACTTCTTTCTGTAACTGTATGGCATACATGCTATATACACCCAACAGCTAGAAACTCATGTGCCTTCCTGCTCAGTTGCTCTAGTACCTAATTTAATAGCAATAAGTAACTTGAGGCTGTCTTCAAAATGTGTCATGATTCTTAGTTAGTTACAGGCATTTTCCTATTGCAAAAACATTTTCTAAAATAGGCACTTCTAAAAAAAATAATAAACCCAAACCTCCAAGTAGAAAGGCTGTCTAAATTCATTGCTTGGCTGCGTGACACACAGCAAGAAAGGGAGCCACATGTTCCTGTCTGGAAAGTGATCAGTTACATTATTCTAAACATTAAAATGTGTCCATATGTGTGCATATGTACACACAGACACGCATACTTCAGATCGTGCTGATAATGGCATTTCCAGTCTCAAAAAAAATTAGATTGTGTACAAAATACTTTATTTATCAGGCATAGAATTTAATTGTGGTCTACCCCTTCAACTTTAAAAATAGTCCATTATGATGGCAAGAGCAGTCTTAGAGTAGTTAACTGATTCTTTCATTTAGTCTGTTGCTAAATGAAAAAAAGGAGTCCATTGATCTCCTACTTCATTTTCATATTTTATCTAGTATAAATGCGGGTAATGTGTATCTGTAGTTCTAAAGAAAATTATTCTAAACATTAAAAAAACAGCAAAATCTGCTACAAAACTCTCATATTTTATCTAGTATAAATGTGGGTAATGTGTATCTGTAGTTCTAAAGAAAATAGTGTATCGTCCTGCACACTGGATATTCTAGAGAGCTGAGAGTCTCATAATGACTTGTAGACATATGACAGTCTTTTATTTCATGGCTGTGACAGTCTCACCTGCATGCTGGCCATTAATCTGCTTTTCAAGAATGTGTAACTTTACTGTCCCCAGGCAATTTTTCAGTCTCCCTGACAGAACAGCAAAATCTGCTACAAAACTCCCTCCATACTAACAAAGGTAACACTTCCTCCAAAAGTGCTCTCAGTGAAGTCTAAAATGAGCAAGGTTTAGTCTAGAACTAGTGGTGAAGTTGTGGATCATTTGCATAATTGCAAGTGATCAAGGCCAGACTGGACAGGCTCTGAGCAACCTGGTCTAGTGGAAGTCATCCCTGCCTTTGGCAGAAGGCTTGGACTGGCAGGTCTGTGGTGGTCCCTTCCAACCCAACTATTCTATGGTTCTGTGAAGCAGGACATTAATAATGAGGGGGTGAGGGGGCATGTTGTGGCAGCCATATTTCTGCTGACCTAAGAAAAGCCTCCATCACAGGCATTTCACACTGTAGAAGGCTTTGTCAAAAGTGGTAAGGTAGAAAGGAGCAAACCGTCTTTCAGCCATTGGGATCTGAGGCTATCAGCACAATTAGGAGCTGTAGGTGATGAGGAAGCAGCTGAAATTGAAATGACACACATGGCTTTCAGCTTGATCCAGACTGTTTAGGAGGAACTGGAACAAGGCCTTGGAACTTTCCAGAGTTGTGCTGGTGACAGTAATAGTGTTTGTTAACAGCACTGAACCTGTATGGGGATTTCTCTCTTTGTCTCTGTGGTGTAGAGGGACCTTCCTAGGAGAGGGTGCACAGTAGACCATGAAGTCAAGATAGAAGCAGCCTGAGCCATGCTGGATCATGCCTTCCCTGCACTTTTCCTATCACAATGTTCCTTACTGTCTGCTTAAAAACAGACCCTTTTGGCACTCTAAGCATTAGGTCTGATCTGATAGTGAGCCTTCTGCAGCTAGCACAAACATGTGGCAGTGGCTTTACCTCTGTTGTGTGAGATGTTGCTGCACAGTTTTTTTTATGTTCATGAAATTTAGCTGTGTCTTTGTGTCTCCATTAGGAATTTATTTATAACAAAAGCAATTTATTTTGCCAGTTAACTTATTTGCTTTTCCTTTGCTGAATTGTAATTTCCAGTGTGGAAGACGAGTCTTGGTTTTGGGAAGGGGAAAAGGATCAGATATTTTACAAATGAGCAGCCAGTTTCTAAATTCTGTGCTACAGAGGTTATTGTGGATTTTTACTGCATTTGATACTCATTATGATGTACATGATCTGTTCTTTCCATGAGGAATCCTGCAGATGTAAAGGCTCACACAATGGCTGGTTTAATTAGAAATACAGTGTCAAGAAATTTGGCACCTTTTTCATTCTTTGTTCAAATAACAAATGTTAAACTCATGGACTCCAATTAATTCCTGAACCAATTTACCTGATTTGAGTAGCATTACAGCAGAGGTCATTTAGGCTGTGACATTAATTTCAAATTAGTTATTTTTTTATTAACGTCTCTAATTAGAATTGCCATCAAAAAATTGGTGGTAAAAGAGGAATAACCTGAGATCTGGGAAAAGTGGCATCAACCATACTTTCATTGGCAAGTAATTTTATAGAATCACAGAATCCTAGAAGGGCTTGGGTTGGAAGAGACCTTAAAGATCATTGAGTTCCAACCCCACTACTGTGGGCAGTGAACCTTCCATTAGACCAGGTTGCTCAAAGCCTCAACCCAACCTGTTCTTGAGCAGGGATGAGGCATCCACAACTTTTCTGGGTAACCTGTTCCAGTGTCTCATCACTTTCACAGTAAAGAATTTGTTCCTAATATCCAATTTAAACTTACCCTGCTTCAGTTTAAAGCCATTCCCCCATGCCCTAGTAAAAAGTCCCTTTCCAGCTTTCTTGTAGGGCCCCTTTAGGTACTGATTTGTAGGTGATTTTCTGACTGTAGTTCTGCTAAGGCCTACCACTCAAGAGAAGAGAGAGTATTTTTATTAATCCCTCTTCTGCTTTTGGGAGAGTGACAACTGCAGATTTCTAAAGGTCCTCTTCTATAACTAGCATTCAATTGTATTCTTGCAAATTGTCAACTGAAATAGTTTGCTGCTGCAAGTTCTTGGTACTAATGATTGCAAAATTAGGCTCTTAAGTTTCAATATTGTAAAAGAAGCTGTTACATATAGTAATAAAAATCTTTAAAATGTTATAACTGATATTTGCTTTGAGAAATAGTAATTTCACATCCTTTTGCTGCAAATGTTGATTTGTATGGGTGTCCATACTCATTTCCAAGGTGCAAAATTAGCAAATGACTAGTGGATTGAATCAGTAAAACTATTGTGCTCTGTGCAGAAGTGAATAAACCAGCTATTTTAACCCCAGCCTTGGCTTCCCCTCTCCTGGGCTTCCTAGCGGATCCTTTAGAGATATATCTGTTCGCAAAATAAAGACACTTTTTATGCTTTTTAGTACTTGCTGACTATTTGCCAAGGATTTCTATGAAGTATCTGTGAATATAGCCTGAGACAACACGACACTGCTTCCCCTGTTTCCTGTGGTGAATGGCGAGTCGCAATGATAAACTGTAACACTACTCAAGGTAGGAAGGGTGAGCTGCCAGAAACTATTTATCACTTCACTGGCTTTGTACCATGTACATCCGTCTGAAGTTAAATTGAGGTTATAAGAGGAGTTTTCTTCTTGCTCCAGCTTTGCCAGCAATAGTATCTTGCATAAAGATGAACATAAAAGTTCAGTGTTCAGCCCTTAGATGTTCCCATGTGATGAAAAGAAGATGGAAGTGATAAAAAATTTAACTCAAATACCTCCAGTTTCTGACAGCTAGTGCTATAATGTTAATCTGCCATTCAATAAGGTAAATGTCTCTTTATAATGGTGGATTTCAGGATGATACTTTATGTTTTAATATATAATGTCAGGTTTCATCCTCTTTGGCTATTTTAGGAGTTTTAAAATACTAATATCTCCAGTTCTTTCATTCTATTTGATGTTGCTGTTATGGATAAAAAAGTGACTTCTCTTTTGTCTGTACAACCTCATTTTAGAGATGGTAGATATTCTAAGCTAAAAATAAAACTTACATGGTATTCTAAGCAAAGCTTTGGGTAATTCTTTACAGTTCAATTCATTCTAAACAGATAAAGCCACATTAAGTTAATCTTCCTGCAGCAGAATGTTAGTTTAAATTTTTGTGATGTTTCTCTCTTATTCAGTGCCTAGTGCTGTGAATCCCATGATACATAGCTATTTTTTAAAATGGAAGTATCGTCCAAAGAGCTCAGCATGCATTCAGCAACCTAGCACTTCTCATTTTAGCCTATTCAAAGCAGACATGCTTCTTCTTTTTATGTGCTGGTTGTGGTTTGATGTTAATGGCTGTGGCAGGTGTTGCTTCACCTCAGAAAAAAACTGAATCAAAGAAACAAGAGACTTCACTTGTGAAAAGACAGTGCTTGATATGCAGCCATGTGATGGCAGGTGGCTGTTGATACACTACACGCTCTCACACATCTTCCAATAACTCACTAGTTGTAGTTGTTGCAAAATGTGGTTTTGCTAGGAGAGATTTCCAGTGATTGTATCATTCTGTTACAGTTTCCCTTTTTACTGACTGCAGTTTGTTTAAGTTTGGGCTGTTATTTTTGAGCAGTTGGCTCATGCTAACAGGAATATTGGTGGGCTGTCTCATCAGCTCCAGTGGAACAGGGTGCTGAAGCCGACCACCCTGCTGTCTGAAGACAAGGAGCCTGAGAGCAGAGCACACAGCTTGGGAGCAATTACGTGCTGGGTGACCTCCCAGCCACTCCACACAAAGCATCTCCTTTCCCATGCTTTCTCCAGACCTTGGCAGAGAGCTAAATGGATGAGAGGATGTGGTAGGAGAGATAGAGCTGGGGATGAAGGGAAGCAAAGGAGGCTTTATTTCTAGACCTTGAGTAGGTATATATCAAGCCTTTATGAATAATTTGCATATGACCTCACAGCTTTAAGTGAGGCATATTTTAAATTAATCAAAATACATTACTGAAAAAAGCTTATTTGTATAACCAAAATTCCATCATACAATCAAAATTCACCTATTCTTTAAATTTATGGTAACAGCAAACTCACTTCATGCTTTTCTGAGCATGTTAAAAATGCTTAATATATAATTTGAAAAATGTCAGTGCAGTAAATATGTTTTCTTTTTACACCAAAATACAAAAATGCATTATGAAAATGCTGTGAAGATAAATAATTGATTGTTAGTTCATGCCATAGAGACTGACTGCACAACACCCTTAAGTAATTAAATTGCTTTAACCACAGATAGCTAGGCCAGATTCCTTTACATGATCCTCGCCCCTACCCAGAATTAATCATTTTATTTCACTTGATGTTGACCTTGCTGTAAGCTACAAACACACAGATAATGTGTCAAATCCAACTCACAGTCTTGTTTTTGTGTTAGAAAGAAAAAAATTTGGCTTGCTCCAGCATTTTAATGTTTGTGCTTAAAGAACTTTAAAGAGGTCAGTTGCTTTCAATTCTTCAATGTCTGGGGAGGGTTCTTTCTTAAATAAATGGGGATATTGAAGCTGCTCAAGTAACGGAGACATTTTCTGCTAAAAATCCAGTTCTCATGACTCGCTGCCTGGTTTTACCATGCATTCCCCTTTCCTTTTGAATTTTGTTCTTACAAGGAAGAGTAGCTAAATAAATACAGTAGCACAGAAGCAAATGGAAAACATCTGTTGTTCTTATTCAGGAATGCAGTGACTCAGGTTTTATGAACATCTGAACTCAGCACTTTTATGTATTTGTAGATTTTTCTGTAGTTTAGAACTGTTGCTATAAAATACATACTTCAAGAGAATGCTGTAAGAATTGTGGAGATTGTGCCTGCACTTTGGAAATGCCAAACCAGAACTGGAATGGAGGAAGGTGGTTTTTTGGTTTTGTATTCTCCTAAATGGAAATTATTCAGAACCCCAAGGAAATATGAAGAGCATACAGGAACACACCATGGCTTAGGGTAGTGCCTGTGTCTGGAATGACCACTACAAGGAAATAAAAATTCCTGCTCTTCTCAGAGTGATCCTTCCCTGATATGCCATTGAGTTCTCCAGCTACTGGAGCATTACAAGATTTGCAGAGCTAGTGGTGGATCTTGTAACGACAATAGCAGTGTAATGGAAAGGGGTATTCTGGCATTGATAAACTGCAAGACTAAGGGGTATTTGAAATAGATGGAAGCACAGGGGGTTTTTTTTATAGAAAATGGGTAGTACTGTGACTTAAAGAAAAAGTTACTGTAATGTAACATCTGGTTCTGATAATAGAGTAATCTGACCTAAAATGTTAAGAATGCCTTTCTCGAGTTGAAAATGGCTTCTTCTGTAAGTATGGTGTATTTTTGTATCAGGGATCATTGTCAAAATCTCATGCTGTCTCTCACTCCCTCAGACCATGAGTTCCATCTCCTTTATTTCTACAGCTTTCTCCTTCTCTGCATTTAGAGCCCCTTCAAAACTTTATTCTGTGCAACTCTGGTGTTTGAGACATATAAGTATTACCACATTGTCAGAGCTGCATGTCATTACTTTCTTAAATCCCTAGTGTTCCCATATTTTTATTTACTCTTGCTTAGGACTATTGCCAATGTTCATTAAGTCAGTACCTGTTATGTCATCTTTATTTTGGAAACTTAAGGACCCTTATTACACTCATCTTCCTAAGCTACAAATTGTTGAAGGTGGGATTACATTAATTCATTCATGTACCAAAATGTAGTTCTTCATAGAGCTCATTAAAATCTGCTTTCTTGAAAGCTAAGCACCTCATTCCCACCAAATGCCAATGTACATTTTCTTGCAGTCATGGCAGCAATGATGTGATGTCTTTTGATAATCTTCAAAAAAGGAAAAAAGAGCCCACAGTTTCTGCATGTTCAGTCACAGAATGTGCTGAGTTGGAAGGGAGGATCATTGAGTCCAACTCCTGGCCCCACACAGGACCATCCCCAAGAGTCCCCTGTGCCTGAGAGCATTGTCCAAAAGCTTCTTGAGCTCTGTCAGGCTGGTGCTGTGACCACTTCCCTGGGGAGCCCATTCCAGTGCCCAAATACGCTCTGGGTGAAAAACCTTTTCCTGATATCCAACCTAAACCTCCCCTGACTAAGCTTCATGCTGAGCCCTTGGGTTCTATCACTGGTCATCAGAGAGAAGTAAAGGTACTAAACTGTCAATAACTGACTAAAATGAAAACTGATCTAAAAAGTTTTCAAACTTCTTGGAAATTCAACATGTCCACATATATTTTTCTCTATTTAGTGGATATCCAAGCTATAATAAAGCACTACATGCTGGGCACCAAAAGCTTGAAAAATTCAAGTTAGTCATACCTCCCACCTCTAAAGTGTATGTTGAAAAAAGTTGAAACTAACACAAACATCAACTATCATAAAATATTTTGTGCTAAAAAAAATAATTAAATGAGCTTATTAAAACATGCAAATATTTCAGTCTGAATTGTTGAAAAAGGCAGTGTTGGCCATGAGGTTAACAACAGATAACTATGACAGAAAGAACCTTCCTGTTTATTGGCAGATACTAGCTTGGACCTACTCCTCTACGCTGAAGACATTTATTAGTCTGGAAGGTCTTGTGTAGTTTGAAACATGAAAAACCAGGTACATCAAATCCACTGTGTTGTTTTGAGCACTGGAATACTAACATATACTGACACAGTGAATGCCAGCTCTGTTTTCTGTATCTGATTGCTACATGGGGAACAGCACCTGGAGTCAGGCTCACCCACGAAAAGAATGCATGTTTTCTGTGAATTTGCTTGTATATGCTAATAATTGGCTTTGGTGTGCATACTATTATTTCTTAGCAAGAAGATGAAAAGGGCATTTTGCCCTGGAAATTGCTAAAAAAGTGTGGGGGTATCTTTGTAAGGTCCAGAGTGAACTGAGAATCCATTCCTCTACAGCTCCTACTTACACAATTTCAAATCCTCTGCTCTTCAAGGTTAGTTGAGTCAGGTCAGAGCCAATTCAAAGGAGAGCTGTGTGGTTTGTACTTTGAGCATCTTACTAGTTTCTGCCTTCTCTCTTAGATCTTCAGTAGCTTGTTTTATGCCTCTCTGACAGTTTGGATCACCTAAAAAGTCTTGCTTACAATGTGCTCTAAGCAGCTAGGTATGTTTGTGCAGGCTTTACTGTCTCGTTTTTGCCTTCTCAAATTTCCAGGATGCTCTCAATGTAAGGTTTTTAGATAATGAAAATATTTGGTTTTCCTTCAGTATATTTACATTTCCAAAAACATTTCTGTGCTGTTTTCACTTCATTATGTAGAAAGCTGGTGCACAATACATAGGATTAGAAATGGTCTTATGCTCTGCTATGCCCCTATATTTACAGATGTAATTAAACTACAGATGTAATTAAGGAGGGGCTACAGTTTTGCTCACCTAATAGAATGACAACAGCAGTAAGTAGTTACTGATCTTGGGACTTGACTTGTAGACAGTTTTTGTTAAGTCCCAAAGTACATGCTGTTGATGCTGTGTAAGTAGTAAGTAATGATGATGAGCTTTCAAGTAAAGAGCACAATTTCCATTTGTCTTTGGAGCTGTCATCATGGTATCTGAGGGGCTTGAAGTTGTTAACCCCTCAGGTAGATGGATATATCAATCAGGAACAACTGGCAAATCCTTAACAGGAATGAACTGGGGCAGTTCCATGTAAGTATGAGCATCTGTGTTGTTTTAATCCAGCTGAGAATTTTTTCCATAATTTTCATAACCTTTGTGGGTCTGTCTATGGTAACCATCCTTAGAGAATGCTGCAATGTACCATGACCTAAAAAGCACATTCAGTCTCAGTTTAGGGGCTCCATTTTTGTTGGGTTTTTTAAAAAGAATTACTGAGATTGAGAATTCTCATGAGACAATTCCCCTTCTAATGAGAAAACCAAAACTCTATTCCCTACCGTAAATGATGCTCTAGCTGAAGGAGATAGCTATCTCCAACTTGAAATGAAGGGTTTCAGATATGCCTGACCTGTGTCAGGCACACATAATTTTGTTAGTCCTGCTCCATAATGTTATATTTATTGGCAAAAAGGAAAGACTAGCTACTTTGTAGGAATTTTCCATCCTTCAGGTTTGTAATTTTGTGCTTCTACCTTATGTACATACATATATATATGTGTGTGTGTATATATATATATATATATATATGCATGTAAATCAGTGTCTGTCTGTTTGTTGGCTTGTTAGGTTTCTTTCCCTTGACCACAGCTTTTGGTGCAACAAGGAAACAAATCTGTCTGTACCACAAAATTCTCCAAATGAACAATGGAAAAACACTCAATACAGTTTTGGTCCATAGCTCTTAAGAAGTAGAAACAAAGGCAAAACATGATGAGGAGTGTCTGTGTTGAATTAGTGTACTTTTTGCACCGCCTTTCATCTTCCTACTTAATGCACTGCTCTGGGGATGGGAGAGTCTTAAGAGAAACAAGCTGGGACACACCTAGTTTAATGCAACATCCAATAGCTGCTAAAATGAGCACAGTTTTTTGCATTTCTGTGTCAGCTTCTTGTCCTGACACCATTTTCTAACAGTTGTGAAAAGGTTCCTTTGAGGGCTGTGTATGGTAATCTGTCAGTTTTGTACCAGAAAGTCTTCCTTGAAAACATAAGGAGTTGTCAGTTTCCTTTTTTACTACATCAGCCTTTTGCATGATGCCGGGGTGGGAAAGAAGATCTTATCCTCTGTTTCATGCCTTTATTTAATATGCTGACCCTATTCATATAATCATCAATACCCTTGGATAAATGCATTCATGATTTCTAGATGCAGGACTTTGACTCTTATCTTCCAGCCTTGTTTCTTGAAATTCTGTATAAAGATTGATCAATGCGTCATCACCATTGTTGTGGATGTGAAAACAGACTGAAACATTCAGGATAACAAAGGGTAGGGGCACGATATAAACAGTTAGATACAAGAGTTTCCTGACTCTCTGTCTAATTTTTTGAGCTATGATTCTTTCCTTTCCTTCCAGAATCATCTTACATAATCATATTTCTATCCCATTCTCTTAATATATGAAGAGATTAATTAAAATTATTTTAATTTAAATGATTTTCCAAACTCAAGTGGGCCATTATGGGCAGCCAAAATTGAAACAGGCAAGACAAGCATTCTTGCTGTACCCCATGCTTATCAACGTGTCAGGTTGGACCAAGAACATTCTGTAAATGTTATTCTGTGTTACAACAAATCCCCTAGCTAGATTACAGCACTGACAAATTTTTACCAGATTTTTACTGCCAAGTTCACTGTGAGCACATCTGGAACTATTCTACATTGTCACATCTGGCAGATCATGTTCCTTTTCCATTTAGGGCAGGTTGGTCACCACCGGGGGAATTCCTACCTGCAATCCTATGTCCTTTCCTACCCATAACTTAAAGGGGTGCCCTGAGTTCATTGTTCTCCTCTGTTTGACACAGTTAAGATATATAAACTGAATTAAGGAGGCATAGAATCAGCATTTGCACACTGATACATCTATTGGAGTTTATTGGGTAAGGTATTTATATCTACATATGTGTCCAGAGGGAGAAAGAATCATTCTCACAAGCTCCAGGTCTTATGCACTACAGGAGATGGAGTCTGACAGGATCCTGAAACATCCCTCACTGCATCTGCCAACCCTGAGCAGGCCCAGTTCTATTCCCTTCTTACTAGATATTTCTCTGAACAGTTCTTAAAAATTGCCATGAACAGTCCTAAAACTTCCAAAACTTTCCCAGAGAATGAAGTATGTGACTCCTTTTACTACAAAAGTTTCTCCTAACATCCAGTACCTTAAATCGTCCTGCAACTCAACTCCAGCCTCACTGGACATAGAAAAGTCTGTTAGGTAAAGCCTGACTAAGAAAAGTATTTCAAAAATGTTCCTCTGTTCCTTCCTGTCTTCTCTGCCCCAGACTAAACAAACCAAGGTCTCTTATTCTTGGTTTTGCTAGCTGTGTGATGATTTTGGGCACTTTTCTCTGGGCTGTCTCCAAGTTTTCTTGTAATTCCTCAAGTGCAATGGTCACAATGAGGAGCAATACTGCAAGGGAGTTATCTCTGCAGAGCAGAAGATTGGATTATTTCTTGTTTCTCCCACACAATACTTGTCTGTAATTCCTGGTGTGGGACTTGTATCTTCTGCCATGGTGCCACACTGTTTGCAAGAGTGGATCATTCCTGTGGTCCCCTTCATAAAGACAGGCATTATACTTGCCTCCTTCTGGCCTTTTGAAACTTCAGCCATTGCCTGTACCTCCTCAAAGAAAGCCTGTAATGAGTCTGAGATTAGTTCACTGACTTCTTGAAATTCTCTCAGGTGCAATTCATCTGACCCTGCTGACATGAAAATGCCTCAACTTATCTAGTCTGGTTTTTCTCTAGTCTATCCATGATTATTCTAATCATCTGATTATGCTATCTTTCCTAACAGAGGCTGCAGCAAGGGGGCATCAAACCTATTGACTTTCTCAGTAATAACTGTGGATATATTTGCCCTGCATTTAATAATGGTATCTTCAATTTTTGTTGTCATCCCTCTGAAATTTCTTCCTTCTTTTCCTGTTTCCCTCTTTCCTTCTTCAAGTGTTTTTTTTGCCATCCCTCTCAGGGGACTTTAAAAGCACCTTTGTTGATTCTGATTTTGCCCCTGAGTGCCTGTATTTCATCTGTAGTGGTCTGAGCTGAGCTGCACTTCCCATGACTTTCTGAAGTCAGCAAAATCCTCATGATTTAGTCAAGAGGATCCCCTTCTGTTTCTCTTGATTTTCTGCCTCCTAGGGGAAATTTATGCTTATGTCTGATTTGTGTCTTTTAGGAAACAATAACTTTCCTGGAGTCTTTTTACCTTGTAGTTTTGATTTGGTTGTAGTCTTGTATACAAAGTTGCTTCATTTTTTCAGCCTGTTTTCTAAAACATAGATCCTATTTGTGTTCCTGTTCTTCCTTTTCCCATACTGAGCCAGGTGAACTCAGCCATTTCAAGTTTTTTGCTAGTGTAATTGCTGCCTACAATCTCAGTAAGTTTTCTGTTATTCATAAAAATTAAATTTAGAAAAGTCCTGCCTCTAATGACTTTTTCTATTACCTGTACGAAAAAAAAAGTAATCAGCTGTACATTTAAGAACTTCACTGATTGTAGTACAGGAGCTAAATGTGACATAGGTAATTACAAATTTGCAATATATACTTGAAAAATAACTTTTGTGCCTTGCACAGCAATATATACTTGAAAAATAACTTTTGTGCCTTGCACAATCAGTGAAAAACACTACAAAATTTCCAGGGGAAGCTTGTATTTGTAGTGAAACCTCAAATACACATTTGATTAAGAGATAGCTTAGCATATCCCAGTTGTAGGTGATAAAATCTGTCTATGTCTGCAAGGAGTGTCACAAGTTTTCTGAGACAAGGTGGGAAAGTGCAGGGCAGAGCTTTAGACTGCACAACCCTCTTTCACAAATTCAGTAATTTAACCTGCCTGGTGGACAGTCTCAGCAACAGTCAGGTCTTCCTGGCCAAGTGCTTTGCGTCATAGCTTGTAATGTCTTGCTGTGATACTGTGTGGTGACACTGGACAGACAAGGTGCCTGTGCACCATCCCACAAGGGTCTGACATCCATTGCAGTGAGTCAGTCTGAGATGCATAAGAATTACAGATGTTTGCCAGGAATGCTGACTTGTGGATCTGTGAGCATTGGTAAATCTGTGCTTTACATGAAAGTGTACTCTTAACCACAGGTGAGCAACAACTTACTAGTGGCAGGGAGCCAGTAGCAGCAGTTCTGTAAAGAAGTCTATTGCAATAGGGTGTATGGAGATGCTAAATGAGGAGTATGGAGGCTGACACAGTATTTTGAATGCTGTATTTTAGGTAAGCTTTCTTCGTGTAGACTTTTAACCACCAAGATGAAAGATTACAGTAAATAAGGTGTTTGATTTGTAGTTTTGTTTTGAACTACAACATTATGCTACATTGTTTTCACAGGAGATAGGTAATAGAGTTATTTTTAGTGGTGCTGATAAATGGTGAATTGTGACTGGTTGTTCTCTGCGATGTTCTCCCTTTCACTTCATGAATTGCCCATTCTGTGAATCAGTAATATCTTGCATATGATTGCACTATATGTAAGGCTAGGGTGGCAAACTTCTACACAAACATGAAGGGCAGCTTGCACATAGATACAGGCTTGAGATGAGCTCTGGGGAGCGCAAGCAGAGGAAGCTTAGGTCTGTATTGCCCTTGGGTACAATGTTGTAGCGTCTTACAGACAAGTTCAAATTGCCTCAGATTCTTATTTTAGAAAACAATAAAAACATGGCAACAACATCACCTGGAATCAGAAAGCAGCCTGAGATCGACCTGTGAGTGAGCACAGGGCTGAACTGAGGGGCCTGGAGCTGGCAGCAGGGAAGCAGAGAGTGGAAGTAAGGGGCAGGGTATGTATGAGCCTGTTGGCATCAGGAGCTCTGTGTCATCTCCACCCCAATTCCAGGACGCTCAACAGCAGTCCTGGAGGTCCAGGCTTCTTTCAGGTTTGAGAGATCAAAGATCTACAAATCTGTCTCTCTGCTTTGGTGTTACGTTATTGTTCTTGTCATGTTTGTGTTTAGCACCTTGTGCTCCTGAAATTGCTGACTCTTTGGAGGTATCCACTCTGTGGATGGCTTGGTGGCAAGTCTTCGATACTGTCTTGGATGCTGTATTGGTCACATGCGTATTCATTATGTGTGTATATACATTTTTTATATATACACATATTATATATACACACACACATTAATATATATATGTATACTCTTTTATATCTATATGTATATATATGTGTATATATATACACACACATTTATTTATTCACAATAATGAAAATATTCCTTCCCCATCCATAAATAAATATTTTGCCATTTTTAGTTAAACTTTGTCTTTACCTAGTAAACAATTTCTCTTAACCAAAAGAAAATACCATTCCCCATTGTGTCTTTGCTATGTAAGCACTGGGACTCGCTGCCTGCTGTCTTGCTGCCTGGGTCTGACACTTCTTTTCTTTGCCATGAAATCAAAGTCAGCAGGGAAATTCTGCTAATTGCTCTGGTATACATCTTCCAGGATGCAAAAGAACTGCACTTTATTTCTTCTTTGCATCATCCAAACACAACAGCAATTTTCTGACCTCAAAAAGGGCGTATTCTGGTATTATCCAATTTTAGAAAGAAGGGTACCTCTGCTAGTTGCTTCTGTAAGAGTTTTGAACATCTGAGCACCAGAAGAAACTACAGCTGAGAGCCAGTGTTGCATGATAATGCTGGAAATGCTCTTCTGAGTTCAATGAGTGTTCCTATTCTGAAAGTTCTGAAATTAATTAGCAAAAGCTTGCAATAGGAGGGAAATATATTTGCATGCATATCTGAAACTCTGATGATTTGCAAATTGTAAAAAAGAAAAGTTGGAAAAAAAGGAAAATTGGGAAAAAGGAAACTACTGTATGCTAACCTGAAAAAACTTAAATCATGGTTACCATGTATTGTTTCATTATGGTGGCCTTTTCTTCTTCTTTTTCTGTGCTTTGAAAAGAAGATGGGGGAAAGAAGCAAATATGTGGCAAGCAGCATATGCAAACTGTAAGGTGGAAGTGGGTAAAGGAATAAGACCACATTTGGAAAAGACAGATGGTGCTCTTTTTTTGATCATGTGGTAACACTGGCAATAGAAATGTTTTGGAGTTCGAGAAGTGGAGAGGCCAGATTTCTTAAATGCTGGATGATTTATTTGTAGAACATGCAGAAATGCAGGGAACAAAAACATTAAACAACCCTTGGAGATGTGCATGAACATGATACATTTATTTGTGGTTTGCTTTGAACTCCTGGCCACTGACATGAGATCTGTGATTATGTATTCTTGCTTTGGCTGATAACATGTCCCAGCATTTCTTGTCCCCATTGCCAGTTTCTCCTTTCCTGGTGTCTGCTTAACTCTTGCTGCAATGTGTCCTCTTCAGACCCCATGTAGCCAAAATTGTATTTTATCAGCCCACAGTTATTTCTGTTCTGGTGTTTGTAGGTTAACCTTCAGTCAGCTGCACATCTGATTAACAAGTACAGCCATGGGCCTGATTTCAGCCTGGTTGATGGGCTAGTTTATTACAATGCTAGAAGGTATTAAATGTCCTCTGTCAGGAGGAATGGTGCAATACAGGCATATGAAGTGGATTAAAAACTCATTGTGTGCTGGGGAGATATTTCTTATGTATATATATAATGAAAAGGATGATTTCTAAAAATCAGTTGATAGCGGAAATAACTTTCTGCAACTGTATGTTTTTATAATTCCTTGAGCAGCATCTCAGGTCTGTTACTTCTGAAAATATGTAATCAAAAGGATTTTATGAAAAATAGTGTAGCAATAGAATAATTAAACCTTTTAATTAACATTTGTTTGATTGTGTTCTGCAGGTTTTAGGAAACTTTCTATTTTTTGTAGCTTTAACAGTAAGTCTTAGGTGGTATTTTTAACAACTGAGCATCTGAATAAATAGAACAACATTTTCATAGTAATATTTGGAAGATGTATAATGTGCAAAAACCTTTCTAGAATGTGGTAAACAAATGCTTAAATACAGTTTAACAGTTAAAAAGGAAAAAAAAAAAGGAAAATAAAGTTTGCAAGCAAAACCTGTATGGAAATAGCACAAGGTACTTTTGAAAATCCACTTGTCACTTTTTTTGTCCTGTAAAGATGATAAAACTAATTGCATTTCACACACTAATGGAAGGAAACAAAGTAGAACTTTCAGTTGACAGGATGAGAAAAATTTTGCTAAAGCTTAAGTAGAAAAGGCAGAATCTAAAGCCTAACAGGGTCAGGAGTTTAAACTAAATCTGTTTGAAAATGATGTAGTCTTGCTCACAGATATCTTAAATCTCAACAAAAGATAGAATAGTCAGTGTTTTTTTATTTTCATTGCATTATAAAAAATGTTGAAATTCAAGACATTCCTTGACAACTAAATATTTCTTGTTTCGTTGACTAAGGGAGAATGTGTTTATTTGTACTAAATATGAATTATTGAGAGTTTTGAGAGGAGAATTACGAAGACAAAATACTTGGGAAAACTTTCACACATAAACATTGCAAAAGAATTGATGCTGATTAAATGTTCCTCTACAGCCTATGATTGTATTCATAGGGAAGACTTTTAAAGATTAATTTTGACACCTTCTGCATCATTCTTCCTTGGCACCACTCAGGCATACTATGGCAGGACCCCCTCAGCCATGGAGAGGCACACTACAGTAGTGAGAATGATGTTAAAGGAGGTAACTGGTTAAAAAAGAACTTCTTAGGCCCCACAAGTTCTTGTCATGGGTTGGTATTGGGGTAAAAAGTCACACATCTCCTGCCAAGATTTGACATGTTTGAAAAGATCACCTGGTGTCAAAGTTTGTGAAGACAGCTTGTCCCTGTCTGTTAGTGCTGCTTAAATTTATGTTTTGTTTAAACAAACATTAAACTTTATTTTCAGGTGGGCATGAGAGCAGTTGATATGGTCAGATGTCTTCTGAGTCCCTGTTTTAAGTCTAGGCTTGTCCTTAATGAAGAGTTAACTTCAGGTGAGCTTCAATAATTTCAAGCAGTAGGAACCCCTCCACCTGCAGATTCCCTGAGCGCTGTGGTGATGCCTGTCCCTAACTCACCCCAGACCTGTCTCATGACTCAGCCCACTCTCAAAGCTATTCAACATCATGTTGGCTTGTCCTTAACTTCTCAACAGTAAAAAACACATTTCCATCTTTCCTAGATTTCCTGGAGCTGGCAGGCCTTCCATTTGTTTTGCAGCCCCAGCATGAGATGATTTTATATTCAGCAGTGCATTGGCAGCACTATTGGCTGGACAAAGTCACTGTGATCTTCCTCCCAGTGCCACACTGGGTGAGTGCTGGAAAGTTAATCCATTTACCTGAACTGGAAATGCTTTGTTTCATTGACCTGCTCCATAATACTTGTGAAGCAGTAAGTTAGAAGATTATGTTTAAATTACAGAAAGTAAGCTTAGAGACAGCCTTTATTCAAAGAGAGGTGTATCATTTTGATCACAGTTTGAAACTGTACAATAGTTGACCAGGCATACATAGCAGTGGGGGAAAGAGGGAATCAAAAGACATATCCAGATTCATCACTGAGGCTCCGCCAAGCTTTAATTTATTAAGACCTTTAGGAGAGAGGATTATGTGGGGCAATGAAGATCAACCTTCCTTCCCTTATTCCAGGAGTGGGGAGTGTTTCAGATGAGCATTTCACTTTATCAAAGTGAAAATATTGCTGACTGCACAGTACCCTCCTACCTTTGACTCAGGTACTCGAGTTTCTATGCACTGGATAGATATTTTCAGCATATGTTACTTAGCAGCTGAAATAATGGAGATTTTAGTTTACTAAGTTGTATAGATTCAGACTCTTAGTTTGCAGAGGATTGACCTAAAAGATACCTCAAAATGGGTCCTTGGAGTTCTGAAGTTTATTTTTGTTTCTGCACAGCTGGTGTACATGTGTTTCTTTAAAACCACATGTTTAAAGTCTTATGAAACACTTAAAAATACACTGCACATACTATGGACTTGCTTAGCAAGTCTTAGTATCTTTATTCATTCAAAACGTAAAAATATCACGTTACTTAATTTTTCATAATAGGTTGAGCCAAATTTATTGGATTTTATTACTGAAAAGTTGTAAGTAATATGAAAAAAGAGTTTATGTGTACTAGACTACAATTTGTGTCTCTTCAAGGTTTATAACAATGAGCTTGTGTTGTAGAGTTTATTTTGTTTCCTGGAAGGCCAAGGAGCAGCAATTGAAATACTGAATCTGCTGAAGCCAATGGCAAATTCTTGGGAACCAAATTTCTTAGGAATAAAATGTCTTTATTCCATGCCTGTATGATATGCTGCTTCAACTAACTGCAGCAAGTTGGAATAGCAAATTGGAATCTGTAGCAGAAACTTTGGTAGCCACATGACTACATTAGCAGGTTGTGAAGCTTGAAATCCTAAAAGGAAAGGAAAAAAACAATCAGCTGAAAATGTAAACAGTTATTAGCAAAGACTTCTGGCACAGGCTTGGGCAGTGCAGATGTAACTATCTGGTTGTTGCCCCACAGTGGATCCTTTAGCATAATTGCCTTCAAATAAGTTTTGACTGAAGCTCATGTATGGTGTATGTGGTCCATGCAGTCCTACCCTGTGAATAAGGATGTTTTGTGTGTGTCTGTATTTCAAAATGCGTAAGATGAGACTTGCCCTACTTCTGAAGCTCTCTGCTAGCTATTTCTCATGACAGATTAACCAGTCAGTTTTGGTATCTCAAAGGTAAGACCTCAGATGTACAGAGACATTTTCCTGAAAAAAATGTATTCCTTTAAATGCAGACCTGTGTGTGTTGGTAATGCTAATTTAAGCACTCCATGGTCTGCAGTTAAATGTAAGTCAAATCTTGTAGCAAGGCTGGTTTGGAGAAATCAACAATAACTTGGAGTAATTCACATCAAGAGTTGTATTTCATTAATTAGGCAGCTTGATTACTGATGCTCTGATGTATTGCACACCAGCTTATCCATCAGTAAAGGCTCCCCATAGCATCTTTGCCTTTTGCTTCACTGCTCATCAGGCACCCTTTCTAGGGGAGCTTAGGCAATCACAGATTCCTAAAGCCCTGAGATACTGTGAGAGGGGGACTCCCCTCTCAGTAAATGCCAGCCTTGCACAGCTACTACAATCAGCTTCCAGCTGACATACCAGGGACCAGATCTGCTCATTGATCTCAGCTGTCTTGCTCTGCTCCACAGATCCCCTGAAGGTTTACTAACTGTAAACTTTTCTTATTGTGGGTGCACACCATCTTTGCTTTGATACAGCAATGAATATGTACATAAAAATATATGTATGTCTATTACTGTATATCTTCAAACTATGGAAATACCATGTATGACATTTATAGCCATGTATAAATTAAGGAATGTTTACAGATTATTAAAAAATTTAAAAGGACTTCAGAGGTTGCAGGAATGATGGAATGCTCCTCAAATAAGGGATTACAGTAAATCTTACCTTCACATATAACAACCCTTGAAAGTAACTTGAGCATTCAAACAGAAGCAGCCTTAACTCCTTTTGTTAATAGCATGAATTAAGAATGTGGGGGGAAAGCAACTATTTGTAAGCTAACTATCATAATCAAATAGGTAAAAAACATATAGTATACACTAATAGCTTTCATGGAATTTTTTTGTTTGTTTTGTTCCTTTTTAATTTTGTTTATATTTTAAATGTTTTTAATAGGAAATCTGCATGAACAGACTAGAATTTGGTCAGCTTGCACACAAGGCTTTCAGAAAAGAGGAGAGTATTTTCAGATTCAGCCTGCAGGTTTATTTTGCAATAGAGATTGAAATTCTAGAAAATCCTTTCCATGAAAATGCAAAAACTGTTCAGTGCAATCAAATAAAATATTTTTGTTCTGGGAAAAAAGAAAATAAAAAATGAAGCAAAAATCCAAACCATTTTACTGGGTGTATTTGACATTCCCTGTGTAAAATGATCTGGTTCTGATCATGGTCATGAAATGTGAGGTCTGATTGCAACAGTTCTTGACCCAGACACAAACAAACAGTGCTTCTCACTTTAATTTAATTCTGATCTATGGTTGGAGCAGCACCTCCACTAGGGATTATAATTGTGGGCTTTTTACAAACATTCAAAAGTGAAACAGCACAGCAGCAGAGCCTCCACAGGCATGGACCATGTTGAGTCTTTGACTGCCTTTCTCCTTATCACCTTAAATCTACAATAGACAAGGCCAATAGTTGGTTAATTGCTGTCATTCTCAGCCTTACCAAACTGAAAAGTGAGGCTGTGTATGTGTTCTTAAAATAAACTCAAGATTTTTTAAAATTACAGGCTTAAAAAGGGAATTCTCTAAGCTGTATGGACAGGAGCATACATAAAAGCTCCCTCACAAAAAAGAGAAAGCAGCATCTGAAGAGCAAAAACTGTTGTGCATCCATGTCAAACACCATAAATTGCTGGTGGAATGTGATAGTTGGGACCTGCTCATGCTCCCATTCATCCCATGCGAGGGGTAGTTTTCCTTCTCTGAGAGCCAAGTTTGTCCCTCAGGAGTATCCAAGCAGTCATCACATGTCTTAACTGCACCAGACTTGGCTCTTAAGTGATGATTTAAGCCAGAAATTGTAGATAGCATTTTCCTTCTTTGCCTGTTTCTCATCTTGAGTTTTATATTTGATTCCCCAATATCCATGTGTCCCAAAGTGTGAGCCTCCACTTTATTTTGTGCACAGACATTAACTCTTCAAAGTATGAGCTTATTTTTCCTGAGTTTGTATTGGAATTTGGATCCAGAAACTTGAGACTCTGTCAGCTTTCTGAAGCTGGACAAATGTAATTTTTGGCTCTTTTCTGGGGCCCATTTTCCTTTTCTAATTTCTCTGTCTCTTCTGGCCACTTAAGCAGCAGACCCAGATGCTTAAGGCTGTTTTTAGCTTCCCTGCCTGGGCAGCCTCCTTGTGCCATGCAAGCCCTCTCATGCCTGCAAGCTTTGTCTACCACATACAAGCCCATTAGGAAGGTGATGATACTGATCTCTCCTCTCACCTGAATTCAAGACTGAACTACACAATTGTCCTGTCACCATTCCCCACAGAAGTCTGTTCATGACCCCAGAGCGGCAGGAATCAGGCTTTGCAACCAGCCCGAAGGCACAGCCAGAACAGCAATTCCCTCACTCCCCACCACAGGCAGGCTTTTTCTCCTAGGAGATGCCACAATTTTTTATTCTCCCTCCATCACTCAACTAGGCCAGAGGCATATTTTTAACTAACCCACTGTCAGCATGTTTGCTCTGGTAGTTTTGTTTCTCATTCTGGGCTGTCTTTCCTCCACCTCAGCTCTCCCATCTTTTCTTCTCTGCTGCTTTCTGGTGGTTGCCCTGCAGAGCTTACACTGCCTGAACAGTTCAGTTGCAGCTGTTTATGGAGTTTGGCTTTGCTGGTCATAGCTCTTGCCATTGTGTAATGAAAAATGTAGCCCAAATCTTTATTTTGCTCTGCCTTGGTAAATATGGCCACTTGAGAAGGTAGACTTGCTGTTTGATTAAAAGTTTATCAAAAACAAGAGGGGCAAATGCAGCAGAATCTGGGAGTGATTTGAGGAAATTGCCATTGGTATGGGCTTGTGTCTGGCAGACTCTGAAAACAGCAGGTTTCTATATGTGGCTGTTTATTCTGTGCTATAAGTCCTTACTAAATAGCAATCTATTCCCAGGCTGTTGTAGCTGAGTGCCTCACAGAAACTGAGTTAGCGTAAAAAAGGAGCAAACACATTTCAGGTGCTGGTGTTTTGGCAGTCAGGGTTAGTTTGTAGTCTGAGTTTTCCTTGTTGGGGGAGTATGTAGGGTGGAAATGAAGGGTTGGAATTCCATCCTGCTGTGAGTAGATGCTGGCATCTCTCTGTCTTTCCTGCCAGGTCACTCTGGCATGGCTTTTACAGCTGCAACTGACTGTTCATCTTCCTCTCAGTCTTCCTCTGCTCCTGATGTGGGCTAATCAGCAGCAGCTCTTTGGGACCACCACAAGGAAGGACTTTGCAGACAAAAACCAGCATCTTGGAATTGTCTAAGGGAGAGGCTGCACAGACTGTTGCATTTTGAGCTGATTGGTGCTCTTTCCTTATTTCAGAGATCCCATTCCCTCTCACTTCCTAACAAATATTTCTGTCCCAAACTGTCCTTTGGTAAGTTTTGAATTGCTTTCCAGCAGTAGATGTGTATGTACACATTTACTATCTTTCAGCTTTCTCCAGTGTTTGGACTGAGACCTTACCATAAAGTGATTACCTTCAAAAGTTTCTCAGAACAGAATTGCTTATCTCCAGCCTCATTGCAATCCAAGTCATAGTTATTGGAAATGATTGCAAACCTGTCATGCCTCAACGGAGGTGCACAACACTTTGGGGTAAAATTTCTCTTTTCTGGGTGGTGTTAGGAGATAGTTACTAGCTCTAAGCTTACTTTTTTTCCCCCTTCTTTTATTGTGAAGCACTTTCAGTCTTCTTTTCTTCTCATTTATTTTTCTCCCAGAAGACCATTGACTGTTCAGAGCCACAGTACTGGAGGAATAGATCCTTTCACATTATTATCAAAACAACAAAATTATAGGAATGTTTTCAGTAGCCAGCAAAACTTTAAATCCAAATTCTCATGAAGATCCTTGTTTTTTATAACACTGTCCTCTAAGCCTTTCATACCCTGAGATCCTGGCATTGAGTTGTTTGGACAGGATTGTCCCGCTCTGTAATGAGTTCCAGCTGCTGTCTTGGCGTGGTTGCTCAGGAGGTGTTGTTCAGTTCCTATCTGGGTCTCTCTCAAGCCAAGAGCCCTTGCAGGAGAGCAGGCAATCCATTGCATCTCTTGGCAATGAGGTCTTTCTTTTAGCAATGAAAGATTGTGATGATTTACATAAAGTGAAAAAACTGCAGTTTTGAAGGAAACAAACTGTATTGTGTGAGGTTTTTTCTAGGGAAGGAGCAAAATATTACACAATGAGCATTCTTCTACTGCTCTTCTGTAACAAATGAGAAACAAATTATGTAGCTTTTTCTTTTCAGCTGTGCTGAGCACAAGTTGAAATAGTCTGACTTTGTTGAGAGCTTCAGAGCACAGCTCTTCTCTGCAGAACAGGTCATTGTAGATGCACTCTCACAGTGTTGTGCTGAGAATATTGTGTTTGCACACACACCTCAGTTTGCCATGTGTTCCTAATGTAAAAGCAGGCAATTAAAACAACATCCTTATCAAAACATTCATGCAGTGATGCGTTGCTTTGGAAAGAAATTCCTATGCTGTTCCCCAACACATGTCAAAAAGTTAAAACCCATGACTTTGAAAGGGAAATAGGTTTTGGGTTTTTTCTATGGGTTTGGTTTTGGTTTTTTTTTCCTCTTTCCTTGCACTGATATTTTAAGGTTAAATGCTGAACCTGGTTATGAAAGATAGTTTTATTTTTAAAATATCACAGGGTTTATATTAAGGTAATTTCTAAGATAATTACAGTAAAATCTGAATTTTCTGGTGGCATATTCTTATATGTAGAATTAACTATAATAAAAATATTAACTATAATAAACCTACTATATAGTAGGTTTATTTTGTAAAATGGAAGGTTTACTTTTCCCTGCCAACCAATATTGTATATCTCAAAGGAAAACAGCTCAGCATTTCTGAGTGCTGTTGTTTCACCTGTATAATTTCTCCATCAACAAAGGGGCATTTTGCTTTTTTTGATGTTGGAATTCAGACTCACTGGTCACAGAGGAGAATAGGACCTTATATGGAGACAGGTGATTTATCCACACATCATGAGGATAAATGGAAGCAGTGCCGTGCAAGGTTGGTCACACTTATCTGCTGGTCCTGCTGAAAGTTTTTGCAATGTCTGTTGCCTTGTGGATTTGGGCAAAGCTGAGGTCAGCACAGATCCCACTTATTGGTTTATTGTCTGGGCACCAACAGTGGAGACAGCTGCTCAAAGCAAATAGGCAAACTGGGAACAACTGCTGGTGTCTCCTCAGATCAGATGTGCTGCTGGTGCTCACTCAGGGTAGGGAAGGCTTTTGTTGAGTCCTGCTGTTGTGGGTTTGGGTTGGATGGAGGTTGGTGCCTTCTTCCTGGCCTGACAAGCATACACCATCCTCCCTCATCAGAGGTCTCTCCTGCTTGCTCAGCAAGACAGAGTCAGTTGGGGGAGGCTTTGAAGACTGCTCTGTTTAGCCTCTGCACAGGACAGCACATTCAAACAGTAATTAGCAATGGGGTGGAACTAACGCAGGCAATGTGGGAACAATGCTGTGGGCCCAGCTACTAAAAAAAAGCTACTACCCTTTTAATTAAATCAGTGTCTTGGGAAAGTTACTGACTTGTCTCTTCCTTCCCTGCCTTTGCTGTTTCAGGCCTTCCACCCCAGCTGAAATATTTCTAGGCTGAGTTTCAGCAAAGGCTGCAAATAAGAGCATTTTTCTGTGATACAGACACAATTGGATATGGATATGGATATTCAATGGTAATTACATTAACATAGTGGAAGCAAAACATTCTATTCCATTATCAGCTTTGTTATCAGTGATTATGATTTTTATGGGATAGTATTTTTGTACTTTTGTACTATCAGCAGCACTATATATACAATTAAAAACTAGATGCAGTAAATTATGGCCAAACACCAGCAGTCCAAAGGTTAATTTGATTGTACAAGTACAGTCCCAGGGTTATGTATGAACATATGCTCTACATACTGATTAATGAGCAAGGTTAGACTGGCATGAGCTGGGCTGTATTTTTTGTCTACTTTTACAGTTTACGTATGATCTTTGGTACAGATAATGCAGAGATCCATTTTCCGGAAAGACCTATTTAAGCATAAAATAATAGTAGGATGCAAATTGTTAGCTGTAAGCTTGATTTTATTTCAGCTAATGGAGGGGTTGAGTGGGATCTGAAAGGGTGCCAGTAAACTCGTGGTTGGCATCACTCTCAGATCTGTGCATTTGGGAAAGGCACAAAGAAGGCAACCCATGAACCCAAAGCATTTGCAAGCTGTAGGCAGCTGAACTGTTGCAGGGGAGTACTCCAGGGAACCTGGCTGATACGTTTGTATTTAAGTGCAACTGGCTACAGCTTGAGAAAAAGCTCTTTCAAGGCACCCACCTTTCCACAATCATGCTGCTTGGATCAACTCTGTCATTGTGACAAAGGATCTAGGCAGCTAATGGAGGGTGAAATGAAACTCTTCAGATTTAGGGCATTTTCCTCCAATTCCTTGCTGTAGGATAACTGTACTGCATAAAAGTTCAGCCTCACATTTCTCTTTGCGTAGTTTCAGACTTTCTTCATCATACCTGATTTACTGTGTTATTACATTATTGTAGCTTGGCTTACTTAAATCCAGTTCAGTGTTCACACAGTTTATTCAGTCTGTGTGTCTCATAGTGCACTTAAAATTTGGTGGGTTTATTTAACATCCATGCTGTGGCAGAATCCAGGTGTCCTGGCAGTTAATTTTGATGATCGAACAAAGAAACTCATCAAAGTAAAGATAAATTGTACTCTTTTACCTAGGAGTAGTAGCTTCATGAGTTAAAGCTACACAGATTTTTATGAGCTGTGGCCCCACTCCAGCGTTGAATCCAGATGTGAGATGTGTGCCCAAGAGGTAAAATTAAACTTGTTTGCTGAATCAGTTCTCCTTGAAAGTGTACTCAAGGGATTGAACTACAAATGCTGCAGGGGAATATTGGTTTTCAGAGACCAGTGCTCTACAAACGTTCTAATATAACCAGAAATGCTAATGAAAAAAATGTAATTGGACATATTCTAGAATATTTGAGCAATACTTTTTAATAAATCTAGACTTCTCTTTCATGACAGAAAAGGGTTGGCTGGTGGTTATCACTGAGACTGGCTTCCTGTGTTGGAAGAGAATGCTTGCCCCGTTGTTCCCTCGTATGTTAAGCAGGTTATGGATTGCTGTGGAATTTAGTGAACTCTAAGGCTGACATTTTCATCCAAGATTTCCTTAATTTTTAACATTTTGAGGTGCTTAACATCAGTGTGGCATGCATAAAAGAGGAAGAACATAGGTGTTATAAGTGTTGGCATGCATTGTTTTCAAAATCTCTTTTAGGCGAGTGAACGTACTCGTTATAAACTCCACCTCCATACTTCTGAGCAAAGATCACTGGCATGGCTTGTGCTTTGTGACACAGGTCTGTTCAGGTGTTGTGAGACATGTGTAAGGGAGGGAATTGTGTCCCCTTCCTGCTTGACAGCCCAAGGCAGGTGGTATGTGTGAGCTGTGGATAGGTGGCTTTCTGCTGGGGCAGGGGGGTGCCTAATTTAATTTGGGAGAAGAGGCATCAGCTAGAAAGCGAGCAGTTCCATACACTACCTCTGCTGTTATTGCCAGTTCAACTTAATTCGATGCTGATAATGTCAAGGGATCTCTCTGTACAACATCTTTCAGCCGTATGGAGCTAGTCTGGCAGCTCCCACAGCCCAAGGAGGCGTCTGGCACTATCTGTCATCCTGTTCACCAGGCTCAGACAGTGTTTCAGGCAGGATCATGTAGGAGTTTATACATTACCTGAAAGTAGATCTGCAGCGACCTTGCATGTACCATGGCTCTGTGCTGGCCTTTAGCCTTGTCATCATGGAGAATTTTGGTCCATGCCAGGCACTTTTTGAGGTATACAGAGTCACAGAGAGCAGCTTCACTTGTTTCTTCAATGCAGCTGCTTCTGCTTGTTTGTGTTCACGTTAAGAGAGGAATAAAATATGGCTGTAGAAAAACACTCTTGAGATTGTCCACTCCCTTGCTCATCTCTGTCAGCAAATAGATCATTTGTCAAGGGAAGAGGAGAGTCCCAATTCTGCTCTCCTAGCTGACAAGCTCAAATCCAGACAAAGAGATTGAGAAATCTTCTGTGCAAACAAAAGGCTGCAAATGATTTAAAGTACAATTTTCTTTTTGGGAGGAATGTTCAAGATCTAAAGTAAACTTGCTTGTTGGGAGAAATGCTGAAATATTTTAGACAAAGGCAAGACTTTGGGGTTTTTATGTGTTTCAAAAGTTTTATATTCTTCCCAAATATCCTTTTTCTGTTGCACTCACTGCATACCAAGCTATTTCTAAAAGACATGGTCTGTCTATGACACCCTATTCTCTTAATATGTGATCCAAAAATGTTCATACTGTTGAATTTTTGAAATCATATCAATTTCCATGACAACTGACTAATGTTGCAAACAAAGGATTAATTGCTTTGTTGTAGCATGAAGCAGAGGGGGAATTTAGATCACATGAAGAAAAAGTGAAGTGCCTATAGAATGCAAACATACTGTAATTGCAAAAACAATATAACAAAGGAAGAGCTAAATATGTTTTTCTTTAACTAAATCTTCAAATTTGTCAAGCTTGTTTTAGTGTTATAAGTTGCTTTCTGGGGGAAGATGTACAAGAATATCAGATAATTCCTTGTGCAAGGCTGAAGAGCTTATCTCACTCACTGGTCAAGCATCCAAACTGCAACTGGCCAAACATCTGCAGGCAGACAAAGGCAGCTGCCCTTCATGACGCTGGAGAAATCCACACATCTTGGGTCTTTGGCGTCGGCGGGAGCTAAAAAGTCAATTCCGAAATCCCGGCATGTTCCTATTTGTTAACACACAGTGCCTTCTTGTGGGCATTGCGCTTATTGCCGCCTGGAAGCCTCGGCACGGCAGCTCCTTCCTCACGCCTGCCCCTTTTTAACTCAAGGCAATTCGGGGAAGAAACCCAAGGAATGTAAAACATGTGGGTTTAGATACAGAAATTGCAAACGCATGTGGAGCCATCCAGCTTGCTGTACATCACAACTTTCCATTAATGAAAGCTCTCTTTTGAAGTCCCTAGAAATGGGATGAACATAGGATTTGACTTTCACAGTGCTAAGAAACATTTTTCTTTTTTGATTTGATTTTGTTCAAGAAAAATATGCGATCTCACCCCAACATAGATGTAGCAATAACTTTTCGGGCATTTTCGTATTATCTTCCCTTTTTGCAGGAAGGTTTTTCTTTTTCTTTCAAATTCAGACACATATGCATACGTGCACATGGATGCCAGATGCTCAGGCGCACACATGTCCAGGGCTGGGTGGTTGGGACAGTAAATAATTTTCAGCATTTCTGATTTCCCTTTTCTGCTTGGGCCATTACCTGGCTGTTCAGGTTACCTCGAGCATCTCTGGGCATCGAGCCCTTTAGCAAGCTGAGGCTTCAGCAGCCCTGCATCACCTGTCCTTCCCCACAGTCCTCCACCTCCCACTCCTCAAGGATTCTGCAGGCAAGTGTATTTGTAAGCCTCTCTTCTCCCCACAAGCGAGTGCATGGTTGCACTCGGGGGTTTCAGTCACTGCAACACCGCTGCTGAAGCCAAAGCAAAGGGCCAGAGCTGATGAGCAAGCAGGCTTGGGCGGGTGCGTGTTGTGGTAGATGCTGACCAGGGAACAGAGGGAGGCTCATTTCTAAGTGAAAGGAAGGCACCCAGAATGGGAGGCCATATATATCCTTGCTTTTCTTGTAATTGTTGCATTCTTTTTGTCACATGTTTATAGTAAATATAATACCCTCCCCTTCAGTAGATTTTAAATGTTTGCGAGACTAAACTGCAAATGTGTTTATTGCTGAGATGAGGCTTACATTTGAAACCAGTTCCTGAATTTGCAGCTTCTTTTATGCAGCCAGTATCAGTCCAAGTGTGGTGGAGTTGAGTCTAGTGAAGGCCCCTTCCTGTCATAAATAAGATTACTTTCATTTCACTTGTGGAGTGTGTTATTCCTCAGAGTAATGAATTTCCTCTGTGCCTTTGAGCACATAAACATGGTTTTCATTAGGTTTCTATTAAAAAAAAAAAAGGGCAGAGTAAAATTAATAAGAGGACTATTAACTCCATAAATGCAGATGCATTTTCACTGTATAACCGTGTTGGAAGTAAACAGCTTCTTCGCTGAAGGCTCCAAATCGCAGAGAATTAAACAATTATGCAAACCTGAATTCTGCTATCAGAGAACAAAAATACTGGAAAATCTGACTGTTAAAAATTAGTTTATTGGGAGAAAAAATAGACTATCAGATTAAATGTAGACAGACAAACAGCTTCAGGCTTTTTACTTAATAAGTAACATATGTGATAATGATAGTTTTAAGCTGTATATTCAGAATTAGCATTGCAGCTAAGAGTTTGAACATGGCTTTCTTTTTTCCTGTATTCTACCAGATATATCCCTACAGTTGCAGAAAGAGGAATAGCAACATTTGGAAATATTTCACAGTTGGACCCCTTAACTCATAAATTTTCATGTACCATTTATATTTGTGGCTTAAGATCTCTTGTCAAGCGGTGAATCCATACAGCATCACTGTGGTTTTCTTTTTTTCATAGCTGCCAGCATTTTAAACAGAAACCCAAAAATCACCATGCGTGTGAAGCCAGGCATTTTCAGAAATACAGGCCTTAAACTGCTGGTGTCTCATTCCACCTCACAGTGAAAAGTATATCATAACATGATAAAAACTAGCAGTCAGAATACATGCTCTTTGCAATCATCTAATATACTATTTTATTGGAGAAAACTGAGATCACTCTATCACTACTCAAATCCCGTGCAATAGATTTAACTTTCTGAAAATGAAGTTGATAGATTTGAGTAGAAGCTGAGCTAGAAAGACTACAGTTTGGCAGCTAATTAAATTTCAAAAAATCATCAGCACACTAAATATAATTTTATGTTGTTCTGTAGGCTGCTTTAAGCCTTGTTTTAACGGCAAATAAAAATTCTGGAATTTTTTAAGCATAGTTACCGTTTCCATTCTGATTATGCAAATTCAATGTGAACAACAAAAAGGCATCACCTGGTAATTTTTATTCTAGATACTAATCAAGACATTTTGCTTGAACACAGAAATACAAGTGTTCCTTTCATATATCAACTCACTCTCTTTTAAAATAAATTATCATGTTTTTGATTGTTCTTCTCACTATTTATTTCTTAATAATTCTATAAGAAAAACTGCCAATTTTACCTGAGAGTCATTTTTTGTCTGATGCTAAGCCTTGTAATTATTCTTCCCTGTTATCATGCAAGTTTTGCCGTTCTGTTACTGTTAACAGTGCTGATGTTTATAATTTAAAATCATAAGGATGAAGTTGTTTAAAGAGCCAGTCTCATTTATGCATGATCTTTTCTGTTGAAACCTAACAACAGAAAAAGAGAAGCCTTAAATAGCAGCTCCTATTTCCCTTTGCTTTTGGGCAGGATTTTTTTTTTAATTTTTTGTGGGGGTGTGAAGATTAAAAGTCCTTCTGCACATTGAAAGTTCTTGAATATTTGCTCAGTAGTGTGCTATCCCCCAATCAAGCCCCTGCAAGCTGTAAATCATGGCCACTATGTCACTGTTTTGATTGGAAGCAAGAGCTGTACCATGACAAATCTCTAGGGACAGCAAACTTCTGCAGCTGTGGAAAGCTGGAACTTTTTGCTATTATTATGAATCAGATTTTTTTGTTGTTGTTTTAAGTGAAGTTGTAGTGAAATTCATAAGGTGCACAAGGGATGTAGTATGAAGATTTTACAGCAAGTGTAGGTTGTAATAGTGTTTCAGTAATAGAAATTAAGTTGTCCTAAGTATCAAAGGAGAAATGTGAAATTATAGCCCATTTTTCATGTCTTCCATTGTCCATCTTACAAAAATTTATATGTGAGTAATCATAAAATATTTCTAACTCTAAAACAACAGACAGGCATTTGGGGCTTCAGTAAAATGTCTTCCTGTTGAATGTAAGGACATGTTTTCCTTCTAGAAACAGGCTGGTAATTTTTACCATAATCTTTTTTTCATGCAGCTGTTTTGGTCTTCAACTTCTGAACTACAGCCAGTATAAATGGAGCCTTAGGACAGAAATGTCAACTTCTGCAGAAGTGCAATGTAAATACTTGAGTTAATTTATATACTGTTTATCACAGAAGGTTCTAGAGCTAGATGATAACTTTCCATTAGAATATTGTCTTTAACATACTCTAGAGCGCTTCCCCAAGATTAAATTGAATGACTACAGAGGAAATGAATTTTTGACGTATGCAAATCCACCATCCATATGCACAGACTTCTTGCAGGATTGATTGTAATACTGTTCCCAGAGGCCCAAATCATACATTAGGCCTTGATTAATTAATCACATAGTCACACAGGGATTTTTCCTAACAGTAAGTCTGGCACACTGTTGTATTCAGTTTGAAGGAGGGAAGTGTGGAGGAATGTGAACGATAGCGTGCTCATTGACATGTGGCTTACGCCAGTGGTTAGGAATCAAAATGAAATACGGATGTGGAAAAAAAAAATAATTCCTGTTGGACTAAAAAATGGCCTGATCATATTTTGACATCTGAAATCAGCCTTTGCATGTACTGCAACAGCATCTTGTACAGTAGCATGTCTCAAATCCTTGGTAATGTAGTACATTTATAATATAACACGTAACATGGATATAACATATAATATCTAATAAATAATTTACATGGGCTGTTTGGAAAGCAAAACAAAATATTTTCCCCTTTGAAAAGAAATGAGTAAACATTGAATAAACAAGCAGACAAGTTTTATTGCTGTAATTTCTTTAATAAGTGAATTGTTACGCAGCATAAATAGCAGTGCTGGGTTTCTGCAGGGCTAATGCTTCTAGCCATTGCTATTTTGAAAGTCCTGTAGCTACAGCCTGCAATCTGCCTGCCTTTATTCAGGATTATTCAAAGCTCAGCTTTCATAGTTATGAAATGAACCAAATTTACATACTTCCTTATTCAGATACAGATCTATTTTAAAACTCCTAAGGAAATAAATGCTTTCTAGTAACAAACCCACCTCATTAGTCATAAATCTTGCTAAGAAGCAGTAAAAGGTGGTGGTATGTTTGGAAGTGTGCCTGGAGGGATCACATGTTGAATGTGACTCTCATACTCTGTTCCCAGGTAGGTCCCCGTACACCTCTGTCATTGGTTTAGAGTGGCTGTGAATGAGCATAGATCAAACTTGGGGCCTTTTTTCCTTCAACTCACATGAAAAAGATCTGGCAGAAGGCCAGTCAGGTGTGTGATATTTTAAAATGTGCAGTAAAAATCTAAGCTGGGTAGAGATCACAGAGCCTCTGTGAAAGTCTTTTCTTTCTCCCAGATATCTAAATTCAGAGACAAGCCAATAGGCTTGCACGAGGGTGTGGTTAACAGCACCACCGGGATTAGAGCTCAGGAGCTGGTTTTGTGCAATCCACTAATCTGCTGTTCCATGTGACTTTGTGTGCAAACCACACAGCCACATACCTGCATTGCTCAACTGCTCCTACAGAGGCTGAGGGATGAATGAATGCATCCTTCCTGGCTGTGAGTGATCACAAGCAAGCCCCATCCCACCACCAAATCTGCAGTATTGGCACACAGTTGATTTGAACATGGGTTTTCTTCCTGTAGTCATCTCAGAACCTTTCCTGCAGTACCCTGTATTTTAGCCCATTGTAGAAAGCCCACCTGAGATGTGTTGCAGTGTCACCACATGACTGCAGCTAGGCAGGATTTGCTGGGCTCTTTGGTCTTCTGCAGATACAGCGAACAAGTGAGTTTGCACTCAGCCATGTTTACCACTCTCTGACCTAGGGAGACCAATGATATAAAAATCCCCTGAATGGCTCTGTTTCAGTGAATGCCAAACAGGAAGAGAAAGATCCCACAACCTTTCTAAGGAATTACTTAAAAGAGGTTGTGTTTAGATGATACCAAAGCGAATATTGGGAAAAAAAGTCCAGCTGCTGAATGTGCTTATATAGCCTCAACCACCTCTGTGTAGACAGTTATTTTCTCTCACAGACACTTTTAGAGCCTGGATTGCTTTTTTTTCTTTACACCCTTCCCTTCCAATTCTGCATATCACAGTGGAATCTTACAAAAGACTCAGGTTGGATGTGCTGATGATTTTCCTAAAACATTCCTATGATGTGAAAGTTAAATCCCTAACTTTTTGTGCAAGATAGAAATATAACTTGCTGGTCCTTCTTCATTTAGAACTTCCTTTGCCAGTTAGCATGCTTTGCCTCCTTCTTCTTGTAGCATGTTGTAAAGGCCACCATTTTAGCAGTTTAGCGTATATCTAATAAGACCTGCTTGCGTGACATAAAGAATTCTTATTTTGACATTATTCATTCATGATTTCATAGAGTAGCCGAAATATTATGTCATGTACAAAATTTGTCAACAAAATATTAGGGGCCCAAATCAGCATAACCATAGAAGTCACTCTAAGAATATCTAATCAGAGAAAACCAATAAAATGTTATGCATTGCAGTACCCAGGCTTTTTAATTCAAATAGACAACCTAGTCATATTGCATGTTTATTTTATATTGAATTTATTTGTTAATTGATTTTATATTGAATCTATTAATTTATTCACCTGCTGTTGGTGGAAGAGTAAAATACAGTGACTCTTTCTGATAGTACTTTTTCCTCTCTTGTAATGCCCACCCAGCCTTTTGGAGATCCATAATATTGCTTAGTGCAGCTGTCATATCACCCTCACTGCATGCACATTTTGCAAAAACAAAACCAAATTCTCATCTGTCCTATCTGGACAGTGAATAATATACTTCATCTGAAGTATAGGAAATCTGTTGTATGTGTAAATTGGAGTAAAGCTCTTCAGCTATGCAGCAAAATCAATTTTCCTTTGTGTTTTTATAAATAATACTAACCTCAGCACCAAAGTTCTGCAGTTGCAAGAATATTTTTTGCAAGATTCGGTTTGGACAGAATCCTGTGTTAGTCTTCTGAGTCAGACTGTTGCCATTTCATGCTTTACCAAGTGCCATCTGTAAGGCATAACCATACATAGTGTGGGGTTTCCCTCTGTGGCTAAAAACTAAATATCTAGGTAAGCCTTCTCTTTATTGAAGAGTATAGCAATCACGGTGTCTAATTAAAGGACAACACAATTACTGTTTAGAAGTCTAGGAAAATACTCAGAATCAATTGAAGCTATTTTGGATTTGTTATGCTGTGCAGTTACCTAAATAAATAGGGTTCCCTTTTCTTCTTATTCTGCTTATTCACTGCCCTCTATTGCAAACCACCTTGAAAGGTTACCCTTGTGGCTTGTATCATCTTTGTATAATTTTAAAAGTTGCCATTTCCAATGTGACCAGGATATTTTTTCTCCTGGTGAATTTGATCATAGGTACATTAGTACTCAAATGTCAGAAAGTGTCTTTCTGGGGGTTTCTTTGGTTTAGCTTCTCTTTAAAGTGGTGTCATTTCCTTTTCATTTTTCCCCATCTCATTCCCAAAGGAATTAGCAACAAACTCCCTTTGAGAAAAAACACAGCTGAGGAAGAAAAGTACTTTTGATGATTAAGGCCCTTCTATTCAAACAGTTCCTGCCTACACTATGGAATCCATAGATACTGGAGATATAAAGGAGAGGGTTAGAAGATAGCTGAGACCCCTCAGGCTCGGTGTGTAATCAAAGAAGTATTGTTTGTGAATGACTTAAGGGGAAGTGGAGTGGCTAACATTTTGGCCCCGGTCCAGCTACTGCTGGAATTGATGGCAGAATTCCCACTGACTTCAGGAGAAGGGAGAGCAGGTCTTTTGTCTGGTAGGGACAAGCAAATGAAAACACAACAGGAAAGATGACAGCCATGCAAATTGGGAAAGACAACTGCCTACAGATTTCTTATTTAAAGGACATCTCTGCCTGGGTAAGTGAGCTTGATAGGAGAGGCATGTTTCCACTCCAGTCCCTGGGCAGTGCCCAACTCACTCAGTCAGCAGCACCTTTTGGTGAAGGCAGGTTCCCACTGTACAGATAAGAACAATTCCAGAAATATGGCTGTACTTCTTGCCAGATGAAGTTGTAAGAGCAGCTGAAAATTAGCTAATAACATAAATGCAGTTGTGCTAGGTAGTAACAAAGAGCTAGCTGCCCTGGCTGTCTGCTTTCTGTAGAGGATTAAAGAACAGAAGCATAGGTCACAGTGCTTCCTTTGGTGCAACATCCCAGCTTTCCTAAGTCAGTAATTTAGAGCTGTTTGGGAATTATTTACATTTCAGAACATTGTGGACCTGTGTGCAAAGAGTTGAAGTCTGAGCTCCAGGCATAGCATCTCCCACTATATTTATGTTAACAGCTCTGCAGGTGAGGAGATGTACTGCAGTAGCTGTACTGTAGGGCACCTCTTGCAGGGTCAGCCACTGGAAAAGGAGCTCTCTACCTCTTTCCTGCTCTCACTACTGTGTGAGTGATCAGGGGCACATCTCTCAGGACTAGGATGTCATTTTTCTGGGTATTTGCAGTGTAGGCATTAGAAGGCTGGTATTGGACTCTAGCTTCTGGTGGGGTTTCGGCCTCTTGGAATTGTGTGGTTTCCCTAAAGTGCAATGACGACAGTGATTGACATTCCCTGAAATAGAAGAGCTCAGATACCTTAAACTTGATTAGGAACCAGCACTGGGAGACCTAGCAAAATTCACAAAGAGAAAATTAAACCTTTAGGAAAGTCTGAGAAGGAAAATAAATATGCAAGGTACAGAAACCAGGGAAAAAAGGACAGAGTAAAAGAGAGATTTGACAACTGTTCAGGGACCTACAAAATGGGCCACATCTGTACTGGCACTGTCCCAAGCCATGAACAGGTCTGACAACTACAGAAGAAGCTTTCCCCATGGAAAGATTGGAGAGGTGTTTGGTGGAAAGGGTGCAGTGAAAACTAGCTGCACTTTTCTTTGCCTTATATTCATATGGTTTCCATTTATTGGGTGGAATTGAATATCTGCAGACATGCCACTCTCCGAGAAAGAGATCTTCTTACTTACTGTAAAAGTCTTGGGGGCATTTTTGCTTGAGTGTATCAGAAGGACTCTTTGGCTGTGACTTGTGAAACCTTGCACAGTGCACAACAGGAACTACAAGGTGGTTTTGCTTCAGTGCAAGTGTGAATTAAGGGCATGTGTGGACACAAATATCATTCAGCTGCTGGGGCAATCTTCAGTGAGCAGAAACAGCCTAGTGCTCTGATATACACTCCACAGCTTTGTCAAAATAGGGTTAGAAACACAAGAGGGATGTGGGAAAAATTCATTTGTTTAAGGATTTTGGGCATGGAAATAAGACCAATTTCTATCAGCCTTTCTCAGATCCAGGTTGTTGGAAGAAATGAGCCTGATGCCATTTAGTAGTAGCAGGGTCAATGTCAGTTATAATTCTTTCCTCAATCGTAACTCTTCCACTCACCCCATGTCCACGACTGACAGGTTTTGGTCTTCCACTTCAAACTCCAGCAGCTGAGTTTAAGCTGCTACCTGAGAAGATAAGTAAGTTGGTATCTCTTGTGGCTGGGAAAAGAGGCTGGAAACATGAACCTGAGATGTGCCAAAGCTAATTGAAAAATTCAAAATTTAAATTACAATGGATTTTTGAAGCCTTTTCCTCCAGTTTTTTAATGTTAGTTCAGAAATCACTGAATAACTCAGATGAATCAAATTATGTAGATGATTCTCCCTGCCAGCACTAAGCAAAGTTACTTATTTGGCTGCAGAGAATTTGGAGGAACAGATAGTTTAATGAAGGATACCATTTATCTGTAGTCAGACTGCCTGTTTCAGGGGTAAAATGGAAGGCTTAAAACAGTGATATTCTTTGTATACGGAGTGGAAGAAAGTCCATTCTCCAAGCTTATTTCTCACTGTGCTAAACAATTGCATAATTTTTGTGTTCCTTAGATTCATCAGTACTGTCAGATTCAGTAATTCATATTTTTTGTATTCCATTTTTGACAAAGTTACTCTTTAACTGAGCATTTCTCCAAAGTACACAACTATGTTTTTAATAAACTACTACTCGTAATCAAACTCTCTTCAAAAATTTTCTTCATCAGGTGCTAAAACATAAATACTAACGAAAGAAAATCCAATTGCATTCAGACTTGAGCAGTTTCTGCTGACGTTGTTCTGCTTTGGAGGTGTGATGCTCTGTAACAGACAAGGGATCCAATAAACCAGTGTCTGATCAGTCCTGCTGGAGAGAAGAGCAGCTTTTGCAGAATTAACTCTGACATGTTAGTGCTCAGTGAGTAGAGTAAGGAAGGTGCCAGCAATCGCCTGTCTTTGGCTGCGACCCTCTGGGTAATATGCTTGCATTTCATCCACAGCCATCACCCAAGGCTTGTACATAAACTGAATGGCCACAGGTCACTATGGAAAATTCACTTACAGATTACTAACTGGTTACAAATTAGGGCATTTTAAAAACCCCACAAGCTGGGTACCAAAAATAGTCACAGATGTTCAATGTGAGTGTGCTTCAATTTCTCCAGGCATGCTGAAGTGTGATATTACAGATTGACTTTGTCACTTCTCTCCATTTTGGACTGTAGAGCAAAGGGTTTACACCGAGTAGCAACTCAGTTACAGTCCCAGGGGTGAAAGAAACATAAGTGAGGAAGATAATATTAGTAAATTGCACCACTACTCTCAGATTTCTTTGGATTTATTTTGACAGCTGATTTAATGTGAATCACCTCTGCTCAAGTGAACTTCCCCAGCACAGCACAGCACAGCTTACTCGAGAACAGCCATTCTACAAAATTATACTTGGGCACCACAAATTAATCCAGGGATCAACAATGTGCCTGTGTAGCAGCACAGAGAGATTAACTTGGGAAAATTAAACATTTTGCCCCTTCATTACAACTTGACACAAATCATGCCAGCTAAAATGTACCATAACTTCTGAACTAATGTTTTTCTTTATGGCTGCAAGTCTGGCTTTGGCTCAAATTAATTCTACGCTGAAGCTAAGTGCTTTGATTAGCAGTGTACAGAAAAGTATAATTTGAAGAACTCATTTCAGTTTCCTTCTAAGGGATGTCCAAGCAGATTTGGGACTCCTGGGATTTAATGTTTTACCTCTCATTCATTCTGCTGAAGAGCTGCTTTTGGAAGCGAAACTCAAATCCCACATTCTTTGTTTACATATATCTCATTTTGCTCTGGAAAGAGAAAGGAAAGTTGTGTCTGGCAGACAAAATGAGACTGGAAAGTTAGCAGGATACTTGAGAGTGATGTTAAAATTGCTAACTTCAGCCAGAGCCCACGAGCACCTGGGTGCAGTGGAGATAGGAGCACTTCTTGTTTGAAAGCATTGTGGAACCCCCAGGAGCATGCATTTGATACACAGTGATGGAAATGGAAGGCCATGAACTTAGTGGAATTTCAGTTCATTTTTGCTGTGGAGTTAATTTAACTTCCCCCTGCCAAAAGACAAAACAAACTAACAAACAAGAAAAAAAACAAACAAACAAAACCAACAACCACACTATCTTCATTATGTTAAAGCCTTGAATTTTCCAAATAAGACGTCCAGGAAGGACTCTTTATCTGTGTGTTCTCCAGCACTGGCAAAGCTGCTTGTTTCTTATATCTAGAAAAAAGGCTTTTTTCTGGGGAGAAGTTCCAGCTGCAGACAGTCCAATTTGTTCTCGGCACATCCTAGGATTTGTGTTGCTATGAGGGTCAGAACTGTAATAATTCACATATCTATCTCCTGAGCTGGGCTCAATTAGTCAGTCTTCTTTTAATTTCTTTTTTTTTTTTTTTTTTTAATTTTCCTGTTGTGTTTTGCTATAAGTAGAGCCTTCCCTGAGCAGAGCAGGAGGTCTTGGAGCATGTTGTGTGGCACTATGCCTGGCAATGCCACTGGAAAGGGCAGAGACAGGACAACACTGTCTCTGCTTTCAGCAGGAATGGAATTAGGACCTGTCAGAAGTCACTCATCTCCTCTGCACCCTTTGTTGGTACAGGAAGAAATTGTGCTTCCCTTGCTGATATTTAAAATGCTTCCTTCCATTCCTTACAAAATCTGCAGGAAATGAACCCCTTTCATTCAAGACTGTGGCTTTGCTGTCCATGTTTCCTCCTTGCTAGACCTGGCAGAAGGCAGCCACGGGAGTATAAATTCTTACTGTCCAAGGAAGGTCCCATCCCATCATTTGGCAGGGCAGCTCCCAAAGGGATGGGAAGCTGAGGAGCCATCATCCTGCAGCACGGGCATGAGAGCTGCATCTTCTCAGAGGGCTGCTGTGAATTTCTGTGAGGTCTGGGGCAGGCTGTGTCATTGCTTCCTGCCTCGGTTGGCCTGGGCTGTGCATAAACAGGGGAGATACCCCCAGGTGGGAGCTAGGTGCAGTGATTTGAGCTTCACAGTTCTGGGATCCTCCAAGCTGCTCCTAAGTGTTTCAGGTGCCATTATTCATAAGGTACAGCTGTGTGCTTTAAAAACACTTAAGACTTGGCCATATCAAAATGGATGTTGAACAGACACAGTAAAATATATACCTAACTAATCTCAAACCTGGATTTAAGCTTCCCAGCTACTTTTAGGTGTTAGAGCACAGATAAGCGAGAGCTGCTGAAAATATTTAAAATTTCTCTTCTCTGTTCTCAGAAGCAGATGGAATATTTTTCTCCTTCCTTCTAAGCACATACACTTTTTGAGGAGAAATTGGATAAAAAGTATTCCATTTTGACAGAATTATGAGACTCTAAAGGACTTTTGCCTGCCACTTTCATCTAGAAATACCTGTCTCTGACAACTCCAGAGATAATGAAAGGTCACATTATTTAAGAGGCATTTTTACTGAAGTAGAAGCTGTGAATTCAGTGTGGCACACCATAGGGAACAAAAGCTGATACACCAAAAATGCAGACATACAGCACACAGCAAAAGTAGCAAAGCAGAGTTCAAAATTCATGGCTATTTTCATTTCCCATTTATTTAGGCATCTTGGCAGACACAACACAATTTTTAAAAATTGTTTCTGGTTAGTTCAGCACATCCCTGTCTTAAATCCTCTCCTGGAGCGCCAGTCACACTGCCTGCAAAAGCTCTGTGAAGGAGAACTAATCAGCTGTGAGCTCCCCTGTGGATGTGACCTCTGTCAACAAGCTGTTTATGATTCCCAGAATGGATTTAAATGGATACCAGTTCTTCTTCTGCTGTGAGAAGCTGTTGACATCGTTGCAGTTGATTTTAAAAAATCCCTGTATCTTAGAGGAGAGTAAGTGAATCATTGCTTTACTTAGGGAGCTTTCAGATCAACACTTCGCTCTTTGAAAAAAAAGCAGAGGACAACAAAAGCACCTCTGGGACATGCTGGTGATGCCCACCCAGAGCAGAATGTTCCAGATTTTCCACTGCTGAGACAGACAGACATCCAGAAGGATTCTCTCTTCCTTTTCCATGAAGAACAATAAGAAGCAGTAAGTTCATTCAGCGGGTAAGGCAGGGAACGGATGGAGAGGAGGAAGGCAGGGAACTTCTCCTTGCTGAGTTTCCAAACAGGCTCTTTCACAAGACAGCAGAGGTCAGTGTGCTCATTAGAAGTGAGGAAATCGAAGGCACTTGGGGCATTTCAGTCCTCAGCTGACAAAAACGGCATCTTTCTTCCTCCAGAGAGGAATTGCTAATACAGATTCGTTTTTCTGTAGTTAAAAAACAGTATCTTTTGGCCAGTAGTAAATACAAAATCTGTATTTTAGAAGAATCCTCTGAATTCTCACTGCCATTAACCTGAAGAAGTTATTAAAAAGGATATGGGCTTGGAGACTCCACACATTAATTTCTGTCACTTGGAGGACTGGAGGGTATGCAACAACAGACCCTGGGCAGCTTTTAGTCTTTGCCCTAGAATACCAAAAAAGCTTTTTAATGGCAAATGTAATTTGCAAGAGCAACCCAAGAGGATTTATTATCATGTGTATTTGTCACTAGAGAGCTGCAGTTCTGAGCATGATAAATCTGACACTATTTCCTGAGATATCAGGAAATGTGTGTGGTTCCCAGGGCAGTCCTTATGCAGCATCTTTCAGATGACCCTGATTAAACTTGAGAAGGGATAGGTGAAAGATTGAGGAACAAATAGAAATCACCACAAGCTTTGTATCCGGTCAAGCAGTTGCTTTCAGTCCTCACTGCAGTCTGTGCTGTTACCTACCATCCACTTTATATGTTTCTATCCTTTCTTAAAATTTGTAAAATCAAATCTAGCTTTGTTTTGACAGCTGGCATTAAAACTTAATTTTTTCCTACCTCACAGGAAAAGAAAATAATCTGTTCTTTGCTTGGCTGTCCAGTTGCCTATTTTTTGTCCAAAGGCAGCAGGCTGAAGCTTGAACAGGAGAGGGCAGTACAGGAGTGTCTGAGCGCCCAGACTGTCAGAGCAAAATAGGACGAGCAGGGATATGGGCTTTTAGGAAGCATGTTTTGTTCTCATCGGTGGCAAGAGACAAGTTCTTAAAACTCCATTTGCTTTTTCAAATAAATGTTTTTTGTATCGTAGACACACTGTAAATTAAATTCAGAATTGTTTAGCGGCTAAAACTGGAGGATGGTATTATTTATGTTGACATTGGGTTTATTGTTGTGATAAGAGAGGACCGTTTTTTGTGGGGGCTGAAAAAAACAAAACAGCAATTTTTAATTCAGCTAAGGATAATCTGCGATATTAGAAACATGTATTTAGGTATCTTTCCTGAGCTGCATTTAATCAGTTTCATGGGACTGCATCCCTGCATCCAGCTGCACGTGTTGGGATTTGCGGTGTGGCTGAGCAGGGGGAATGTGCTGAGGCACGGCTTAATCCAGAGGCACTCCAAGCATGTGCCATGAAGTGAGGAGAGACAGCTTTGCCCTCTGACACAGGACAGCAGTTGAGCCTTTTAGTGCAATTCTTTCACAGAACAGCAGTGCTCTTCTAATGTCTCCACAATGATGTACAGCTCAACGAGCACATGAATAAGCATCCACTGCTGCTGTGCCTCCTGCCAGCCTAATTCCCCCACCTCTTCTGGAAGGAGGCTCACCTGCTGAGCTTTGCCTTTCTCTGACTCCCCACCAAAACATTCCGTGTCTACCAGGTGACTCGGATGATTGTAGGCAAAGGAAGAAGGTGATCCTACAGGAGGAAATCCCTCCCTCCTCTAGAAAAGCACGGAAGCACAGCTTTAAGAGCACAAGGACAGCTCATCAATGGAAGTAGGAGTTTGGCAGTCTGGTCTTTTGACACAGAAAACATTTGGGACTGGTATAAGATTGGTCAACTGACCTATAGCCTTTTTTTAGTCTTCAAAGATTGTTTCAGGTGCCATAATCTTCCTAAAGATCCCTTTATTTCTTGAAATAGGGGAGCATTATATTAGCATAACAAAGAAGGATGCAATTATCTCCTACTACCTGATTTGAATGACCTGTTAGAAAAGACCTGATGATCATTTATGGTAACACAGACCTATTAGGGGTCACTATGTCACCTGACGCTGTACAAGCAGTTGTCAGTACAAGGAAGAGAGAAACTTTGCTCCATGAATCTCTCCCAACAACCACGTGCCAATCACTGATACCGAAGTCAGCATGAGGGTGCATCTTAACTCCACATGTCTCAACCCAGTGGTACCAGTTCTGAAGACCCAAACCACAGATACAGGGCAGAGAAGGGCTGTATTGAACCACTATACATTTGCTGCTTGGTTTATTTTGCAAGCTTCAGTATCATAAGCTGATGGTGGGTCTTTTCTACTCACATAGCTAAAGGAACAGAGGAAATGTGTGGAAATAAAAAGCAGGCCAAAGAATATGCCTTGGGTTTTTGTTGTTGTTGTTTTGGGTTTTTTTAAAAGAGGAGATGTAGAGAGGAACTCAATCAAAAAAACAACAAAAAATATAGGATCTGTTTAAAGACTGACCTTAATGACATTAGTGATTCCTTGAGCACGTCTGCTTTCCTTTGTACATCTTTTTAGAAAAAGGGTGACCTAGACTCAATCAGATTTTTTCTTTCATTCTTTTTTTTTTTCCTTTTCAGAAATAATCTCTCTAATCTCTAACAATCTCCTCCCTTTTTTATCCTAACAATTCTGAAATGTTTACTTCCACACCATTATCTTTTATGGAACTTAGCAGCACGGTCATTTGTTATTTTTAGAGGTTTTCAAACAGCAGAAGGTTTCATTGCAGCTTTGCATATCTTTGCTGCCTGCTAATGTTACTTCTTTCATTAAATCACTTAGCTCAGTGTGTGTATCATAGCATTTTCTCTTTGAGTGAAGTAACTTTCTGTTTCCTTTCTGCTTATTCTCCATACACACTGTCACAGTTCATGCTGTGAATGCAGCTTGATGAGCTGGAGACTCAGTCTTCTCTGGTCCTGTGATACGAATTAGTTATTGGAGGGCATTTTTGGTTTAGTTTCAGTGAGAAGGGATTCTGTTCATGCACTCCCAGGTTACTCTCTAATGCAAATCAAAGCACAGCAAATGGGAATTAGAAGAAGATCAAAATTCCTAACCCAAACTAAAATCTAATGTAGATGCAACTAATGAGATTTAATGCCTATAGCATAAAGGTACTTCTGAAAGTGAATCAGAATTACTTCTCACCTTGTCTACATGCATTTTTTAAGGGAACACATAACTGACTTTAAGCACAGTCATGCGTGGATAACTGGAGTGACACCACCACCAAATGTCTGTCCTAGCTTGGCTAGTTGGTTGTGTGATTTTTATTTTATATGTAATCTTTAGATCTGTTAGATATTCTTAGGCTTGAGTTTGAGTAGCATAAGTTTTTTTGTGTAAAACTTGTTTTGGATAAAGTATTTTCTTTTAAAGATAATAGAGCTGGTAAATACATTAGAAATAAACATTGCTGGAGGGTGAGTTCTGTAGGAACATGACAAAAGCCTTATCTTTATCTGATTTCTATAATCTTCAGGCTCAAGAATTGGGAATCAACAATCTGATCCCAGGCTTACCAGGTAGATTTATAAGCATAAAAAATCTGGATGCACAGTGTTGACCTCTTTCCAGCCTACTTAGATTTACTGCTAGATATACTGCATCAGTAAACTTCACCTCAAGGGGCGGGGGAAAAAAACTCTATGGAAGTGATGCAACATAATTTGACAAATTTATGTTCTTGACTTAAGAAAGCCCTTTAATTTGTTAAAAGTACAAGTGGGTATGTGCTGAGACACTACCAAATAACAGATAATTGCCTGTGCCTGTGTATTCACCAGCTTTCTACAAGGGGTCTCTTCTAGCACTTTTCTACATTACTAAACACACAATTCTTAGCTCTTCCTAATTTTCTTTTCGGTTAGCCTTTCAGTTGCAAGAGCAAATATTTGAATAACAAATAGAAGCTGATGAGACTCATGCTATTACCCAAGGGGGGATGACTGGGTAGACAGCTACCTTTAAAAAATCTTCTGCTTCTTTCTGAATTTTTCTGTTTTCCCTGAGGCCATGCCTTGAACATCAGAGGCCGGAAGGCAGCATTAAGGCTGGGAGTGGTTGTATACAATGGCATGCCCCTTTTCAGTCTAATGAATGTGTAGAGGGATCATTTGAAGTAGTTTGTAGAATTGTGGGTTGTATTGCTGTTTCTTTGAAGTAGCTTTTTCACACTGACTTGTGCTAAAATTCATTCTTTCGTCCTTAGGGTAGGGAATCTCCTAGATGTCTGTCAGAGCAATTGGCTTAACTCCTTTGATTTGAAGGGTATTGCAGTATTGAATTACCAAAGGGATTTCTCTAAAGAAAGGAGAGGAAAGAGAGGAGACTTGGGGAAGGCCTGAGCTGCCTGTACCAAAGCAGTGAGCAAACAGCCTTTACTTGTGCTTTGCCAAGAGCTGTCTGATCACCCCACACAAGTACCCTTTTCTTACCTGTAGCTGCAAATTTCTGAAGATATGATTAAAATAGGTTCAGTGGTTTTTTTAAGCCGCTGGATAGCTGAAGAGTTGTTACATTTACTGGAGGGCTAAGATGCAACCTGGAGGTGAAGATCTAAAGGCTGTCACTGCTGACAAGTGGTTCCAGCTGTGAAGAAAGTGGAAGTCTCCCTGTTGAGCTTCAGAATTTGTTGGCAAATTAGACTTCAGTCTCGGTTTCAGTGTTGTATACAGTATCTTATGTATAGAACTATGAACTGAAATGATTAAAGGAGTGATTTTGCATACCTTATACACTGTAGAGAACTTTAATACTAGTGCATTTCACTGGCCTGTCTTTTCTTTCTCTTGGTTACATAATAATAGACTAATCAAAGCAGAAATAATTCCCCCATCATTGTATTGAAGGATCCTAAAGTGAAAGGAAAAAATCTCACCTTTAAAATATACACCAGAGTTTATTATAACTACGGCTTCTATGTATTATCATTGGACTATCTTTCCTAAATGATCTAGAGGGATGCAGGTGTGCTCTTCAGAAGAATTTGACCCACTGCCTATTTTGGCCTGTTTATCACTCTGATCTGATGCTAGATGTATGGTCCATTGGTTAAATACATCTGTCTACCTGTTGAAGTAAGCCAGGCTGAGGCCACTGATGCAAAGAGGCTTCAGGGTACAGCCCCAAGTGACCAGCTCTGGCATGCCCTGTGCATTTAGGTTTTCCACCCATACAGCAGGCTGTCATGCCAGTAGTTCTCTTAAGAAAAACAAGTTAAATTTAGTGCTTAGAGATGGAAAGATTTAATTTATCTGGCCACCTATCGTGCTGACATCTATCATAACATTTTCAATTCCTAGCTGAAAATATGCTCAGTGTAAAATACACTTCCAGCATCTCTGACTTTTATTAATACAGCTATAATGCAATTTTCATTGAAGCACAGTTTGGTTTCAGTGTTTCTCCTGGTGAAGCAAGGGATGAAATGCATTTTCACTGGAAGTAGAATGCAGCCCATACAGTTAATTTCTTAAAATATTTTAATAGTTCGTAGAGGTTTTAGCAGTGAAAATCCTGTAACAAATCCTATTTGTAACAAATCTGCAGTGTTTGCAGATGGTCTTCTCAGTTTGTGAAGTAAATGCGGTGCCTGTGGAAGTTACACACTGACAGTCAGGGCAACAGTAAACTCTGATTTTAACACATTTAACATTTTAAAAGCAGAAAAACCTAAAGCAGCAGCAGCATCACAAGTTTCATTATGATTCCCAGCATCCCAGGAGGATCAAGGCTATTCTGTGTGCCAGTTCAGTCGTTAGCTTTTATTTTGACCAAGCTAACTTTGGTGTTCTAATTTGCAGGTGTCTATAAAATTAAAAAGGGTCTGTCAACTCAGGGCACTTGAATCACGGTTCTTTTTCGAATAAGCTTCTGTTAAAATCAGTGGTTGCCTGAAGAAAGACACTTGAGTCACACAGAGATCTCCAGAGCACTTCTCTAGAAGTCAAGGTCCTTGTCTCCCACCTCTCCATTAGCCAAAGGAGCCTTTCTAAAACAGTTTTTAAGCCATATTTGCAGAACAGAGTAGTGCAATATTTTGAGACTAATTAATTTGTGTTTAAACAGTGGCTAATACTCCTGGAGCCTTTGGTTCTTAAAACTTCTTCCCAGATTTACTGCTAATCTCCTTTTAATGTAGCTCCGATGATGTCACTTACAAATAGTGCTTTGGCAGTAACTTTGTGTGGATTTTTTCCTCATAAAGATGTAAAAGCAACACTTACATACAGACTAGTAAAAAGATTGTCCACTAAACCTAATTAGTTTCTCCAATGAGAAACCAAGTTTGTGACGTCCCTCAACTGCTCAGTCTTCTGAGGTTTCATCTGGTAGTGTTCAATGTATCCTCCCTAAGTGTATTCCTTTTGAGCTGAAAGTCTAGCTCTATATCTCTCTGTCTCCTGCAAAATCCAGAGATCTGAAAGGTGCACAGAACCATGAGCATCTGGGCCTTCCAGACTGTATTGCTTGTAGCTTACATAGTATTTTTGATTCTGATCATTCCTGCTTTCTCCATCTTGAGGGCAGCAGTTCAGGTCCTGTCCAGGGGACAGTTCCAGGGGAGCTTTGCATGTTGAGCAGGATCTCCAAGCAGCAGAAAATGCCCAGTCCATCCTGATCTCCTCTGTGCTGACTGCCAAGTATTCTTAGGTACACCACCTCCAATTCCTCTACAGTGCTTCATCATAAACCTCATATTAGGTCCCATATTTCTAGTAATTTCTACATTTATAATCATGTTACTTTTAAATGCTTTTCGTGATTTTTTTGCCCATTGTAGCATTTAAGGCTCCCTAAAACAAACCTGATAAAATTCCTTCCTTGCAAATGACACACAGACTGTTGCTTCCTGACATCTGATTTTACATCCTTTCAGCAGCTGCTCTTGAAACTTCAGCAAGAACATCAGAAACATTTTCCCAAAGAAAAGAGTACTCTTCTTTGCACTTCACCCATTTTATGTGCTTACCTATTTTTTGTCATTTTTTTATAATACAAACAATTTCTCTGATGAACTAGTATTTTTTACTGACTCCTTTTCCGTAATTCCTTCCATATGTTTATTGTCCTTTGTGAAAAGTATGGAGTAAATTATTCCTACTGAGGTCATGTCATTTTGTTTACATTCTTAGTAAATATGAAGAGCGTGATTGGAGCCCTTTAGGCATCTCAAGTATGAATGTCTTTTTCCTGAGTCTTCTATAAAAACAGGGTGCTGAATTTTGTGGACCTAACCTGGCAAGGAATAGGTTTAATAAAATAAATAGATTTATTGGTACATATAGTTGTTTTTTGTTAAATTCCTCTCTAGTTTAACAACTTACTAAACATTAAAAATAAAATCTTTCTAGAACTCATTTTCTATATGGACTTTAGACACAGCCTCATCATTGCCTGGGTGTCATTAGTAGCCTGCTCCTTTCTGAAGCAGTGGGTATAACCCCATGGCACCAGTGCAGTGGGTGAGCAGCCTTGGTCTGGGTAAAGCCCAGGAAATGTGCCAGGCTCACGGTGTTTTTTGAGAATGACACATTTTTAGCTGTATGATCACAGTTAGGAGCTGGGAAGTAACAGATCACAGCTTGCTGCACTTTAGGAGTGATGGATGAACTGTTCTGTTAGCACTATGTCCTGTGAAAGACTGGAGTATGTTTGGCAAGAGCATCCTTAGACATCTTAATGGTGAAAATCCAGCAAGGCTTAGCTGAGCATGTGTGAGCGATGATCTTTCAGAGGTTTACAGCTTGCTCAGACTTTCAGAGGAGCAAGGAAATGCATGTCTCTGGCTGTAGAACCAGGCAGTTGCCAAATGCCACCTCCCTGTTCTCTGGAGTACAGGCAGCAGGAGTTGTTTAAAATATGCTTTTTAACAGTGCTTCATATTTCTCTCCTCAGCTAAGCTTTCTAAATAGTGAGGAAGTGAAGTCTGCCTTGCCATGCTACCCAGAAATATGTGATGCAAGTCCTTCCCTGCAAGAGTAAATTGCACATTCTACAGAATCCTATGTATACCACAAAACCCCTTGTTTCTCCTGCCTTTTAGAAACGTATCACATAACACTAGTTTGAAGTGTTTTCCTCCGCCTGTTTTCTTTTCAGCCTTGACTGTTTCATTGCTTTGCCTCTCAGATGACCTTTCCACGTTCCAGTGCAGAAGCAGCTTGGTTTATTAGGAAAGTTAAAGAGCTATGCATCTGTGTTTTCTGATGGCTTTACTATTCCTACTAGGCTTTTCCAATGGCTAGACAACTTACTCAACATTTATGTTTTGAGAGAAGGAAGGAGAACTGTAATAACTTTCTGTGGGGAGAAATATTTTCATTTCTATTAGAGACTGATTCCCAGCTTTGAGCACTTCGTCATTAGTGGGTTGTAAACCTCTCAGACAGGCTGTCCCATAGCTATCTACTGAGCCATTTGTCAGGGCAGAAAAATGTGCCTGGTGAAATTGGTCACTGGCAGCCTGCAGCTAGACTGAGCAGGCTTTCAAAAAGGCTGCCAGACATTGCTGCACTTTTAATAGCCAAAATCCTACATTAGCATTTAGGAGAGAGTTTGAGCAATTGCATGGTTTTTCTCCTTGATGTAATATTAAATCTCTGAAACAGAAAAATTGTTCAGAATGATCAGGGGTGTATGTGGAAAGACAGGGCAAGGAGGTACTCCTCTCACCACCAAACCAGACCCCTTGCTCCTTCCAAGGCAAATATATTGTGTAAGCTCACTTATAAACATATCAAAATCCATCTTGAAACTGCTTTTAGTTCCATATGCATTCAGATACTTTCACACAAAGGCTCCTTTAGTGGTTGGATACTTCATTCAACTTTCTAGCTTATTTATCTTCAGTTTTCCTGTTGCTGAGCTGAACAAGCTCCATTTTTTTTCAGATAAAAATGTTTTCTTATTTCTGTAGTCATCCTTACAGATCTGCTTTAAGTCTGTTGCAGTTTGAATTCAAGCACTAATGACCAGAATTGTTTCTGTTATAGTTTTACCATTTTTAGGACAGAACTAGCATTTCTTGTGTATTTACAGGAAGTATACTATCTGATGAGTTTTGCATGTCTCATGCAGTGCTGGTAGCCCAGAGTCATCCCTGAATCAACTAATGCCACCCAGATTCTTCTCTTCCTGTTGTTTTTGATCACAGAGTCCCAGCTGGAGAGATTTGCTATTTTTCCCCACTAAGTTGATGGCCTGGGTGAGGTTTATCTCATTTTGTATTGCTGTATTGGTCTCTTTTGTCTCATTTCTGGTTCTTCAGAATTTGTATATTGTATAATATTTAGGCTTCTACTACCTTTAGCAATACCTCATAGCTTTGTCAGCAGCTTTTTTCCTAGTTTTTGTGCAAAAGTCATCAATAACCATAGTAAGACAAATCCTTAAGGAACATTACTAAGATTCTGTGTCACCCAGGCCATTGTCGTCTTTGCTTCTGCCTGTTACTTCCAACTCTTTTATGAAGTCCCATCTCTTCACTCCAAACTAATTCTCCAGGTATTGTATCAAATGTTTAACTGAAAAAAGATAATCATCTACCAGACTTCTGTGGGCTGAACATTCACTTATCTCACCCAGAATATTGGTGCAGCAAGCTAGGTTATCACCTATATTTGTCAGCTTTTGTCCCACTTTCTCATCCTTTCTCACACTTAGTTTTTCTTTTCAAAATCTGATTGAACTTTGTGCCTGTTTGAAAAGCAAGTGACTCGACTGTTGATTCCTGTATAATTTTTCCTCTTCCCTTACATTTGTGTGCTATATTTGGTGTTCTGCAGTTACTCAGTTATTCAGCCTTCAATTGAACCAAGTGGATATATGGAGAGAAACAATTTGCAAACAGCTCTGTGGGGGTTGCATGTTTACAGCCTCTGTGACTCATATCAAATTTGCTCAACTTACAACTGCAAATATGTTTTTCTAGCTGCTATCTCTGCAAAAACGTGCTCAGATTTTTAAGCCAACCTTTGTCCATTTTATTTCCATGCATTGGAGTTTTGTATCCTACTGCTTTTCTGCTTCATTCTGCCATCACTTGTTTCCCTTTGTCTACAAGAGTTGGTTGAGGTAGTCTTTGTGAAGGCCAGACCCTGAATTTTGTGATCAGCACTCTGGAGAAGCTTTGAAAAAGACCATGTAAAAAAGCTCAAATAAATTAAGTAAACATTATACATATTAAGGACTCCTCACGAATGGATCACATTCCATTTATCATTCACAGGACAAGGTATATTCTAGCTAATGTCTCTGTCCTTTTTCCTTTCTGTGGTGTTGGTGGAAGCAGAAAGTAGGACAGTTTATTTATATCTGCAGAGTAAGCATTTCTGACTTTGAATGTGCTGGGGGCTGATGGTAGCATCTATTAATAGCTGTGTTTAAGATGAACAACACATGCCTCTTTGTGCTTGTCATAGTTCTTTTGGTCTACAGATTAATACATTTTCTTTTTTCTTATGTCAGATTTGTACTGCTTTAGCTTATTCCATGTCAGTGATTTGGCCCTTTAGTTGAAAGTGGGAATTATTTCACAGAGTTTGATGTTAGCAGGTGAAACTTTAGAAAGTCCGCCTCTAGTCAGTGCAAACATATTAGAGGAGATTTCCAGGAGATTTTGTGGGACAGAATAATGAGGGTGGACCAGGTTTCTGTTTTTAAAAGGGTTAATTGTTAGAGATTAATCCCACTTTACATATTTTTTTAATGTCAAATAATCAACATAAAAGAATTGCTAATGCTGTTCTGCAAGAGCAATGAATGGCCTAATTGAATTTCTGGGAGTGCAGAGAGTTACAATGAGCTGTGACAGAACAATTCAAGACTGGGACATTGCAGTAGAAGCTTAAACATGATATTGCACCTCATGCAGAGCAATCTTTGCTTGATGTGTGCCCTGCTTGGAGACATCTGGGGTGTGTCCCTTCAGCTCAGGAACTGGATACAGAACTGCTCTGCCCAGAAAATGCAGCATTCCAGTCTTGCAATGGGCAAACCTGGTAGGTTTAGATGAAGTATCATCCTTGTGAGTCAATGTTTTTCCTGGGAGCTGAAAATCGTGTGTTGCTGCATTGCAGCAGAGACTGAGCTCAACCCAGGAGCTTGAGCATGGTGCTGTCTTCTGCCATCTCCCTCCAGCATAAATACCACTGTGTAATGATTTCCAGGCTCTACTCTCAGGTTTTGTTTGGTTATTGGGGTTGTTCTGGCCCAGTGAAGAGACAAAATACCTGTGCAAGAAAAGAGTGTATTTTTGAGATGCCATATAAAATAGCTTAACTTCTAATTCTTTGGTGTAAAAATAAAAATCTGTTAAAAAAATACAAAGGTGTGTTGCAAATATGAGGAAAATAAGACATTATCACATCACAGATAATGGAGGCTGTCATAATTTTACATCTGAGGTTGGTAAAAACTTAACTAAAGTGACCTAAAACATCACTGTGGCCAAGACTGTAAGGTTGCACAGGATCTGCAGTAGGCAGCTCTGCTTATCTGACGAAAAAACCCATACTAGTAAGGTGTATAGGGAAGCTTCCTCATGTAATATTTTTCTTTGCTTGAAAATGTAAACACTTTCTTACTCCAGGGTGCTTCACTTCCAAGGTGACACTGGCTGCTGCCAAGTGCCATGGCTGGCTACACATCACTATGGGGAGGGAGAAATGATGCACATGGAGGCTGCTCTGGTGGCATCACTGAGTGAGCCGCTCTACTGTGCATGTCCCCGGTATCTCCCTCTGTGTATGTGTGTTGGGGGGGTCTCCTTATAGCAGGAGGAAGAAGAAGGAATAACTGAAGTATGTCTGTCAAGCAGCAATGGCACAGGGAAAGGTTTTGATTGCAGCCTTCTGTTGTTAAGAAGCATGCTTCCATGTAAACTCATTGGATCAGAATAAGTATTTTCCATATCTGAAATTAAACTTGGTTATGGCAGGAGCCTAAGGAGTCTCTTCTCCTCCACCTGGCTTAGGTATATTATATATTAATATTTCTATTGTAGCTACACAATTTTCATTGTGTGAGTACCCTGCACCTGCCCAGTCCCAGGATAGCAAACAGCATTCAGCTACCACAAACCAGCCCCATGATTAAACTTCTGCTCTCAGCCCATCAGACTTGACTGGTTGTTTGCACTTAGTAATGTCTTTGGTTCCTAAACAACATCAACAACCCAAAAAAAAAAACACAGTTAATTCTGAAAAGGCAAGTCTTCTTTCATTTTTAGGCAGGCTCAATTCAAAGCAAAAAATCCCAGTGCTTCTGCCACATACTTGGAACATAAATCAAGTTATCCTTATTCTTTTGGTGACAATAAATAAGCAGGTGTTGAAACTTGACTACAAGATGACTAGTGTTTTTCATTATTTCTTTTTCCTGAAAACATTAACAATTTATACTAAATGGAAATGACTACAGATCTCAGACATTTTCTGTCAGTTACTTGTTTCTTCATACCTCTGTTAAAAGCTGTGTTTTCATTAACACACACACAACATTTTTCAATTGGTTTTAAAAACAAAAAATGTTATTTCTTGTGTGCTTAAGAAACATTTTAGATCAACTCCACAAGCCATTCAATTGTTTGTTAATTAAAATAGCACAATTAATTCTGAATTTAAACCAGAAAGTAACTCAACAAGGCATTTAACCACTGCCCTAACTTCATTGTGTCACACCTTCTAAGTTGAATGTGTGTTTACATTTTCTGTTAAATTGAGACCTCTGCCAGCATCTTTTTTTAATCTATTGCAGATATTATGAATTATTGTCTATTTTATGAATATGAGTTCATTCCACTTAATAGTCTAGGATACTCCTACATGCACTTGAGATTTGTACTGTTGATAATTTTCTTCATTGACTGATACTTGCCATCTGCACTACCATGTGGTTTCTAATTAACAAACAAGAAGAAGGATAAAATGAGCATTGATTGTATAATTTTGTGTTATTCATAGTTGGGGATCTGCTGTGTCTTAGGGCAGCTTCAACCCTCATGTACTCAGAGGAAGGGGTGGCTTGGCACATGGTTGTGTTGTTCATTCTTTGGGAAAAAATAGCACTGCACTGGTGCATCTTCCCCTTCTCTTCAGATCCTTTCCACAGTTTCACTTCTTTCATTTTGTTTTTCATCCAAAGTATGCTTCATGCTGCCTGTCTTGTCTCTTGTATAAAGTAGTTTCAAGTTAAAAATTAACAGAAAGTGGGATAATTCATGCAGTTCTTTCTTCATAACTTGCATTTTTATTGCTTTATTCTGGTTCTTCCCAGGCTTTTTACTTGCTTGCCTTTTCTTGTTCATCCACAGACTGTGAAATGTTTGGACCGAGCTGTGTATTTATGATCTCTACAAAGGGCAGTGCAGTTTCAGTGGGTTATGAGCATAGATGAACATAGGAGGACTTTTAAATAATATATACTTAAATAAAACTAAAAAAGTCGGTGAAGGTACTTTTTATAGGATGTTATCCTCAATCAGATGTGACATATTCCCAAAACAAGAAGAGTTATCTTTTGAGAGAGTACTACAGCAAAGATTTCAAATTAAATTGTTTTACAGCAGGTGATGAAAAATACAAACAACCATTTAAACCTAAGCTAGAGAGAGAAATGGGCAAAAATCTCCTCTGTTTTTTTTTCTGACTTCAAATGCAATATGGGTTTTTCTTAAATATTTCCATGAGATTCATGAAAAGCAAATGCCTCTGCAGAATACGGTTTTCCTAATCTCATCAGAGACATAATGCTTATTCCAAATAACATAATCACCTATACTGTAGGCTAATTTATCATTTACCTTTTCACCTAAATGCAAAGCATTTTAGTATCAAACTCGGTAGGTAACAGATAATACACATTGCTTTTATACTAAAATTAAATTGTTCATGATTCAGAGCTTCAAAAATTGACTCATGCATCCCAAGCCCACATGTACAACATTGTGCTTTGCAGATAGATGAATATCTGTACCAACAGTGGCAGTTTTTCTCTGTGTATGCTTTAGAGAAACATCTGAAACACCGTAATTTCATATTAGGCCATTTATTCAGTAGATCAAGTACAGTACCAGAGACAGGGGTTTGTCTCCAGAGGGTCTGTTTCATGCACAGCATGCAATACAGTTGAGCTGGTAACGCAGAGCAGATGCTGTGCATGGATTAGACCACACGATCTGCTTGCCATGATCTCTCTTGGTTGTGACAGAAGGGTCTGAGAGGTAACTTCAGCGTAGCTTCTCGTCTGTCTGCAGAATGTGCCCTGGGTTCACCCCTGGCACATGTGGCCAGCTGAAGAAGGACTCATGCATGGCTTCTTTGCAGCTCTCCTACAGCCTCGGCTCCCCAGCTGAGGCACCCCCAGCAAGGCTGGGACACCAGAGAGAATGTAGCCCGTTCTTTGTGTTCATGGTACCACTGACAGTGGCAGGACAAAACAGCTGCAGGGAGGGACAAGTGTCGTTGCAGTGTGAATGCAGAAATTTTCAGTGTTCCCGTTCTTAGTCCTTTTCTCCTTGGTCACGTGTGACTTGCAGTGTGGCAGGTTGCCATTAAAGTAGAATTTCTGATTTCACTGTGGAGAATTGTGGCTGTTGCTTTCAGTATTATGGGTTTAAAAGGTTTGGATTGGTTGGTTTGTTTGGGTTTTTTTTTTTAATGTTATCCAGTTAAGCCCTTTACCATAAATATTTCTGGCTTTTCTCTGGAAGTTGTTACACTAGTTGTTACACAATTATCCTCACTTGAAGGATGAAAGAACAGTTGTTCTGCCCTTACCCTGTTTTATCCCCATATTCCACCTCAGTGTCTAAAGTGTTAATGTCCATTTTCAGGAGAAGCAGCATCAGGAACAAAAAATAGTATAGTATGGTCCTTGCCCAGTACAGCCCCTGGTCTCTAGGTCTCCAGCAGAGCATCACAAGCCACATTTCTCTGCTTTTCAGCATTGTAAATGGTTTCACACACCCTAGTCAGCTTTGGGCTACATTTGCAGAGGCACAGCGTGTTCTTGCACTACTGATGAAAGGACAAGAAAAGGTCTTGTGCAATCTGCCAGGTAGAAAATTGTTCCTTCTAATGACTTGGCAGGTTCTTGATAGTGTAGAAAAGGGGAAGCCTTCCTTCTTCCCCCTAACAACTGTAGCCCCTGGGAGATGTGCCACTTTTCTCATCAGCTGGTGCTCAGCAGGCTGCAGTAAGTCATAACTTCCTCAGCAGACCTGCTCTGAACTGAGCCTGGAGTTAGGTTTTTATTTAGGCTGTAGCAGTACCTGATGTAGCTAAGTCTAAACTGCAATTATTCTAATTTTTTTTTTGTCATTAAATATTGCCCATTGAATGCAACGTAAGTGCCCATTGTCTTTGTCAGTTTTCAGATGGCTTTTCACCTGTGCTGTAGTATGCTGGGTGAAGAGGTCATTGGGAAAAGATCATTATACATGGCATTAGAATGTGATTATTTTTACCTTGCTGTTAAAAATATTGTTTTGTTTCAGTAGCTGATAAATAGATTACAGTAATTAGTTTTAATTGTGATCTTATGTTTTTATATATTTACATTATTGTATGAAGCTGCCTACACTAGTTTATGGACACTGCAAGTCCTGTGAGTTTGGCTCAGAACTCAAACTGGGAAAGAAAATGTCTCGTGGACACTTCTCCATTATCATCATTCTTAGATCCATGAGTTAAAACCATTTCCTGCATTTTTACAAATTCTACGTATGGCCGTTGTTTTCAGAAGGAAGCATTTACCAATTATGTCCCATCTGCAAGCCTGATTTGGCAGTTTGAGGAATACACAAACAAATTGGACTGTGAGCACAAAAAACATTGATTGTATTCATTTTAATTGTCCAAGAAAAAAAGTACTGAAAAAATCAAATAAAAATATTAAAATACTTATTTTACTTTGTTATTGTTTTAAAAGTAGGATTCATTTAAATCAACATAAAGAGGAAAATGTTTTTTAAAAAAATAAATCTTGTTTTCTGGATGTTCCCCTCTGAATACAAATGGGTAAAGCATCTAGACTCCCATGCTTGTGTGGACTTCTGGTCAAGGCAGCTGTGCAGAACCAGTACTGGTAGTACTGAGTGCCTCACCTGCTGCTACCTGGACACAAACCTATCCCTTGTCCTTTGTCCTTCATATACGTGGTACCTCTTGGAGTACCCTGTGGACAAGATGGGAGGCAGCAGATCCGAGGGTGAAACTTTACATCATCACTGGAATTATTGGCTAATGCCCCACCTGAATGGAAGGGATGTCCTTGATGGGAGTATAAATCAGTCTTTGCCACAGTGCAGTCACTACTCTGAAGACAAAAAGAGGGTATCTGAGAATAATTTGCAAAAGACTGAGCAAGGATTTTTGATCATATGGGTCCTAGGGTGGCGTGCTCATAAAGCTCTATATTGTTTAGTAAAACCTGGAGTTTTACTGAGTTCTTGCAAGAACATTATTGAGTGGCCTTACTGGACTTACAGAGCATTTGCCATAGCTTTATTAGCGTCTGTGTTTTTTAATTAAGATATGGGCGGCTTGAGGGAGCAACTGAATGGTTCCCGAAGGAATTTGTTGCATTAATTTCCTTCAGAAAGCACATCTGAGCCTAACTTAAATTCCTTCTGCAATTAATTAATGTAATTTATTGTAGTAAGTTCTGTAGTTTTTCCCTGTAACTGTTCGCTGAATTGACAGGTTTAATTTCATGTAACATGAGAACCAGCAGTACCAAGCTTGCAGTGCTTCATAAAAGTTGATATTACATGTTGTGCTGTTGGATTTTGGCATGAAGAAGGCAATAAAATATTCCTGTAGAATCGAAATATCCAAATGACAGATATTAAGGCCAAAATTAAAAAAAAAAAAAAATTACTCTCCTAAGGTAACTCTTAAATCCATATTTAATCATGCAGGTAAGTGGCCAGATTTTCACATGTGCAGCTTTAGAGCTTGAGATCCAGCAAAGTTCCTATTCATATGGTCTGTGTGTCCCTTGTACACCAAAGAGCAGTTTCCAGAAGAGGTTCAAAGACTTGATGCCAAAAACAACTTTTCAAGCACAGTGCTCTTCAGGGAACTCCAGAGCTTGCAGGATGTGTCCCTATATAATAAAGATCAGATAATGTGCTGCAATGCCCTTGGAGACATTGGTGTGCAATCCCTGGATGCTCAGCACTGCCAAAGTGTGGATGCACATTGAAAAGCTGAAGCAGAGATATAGGATTCTAAATTCAGTTAACTCTTAAAAAAACCATCCTGGGCTTTTCTTTCAAATGGGAGATTTTTGTTGTGATGAGAATAGAACTACAAATTGCATCTCTGTTGGTCATAATGCTGGCTTCTGTGGTTTCCTTGGAAGTGGATCAGACACACTCCGCTCCTGTCATAGACACCAGATCCATACCATCACTTGCACTGCATGGTGCTGGTGACAGCCCCAAAACACATTGTTGTTTTCACTCTCCATGTGCCAATCAGATCATAAATTAAATTTATAGAAACACAGACCTTTGCATTTTAATATTGTGTGCATTTCCCTCCCCCCCCTAATGTTTTTCCCATATGCTGCTATTCTGTTTTTTCCTCCTGCTCTCTATCTTTTCTGCCTGCTTGCTTTGGCAGTCCAAATTCTGGGCTGCATCAAGAGGAGTGTGGCCAGCAGGTTGAAGGAGGTGATTCTCCCCTTCTGCTCTGCTCTTGTGGGAGCCCTCCTGGAGTGCTGCATCCAGCTCTGGGATCCCCAACATAAGAAGGATATGGAGCTATTGAAACAAGTGCATAGGAGGGCCACAAAGTTGGAGGGGACTGGGGCACCTCCCCTGTCTGTGCTAAGAAAGCTGGAGCTGTTCAGCCTGGAGAAGAGAAGGGTGTGTGGAGACCTCATAGCAACCTTCTAGAATCTGAAAAGGCCTACAAGGAAGCCAGAGAAGAACTCTTCTTTAGGAACTGTAGTGATAGGACAAAAAGTAGCAGGTACAAACTGAAAGAGGGGAAATTTAAGTTAGATATTAGGAAGAAATTTTTTACTGTGAGTGTGGTTAGACACTGGAACAAGTTGGCCTTGGAGGTTGTGTATGCCCCACCCCACAGTGTTCAAGAACAGGTTGGATAAGGTCTTGTGCAGCCTGGTCTATTGAAAGGTGTCCTTGCCCATGGTAGGGCAGTTGGAACTAGATGATCTTTAAGGTCCATTTCAACCCCTTAAGATTCTGTGATTCTGTGATTCAGTGCTGTGTGGACTGGTGGAAGGGTCAAGTCCAGGACTGGGAAATCCCAAATTCCCTGTCAGGCAGTGATGCTAAAATCTTGGACACCTTGGAAAAGTTTGGCTCTCTTCACTTCTGGTGCAAAAATAACTTGCCCTTTGTGGGGTTGGAGTGGGTTTGCAGCTGTATGGTCCAGCCTGTCAAAGGGCTGAGGCATGACTGGGGTAAGGAGCCATCCCACAAGACAGAGGGAAGAGGGAGGGTGAGAAAAGGGATTGAGTTGGGATGATACCTTACAAATCTGCTATGTTTGCTGGTAGGAGATGGGAAAAGAGCTTCCCAAAGCTGTGGATAGGGAGAGGTTGTCTGTGTAAGTCTGTACCTGCCCTTCCCCAGCTGATGAGCTCCTTCCCCTGTGTGCCAGCAGCACTAACACACTGCTTGGCCAGGGCTTCAGCAAAATGGTCATGTTACTTTTTTATTATGTGACCTGCCAGCAGCACAGACCTGGCTGTCCATCCAAACCACTCATGCTCTGGCTGGGGATGCAGGGGACAGAGCAAGCACAGAGCAGGACCTTCTCCAAGCCCCAGGGATGGATGTGCTGCTGGGCAACTGTCACAGGCACCACTGTGTCTGTCCCTTCTGGACAGTCTCTTCACTCAAGGGGTGTGGAACACACCTTTCTTCTGAATTCCCCCAAACTAGAAGGGAATAAATTACAATTTTTCACCTTTTGCTGGTGTAACTATGGGAAATGGCAGATTTCTTGTGTTCTGGCCTGTCCTTCCTTGCTTGTCCCACAGTGTCACACTCGCTTAGCAGCTTTGCTTTTAAGATGCATCAGAGAGCATCAGACAATTCAGTACACATCAGATGGAAGAATAAAGGTTTAAATGTGTGGCAAAATCCATAGGGAAGAAAAGTGACAGGAGAATTATACAAATTACATCCTAGTTTTGGGTTTTTGTGGAATAAAGATTCAAATGTGTGGCAGAATTCATGAGGAGGAAAAGTGACAGGAGAATTCTACAAATTACATCCTAGTTTTGGGTTTTACACTTTTTTTTTTATCCTGCAAAAAACAGCAATGATCTGTGTCACTGTACACATTTGTAACTTCTTTTGCATAAAAAAAATCTTAATGCACAAATGTACCAAAGCTATTATAAAATATATGGCTCGGGATATGCATATGTAGGTTCTTAGATTTATCTGCTAGAGAAAGAAGGGCCCACATTGCTATGCTATCACCTAAAGTATAAAAATAGAAGATTTTAATTAATTTAATATTATAATGCTGTATTTTGAGTTCTGACATTCAAGGAACCCTTTATCTCTCTTGTTCTTCTGTCTTTTGCTGACAAGCATATTAACTCTGCATATCTAGAAAATAATGAAATCCTGCATAATGAAATCCTGATGCTGGATTCTCTCTCCCTCAAAGTGCAAGTTTGCTGGTTTAGCCCATGATTCAATATGTGCCTCTGAAATGGCTTGGTTATTCTGCTGGCTCTGTTCCAGGGTTTGCAGGGTTTACACTGGTTTATTTCTGTAAAAGGGTTATAGAGACAGCCTAAGGTGGAGAGAGCTGACGTTAATACCAATAAAACAGAGTGAGTGGTAAACGTTCAACTTTCCTAAAATTTCAATTTTGTAGGAATCATGGGCCTGGTGATGTCTCTGAATTACCAAAGTCCTTCAAAAAATGTTGATAATTATCATACTGCTTTAGAGAAAGAACATGTTTATTTATAATGCCTTTATGTGTACCAAAAGAGACTAAGCACAGTGAAAGGTTTCCTGAAACTCAGGTATGAAATTCTCATTCGTTACATTTTGGAGGTAGAGGGAGGATAATCAATCACATGCTGCTCTATATAGATCTCTAGTGTGGGTTCACAGTGCCCATGTCCTTTTCTTAAAGCATTTTCCTTCCAGTTTCAGAAATCAGTAGAAAAGCTGGTCCTGTTTGGTTCCGGGGTCACTCAGTACTATAGAAAACAGCGTCTCCATTCATTCTCCTTTTTTCAAACTTCTTGTGAAAATGGATTAATTGTGGTAATAATGGTTATGCAGATCTGTTGCTTAAGAGGAGATGTACTTTGTCTCATGAAAAAGTTCATGTCTCATCCTGGTAGGCACTGAATGCAGCTCCCAACAGACCCATTTTCCTCACTTACTGCAGAACTAGGTTGTGTTCTTTAAAATCTTTAGTCCTCTGCAGGTTAGTGGTGATTTTCTTTTTCTCCACAGCTGGTCTTCTTCAAGTCCAACAGGAAATCTCAAAATTTTATTTAAATGCCTTTTCCCGTTTATAATAGAACTTGGGATTCAAAAGAATTAATTCAACATGCTCTCCAAATGGCATTTAACTTCCCAAGAAAATACAGTAACAGGAAGTTTTGTTTTAATTAGTACGTGAGCTGTGCAGCAGCTAATGTATTCCACCTCTTCACTGTTGTAAAAGGGGCAGATTTCTTAGTAGCTTGAAGCGAGCAAAGAAGAGGGACTGTGTTCTGCTCTCCATATGCTGCAAAGCCCCATTTGCAGGGAAGGTGTGAATGGGAGGTGATTTGTAGCTGCCTGCCACTTGTAAAGAACAAACTTCTGTTGTTCTCCAGGCTGGAGAGAAACCTGGCTCCCCTCTATAACCCTAGAGCAGTGCAACAGGTAGACAGCAGCCTTCAGAGATTTTGATTTCAACAATAAGGGATTGTTAAGAAAACTTATTTTTTCATTTACTTTTAAAAAAGAGGTACTGGATGTCAGGCTAGAAATAGATATCCCTGGTTTCCTCAGACGTGATATTTCTTGATGGAAAGTCCCAAACATTTTAGAGAAACTGAAAGTACACCTCTTTTCCCTCTGTCAGGCCAGCCATAAACAGCCAGACTGGATCTTCACCTCCCACCTCCCTGGGGTCCCAAACTGGGTCCAGCTCAGCACTCTGATGTGGAGACTGGAAATGGACATTTGCCCTCTGTGCCCCAGTGCTCCTCAAGATACTCTTCTGGTTTTGCTGGAGGGCACAGCTGAACACAGCCCAGTGCACCAGTGCTCCCACACCTCTCCTCAACAAACAATGTTCAGATAAATGAAAGCTCAGTGTCTGATCACCATCTTGTAGGAATATTTTCAGAGCTCTATAAGTGCTATAAGTGTATGTGTGTGTATGTGTTTATGTTGTATATAGTTTTTACTGTGTGGAACGCAAAGGTATGAAAGTAATTCAGATTCACTGTCAAACAGTCCCTGTACATTTTGAACTTACCACCTATTTATTGATTTTTTTAAGTACATAAGGATTCTGTCCTTTGTCAGTTGCAATGAAAGTTTGTTCAGGGATCTCCTACCCAAAAATCCAGGTGCCTTCTTGACAGTCTGGATGCCTGTTTTCAGTGCCATGCTCCAAGGGTGCAGCACAGTGCAAGCTGGACCTGCAGGGAGACCTTGTCCTCTCAGCAGGATTCTCCATAGACATAGAGGTTTGCTAGTACAGGTTTGTTTCTGAGCTGGAGGATGGACACAGAAGCCACTACAGCAGCATCCTTGGAGAAGACAATAGCAATAAGCAGGAATGAGTGTGTTGGTGCAAGCGCGTGGCAAGGAGGGTTATTTTGTGATGGACTTTCTGCCACAGGGATGAAGAGTCAGGCAAGGGAGGCAGGCAGAGATGCCAAGAGGAGTAGAACTGTGTTGACAAGGCAATAAAAATATCAGGTGACCACTTACCTCTCACTTGGCTAATTCTCATCGTCAGTGGAGCCGAGAAAGCATTTCTTTCAATGCTTCTGTGCAATATGGGATGTATGGTGAGGGGGATGGAGCCAAGACTAAGACATTCTTTTTTCCAAGGCCCTGTCTGGCCACCCAGAGGGACATTTTAGGTGGTCCTGTAGTTGGAATTTAGCCTTAGTGGAAGATAAGCATAATACCTTAGCAGAAGTGCATTGGAAAAATACATTAAAGGTAATAACTCTGCCACTTTGAGGGACAGGAACTTTCTTTTGTGATAATGCAGCTCTTTCCAATGGCTGGCTGACCTTTCTGCTGTATTTAGCACAGACTCTTCCATTTTTCTTGTCACAAAAGTAGGAAATGTATTTGGAGTGAGCAGGCTGCTGGCCAGGGAGGAGCAGTTCCCTTCTTCATGGCTGTTTACCCAAGCAGACCAGCAAAGCAGTTGGCTCCTTCCCACATAACAGGGGCCTCTTCTTTGAGGTCTGCTAGCATGGAACCTTCTGTTTGCTATGAAGAGCAAAACGTACTCTGTGCTGATGAAAATGCTGTGTGATTGAGGTTACAAAGAGAGGCACTCTTCACTTTGCCTGCTGTCCAGAATTCTTGCCTTCTTGCTTGTCTGCAAAGACTTGTGCCATGATGAGATCATGCTGACTAACAAGCCCCTCTGAGTTTCTAGAATATAATATGACGAAAATAATTTAAAATTTCCTCCCAGTTACCCTTTTCCTACTGTTTATTATCAAAACACATGAACATTTTTCACTCACTAAGCTGTGTGTTTCTTTATTTCTTTAGGCTGTGACTCATCACTGAACCTGACATCTCAGAAAGCCACAGATGCAGTGGACGGCATCTTCCGGTCCCTCAGGGATATTGCCAGAGTCAGAATGCACATGAAACAGTTTCATTCCATACATAATCCAGGCAACAACACCCACCAGGCAAGTGTAGCTTTCTTTTCCTTGTGATTGTTATTTCTCTAGCCTGCTGTCAAAATTACAGCACTAATTTTGTGGATGTGCTAATCCTATACACATTCTGCCCATGAAGATACTTAAGCATAGATTTTATAATTGACCTAGTCATCAAAAAATTCCTCAAGTCCTTTGTCCAGACTTGGGCATATGCATATCAGTGTCAGCTCTGAGGAAGAAATTTGGGCTTTGCTCTGCAGCACTGTGGAATGACATGAATGCCTATGAAAGACAGGGCTAGGTCAAGATGGCTCTCGACTTAGAGTGCTCAAGGCAGAGTGAAGCAGGATGTCTGCATCCATACTGCAGCTATATTCTTGTTGTATTTCCTTTCCTGTCCCTGTAAGCATGAGGGACAAACCTGTTTGTAAATAGGTCACAAAAGCAGCTTCTGTTTCTGAAATAGCAACACATGATCTACAATACTGCTTTAGGTCATTGGGACTAATAAGACAGTGGTTTTCCTTCTCTCTGTCTCTCCTGAAGACCTTTCCCAGTTAAAAATAGAGTTCTACAGCAGAAAGCAGTGATTTAGACAGAGATCCTAAAATGTGATTCTAGCCTTGAGCCATAAAAAAATCCTTCCAAACTCCTAATGGTGCTGTAGACCAGCAAAGGGATGTAGTTCAAATTAAGCATTGCTTTGTAAGAACATGAACGTTACAAAATGTCACTGGAAATCTAAGGTGAAGGAAACCTGTTCCTGAAGTCTTCCAGCAGTTTGGACCAGTCTGGTGTCCAATATGGGGAAAATTGTTAAACATTTAATACAGTTCAGTGCAGGGGCAGTGAGATGATAAAAAAAAACTTCCTGGAAGTGTAATTAGCATCAGTATGTCCTTTGGATGTAATCCACATTGCTTAGGAATAAGTGCTGGAACGTAGCAAGGGATATGTAACACCTTGCAGCCCCTTAATCTAACCATGCAAGGGATCTAGTTGCTTGAGTAGGACAACCTTCTGCTGAGGGAAGTCCAGGAGATTTACAATAGTAGAAATAAGCAGGCAGTATGTGATTGTCCATGATACTTACAGCTCTCTGGAAACAGGCCTCTCTTTTGACTGGCAGGTGTTGTGTGCAATCAGTTCAGCTCCTCAGAAGAAGTCCTGTGAGCACATTCCTTGCCGAACCTTCTTAGTGCTATGGGAGTGGGTTTAGCCTCTACATACTTTTTCACTTTGTCTGTTGAAAGCTGGGAAGCCTCCATTTCTTCTTAAAGACTCATAAAAAGGTTTCTATGGATAAGTACCCGGGAATTGATTGGCCTCTTAGAAGGACTTTTTGTAGCATTTTAGTTTGTATGTCTTACCTAAAATGAGAAATGTTTTCATCACGTTATCAAACTAGTTCATATAGTGACCATGCAAGAACAGAATTTTGTCTGTTATTGGAACTATTTTCATCTTAATCTAGGTATATTTCTGCCTTCCTCCTTCCCATCCTCCGTTCCTTCTTCTATCCTTCACTCTCCTGTCCTCATTCTCTCTCTTCGTCTCTCTGTTTCTCTCTCTTCTCCCCTTTATAATCTTGTATGGGGTGTGTCCCATAACTATTGAGGTTTTTAATAGCTATTTTGAACAAATTTGTGCATGCCAAAATTTAAAGTTGATCAAAGTTTCATTATATGTGATAGAAACCAATACAGGTTTTGGGGGTTGTACAAAAAAAAACCCCTACAAATATATTAGATTAATTTCAAGTCATAAAAGACTTTTAAAAATACTTGAAACCACTATACTTAAAAAAGGTAGGGGATCATACTATCTGTATTTTAGTATCTGTGTAGTCTGACTGGGTTATTTTGAAGGGCACTGAGTTTTGGTGCTAAAAATTCACACATGCAAAATCATAGCTAATTTTTTATGTCTTTTGAGTAGATAGTTTTGTCTGAATGATATTTTTCATTTCAGTCAGATGATGTTTTTCCTTTAATTTTGTGGAGTAAGCCTCTCTGTTAAACTGTGATTTGATCTCTGCTCCAAAAATATTTCATTCCCAATGTTTTTCTGTTCCTCATCTATGAAGATATTAAACAGATTTTTATAAATAGGACTTCATGCCTGCATGTGTATTTTCAAACAGTTGTTTATTGCGTGACTAGATTTGACAGAAATCTTGACATGTTCTAAAAGATCCTGCAGCTCATGTCTGCTGTAATTTGCTTTGTTGGCTCAACTAAAAATTATGCACATGTTGTGAGAAGAACTAGATGAGTTGTATAAATCTTTGTTGACAGCATTGTATTAAAAAACTGTAAGCTTTGTTTCTCACTCTAAAGTGTTGGATGAAAAGCATTTCTTTAATGACTCCAGAAAATTTTCATTTCAAGCCAAGTGGTTTGTGTTTTATTTTCCATCCATTTTTACTGTTTACTTGCAATATGTCTCTTGTAGATATCATCTTTGCCAAATTAATGATGTTGCACTTGATTCCCCTAAGTGATCTAAGGGATGATGTATACCTGGGGTAGTCCCAAAACCAAATAAGTGTGCTAATTTTAAAGCTGCTTATTTTCTGAGATGGTTGCACTTTCTGAAATGATCGTGGTTCTGTTGCAGTTTGGGCAAAGTTAAAAGCAGTGAAACAAAGTTCCATCTGTAAGCCAAGTAAGCTTGAATTTACATTAAAGATCTTTCCATTGGTTCCTAAAAGTTTTATCTTAAAATTTTTTTCAGCATGTCAGAGTTGTTTAAACCTTGGTATTGGAATGTGGAGATTATTAGGCGACTATTTCATTTTCAGCCAGGGTTTGTGGATCCTTAAGAGGATATAAGGTTGATCCTTTGGGAGTAGACCTTTCAGTATGATGACCATTTGTACCTTTACATTTTCCACTTCTCCTAGCCCCTAACTTTTCTGAAGTTCTGACATTCATGGTAATGGTGGGATTGTTTGGCCTGTTTTTCAAAAGTCTTCCACATGTGGAAGTATTATGTGGAGTCCCATGGCCATAGAAGCTAAAGGACTAACAGGGACTCCTTAGCTGTGCTCTCCCATGAGGGACAAACAGGCAGGTTGGCCTCTTCCCTTCCCTGCTGGTATCCAGACTTCAGTGGGGACATGACACTTGGAATAAGGCAGGAGTGGTCAATTTTAAAAAAAAGTCCCTGTTTAGGTGTTTGTAAAATCATTAGAAAGGGAATGAGATCTGAGTGCACAATGGGCAACAGTCTCATCTGTGTGGTTATCCATTTCTGTATTACCTCCAAAAAGATTCTAGAGAAAGTAAAAGTCTCCCCTTTCTTCCTTGTCTCTCTTTACTGATGCAATACACGTGGGGCAGAGTAAATGTGTGGCTCTCTTCCAATATTTTCAGTCTGATGTTGTGCTGGTGCACACCATCTGCAGTCAAGGTCACAACCTCTCTGAATGCTTTCATTTCTGGGATAATTATTTCTGTTACCTTTAATATAAATAAAATATTTGGAATCATGGTTGCACTGAGTCTGAACATGTTTACTCACAATGCATTGTTCTCTTTGTGCAGGCTTCTTACAAACCTCTGCTGAAACAGGTGGTGGAAGAGGTCTGTAATCCCGATCGGCCCGATCCTGTTGATATTGAGCATATTTCATCGGGCCTCACTGATCTCCTTAAAACTGGATTCAGCATGTTCATGAAGGTAAACCAGCCTTCCCAAGTTCATCTGTAAGATTTTCCTTAGGTCAGAGCATCATGCAGCAGTAGCTGATTTTATTATACTGTTCAGCACAATTTAAGGGGAGGTTAGGAGAGTTAAATCCTTCAAGGGGGGCTGGAAATAGCTTGAGGCATCACACTGCAGGTACCGTGCAGACAGGTAGCACCTGCTGAACAAAACAAGAGGAATGGAGCAGACTGAAGTCTAAATAAGGGTCATGGTAGACACCAAAATAAGGATGATATATCTGGGAAGAGGCAATGTAGCTTTGCTAAAGGGAAGTCCTAACTCACATAGCCTTTAGAGCTCTTTAGAGACACCCAACAAACAAACTGAAAAGTGAGTGTCAGTTCCTGTTACCTAGCTAGCATTCCAAAAGGCATTCCACATGGCATCTCATCAAAGGACTTCAAGGACACTCAGCAGTCTTGAGATAGAAGTAAGTATGAACAATCTGGTCTCACAGGGGATGAAGGAAGAGCTCCGATTTCAATACCTTTTCTATAATTTGATATGGTTCAACTTGTACCATAGGAAGAGGAGGGAAGCCTGTGAGTTAGAAATTTCTTTGTGGATCCTCTTAGCATATTTTAAGACAGTCATTCTACAAGAATTTACTCTGCCTTACAAATTATCCCATGCTAAGTGTCCACTAAATATTTACAGAGTTGAAGTGTGGAGTAGCCCACATGTTGTACGGTCAGCCTTGTTTTACTGCATGTCCTGAATTCTCCTTTGAAAACAACCCTAAACTCACACCAAACCACATCAATACTATGGTTATGAGTACAGTACATTTCAGTATTGTGCCCGCTGTTTTCCTTTCAGTTTTACCACCACCACCCCTCCGCATGGAAGAGACATCAGCAAACTGTGTGAGGCAGTGGACACAAGTTGCAGCAAGGGAAATTCTAGTTGAATAAAGGAAAAAAATTCTAACAGGAATAGCGATTAAGTCCAGAGAATTCTCCCTTTCTGAGATACTCAGATGTTGGTCAAACAAGCCCTGAGCAACCTGATAAAATTTTGAAGTTGGCCCTGCTTTGGGCAAGGAGGTTAACTACATAAGCTACAAAGACTCCTTCCGATTTCATTCTGTGATTCTATGGTAACAGAAAAGAAAAAAAAAAATTCTCATTTGTGAAAATTCCTGCTAGACCTGCGTTTAAAGTCAGGTGACAAAAATAGTTTTGACTGTTGTGTTAGTACTATTCTAAAACCCAGTATCAGAATAACAGTTATTTTTCTGTTATTTCAAAGAAAGCTAGTATTGAAGCACATAATCAGTAAGCCTAAAATCCAGTGCTTGTTTTCAAGAATCTGTTTCTACAGTTGAAATGGATTTCCAAAATACATTCAGTTAGGTTCCTAAACTGAAATTCTCAGTTCTTCAAAGCTAATGATAAAGTCCTAAGACAACAGAGGATACGTATAGAAAAAGTGACCCAATGTATCTCCATTCTTGGTCAGAACTGAAAAATTTATGCCAACACTCCAAAAATAGTAGAGTTAAAAACACATTCCACTATGAAACAAAGTAACCAGGCTGTTACATCCAAGTAACTTTTTAATTTTTGGTTTCATTTACCAGTAATTTTCACAATTCTATTGACTTCATTGTATTTGTTTATTGCAGAATTTTTAAGCACGAATATAGGGAAAAAATAAGAATATAAGGACTTCAGAAGGCCTAAGAGGTTAGATGGAGACATTGACACCTTTAACTAGTTTGAGGACTAATCTGTCCTTTCACAAGGGGTGTGTGTGTGTGTGAGAGAGAGAGAGAATGCATGAAAGAGAGACATAAGTAGTTATGGCAATATGTACCTGTAAGTGCATCTTTCCTAAGAAGACAAATATCCTACGATAAGGAATATTTGAGAGGTGAGCAAGTGAACTTTGTGTAGGATAAACATTTCATAGGCATCATCACATACTTCACAAATATGTGTCCATGCTTGTTCCCTTAGTTGTAGCCTGGCTTGCTGGCATGTGCTCAGTTGTTGCACAAATGAGTGTCTGACCAGCCTGTATTTCTGACACAATCACACCATCAGCACAGTAATTATTTTGTGAGCTTCCTTATTTTTGTTTCTTTCTCAATGCCTGAATATAAATGCCAACTGACATAAAAATACTTTGGTGATTGCCTCAGGTGTGTCAGTTCAGGACAGACTTTTAAAGATACCTCTCATCCAGAAGTTGTTTGTGTGGCAGATAGGTTTGTTTTGAAGCTAAAGGATGGTGAAGGGACAAAGCCCCCCTGCCTCAAGGACTCCTCTTTTGACTACTGCTCTGGATGACGTGTTTTCACACGTGATCATCTGAGCTTGCTTTCATTGATACCAAATGCCCTACGCAGCAGCCTAGTTTCTGGTGATTGACATGTCTTCCTTTTTCCAGTTATTGAGCTAAATTAATTAGTTTATGTTTGGTCACAAATACTGGAATGATCAGCCCTGTTGTTTTTGTTGGGTGAGTTACAGAACAATAATAATTTTTTTGATTACTTTCCTCAGAAAAGAACGGTGTTTTGTGAGCTGCCATGAGCCATGAAAAAAACCCTGTCCTCTAATGCCTTCCTCTTTCAGAGTTTATTGACCCTGTTTCAGAGTTTTACTGACCACTGCTACCCTGTTTTACCACCTCGACCTCCTCTCTCTCTTCTCCACACAGAGACGTGCACCAGCAAAGAGCCCTCTGACCACCAGCATCCTGAGCATACCCTGTGTGGTGAGCTCAGAGCTGGGGAGAAGGCCCTGATGTCCAAATGGGACACTCTGATGGCTCAGGGCACCATTCCCCTTCCTTCGGGCTCTTTCTTGTCAACATAATGCTTTTGAAGGGTTTTTGGTTAATCTTTTTAATTGCCTGAGACATCTCTCCGAATTCTTTTTAACATATGGCATTTTGAATTGAAAGCGAATTTCACTCGGGGACTTTGACAAAATTCAGATTTCATAGTAAATTCAGAGGCAGCGGAAATGTCCCAAATCAACTGAACTGTAGAAGACACACATTGCTTTTGTTGCAATCCATTTCAGTTCTTCTCTGTCACTGGAATGAGTTGTGTTCAGCTACATGCAGCCAGTTCCTTCAAAAGAGAGTCTTGGGTGGTTGTATTATCAAACAAGAAAAAAAAATTTGGCAGAAACTTGCATTCTTAACACAGCCAAATGTTTTGTACCCAAAGTACTGTCCTCCTTCAAAACACTTACACATAGCATAACAAAATTACAAATTCCAAGACCCGTTTCATTTCTGGTTTAATTTAATTTAGAGTTTGCATGCCTAATAGTATTTTTAATACGCATTTCTGGAATTTGTGGTTTGAACTTTAGTCTTCTGAAAAATAGTAAGTTTTATATAGGCTCCATGTGTTTGGATCTAGGTTTATTTTGACTGAAGGAAATGATTTGTCAAGACATTTTCTCTTCAGCATTACCCTGAAAGCTCATTCTTACACTGTGTGTCTTTTCAGTGTGCCCACTGTTCTTCATGCATGTGTATTATAAGTTTGTTTTTGCTAGGAAAGATTCTAAGAATCATAGGATCCCAGAATCACAGAATATTCTGAGTTGGAAGGAACCCACAAGGATTATCGAGTGCAGCTCCTGGCCCTGCACAACACCATTCCCAAGTATCACACCATGTGCCCAAGGGTATTATCCAGGTAGGCATGGTGTTGTGACCACTTTCCTGGCAAGCCTCATCCATTGCCCTGGAATTGTGGTATGTATGCTATCAACAAAGTCAGACAGTAAGAGAATAAACACCCAGTGTGCAAACACTCAGCTCACTAACACATCTGTCTAAGGCTTTTGTACTAGTCTCAAAGGCTCAGCAATGCAAGAGCTCCTTGCCTGGGGAGCATCATTAAATAGGGAACCAGCCCCATGTAATGAAAGCCAGCTAGCCTGGAGAGAGAACATGGCATCTCCCTGTGCTGCTTCAGAAGGAAGAGTCCTTCCTGAAGGTTACCAGGCAGAAAGCCTGACAGACCTGCAGGATGAAAAAGTGCCAAAAGACTAAATATAGGAAAGCCACAATAAGGAAAAGAAGAGGAGCTGTACCCCCAGGATCTGGAGCCACAAGGATCAAAGCAAGCTGCTGTGGTGGGGAAAGCCAAGGAGCCTTGCTCTGCCCAAACATGGGTTGACACCAATTTCATTCTGTGAGTGAATGCTGTTAAAAGCCTACGCTCACACAAGGGAGGAGGCAGAGAGTCTAAAAAGGAATTAAACTATTTTGTCACTTCAGAACTGAACATTTGGAGTGTTTCGTGCTTCAGGGTGGTGTGACAAGAGCAATTGCATGGGCTCTGTTGACATCCCTCCCAAAGAATGGATCAAGGTAGTGTCAGGGGAGTGTGTTTTCTCAAGAAGGAAACAGTTTGCTAGGAAACAGCAAAGTTATCAAACTTCTAGAAGTGGTGAAGAGGAAACTGATGAAAAGCATCACCCTCACATTTAAAATTAAAATACATGTTTAAAATTAATTAAAGCATCACCTTCACATTTAAAATTAATTATGAGGTCTTAACTGAAGTAGGATATTTGTGCCATTTTAAAGATAATTGAGGAAAAATGAAACAAGTATTTTCTTGGATCTAAAGGTTCTCTATATTTGTTACAAGGTAGTCATAGAAGCATTGAAAACTCTGAATTGAAACAAGTTGTAAACTGATTTTTTGCTATAATGCACCTTATTTATTTTTATTGGATGAATTGTAAAAGATTATTCACTGCACCAGTGAAAACACATTGCATAAAGTTCTTTTCCATGTTGACCCCAGGCAGGGATTCTAGCATGTTTGGGCTGGACTCCTTGATTCTACTGGATAGCAATTTACCCTTCATTCCCTAAAGTCTCCTGTGTATCCAAAGTAAACATCCACCCAAGTACTCTCCTCCCTCTCTGGGAAAGGGAGGAAACTAATGAAGAAGGAATGGAGGAAGAAACCCTGAGACTTCAGGAGAAACTCCCACAGATTTCAAGGGAATCCATGGAGATTCTATTTCCCTGGAAACAGTTAATTAGTTCTAACTGGGCATCATCCCCATTGATATCCCTCTCAGCTACTACAGCATTCCATGAGTAGTTCTTTCTGAAGTTCCTCTTTGGTCTTCTTCTAGCCACTTAGGGAGCTGATGACTGATAATCCATAGGTTTGGACCTGGATGAAGCAAGTACAAATAATGCTTTTCTTCATTTTACAGGTGAATCGCCCTCACCCTGGTGATCATCCTCTTCTGATCATCTTTATGGTTGGAGGAGTGTCAGTCTCCGAGGTCAAAATGGTGAAGGATTTGGTAGCAACACGCAAACCTGGTACCCAGGTACAAACAGCTCTAAGCATACAGTTCCTGTCCAAACAAAAACTAAGAAAATTCATCAAATAGTGCTCCCTATAGCACTGGTACCAAAACTACAGAAAGCCACAGCCATATGGGCAGGAATGATGCCAGGATTTTGCTGTGAAACATCTGTAGGCAGCAAGTATTCAGGCACCTAGGGTCTGTTTTTTCACATTACAGTCAGCAACAAAAGTTCAAACTCAGGTTGGAGAGTTCAGAACAGACTGGCATTAATTTGAAGTAGCTTTCATTGTGTCTCAAGAGATTAGTTTCTTTGTATTCTTTATAAACAGAAACATTTGCTGTCCAAAAAGCTACCGGGTCTCTGGCTGTCCATCTACAGGACGTAGTGCAGGGATGCTCAGGAGCCTGGGTACCTCCTAGTGACTTACCAGTGGTAATCCTGCAGGCACACCAATTAGCAATGGTGAGGAGCAAAATAAATTAACCTGGATACAGCTGTACTCCTCCTGTGTCTGGCCAGATATCTCTGATAGATAGCTGACCACTAAACCTTTAAGTAGCGTGAAGCAGGTTATGTGGAGAAAGCCCCAAGTCTCTGCATCCCTTGAATGTGCTGTTAGACTCCTGGAAGGAGGATGGTTCCCACAGTGAGGTTTTTTTAATGTCCATGTGGCTGACCTTTGCCTCATGCACTCTCTGGCAGCAGAACTTGACTACAGTGACTGTCGTCTGAATGGAGGAGGGAGAGGAGGAGGATGGGTGAGCTCTGGTGGTACCTGAGATGTTAAAAATCATTAATTGTGGAGGACCAAACAGGTATCTGTTGAGTACTGCAGATACATAGGGTAATACAAAAACTCTGAAGTGCTGTGTAACCAGCTGCATCATAGACATAACTCTGTTTTCCAGGGTGGCTTGTAAACATCTTGTTTTCAAGTCCTGTGGAAGGTGGTTTTAATTATCGAGAAATCATTAGCAAAATGGAGCCAACCACAGGCAAAGCAGCCCCTCAGTTTGACATGTGTTTCCATGTTTCAGTTGTCTTTGCAAGGCAGTCTCAAGCAGTATTTTGTAAGATGGAGTACCATTTTAGCAGGTTTGTTTTTAATCTGATAACACATTTCTTCCCCACTAGTCTACTGCTAATCTCCTCAAAATAGCAAATTATATTTTCCTTCGTGAAGGGGAATCGAGTTGTGACACACTGATGGACAGGTTAATCCACACACAAAATGTATTAAGACACCCTGAAAGATAAACAGAGGGTTAACATCTGAGTTGGTTGAGAACTATGCAGGGAGATTTTCAACTAGCTTTCTAGAGGGACTTAAGGCTTGACAGTGGTGACATGGGATCTGGTGTTGCTTTGCTTTGGCTTAACCCTCGCAGCAGGTCACCCTCTGAGGCAGATTCCTAAAGCATTTTAAGCTGTTACTGCATCTTGCCCTTTATCCAAATGTGCTGTGTTAGAGGTGAAACAACTTTTGGGGGAGAGCTGGGAGGAGGAAGAGAAAGAAGAAACTAAGCACTTGTGCAAATCTCTCACCAAAAAAAAGTTTGTACGTTTGTTGGCTTTACCTGGATTTCTGCACTATAGCTGTGAATATGCACCACCTGTTTAGGATTATTCTCTTTCAAAAAGCCAGGCATTTATCTAAGTCAAGCCAGGATTTAACAGAGCCTTTTTGTGCTGTTCAGGCAGTCAGGTTCAGGCTTCAGGAAAACACTGGCCTTCCAAGTCCATTCCAGTCAAACAAAGCACTAACATTTACACTGATTACTGGCTCTTGAAAAATGTGTGAGTACAAAAATTGAGTAAAGTAATTGAAGAAAAACTAACAGGGTGCACTGATTACTTTAGCAACTGTTGAAGCAAATGACGTTTAAATGTGGAATAAGAGACACATGTTTCCATCCACAGAACTGCTCTGCATCTGAATCTGAATGACAATTTTATTTCTCATGGAGAAGCACAAAGAAATACAGTGTTTCCTATGCACCATTTCGTTTTGGATGGTAGTAAATAGCTCCCCATAACTAGTGAGAAGTATCCTATTTTTGAAGGAAGAAATTACTTCTCTTTTTCTGCTTTAATCAGGAGAGTAATAAAGAGGAAAGAGCATGAGAGAATGTTTCCCCCTCACTTCTCCCAACATTACAACCATCTATGTGGCTGTGTCTGAGGCCAGCAGACTGATAAACTTTCAGATGCACCTTTAGATGTTAGCTGCATCCTTTCCTGCCTTCAGCTGTGCTGGGGAAAACTTCCAACTGGAGTTCAGTGGGTGAGGATGGGAGCTCCTGGCTCTTCCACCTTGGCTGCCACTAGGAGGGGATAGCCCTTCAGGTGAAGTGTGAAAGACAGGCATGGAGTACGGAACAAGGAGTACGGAACAAGGAGAAGGGCTGCAAAGGACTGGCCTGAACACAGCTGCCTGGATGTGTTGAGATGGACATTACTTATCTGGGCAATTCTTCTCTTCTCTGTAAAAATGAAAGAACAAACATTCTCATTTATCCCCCTCAACAAGCCCTTGGAGATACTGGAGGGAAAGGAGAGAAGTTCTGCTGTATTCAAGCATCTTTTCTGAGACATTAAAGTTGCAGATCTCATTTTTCGCTCTGGGCTTGCTATTTGTTGCACAAATCCCCTGAGGATTCAGTGGTAAGACTCCAAGAAGAAATTGCTTTTATCTGTCAGTGGCTATTGTTGATTTGCTTGGCTTGTACACTAAAAAACTTTAGTAACGTGTCCCTTCATGTTTTTCAGAGTTAAGCTGCATGATAACAAGATGAGCACATACTGTACTGTAGTCTGATTCTCATGTAACATAAGTAAGACAGTGTCAGGCTTTGGCATCTGCAAGTTACAGAGACTTTTTCAGGCTTATGAAGGAAGAGATAATCAGTGTCAGTTTGCTGCAGGTTGTGTGGGAGGATAAAGGAAGAGAAGTGAGGGGGAGGCTATCACCAATACAGAAGGGGTCTTTTTCAGTATCTGAAGTGAAAAGATGAAAGAAAGAGCAACAAAAATAGTTGAAATGCAGTATTATCACATACTTAAGCTACATGATGGACAACACGAGGCATTTTATAGCTGCTTCAGTAGATGGACACACATACTCTGTTGTTGATGTTTGTGCTTCCTCTCCTTCGTTTTGTGCTGAAGAAGCAAATTCATTTTCAAGTGAGCTAGAACGACTAAATCTGCCCCCAGATCTCTGCCTGCAATCCTGACCCTACGGACACTGCTAAACTTGGGGCTCAGTAAGAGCAGTGTCCTATGATTTCGACCCTGGCTTAACTCCTCACAGCAAGAGTGTACACATTCATTCATGGATGATAGCTTTGCTCTGCAGAGAAGACTTCACACCACATAATTATATACTGTTTTTCACTCTGGGAAAACCGGTACCTGCACCTAACAGGATGTGTATCATGGCTGTAGTGAGCAATGGTTTCATTCGTCAGTCTGGGATTAAAACCTGGAAGAAACCAGTGCTCAAGGTTGAGCCTGATGTGCAGAACAGCCTGTGCCTGGTCTGAAAAGATGGTTTGGAACCACGAGTCTGGCTTCCTGCAGCAGGCACTTCTGTGGTGCTCACCTTACCTTCAACTGAGAGGAAACAGGCATCACTCAAATCTGTGCTATAGGAGAGAAAACCACGCCTTCATCAGCTGGTGCCTCACAGTAAATGCACTGGCAGACACAATAAATCACAAGGTAAAATGTGGGTAGAAATGTGTCAAAGCACACATTCATTAAGCATACAATGCTAGCAGTCATTATGCTCCTTAAAGCGATTTAACTGCAGTTATTAGTGAGCACACAGTTTTGCTGGACAAGGTGTATTGCTCTATAGTAAACACCAGAAGCAGACAGCCTGCCTAGACCTGGGTAAAGCAAACAGTTACTATCTATGCCTCATTAGTACTGTCTCAATCCCTTTCAGTTTGACTTGTTGCTTCTTGTTCCCCTTCTTTCAGGTAATTGTGCTCTCCTCTGTACTCCTGACACCACACAGTGCTGTTGAGTTGTTGTTTGCCTCAGACCATCTCCAGCCTGACGCTCGTATCTGATGGGGGAGGCTGTGGAGAAGATGAGTGCCTTGCCTGGAAACATCAAATCCCTGCTCTGTCACTCTTCTCAATAGCCCTCCAAAAACTGATGTGTCAACTGCTGCAATTCCAGCTCCAGGTGAACCAGCTGGTATCTGGCTGCAGCTCATGGGCAGCTCTTCAAAATGGTCCCGTTGTCCGACCAAACCTCCCCTCCTTGACGATAGCACTGTGCAGTGCTGCATCACTCCCAGCCTCACTCAGCATGGTGAGGGTGGTTGTTTGTAATAATTCCCTAGCAAAGGAGCAGCTGAGAGCCAGGTGATGCATAATTTGCATTCCCCAAGCAGAATAATTTCTTCTGATGGTTTTGCTGGGCTTGCTGGTGGGAAATGCTGCTGAGGGAGTGAGAGGCTAGCAAAATCCACCCTCTGTCATGCAACCTTGCAAAATGTATGCCTTATGTTAACAGCCTCTGCTCTTACTTTGTCCCTCACTCCAGAGAGATGATGGAACACAGCCCTGATTTAGCTGGCACAGCAGCTCCCAGCCTGGCGATGCTCTTTCAGCAGGACTGGTAGAGGCAGGGAAGCAGAGCCAGATTCAAGGGCTGGGTTACATGGCTGCTTCCCTCTCAGCTTTCCATTTCCTGCTCTAGTTTCTCCACCCACAGTCCCAGAAGAAAAGACAGTTTCTGATGGCACACATCTCTGTAGATTTACGCAGGAGGCCATATGGGCTGTGATAGTTTGATGATAACCCCAAAAGAATCCTCTCCTCACATGCATTTAAAAAAGAAAGAAAAAAAAAAAAAAAGGGCATGATCCCATTTTCAAGAGGCCACAGCATAGATTCTTTTTTGAGCTAGATTTCTGAAGAGCATGATTAGAAAACAGCTTTTATTTTTAATTTATTATCATGAAATAGCTGCAATCAAATTCAGTTATGTAATTTTTCTTTATAAAACTTTGCTAAAAATCTGTGATGAAAGAGCAGCAACCAATAGAGATTTTAATTGCATATAGCACTGAGATTTCCAAATTGCAACATAAAATGGTGGAGCTCTGAAGCTGCATCCTCTTACTTCATCCAAGTAATGCTACAACTACAGCTTACGCTGAGATGAGAATGTGAAATTAAGTGACATTCACTCTACCATAGCATTCTTTATTATGCCAAAGGAGTAGATTAAATGGGAAGTAGTTTTTTAAATTTTGTTCACTAGCTAGCATTAGTTCTCCTAAATGTTTATAATGGTCTTCAGAAAAGGGTGCATTTTGGTTTAAGTTCGATTTGAGTGGCTGGAAGGAAACAATGGACTGCTTTTAAAGCATGGACAATGTCGCCTCTATGGAGGACAAATTTATGAGAATGACTATAGAATGGAACTTTGTGCTATAAAAAATGAGAAATGCTATGAGATTGCAATATTAAAAGCTCAAGGAATAGTTTGAATAGAGCAACTGGAAAGCAAGTAGCTGGTCTCTTGGTTTTTCTGTCATTCTGTACTGTTCAATCTTTCTCAGAATATGGTTATTTCATAAATTCTGTAATCAATAAAGCAATGCTCTCACAATGCCAGCATGATCTGTCTTCTCCTTTTTTCTTAGTATGCAGAGCTACACATGCCAGAAGTGCATATTCCTGCAGTTCCTTTTACTTTTGCATTATTTGACTGCCCCTAGGAATAGGGGACCATCTATCTTGGTCCTAGAGCATTTCCTAAACTCTGCTTATAGCAGAACAGCTTGCCTGTGTTCAGTGGCCATTGCTGAGCTCAGGTACTCACACCTCCAAGATGCTGCTGCTTTCCTGAGCTGATGAAGGATGTTTGTGGTCTTCACTCCCTCACCTCTCTTCATCAAACACCCTCAGGTCTCTGACCTGGCCATCTAAAGACCTACTGTATTGAGAAGGCAGGGGTGAGTCTAAGCAGCCACCCGTGATCTTGCACTTCCTCTGGGTCAAGTAGCTCCTTTGGCTGAGACAGACACTAGCTTTCCAGGCCCACACACACTTTGGAGGAATCTTCTCAGCCTGTGGGGCCACAGCTGTGGTAATTGATGCTACTTATGGACCAAAAGTACCATGGAGTCTTTCCAGTGGCCCTAGTGCAATAGTAAGCTTATTTGTAGGAAATAGCTGTAGCAGCTACATGGACCCGTGCTTGGGGAAAAGGTCAAGGGATGAGGGATCTCCTGCAGTCCCATGTGAGTAGAAACAGTACAGAAGAAAGTTGCATTGGCAAGCGCAAGACCATATCAGAGTGTCCAAGTCCTCTGCCAGCAACACCAAGCAATACTCAGAAGGGAAAAAGAAAACATAAAGCTACTCTTGGGAAATTGATTTACTTCTCTATTAATAAGCTAAGCACTATGTGGTATAAGCTCAGAGGAAGGGGAAACTCAGTTTTGTTTGCAACTCCAATCCTAAATCACTTGACTAGTAACTCGTGCTCCAAAAGATTATCATCTCTGGGACCCTGTCAGAGTTTCCTTGCATCACTTAGTGCAGCTGTGTGCTAACAAGGTGAGCCTGTACAGCCATCAGCCTAGTACCAGCACAAACACCCTCCTCAGGAAGGCTTTTAGTAAAGCTACTTTAAACATGAAAAAGGTAGTCAAAGACTTGCAATTGAATTAAGTTCTTCATAGTGATATAGCTCTCAAAACATAAATATTTTTTAAAGAAAGCTGCAGTCACATAGAGTTCATGTTCTTCCAAATTTTGACCTACCTCAGGCTATTCCTTTCTCACTAAAGACCAAAGTATTTTTCACAAGTGGAAATGAAGAATCCCATTTTAATTTGAAAGGTCTTTGCCTTATTCAGTTCCTCTCCTACAAGAATTTCTTAAAAGGAAGTTGTAAAGCACTGTGAGAGCAAAACCCCTGTGGTTTATGCTAATAAAGCAAGAGCATAGGCAGGAAAGGACACCTTGCTGTTTCTGCAGTATATGTTAACTACCTTAAGAAAGCTATTACTTTGTCTCAACATTTCACTGGTTGTTACTCCTTGTTTCTCACCCTCAAAGAACACACAAGGAAACATGCAATTCAAAAAATTTAATGTTGTAACCAGGCAGTAAGAATGAAAAGTCCACTCCGTAGGAGGAGTAACTGTACACAAAATAAATAAGTTACAGTTTAAACAAAAGCACGACTGGCTTTTTAAAGTGCATGTGTATAAGGTCCTTAGGCTCTGAACTCCATTGGTTCAATATTAAAAAACAAAAAAAGTATTTCTATAAAATCTGCCATATGTTTAAGAATGAAGAGGGTCTGGCTCAGCTCAGAACAAGGCATCAGCTTCATTGCCTGGAGCCAGCCACACTTCACACCTTTTGCTCTTTTTGCACCTACTGCACACAGGAGAGAGAGAGAGAAAAAAGGAGGTCTTAAAGGGCATCTGTATTAGACTATCACTCCACACACATTCCTCAGAAGCTCCATGTCAGATCATTTAGTCTGTAAAGTACATTTTAAAACAGTAGAAGAGTTGTTTGTAATTAGACATGTTTACACCCTGTGGACAATAGCTTTGCATACAAAGAGTAAGGTCAAGTTGTCAGCAATAACACAGCTAGTAAAAAATAAAGACCATTGTTTACAGTCTTGATCAGTCCTGTCCACTTATTTTACACTTATTTTACACAGAACCATTTGATGTTTGCTTATTTGTTTTGAAATACACAGAAAAAAACAGTTCTACTGTGCAATAAAATTAAACAGTTGCATCATGCTGTCCTTCATCCAAGTGAGAACAAAACTCAAGCAGTTACTTCTGAACAGGGACCTGCAGTTCAGGGCATTTCCCTGCTCAAGTTGAGTTACAGCAAAAAGGTTGTTTCTGCACAAATGAAAGCCAAATCTGTCCAACTGGGGAAAAGGTAAATTGTTTCATTTACTGAAAAGTTCCCTTTCCAAATGAAAATATCTGTTCAGCAAGTTGCATCCTAGAACTTTTTCAGGAGGTTTTAGGAATTTTTTTTCCTTTTCTAATCTGAAACTGTTCCTTTTTTAAGCAACTGCTTAAAGACTTCTACCATGCAAAAGGCTACTCAAACCATCCTCCTTTCACAATACCTTGGATTCTACATGTGCCAGTGTTAAACACCCCAGGTTTCAATCTCAAGCTAAACATTGGGTAGACCAAAGGCTGTGCTGTCAAACAGAAGTGACAGTCCTCACTTTGGCAGACAAAGCTTGCTTAAACCTCCTCTTCAGATCCTGCATGTTGGGTGATTTTGGCCGTGGAATAAGAGAGGTTCTCCTCCTCTCAGGGGGGCTGGTTATTTGTTGTTTATTGACTTCTTTACAGAGGAGATGGAAGGCATTGAAGACGTTATTATAGTTTTCACTGACAGATACTTCATAGAAAGTACAGCCCAGCATATTGGCCAGCTGAAGTCCCTGCTGAGGCTCCACCTCTTTGATATGCAAGAGATCAGCTTTGTTTGCCACAATGACCACAGGGACCATGTTCCCTGGATGCAGCTGTCGAACGTGATGGTAAAGGTGACTGAGTAGTTCAAAGCTCTTATAGTCAGTGATGGAGAAGACAATCACCAGGGCATCTGCCCAGCGAATGCATCTGTTCAGCTGCTCATTACAATCCAGACTGTGTTCATGGATCTGAAAAATGAACGGTCTCAAATTAGAAGTCACAAAATATTAAAGGAACCTGTCTTCAGGACTCCGTAAAGCCAAATAGCATTTTACAGCTTCAGACATATATTTGGATTTCACATGGTAAGTATGAACTTAATCTGAGCATAGCGAATAAATGCAGATGTTGATTCAGCTGCAAAAAGCTGGAATTGAACACTGGAGTTTGCTATACTCAAATGGAAAATTGACCTGAGTAGTTCTGCATGCAGAGAAAGACTTTGTAGTTCCACAGAATGGGAAATTAACTGGCTAGACAGTAAGTCTGGGGAAGCAAAGATATGAGCTGGAAGCATTTAGACCTGGAGCGTTGCCCAGTTCAGAAAGGCAACAGTCCAGCATTACTCAAGTCTATACATTCAAAACCTCAACTTGTGACACACTAATGAGCACAGCCACAATGTAGCAGACTTCACTTTGTCATACACATTTATGAAGCTTGTTGGGCAGTGGTCATGACATTTATTTTCTCATATGCAATATTTCACATATTTGAATTGTTTGAATTGTTTCTGGGTTTGTGCCTAATGTTCCCAATATACAGGAAGGAGGCACTTCAGTAATTCAGCCACTCAGAAGTAACGGGCCTCCAATGAACAAATGATTCATTGAAACAGTCTCTCAACACAGCTGGCTTGACTGGTTAAAACACAAGTTACCACCTCTCCCACAAAGAACACCAAACTCTGAAACACACAGCAAAATATTTTACGGAAAGACCATAACAAGACGCTGCACAGAGGGATGCAAGCACGCAAACATTCAGAGCTACTCTGGTAGCATGGTTGCATCTAGCTCACCTGAACTCCTGGAGTATCTTGCACTTGAATGGCCAACATCTCTCCATCAACCTGGATGTGCCTGCTGTAGAGATTACCTGACAAAACACCAACAGGTTCTCAAGTACAGTCACCACTCTTTGCAAACAAACATTGCTGCTGCTGCAGACCAGTTGTGTAGGGAAAGTCATATTGCCACTTATGAAGCAATAAACCAGTGTTTTCAGCTTTTTGGGTGTTAACAATATTTATGATATTATTAGAAACCTGGGATTAAATCATGAATTGACTTGTATTGAAGCTGGGCATTAAATGGTAGGCAACTTGGAACTTTTAACACTCTTAAAGACTGTCTTATCTTGAATGATAAAGGTAAGAGTGCAAAATAAGCTTCCATTACATAGAAAAGCAGTTTTCTTGTCATTTACTATTTCCACAATTTAGTGAAGCTCCCTTTTTAAAGTTTTCTTCCAAATTTGCCCTAAACTAAGACAAATACATTTTCTGGCTCCCTGTTGGCTGGCCTGTAAGATTTTCTGGGTTGGTTGTTGGTTCTTTTCATATTTTTGGCTTTCTTGAGTAATTTCCTCAACAGAAGGCTGAATATTTTAAGCCAGCATTAGTTCAGACTCTGCACTGTACTCACAGAATGATGTATGTAGCATCACCGCTCCATTTTGCCCTTTAAACTGGACCTGCCTAGCCCACGCAGCTGCTGGTACTCAGTTTGCACAGAATACAACAGTAGGTTTACAGAATGCTTTCTTGTTTTAGCTAAAAGACTCCTTCAAAAAAGGGGTACTTTCACCACATAAAGCAAATTCTGTCAGAGACCTGCAGCACAACCCATCCCTAGAGCTGCTGCCACCACAAACCGCCTGTGGCTGTGCCTGGCGTGCCCCTTTCCGAGGGCTGCGAGCAGACCGGGGAGGGAAGCGGCTCTCGGGGCGCCGGCAGCCGCGGAACCCTGGGAATTCCCTGGGGGATTCGGGCCGCGGGCAGCACCCGCCGAGCGCCCTGCGGTCCCGGGAGCAGCGAGCTCTTCCCTCCCCACCTGTGCCTGGCTCGGCGCTGGGGCTTGCAGGCTCTCTCGGGGCTGGCACCCCGCGCCCCCCAGCCCAGGCACTCAGGGGAGGCACCGCCGCTCCCCGCCCCGCCGTGCCCTGCCCGACCGCCATCCCGGCGGGAACAAAGCCGCGCCGCGCCCGCCTACCTGCGTTCCGCTCGTAGTCGCCGATGAACCGCCGGGTGAGGAACCGCACCACGAGCGCTGCGGGCAGGCACAGACAGGCACCATTAGCCTCACTCCGCGCTGCCAGCCAGCCCCCCGCCCGCCCGGCCCGGCCGCTGTCCCCTCACCTGTCTTGCCCACGCCGCTGCCCCCCACCACCGCGATCTTGACGAGGCGGGGCCGGGCGGTGGCGGGGCCGTCGCCGCCGGGCGCGCACTCGGCGATGGTGCACATGCTCTGCGTCAGGCGCATCCCGACCGCGACCCGCGCCCAAGCTACCGCCGCTCAGCCCCCGGCCCTTTTCTCGCCCCCGCGTCCCGCCCCGGCCCCTGGCGGCCACTCAGAGCGCCCGAACACCGCCCAGCCACGCCCCGAAACACGCCTCGGAACACGCCCCGAAACACGCCCCGGACCGCCCTCCGCCCATGCCGGGCCGGGTGAGCGGCTGCGGGGGGCGCGGCGGACCCCGCGCCTCGGGTGGGGAAGGATGTCAGAAATGAGGACGCTGTGTCTGTGTGTGACCTCCCCGCTCTTCGGGAGTCAGACACCCGCAGCATCCTAACGGCGGCGGATCGAGCCTTTCCGAAGATCTCAGCGCCGCCGTCTACTCCCAATATCCCACCGGGGTGACCCAAACGCGCGCGGCATCCGTAAAGGCTCGGGCACCCGCCTGGTGCCCAGGCTGGCGGCTACATCGGCCCTGTGGGTGTCACTCTGGGTCGTACCTGCCGCCCCACACCTCTGCCACCCACCTCCGGATGCCTTGCCTTGCCTTGCCGTGCCTTTCCTTGCCGTGCCTTGCCTTGCCTTGCCGTGCCTTGCCTTGCCCTGCCTTGCCTTGCCTTGCCATACCTTGCCGTGAGAGGTGCGAGCACCACGCCTGGGGCTGAGCAATGCTGGGTGCAAGAGAGGAGCTGCTCTCCTTGCCAGCCACGAGGCCAGCGCCAGAGGTGATGGTGGATTAGCTTTTGGGTAGTGGGTGTATTGTAAGGCTACTGTGGTCACAGGGGTGAGAAAATTGTTTCATAGGTGCGGTTTATAATAAATAGGTGGGTAAAACGGATTTATAGAAAGGTATTCTAAGTCAAAAGGGGAAAGGGCAAGAGACAATTAGAAATTAATCAACAAGGCTGAAGGACTCAAGGACTTGAATATGAAGAAAAGAGTAGGTTTCTTTATGGCAGTGCAGCAAAAATGAACTGGACATTGTACCTTGAGCAAAGGGAAAGGGTTTCATAGAAGATTATCTGGCATCTTTGTAATTAAGGTCATTTGAAAGAGAAAACTTAAAAGCAAAAGTGAAGAGGATCACTCTCCTAAGAAAGTTTTGTCTTCAAGATGAGGAAATGCAGAAGATAAATAATGTCAGCTAGAAGTAGTTACCTCAGCCAGGAAAAAAGAAGCAGGGTGGTACAGTCATGTGGTGAGAAGGGCATAGAGATTGAAGGAAGTCTGGCAATATTTAGAAAACCAAGAAGTATTTTGCTTCTAGTTTTAATAAAGGTGGATGCAGAAGGAAGATGAGTAACGGGAAGAAAATCATGGGTAATTACTATAGTGGGAGAAAACAAACAATCTCATCCAGTGTGCAAACAGGCCAAGTGTGTGGAGATGAGGGTGGAAGGAGCACAAACTTTCACTCAAGCACTCAAGTAATTCTGGAATACTTGCATTGAAGAAGGGAGGGAAATAATTTACAATAATCTAGGCAAATTTTGAAGAAAAGAATAATTAAAAATAGGAGAATAAAAGAAATAAAAATTAAGTATGCAATTACATGAGATGTTGCTTCAGCAGAATATCTTTTTGTGTTTTCCTTTTTCTTCAAGAAATGAAATGAGGTAGATGTAGTCTATTTGGGATCAGTAATACCTGGTGCTGTCCAGACAGGAAACAGCTGTTGAAGCAGAAGAGCAGGAGGATCAGGAGACAATGACAGAGGGTTGTTTTATATGGGAGGTGTCAGACTGAAGGAAAGTGCTCTGTGTGATTCATCAATGCTCCTGTCATCCTTCATGTTTTCATTACAATGGTGTCATCAAGAACACAAGCAAGCTAATGAAATCTGCTGTTGACAGAGCTGGGAGTAGTTAGTATATTGGACAAACTGTATGTCTCTTGGAACAGGTTTAATGACAATATAATTAAATTCAATAACATTAATGACATGCACAGATTAATAAAAAAAATTCTTCCATTGGCTTTGAGATCAGCATTTGGATAAGAGAGACTAGTTAATCTTAAGATGAGTAGGAGCTGCTTGAAAAGGGGAGTGTAAACCCAGTAATGTCAGATAAGTAATTTCAGGAAAGATCTGCAGTACAGTGTGTGATTCTGTCATCCAGTCAAGAGTAAATCAGTGTTTGTTGTGGTTTAACCCCAGCCAGCAACTAAGTACCACACAGCTGCTTGCTTACTCCCCCCTGCCTGCCTCTCTTGGAAGGAGAATCAGAGAGAAAGTAAAGCTCATGGCTCAGGTAAGAACAGTTCAATAGTTGAGACAGAATAAAATATACAAAAGTGGGGCTTAGAAAATGGATGAACCAGGAAAGTTAAAACTGAGGGCCAATGTCAGCATAAGAATAAGTGGGTATAAACTGAGTCAGAGTAGCAAAACACCAGAACAAATCTCTAACAAGAGTGGAAGGAGCAAAATCAAGCCTATCTTCTGTAAGATAGCTGGAGGATTTTATAGGAGGAAATATGTGGTGTGATTGACTTCAGGAGCAATGAGATTCAATTATCTCTTCTAAAGGCCTACAGAGAGTGTTCTAACATCATTCCATAAATAAATATGCTAACATATAGCAATGCATACAGCCATGATGTCTCCAACACATGAAGGGGTGTGGTATAAACCACAAAAAGGGGAAATGGGAAAGGATGATGAAAATGAGACAACGCCTCAGTAAACTGGTTTTGTAAAGGAGATGATTAATTAGGGACTGGATGAAAGTGCTAAAATAACTGGAGAATGGAATCTTCTTCCTGTCTCAAGATACCAAAAGCAAAAAACAATTGTGTGGCCAGACTGAAAGGTAGAACTTCTGGAAAAACTGAGGTACAAAATATGTTCTTGTAAAATGCATGTTTGAGTCACTGAGTCAATTTCTGTAGGAAGGCACCGGAACAAAAACTAAAATTACATCTGTAATAAAAAGGAGGATGCATTTATAAAACAGGAGATGTATTTTTCAGTACTTTATGCTACCTTAGAATTCCTTAGCAGCAGTAAATAATCTTCTCAAAATTTTAACTAATTTCTTGAGTATTATGGACCAGAAAGAGTTCTAATGTGGTGTGGATCGGCTTTCTCATCCATCAGTCTTTTTAATAAAAAAATTTCTTATATCATCCTTTCAGGCAGAAATCACTGCTGACAGAGATTACTTAGCCCAGATGGTCATGGGGGCAGAGCTAGTGGGAATACAATTCCACAGTTCAGGGACACATTCCTTGGGCTTATTTTATGTTACTGGACAGAGAGCACATTTGTATGTGGTTTTACACTTTCTATAAAGATGCTTCCATCAACAGGCAGGGAGTAAATCGTACTTTGTTACCTAGTGTTTTGGTAATTCCAACTCAGTTGTTCAGAGAAACAAGTGCTGTGAACACGGTGTGCAGAAACGTGGTCAAAGGCTGCTCATTCCAGATGAGCATTGCTTTCCAAAGTGCTGTGAGATCTTTCTGTGCCTTTATAAGAGTAAATACAAAAAGCTCCCTTTCCGTGGCACAACACGTGTTCCATGTTCCCCACTTTTCAAGCCAAGTGAACCAGCCCCTGTGAAAAGCCTGAGAAGACTGGAGCTTATCCCTCCTCCGACACAGCCCTGCACCACCTTCCAAGAGCAAAACAAAAGAGGGAGGGAGCAGAGATATTAAAAGAAACTACATAAGCAGGAAAACAACTTCTCTCTGTGCTGGGAGAGATCTCCTGGCCAGCAAAAGCCAAGCTTACAGAGCAAGATATGATCTTCATTCCAGGGGAGAGAAAGGCGGGAGAGAGGGAACGACATGCTCCATGCACTCTCACCTACTCACAGGCCCTATGTAGTTTCTATAGCAGCACAATAGCAGACATTTTTCTCTCTCCACAAGAAAGCCTGAGTAATGTTCTGCAATTATATTAGTCTGCATTTTAATCAGATTTTATCTTCTTTTAAGCTTGCATTTTTTTCCCCATTTCCTCTTTATGTAATGGTACCGGACTCTAATCCAAGAAGCGAAAAGCTCAAAGGTTTTGTTTTTGATTCAGGGCTGCCCATCTGCTGTCAGTATTTTTTTGTGCTGGTTTGTTCCCCCAGACAAGCAGTTGTTTTGCACACAGAGTGCTGGTTTGATCTGAAAAGTGGGGGGAAAGCCTCAATGGCAAAATGTCTTGAATTAATACAGTCTCCAATACTTCATTCAAAAATGTATGTGAGAGAACATAGCAAAACTTTTGTTTGACATTTTAGGAATGCCTCAGGACCAGTATTAAGCCTTCTAAAAACTATGGGATTAAAGTCACATTGCCAACCTCTCTCAATCTCACCTGATATTACAACAGAGTCAGTTCATCAAGAGGCTAATTCCTGGGTTGCATTAGGGAAGGTCAGTGACAAGTCCTGCTGTGCCAGGCCAATTGTAGGATGATGTTGACACTGGCAGAGGAGTTCTGGGGCTGGTACAGTTTCTCTCAGTTGCTAAGTAAATAAAGAGCTTGTTTCATATTCATTCTTCAAGTCTAACCTCTGCAGATCCTTTAAGTTTGTGGAGTCGTCATCCAGAAATTGCATCCCTGAAACTGCAGAGAGGGAAGGCAGCGTTTTGATTACCACCTCCCCAAATTTCAGCTGGTGCCTCCGGCCAGCTGGGGAGTGGCCCTGGGTGCTTTTGTCCTGCCCTGCTCAGGGTTTCAGCCAGGATGGCACAACCCTCACTGAACATGGCTTGAGCTGACCTTGTGCTGAAGTCATAAGGTACTGGAAACTTTAAATTTTTAATATAACTTTTTTAGCAAGAAGGATGCAAATTCAAGTCATAGCTGCATAGTACAACAGAGAGCTATGATGTGTGAATGTGTAGGTTGTAGTCAATTGCAGAAAATATAGATAATGCCAGAAATAAGATTGCCTGGGCAACCTTAACTCATCCTCCCACAGGCATATGCATTTTATTAGAGCCTTAATTGCATAATATCCTACCATTACACTGTCTCCTGTCATACTGGCAGTCTGTCTTGTATTTGCCCATAGGAACAGAGAACCTAAATACACTTGAAAATCTGGATGTTATTCTGCATTTCTTTTAAATCCTCAATTAATCAGCCCATGCTGCAGCACAGGAAGCATTCCCTTTGTATAGGAATTGCCAGCTCTTTCATAGGCTTATCATGGTATATAGCAAAGATGCATGAGAAAAGTTCAAACTCCAAGTGAACTAGGCTGCCTAAGCCCAGCATTTATCTGCCACTCCAACTCCTTCCAGTTGCTACCTCATCTTGAAATACCTGAATAATTTATACACACAAATACTCTGTGGCAAAGTCCCATAAACACACTACATCGAAGCAGAGACTGCAGCCCTGAAGTTTGAGATGGGCAGTTGAAGCAAAGAAGGAGTCCTTCCCTCTCTACCTGAAAGAACACCATATCCCTCAGGACACTGGAACAAATTGGGCAGGAAGACTGAGAGAACCACATCTCAGCCTACTCCAGTCTCAGACCACATCTCTGAGCCTTCTTTTGTAAATGTCACAGCCTGGGGACAAGGCCTTCCCTAAAACCAAGGAGAAAAGAGACAACATGAATACATAGGCTGCAAGCATGGCAATAGATCATGTTAGGCCAAGTCCCTGTCAGGAAAGGGTGATGGGATGGGTGGGAGCTCCCCTGCAGTACCAGGCTCAGGTCTTCCAGGTATAAGTGGTGCAGCAAGGGGCTGTGAGGGCAATGGGGGGGAAATGACAGTTTTGCAAGAAGAGAGGAGGAAGGACAGACTCCCTTAGCCTAGCAAATGGTGCCTGTGAGAGGAGATGATAGCCTCCTGCCAGCTCACATGAGAGGGATCATGGAGGAGAGCAGAGCTCCTTAGAACAAGGAGCAGCTCCTCAGAGAGTTTTCCTTATGAGTGAGTTTTGCAGACCTTAAATGTCTGAAAGAACTAGATACTCTATTCGTCTTGCCTTTCAGTAGGAAATGTATCTACATACCATTTTACAAATGCAATTGCTGTTAACAATTCGTAAAGGTTTTCTAAAAAGCCTGAAACTATAAAGATTTCTGTAAGGAACCAGGTGATTCAAAACATTTTGTCAATATCCAAACTAGATAAACAATAAAAAGGGAACAGGGAAAACTGGAAAGTAAATGATTCCCACTTGGGAAACACTACTAACAAGCTATATAGGCATGCAGACTACAGGAAATGGGTTATATTCTGCATGACTGTGTTTCTGTTTCATAAATTTCTATATTCTATTATGCTCAAGGCTCAAAACCACTGGTGATACTTAGTGAAGGATGTGTGTTTTAAAGCATTTAAATGAACAGGCTTTGCTGTCTACAAGGCAGTCTTAAAATCTTAAAAACATTTTATTCATCAAAGTTTCAGGATTGTCAGTAACATTCACACGATTACTATGCAGGCAGATGACTACAGATAAGCAGCCAAAGATTGTCAGAGGAATGGCATTCATTTTTATTAGCAAAAACACATGAGATTTTGCAGCTACTGCAACACCCAACATTTTAATAACAATCCATTTTTCAACAGTACACTGTTCAGCTGGATAAATATGCACAAGAATTAAACACAGGAAGCTTAAGAGCAGACTGTCATCTATGTTTGTTTTCTGTAAACCCTTTTGTGATGATGATGAACTGCACCACAACAGAGAAGTATGGTTTAGTGTTATATAGATGACTCATATACCATCTACAATTTGACAGGAGCACAGGTTTTTGGTTTCTCTTTTTTTTTTTTTTTTTTTTTTTTTTTCCTCCCTAAATAAAGCAAGTAGTGAGTCCAAAAATAGAAGTAACACTCGGAAGAATGCAGCTCCTGGAGGAATTACAAATTCCATCTACCGAAAACACAGAGGTTGGTATGCTGGGGCATCTCTGCTGAGAATATTGTGCGAAAGCCATTAATTCCTCATCTGGAATGTAAATCTATGCCGTCCAAATGGGATTTAAGTGTTTCAAGGTAGAACTTCAGCTCCCGGCTGGAACCAGATTTAACCGGTTGGGCAATTTTCATGGTCATTTTTGTATTTGCTGTCTTGCTCAGAGCCCAGAGTTATTTGCCCTGTGCTACCTGCAGCGCTGTGGCGAGGAATGGCTGGAATGGGTCCCCAGGCGAGGGAGGAAATGGGGCCCTGGTCCTGCCAGCTTTTCCCCTGCCTTCACCCTGGCATGGCCTCCCCCAGCAGCCTGCATGGCTGGCCAGCCAGAGGGCACACCGCTGCTGCAGCACATTCACTGCACATTTTAAGGTATAATGCCGTATTAATAATAAGAAGGAAGAAAAGCATCAATTACAGATAGAAGGAAAATATTTCCATGTGTTTCTTAAACTACGACAGAGCAGTTTTGCCTTCTGCCCAGCAGGTTCAGGAACTCTGAAAAGAAATAATCTTGTTTGCCCAGAATAGCCTGGAGACGTGTTTCTGTGGCTGAACTACGACTTACCTTTAACTCAGTCTCACTGATTTCTCAGAAACAAACAGATGTAAAAAGTCTCAATGTATGAATACATTGGTCATATTTTCTTCTGAATAAATCACAGAAATCTCCACCAAATCAGAAAGAACAATGCCAACAGAGAGCAGCTTGTTGTCTAACTTGTAGCTAGAAGCTGGGGATGTAAGAGCCTCAGACAGGCTGTGCCTGGGTATCCCATGCCCTGACACACATAGCTTGGGGGGAGTTTTATCCAGCTGCCTAGGAAGTATTTGTCATTCAACCAGACTGAACTACAGCCTCAAGAGGAAGTTTCTTGTTCACACTGTCCAAAATAAATCCCCTCACTACTAATTCTTGTTGGACACAGCTGAAGATGTGAAAGAAAACCTGGGCTTAAGGTAGCTTCTCTGAGAAAGGTCTCTCTCCTGGGTGCATGCTAGGGCAGCAAGTTTTGTTGAGACTATGAGGCCCAGAGAACAAACCAGCTGGCTAAAGGCAGAGAGATTTCCATCTGGGTCTGTTGGTTTAATGTGGGTTTTCCTTAATTTCTGTTTTCCATGGAGTCACTATTATGGGATGGCCACAGAAAGGATGCAAATACACCACAGCAATTGCCCCCTGTCCAGACAGGGCAGGTGACTTGGACTGATGGCAGCCTTACACATGTCAGAAAGTGACTGGGATTCTCCTGGGCTCTCAGGAGCAGACAAGCCACCATTTAGGAAGTAGGACTGGGTTTGGTTGTGTTGTTACAAAACATAAAATCTCTGCAGTATAACCTTAACAATCAAGACAGCCACTGACTTATCCTCGTTTCAGTATTGTCCTGATGAGACCTCACAACAACTCTGTGCTCTTTGCATCAGGGACATTTTCCTGTGCTTGGAGCAGGTTGCAGAGCAGTGGCTTCAGGACAGCTTAGCTGCCAGTGGGCTTTGCCTGACCTCAGGCCTCCTCTGCCTTATTATATTAGCACATTAACTGGCAAAGGGAGGATAGGAGCTAAAGTCTCCATAAGTGTCAACCTGAAATATTGCACTTTAAACTTAAGATGAAGGAGCATTTAAATGCAAAGTACTACCTTTTTTTTCTTTATTTGAGTATGTAAGAAAATGCCTCATTATATTCCATTGTACTACCAATGCAGTATGTGTTTTCCTAACAGTTTAATTCCACTGTTGATATTAATAAAAGTTTACATTAATTTTCATTGTATGGGAATAGAATTACAGACTACAGAATGCATTCCCATAGTCTGAAGCTGGAGAAAAAAAAGTATCTAGAATGTCTGGGAAAATTTATGCTTTTTCACAGTTCTGTTTTTAAAACAGATTTTTTTCCCTTTGATATTGAAAAGGAATTCTGGCCAAGACTGACTTGTGACTCAAGACATTATTTCAAATTGCTGAAAAGAATACTGAGAATCAGCATCAAGCAGCTGTAAAGCAATCTATATGCTTGCTCAGAGCAATAGAAAAGAATGGTGTAATAAGTCAGGCTTAAGAGCAATTCCAATTAGAATCAACTGCTGGAAAATTAGGCAACGTTGAAATTTGATACACATTGGTTTTTACTGCATTCCAGACAAAGGATCACTGTGTCTGCAGGTTTAACTACAAACAGTAATTCTCCACTGTAGTTATTGTCAGCATCTTTCCTTAATTCTCATGGGTGTGAAAGGGAATAGATTTTGCACACAAATAATTAGGAAAACCAGTCAAAAAGGTGTTATTCCAGCCATACTGCTTAGCTGTAGATGTAGATAACAGCTGACTCACTGCTTAAAATCCACGTTCTCAAATATGACATCTGAAATTGCTGAAACCTCACAAACTGTTAATAGGATTTCTAACTGAGAAGTGGAAGTATTTTGCATTAATATTACATATAGCAATGAATAAAACATTAACACGTAGCTAGGATGTTTTTCACTTGTATTTGAAAAGTAACTGCAATCTCAGCTGTTTCAAAATATGTATTCTTTCAAAATACCAGGAGGCAGTGGTACATAAAAGATTCATTCTCTTTTGGCCTATGAATCAGCTATGAAAAAACTGAAGTTGCAGTTCATTCTTCTGTCCTCTCAGCAAGCAGTACAACTACATTATTACTGATCTGGGAGAAATTGTAATGTTAACTCTGAAATAAAAACTCATGGAAAAAAAGTCAATGCGCAGTAAAAATACTCCTGGGGAAAAAACAGAACAACTGTTAAAATAAGGCATTGTTTTCTCAAATTCTACTCATACAGTATTTTCTAAACCAACATCTATATGTATTAATGGATGTCCCACTTTCTTTGACTACTAAATCTTTTGTACAAGTAGAAAACTTTGTTCAAAGTTATAATAAAAGATTGCATTTACAGAAAGAAACCTTGTTTTCAAGACTCTCTACAAGCTGTATGGCATCTCATCTGCGCTAATTTAGCTTACAATTTTTTCTCTCATTAGGACCGGCTGTATTTTAGTTAGCAAAAAAGTACTAAGCAGGGATATTTTATTTGTCATCTCTTATCATTTAAAAAAATGCAGAGGCAAATTATATGAGTTTTGGTTTGTCTTTCAGGCCTATAGCTCCCCTAGCACTTTAAAAAATGCCCAACATATTCTCAGGGAAAAATCCTTTGAATATGGTAGAAGAAGCATCCAACAAGTAGAGAATGGAAAACAAATTCTACAAAGGAAGTGAATCACAGCCAGCACTTGTGATGGGAAAAGAGAAAGACACTGCAGGCAACTGGATATGGAAAATGGGGCTGTGGGAAGAATGCATTCACACTATAATATTTTGTAGTCCATAATGCATAGGTTTCTTAAATAGAGCCATACAGATATACTTTTTGCAGGTAGTTTTTTCAGTCATTTCATCCTTGGCATTCTGTCAGTCACCAAAAGTGACAGCAATGATGTGCAACGGCATCTATGGACTGAGAGATGAGCCTGCTGCCAGCCTCACCTGCAGGCTCTGCCGGCAGCCACAGACTCCTGCCATCCAGGCAGCAGAGGGAATTCAACAAACAGGATTCATTTGCTTCAGAAAACAGAGTAGCTGTTGCTACCTATCTCTTTTGCTATGTTCAGCCCAGTGTCTGTCCCTGGCCAGATCAGCAGCTCACTGACATCACACGGGATTCTGGAGCTCGGGATTGCCTGAGGCCCTGCAGGATGTGAGTGCCCTCCTAGACCTGAGGTGCTCAAAGTTAACTTGAGTGCCACCACTGACGGCAGTAGGTATCAAAATGTAAAGAGATGGCCAACACCTTGACCAGCAGTGGTCATGGGTCTGTCTCTGGTCACACCTCAGGATGAAGCTTGTCCCACCCTGCTCACTCCATCTTCCTGTCACCCAGCCTAACACCAGGCCAAGCCCAGCCAATCCCCCTGCCTTTCCTCACCACCACCTTTGTCCCATACAAAGTCACATGCTGAGCCCGGCCCTCACACTTCTCTGCCAGCTCCCACCCTATGCCTTGAGGAGTCTTGTGGCATCCTGAGCCAAAAGCACGGGATCTGTATCGATGGTGCTCCTGCAGGCTTCGGTGCCAGGCCATCCTCACACCTGAGGGCTTGCTGGGCAAGAAGCCAGAGCCCCCCATCCTCTGTCAGTGCTGACAGGACACCCCAGGAAGCTGATGGCTGCCATCCCACTGGCAAGAGGAAGGCAGAGGCTGCTCCAGTTTGGGGTTCACATCTGCTCATGGTCTTCTCACCAGTGGCATGGGCACTGGCACACTGCAGTGGTGCTGTAAATGAGATGAATGGCCTGGGTCTGAGGTCAGGAAGCCCTGTCTCTCAGGGCAAGTTAGTCTGTTCACTCTCACAAGAGGTTTTTTCTGATTTTTTGTCCCCTCAACACCTGCTCACATATTTTACCCTGGCTAACAGCCATAAAGATCACATAAGATACTGCCGGTGGGTTGTAGGTGAAACCTGTGGCCTCAAGAATGGCTTTGTCAGGGGGTGTATGAGGAAACTTAAGCATGATGGTGTGCAGGGCTGTTGAGGCTCCCAAGGAGAGGCTGCCAGCACGGGCAGTGAGGCTACAGAACATGCACAATTTACGTTTCATCACATATTACTGGAGGACATGTACCTCATGTCTGGCAAATGAAGCTGTTATTACAAGATGAAAATCCATGTGCCACAAGGCTTGTTTTTGGCCTTGCTGCAAGGCTGTACTCTTAGGAGCAGAGCTGTTGTGAAACAGTGAGGGACACGCTCTGATTCACCGTGCGATCCAGCAAGAGCTTCCAAACCATGGAGCAGTTGTTTTCCTTATAGCATCCAAATGGCTTTTGTTAGCCTGCCAAATTCAGCTGACATGTCCTGCCTTGCAGCCCTTTGTGAAGAAAGAGCAGGCCCAGATGGCACACAGCAGAGTCACAGCTCAGGCAAGCTCCTCTGAGCTCAGACATACCTCAGCCCACAGAGAGGAAAAACTGTGGGTAAAGAAATACGGTGTCTTTCAAGGACACAAATGAAAGCAATATGCGCTGCAACAAGTACTAGCGGGCTGTGATTTTGTGGTGCATGCTTTTTTTTTTTTTAGAAAGCCAGAGTAAGGTTAGTGTGGCTTTCCAAGAAACCCCAAACAAGACCACTGATACAAGAAACATGAGTTCTTGAATCAGCACCATTGCTCCAGGAGGTTTCTTAGGCCTCCTGCTAGTGCCTTACTTGCTTCTTGAAATCCCCAGTATTCAATCAGCTTTAACAAGAGGAAAAATGCCGTACACAAAAACAATATTAGGGGGAAAAATGTTCTTGTAGGTGATTTCCTAATTGCAGAAAACTCAAGACAGCACTTCATTGTTTTCAAGAAAACCAGGATGGTTCCCCCTCTCCTTTCTTCCTCCTTCCCACCTCTAAGTCTGCTGATAGATATTATGGGGTGTATTAATTGTGGCCACAGAGTGTGCATTTCTAAAACCTGCTCTGCTCTTTTCTTAATTATAAAATATGAAGTTAGTCCTCTCCAACTGACCAGAAATATTGAAATGTTCACCTAGATGTTAGCTGCAATGCTGTATTTCTTCCAGTTCTGAATTGTATTGAAAGCAAGCTGAATTGCCTGGATTTCCATTTTCCCCGTCTCTGGAATGAGGCAATAATCCTTCACATCACCATCAAGTACACACAGCTGTGTGGATGAAAAGAAGCACTATCAAGGTGTGATGCATCCTTAGTAAAATGGTGGCTTGCAAAAAAAAAGGTGCAGGTGCTTTCAGAGTGCAAGTGAGGCCAGCTTGTGCTGGCTAAGGATGAAAGTTGGAGCAGCATTCTGGGAGTGAAGTCCCATGATTGCCTAGGAGGGATTAACTTCTACCAATTTGGCAAGTTGGCAGAGCCACCTATGAACAGCTAAATTGAGGGTGAGGCAAAAAGTCTGGAGGCTTTGCCTGCCCTGTTGTCAGTGGTGGTCCTCCTCTCCTGGGGGATGGCCAAAGCAGCTTCAGGAGGATATCCACAGGACTTTCTGTGGCCCAGCAGAGCTTCACAGGGAGTTTGCTATCAGAGTTAGTAGGAAGAATACGAAGCCAGGCCTTTCCTTATGTCCAAAGGGTCACACGATGATCTTGGTTGTATGAACACTGATTCTGTGAAGATTTTTAGACCCACCTTTACTAAGACAGTGGGGATAGTGGTTCTCAGAGGCACAGTTCTTTGAGCGCAAATCTTCAGCTCTCTTTTTTCTCTTCAGAGGGTAGAATGGTGGAGACTGCCTATGGCTGCCCATGACGGACAAGAGGTTGAAGTGCTCATCCAGAAAGCAGAAGACCTACATTCAGTGTTCTTCCAAGCCTGAGATGAGTCAAAGCCATATCTTGCTTCCTTCAGGGGTCTCCTCCAACCTCTGGACTGGATACTTCTATTGAGACAGGGCATTCCCTGGCTCTTTTCTCAAAGCAGAGTGATAGCACAGACAAGAAACAAGCTTCAGAGGTCGAAGAGAGAGAGAGAACACTCAAGAAATTGCCTCCCTCTGTCATCCACTATTGTAATATTCAGCTGAAGGAATGAGGCATTTGCTCCAGAAGAGTTTATAAATTTTCAGCCAATGCTTTACAGCACTAAATATTCAGAGAAAAAACACCCCACACAAACAACTAAAAACTGTGGTTGTTATTGAACAAAATACAGAAGTCTTCATTGGCATTTATTAACTCTGATTGGTAAAAGGACTTTAGGAGCTGTATACATCCGTTCAGCTGTAAGAATATTTAATATGAACAGTCCTTCTCTTGAAAAATAGTTTTCTCTAGCAACAATGATTGTTGCTAGAATGCCATATCCCATATGAGCAGAGGCAAACCAATGATTCATTCATACTTCAAGCTGGACTGGTAGGAGCTGCTGTCGATGTTCTATTTCTCACCAGAGCACAAATTGGATGCCAGCCCAAGCCAACCTGTATTATTATAATGAGTCAATATGCACAGTGGCAACTGTCCAGACCTCCCCTGGAGCCCTCTCATGCTAGGTGAAATCAGGGGTAGTCCGCAGGCATGACTTCACAGACCAGTCCTGGGACTATTACAGTCACAAGGTAAGATCTGCTGTGTGATAACTGGGGCTCAAAATGTGCCAGCTCAGCAGCAAGGCAGCCTAACAGTGATCAGTTCGGGAAGATGGGTAAAATGTGTTAAGGTCATAAGCAGCTGCATGGATTTTGTGGTGTTCTTTTTCTCTCCCTGCTCCAGCTCTGCTTTTGAGAACATCAGGGGATAGAGACTGACAGTGATCCAGGCTTCTGAAATGCTCAGAGGGAGTGAAGGTCAAGTTCAATTATCTCTTATTTGATAAGCAAGGAGGCAGCGGCCAGGGGAAGACACTCAGTAAAACGAAAACTAAGTTTTGCAAGGGCAGGCAACAATAAGGTAGCTTATCTTTTTGAATTAACTTTTTATCCTCTGAGATATACAGGTTAGTGTCTTGGGAATAGAGGCAAAGCATGGAATAGTGAAAATCAATGAAAATCAAAAAATAGTTGCTGAGTTACACTGATGTTCCACATTTTGAAAATATCTTCAGAAAATTATTGCTTAAGCAAAAGCAACAAGGTGGGTTAAAAATCTCAACAACCCCATAATGTCTCAAAACCAAATGACAGAAATTAATGTGTTAACTCTGGAAGCTGTTGAGATTGAACTTGCAGGGCATGAGGTAGCCACAAAACCCTTTGAGATTACCATCTTTTAGGTTAAACCCATTTTCAGTAGTAATTCCTACTGTGTTTACAAGTTGGTTAATCACTACTAGACAGCTTAAATGCAAAGGAGAACTAGGAGCTGGGGGAAATTGTAAGACAAATTTCTGGCTCACAGGTTTTTAAATGACAAAGCAGGAAATGCAGAGAATGAGATCAAACTGCCTTACTGGCTTGCTGGAATGGGGAGAGGAACAAACACTGGTAAAGATAAGAAATACTTGTAACTTAGCATTAAGTTGTTTGGTCGAATCTCTACCAACTTTAATGTTATACTGATGTTTTAAAGCAAATAAAGAAAGAATTTTTAGAGGAATGTTATCCCAAAGCCTCAGAAATTACAGTCACATAAAAAAGAGAGGTAAAATAACATAGCAATACTCCTGTTACAAAGTGCTAGGAGGAAAATTACAGGCAATTTCAGTCCTATTGCTATTTTCTTTACTGCTCGGAAGGAATGCAGTATGTTACCTGCATTAAAATGGCAGGCTTAGAAAATGGTTCTCTTTTACAAGCTGAAATAGCCTCAAAGTCCTCAATGCCTTTGGACATGTCCACACAGCAAAATAAAGGACACCAACTGGTGTGGTAATCCTCAAAAAGCTTTTATCTTGCTACTACAGATAACAATAGCATCAAAAACATAGCAGGCAGAAAGGGCTTTTCACACCAGCAGGTGTCTGTAACATCTGCAGAGACTGCACCATTTGGTTTGCTGGTTTGTGCTCCAGACAGTCCATGTCTGTCCATCATGTTGTGTAGGCATGTTTTCTGTCTTATAGGCAGTAGATGCAAATGATAACTGTGCCTAATTAACAGAGCTCTCCCTCGCCCACTGAAATCTGAACTACAGACAAAACTGAAGCACAGGTAACATCAAACACTATCACAGACTGTTGGCAGGGGGGTTGTTTTGCATATCACATCCATGTTAACTGTGATACTAAGAGAACAGGTCTCTTAAAGATCTGCAGGGATGGAAGTTTTCAGAACACAAAGACCCAAGGCTCCTGACTGGTACTTTTTATTAGATGTTTGGCAGCCTGTGTCTCTATGGGTGATTCAAACCACTTGAGGGATGACTGGAGACAAGATCAAAAATAATCAGTAAAACTCTTTGTCTTTAGACTGTCTCAAATACAGCCTAGCAGTATTTGTAGTGGCCAGAAGGTCTGGTTAACATCTCCTGCCTATTGCTTAACTTAGTTTTGAACAATCATCACTAAGACTTTTATTTGCATTGGGGCAGGTGATGCACAAATAGAGCAAAACAATAGGGAAGCCTCCTCTATGGGGGAAAATGAAGTTGATACCACTAATTTGGGTTCACAGGCACCTAGGCAGGCTCTGGAAAAGAAAGCAAGGCACAAAATGGCATGCCAGTAGCACCAGAAGAAGCAGCTTTCTCTGTTCATGCTTTGTCAGTCCAGTGGCTATCACTTACCTGACAATTATACAAGATAAAATCCAAGTTTATCGTTATCAAAATAACTAATTACAACACTGAACCATTACAGTCCTTGCTCCTTCCCAGTCACACCAGTCACAGTCACCTGCATGTTAATTCTGTCTAGAATCTGTTTATATACATGGGTAGACAGAGCTAGTTGGAAAAAAATGGGTTTTATTCTGCTGGAACACAAACCATTTCCATCAAAAGCCTAATGTACACACCTTTCTTCCATTTCTGAGATAGAGCTTGTTGCAAGAAAAAAAAAAAATTAAAATGTTGCTGTTAAACTGATTTCTTTTCACTTTATCTAGTTGAAAATAATCTGTTCAGAAAACATTCTGACCTGCCCGTCAGGCTATGTATGCACTGACTGATGTAAGCAAAATTTCCCATCCAGCTGAGGAACATGAGAGCAAGGAGTCTCCTTTTGTCCCACTTTTTGCAGCTGTTTGCCATTGCATGTTCAGCCTGCAGTCATTTCTAGGCAGAAACAAACATACCGAGCTACCCAGACACCAGAGAGGTGCCAACTCAGAACTCCCTTATCTATGAGCTAAGATGCATCTCTGTCACTCTGACAGGCACATCTTTAAGTTGTCTGGGTAAGTCAGTATTTTTCAGGGATAAGATGTGTATTTATTAATGGCTTTCTATTGATAACTTCACTGGTGTACATTTTTCTAAAGCAGATAATGAAAAAGCACACAACCTTTTCAATGGAAAAATAACGTTGTCCTTTCCTGTTAAATATCTGTAAAAGGGACTCAACAAGGTCACACAGTCCAACCCCACAACCCCCACCCCAGGCAGGAACAACTAAATTTAAACCATCTATCACAGGAACTGCTTACTATACTTTTCTTGTCTGGTCACACATTCTTCTTAACCAACCTTAACCTTTCTCTTTCAGTTAAAAGAGGATGGATGATATTGTTCTTGCTCAGTAGACTTCCTGCTGTTTCTCTCTTTCAATGTGTTGTTTTTGCTGGGTGTTTTTCTAAGTCAAATGCCCTTCCCAGGAATCCGGGCACCTTGTTGGATCTTAAACTGATGTCGGAGTTCACTATTGACTAATGTGTGTAGACTAGGATTAATGCCACTTTTGTAAGAAAAGCAAATGTTTGCAGGAAAAGAATGGGAATGAATATATATTATTGTGGACATTGAGATATACATTGTGGAGACTGTATGTTTTCTGTCTCTTATCTGATCGTTTCCTTGATTTCCTGGGACAGATTCTCAGCTTAAATAAACAATTTCCAGTGGGACTGACCCATGTGCATTTATACTAAGCCATAAAATGTCTCTCAGTCTCAACACACAGCCTGAAATGAGAATTCACAATATTTCTCAGTGGCTCCAGCTGCACTGTACTTTAAGGTGTCTACCAAGAGAAATATAAACCTGTGGGAAAGCACAGATTTGTTTGCTATACAAATTACCAAGAAAAGAGCAAAAGTGGTTTTTTTCTTTTTTTTTTTTTTTTTTTGATAGAGATTTTAGTTCTAAGGTGCTATGCTTCAAAGGTATGTTTTGGTCACAATGATATGCTCTGATGGACCACAGGAAAGCACAGACCACAAGAAATCAGCTTTGGTAAATGAATGTAGCATTAACACACTTATCACATAATTATGTCCCTGCCATTCTATGCTGAAAAAGTTGCAGAGCTGTGGAAAGCCCTGGAACAGAAAGGGAATGAATACAAAATCGCCATTTTCTCATATTTCAAGTGATGCAGAAGGAGGTAACAGTCTATCCATTTTCACTGTGCATTTTTTTAGTTTCCATGAGCAGGAAAAAGAAGGAAGTCTCTTGCCTGTTTTCTCCTCATATGTATTAAACTAATTATTCTGCTTTAACAAGGGGAACTCTGTTCTCATAATTTCCAAGTTTCATTCCAACCCCTGCAGCTAATCATGACCACGGTCGCTGATAATGAGTAGTAAATTGTTATAGTCCTTAGAGCCTGATAGGTACATTCCAGTCTGCATCATGTAGCCCTGCTGCTCTATACATTATTGTTCACAGATGGTAGCTGTCAAACTCTGTCAACTTCATATACACATTCAGAGAGTTACATCCGCATTCCTGAAATTTATGACTGCAAGCCCTCACCTTCTAAGGCCCTTAATTCAATAACATGTCACGTTCCTTCAGTCTCACCCTGCTTTAAAATACTTTCACCCACTTACTGACCTTCAATTTAGGGAAAAAAACCCCAAAACACAAACCCTACTGAGTTATTACAATGTAAATATTTTAATAGAATGGGGTGGTAGTTGGGAGGGGGAAGGGAGAAGCCTATCTGAGTTTAAACAGCTCCATTATTACATGAAGATTGATGATCAGGAGCTAATGGAGCATTTTCTTTAAAAGTTTATTTAACTACAGGGAAAGTGGATATAGATGTATGTAGCTATTGACTGCCACATCACTGAGTCTTTGGATAACAGTACATAATATAAAGAAATATTTGCCAGAGTTTCATTATCTGAAGGGTATTATTTAGACTAAATTTGCCTAAGTTTAAACCCCACAAGCAAAATAAAAACAGGTGTGAATAATTTCCATTTCATTTTAAAAGCACTTCTTTTTACGTTATTGAATATTTCATTTTGAAGATGGATGTCTGAGGATTCTGTCACTAATAATAATAATGAAAAGGAGAAATTCCGTCCAGACTAAGATAATGAAGTGCAAATTAATAAACAGGGCACGTAAAACAAATAAATTGGAACACATTTTAATTTTTTTTCTGACTACCAATGCAAAGATATAACTAGCAACTCAGAGACAACACTTGTAGATTGTACCCCACCTTCTTCATCAAGCTCCTCTAGCCAAGCTCCTGTTGGCTTAGGGAAGGAAATACATGAAAACACCTTTCCAGGGCTTTTGTACTTTGAAACTGACCTTGTCTCAAATTCATCTAAGACCATCTTCCAGAAAGGACTCAAGGAAAGGAAGTCGCAGTAGTGGTCTGTAAACTGACAGCATCTCAGGGCTAGAAACAAATCAGACAGAGCTCTGAGCTGGATCTGTCCTTGAACTTCCCATCTCTAAGCTACTCAAAAAGGCAGCAAGTCTTTGAAACTGAGGGAAGCTGGATTTTATTAGGGAGTGCACATGACAAATATCAGAAATTAAAATGCTTGGTACATAGCTCATTCTCTCGCACTGTGTCCTGAAGTAAACACTTGTTTTTTACAATTTCACTCTTTCCACAAATGAAGGACGTGAGCATTGCCCTGCTGATACCTGTGTGAGTGTGTCACACATAGCAGGAGAGCATCACACGCTGTGAACAGCACACAGGTTCACCCCTAACTCAACAGCCACACTGGCTGTGTAAGTATTTAAGGTAATCTCATGCTGTGAACAAAGTGAACTGAGTTTTCATCCTACATGTCTTTCAGGCTAAAGGAAGTGAGGTTTTTTCCATGAATAATGCAGTAGGATGCATCTGGTCTTGTAGAAACACTCCAAATACACCCCCACACCCTTAATAAGAGAACTATGAACAATCTCATAGGGGTTATTCTGAAATTCAGTTGCAATGCTTGCATCTCACTTCCCTCATTAACCTTTTTAAAAGAACCCTAAGACTCTCACCAGTGTCCCTGGTGGGAGCTGGTGCCACCATAAATGGCATGTAGCACACATGCTACGTCACACTTATGGCCATCTCCTCCAGTGCTGTACCACTATGAGCCCATTGTCGCAGCAGTTGTGTATATGCCACATGACAGGTCAGTAAGGCTATAATTTATCCAGAGCTGCATGTTCTGAGATTGCAGCCATGGTGACCTTGAGACCATGTCACAGTGGGACTCCTTTGTAGGTTCCCCCCCACAAAAGTGCATCCTGCCAAAGTGGAGACACAGCCTGGGTCAGAGGATGACTCTTGCAAAATCTTGTAAGTAACTATATGCTCTGTTGTCTTCCTTCACCTTGGGTAAAATGATAATAATTAAATAATTGTAAAATACATCAAATGATACTTCAAGTACTAACAACAAAGCTAAAAATGGAGGGGGGTTTAATTCAGGTTATTATTTTAAATCTCAAAGTGTGATAGATCAGTGTATCTAGGAATACAAGCAAAACAAAATATGACCCCCACCTGCCCTCATTTCTGCCCCCCTCCCCCCCAAAAAAAAAGTCAAAAATGCATCCATACAATTAGTAAAAAATTAACAGGGTGAGGCATGTTTTGGTAATCTTTGATTTCTGAGATTCCAGTCTGATTGCCTTGCTGCCATAACTGGGTAACTATCACAGAGAAGATAAATGGGTTCAAGACTCCAGAACTACTCAGATATCTCAGTAAAAGTGGCTCCAAAAGGGGCTGCATTATCACAGGTCTGGACCTGAGTCAGGGAAACATCACTAGTCAGGAAAGCTCTTCAAGTCGCTGAGAGATGTGGTCTATTCACAGCAACATGGTCCCAGTGGCCTGTTGTTTGGAGAGCTGAAGCAGAAGGATATTTGAAAGCTTTTCAGTAAGAGCTTATCTGGTTTTCAGGTATTAGAAAGGGGAGGGGGGGCAGGGGAAAGCAGTATAGGCTGTGTTTTATAAAGTATTTTATGCACAGGTTTTTGCCATGACAATACATCTGTCTGTTCTGCATATTTTCTAGCACTGCAGGGCAGAGAAGAAATGAGCATTACATGGCACACAACTGCTAACAGAGCCGTGTCATCCAAAAGTTGTAGAATCAGTCACCCAGACCCATTCTAGCCCTTAGTCTCTTCTGATCTCTTGATAACAATTTTCTTGACAACAACAGAAGTACGTGGGATTTCTGAGAAAAATAACCTCAAGGATTAATCTGGTCTTCCTTGTAATATCTACCTTGATCAGCCAATTGTTTAAATGAAGGGAGCCATGGATACCAAATACCCTTTTAGGTGCTGGTCTATCACCTGTAACATTTGATGAAGATCCAGGATATAACAGGTAGTGAAGAGCAGCAGGCCATGAGGCAGTGATTCAGACCCTCTGAATCATATTGGCCAAACCATTGGTCTGTGTGATTCTACAATGACCTGTATTTGGCTAGGAAAATATTTCTCTCCTCCTATTGGTATGTTTTATTGCAATAGCTTACCAAAATGCAGACTGCCTGAGCATGACAACTGTGTGCAGCATTCAGCAAAATGTGGCTTGGATCCTAACTAATCATTCAAGCGTTAATATAGGACGAATCATTTCAATCCATACTCAAAAGAAACTGCTAGAAAAATACATGACTTTTGGAATAATGGTTATAATTTTTATTTAAATATAATAAAGGGGGAAACTATTCACTTGGTCCTATCTATAAGAAGAAATGCAGGTTATAGAGAAAAAATCTAGTAATTCTAAGATTGCTTGGATTTAGATTTGCAAAGCTTTTCCATTGTTGCAGGATCTGAACCAAATCCAAGTTTGAAAGCCACTGAAATTTGCTCTTTTCAAAATACAAATCTAATCCTCTCTAACTCTATGCAGTGCTTGATAGAAATAAAAAGTCAGCTTTTTTTCCTGTTTATATATCAGTTACAGCTTAACTGAGGATACAGTGGAACCACTGTGTGGCTTTCTGCTGATCTACAGCACATTCCTTCAGGTGCCAATTGGAGCAGCCTTATCAGGAAGATTTGTGCAGGTGCAGCAGGGAGCGTGCTGGTCTGGCAGCAGGCTAGAGAGCATTTTTCTGCTGAAACATCAGGGCCTAATTACACAGTATTGTTCATTGGAGAATACATACAAACACAAAGGACTTCTGATCCAAAGTCCACAAATAATAGCAAAAATAATTTTCTAATGTTAGCAAAAGTGATTTTGCAACACATGCTTTTGCTTCACCTTGACAATAGATTTAAACAGAAACATTTCTTTGTTGAATATTTAATGTTGAATGAACCTATGTGAAAAATACAAATGAATCAATAAATAATAAAATCATTTACAACTAGCTTGTAAATAGTGCACTAGGTACATGGGTTTTTTTAAAATTTGTATGGATCCATATTACTCTGCTTATTTTCTAAGTAGTTTTTATCCTGAGCAGCTGGATTGCAGATTTCCCAGGCTCACCTGGCAGAGAGGTGATGGGGGTAGCAGGAAGAAGACATGTCAGAGGCACAAAACTAACATTTTGGAGGGAAAATAATTTATCCCAACCTGCTGTTCACCTTTCCTTCTCTGCTGCAAGAAACTTGTTTCCTTTACGTGAACAAACAATGTTTTAGATTTGAATTAGGGTAATTACATCAGCAGCAGTTGCCAAAACCACTCCCTCTTCTAGGTAAGTATCCTGGTTTCAGCTGAGATGTAATTCATTTTCTTCTCAGTAGCTGCTACAGGGCTGTGTTTTGAGTTCTGTACAAGAACAATCTTGATGACACACTGGTATTTTGTTGCTTAGTAATGCACACTCCAGTTCTAGGACTTTCCAGTTTCCCATGCTTTGCCAGTGAGCAGGTGGACAAGAGGCTGTGATGGAGTATGTTCAGAACAGCTGACCCAAGCTGGCCAAAGGGATATTCTACACCATAAAATGTTATGCTCAGTATGTTAACTGTTAAGGAAGAAACAATATGAATTGTTTAATCACGGGTCCTGCTGTAGGAAAGCACCACAGGTGGAAGAAAACTGTGAAATCCATTGTGACAAGATGTGGAAACTGCTGAAGGACAAGGTAAGTCAGTTTGCAGAGGTGATATCCATCCAGCTGGGTTGAGACATCACTGAACAAGAAAAATGGTTCTGAAGACTGAATTGGCTCAGGTGGATTTGCACGGGAATCACAAGAGTGAATGGTTTCTAGCTCAGTGGGTCCATGACACCCTGGGCCATCAAGAGGAGATTTAACATATATATGGGTTAATGACCAATGGCTGCACTTAACCAAGGCCACTGTCACACAGATTATCTATGAATGTGAAACATGCACTGCAATTAAGAAAGCCAAGTGATTAAAGTCTCTCTGGTAAGGAGGGTGATGGCTGAAATATAAATATGGGGAGGCCTGGCAGATTGGCTAAATCACACTCCCACAAACCCACCAAGGCAAGAACCATGTGCTTACAATGGTGGAAGAAGCCACTGAATGGCTGGAAATATATCCCGTGTCCCATGCTACTGCTTGGAATACTCTCTTGGGCTCTGAAAAGCAAGCCTTAAGGAGACTGGATACCACAGAAAGAATTGTCAGGCACTGGGACTCACTTCTGAAACATTCTGGACACTTGGGCCAAAGAGTGCGGCACTGAGTGGGTATATCACATTCCCTACCATGAGCCAGCCTTTAGGAAGACTGAAGAATACAATGGACTGTTAAACACTAGGCTGAGAGCTGTGGGTGGTGGGACCTTCAAACACTGGGATACACATTTAGCAAAGGCCACCTCCTTAGTCAACACTAGGGCATCTGCCAATCAGGCTCGCCCTGCTCAAATGAGACTGTTGTGTACTGTAGAAGGGGATAGAATTCCTGCGGTGCACATTAAAAATATGCTGAGGAAAACAGTCTGGGTTATTTTTGCCTTAGACAAAGGCAAACCTGTCCATGGGATTGCTTCTGTTCAAGGACCTGTGTGCACTTGATGGGTAATGCAGGAGGCTAGAGCACTCCAGTAGGTGCCTCAGGGGGGATTTGATTCTGAGCAATAATGATGAATTAATTAAAATGTGTGATATTATTTGCTGTATAATGTGGCATATTATAATTTCCACTGTGGATTCATGCCCATCACCATATTAGGTGTCTGTATCCATCACTCCAGATTTGAGGCTAAGAACCTGACTCCTTTTGATCATCATGTTAATAAAGAATTAACTTTAATAAAACTGGGTAAGTGCATCAGTGACAGAATCAGAACTGGCTTTAACATGCAACAGTCCAAAATGCCACACCACAGACTGTTACGGTGGAAAGCCCTCCAGGTCACGAGCCAAATGAACTCAACAGACTTTTATAGACCTTGCCAACAGACTGAGGGAGTGATAGTTGCATATGCATCTATCACAAGACAGGATAGTTAATGGTGCACTGGAAAGTGTGGGGCCTAGCAAGATGTAAATGATATGGAATAAGGGGTGGATACTGTCCTGGTTTTTGCTGGGATGGAGTTCATTTTCTTCTTGGCAACAGGTACCAGGCTGTATTTTGGATTCTGTATGAGAGTCATGTTGATAACATGCTGATACTTTGGTTGCTACTGACTCTAAGTCAAGAACTTCCCAGCTTCCCATTTCTGCTAGTGAGCAGGTGCACAAGAAGCCAGAGGGAAGATGTCCAGGAGATCTGACCTGAACTAGCCAAAGGGTATTCCATAGCACAGAATGTCACACTCAGTATGCAAACACCAGGACCTGCCTGGGGAGAAGATGGCTGGGAGCTGCTGGTCACTGCTCAGGGATAGGCTGGGCATCAGTTATCAAGGGGTGAGAAATTGTACCATGCATCAGTTGTTTCTTCTGGGGTTTGTTCCTCTCTCCCTTTCTCGCTGCTTTTTGTATTATTACAATATTTTGTTTCAATTATTAAACTGTTCTTAACTCAGAAACTTTACCAGAGATGGGAGGAGGTGAAGTAGGGTCTGTGTGGTATTTAGTTGTCAGCTGGGGTTAAGCCATGACAGTAAAACAAAGAAACTTTGATAGCAGATTTATGGACTTTGGCTAACAGCAAGTACTTCAGAACATCCTTTTTTGGCCACTCTGATCTTGATGGCATTATTAATATGGAGACAATTCTATGAGAGATTAATTGCTCTTTAACAGTTGAGTAAGGTGGGCCAGATGTACTGTGGGATATATTACACTGAACCTTTGCTCTGTGAAAGGAGTCTAGTTATTCAGCACTTTCCTGAAAAAAAAAAAAAATTAGATGAAAGATGGGACTATTTCCTTCCTCTTCATCCCAGTCATCCTGTGTCACCAGATGAGAAAGCTCACACTGTAGTAGTTCTAAAAACAAAAGGAACAGTTCTTTTCCCTAGTGCTGACAACCTGATACTACTCACAAGAATTGCCAATTTAAATTAGGAACACAGAAAAGGTACAAGAATTTTAGGTATTCAAAATGAATTGGCAGGATTCTTGAAAAGAGCCTCTGGTACCCTAAATTTGTATGCAGTTGTAGGAGCTGCTAAACCAGAGCAGTTGATCAGGAACAAAAATGTGGGCCAGCCATATTTCACTCAATTAGGAGTTCATTAAGATTTTTGTCCTCCATCTAGGTGTTCTAACAGCAAATGCACACAGATGTTATTTTTTAAATAGAATCATAATTTGAATATGACCAAGCCAACAGGATAATTACCTGAAAGGTCACAAGCATCCTTAAAAATAGCACAAATTGACCTATTTTCTAGTAACAAAAGGCCTTGGAGGTATGATTTATAACACTTTACATTCAGTTATTTTTGTCTCTTGGTGTTTCAATATCAGCTGAAAATTATCTTAGGTGTTACACTATGGTGGTGGTGAGTTCCCTGCCCTTGCACCGGAACAAGAAGGGAAGGTCAGCAGAGTTCTTTGTGTTTATTTACTAAATGTTGTATATGAAGAAAAGAGTAAGTTACAGGGTAGGCTAGTGTGAGCAAAAATGGTGAAGGATTATACCTGAATGATTTTGAAACCTCTTCAAAAATTATTCTGAGAACAAAATGTACCTGTATGCTTGTTCCCAGCATACTGAGAGATTAGATGAGTACAAAACTCTGCACCAGCTGCCTGTTTCAACAAGAAAAGAATCACCAGGTTCTGGCCTAAGCCTGCAGTCATTCTACAATGAGATTACAATGACTAGCAACTATTTAGGAAATATCTCAGCTGTCAGGTTTTTTGAGTTACAAAATAAAGGCAAAGAGGAGAAAGCCAATAGTTTTTTAATCCAATCCAATCTTACCAACTCCACACTACCTCAGTGTTGATTATTAACTTAGTTGTTTGAACAGTGGATCTGGACCCTACACAGGCTCATGCAAACCTTAATGCAACCCTTGTTCCCTTGCTTCATGTAAGCTTGAGATTTTTATAACTGAATAAAAATTAAACCTAGATAACAAAAATTTATTTCATAATAATTTAGAGTAATGGCGGGGGGAGGGATGTCCATTTTTTTTTATGGTGCAATGCAGTGGTTTTGCTTTTCATTAGTATGGTCCAGCATTTTGTCACTCGTTTTGTTTCAGGTTTTCATTCCTTCAGGCCAACCCATGATTTAAGCATTGAAATTGACCAAGGCAGTCTCTACCTTCTACAAAATATCCTAGATTTTATACACTAACATTTCCCTCACGAGACAAAAAGCCATTCTGTTACAATTCACTCGCTTTCAAAAGTCTATACATAAGACTTCATTAGAATTTTACCTTTTCTGGGGTTTTGGAAATCTTCTTTCAAGTTGCTGTGAGTCAAGGTAGACCTGCTGTAAGCTATCACCTGGGGGAGAAGAATCTCTGCTGCTGTGTGCAGCAAACCTAGAAATTACAATGCCCTGAAAACAATGGGGCACAAGCACATCTTTAAACAAAACCACGTTTTTGTCCTCAGGTAGCCAAGGTAGCTGGCTGTGGCACAGAGGGTACAGCAAGGTAATGGATAATGCCAGAAGGAATTAATTTTCTCAATGCAGTAAAATCAGTTATTTATAGAAGTATAATTATAAGGAGACATATTTGCTCCTATTGTTTCACACATAATTCCAGTTATGAAAGAGTTGGAAGTATGAAAGAGTTGCAGAAGATCAAAATTATCTTTGTGATAAAATAATTAATACTATACTTCCTGCACTGCTGCTGAATTCCCACCACTATAGAGAGCCAAGACCCTTATGATATATCCAGATCCCATGGCACAAACTCCCCCATAAAATTAGGTTTAAGCAGATTAATTTGTATACTGCAAGAAGGCTGCAGTTTTATGGTATTCCCTACAGTTTTGTTTGCCATGTTCCTCTCTGCTACCACAACAAAGGCTGATTCTATATAAATTACAGCAGAGATTTTGTTCCCACTGCATTGATCACATCCCTTTGTAGACTTGCAGCTCCATGGAGAGAACAGGAAAAGAGCTCCTGAGTGAGGAAACTGTGCCCTTCTCCTGTTCTGCAAATGTCTGAGAGGATACTGTCACATTATAGTGAGGCCCATCCATTTCCATTACGTTCCCTCCCCACTCCCTAACTCCCCTCTGAAGACATAAAATCCCACAGAAGCAGGGCCTGCTGAGACCTACATTCTTGATGAGTCCTCTACCTTTGCTCAGACTCATCCTGAATAGCCACCCATTCTGAGTGCAGATCCCTTCCATATTCTTGTTTGCACAAACAGACCTGCTCCACAGAGCTTGGAATCAAAAACAGAAGGCAAATGGGGTAACCCACCCCACCAGCACCGGGTTCAGCAGAGCAGTAGCTGAACAAGGAGCCAGGAGTGTCTGATCTCAAATGCCTTTGTTTCTAGTTAGATCACAGAAACCACACAGCCAATACAAACAATTTTTTTTTTTTAACTTAAAGGTAGTTTTGCTGAATTTGCATACTTTTGTAACAAGCAGGGGTGACATTACACTTGAGTTTTTTCAGTTAAATTATAACAATTACCTAAATGAATAACTCATTTTCTGGAAAAGCTGCCTTCAAACAGGTGGGCCGAGAGGGAACTAGGGCAAATTATACCACACTGAACTTTTACAGCAACACTACTGTGTTTTTATGTAATATACTTAATCATGTAGCTTGCGTTTAAGACATCATTCTAGTAGATTGTGATGGTGAACAAAGAGTATTTCAGACTCCTAAACAACAAATCTGCAGACACTAATAACCAAAGACTTGTATTGAATATTCCACCCCTTGCTAATGTTATAGACCAGAAATGTGAGAGATGTGTAAAATATTTCTGGTTTTGCTACATAAGCTATCAAACAAGAAAAAAACCTAATTTAGCTTCAATGCACACTAGACCTACTCAGTTTCACAAAATGTCTGCATTTTGTTCTGTGTTTTGTTCTGGTTTTGCCAAATTTATATCAGCTCTAGATGAGCTTTGAACCAACTAATTCTTATTTTAACTTAGATTATCTAAGTCACTTTACACCAGCACTTTATGGGTGGAACAGACCATTAGACATATGTTGTCACAAAAAATATTTAATATCTCTTTAGCAGGCACTTTGGTTCTTTTTTCCCTTCAGTTAATGTTTTTAAGAGACTGACAAAATACAATTCCCACACTAAGAGATACTCAGCTGATAGTGTTTATTGAAGTATTCTAAACCAGAGCAACCAAACTGAACTCTCAAGTTTCCTGAACAACATACAAAACACAAACCACTGAATATTTGCTTTCTCTTTTATTTTTCTTAATTTTTTTTTTAAATTAAGCATTCACATGTCCATATCTCCACCTGTCTTCAGTCCAAGTCTAAAAATCTTAAATTTGTGGTGGCTTTCCAGTTTCAAAGTAAAATTGGAATTAAACACTGCTGTATAGATGATGGCTATAACTTCTCTTTCACTCATCTCATGGTGTTTCCTCAAGCTATCCTATTCTAAATAGATTTGTTTAATAATTGTAACTCTATGTTCTATCTAGCTTTTAATTACAATTAATTACATATTGTTTAAGTAGGATTTTCTTTTACCCTGTGATGCCCCCATCATGACACTGAGGTAAGCACAATACACTCTGAGACTACCCTTGTGTTCTAGATTAAGTCTTCCATACCATTCTCTGTATTAATCTATTTTTTCCCTAGAAATCCTATTTTCTGTGGATGCTTTGATTTACAGGTTAGCACTGTAGCGTGTTAAAGACTATGGGTATGAGCTGTCAATAATAACTCTACCTCAAGAACTGTATTTTAGGAAACTAAATTCAATCAAGCAGTAAAGTATTACACAGAACTAGCTCAGGTTCTTAACAAATGGCATTGTGAGTAATAAAATTTTCCTAAATCAAGCTTCTGCCTTTTAAAATAGTTCATATTAACAAGACCATTTATATTTTCTAATATATTTGATGGTACCTAGGGCATGAACTAACACTTCTAGAAAGACAGTCTGCAACCACATCTGTGTGTTCTGTATTTCCTTCAGTGCTGACAGGGCAATAAATTGCTTTTTCCTGTTGGCTTCATGATATAAGTATGGAATTACATTACAAGAGTTTCTGTGTGGCTAATCCAAATTACCTGGCTGAAGAAAACACACCCTGCCACTTGAAGAGATTAAGGAATATCAAAGATTTTTATTTTAGTTACCAGCAGTGGGTTTTTCAAACTATTCCGTACAGGCCAAATTTTGTTCTATTGATATCAACAGTAAAACTTTTCAGAAAGACTGGAAAGAATCCAGTTCTGAATACTTCTGAAAAACCCTATCCTAAAAAATCTTTATTTTAAATTACTTCAAACATGCAATTTATGAAATCTACCACAAGAAATTCTGCCAGTGTGGATCTGAAAGGCAGCTGGGGGTATGAGAAAACAGATGATCCATATGATATTCTTATTTGGATCTTTGCAATCTGACAACTGAAAGTAATTTAGTTGGAAGGAAAAACAATTTCTCTCCACCCCCTTTTAAATACATTAAATATTCAGTTCTCATTTATTTTTCCACAAGAAAATGGCAACAGCATTTTGTACTACTGAATTTTATGTGAGACCCTCTCAAGCAGTCCAACTTGTTCTCAAATCTCAAGACAATAGACACATATATAAACTATCAAACAAATCAACTGAATTAAATTACAGTCTGTAACTACTTTAATGAATCTGGTTACAAATTGCAAGGCATTTTTTCTTTCTGTGCTCACACAAACATACAGGACATTAAATAACCTTCTTAAGGTAGACTCACTAATAATACAATTACTCTGAACAAAAACAAAAACCAGTGTAATGGAAATAATTTACAATTGAAGTGCAGAAGTCACAATGGGAGGATGGATCAACTACATGGAAGAATAAAGATTGTAATTCTTAAAGTGAAACACAAAGTTAATATATGAGAAACTGTGTGAGTCAAGCTAGAAACTTATGACACCTGCTGAACAATATCGAAGATGAGTTCAGGTTAACAGCATGAAAATTAGTAAGAAATGGTATAAATAACTCAACTTTGTATAACCCCAGACCTGGGCACCTGGCAGCACAGCACTGAGCAGGAATGGTGAGGTGAGCTGCTGAGAGAAGAAAAAGGCAAGACTGAGGACAGAACCTCAAATCTTAGACATTAGGTTATGAAAACCTCAGACAGATAACTATGGCTTGTAGAGATGAGGGGTGGCCTGGCTCTGCTGAGGTAAACAAGCAAGATTTAATTGAATATTGGTGAAACTGACTGAAGTTCTGCTCTACATTTGTGTTAGTTCTCTTACAGGTCCTAGTGACCTCCAACTAAATGTGCATACCTTATTTTTTTTGAAGATTTCAAGCTAGATTCTAGCAGCTTTTTCAAATTAAAATTGATAAATTTAAAGTCAGAGAGAGTTGAGGGAGCAGCTCTTCCATCATGCTACAGTTTACATGGAATGACATATTCATTTAATAAGAAAACAATTTTCTTAGAAACCCCACACCATTAAACAATGGTGGTCCCCCATCTATATTTTCTTCCCCATAAATCAGGTCCTGTCCAAGGGTCACATGAGAGCTGCTACTAATTTCATAACAACTGCTGGTTCTGCTTACAGTTCCTGAGGTGCCAGCAGCACAATAATTGAGTGAAGCAGTTTGAGATACATGGTACCTTCAGGAGGGCATATAATATATTCACCATTTTTTTCACCATTTAATTTCATACCTAAACTCTATATCCAAATATGGAGAGAGAGCTCTCATCTGATAACTGAATCTGCATTTAGCTGTCAATAATTCTAGTCAAAAAGGAAGATCATCAGCCCCTCTCTAACAGCATAAATACACACACACTCAAATTCTTGAGGCTTTATGATGAATTCTTGGCATGCTTTCTTTTCCCTAGCAATTTCCAAAGAAAATGAGCAAGAAGTTCAAGAAAAGAGTTTATAAAATTGTGGACTACACAGTATTTAGTGCATAACCTTAATTACAGTAGTATGTGGAAAAAAAGTCATGGTATGTCAGGGCATACCAGCAACTCTAAAAAGCTTGTGGCACACTTGACCTGAAATCAGTACCTTCAGACTGGGTATGTGGAAGAGAGCACATTATTTCTGGAAACAAGCTGAATCCTTATACTTGGCTGTTATTTTCTTTTTTTATTTCTTCTAGTCAGTTCAGTAAGGCATGTTGTGTGTGTGTTATGTTTACACTTCAGAGGAACAAAATCCTGAAGTGATGAGCCTAATAGGATCCATTACTAAAATCCTGAGAACATTACAGCTGGCAATCTTTTGGAGTAGCTTGCTAAGATTTTTTTTCTGCAGAGCTATCAATTTTCTTTCATTTTTCAAACTGGGAGTCTTCACTTAGAAGTAGAAAGTCTGAAAAGCAAGCTGAATCATAGGCCATGTACTATTTCTGCTTTAGTGCACAATATGCCACTGAGAAAGAAATAAAATGACCTCACTTGCTACCCTGTTAAATAAATTAGAGATCTGCATGACCTATTGTCTCCAAACCCAGGCAGTGCTAAAAGCAGGAACTCCCAGCATTTCTTCTTCCCTGATTTTATGCATACTGCTGTTTCTAGACCTCTGCCTATTTCCAGTTACTCCCGCTTGTACATTTAATAAAGTATATCTGTTGAAATACATTTATTAGAATGTGTGGTCAATTAAATTACTTTGTGTCTTACAACAAACATATACAGTACAATCAGAAGATGGCAAGTCATTGTCGACAGCTTCTATACTTTTTTAAACTGAAAAAGTATGAGTATTCTCAGTTTTACAGTGTTCATTATTTATGCATTGAGTCAAAGCTGTAGAATCTTATTATCAAAGCATAGGAGGAAATCTCTGAGTTTTACATCAAAGTCCACTGAACAGAAAAAGTTCTCTCTGCAGCAACAAATGTCAGGCCACCTTTACAGAGGTAAGCAAAAGTATTGATGTGTGGAAAAATTCAATGAGACTTGCATCTGAAAACCAAAGTAGAATGTTTTAAGAAAATGTGGTTTATATAGATCTGAGATGTAACAAGCATAAACAGGATTTTTACATGTCATAAACTCTAGTGTGGTAAGAAATGTCTGCCTGCATTGATCGGAACCAGAATGCACGGGATGCACACACATTGTTTCTTTTATTCAAGTGCCTTCAGCCAGCATTCTCACCCTCTTTGCATGAACTGAAGGATCTTGGATACAGCTGTAACATTATGAGAAAGCACGAAGAAAAGTAAGGAAGATGCAGTCAACTAACCATCAATTCAGAAGAATAGCTAGGACAGCAAGTAGCCATTGTTACTTGAGTATTACCTGCAAGCTTCCCACTGAATATCAGTTAGGCTGATTGGTTAATGTAAGGCCACAAAGAGTCCTAAATCTTATTCTAGGATTAATTAATACCTGCATCCAAACTTCAGGTTATTAAAAACAATGCACAACAAGCCCCTGAGACCACAAATCTCTGTTACTAAGCAGAAGTCACACAAGCTCTGATATTGACAAGCTCCTCAGAACTAAAATTCTTGCAGAGTACAAGACTTTCAAGGTGGTCTACCAACAAAACAAAACAAATCAAAAAACAAAACAAAAGCATTTTTATGCCTTGCCAGACCCTTGCACAGAACATAACACAATATTGCTTCGTGTAGCCCTGTGTATAGAAAACTGTCCAAGGCTAAGCACGTTATTCCATAATTATATTCTTCAGGGGTTTTTTTTTTCCCATTCCTTTGATCATTGTGTCTCATCAATTGTAACTACTTACTGAAAGGAAGTGAAATAGGAAATATCATGCTTTTCAATTGTGTGCAAGAACAGGAATCAACACATAGGTATGTAAATATTCCCCCTTTTGTTTGACAGTCTTCAGTCTTGATGAAAAGATTAACTTTCTTGCAGATTTAGTCAAAGAAAACCCAAAGCAGCATTCCTACATTTGCTATCAATAGCCAGAATAAAAAGAAATGTACAGACTAAAAACTATATTTTATCTTTCCTTCTTCTTTATTTCCCCCAAATCTCTCATATAATCCCTGTTGCATAAAGCATACATATAGAAATGTATAAAATGACCAAGTATGGTTTAATGCCATTTAGCCTATAGCAAGGCTGTAAGCCAACTTGGTAACCCTTGACTATTCTCAGGCAAACCTATTTTTCTTACATTAGTCTTCACTTTCCAATGAATAAGAAAAGGGAGAATTGCAATGTTATCACTCCATTTAGAGCATAGCATTCATCAAACCAACCAGGTTTCTTGGTGAATTGCACAGGCCCAAGCACACAGTCCCCCAAGGTGCTGGTCGGGGTGAATGAGCTCATTTGCACCAATGAAGTTGCTGGATTTAGACCCACTTCATACACCTGGATTAATACTAATCCCTTTGTTTTGCTTCACTACTTCAATGTGATATATCATAAATGTAGTCAGGTGAGTGATGCCTCAACTGACATATTTATATTCCCAAAAGGCTGTAGATGGAATAGGAGCAAGCCAAAGTTAATTGAAAAGAGATTTCTTATAAATACTTATGAGAACTCATAGAACAAAGTACTCTCAAGTGACTTATCATTCCAACAAGTGGTTCTTCAAAATGAGCTTCCATCATAAAGCAATGGTCCCAGCTTAATGATAACAAATAGCTAAATGTGAAAAGATATAAGGCTTGTAAGTATGTGAAATTATTTGATACTTTAGTTGAAAATATAATCTCTGCTTTGATTTTGCATTAACCAGATCAGTTTTTAAGGAATAATGCCTTAAGTTTGCTTAGTTATTTGAAGAATAAGATTGTTGAAACTTTAAGTGTTCACCATGGGGTCTCAAGTAGACTTTATTTCATTCTTGATCTCTCTCTAGATGTACTAAACCCACTAAACTCATTCCATTCATGCTGTGTGAAATCAGAATAGTAGATCTTGTCTAGAATAGACTCTCTTTTCATTAGCCTTTCTAACCCGAAGTCTCATAAAAAGAGAACAGCAAAGGCTGATCCTTACATGCACCATTGTCACTTATTGGCACGTGGGTATTTCATCAAAAGCAGCAGCAAATTGTGATTTCATTAACAGATGAAGTTCTATTCTTCTATTGAGAAGCTTTTATACCATAGTGCCAAAATACTGTGTAAGCCACTAATGTGAAAAATTTATCTTCCACATCAGACATACTGACACAAAAAAAAACTTTAGTTGCCAGTAATAGAGAGGTAGATCCTAGAACACTTCTACATTATTCCTGAAACTTAAGACATGCCTCTTTTTAAGAAAGGGGGGAAAAAAAAGGGGGAAAGAAGAAAGCAAAAAAACTACAAAAAAAAAAAAAAAAACCAAAAAAAACAAAAAAACCAAAAAACTTCAGAAGCCAGCTGCAGACCCCAATAGATCTTGATCCTGGTAAGATGCTCATGGATAGAGCAGCATATGGAATTTAATGCCATTTATTGCATGACCAATTAATCTGGAAAGGAAAACTCCAACCCTAATTCTAAGATAGCTTCTGATTCCTTCAGAAATTCTGGAAGTGTAGACAGCTCACTGAAAACACCATGCCAAACTATCAAATGTATCAAAAGCTTACTGGTTAAGGAAAACAGGAGTAAACACTCAGAAATCAGTCTACACTGAATATCATCAATTAATATTGAACCTGAGAGAGTCTACTTAGAAATCTTGCACAGGGCAGACATAAAACCACAATCCCATAACACTAAGACTGAATAGAGTGAAAACTAATGCTTAAGCATGGCTACAGAAGACAAAGGTCTTCAGAACTGACAGGACTTGTAAGAAATGATGTATTGTTTCTTGCAAGAGGAAATGGACACTTGTCAAGTTTAATATTGTGAAGAGAAAGCACCTCTGTATACCCTTCAAATTTAGTTTTGTCTCTCATTAAACAAGCAGAATTAGTTGAGCCTAGGCCACAACTCATCCCTTTTAGTGTATGTTTAAGCAAAGGTAAAAAGTAACATTTCCTGTCTAGATGGGGGTTCAATAGGAGCACATGTGTAAATATATACATTTGTACCTAAAGCCACACCAACTCACTCTCCTAAGTAGGCAGTGGTGAGCACCTGAGAGCCACTTCTACTTTATATCCTTGGCTGTGCATTCTAGGGAAGCACTGGCAGTAATAGGATGCACAAAATTACTTTAAGGCCTACCATTAAAAGAAATGTTTTCAGTATTATGACAAAAGCTACTGAAAAGCTTCTACAAGCTTTCAATTGCTCAACAATAATATTGGTTTTTAACAACCTTCTCACCAATAGGGCTTTACATGGAATATTGCAGTATTTTCCTTGTCAATTCAAAATAGGCAAGGAATGGGATTCTTGGTAACTTGTTCTTTACATTTTGAGACAATCCTTTTGTAGAGAACATGCAAACACATACATAATGGAACAACTTAGGAGTTAGCTGATTGATCTCAGTGCTTTTGCATTACAAAATACTTCAAAATACTCAAGACACCAAAAATAAAAGATTAAGAGGGCCTTTTCAATGGATTTATAAATTTAAGATTAAGTTAATCAAATCTGAACACGGCAAGAGAATGTTTCTGTGTGACAGCACAAGTGTTTACATCCATGAAACCAAGTGTTCATGCAGAAAATACCTTAACAAGAAACCTTCAAAAGACAAACTTTTGGTAGCATACTCATAATTTATTTCAATTAATCCACAGTCAAATTACAGCAGTTTTTGTTAGGAAACCTGTTTTAACAACTGGTGAGATGTCTGTTTCAACATGATCATTGAAAATCTATCATTTAAGCCATTGCTTGTCTCAATTCTACTTCCAAGACAATACTCAAGAGGTGACAAATCATCCACCCAGGAAATCAAACCGATGTTTAATGTCAGTTCCTGGCACACGTCGTCCCATCCCTGTAAAAGAAGTACTATTTAAATTGCAGTCAGCATTATGCACACACAAAAAAGGCAACTGTTCTAAGGCTGAGCTACACGAGCCTTCTACATGACACTAACCTTAGGCCAGAGCCATTTCTCAAAAGAAATTACTTTGTACAGGATGGGATTTGCTTTTCCCATACCATTAGTATGAATTCCATTCCAAAGGACCAGCTATATTGGAATAAGCAGACCCAGAACTATCATTGGCTTTCCTCTGATTTTTTGCTATTTGTTTTTGGTTAGATCTATATAAAGTTCTACCAGTTACGACACAAGATTTTCACCAGTCAAAGCTATTTTGCTTTCTTTTCCATCAAGGAGTAAATTAAACTCCTTCAGGAATAGAAGACAATGCAGCCACTATTATCTGATAATCCTATTCACAATTACATCCCTGGAGACCAAACAATTTACAAGAAACTCTTCAGCTGAGACATTAATCACATAGGTTCACAAAGCACAATGATTTGAGAAACCTGTGATATTAAGATTCATAAGAGGACAGTTCAAAGTCTTTTTACAAACTATTAATAAGTTGATTGGCAGCTTCCTGAAGTTGAGCAGTTATACAAATGTGTTCCTCCTAAGCATGATCCAAAGAAGAGTTTCAACCTCACCTCTGGGTTTGCAAGAGAACTTTTATACCCCTCTGTGTTGGCCACTTAAGACACTGCCAGACTTAAGAGGGCAAAGCATAAAAGGGAAGTAGATTTTAATATATTGTAGTGGTTTCTTATCAACTAAGATCATCTGAACTTACTATTTGCTCAAGAGATTCTACAATTTGTTTGAAACTTCTAAATTTTTAAAGAGCAATATTAAAAACCATTGGCAATTGTCATTAGATGAGAGCACTTACCTTCCAGTAGAAGGCATTATTTATTCCTAAGAAGTCCTGAGCACTGCTTCACATTTAGGTGTGACTACCCATGTCTAAAACATTTCAAGCATGAGGTTGTTATGTGAGGCCTCTAAACAACACACACAAAAAAAAGTAAAATTATGATTAATACTGTTCAACTGAAGTTAAAACTCTAAAATAAAGTTTATTCTACACAGTTGCTACTATGTTGTTAAACATCTAAAAATTAATTTTCCATGGAGTGGCAAAAGTCAATTTACAAAAAGTTCATTTTTAAATCAAAACCTAGAGCATATGGTAATTACTGGTTCAATCTGTTGATAAGGCATGTTTATTAGCCCAGTTAAGCTACATAGAACGTATTTTTAACATTTTTTAAAATATTCTTTTAATCATAAGCAATGGAAAGTTTATTAAGCCTAAATTCCTTTCAGTGCTGACACTACCGAGGTAAACTATAAACATGCAGATTTGACTGAATCTTTGCCAGATAATTCATTGCTACCTTGTGTCTACTCACAGATATATACATAAATCGTGTACTTGTTACAAATTATACAGCACTCAAGAGACATCAAAGGACACTGTTACAGCTGGACTGGAAGACTGCAGGGAAAGCCCAAGACAGAGGTTTTTTTTTTCTTTGTTTGAACAATTATTAAGCCCATTTAAGCCCAAGTCTAAACATCACAGGTTATAATTGCAATTTTCTTGATGGGGCCTATAAAAAATCTAAATTAACGCAGTGATTCAGATTTAAGGTCTGCGCAGCTCAATAGCTGCGATTCAAAATACGGAAGAGTGTAAATGTAGACAATTATTTTGGCTCAGAGACACAGGGCAGCACCCCATATATCTGTTTAGTCTTTTAGTCTCAGGACTCAAAGCCCTCCACTTCTGAAGCCCAAGCTTTTCTTACCAGCCGCAGGCTGCAAGAGGAGCGCTGAGCTCGGTGCCCCTCACCCACAGGCGTCCGGAGGCCTGAGCACAGATCGCCAGCGCTGCTCCCCGCCCAGGCCTGCCGCGCCCGGCCTGCTGCCCGTCGGGGGCATTTGAAGGGCTCGCCGGTTCCCCGGGACACACTGCGGAGGGAGAAAGGCATCAGCCGGGCAGCAAGGGGACCGCGAGGGGGGAACGGAGGGACGGACCATGTGTGCCTCACGACAGGATGCAGGGCGGAGGGAAGAGCTCCGCACTGGGTTTTAGTGAGGGAAAGCTGCTCTATCCCCCTGTGTTGACTCCCCGGAGCACCGCCAAGCTCCGAGAGGGCAAGATGTGAAGGGAAAGCCGCACAGGTTCCACCCCCCAGGCCCAGAGCCCGTCCGCCCGGGCGGTTTCCCCTGAGCGCGGCCGCAGCCAGCTTACCGCGCCCCAGCCGGCCGGCAGAAAGGGAGAAGCGTGCCTCACCGGCGCTTAAATACCGCCCAGCAAAAAGCTCCCGCGAGACCCACGCGGCTCCGGCCGCCGCTGCCTATTGGCGAGGACAGCGCGCGTGACCTCGCCCGGGCGGGGCGCGGCGGGGTGGCCGAGGCGGCGGGCCCGGGAGCTGCTGCAGGGCCGCGCCGTGGCCGCGCCTGAGGGACCGGCCCGGTTGCTGAGCTGTGCTTCCTGCGGCGGCACCCATGGGTCAGATCAAGGCTGTCGCGGGGACGTGCTCGTCCGTTCCTGCCCAGGCCGAGTTCTGTGCCCGGGAAACAGAAGTGTTTTCGGTGCGAAGTGGCAGCTGTGTAGCGGGCTCGAGGCACTAAATACCGCTGATCTCTGTCTAAACTCCTGTCTAAGCCTGCTTAGGAGGCTTAGGAGCTGTCTGTGAGGATGGTGGGGTAAAGCCGCGGGGCTCGCTAATGCCCTGGCCTGCAGCGCGTGGGCTCTGCTGGGGCCGGGCCTGTCCTGCGGGGCAGCGCCCGGCGCGGGCACAGCGCTGCTGCTCTGCTGCCCCAGGTAAAACGGGCTGCTGCTAACAGGTTTTGGAGTGAGTGCGAGCAGATTAGCATAAACAGGGAATTAGTAGTTTGTACAGAGCCTTTGTATGTTGCCCAGCAAAGCTGGTAGGTAGGAATCACAATGTGTCATACTGAGGTGGAAGGGACCCGTCAGGATCTTCGAGTCCAACCCTTGGCCCTGCACAGGACACCCCAAGAACCACACCCTGTGCCTTGAAAGCATTGCCCAAACTGAATTGACTGGAAATCCCTGCTTCTCAAATAGGTGTGTATGTTGTGTTAATTCATACCTTCCTGTCTAAGTGAGAAACAATTTGTCCTGGTTCATGCCGAATTACTAGCTGCACAGCGCCTGTAAAGTGTGTGGAAAGAAAATGACGAGCTGGCCCGCTATCCCTAATCTGAACCCTGTATTTAAATTAATCTCAGCAGAGCTAAAGCGATCTGATGCAGCCAGAAACAGTCACATAGTTGCAATCAAAGGATGATTCTAGAAATTGTTTCCTACTGCTTCTAGTTACCTCTTCCGTCTAATTCTTTATACTCAAAACATTGTTGCAGATTAACCCTGTGACAGTTTATTGTCTGTACATCAAGGTGTACAACCTGTCTTAGGACTCCAAGTAAATCAGTCTCTATAGATAAATTTGTGAGACATGTAATTTTAAGTTATTTCAAGTGGGCTCCTTTGCAATCACTATTTTCTACAATCAGATCAAGTGAGATCAGTCCTTTTCCATAATGTAGTCAAAAAAATGAAGTGGCATTCAACCTTTAAATTTTTAGCACTTATACCAGTGGGATTTATGTCAAGTTTGGTTTCTTCTTGTCCAGTACAGAATGTAAACTGGCACTTCTGTTACACAGAAAACCAGCAATCCACAGCAAACCAGTGATCAGTATCCATCCTAGTTGAACATTTTAATCATTCACACAATCCTACACCTTTTTCTTGCCCTTCACAAGCTTTCTTCTGTTTTCCCATACAATGTTTGTATTGTTTGCCTTTTCTCTGGCTCCATGAAACTTTTGTCTGATAGTGGCACGACTTCAAGAGAAGAAATGCAGCGTCTACCTGGCCTGCTTGTCCTTTTCCAAACCTTCTCTATAGAATAAAATAACTGTCCTTTAATAAATTACTGCAAGGATCAGATGTGGATTTGAGCCTCTTTACTCGCAGGTTAGTTCTCCCATTTCCTGTTAAAGTGCTATAAGCACTAAGTTGCTGCCTACAAGGCTGCAGGCAGGTCTGATGTTTCCATGTCTGTGGGATGTAACTTTTATCTGAATTAACTTCTCAGCTGGGCACTGAGTCTGCCTACAACCTGGGTACTTTGGGGACTTGAGGGAAAGACCACAATATTGGTGGATCTGGGTACAGGCTAATTTTGAGATTACCCTGGATCACTCACTAACTGGGAGAAATACAGGCCTGGTCATGAGCAGAATTTGTAGGAAATCCAGTTGTCACGGGGGCATTTTGAAATTTATTTAATGGCAGCAGGGTGTCTTGGTTATTTTGTGTTGAGATTTTTAAGGAGTAGGATGAGCTGAACTAACTTGTTCAAATTTTGAAGAGTGGTGCTCTAATTAGCCAAGTCTCTCTTTGTCACATGCAAGAATTAAATCCCAAAGTCACTGCTTTGATGCTTCTCACAGAAGAAAGACTCTTGAAAACAACTTGTTTAACAACATCAGGAGTTTATCACAATGTGCAACTGTAATAAAAGTTTCAGTTCAATTTTAATGTCTTCCTCCACACTGATATGAAGGAAAATCAATCAAGTAAAACCTCATTGTGACCGTCAGTCTTTGCAGGTGGAATACCTGCAAAGTAGTATAAGTATTCAGTAGCACTAAATAATTGTCAGGTTTGGAATCTTAGAATGTAATAGCCTTTTTTTTATATTTATACATATATATGTGTGTGTGTGTGTGTGTGTGTGCATTTGTGAGTGTGTGTGTAATTTGGTTAAAACTTTGAGATGTAATGTAATGTAATAAAAGTGTAATTTAATTAATTTATTCACAATTTAATAAAATGTAAAGGCTATTTTAATTCATGCTGAAAATAGACTAAATGTCACTTATAGCTTATCTGTCCTTTGGGGTTTTTTTGTCCTCAGTATGCTTGTGAGTTAAAATTGGAGACTGTAAAATAGAATAAAACTAATAAACAAAATCTTTGGAGAAGAAGAAGACAAGCCAAAATCATTATTTCCTTTTCAGAGGCAGAAATACCCATATATTTCTGTAAAAAAAAAAAAAAAAAAAACAGTTTTCTGGGGTTTTTTTTTGCTCAGTGAGTCTCTTTTTGTTTGATAAACTACTTCCATGGTTAAAATTTTTGGTTAACTCTTTCCAGCCAATATGTATGATTAGAATTTAAATAGTATTTTTCCACCTGAAAGCGTATTTTGTATAGGTAAGAAAAATGCCAGTAAAGTTTGCTAGTGAGCTCCCTTCCTGAATAGTATACCTGATGAAGAGGCCATTCATTCTCCAAGAGTGTTCCTTTTGGAAAGGTGGGAATATTTCTACTTGAGTAGTGAGTGTGGGGAAGGTTAGTATTATTTAAACTGATGAAGCAATACACTGAAGTTCTATTATTGTCACTGTTGCAAGCTCTTAACAGAGTGAATTTGAAACTCAAGCAGAAGGAAAAGGGCAGGAGTAAGGTACGATGAGATAATCACAGCTCCAGGCCGTGATCCACACTGGACTGGCTGCAGAGGCTTTAACAGACTCTTCATAGAATGGAATGGAATGGCTTTCACTGGAGAACTCTTGGACCACTTATATCTACTCAGCTTTTGGTACATTGACATCAATGTACTTGCATCTGCCTTATTCTGCTGCCTTTGGGCTTTCAGATCTTGTGTTTGGCCAAAAAAAGATGATGTCAGATGCTGTTGCAGTGTGGCAGGGTGGTAGAAATGCTGCAACCTTCTTGAGGCATCTCAGAGTCTTTGAAGCTGCTCAGAGAAAGGCCACAAGAACAGCAATTTCAAGTCCATGCACACACACACACACCACAGATAGCTCAGTGGAGCAAAGACAGGAAGGGTCTTTGCGTGGTATATTGCAGTGAGGGTTTACTGCACCCACCCCACCAGAGCGACCAGAGACAAAACACAGACCCCATACGTGAGTGTGGGGTCAGTGACCAGTGACCTGAGGGCACAGGGATGGGCACAGGGCAGCAACCTGTAGGGGGTGAGGGGTGAATAATCAGGGTGGGCAGTGTCAGCTGGGCAATGGGGCCAATCTAAAATAGATTGGCAGTGGTGCTGTAGAGTGTCATGGGTTGAGTCCTCTTTATCAGCTTAGGTAGGAAAAACTATGATGTATTCTTCCAAGGCAAGGCCCTGGGGATTTCCCTGAGGGGGAGGAGTCAGAGGATTCCACAAGGTGCTGTAAATGTGTTTTGTTTTCTTCTGTATAGTAGTAATTTCTGAGAAAAATTAAGAGATGGTATTCTCTACTTGCCAACTAGTAAAATGCTTAAACTAGCAAAAGGTAGGGAAGATTCAGGGATCAGTTTAATGCAGTTTTATTTCCATGCTTTATCTTTAGAATCCTGACAAGTCATACTGTCACCAAAACATGAAGTTTTACAGTATTTTGAATCAAGAGAAATAATTTCTCAGATAATTTCAAAATGTTGGGTAGGGGTTCCTTTGAAGATGATAGTCTTAAAGAAGAATAGTATTTCCAAAGTTGGGTTGATATTTGGTTTTAGACTCTCCACATTTTCTATGGATTTCCATGAATTGTTCATGGACTACGACTCACTCTTGCCATTAGAACTTCAGGTGCAGATGGAGTGGTTTCCATGGACCTGCTATGAGCCGTGTGCCACAGATTGAATCCATAGACTGCAAGCTGGTATTTGGCATTGTACTAAAGCCACCAGTCTGTTCTGAAATGAGGCCAAACTTCATGGAAAATCCTGATTTCTCATTCTTGTGTCTACACATTTGCCATTTTGTTAAAGATATTTTGCTATTTTTTGCTAGAACATAACTTAAAATTTGATACAAAGCATATTTTAAAATTTATAAAATGCTAAACCTACATTGTCAGCACTGCAAGTATTTCAGATATCTGAATTCTCTTATAATTCTTATATATTTTCCATGCTTTCAAAAAACCTTAGTATTGTTTTAACTCCCTTTTCCATTAAAATGACCTTTTAATTGGTTGGAAATATAGCCTAAATTTGATCTGTTCCAAACATTTGTTCAGCAAAACTGACTGATGATTACCCACTTCTGGATCCAAGCTTATTACAAGAAAAACATAAATGAACCCTCTGTGGAATTTTACAAGATTTCTGGAGAGGAAGTGCAATATCCTCTTTGTAGCACAGAACGAACAGATATCCTAGTCTCAAATTTGCTACCAACTTTCCTGTGTTAACTTTGGACAAGTCACTAAATTTCTGCTGGCAATTTTCTTGCTTTGTAAAATAAGCTAATATTAACTTTCCACCAAATAATTTGACAACTCTGAGTGAATGCTTGCAAAATACTCTGAAAAGTCTGATGGAAATGTTATGGAAATCCACGCCTCTGCTAGCCAAGGTGGATATTTACAATAGGTCCATATTTTATGTAGTGAAATAGAAATGTTCAAGTGTAAAACCAGATGACACCAAGACCGATCTAAAATTAAACACAGGAGGTATTTTTTGACCTTTCAACATAAATTATATAAGCACTCTTAGGTTATAAATAGTCCTTTGTTTTCCTTCTCTTTGTCTAACACTCAGAAGAAACACAGGGTCGGTTGTTTGTTGTAAGGAGATAGGGCAATGCTTTGGAGTGGAAACAATTGTGCACTGTTCTTTATTTATACAATTCCTATAAAGTTTATAACTAGTATCTGTTGCATTGCTTAGCACTTTTTTTATCTTCAAACAGCTACAGGAATAAAGTTTCTATTCCTGAAAATGACAACAGCAGAAGAAAACAAAACCAGACACCAGTCCATTTCCAGCATGAAAGTTTCTTTCTTCTTTCCTGTTTTGATATGTTTGAAGAGCAAAAAAGACAGTGTAGACTATTGTCAAACTGACACATAAATACTTGTATATTATTCCCTATTTTTATTACTTATCTTCAGAAACAAGAAATGTGACCATCTTTAAATGAAAGTATTTATATTAGCATTAAGGAACATGATACTGAATTCTTCACAGAATGATGTATGTGCATGTTTACAAATATTCCCTTGAACAACCAATCAGTGCTTAATCAGTAGCAAATTAATTTTGTGTCCAAAAACATTTAATAAACAGAAAGAACGGAAAACTTACCCTGAAGTCAAGTAATTGGCATTTAAGAAAAACAGAAGTATGGAATTACCACTTTTTTCTTTTTTGTTTTCACACTTTCTGTGATTTCTCTGGGGTTTGTGTTATGGAAATAAGGTTATTGACATTACAATATATGTAAGGCAAATGGCTTTATTGGATACTGCATTTTGTGTCATTTAAATTTTTAATCACCTTTCAAACCCATTTGTTTGATCCATAACTTTTCACTGATAGCAATTATGATTCTCCACAGTAAATTGGAATAAGCAGGCTTATTCCGAAGAATACATGATCAGGCTTGTATAATAACAGGCATCAGTTCGAAAACCAGGGATGGTGCAGTACTGTCCAGTCTCTGCAGGCTACTTAGAAATGCACTGAAAACGAATCAGACCTTGATTGCTGCAGTCCTGACTTGTTGGCTTAACTCCCATTTTCCCTGGTTATGTTGAGAAAACCTGTCATATTATGTGTAATCCAGTCCTCTGAGTTTAAGCAAATTAAACACTTGGGATCAAATTCACACATAATGTAAGACCATGAACTTAACAGAATTATACCAAAGATTTTTTTTTTCTCAGTGATGTTATTTGATGACTCTTTTGCATAGTGATTTGTGGATTTATGAAGTAGTTTAGTGGCCCTGAGGACTTCACTCTATTATGTCCAAAAACCTTTCTCCATCCTCTATGTTGAATGTCTGCAATGATTTAATATAACTAATCCAGCTTAAGGAGGAAAGAAAATTCTGTCTCTGTGACAACTCTATTTTGAGTTTCTTTGCTGAAACTGTCAGCAGGATACCAACTAATGCCAATTTTGATACCATTTTTATAAAGTGGGTACTTGCCCACAGTGAGCTGGATTAAGGCCACTTACCTAACAGTATTCTCAGGGCAGGAATTTATCTTTAGATGTTACTGCTGGTGCCAGATTTTTACAAGCAATCATAGATCTTAGTTTGAAATGATAATTAAAAAAAAAAAGATACTGACTTCAGAATGTTTCCTGTAAATAAAGCCTGTGGGTCCAGGCTCTATAGGCTGCAATTATTTTATTCTAGCATCATGAAATGAAAGGCATAGCCAAGCATGAGCATGTCACACTTCAGGTGCTGTTAGGAGCAGAGGTCTCTGTAGAAATGTTAGTAGCTGTCTCTTCATTTGAATGATTTCCTCAGTATAGCAGAGGAACAATAGACAGGCCTTAAGCTCTTGCTGAAAAAAAGAAACATCTGCTATGGAAAGGAGAATTCTAAGATGAAGAATGCCCTAGCTGAACTCTGTGCTTCTCCCAGACTCTTGCTGTGACCTCCAGTTAGCTATTTAACAACCCTGTGCCTATTATCACGTGTGTAAATTTAATATACTTACACTGTTCTGCCTTGGAGAAAGCCTCAACGTGCTTGTGTTTGAAGAGAAACTGAGATTATTACATTAGCCGTGTTGTATAAATGCTACACGTTGTGAATTTGTGAGTGAGCACTTGCACACATGGTGTGGACACAGTCCCAAAACAGCACTTGTGAAGATAAATATTATCTGCATGAATGGCAATGCAACAACTGAGGGCAGTAAATTACATTCCAGCCTACTGTTCTGGATTTTGCAAGTGCCTGGGCTCCAGTGTACCTCCTAATTAGGTGGGGCGAGCATGTCCTGAAGCACAGTGCCGCCGTTCCTGCCACACATCCACGTCCTCCTGGCCGCACTCTGCCTCCCTGTCCTTCACCCCGCTGCCTGCCGGCATGGTTGTGTACGCACCGAGGCCGGGTTTCTCAGCCTCGTGGCCATTCCAGGCCCGCGATTAAAGCCCAGGGCTCCTGGCCGCTCCGGAGGGGCGGCGGGCGCAGCACCCCCCGGTCCCGCAGCGCATTGGCTGCGGCGGCGGCCGCCCCGCCGGGCCCGCGGGGTGCCCCGTGCCGGGCACTGCCTCTGACCTTCCCTTCCCTTCCCTTCCCTTCCCTTCCCTTCCCTTCCCTTCCCCGGCGCTGTCAGAGCGGATCAGCGGGCGCGGCGCTGCGATGGAGCGGCGAGCGGCAACGGCAGCCGCCGGGAGAGGAGGGAGAGGAGGAGGAGGAGGAAGGGAGAGATTAGCGCGGTGCCGGCTGGCGCAGAGGCGCGGCTGAGCGCTCCAGCGGGAGCCCGGGGCCCTGCGGACCGTGCGACAGGCACAGGCGGAAGGAGCGGAGATGCGGCCGCTCTCCCCGCGCTGCTGAAGCTCCCGGTCACTCGCCCGGAGGAGGGAGGCCGGGAAGGTCCGTCCTTCTCGCTGTTCTGCGGGCGCAAAGGGTGCCGGTGCAGTCCCCTCCTCTTGCTTTTATCCCAGCCCCGGAGCAGGAGCCGCCGCCGCCCCCTATCCCTTCCTGCGCTCTTCCCACCATGAGCGGGGCTGTTTTCACCTTATAAAGATGGCGGTGTGGGATCGCTGCAACCTTTAGACTAATGACTGTCAGAAACATCGCCTCCATCTGTAATATGGTGAGTGCTGGCGGGGGGCGGGCGGCGCGGCAGCCCCTGCGGGGGCCGGCTGGGGGCTGCCCCCGGGCTCAGCCCAACCGCGCGACTCTCCCCTTGCCCCAGCGGCGGGGGAGCCGGGCAGGCTGCACCGGGAAGTGCCTGGGATGGAGTTGGCCGACGGAGAGTGACGATGTCCCGAGGAGTTTTCCTGGAGCAGCCCGGGCGTGGGCCGGGGAGGGACTGAGATGCAGAACCGGTGCGAGGCCCCCCGGAGCGGGTCTGACCCCGGCCGAGGCGCGTTGCAGACGGAGCCGTGGCCCGCCCTTCCTCCGCCTGCCCTTCCTCCTGCCCTAATACTGCGAAAGGACCAAACTTGGGTTCTGAATCCACATTAAATCAGTGACCCTGTTTAACCCCCTCAGGCACGCACCCTGTGATCTCCCAGGGCCAGGAGCTCCTCAGATTACACAGAAAAGAAGGATGTTTAGATGCCTAATAACACTCTTTTGGATCCCGACGCTAGGTGCCTGTTCTAGGAAGTCTTGGCTTTAGAGCTAACAGGGTTTAACTTGCATTGCATGCTGCTCGAAGAGAACTGGTGTTTGTAAAGTACTCTTGAATCACTTAGCTTTCTCAAAACCAATTAGGCAATTAGGAAGGAATAAGGAAACGTTTGTGTTTTTATGTTCTCTTTGCTACTTTTCTCCCCATGGAACAGTTGAAACAATGCTTTCTGCATTGTGTTTGGGTTTAATTTTAATTCTAACAAACTTGGAGCATCTAATTTGGTTTAGGTTTTGAAACTTCTTGGCAGGAGGAGGAAAAGCTCAAACTCTGTCAAAGACTTTTTAATACAGTGAGACTGTAGCAAACTTGCCAAATAAATGGTTGCATGCTAAGCATCCCAGTGCAAACATAAGCGAATCCTATTTTTGTTCATTTTGGTTTTTTAGTCTGTATTTTTCACCCTTATTTCCAGGTTCTTCAAGAGCAGCTACACACAGTTGCCAGCTTCCCTCCATGTGGTGCCCCAGCATGCCTTGTGCTGCTGATGCCACACATAACATTCATCTGCCCTGGAGAATGGAGCCTGTCTCTAGGGTAAGGCAGTGGGCACAGCCCCAGAGGCCTGGCTCCTGTGGGGTCTCAGTGAGGGAATGCAGATTGCAAACCTGCTCCCCTTCCATGTGTCGGCACTTCCACTTAAGTGGGATTGCTCTTTTGTTGCAAATGAGATGCCTGTGAAATCCCATGCTTAGGTTTGATTTGAACCTCAGCCCTCCCTTTGAAATGCCTGCTCTGAAATGCAGAGAGGGTGTGTCCATTCTGGGCTTAAAAGAATTAATACAAAATCCAGATTTGATAATAATAACCTGGGTGCTCACCTTTTTTCACCAACAGTAACTAGTTCTCTGAACTTCTTATTGTTCTTAATGATTTCCAGTCCAGTGAGCCACAAATTCTGCAAAGATAGGTTCAGGAAATGGTACAGGACTGAGGAGAAAACCTAGGTGCACTTACCTTCTCTCTGAGTCAGGCTCCAGTTTTTACTGCTGATTAATGGTGGATGTGATGCCTTGCAAACTGTGTAAAAGAGCACTGCATGAAGGGGAGCTGGAGACTCATAGGTGGATGTAAGACCTTGGCATAAACTACTAGGAACTCTGATTTTTTCATGTGCTTCAGACAGATGCACTTGCACGCAGCACGCTTCTCCCAAAGACTGAACAGATTCACAGCAGAACTGATGAGGTTGTTGCAGTGGTGTGCTGCTCAGCTGTCATTGCCAGTGTATCCTGCAAAAGTAGCATCTGAGAGATGGAGAGACCACAGGGAAGAAGGAGAGCCCCAAGCAGAAAAGGCATACAAGGATTCATACTTCAAGGCAATTGTAGCTGATGGTACTGTGGCAGAAGGTGCAGTCACTTTAATGTTACTGATGTTTTCAGGCTACATATTCCTTGAGGTCTTAGCTTTTAGAGATGCCATGTTGTGTTGGTCACATTTAGTTTTTTCTGGATCACCCTCAGGGACTGGAAGTTCTTTTAGGCAAAAACAATGGAGTGTTAGAGAGCTACAGGAATCTGGGGCTGTAAGAGAAATCAAACTCTTGCAAGTGTTGGCAACATTGCATTATGGCTCCTCCAAAAATGTGTCCACTGTGATGAGGTGATGGACTTGAACTGTAGGAGCTATGACAACCTTTCAGAGGGCTAGAGGTATAACAGTTAACCTTTGCCTTTTAAAAACTTAAGTATTTGCAGTGCTAGTTTGATTTAGGACATCTGTAGAAATATATCTAGAAAGATGCTGAGATGCTGATTCCCAGACATTGTTCCTGCACTATAACATAGTGCTTGAAAACTGAGCTACTGACAAGTTGGGGACTAAGAAATAGCTGTGTAGTTCTTAGGCAATATAATATGTTTTTCTATATAATGCTATAAAATAGTAGGTTTCTAATTTTTTTAACGTAGTTAAACTCAGTAATTAAAAAAGGGGGCTTGTGGTCTTTATTTTTTCCCATTCTACTTTAGAGTGTTCAAAGAGGGTTTTTCATTTTTGAAAAAAAAACCCACCAAAATCCAACCAATGATGTCTGGTTGATTTTTAGAGGAGGTGGGGGGAGTAGAGAAAGAGAGACAGAAGCAGCAATTGGTCCTGAAGTACTTGTCCTTCCCTGAATGCCACTTAGATTGTGTTTTCAATGGTAGTCCTTTCTTGACAATATTTTTTTGTGTGTGTTTGTCCAATGTTTGCTCTCATGTCCTGAATGGAAAAATATTACTGAATTTTAACTAAATTAATTGTAAAACCTGGCTAGCCAGCATTTTTGGATGTATGTTTGCTATTAAGTTGACTGCCTGGTATTTGATATCTTGGGTTGTAATTTTGATCTCCTAAAGATGGTTAGAGATTGTTACTCTTTTCAGGAAGGATCAAAGCAAGTGTAGTAAAGCAAGAAAGACAGGGACAGTATTTAACTCACTTGCAAAAGATACTTAGTACTATATATTCACTGGATAAGCTCTCACATGCTGAGACAGACACAGTAGGAGCTAGCCAGTAAGAAACAAATATTTGGCAGGGGAAGTTTCCACTTGGCACATTTACTTGTAGTAAATATTTAAATGCACAACTTTCTAGAATTAAACAAAATTCCTCTATTGTCTTTTAGCAGTTTTGTCCCCTACATTATAATAATAGCAATGGTTCTAGTTATTATTCACTGATTTGCTTAATGAGAATTAAGAGCTAAAACTTGTTCTGAATGGGGGGAGGGGATGAAGGCAAGTGTGCCTGAAGGAATCAGTTGGATTCTTATGTGGCCATGATGGCCATGCTCCCTGAGAAGGGAGGTGTAGTCTGCAGGATGTTCACCTTACCTGCCCCTGTGTCAGCCCCTGTGAAAGCTCAGTCACTCTGCACACCATTTTCACCGCTGAGGGATGTATACAATGTATAGAATGTATACAAGTTCTCATCTTTTATGTAGGACAGGTACAACAGATGTGAAGAAGCATAGGATACATTGAAAAAACTCTATTTGAGGGAATACCTTGTATTCCCTCCTAGCACTGGCGGACTGCAGGCACCAAATAGGGATGTGGCATACATCCCTTTTCGACGCAAACATCCCTTTTCGATGCTGTAATTCTCTTTGCTTGTTATTTCTGTGGAATAACCCAAGGAGTCAAGTACCAAATCCTGGTTCAAAGGTAGACAGGCATGCTGGCATTTCATGCTTACTGAAATCCTCTGCAGTGTGTTTCTCTGTTGATGAGCTTTAGGTAAAGCCTGGAGTTCTGAGTTAAGCTCATGCTGCAGCTGTGTCCTAGGGATATTACTGTTATGTGCAGTGAAGGACATCTAACCATTTCAGAATATATTGACATACATTTATACTGATCTGGCTAACAAGCTCTGTGAATCATATTTCTTTCTTTTACAATTCTGTTGAGAACAAGTATTAATTCCCTCCCTTTCATAATTTTGTAATAGTATTTCAAATATTCCAATTAGAACTTCATAGTGTTCTGACAATTAATGAACAGTATAATCTAAACGCATTCAGATTTCTATGATACAAGGTATTATCTGAGATACCTCATAGTTACTCCCAGTAGTTGTTGTATAGATATCCTTTGGAATAAAGGATATTTTGGAATAGAAGTTGCAGTTCCTTGGATTAATTTTGGAGTTTCATGTTACTTTTTCTTCTCATAGTCTCATAGCTATGAGTTTGAGAAAAATAGCTGGTTTTCTGCATGAAAACATTCACACAATTCATCAGGAGTTATGTGAACACCTGTGAATTGCAGCTTTCATTTTAAAATAAACAAACAAGCAAACAGTTTCTAACAATCCTAGAAACTGGTTGTCGAGAAAAAACAAGCCTAGGAGACTCTACATTCAAGAAACAAATAAGAATAAATGTTGGAATTTTTTTTGTTTATTTGATAGCATGATTTTAGAGACTAATTGCAGCATTTGTTTGAATATAGGGCATTGGCAGAATGAAGACTCAAACTACAAACAGATTTGGAAAAGGCTTTATACAAAAAAAAAACACCCTACAATTTTAATGCTGTGAAAATATTAAAATCCTGTTTCATATAGGAATAATAAGAATATTATTTGGTTACAGAATTGATCACTATGATTTTCAATTGGATTTATTTATTTGGACAACCTGCAGTGTATATTTCTTTATGTCTCATATATCTTCCCATAAATACAGATAAAGGTAAAATAATACATGCCAGACAATAAAAATAGTTATCTGAAGGCATATTTAGATAGATAAAGGAAAATAAATTTTTGTATCTGATAAGATTAGACAGCTCAAGCAATGCAGTTTTAGAAGCATTGTCTCAAGAATGCACAATTTCAATATGACATAGAAAATATAGAAAAAAATATGAAAAGTATGGAGAATATTAAATGTAATCATTGTAATAACTTTCTGAAGTAATGAGAAACTTGAGAGTATGCCTAACAAATGGGTACTGGACTAACAGACAGAAAGTGTGCATTCCATCAAAAGATGAATGGAAGTCCACAAAAGATATTTTTTTATTGGATAGAGGAGTATATGCAAAATGAGAAACATCCTAATATATAATTCCCAAAGTATCACCTCGAGTAATGGTTGTGGCTTGCCTTTCATGAATACCTTTTGATGGCTAAAGTGGTTATTATGTACTTACTAGCTGTTCAGAAAATAAGCACAAAAGGACAATTAATGAACACAACCTGTAGTGTACAGTGTGTTTCTTTTAGATGCACAAAGTCTTTGGCTTCATATTGCTGAGTTAAGAGTAAACCAGTGGTTATGCTAAACAACTCAGTAAAGGAGCCTTATAGTTATAGCTCAGCAAGGCTGAGTGAATCTGAATTGTGGAGGGGATGACATTCAAAGCAGACTGTGGACCCTGATTAACTGTGTGTGGTGGGCAAATGCCACACAGGAAGTGAGGTTCTGGTGGATTTGAAGAGCCACATTTGAAGAGTCTGTGGAGTCTAAGTCCTGGCCAGTCAGAGAAGCAGTCAGCCAGATCCCTTCTGCTGGCCTTCCTTTAGCCTCCTAAACTGTCCTTGGCTGACTGTTTTGTAGGTACACTCACATATATTTATTACATACATTATGTGCTTAACACCCCAGGATATCAGTGCTTCTGGGGAAGAAAATCCCCACTGTCAGGAGTCCACCCTAAGCATGATTTGGGTATGCTCAGCCATTGTGAAAAGGCTGTGGGGTTGAGGGTTTCAAACCAGCCATTACTGGATATTGCATGTTTCAGTTATTTAATTTGATTTTTTTGATTTCACAATTTATAGCCTCGTAACAACTGTATCTAATGCATCCTATGACAAGAAAGTCTCCAACTGTCCACTGAATATGGTAAACCTGTGTTATTTCTGATGTCGGACAGCCAAAGTTACAGACTTCCAATGATAGGAACTACATCACATTTCCTAATGTCTTACTGGAATCTACATTACACTAATTTGAGCTTGGTATTTCTCATCCTGTCCATTGCTGAGGCCAAGAACAGACTAGTTCCTTTCTGTAACAAACCATAGACTTGAAAATATTGTGCCCTTTCCTGCATTATGCAGCCTTTTCTGTCTTATGCAACACAACCCCATCCAACCCTTTTTTATAGGTCACTTTTCTCTAGAGTTGGGGCTTCCATTTTGACTGACTTCTTTTGGATTCTTTCCAGTAACCTTTATCTTCCTTGAAACCAGGCACCCAAACCTGGATGTAAGATGTCTTACTACTGACAAGTTAAATAGGAATGTTAGTTTAAGATCTTAGTAGAATACCACCTGCAAGAATTGATTATGTTGTCAACATTCGTTGTTGTGGTTTTGGGGATTTTTTAAAATAACACTGCATACCTGTGGCTTATTCATCTTATACTACACAGAGACTTCCCCTTTCTTTCTTTCTTTTCTAAAACATTACTACCTTAGTCAGCTGTTTCCCATTTTGTACATGGCGGTTCTTCTCTTCATGTGCAGAATCTTGCACTTGTCTCAGGTCCTTAGGGGATTTCTCTAAAAGAAACATACTGTAAAAAAAGTTTTTAATTCTAAACCTGTCCTGCAACATAGCTGCAGCCCTTATTACTCACCTTGTATGGAGATTTAATGAATGTATTCCTACTTTGTCTCCAGGCTGTCAGAGTATCCCAGCTGGTGCAGATGTGATGAAGTTTAGAAGGTGCCTTGCTTTTAAAATGCTCTGAGGCAGCACATATGCAGTCTAGGTGGTCTAGACAAAAATGTTACTGAAGAAGTTAATAGTTTGTAAGCAAATCTTAGTTTTGTTTTGACTAATGACACCATCTTGAGGCTATGCATTTTGAAGGAGGAAACTGGTCAAAACCAATGGTTTTGCTGCTTCCTCCAGTAAAAGCCTGGGTGCCACTAATCCAAGAACAATTAAGCTGGGGATACAGAAAGACTCACAAGAGAATATTGAGTTGCAGCTCGGTAAATGCTGTCTAATCTTGGAAAGTTTAAAGGTCAATATTTTTTTAAAATTACTTATGGATATAGACACTGGACTTGCAACACTTCAATAGAATCTCACTTGCAGTACTTGGTTGCTTTGTGCTTTGAGAAAACCAAGTTTCTCAGCTATGTAAGACTGAGTACCTTAAAAACTTTGCCCAAGGTTTTAAGTGGTTCAGGATTTCAGGTCTTGCAATTTTTATCCATTTCCTGGAAACTGCACAGTATAGGGCTGAAGTTATTTGTGGTATATGTGATACTTAGATCTGTAAATAGAGACAACTTAGTGTACCCAGCAAGAAAAAAGGTTAGGCCTCTCCTTTCAAGCTCTTATAATTTGCTTTGATGATCAGGAGACTCTTTGGGAAAAACACACAAAAATAATTTATTTAGATATATTTTGATAAATCATCTTTCCTAAAACAATTTGAATACACAGTGTTTTTTCAGTCAGGCAAGGTTCTTTTGCTGTTTACTATGATCCCCTCTGTGTTTTCATAGAATCATCTCTTTCCTCTTTCTTCTTGTGGCAAAAAAGACCCAAAATAGCTTTGCTGGAGGAACAAAAAGCATTTCCTCACAGAATGAAGAGAGAACTAATTTGGTTAAACTCAACCATCTTGTAGGATTTACACTTTAAAAAATTACAGAAAGGCTCCACATTTGGCATTTAATATCAATGAGTTTTTAAGAAGGCTGCTTCAGCTATTTCAGTTACTCACCATATCTCTCTGAAAGCTGACATTGTTCCTGAGGATAGCCAAAGTCCAGCACTGGGGACAGGTGATGTGTCTTTGAAAACAGCTGCATCTATGCTGCATGCTGTGCTATTGCTAGTTCTCCTTTCACTCTTGATTCTTTGTCTTGCTTCTGGGAGCTAATTTCAGGATTTTACAGTTGCCTCCTCTCTTTTGAGTTATCCATCACTGCCATTTGTTGGCCAGGAGGCCTTCCCCATCTTTCTTTATTTTCCTTTTTCCTTCCCTTCCATGTGCTGTGCCTTCCAAAATCCTTAAACTCAGGCTGCCTAGCCCTGAAGCCATTTCTATTTTTACTCTAATTTTTCTTCTACCAGCCCAAACATCACCGTTAGTTTGTCTTAAGTCTTCAGTTTCCTCCTTCAGGAAATTATCATGTTGCTCTCACTTTCCCTGAATACTAAGAAAAAGAAATCTATTCTATAAATGTATATGATCTGAAACCCTTTATCATGGACCAGCCATCTTCCTTCATTATCTCTTGCTCTTTGTGTATTTAAGTTTCTGTTTTAATTATACAATTTTAATGTGTTTTTCTGTTAGATTTTTTAGATTTTCTTGTGAACAAGACATTTCTTCTTATTTATTTTTTTTGGTCTTTGTACAGACATATTTTTCAGTACCAAGAAAAAATTTAATTATTTTTTTATTTTTCATACAGTGTTTCTGTTCATTTAGTGATACCAACTGAATAGGTGGCTTATGAAGAGTCCCAATTTCTTTACTGCATTCTTTTACTTTAAATTAAACACATGTATATTTCTAGAAAGTTAGTGCCATTTTTATATCTGTCACAGCACAAAGTTTATTCTGCTTTGCTGTCTTCTGTTGACACTCTTTCATATTAGCTCCTATCCATTCCTCATCCTCCATAGAATAATTGTATTTAGATTATTTTTCTACATGTGATTTAATGAACTAATCTGATGACTTCTTTTTTATCCTGAAGGTTTTTTTTAATATATGCTAAAGTGTAAAGGAACAGCAGGGGTTTTTTTACCTAATCTGTTTCATGTGATCCAAAGCACAAATGAAACTCTTAGCAACATTTTCAGAAATTTCAATGGAAAAGAAAATCAGCAGTCTTGTTCTTTGGACGGTTCAGGACAAAATAACAAGAGGAAAAAATATAGGTCATATGGGCTGAATGTTTTTGGAGCCATGCTGTGGCAAAAATCTTGGCCTGAGTTGACCTGTGCTTGGCTATGTCTCCAGCTGTATGTCTTTTTACGAGGGCTGAATGCTAATTGTTGAATTAAGTGGTAAAACTGAGAAATCAAGGTTCCAACACCACAGAATGCGAAGTAGGAGTTTCCACATTGACCTGGTTCTCACTCTCATAAGGTCTGCATACCACAGTCAGTCCACTGCATTTCCTTCACTAGTGTATTCTTTTAAGAAGGAGCCAGCTTCCTTTACTGTCTCTGTACTCTGATATGACTTTATTTAATACTCCCAAATCCCACTTCATTGCCTTATGCAGCCTCTCCTCATTTCAGGCTCATTTCTAGCTACACTGCTGTTCCTTCTTATTTTGATGGAACTACAGTAGATTCAGCTGTGGAAGGATATTTCTCCTAGCTGAAGCTTTTATAAAACAATAGAGAGTGGTTGCGTTAAAATGTCTGAGCAGGTTTTCACTGTAGAAGTAATCAAAATTACTTGCTGGGAGTGAGAACAAACACAAACATGCTGGGAAAATAGTCATGGCTGATGTTTGCTATAGATTAACATCAGTAGACTAACTATGTTTTCCATTTTATATGGTTGATTTAAACTGAATTCTGAACCACCTTTAACACATCTCTAATAATATATTTTTTTCCAGTTTAAACCTGGGTTGGGTGTACAATTTCTGGTATAATTTCTTGGAAAAATTTCCTTCTTCTGTCCTCATGTCAACTGTTTATTGAGGAGACTTCATATGCAAAACAAGTAATTTATAATGCAATGTGTCGTGGTTTGAGTTTTACTAAGTGGCCTGTCTAGGTTCTTTCTCCATATGAGGAATATATCCTTCTTTGAAGCATCAGGTCTCTGTGCCTCTTTTCCTAGACTTCTTTTTCCATGGATTTAAGAGTATCTTTTTGGAGACCTCAGAATAAATAAAAATCAGACTGAAATTCCCTTTGATACAAGAGGGCTCTACTCCTAATGAAGTCTGAGAATTTACTCAAAGATTGAATTTAGCCTCACTGTTTTGTTGTCACTGTCACACTGTACTTTATTTTATATTTACAACAGCCAAGGCCTGGATTTACCTGGAGAGGTAAAAAAGCTCCATGATGAGATGTTACTAAGCATGTGGTTTTTTTCAACAGCAGGTACTTTGGAAATTTCCATGCAATGGAGAGTTTTTATATGAAGATAGGTTAGCATATATCATGAATTTGTTTGGTTTTCAGTGATAATTTTGTTTGGTAAATCGTGATTCTTGCTCTTTCTCACAATATTTATAAGAAAGGGTTTGTCCAACCATCTGGCATCCTCTGAAGTAAGAAATCCTGGCCCTGGAGGAAAGGCAAATGAGTAATGTAGGAGCAACTAGTTAGCAGAGCACTTGCATCATATACACTAACCTGTAGTTTTATGAAAGTGTAGGAGGTTACTTTTTAGAGATAATATTTTCCATGAACTGTAGAGGGAGAATTTATTTCAGTGTGGAGAATACTTCCTACAAAACTGGAAAAACACCCATTTAATTTTTCTTTCAGGGAACTCAATTGTAGTGTTCAAAGCGAATTCAAAGAAAACCTTTGCTTTGATCTGAACATTGTACAATGAGTATTAATATGAAGATGTTTTTCCTCAGAAGCTGTATTAATCTTCTGTAGTCATGTTTCTCTTGTATCAGACAAGGTTTTGAGGGTAACAGTGGCTGTTTGCTTCACTGCTAATATCAGATAGGCAAATATTTATCAGTTTTTTCCGTCTTGGAATGCTTTGCTGAATATGTGCATCTTTGGCAAGGCTGACTTTCCAAGCAATAAAACTAATCTTCGTATGAGACTTACATAATTATCACACTGTCATCTCTGTTGAATGGTAGCCAATAATTGCTTTGTATTAATCAATCTTTCTTTCCAAGTTTCTCATCAAGGCTTAGCAGAGTCTGGTGAGAACATATATCCCTTATGAAGTTTCTCATGAAGGCTTGTGCTTGTAAGGTACTTCAGTCTCAAAGGTTTCCTGGGAAGTAACATGGTCTGAGCAATGAACTCTGTGTATATGAGAGAAAGAGAGAGAATGGAAAAAGATCTGAGAAGGGGATGTGAAATATGAAATCTTTGGAGCTTTTCTGGAACCTGCCAGCTTAAAGGAGATGTTTTGCTTTCAAGGCTGGCAAGTTCTCAAGAGCACCTATGCTGAGTTTCACACTGCTAATTCTTTTGACTAAATCTTCTTTTAATGAATTGGGATGAAATAATAATCTAATTTGGCAAGCAGTGGTGATGGTAGGGGCAGTGAGGAAACAGAAACCAGGCCCTGGGGAGAAGATGGGGAAGGGACATGAGAATTCTAAATCTGATTACCAGTTACTTTGAAAATTTTAGCTGAAGAAGTCTAAGCAAATGTCTACCTTGACTTCACCAAGGCTTTCGACACTGCCTCTCACAATGTCCTCATAGGCAAATTCAAGAAGTGTGGAGTGGATGAGTGGACAGTGAGGTGGGTTGAGAACTGGCTGATCCCAGAGTCACTATTAGTGACACAGGTTCTGGTTGAAGGCCTGACACTAGCAGTGTCCCCCACGATTCAATATTGGGAATTATGAAAGGCTGAGGGAGCTGGGCCTGTTCAGCATTGAGAAGAGACAGCTGAGAGAGGAACTCATCAACTTCTATAAGTATCTGAAGTGAGCATGTCAGAGGATGGAGCCAAGCTTATAATGTGTATAGGAGTGATGACATTTGCTTTGGCAGCAACCTACCTTACTTGCTTAATAATTTAATCTTGTTCAAAAATGGGCATTTTCATATAGCAAAATGACAGGTAACATACCAAATTAGTGGTTGTACTTACAGACCAGCAGTTACATAAACAACTTTGGTGCTGAAGATACAGCTGAACATAACTTACCACACTAGGGCACTGACTAAGAGATCTAACAGTGCTTGGATTTATGTGCTCTTTAATGTTAGATAGGACAAAATGGCAGGTATATTACACTTGCTTTTAGCATCTGTGATGTTACTAGAACTGGGTGCCAGTCTGAAGCCCAAGTATTGTTACAGGCTGATGTTTCATTCAGAGGGATTCATAGGAGTTTCAGTAATGCTTAGAAAACCTGCCTTCCATCTAGGAACTGATTTTTAGGGTTGTACTGAAGATCAGCCACTGTCTTTATGAGACAAGAGAGTAATGGGATCCAGATGACCATGTACACAGTAAAAATAAAGGGGAGGTGGGTGTGGGAAGAACCACTGTTGTGACCTGTTCACTTCTAGTCATCTATTACCAGAGGATCCATGGCAGGCCGGTTCAGCTATCCAGATTTGCAAATATTTTTAGTGGCTTATGACACTGTTGTGCCTGCCTATCAGTAAGACAGAGTTAGCTTGGCTAATCGGAGCTAAAAGGAATTAATTATTTTCTGTCTTGATACTGTCCATAATTTTACTTTAGAATCTTAATATTCCATATGATTTCTTCCTTTTTAATGTTTTGTTGTTGTTGTTTGGTTTGGGTTCTGACATTTTTTCCTTTTTTTTTCCTTTTTTTTTTTTTTCCTGTGTATAGGGCACCAATGCCTCTGCTCTGGAAAAAGACATTGGCCCAGAGCAGTTTCCAATCAATGAGCACTACTTTGGATTGGTCAATGTAAGTGGTCAATTTTGATGTTACTTGAAATTTGCTCAGTTCCTTGGTTTTGTTTTGTTTTGTTTTTCTCTCTTCCCTGCTCTTATCAATCTTATTCTAATGCAAGATTGTCTTTTTTTTAAGTGCTGCTCATGTTGCAATTTTAGGCAAAGTGGGTTGCAAAACTATCAGATGTTTGAAGATGGCTTCATACACCCCCAGAGAGAACAGTTCTATGAATATTTCCAGGGATTAGAACATACACTTAAATAAAATTAAAAGACTATTTTGGGTGTGAAATGGGATGGAGGAAGTGATGAAAGTATGCACAAGTTTAGGTACAGCATTCTGCATTGGAGACTCTTAGGAGGAGCTTTTTTATTTGACCAAGGAGAAATGAGTGAGGAGAGTGTTTAATCACTTGTTTGTTCCCACAGAAATGATATAATAATTTTTCCATTGAAAACATTAGTCATTCTGCTACTGAGCAGTAAGATAGAGCCCAGATATGGAAATAAATTTAATGAAATCCACTACAAAAAATATTTTTCTTACAAGTGGAAACCTTTACTTTATATCCTAGTTAATTTAGAACACCATAGTCTTTTCCATGAAGTGTCATGGTGGGTGTGGAAATATATTTCTACTGCAACTACATGGCAAAATGGCTGGTTTGTGACAGTGACAGGAGTCAGAATTTGAATGAACAGCTAGTTCTGTTGTGATGCACAGGGATTAAGCTTGTTTTTAATTCTGCATGGCAGTTTGGGAACACCTGCTACTGTAACTCCGTGCTGCAGGCATTGTATTTTTGCCGGCCATTTCGGGAAAATGTATTATCATACAAGGCCCAACAGAAAAAGAAGGAAAACCTCTTGACTTGCCTGGCAGATCTTTTCCACAGTATTGCTACTCAGAAGAAAAAAGTTGGAGTTATTCCACCAAAGAAGTTCATATCAAGGTTACGGAAAGAGAATGGTAAGTGTAAATCTGAAGTTCTCTAAGGTATTCATGCATTGATCAAAGTACAAATATGTATTGAGCAATGTGATCATATTAATCACATTGATTCATTAATCAGAAACACAGGTTAAATTTGTAAATTGTTTTCAGTACTTTGTGGGGTGAATTATTATTTTAGTATCTGTGTATATGATATTATGCTTGAAATAACCTTACCATATTTCATAGACTCCCAGAGGTGTGTGAGAATTAGTGATGCTTTCACAGCATGGTGGGGCAGACCTTCCTGTAGGGTGAGCTAGGGCTGGGAATAGAGTGACACTGCTGTAATCTTTAAATTGTTTTTTTTTTGCAGTATAGCAGAGAGAAACATGGGGGGCAGCTGGCAGTATGGGAACTATGTGACCTAGGAAGGCTGCAGGCAGCACCAGTTCCAGAACACCCTGGGGGATCAGGAGCTGGGTGCGCGTGGGGCGGTCGATCCACTACACATCAGCTGTTGCTCTGGCTCTTGGATGTGGTGGACACAGCCTTACTTGGTGGAGCATCAAACCCCTTTGGACCATTAAGTTGGCAATAGCATATGCCTAATCTTGTAGTAGTTCTGTCTAAGGGATATGAGGAACATCTTGAGATAGGGAAGCCTGTCACAGCTCCGTTTTGCCTGATTCATATCCTTGTGGATGGTATGCTGAGAAACAGAGGGGCTTTGAATGAAGAGACAAAGTATGAGTCAAACACCTGGAAGAAATTGCTTCCTGGTGACAGCATATAAATGGGCAGACTGTTCATTTCAGAGCAGACATTTGAAATCATGAAAAAGTTACTCTGAGTCATCTAGTGATAAATGCCCCCACACTGTTGGGGATCACTTGTAAATACTGGATCTTATGTTTTCAGCTTTTTTAAATTAGTGCCAGAGTCAGTGTGTATTACCCTGCTTATATGTCCAGGCTAGACACTACAAAGCCAACTGTTCTGTACAATATTTTCTGAAGAAATCCATGTGAACTTTCTCAGGAGCAGGGGGATAAAAATACACATTTCTGGGAACACACATTCTTTTTTCTTTGACATGGTGGGCGAGTTAAGCCTTTACTGGAGAAGTCTGTACTAAATCACCACTGGGATATTTTCCCCTCTTACTGCAACCAATTCGTATTGAACAGGACAAGTCCTTTCCCATCAGACTTGCTTGTGAAAAATTATCTTTGTTAGGTGGTGTTATTATTACTACTTGAAGTGAGTTAACCTTGACTGGCTGCCAGGTGCCCACCAAGCCTGTCTCTCACTCCTCATCCCAGCAGGGCAGGGGGAGAAGTTTGTTTGCAAGAGATATTTATTAATAATGAAAACCCACCCATCTTTCGCTTAGATTTTAGTGACAAACATGACTTCACATGGCATAAAATATGACTTTGGCCAGTTTGGGTCAGCTGCCTCACCTGTGTTCCCTTCCCAGCCTCTTTCACACCCAGTCTATCAGCCTTTAGGCAGGATGAGGGACAGCCTTAATGCTGGGTAAGTGCTGCTCAGCATCAGCTGAAACACTGGTACATCATCACCACCATTTTAGGCACACCTACAAAGCACAGCACCCTGTGGGCTACTGTGAGGAAAGGTAACTCCATCCCAGACGCAGAGCACAAGTGTGTGTCAGCATGCAGTGGCCTCAATTTTCCCAGCCATGTGGCTTACTGTCAAAACTCTGTGGTGTTCCTAAGTGTCTGAGGGACTTGGAATATGGGGATGGAAATCAGTGCTGACTGAAGTTAGGCAGTAAGTGTCTAGTGTAAGGAAATAATTTGGATGAGTCACTCTCTTGCTTACTTCATTGACTGTAATGGGAGTTTCTAGACAGCTAAAGTTAGGTGAGATGAAGCTTTCCCCCAAAGTAACTTCACTGAAGCCAGGGTGACTGGCTGCAAACCTGTTATTTGGAATGATTCCAAATACTTTGCTGAGCAAGGGCCAGTACAAGTACTTCGGGAAAAAAAATAATTTTCTTTCTTTGAGGAAAGGATATTCAGCTGTACAAATCTTGACTCTCTTCTTCACAGATCTCTTTGACAACTACATGCAGCAGGATGCACATGAGTTTTTAAATTACCTGCTCAACACCATTGCAGACATTTTGCAGGAGGAGAAGAAACAGGAAAAGCAAAATGGGAAACTGAAAAATGGCAACATGAATGAAGCTGAAGAGAACAATAAACAGGAACTGACCTGGGTGCATGAGATTTTTCAGGGAACACTGACTAACGAAACTAGATGTTTGAACTGTGAAACCGTAAGCATTGGGATAGATTTTTTTGTTGTTTTTGCCCATTTATAGATAGATACATTTTGTATATATAAATATATGAATCTTTTCAGACATCTGAGAATTGTGGATATTCCTGTAGAATTTACTTCTTGAAGTGAGTATATTCTTTTCTAAAAATTTATTTTTCTAAGCATTACTTGGCAAATCCCTGCCAAGTTCTGCTGTCCTAATACATATGTCTACAGTTAAAATCCTTGCTAGTGAATCAGTACCTTTCCTTATCACTGTAATTTTGAGAGAAGTTATTCACATCGTATTCATAAAATAAGTGAAACGTTAAGATGATTTATGTTAATTCCATTTTAAGAGTCTGACAGTTATACAGAGGGTTCATTTTTAACAAACTGTTTTCTTTTTTCTCCCTAATATTTTCTAGAGGATGGTGTCAGTTTGAAATCTCTTATGTCTGTTCTATAAGTAAAAATTATTTTTTGTCGGGAAACCTGATTGCAAGTCTCCTATTGATTACTGTATTTTTCAAACACATGCTCCTATTGAAAGAGAAAAGAAATAATTTTTTTAAATTGTTCCTGTGAGGTTGCATGAAAGAGTAACACAGACAGGGAAAAAAAATATTTGGGGAGAGCACAGACACTGACCTTCCACAAAGGTTGGAATTAACATCACCTAACCTTTACTTGGTAAAGCAAAGCTGATAGGCATCAAGGAGGAGCCAGTTGTCTCAACTCCTGCAGATGATGGAGATTGTGAAAGAGCTTTTACAGAAAACTCCATCTGTCTCTAGGCTGTTTCATGAAACAAAGTTTTTAGCAGTATCCGGTGTTTTGTTCCCTACAGCTTGTCCTGCCTCCATGGTGTTACTAAGCTGCTGCAGTTGATGGTGCAGCAATGCTGAGAACTGGGCCAACAAACTGCTCTGGCCTGAGAACGATGTACTTTTACTAAGATCAGTGCTGCTACTATGGGCTTCCTCAAAGAAAACACAACTTTAGATTAGCTGCATTAAGATGGGAGAAGGTACCCAGAGAAGGTGTCTTCAGACAGCAAGCTGAGGTTTAGACAACTGAAGTTTGGTGGGATGAACTCTACCCATATCCTACCAGATGAGTGAAAGAACATGGTCTGATATTTCTAATCATAAAGAATAGCTCTGTATTCCAAGAAAATGTGTATGGCTTTTCCAGGAACATGGTCAGAGGAAGATGGTGAGAAGAGATATAATGATAGTCAACTGAAGATGTTGGAGCAAGTTTGGAACAAGCTTGTATAAGTGAACACATGAGAGAGATACTGAAAATTAATTATTTAACCTATTTCAGTTATAAAACCTTGGATAATAGCAAGTTAAAATAAGTGAAAGATTAGAATTTTTTAACTGACAAGCTTCTCTAAATAGTTGTGGCCTAATTCTAAATCAATATCTAATGTTCACTTGGAGAAACTGGTGAAACGACAATGTGTACTTGGGTAACAACATAACTGCACAATTCCATACTTGTAATTCAAAGTGATGAAGCTTTATGGAAAATGTAGCTTGTCTGTAGCTTCCTCTGAGTACAGAAATACTGTATACTACTCAGGATATTTTTCCAGTGTGTTTTCCTTGGATTAGTGTAACTTGAAATCTTAGGAAAATAGTAAAACAGATTAAAAGTTTTCCTTTGCTAAAATATTCATAAGTAGTACCTGAAGAATCATTCAGATTTCAGCAATTCTTATTCTCATTTATAAAGAGTGCAGTTTGAATGGTTTTCCAGCTACCTTTAGTTTTAATCTGTATTATTTTAGCTCTAAGTAACTCATCTTCCCTCCCAGGAAATATTTGATGTGCAGAAATCAATAACAGAATTCCTGGCTTCTTTGAGGCATTCAGATGAAGCACAATGCCCGCCAAGGACTTTTTCAAGTGTTTAAGTTCTCATGATACTCAGTGTGTCTGACAGAACTCTAGTTCCAGCTGTAGAGACACAATGTTCTCTGAAGCTTTGTTGCTTTATCTTTCAAATTTTAGATGTATATTTATACTGCAGTCAATTGCTGCTGGTTTTGTGGTTTCCTGTCCTCTGTGGGTCAAGTCATGTCTCAGGGAGGATTTTTGTTTGAAGAACTGCTGTTCATTTCAGTTGGGTGTGCATTATTCCTCTGTACAGCTTTGATGATATCAAAATCAATCCACCCAAAGGTGTTTCCCTGCATTCAGGTCTGATATGGGCTGCATTCACCAAGCTTATAGTATCCCTGACATAGCACAAATATGAGCTCAAGGTGATACATAACTATCACATCCACAGCACTGCAAAAATCTGAGCATGAGGGACTTCTGCCAGAACAGTGGATTCATTTCCTCACAGAAGTTCTTGATTTGGACTTTGCTATTCTCCCATCTGATTTAGTTATTCTAAGGAAATGCAATAGGATGCAAAAACATGGGGTGTTCATGCAGCATTTTATAAAAATATTGTTCTGAATATGACTGAATTCATGTGCAGTAAGTAATTCTGCAGTCTTTTGACTCAGTTGGAGTATTACAAGAATTACATTTGGATTTTTTTTTTTGTTGATATTACTTCACCTTTGAGATTAAACACTCTTAGTGGAAAATAATTTTCAATGCAAAAATAAGGATCTGTCATTCTGAAAATATTTGGACTTAAATTTTTTAGATAAAAACTCTTCATTATAAATTTTCTTTTCTTTTCTTGTTCTGTCTAAAAAAAGATTGGCAACACCAAAATGATTTTGCAAAATATTATCACTGAGCCATTTTTACCTTTAATATTTTAAATATTTTGATCAAAATATTGATCAAGAACAATATCCAATGGGGAAATGTACCTGTGTCAACCAGAAGTATAAACCGACACTTTTCAATACTCACTAGAAAGAAAGGATAAAATGGTAAAGTATGACTTTTGTGACAGAAACATATTTGGAAATTATTTTCATTGCATCCTTAATAGTGGAAATAATTATGTAAGAATAAATTGTGAATTTATATTGCAATATGTTATACAAAGGGTAAACAAATGTCTGACAATAAAAGAAAGTAGACTGTGTTACATAGCAAGGAAACATGAATAATGCACCAATCCCAGATAATATAGGGGAGGATGGTTCACCTTTACTGAACAGGCTGTCATTGATGGCCCATGGTTGGTGGGATTGGATAAGTGGAGTAGACAGAAGTTAAATTATATGAAAGCTGGATTGGTAGAATTACTAATAAATATCACACTGAACTAAAAAAATAAAGCATTGAAATTAATTATTTTTATGTAAGAGCAATTTTTACAGAAATAAACATCTTTAGCATTTGCTAAAGATATAAACAGCATTTAAAGGTATGGCATCTCTGTTTTACATGTATGTGTTTTGCAACAGGTTAGTAGCAAAGATGAAGATTTTCTTGACCTTTCTGTTGATGTGGAGCAGAACACATCGATTACACACTGTCTAAGGTAAATGAATGCATCTTTTCAGCAGATAGCTCTAACTGGTAGATTTTTCAGGTCTAGTAGGTATAGAAAAGAACAATAACATTTAGATTTGAACTTAGCCTAAGCAGAAGAAAAAGACTTTAAACTGGATATTTCCTCTAATGATAAAATATAAATTAATGTACTTTGCTTTATTCACTTTCTCTTTCAATGTGTGTATTTGAAAGAGGAAAATAAATCAACTTTCAGGGAAAAGAATAGATTGCTTTGTTGTCTGGAAGAATTGCTGCAGAATTATAATTGGCTTCAAAGAGATTTAAATGTGCTTGCCTTTAAGCTTCTACACAAGTGCTTTGTTGATTAGGATTTATACGCATATTAAAAGTTAAGTGTGTGTTTTGCAGAATGAGTGCTAGAGTCCATAGAGGGCAAAATATTGCAAAAGTCTTATTTTATTATCAGAAATAGCTTATTCTGTGCCTCACCCTAAAATTATGTGAAGCCTTTTGCTCTAAATTTCTATTCTGCTCCTAGTATATTCCTAACTTAAAATATCTAGACATCAAAAAAAAAAAATTTCAGTCTTACATGAGTGATTATTCTGAGAGATTTAAAATGTTTTGACATTGATACAATAAACCACTGCCTATATTTAAGACAATGTATTGCTTTTCTAAGGTAGTGATTATCAGTTGGTCAAACTCCTTCAAAATTGCTATCAAGGTTGAAATTGCATTATTCAGTTATTCTGGAACGCCTAGAAGGGGTTTCCTGGTGTGTGATCCCAAGGTGAGAGTTACAGAAACAGAAAGAAAGTGCGGTACTATTTCCTGAATCAGCAAGCAGTGACTTCTCTGTGAATACAACAACTGTACTAAGTAGCTTCTGTTGTAATTTAAAGTTCTTTCCTACTTAGTTTCTGTTCAGTCTCCCTTAGGATACTGTAGCCGTCCTCAAGTAGTCCGCAGTGCATTAATTAGCCTCCCTGGAATAGGTGAGCAAACCGAAGAGGGGCTTTGGAGGGCAGTGTGTTCTTTTTTTCTCCTGTAGTCTCTTTGCCTCTTCATAGTGACCAGCAGTTGAGTCATTATTGGTATTACAGGCTTTTGTTTGCACACTTTTGAGTTCTTCACTGTAGCCACCACCCTGACCTTGCCTGTATTACTTACCTTTCCCTATGTTGTTCAAAGGCAGTTTGAAATCCCACCACGCTGCAAGGGTGCTGCAGTGCCTTTGGAGGCCCTTTCTAATCTGAGTTATTTGGTTCTGCGGTACTGGAGACTGAGCTCTGACATTTTCTTACAGCTGAGACTGGTGAACATGTTAAAAACTGCTGTGTATAGATGTTACCATCTGTCCTTCAGCTTGCTCCAGTTTTTATTTACATTCTTGATCTTCTTGGAAATGTTTTGTTGGGAATGGCCATGTTATGTAAAGGCAGAGTAAGTACTTCAGTAAAAATACCAATAGCATTTCTTCTACTCAACAGGCAGTGGCTGTAGCTTAAGATATGCAAGAACTGCATCTGCACAACTGCAACCAACAAGTGAATGGTGGAGTTGAAAGTGACTCCAAAGAGGTTATCCCCTACCTTCATGTCAGAGAGGATGCTTATCCAACCTGTTCCAGAAGATCTTTTTAGCAGTATTGTCTTGATTGTCTTATCTCCCAGTCCTTCCTGTTCTTTAGTACTAATAAGTTTTTCCTGCTGTGTAATATAAATCTTTGGTGTTTCAGTTCAAGCCTATTTCTACTTGCCCTGTGAACTCTACTCATAAGCCAGGGGTTGCCCCCATTCCCCTTCACAGTAGCCTTTTACATACAAGAAGAATGTAATCACTTTTTAAAAAATTTAAACAGCCTAAGGTCATTCAACGTCTCCTTCTTAGGCTATCTTCTCTGAATCTCTACACACGTTCATTACTCTTCAGCCTTCTCTCCTATTGGACCTCTCTCTTGAACTCTGTCTTTCTTGACGTGCCTCTGTCTAGAACAGGACATCATATTCCAAGAGAGATCAATACAATCCTGAGAAGAATGAATGCCCTGAGTCTTTTTGCATTCCAGTTTAGTGCCTTTACTCCAACAGCATGACATGCATTTTGAAGTTTACCTATTGCTCCTTTTGGAAATAAAGGAAAGCAAAATCCTGATTTTTCTTTTCTTGGGGTGGTACAGATTGAACAGGAGGAGAGTTATCACCTCTCTTCTATTATATTGTGTTTTATGTTAGCAACATTTCTACCTCTGTTTAGAAAACATATATTCTGTTAGATTGTGGATTCCCTCTCATTGCTGCTGTTATTATGCATTTTTACACAAAATGTAAGTGCTTTTGTGGTTTCTTTAAATAGGAACATCCAAGTTATTACTCTTTTTGGAATCTTTGCTGTTTCCTTTTTTTTAAACAAATGCTTTGCTGTGTCCTAATGGCTTTAATGTCTGCTGCATTTAAAAGGTAAAATACAGAAGAGCTGTGCAAGATAACATTTAAGTATAATGAATCTCTTTACCACTACAGATGACTGTTCTTTTATTTCTGTAGTTTTTAAAAATGTAAAAAGTACTTGTGTGCTCAAAATGTCCTAAAAGCAGAAAGAATACAAGCCTCTGGCATAGTCTAAACCCCCAGGATAGACAGCCGGGCCTGAAGCAATGAAAGTCTTATAACAAATATAGTATATATCCATTGTTTTTATTTCCACTTGGAGTTACAATGTTTATCAGTCAGTTTGATCCTGACTTGTGTAATAATTTCTATTACACTAATAATTCTCTCATCTCTTAAAATCAATTACAAAATTAATACTATTTATGCATATAAACAATAGAAAGCATCTTTCACACTGTAGCAGAGAGGCTGTAGAAGCACAATGTCAATGATAAGTTAGCATATCTTGGGCAGGTATATTTAAAAATTTTTTTATTGCTAAAATCACATATAAGCAGAATGTAGATTGGGCTACTAAAGGAGAGAGTTAGACATATCTTGAAACTAGCTTTGCAGGTCTACAGAAGAGTTCTGCAAGGCTGTGGCACTTGCACATACAGACTTTGGGAACTCCAGTCAGTGATCTGTTGTTTTTAACTGTTCAACATCTACTAGAAGTGCCATGCTGAAAATGCTCAATTGCTGAAAGAGTTACTGAAGTTGAAATTATTTCAATCCTAACCATTTTTTCAGTGAGACATTTTTTCTAATACTACCAAGAATAGATACCACAATGTTACTAATAAATAAATAAATACTACTACTACTAATAAATAATACTAATAATAGATATTAATAACATCAGAATAACTAGTATATTTTAAAAGGAATTCAGAAACTCTTTGAGTTTAATTAACTTTTATGGGAGACTTGGAATATAACAAACCAATATCTATCAAATTTCTACCATCTGCACATGTTTCTTTGTGTTAGAAAAACATTTTTCCTTGCTTCACTTTGAGATGAGAAGAAAACTAATAAATTCCCCAAATTTGTTTGCTTTTTTTAAAATTGAGACTGCAGGTTTGAAAATAAATATCAGACTCTTTCTCTAACAGCCAACCTAAAACTTTCACAGGCACATTCTGCTGAGTCTTACATTCTCTGCACATATAACTAATCTTTAATATTTTCTAAAGTTTCAGCTCTTCACTTATGATTCCCTGAAAGGCTACCATGCTTTTCAGAGGAATTGGCTGAATTAAATTAATGTTTAAATTCAAATGTGAAATCACATGTTGAGATCAGTGTTTACCACTGCAGCAAATCCTTCCTAGTTACAATGTTTTATTTTCTTTTAGATAAAAATTAATACTTATGATCAAAGTTTAGCTATAACTTATCTTTCAAAATATGTACTTTTTCCTAAATTCCAGCACTTTCTCCTCAGTGTTAAGACCTTATAAAGAAAATAATTCAGTAAGAGTATTCACAGTCATTAAAAATATTATACAGTCATATGAAGTGCTTCTTCGTCATGCTCCATCAGCCTTAAACTTCCATGAAGTTATGTAATTAACTTCTAATATCTATGCCCTATCAAACTATGTAGTCTTTATCTCTCCCACCTACCCCTCTAGTGATGATGTCAGAATCGTCCCTTTGCCTTGTAAGACTATTCTGGTGCTGCCTACTGTGGGAGCAGACTGAAGTTGCAGACACTGTGGATTCAGCCTCCATGAGTGTGAATTGCAGTGGTAGAAGTGAATTTATTTGGGTCTGAATGGGTCTGAGCTTGCCTGGAGTTCAGAAGCCTGTCAGGTACAAGGTAGGGGCACTCAATAATTCTGATATAGCTATTTAAGGCCCAAAGTCACAGGAAAACTCATGTGTTTGAAATGGAAGATAGGTGCTTATATCTCATTCACAGTTCTCAAAACACCTGCTCAGCTGCAATGTAACACAAAAGATGACAAAAATAATTACTGGTTTTTGGGTTTTTTTTACAGTTGTGTTAGGTATCTAAAATTTTGCTCCAAAGCATATCAGCACTGTGACTTCCAGCAAATCTTTTCTGTGAACTGAGAGATGCTATCAAACCAACCTTCCACTGTCTTTGTCACTTTAAAAGCTCAATCCAGAAATGTCTCCAAGTGTATTTACTGGATCGGGATTTACAAAATTTTCTATACCAGCTGCTTCTTTCCTTTTTTAGAAAATGGAAAAGTATAATCTAAAAACTTCTAGATGACTGTCCAAAAGGTTAGAGGATGCAGGAAACTAAGTTCAATTTATTTCTTCTTTGCAAGAGGATTCAAACCTTTCTTATGGAAGAACACTATAAAACGTGAGATATTTGGGGATGGCAGAAGTGCACTTAAAGTTGCTTTATTCTGCAAATCATTTAAAAAGAAATAGAATGGATTGAGTGATTATACCCAAGTCTGTGCAGCCCCTTTATGTGAGAGACCAGACAGAGGTCCCATTTTGAGACACCTGACCTTTCATTTGTATCATATAGAGGACCTCAGCTCCTAATATAATTTGTTATATCAGCCAGATACCCTATTTCCATTTGCAAACTCCAGTACAGTCACTTCAGGTGCTTTAGAAAAGTGGAATGGGTGAAGCTTTCATCCTGTGTGTCTTTTTGGTTCCGGTTCATCAGCTCAAGTGGAGCAAATGTATTCATACCCTTAAAGAACTGATGATTGTATTTCTTTACAGAGACTTCAGTAACACAGAGACATTATGTAGTGAACAGAAATACTACTGTGAAACTTGCTGCAGTAAACAAGAGGCACAGAAGAGGTAAGCAAAGAGCAGGCTGCTTCACCATGCTCCTCCTGGGTTCTGGCAAACTTGCTCCTTGATAACTATTTTGTTTAAATACCTAGAAACCTCTCATCCCAAACACATTCTCTGTGTAGACAAGAGAAGATGCAGACAGATTTGAAGGCATGTGTTGTAGTCTAGAAGCTACTTCTAGTTGACTACTGTTACTTACAAGGTGCTTTTACAATGCAGCCATTTGCTTATTAAGGGAAGAGAGAATGGCTTTGAACTGGTCAGGTGTTCATCATATGCGTTCTTAATGGTTTCTCAGGATGAGAGTGAAAAAACTGCCAATGATTCTTGCCTTACACCTCAAGAGGTTCAAGTACATGGAGCAGCTGCACAGGTACACGAAGCTGTCTTACCGGGTCGTGTTTCCTCTGGAGCTGCGTCTCTTCAACACCTCCGGTGACGCCGTCAACTTGGATCGCATGTACGACCTGGTCGCTGTTGTGGTTCACTGTGGAAGGTGAGGTGCCTTCATGTGTATCAGAGCTACTGGCAGGCGTTTGCCCAGGGATGAGCTATCCCTGACAAAATGTGGGGAGGTTGGGAGGCAGGACTTAAAGCCTGCTGCTGCATGGACTTGCACGTGTCTTGGGCTGGACCATTGAACCAACATCCCTCATAGTAAATCAGTGCTTGCTTAAGAAATAATGTCTCAGGTCTCCAAAAGTCACAAGTTCGGTTTAAACTGATGAAACTACCTCCTTCCTCATAAGACCCCTTAAAAAAGTTGTGAGCCAGGACTCTGTGAGGGCCAAAGGCTGTCATCATGTAGGTCTCACAGCAGATCATTTTGGTCAATTTTTCCCCCTATACTTAGTTCTTACAGTTTTAAATGTATTTGATGCCTACCATGAGCAACATGTTAAGTGTTCTGTAGGATAATTCACTAAATGGTCTTTGCACAGATGAAAATAACACCTTTAGCTTCAGTTGATTAGCTTTGCAGCAAGTTAAAATAAAAAGGGAAAGGACTAAGTGTCTAGAGTACCACCACAGGTGAATTTTATTATGTTTGTCATAATATTTAGGTATAATTCTGCATTCATAAAGAAATGTGACTTATAAAAATGGACTCATTAGTACATTCTAATATTTTGGGTTTTTGTTTTGCTTTCTAGTGGACCTAATCGGGGGCATTACATTACTATTGTGAAAAGTCATGGATTTTGGCTCTTGTTTGATGATGACATTGTAGAGGTCAGTATGCTGAAGGTCATGAGTACAACTTTTATATTAAAGTTTGCTTCCCTGCTTGGGGTTAAAATTCTGATCCAGAACTGGGTAGAGATTACCAATCTGCAAAACCACAGTTTGGTTGTAATGTTTATTTCAACTCTGTTAGGAAAAAAGATTGTAAGCAAAATTATTAATCCTGTAGTTTGTGCTCTGTCAGTGTCAGAAGGTTTTTTTTTTTATTTCATAGCAACATCAAATGTTTTTAACACCAGACTTAAAGAGTTTAATTTTGAATGTATTCTATATCTACTAAAGTCAATTTAATTCATTAAAACCTTATCACTTGGTAGAATTGGACTAAGTAAAGCTAGCATTGCTGTAGAATTTTCAGTTTTGAATAGGGAAGTTACAAGAAACTTTGAATTGTGTTGTTGGACTGGGATTGCCTGAATGTAGATTAGAGTAGAATCTGTCCCACAGCTATTGCAGATTCTGTCTGAGCACTCTGAAATTCTTATGCAAACTCTTTATGTCATTGTGAAACACTGGCAAAATTGAAGTTTTGAATCTGATTTCCCAAGAGGTAAGGAAAGTAAGCACTGTGATGCTTGATGGGGCAAGTCTTGAAGAAGATTTCTGAAAATTTGAGAAAGATGGGATCACATGGTCACATTTATGTATTTTAACAGCGTTCATTACTGCACTCCAAGGAGTCTCTCTCTTATTGGAAAAAGCCTAATTCAGTTAGGTTCAGTGACAGAAACATGCCTATGAATTTCATGAGTGAGATCAGCAAGGCTCAGCCCCTAATTTTTACCCTTTCACTGCTTAAATTGCAAACAGAATTTGCTAATTGTAGTCATTTAATCCGTGTTTAGCATTTGTTTTATCTAACAGCATACTAAAAAAATATTCATTTTGCAGAAAATAGATGCTCAAGCTATTGAAGAATTCTACGGTCTGACCTCTGATATATCAAAAAATTCAGAGTCTGGCTATATTTTATTCTATCAGTCAAGAGAGTGACTGGGCAAACTGTGGTGACTGCACACAAGGATGCTGCACGCAAGGGAAGGTGACGGCTCCCCTGAACTGACTTTACGCAGCCCACACCTCGGATGGTTGAACAACAATACACTGTCTCCTGTTCAATGGTTTATGTGATGTTGACTATAACCGTCCATTCTTGACATTCAGAACTTTGTTTTAGAGAGGGGGAGTTGTTTGTAGCTTTTAAGTCTGATTGAAGAGCTAATTGAAGTCAGATTTTAGTGGAATTTATATGGACTAACATTTACAGATAATAAGATTTGGATGTCAACTGTTAAACCCAATCCAGCTAGAGTAGTATTTTATATGAAAGTGTTCATTACATTTAGGGCAAAGTTATTTAAAACTTTCTAGATGGATTTGGAGTGTGTTGATTTACAAAGCATTCCTTTAAATACATCCTGACATATACCCCTTTTAAGTGTAAGGAAAAAAATCAGTTTCATGATGACTTGACTTATGGTTCTATAGGGGATTTTTTTACATGATACTCTGCTGCAGAATAGATATTCTTCCAAAATCATTTCAATTTTGATTGTTAAAAACTTTCAGAGTGCAACCACAGACCTAAAATTCATGTAGAGGGATTTAATACACACTGGAACTAAGTAATTCTGTATGTTAGCCACTTTGTCATGAGATAGTACAGATAAGGTGAGATTTCAGGACTTACAGAGCATTGGAAAAAATGGGAGTAAGATCACAGATATGATACAGAGATAATTGCTTTTATAAAGATTTATCTTACATTTTTGTTAAAATTATATAGATCGTTTACTTGGATTGTGTTTGCAAAGATTGCAACACTGCTCACATGTAACATATCCATCAGGACTGAAATTATCCAGTCCATTTAAATAAGCATTATCTGTACATAAGACACAACTTGATCCTGCAATTTTCTAAATATCTGTAGGTCCCATTTTCATGTCTCAAGACAGAGTCTATTTCTTAGAAACATAATACATAGCAACCACTAGAGTACATGCTGTCATGTATATATCATCCTTAACATTTTGGTCATATTTAACAGAGTTTTATCACCACAGAAACAGATCTGGAGTGCTTGATTTCAAAATTGGTACAAAAGACTTAGTTTGTGATTTTCCTGGATGAATTTGGCTGGCACTTGTCATGTACTGGCTAATAAAATTGCTAATGGAATTCACCTGAATACCTGAATTTGGCAAAGAATAAATGTAGAAGAAAGTATCAGTAGGGTTTGAGAAGGGATTGATAGTGGCTTGAGTCAGTGGTCGTGCTGGGGAAGTACCTAAAGTTTGACACTTTCACTCCAGTATACAATTCTTGAACTTCAGTAGCCAAAGTCCTATTCCAATGACATCAACAGCAAAAACACTCTTCATGTCTTCATGGGGACTGACAGTTGGTTCTAGTATTTATAAGGAAATATTTTCATCTCACAAAATGTATTTCTACCTGTTACATTTTATTCACTCATTATGTATTTATCAGACAATGTTGATTTTTGTCCTTTTCTTTAAGAAGCCTGCCTGACACTTTATGGCCTACACTCCCTTCCAAGAAATGGCTTTTGAAGTGCAGCTACATCTCATATTTTAGTCTTCTGTAGAAAAGATAATGTTTTTCATTGTACTCTACTGTGAATGTGAAATATCTTTTGTGAAATATTGGTGAAAATTAAGTAGCTTCTACTGTAACATCATTTGAAGTTCATTTGAATTTTTCAATGGCCATTTTGTAAACTAAGGCAATGTAGCACTTTACACTGAATGAGAAACAGAAGTGGACTTTTCAGCTAAGATTATTTGTGATTTATCATGTTATTATACTGATGCAAGAAAGCAGACGTAGAATGTAACCTTAGAGGACTTAAGTGAATGAGAGTAGTGGTCTACAGAGATCACTCACATGAATGAAGGCTGGTATGCAGGCTCCAGACAAGCATAATTAGGATGCAGCTCTTATTCTTTTATTGATGTTAGAATGAAATATTCTGTCTCTAATACAGAAGACAGTCATCTTACAGCAGACTTCAACTCCCACTGAGACCCAGGAGCTTTTCCACTAGAAAGCTAAACCTGCAAATCCCTCTTGAACTGATTTCTTTATAAACATTCAGGATTTCTGTATAAAAATATAAAAATTACTGGCCTTTTAAAATGAATAAGGTTTCCTCACTGTGAATGAAATCACTTTCTAGATCAGCATTAACCAGTGCTGGTCCAAAGGTCTGTATTTTGCAGTTTACTACTGAACATTCTTACATCATTCTTTTGTTTTAAAAGATTCAAAAAACCCCAGATATTCTTGAGGTATCATTTGAATCTTCAGGGCTCATGTTTATATGAAAAGTAATTTTTCATAAGAATAATTTTTGAATCAGTTCAATTTTAGGAAACATTTTCCTTATTTCAATAGACCTATCTGAAAATTGGTTTTTAAAATGTTAATAGTTTGAATTAATATTTAAATGTTAAACTACCAGATAATAATCTCTGTTTTTCTCCACTGCAAGACAGCTTTAGATTGTAAAACATACAGATTATTGCAGTAAGTTATTGAGAGGAAAACTACTAGAATAAGCTGTTTCATAAAGTATGAAAAACATTTTTAATTCATGCTAGCCCATGGAAAGATCACAGCACTAGTATCATGCCAGTCCAGCATCAGTAGTCTGACATCAGCTCTGAATTCTCACATTGTGGAATACACACTTCATATTAACACTGGCTAAACTAGGGAGCATTTTTTTTTGATTAACACAGTTGTGGTGACAATTGTATAAATTGGATCCAGTCTCCAGTGTGCTGAATATCTTGACTTCAGTCCAAAAGCTGTCTGTCACAGCTGTATGAATAGTGCCAGTCTAGGCAGAGGAACTCTTCTTTGTCAAATTAAGCTCATTCACTCAAGTTTTGCAGGACTGGGATCCCCACAGAAACAATCATATGGTGTAAAGTATTTCAGTTGATTAAATAAAGCATAATCCCTTTTCCCTTATGCTTATGCATAATTTCCTGTCCCTTATGAAAGAATGGAAAAATACCTAAGACAATAAAAGCTTTTCAGCTAGCAGCTAGAAAACAAAATGCTAACACAGATCTCTAATACTATTCTGTGCTCCCCTAAAATGACTATATTTTATGGTGTCAGGTTTTAGATATATTAGGTCAAACAACAATTGGAGTTTTCCAATTATTTCCCATGCTGTTGCTGAGATGCACTGTCCATTTATACAGTGTTCTCTATTACTATGCTCTCTACTTAGAAAAAAACTCATTTTTGTCTTGTGCTGTGTTTCCACAGCACTGCAGTGCTGATGAATCAGTTACCTTAGAGGATGAGCTCAGAACTCAGTTTTTGTATTTGCAAGAACAGGCTGTCGGGATTTTATAGAATTTCTAATGTGAGCACATAGCAGAGGGAGACAGAAGAGTGGAGTGATGGAAAAGCCATACCAATGAAACAGAACACCTTTTTGAAATTAGTTCCCAAAATTACTCCTGTCAATTATATTTTAACAATTTAGTTACCTCAGAGTGCTAGATTATGTATGAAAAGTCTTGTTCCTTTAGCAGTTGGAGTAAAGAAAACAAAGAAGTAGGAGTTCCCTTCATATTAGGTTTAGTATAAATATTAAAGACTTAGCAAAATTCAACTGAAATTCACCTTACACAATGGGTCCTAAAGTGCTACCATAACCTTTTATCTTCAGACATTACAATTCAATCACTCTTCAGTTCCAATATCATGTAGTTGGCACCTGAGCTGACAGATGCAGCTGCCAGTGATTTGGTGCCTCTCAACAGCAGACCCTTTTTGTTTTATCTCTTTTTTGCTGCACGTGGCTGATAGTTGTGAGCAGTGTCTTACAGCTGAATGAATACTAGAAATTTTAGCAAGTTTTGGCTGTGTACCTGTTCTTTGCTAGTATCTTTTAGAAGGGTTTGTTTTAATTTATTTTTCTTTTGTTGGTCTGTTACTGTATTTGTATAATAACTTACGTGGTTAATATTATTTGTTTTGCTTTAATTTTTATGTACTTTTTAAAAAAATGTAATCAACCCAAGCACTTTAAGCAACAATGTCAATCTTGTGAAATTCCAATCAGTTTAATATTTTGCCTTTGTCTTACTGTTTTTGCAGCTGTTTGCTTGTGATCCAATATCTCTAGTTAAAACTCGATTTCCATTTTTAGGCTTGTAGTCCTAGCTGGGTTGTGAAACTGGAAAGCCCGAGCATTTTCATACATATTTGTTCATGTATAAAAAGGACAGAGCATTTACTATGTGTCTGCTACACACATCAGTGTGTACCTGACAAGCTGTGCTCTGCACATTTCACAGCCTCTTGTGCTCTCTGCCTGCTGACCCATCTGAGGATGACTGCAGTACTTCAATCTGTGACATGGTTATCAATGACTAGAATTTAGAAAAGTTCCAGTTCTTACAGGAGAATTCTCTTTTACCAGACACAGAGTCAGCTGACAATACAAGTATTGCTCTCTTCGCCATTTTATCAGTGCTCTGTTTGGTCTCCACTGTGAATAATCTGATGAACAACAATTATTCTTGGCTACTGTATGTGTGCTGGCAAGAAGAGCAAATTTTTTGTCTCTCTCTTCTCTTCACTTGGGTCAATATAAAGCAAAGAGATAATTAAGTAAGATAAGTGCTTGTGTAAAATGATGATTTTTTAGAGGGCAGCATCTGTGGTATCTATATCAGAAAGCCAGTGACTTTCTGTGTTGTTAATGCAAGGGTTATTCCTAGTGCTTTAGATATTGTATTTTCTTTGATCAGTGAAAAGACCAGAACTTTTTCCTGTTGCATTTGTTCTGATACTGAGGTGTTTCTTCTTAATTTAACGTGGCCCTTACTATGTAAATAGCCCTTGGCAAGGCTCGATAGACACCCATTTAATTTCTTTTCAGTTAATATGCATTACTTCAAAGAAATTGCTTGAACCTGTCCGCAAGATTTATTCAGATAACACAGTTCTTTTGCATACAGGGTCAAATAACACCTATCAGGAGGTATGTGCCCACCTGATGGGACCATCTGGCTAAACCCACACCATTTTACATACTAATGATTCTTAAGCCTCTAGGAGGTTTGGTTGCTGGCTTTGCCTGACTGATTTAATATGAAACTGCAAATAACTCCCTTTATTCATGATCTCTTGCTATAATTCTTTAATAAATTCTGTTTCATTTGGTTATCAAGACTGGGACTATTGTACTATGTAAAATAAATTAACTTGTGTGTGCCATTCATAGCAGTCAATTTAACAGCCTAATGCTTCTGATGAAGGCTGTGGCAGGTGGCAACTTCACTGTATGTAAGAATATGAAAGAGTCAGTAACTTTTCTGTGATAGCAGAGTAGGTCTACAGAAGAAGCTGGACAGACATGCAGCTCCCTAACCTCCATCCTCTAGATAATCCTGACCCTTCTCATAGGATTCCAAAGTGGCAGGACTAAGCCTTTCATGAAGATATCTTGCAGTTCACCAAAACATATTGCTTGCTACAGTAGGTAATTAATGAGTATTTGCAACCCCTCTGTCCCTGCTGCCCAGAATCTCATTAATAGGTATACATTCCTTGGAGAGGCTGAGCTTAAACCTCAGCTTTGTATTTGCAATGGTGTTCATGTTTGAAATGTCCCACACCAGACTCTGGCCACATACTAAATTGTTTCCTAGTCCTCTTTCAGCTCTCATTCTAACAGCAAGAGCAACATCAGGGCAGCCATGCCACAGGTGCCAGTGGTTTTCCTGGAGACAATTTCCTAGTCTCAGTGGCTTTCACTAAAAATGACCTAATACAAGCTCCATAACTTATAATGATGCTTTAGGAGTAAAGCTGCCACATCCCGTATGGACATGAATGTAGGGTAGCAGGAAGAAGAAAGAGAAGAGGATGAAATATGGAAAGGGTTGGTTTTTTTCAGACGCTTTGAATATGTGTAGCTGTTTGTAAATATATAGTCCCTCTCTACCTTGTCAAAATGATGCAATCATAATAAAACTACTTAAATTTTGTGCTAGTTTTTTAAATGGAATAAGAGGTAGCAGAATTATGAGGCACACAACTGGGGACACTTACAAATCCTGGATTTCTAGTACAGCGTACAATACTTGGTGTATGTGTACAGACGAATATCTGCTCTTTTTAATCATCATGTACATGTAATTGAACCCTGAGCCACCTGCAGAACTGTAAGATAAAAATCATGTTGGTTATTAAGGTTGTAACATAAGAAAATAGTATTTTCTCCTGTTAACATGTTTATATTTTACATAAAATAAACTCTGTAGCTGATCTCACTTCCATTCAATTTGCTTTGATTTCAGCTGGAGCCATGCTAGGGCTGAGTATTGATGTTGGTTGTTGCACAACATGCTTCTGAATGTCAGATGCCCATGTTCTTACAAGACTACTGATGCTTGCTTTTTATGTCATTTAATGTGATCAACACATTTTAAATTACTTCATAGAATATTTCACCCTGTGGGCTGATTACCTCTGAAGTGTCTTAAAAGAACAAGTTTTGCAAGTAGTTTCTGAGTTGTCTTGGTAGAATGTACACACAATTGCATGACTGAGTGTACACAGTTAAAGCACACCACCATTGACCTTGTCATTGTTTCTGAGCTTCAATGTTTCAGTTAAAACTGAAGAGAATAAGTATCAGTCAGAATTGAACTACCTTTTTCATCAGGAGAAATGAACCCTTTCAGCCTGAGATTTTACCTGTGACTAACGGAGTGGGAAAGGATTTTGCTAATGAGGTCTAAAATTTTGTCAGAGTTGAAAGGTTCCTGTTTTCTGTTGATCTTCCTTTAGTTGTTCATTAACAAACACAATTTACATTCTCAAAAGTGAGGTAAATAAAAGGCTGGAGTTTCTTGCTCCTGTCTAAATGGATTATCTTTATTCCTCCATAATAATTTAGGGAACTGAAATCAAACACAGCTGTCAAACTGCATGTTGCATTTATAGCTAACACACTGTAAGATTTATGGCACATCAGACTATCAAAGGAATGGGTTGAAAAACACTTCATATCTTACAGTACATGTTTTCTTTAAAATTAAAAATATTTGAAGTACCTTCAAATTTATTCCTGGGTTATTAGGGCATAAGCATTTGACTGCTGGATGGAGACAGAAGTTTAAAACACAGGAGGTGACTGAACTAAATATTCACAATACATTCTTTTAAAACATTTTGAAGAAATAGAATTTATGGTGAACAAATAAAGAAACCAAGAAAAAGTTTGCAGTGGCAGGATTCAAAATCACTGTACGTGGACTTCACTAGAATTTCTCTCACTTCAGAAATGCACTTTCCTAGCAGCTGTATGATGTTTACCTGGATCTCTGTTCCTTACTCTTTTGTATTAATTAGATTAATCATTTTACATTAGACTGGGTTATGTTCTGTGCACCAGATAACCAGAGAAATGCTAAAAATATAATTTAATCTGAAGTGAAAAGTCAGCTATGGTAGGAGAAAATTGTAAGATTACTTATTTAAATGTAATCACCAGACTTCAAATTATATTTATTAGATATGACTAAATATGTGACCTGCAAAACCACGTTCCACATTTCTGGAGATATCAATTTCCTTGAATGCTTGTATGCAACTTAAAAATCTAGTACCAATTTTTAAAGAAGAAAATAGGACAACTACTTTCAATATCTACACACACACACACACACACACATACACACACACACATATATATGGCAACAGGACATTTTAATTATCTGTTCTGAAAAAAAACTTCCTCTTATTAATTTTTTCACAAACACTTTGAGATCACTCCCTTGCCTTGTTAAATTTCACTCATCCTCACTGCACAATGCAGAGTTTAACCAGTCACAAACACTTCACCTAATAGTGCTAACAGTGCATTTCATCTCACCATGAATGCAGAAACAGCAGAGGAGTCAACACCCAAGGGTTTGCAAGTTGTCCCAGGATGAATGGAGAGACCTACCAGGATCAAATAGAATTCAAGAGGTGAAGGCTGATAAAGACTTCTTTCCAAATCACTGCAAGAGTAAAATAAAGAGGTCAATGCTGAATGAAATTTGGAATAAGACAGAGTAAAACATCCTTTGGATTTCATTTGACACATATATGCAAAAAAAATATTCAAGTCATGTACAGAGCAGAACCAAAGTTTGGAAACAGAAGATACAGACATCACCCAATATTGCAAACCAGGCATCACAAATGCTTAGCAAATTTTAGTATCAATCACATCACTATAACTGTAAAGAAACTCCAGGTAGGTTTGCAGCTTAACCGTGGGATTAGTAATAAAAGAATCTGGAATAAAGTTTCTTATAGCATCCTCATAAAAATTCTGGTGTGCAAACTTGTGTTTTCTGTGCAGCTGTGAGACATGGCAATGTGTGGAACACTGTGAACACTGGAGAAGAACTACTACTACTACTACTACTACTACTACTACTACTACTACTACTACTACTGAATATGTGATTATCTCTGCTCTTTGAAAACAAGTTTCAGGAGCACAAATAAAACCTTAAATTTTATTTATTCACAAATCATGTAATTCTCACTGTCATTTGTGAAGCATTTTTCATCCTCAAGGTAGTTTACCTGATAATCAAATAAACTTCCAACTCTTAATTTGGTGAAAATGGTAGAAATTGGGTAATGTGTACCAAAATCCATATATATTTTAGATAACTTCAACTTGAGCTGAATCTGGCCACCACTCAACTAGAACAGTTGCACTGTAGGAATATTTTCACTAGTTCCTCGGTAGCTACCTTGATGACCCCTTCACTTCTGGTGATGCCTGGGGAGGCTACGTAGAACAGAGGCTAGACAGAGTTCAAGGATAAAGGTAGGTATTTACTGAAAGGTGTTCTCAAGGTACACCTTGGGCATGCAGGAGTCTCACAGAGCTACACCCAAGGTGGACAACAATCACGAGTTTTTTAGACAGATAGAAGTTTGGTCTATTTGCATATTGGATGTTAATTGTCCAGTTACAGCTTCAGGTAATGTAATCACACTGCCCCAGTTTGGTCTCCCCAATTCACTTTTTGTTTATTTTTTTGGGGACCTGAGACAGTAAGGTGTCCTTGAGTTTTAGGCCTATAGAAAAACTGGTTTTCTGAATAAAATGGGAGAACAGCAGCTGACAGGCTATGGAGTTTTAGAGTTATACACTAAAGCAGTACTGTTCTGAAGCATGTAAAAGCTAAAACTTAAGGCATCACTGGATGCAGTTCAAAGTGCAGACCTTGTAGCACATTGTGCCAGTAAAACCTGATGCCTTGCTGTCTCTGATGCAGTTCGTCTTGCCTGGAATGCACTGGGGCAGCCAAGGTTACTCAGGAAGTTTGTCATTACAGCACTTCACTTGCCAAGGCATGGGTTGGTTTTCTTTTGCCCCTTCGTAATCGTTAATTATTACGCACTAGCAGAAAATATTAGGTAAAGCAAGGATGACGTCGCTTAGGGTTTATTTCTCTCTCTTAATTCTAGATATACATTATCAGATGAGCAAAAGTATCCTGAGGTGAGGTCACAGACTGTTTTAATTCTGCAAGATCAGTAGTTCAGGCAGAGACCGGTGTTGACTAAGGCAGCAGCATGACACTGTGTTGCCTATTAGAATATGGATTGGAGGACAACACAAAGCCCAAAAGATTTCTTCCCCTTAACCTTTACAACTGTGATATTTTTAAATACTTGAGCACAGGTTGCTAATTCTACTATTGACATTTACGGGATATTTCTGGGCATACTGCATCACTATCCTGTCATGTTGTTTCAACCAACATTGAATCAACCAAACTTTTGTATTAACATGCTTTAGAGTAGTATTCAATATTTATATTAAATTGTATTTTTACCGTGACTTAGAGAACACAGTTCATTATAAGTAAAATTACACATTCACATGTATTTATTGTTCCCAAGAGCAGTTACAGTAGATGAGGAAAGGCAATCAGTTTATCCTAAAATAAGTGGTACTGCAGAGCACAGACTGTGCCCAGCCAGTGTTTGGTGTGGTGATGGCTGTGAATAAAGGCTCACTGTTTAGTGTCTCTGTTTAGTTGTCATGACACTTGTAAAAGTAATGTACCTGGAAAATGTGTTTCCTTAATATAGTGAATCTCTTGCTCTCACCCTTGTGCAGCCAATTCCCACCTCCAGATACTGAGCTGAAAACAAGCAACTTCATTCATCATGCTCTAAATACAGTTGAATTTTATTTATCCAAAGGTATTTTATTCAAAATCCTTGTGATATCATAATGAGCCATATCTCCCAGGTGAATTTTTTTTCATGAAACTGTGTTAAATTTTAATTCATTATACCATTTCTTAAGAAAAAAAATGAAGGTGCAGGTCCAAGGTGGCAGTCCTCTAAAAATCCCCTTTACATTGGGGTATTGTGTTTTTATTTCCTATTAGCCATTATATATGGGTTACATTATTTTTCCTGTTTCTCCTATGATTTTGGACAGTATCATCCACTATTCCAGCTCTCCTTGAATGGAAGAGCACTAATCTTCTCTTTTTCCAAAGGATTGCAAGTCCACCAACTTCAGTGAATTTTGCAACCATTTATTAGCCATTTATTAGCTATTTATTAAGGTACATTCATAGGACTCAGCCTTTGGGAGGGTATGTTCAGGAAAGCAGCAAGGGCTGTAGACTGCATAGGCAAATCTGAGTTCTCCATTCTCATCCCTGTCAAGAACTCATTATATTACACGGGACAAAGAATGCAACCTCCCTCTTCCTTTATTTCTCAGCTAGAAAATGAGTAAGCCAATATTTATGTATCAGAGAACTACGGAGCTTAGATCAGAGAAGCAGAGGTTGCCACCTAAATTAGTCTTACATGCACAATAATTAGGTTATCACATTTTTTTCCCTTTTCAGGCGCTCATCAGTTAATAATTGCAGCACTCCTTTCAAGGAGGGAGATTTGCAGACATTAAGAATGTTAACTGCTCTTTCAGAGATGATCTTTACAAGACAACAAACAAATGTCCAGAGACAGCAGGAATTAATTCAGTGATACAAATGTGCTCCAAATTTGTGTTAAAAGTTCAGTACTATTGGATTTTATTTCCAAGCAACATACTCCCTCATAAGCCCAACCAAAGTCAGTGTAAAAAAAATCAGGTCCAGCTCTCTGTCTCTCACCATGACTACATCTAGTGATTTCAAAGGCAAAGGAAGGGGAGAAAACTCTATTGCAGACAGCTTATGAAATAAATGACCCATTAAAGATCACTTCCTTAGAAAGCAATGAAACTTTACAAGGGAAAGAAACTTTCTATCCAAGCTTACTCAGTTTATGGTTGCTTTTTTTACAGATAGGAATTAAGCTAATGGGTTATGCACTGTGTATTGCCTCATTCTTCATGTATTTGCTTAGCTAATTCCCCCCTAAAGTGTTTTGTTATCCTTAATAATTTTCCATGTATGCCTTAGATAATGAGATGCTATCATGTTATTTACAGCATTACTTATTATTACTTATCTTGGGCCCTTGGAATGATTACATGGATACATGAATATCAACAAAACTGACCATAAGCATAAGGCAATACTAAAAAAAAACCAACCAACCAACCAACCAACCAAAAAAGCCAACAAGCAAAAACAAACAAACAAGCAAAAAAAAGGAGCAGCCCTTTAATGGCTTTATAAAGTTAAAAAAGTTAAATAGCAAAAAGGTGAGGCTTTTTATGGAAACATTTTTTTCTAGAACTCTGTCCTTCAACAATTTTACTCTTGGGTTTTACACTCTTCATTTTAATCTTTTTTTGCATATCTGCAAAGCAGCAAAGTCAGCTAAGTCATGGCAATGTTCTGGGAAGGAAGTGGTTAATGTCCACAAAGAGGAGTAAGAAATGCTGTGTTCCCCTTATAAAGGGCAATTCCTTGCCCACATGGGCATTTGGAACTCACATGGATCAGGTTTCCAAACACCCCAGGTTTTGAGGCTGGAACAAACAATATGCACCATGCAGAAGTGAGCCGTCCTCAGCTGTCACTGTGATGGGCTGCTGGTTTAAAAAGCTGCTGGTCATTTCCAGTGTCCATTTTTATCAGCCCCTTTTTACTGGTCACCAAACAAAGAGAAGGCGAAAGCATATAAGATCTTTTCTAGGGGTAAATCGTCATTTAGCTGAATGTTAATTTTATAATGCTGTCCAGCTATAGCAGAATATTTGCTTTTGCTTCCTCCACACACCCAGCACACACACAGCCAGGAAGGGACTCTACAAAACCTTCTCAGCTTCTTTGAATGAGTAAGCAAAGCTGTGTCACTGGGTGGCTTTTCTGCTTAACTAAGACACTTCACACAACAAATAAGTGAAGTCAAGGACTTTGCATCACAAGGTCACTGTCCCTTGGTTTCAGCTGTATTAGCTCCGTGAAACAAAAATGTTTTGTTCTACTTAGTCCTTTCATTTGGGAACATTTACAAAGTGTTGCTTTTACTCTTCAGTTTCTAATTAACCTTCTACTAATCACCTCAGTATTCCCAAATTTTGGGAAATCCATACATCTGTCAAATCCAGACCTGAAACCAGTTCCAAGTTTTATTAATTTGATGTGAAAACATAAGTAATGTTTGTTTTTAGAGGCAGCACACCCAACTAACCTCACTGTTAGAACTGTTCTGAGTTTTACAAGCCATGTGGTTCCAATCCATTTACATGGGGTGAAGGCTGGATAGGTTGTGCCCACCTTCCTTCTGGGTGATATAGCAGACTAGATAACTAATATAAGTGTGTAACACAGGGGCTTCTAAGTAACAAGGATTTTTTCTAAACAGTTAAAACATCACCTCCTTTTACTTGCTTCTCAGTCAATAGAAAGCTTCACACACAAAGAACATCGTGCACTCAGGTTGGAATAGGTATTTGAGAGAATGATGGGAGAAGAGATGGGTGACTGCCTCAGGCATGATCTTCAGGGCACGGGCATCCTTATGCTCTGTGCTGTCCTGAAATGTTAATGAGAACACCAAATATCATCCCACTGTCACTTTTTAAGCAATATTCTTAACACCATGTGTTTCCACCTAATTGTTTTGCAGCAGAAACTTCTCTTCCCATTGCTGTTTCCTCTGGACTGTAGCACAGATATTAATTCAAATACAGAAGTTACAGTAGGAGAAAACTATTATTTTATTTCTCAAATATTATTTTTTCTTAACAGCAGATGAATTCTGACACTGAAATCATTCACACAGGAACTGTATTTTCCTCCTGTTAAAAAGCACTGTTTTTCTTTCTTCCAAATCCTACCTGCCATCCTTCCATAACTGGAATTTAACAAAAAGCCTAACAAAGCAAACCCTCTGTTTCTCAAGAAAAGCCCCAACTGCCCATGGACAAAGTGGAGCTCAAAACAAAGCATTTTATCCAAATAACCCCCAAGTAGCATGAATTATCAGCATTACATTCATGCAATATTTGATACATATAAGCAGATGGGAAAGAAATCCTGCCTTTTGCATGCTAGAGCTCAGTGTGCTTTGGGGCTTTCACTAAAGTCAGTTGGAGCAGTTTTTATTATGTTGTGTTGGAAAGCTGTCTAGGACAGCCAGAACCCAGGTGTCTGTTAACTGAAAGTGCATAATAATGCTCCCAACTCAGTGCATGTCACTGTGCATGAAAATACAGTGTGGGGATCTTGGCCCTTGGTAGTTGATGAATTTCCTGCTGTTATAAGCTGTCTGACAGTTTTTGACTGTGCTTTCTAGGACAATTTCCAAAAAAACTGAGTCAGAAAAAAACCAAAAAAGAGCCAGGTTTCTGGAGAAGATATCAGCTCCAGGAGAGGGGTTCATCATTGAACAGCAGGGTTTCAAGGTCAGTATTTTTTTCTCCTGTCTTTTAGACCCTGGCTGTAAACTGAGGACTTGTGTAAGAACAACTTGTAAACAAGGAGCTTGAATAAAAATAACTTCTAGGCTGTTTGATCAGGAGTCTGTTTGACAGAGGTCTCTCTCTCTGGTGTTGGGAGCAAAGAGAATTCAAAAAAGGCATGTGGTAAAGCTTAAAAATATTCAGAAATATTCTCATGCTACATTTCTTTTGATTCTTTGCTGCCTGAGTCACTGATCAGTATGTATTTTGCCTCTGTGGAAGTAAATTTCCAGTCTCTGATATCAGAGAAAACAGAAATTAAATTGAAAACTACATCTACTCTTTAATTATTTTATGATTCTTTTCACATGAATCACTTCCAGTTAAGCTGCCTAAAATCTCTCCCAAAGATCTTTTTTTTTATGATTTCCTATAGCAATACATCAAGAAGCAAAATTTTTAGTTTACTGTGTACCTAAGTTATAAACCCACATTTTACAGATTCTGACATAATATGTAGTCATTATTTACCTAATTAACTCTAATTTTTCCCTTCAAAAAGGCTCCTATACCTTTTGGAACAGGAGAGGGAGCAAGTCTGCAAAGCCCTTTACATGTGTTCATCCAGGTAAAGTCCTGGACTGGAGCAGCCCAACATGCCAGTGACATGTGGGCAATAAAGCCCAGAGTTCCTAATTCCTAGATTTTCTTAGGCTACTCAGGGTGCCCTTGGCACCCATCCACACCCCAGACAATTTTTCCTTTTTCCCATGCCCACTGGCTTGTATGACCCTGAGATATTTACCCAGGCTGATTGTTTCACCAGTAAACTACCTGCTCTTGCTCCAGTAAAGTCACCTGGTTCTGAGAGGGTCTGGAGTTCCACTAATTAATACCACTAACAGCTCCAAAGTGACTCTTGGGAAGACAAATATTATAAGTATAAATGATTTTACAAGCAAAAATGAGAATACCCCTTCTATAATTCTTTCAACTTTTGGCTATTTTGGTATTAACTTAGAATAATGTAGCATGCTTCAACTATTTTGTGGGTAGTCAAAATATTCTGTTCCGATTTTTGGCTTGAAAATAGGCAAAGAGTATATAACAGCCACTCATATGGCTTGCTTCTGCTTCTTCTGAAATCCAAAGGGACATCTTTCCTTTGAATGCACCAGATTTTGAATTAGGCTGCATTAATAAAGCTGAAGATCTGGACCTGGTCAGGACTGGACATGGGAAAATGGAAGAAAAGCTCATTTGGTCTCAGACATCCATTTATGTCAATGAAAATGTGCTTAATTTAAGGTACTAGCCAAAAGTTGGTTTACTCAAACACTATGTTTCAATATAGCTGTTTATCTAAATTTGAGAATGTTATGACTGGTTAATAAGCATTTAGTTAAAAAAAATCAAGATGTTCAGATTCTATATTTCTTTTCTAACCATAGATCTCATGAGGATTTTAACAGAAGTTTAAAGTTAATAAAAATATTTCTTGCTCCTCATGGCCCCTCTAAGTTCAAATTTAGTCTGTGCTCACTGCTGCTTTTCATGAATTAAATTGCTCATAATTCCCAATTCATTCTAGTGGAACCTTCTAATCTAATGGAAGACATTAAATTGAACAGTCCAGTCCCATTTAGCTGGCAGACTCATCATAAAGGAAATATGTCAAACCAAATAATGAGATGAAATGATCAGACAGCTATAATGTATGTATGTATGTAGATTGCAGTGTTTGAAGCCTATTTAAAAAGGTAGGACAATTTATGTCCCTTATATTCCATTATAAACCTCTAAATTCAGAAGTGTCTGACACTGAATACATTCACAAATTCCTGTTTGAAAATTGTTACGGAAAATTTCCATCAAGGCATTTCATCAGTGCTATCTAGTTATTAGGGTAAGGAAGAGGGTACTTAAAAACCTGAGATTTCCTCCCGGTAGTAACAGGTGTTGAGTCCAGCTTTTTTAGTCTTGTGTCTTCTGCTCTAGGGCTTCCCAGCAGACTCTGGCATGCATCTCCAAGAGCAGAGACATCTTTGACATAAAGACATGTAGGAATTTAAGGACCCAAGTTCTCTGAAGTGTAGGTCTACTGACAGCTGTGGAAACTTACTGATTCTCAACACATGGAAACCACACTCCATCCTTAATTGTTGCTGTCTTTTCTCAACCAAATGATTCTGATTTCATATATGTATCCTCGGGGGCATGAGGGAGCTTCTGTATGAAACTCTTAGCCCTAGAATTTCTGATACATAATAGCATGGTGAATTCATCAGTCCCCTTCCTATATAGTTTGCTATAAAAGTGGATTATATAACTGCCAAGAAGAGATAGCTCCAAGTATATAAACTACACTTTTGCAATGAAGCCTGTAGCTGTAGCTCTGTGGTTCCTTCACAGGAACTTGTTCAAAGTGAAATAACATCCTGTCTTACTTGTCTTCATGGTTAGATAATGCAAAGAATATCTGTGCTGTGTACCTAGTGCAGGTAGCTGTTTTTTCTATTTGTAACAGAGCATGAGATTGTCTTCCAAAATGCACATGGGGTAGAGTCACAGTTTCTCTTCACTAAAGCATGCCTGAAACTCCCACATCAGCAGGTTTCTACATAGGCACTTGTGATTCATATGGCAGTACAGTCGAGCTGTAACTGGCATATGCACTTATAAAGGGAAAGCTATGACCACATCCATCTAGAAATAAGCCCTGACTTTTTCAAACATTACACTGAATTATTAGGAGAGGCTGTGCTATCTTTCTCAGTCTTCATATGCCAGAGAAAAAAAAAAAAAACACCTGAATGGCTCATCACTCAGAACAAAATGATCCATAAGGACGTGGCCTTTGGTTTGCAAATGCAGGCAAAACGCTGACACAAATGGAAAGGAAACAATTGCCCCAGTGAGAAGCATGTGGGTGCCATGCAGAGTGCTTTTGTGACCCACACAGTGGCTGCAGCCTGCATCAGACCAAGCAACTATTCTTCTACCCTTGAAAACAAGACAAAGAGTTAGATGGCAAAAAAAGTCATACAGCTCCCCACTCCAAGAAAATTCAGTCATAAAGGCCTACGTGTTTAGCAGTAAGAAAATCAGGGCTGCAAAAAAATTAATTGCCTTTAAAAGAAGTTAAAGATCTAATACTAATATAACAAAGGATCTCAGCTGTAATGAATCATTGGACTTCTTGGTTATTTGACTGACTTGATCCATTTTATCCTGAAATGTTTCTATAAAATCTACAGTAATCAATTTAATTGGGGCAAGATTTTCACTGAAAGAATAAATTTGTGTCAGTTTGCAAGTGACAGTCATATATTTCTGCCAATAATAGTGAAGAATAATATTAAAGAATGCAGAAGAACAAAGTGCTCCTTTCTTAAGACATAAGCCAAGACGTAAGCATTGAGGAATGGTTTGATGTCATAATGGGAGGTAAACACTGCACTGACAATATCAGGATCAAAAAAGCGCACAGTCAAATACAGAGATGAGAGTATTTTTGAGACTAGGAAGGAATATGTCTCTGATGATCTTCCTTTGTCTTTTCCTTTTGTCCTTCACATTACTCAGAGAGTTTTTGTTATTCAAAATCAGAATCAGGCTCTTACTACAAAAACGTTACTTGTTTCTTTCCTATCTCAAATGTTAGAAGTATTTTTCTGATTTAGTGTGCTTTATACCTCCTGGATAATCAGTGATGATGGTTTCAGTCTTGATTATTTCCTCTCTCAAGTGGCAAAGGGTAATAGTAGACATGGAGATGCCATATCAGGGCAACCCAGACTTGCTCCTGAGCACCAGCCTCCTCCATGGGGTCATCAAGCAGCACCAGCTGGTATTCCTGGTATAGACTGAGGGGCTTGTGGGACACTGGATTTTCTTTAATGTTATCTTTTATTAACTGAGTCATCTGCAAAGGTTTGTGGATATTTATACACCCAGAGAGATGGGATAGGTGACTGGAACCATCCACCTACCAGCAAATTCAGCTTTACATTCAAATCAGGCCTGTCAGCAAGAAATTCTTGTTCAGAAACACGTTTGCACAGACTGCTACCATTAGATATTGTTCTTACAGGATCAGTCATGAACTCAGCAATAATAATGTGCAATACTGTCCTTTTCTATACCTCTGCAGATGTGGTTGGACAGAGCCAACAAGAACTACGTGAAATTGAAAAACCCCTGGAGAAACAAGGTGACTCATGGGCAGCATAGGTGAAAAGCTTTCAAGACAGGTGAAAAAAAAGGTCAGTTGTGAAGGATGACAACAAATTGAGATGAACAGCATTTTATAAACCAACACTTCACATGTGTAAACCTCTGCATGAATGGTAATTGGCTCATCTTCATAACACTCTAGCAAGCTTCTGTCTTCCTTTGTAAGACAAAAACTTGAAACACGCAGATGAATTACCCAGCATGATGGATCAGTGGTATAAGCAGGACCAGAATGCAACAATTCCCATTTCCCTCTTTGAAACAAAACAGAGCACACAATTGGTTGGGCTTTCCTTTGCCAAGTTTGAGCAAAGTCCATCTGAGCCCTATCCATGAGGACCAGATTGCACTCAGTGGAATTTGTTTCATGATCATCTCTTATTTGTATTTGTCTTATATAGAACCATAAAATGTTTTTTGATTATTTGTTTCATTAATTTTTTTTAACTTCTGTTTTGTTTAAAGGTCTTTACCGATCTACTGTAGTGACATTGTTGGTCTGCTTTCCCTTCTTGCACAAAAACCAGCTCTCTCACGTACTCAAGAGCACAACTCTTTAGCTGTTTCTAGGAGATATTCACTGCAGTATCTCTTAAAAACAGATTTGTTTAATTAAGAACTCAAAGTGTCACATTTCCATATCATGGCAATTACCAGGTAACAGTGTTTTTACTTTTAAAATACCATTTCCAAGTATATCATCTCACTCTGTGACTTGTAATTCTTCTGGATAAACATGTTTGAGATCTGTGATGGTCTCCCTGGTGATGGTTGCCATAGTGCTTCACAAGATTTTATTTCTGCTCATTCCTCAAAAGCAGGACTGTGGTTCTCTGTGGGAGGCCCAGAGTTGTACTAGCCTTGGGTTTTATTGTCTTGGCTATTCTGCCCCCACTAGGGAATAAACTACTCACACATGCCACTGTCATCTTTACCCTAAACCACCAATTCTGCTCAAAATGCATGTCACAAATTATTCTCCTCCTTTTCTTAGCACCTTATGGCATCTTATTTCCTAGGTTTCTACTTAGTTTTCATCTCAAGCAGAGATTACTCTCTATTTAAAATTTCAAACTACATTTTATAACATCATAAACAATACACCAAATTTTTCCAATTTCAGTTATGCTTAAATATACTTTAAAAGAATTAAAAATAGAAAATAGTAAAACTGGTGTGATGCTGGTGACTTCAAATGCTATGCTGCCCACAGGAGCAAATACACCTGCCTTGGGCCAGTTCAGCCTTACTCACATTGATATATACCTTGCACAAAACCCTCTTTTTTTTTTCTTTTTTTTTTTTTGTGATGCTGGTGTATTTGAAGAAGTAGATAATTTCCACTACCTTTGCTTTATGTTAAAAGGTAATTTCAGCAGTTTCTTGTCTAAACAAGTCAGAGCTGAAGGATCATCTCCTAAAATAAGCATAGAACCTGGTTCACTGCAGTTTCAAAGTCAGGTGTTCGGACTGGGATTTCTGAAGGGCATACATACAAAACTTTTATCACAGTGCAGCCTCTCCTCATGGTAGATAGAGCAGTCATTTTCAATTAGTAAGCACAGATATATACACATATTGTTATATAAAATAGTAGTTATTGTCTTCCTTCTGCAGGATTTGCATCTTCTTAATGATTAAGGAACAGAGACAAATAGATGAACTCTCTTAAAGCCCAATTTAATTTTTGAGATTTATTTGACCTGAGGACAACTTGGCACAAAATATGCAAGAAAAGTGCAGGATGCGATTGAGGGTTATCAAAAAGGAAAAAGCTGTCAGAGAAGCATGGGCACAAGGCAGTGGCCTTTCAAACTGCCACACAGCTGTTCAGGCAGCTGGCATTATAACACCACTAAGCAACTGCTCTGTGGCCCTAGAGCCAGTCCCAAGAAAAACAGGTTACATGAGTAACAATGCTTGCCCACACAGGATCTTGCATTATGGACCCATCCTTCTCTAGGGTCTGCAGCATGGCGTGGCAGGATGGAGACGATGGAAAGGCCACAGCAAAAATGCAAAATGGCTTTCTCCAGCCCATGAAAATTTAAATTGGAGCAATGTCCTGTTCTTGACAAATAACTTTAGAAGACTTTCTAGCTTGTAATGCAATCAAAAAAACCCATAAGATGTGGTTTTGGGAATACTAATAACCTATCTTACCACTAGTGTCCATACTAACATACTGCTCACCTCTCTGGGCTTGCTCAGCCATAGCAGCGGACAAAGGGTCCAGCCTTTGCCCATTCCTGTTTCTTGGTGGTAGACAGACCTGGCTATCTGAATGGAGACTGACTGCAGAAACTGCAGCAATTTTAAATTTAGGTAATCTTTATCCAGTGCAATACTTCTCCTTTCTGAACATTAACAAAGCGGTTTGTTCTGAATAATAAAAGGAGATAAAATTCACCTGCCTGGAGTGGGTGTAAGGGATGACATGCCCCGTCAGGCTGTTAGAGTACACCAGAGGTAGTTGTTGACAAAAAGCTGCTCCAGGTCCTGTTCTTCTTCATGGCCAGGATCACAGGCTCACAAGTTCCAGCTGTGAACACCTGATGGTCACTTACAACTGGGGAAAAATTGTTCCAGTCACCAAACACATCACGTTTGTCAATGCAAACCTGTCTACATGGCACAGAGCTGTGCCTGGGAGGCAAAGCAGCTGAGTTGGAAGTTCCACCAGGGTACTACTCAGCCTGGGATAAAACACATTGTTCAATAACAGGACAAACTGGGACATCTGTACATAGCCCTGGTGCTGCAACAGGAACATTCCTTAGTCTTCACCAGGGCAGAATTTAAACTAAAATGAAAACACAGTGCAGATAAATCAATAATAAAACAATGTTACATTTTCATAAGGATGTCAGACAATGTTAATCTGTTCCACATAAAAATAGAAACTCTCCCATAATTACTGAGATTTTCTGGTTCACATTTCTAGCTCAGTCTAAACTTGCATCGTTCAATGCTAATCTTTCCAGAGACTCTAAAGCCTGCCTTATAAACACATCATAGCAGATTTACTGTTGGACCAACTATATTATGTGTGTCTCTTAGAAACACCCAATAAAAAATTATAAATACTTCAAAGAAGTTTTAAGTAGTGATGAAATGAATGGACCCAGGGCATTGGAAAGAGCTAGATATGGTACAGGCAGGGAACAGCCAAGTTTCCTCACATACTTGTGTCTCTAAGGCCTGACCTGCAGCAGCCATTTTTCTCAAGAGCTGGTTCCTTTCCTTTCACCATGGTAGATGTCTGCATGTGCCAGCAACTGTCCCCAGAACGTCATTCCCAAAACACCTGCCATCAAAAAGGATCTGGGATGTGGCAAAGGCTGGATAAATGAAATATATACATATGTGCATATACCTACCTACCTACCTATGCACACCTACTGGGCTAGCCTCAGGGCTTTTAATAGCTGAGAGAGAAAGAAACTTGGTGGAACAGGCACAGACAGTGAAAAGGACCAAGTGCCAAAATCAAGTGTGTGGTATGAAACCAGGGCAAACGGCAGCTAAGAGCAGCAAGAAGTGGGACATCTGTGGCCTCTCAAGAGGACAGACACATTCAGACACTTGATGGAATAAATTAAATGGCCAGTGGTATCAGATGGCAGTACTAACTACAAGGTATAACAGCATTATCACATTACCTGTGATGCCAGTTGTGGTTTGCTGAAAAAAAGACAGCACACACAAGTGGCAGATTGGTCAGGTGGAGCTGCTCTCCAAAGGATCAGTAGGGGGGTGATGACAAGGTTGGTAAGCCTTGCCTCAAAATCAGAGAAGCAGCAAACAAACAGGCTAAAATTTTTAGCTGTTACAGTCAAGCTAGGGAGAATGAGGACTTCTTTGCAAAAAATCTCCTCTTCTTGGTATCCCATTTCTCTTGCTCATGTTAATGCAGTGAACATTGTTTGAATTTGAAAAAATTTCCTTCATCCTCTCTCCCTGACCTTGTTCTTGGCCTGACTGAATTAAGGATTTAAATTAATTAAAAGCATACTTGTCTGAGTCAAAGCTCTTTTATACAATCTATTAAGAAATACTACACGTTGTTATACTCATTTCAAGTTAAAGAGATTTTACCTTTATGGCTACGCAGATTTTCCCTGTTGAGAAGACCAATTTTCTGTGATTACAGGGATATCTACAGTGCACAATTGTCATCAAATTTCTTTCATTCCTCCTTCAGGAAAAGACCTTGATCTTCCTGACTCTCCTCTTATTTCAGCGAATAATTTTTAAATGCAAACAACACTTCATTGTTTTTCAAACTATTTACATTCTTCCCTTTCAAACCTTTTGTCCCTGTCCAATAGGATTTCTACATACTCATAATTCCTGGGATATTTCCTCTGTATCTGCCTGTTCCAGACTGAATTGGGTTTTGGGGGTTTTATGAACTTCTACACATATTCTTAGCAATACTGGCTTCACTGTCTCTGCTTACTGATCTTATCACAAGCCTTTTACTGTTTCCATTTTATCTTTCAATTAGAGCCTTCTTCAAACCCATTCTTTCACATTCCTTCCCTAGGTTGTATAAAAGAGAGGTCTTTAATCTCCCCTTTCCTCTAATTGAAGCTGTCCTTCCCAGCATGTTTTCCACTGCAATGCTCTGGTTTTCATTAAGCAATGACAGCAATACTCCGATTACTGTTGCTTTCTCTTTAATGTGGTTTTGCAAGAAAAATAACAACTTCTTGTCTTTTTACAGAACATGGAAAGAAAGTTTTAATTTATTAGCCTCATAAAATAAAGCATTGCAGTACTGATGCTACCTGAGAGCTAGGATAAGGAAAAATAAATCTTCTAAGCCCCAAATAGGCAAAGTATTACCAAGACTTGCTGCCTGATTAGGCACTGAAACATCAATACCTTCTACTGTAAATGGAATGACTGCAGGTCAACCCTGCTAGGTAAAAATCATGAAAAGAATTTGGGAATAAAATAAAGAAAGGTTTCTTGAGGCATATAAGTGTTATATCCAGAGGCACAGTGCACTTAGTCACAAAATCCTGGTCCAGGTCTGCATAGATGGAGGAGCGGAGGCAGCAAAGTCCCAGCAATAACCCAGTGTAAACTGAGGGGAGATGTTAATCATTCAGACTTTCTTCTCCACTGGAAATTCACTGAATAGCAGCCACAGACAGATCAGATTAGAATAAGACAAGTAGTAATTGTTTCCATAAGCAGGCCACAGCAATCAACAGAGCTCTGCTATTATCCACCAGCCACAAAGCTAACAGTTTCTCAGACAGCTCTCACAAGCAGTGAGCAAGAAAATAGAGCAAGTTTCTAGCCTGCCTTGTCTCAAATGTGCAAGATTGCCACTGCTTTTGTGCTGTGTCCTGTCTTAGGATCCCACTCACAGACTGCTAGGTTTGCTCTGAGACAAGTGATGAAAATGAAAAGACATACTCAATATGTGCTGTAAATCACATACAGCTGTTGGAGTAGCATAATACCTGCTTCTCTCATAGTTTGTTTTTAGTTAAAAAGAAAAAGAAAAAGCAATTATTGTTTCTGAGTAGAAAGGGAGAAGAAAGCAAGGAGAAGGAATGAAAAGCAATTAAAAGATTCTCAAGAAATTTTCTCCTGTTTGTTCTTTTCTCCTTCCAGGATGAGATTACAAAGCCAGAGCTTAAAGATCAGTTTGAATTGGAAGCAGAGAATGTGTCCATGTTCAGTTTAATCATGTTCAGGGTTACAGTCAAATGTGATACAAAACCAGTTTTTTCTGACTCATATCATTCAAAGCAACTGCAAAAGCTTCAGGTTATCTGTGAGATGTTTCCCATCCCAACACAGGTGAGAACAGGGCATTTCTGACTGCTAAGACACATTACCAGATAGAGGTCCTTCAGATAACAATGACTCTCAGGCATGTAAAGGATTAGCCATCTTCCCAGGTATTATTCCTATTACCAATTTCCTTGCAGGCCTATAAATACATAGACTTCTTTAGGTTTAAAAAGCAATGAGTGAGTAACTTCCATACCTGTCAACCAAAAGAGAGTCTGCGAGCTCCACTGGCCAGTGAGAGCCCATTTCTCCACAAAGGCCCTTCTTCTCAGGATATGGGCTCAGACAAGGGGTGTTTGTCTGGGATAACACCTGGGAGTGGGAACCCAGCCTGGCTCCCAAATGCCAAACATCGTGGATTCAGGTTGCCTCTACTTTGGGTATGTCAGTGGCTCTGACCAAAATAAGGATGGTGTTGTGCTGTGTTCAGATTTCTATAGTGGATCCTAAAATCCAGATGAGCCAGAAGCCTTACGTCTCAGCATAATTCACTACCAAAATTACTGGGGCTGGAGCTACTTCTGTCATGGCCAGTTCAGGAGCCCACTGACCAGTACCCTTCCTTGTGACCTTCTCCTCTTCAGTTCCTTCTAATGTGCACTCCAGTGCAGAACAGCACATCCAATGAGACATCAGCCCAGCACTTTAGAATGAATAAAGCTAATTGAAATTCAGAATTTCCTTATTATAAGGAGATTCTGATATTGCAAGTTAATTCTTGCTGTCAATTAAAGTTTGAAACTAAGTATGTTTGTCATATATTGAAAGTATTTTGAGGATTTTATTTTGGACTGTGTAAATATTTTTATATTAATTATATTTATCTCATTATTTATCTGAATTATAGCATTCTACCTTTGAAAGATTAAAACTGTTAAATATTTTGAAAATTAAAACTATTAGAAAGAGTGTAATTTCTATATGGTAAATACAAAAGTTATATTTGGGAAATTGAGAAAAGTCCACCATTATTGGAATATCTCACTGACCTATTTTAAACTGGTATTTCATATAACAGGCATTAAAAAACCAAACAAACAAATAAAAACCCCAAACCCACAAAAAAAGCCTAATTAAGAAGCATTCTTTTCTCATTGCTAGACGCAGTGGCAGAAATTTTTTGTTCCACTTTTTCAGAAAGAGTGCTGAAGTGAGTAGGTCCCCTTGAAATATGATTTGGAACCAGGGACATTAATAGAAAAGGCTTTTACAGAAAGAGTGCTGATATTTCAAGATTCTGAACTTGCTGCTCCAGTTCTTGATTCAGCTTTTTCTAAGGGTTTAGTTTTTGGGGTTTTTTTTTCCCCATTTGGCTAGCAGCTCTTGCCTGGGTTTTTTCATGGTTGTGTCCATTGACTTTCCTGAAAGAGAAAAGAGAGCAAGTAGAGCAAGACCATCAGTTCCTTTCTTTAAAAGAAGTGGCCACCATAGGAAGTCTCAGATGTAGTATTGGTCACCAAATTTTTGTAAATAAAGCCCTTCACTGTTCACTGTTCATTGTGCACTGTCAAGTAACAGGTTTAAGTCATTCTGGATGGTAAGTGCTGCGCAAGGATTAATTTAGTTACAAAACCTGATCATTCTGGTTTGAGTCTGGAAATTCCTCAAAGAAAAGAGAGACCACTTTGTCTTTTCTTCCCAGTCACCACTACTTTATCACAATGTATCCAGATCACTATTTTAGACACTAAATAATTTTGTGGACTTCAAAAGTAGCTTTGTAATGCACTGTGATTAAAAAAAAAAACTGTTCGGTCAAAAAATCTAGTTTCTTGTAAGTTACTGCTATGATTTAATCTAAAGATATTCATTAGCATTTATTGATTGTTGTAATTCAAGAGTATTATAAACTGTGGAATGATGAAATTTAAATAAACCAGCTTATATTAGTAATTCTCTAGCCTTTAAGAACAGACCAGACTTCAAATACCTGAGTAATTAAGCCAATGGCAGTTTTACTAAGGAACTTCACTTTTGACTGCTTCATTCTTCAGCCTTAAATTTTGCTCAAGCCTAAGTAGCCATTCCATTTTCACAAAAAATGCCACAATATCCTCTCTCCTGCTTAGTGAAACCCATATAAACTGCTGTACTTTCTAACCACAGCAAAGGATCCCTGGGGCTGGGATGTGACTGTCCTCCATCCTGTTCCCATAGGCAGGGCAGTGCACTGGAAACCTTTCCCTGAGACACAGTCTGCTGTGTTCTGCCATCGCTGGCACTTGGGCTGTGCATTCTTCACGCAGCTGTTGGCTTTGCCTTCTGCCCTCTCATTTTCTACTGGAGTAATTTTCCTTCCCAGGCTGGGCTACACTGGAGAGATGGTAGCCAGGAAAAGAAAACCTCTTACTAGGTTTCTGCAAATATGAAAATTAAATAAGAACATAGTGAATAATGAAAATTTTAGCTTGAGTCAGTGAGCAAACAATGCAGTTCGGGAAGTAGGCAGAGAGCAATGGGGGCTGTTAACAGCTTGGCAATGGTTGTTTCCTCTGTTTGACCAAGAAAATGTCCTTTTCCAGGAAGCAACTGAAATGGCAATGCAGCTGGGGTGGGAGGTGTTCATTGAGAAGAGTCCAAACCAGACTCTGTGATTTTACTTGAGCTTCGTACCACCAGGGCAATCAAGTGTTAGTTAATTGGAAGTGTAGATCAGTGCATGCCAAATACAGCATGCACAGCAAATACAGGACACCTGGCATATGTTCAGTGCTAAGCCACAGTTCATGTGCTGTGACATTTTTATTTCCAGAAGCCTAAATTTGGACTTTCAATCACTCCTTAGTTTTTCAGCTGTCACCAACAGTTTGTTGGTGCTTGTGACTAATGGCAGGATAAGGTCAAACAGAGTGTATCAAGCTTTTTTTATTTGCAGTGATGCACTTTCTGATGCAAGTGTCCTCAAGCAGCACTCTTAGTCTTATCATGAACTATCTTTTTTTTCAGTGTTGCATAGTGTACTTTTGGTTCCTTCAGATAATCATTAGAGATGTTTGACAGCTTTCAGTGTCATCATGATTGTCCATTTTGTCCCAGTGCTTTGATATTAGAATCCTAAACTATGTTCATGAGGTGAAAAAAGCAAACAAAAGACCCAACAAAAAAAAAATCACAAGAGTATAGTTGTGTCCAGCTCATATCTTTGGATCTTTCTCCTTGTGACAGTTGCTTGACTGCATAAGAATATACTCCAGGCTTTGGTGAGCAAACATTCTACATCTAACATAGCTTAAATAAGAACTCCTTCTTCCTTTCAACTTTGTTTTCCTTGCAGAATACAGAAACCATCCTCCTTTGTACACCAGGAACTGCAGTCCACAGGTGAGCTCTCATGAAAATCTTCAGATGCCTGGTCAGGGCTATGTGAAGAGTTTCATAGTCGGGAGACCCAAATGGTAGGATCACAAGGTGCACTGCAAAAAGGTGTTGTATATCATACACACTATATATTCCTACTTCATTACTTCTCTTACAGCCAAAGATGTCAAATGCTAGGCCCATTTTTAAACACTCCTCTGTCTCCATGTGTAAAGTGCATCTACCCCATCACATTACAAATTCACAAATAACTTTATATACATCTTTGTTCTTACTGTACCATGTGTTTGATTTTGAGCTAAAACACCCACCCTGTCAGGCTATTTTTTGGGCTATATGTGCTGACATGTGCTGAAGTGAGAAGCATCCTCTGTTTATTCAGTCTTACCCAGATCCTTATACCTCATTTGTAGCAAGCCATAAAACACAGGCTGAAGCATGAAAATGTTGCAACAGGGATGTCATCCTTTGATATCACCTTCTAATCTACTTTAGCTGTTTCTCATCTTCCCTTTGCTACTCAGAGTAACAATTTCAGGGCTATCCTTGATTCTTGAGAATCTGCTCTGTATTTTGCTTTCTCCCAGTTTAATGAATTTATCATATCTCCTGCTCTTACTGTTGCTTTTCCACACAAGAATCTTAACATCATTTATACATTCTTACTGAAATTTTTTCTGAAGTTGTATTCTTTCTCTGTCATGGGATCAGGAAAGTAACGCTTGATTTTCAAAAATAGCTGGATAAAATAAATACTCATATTAAAAGGAAATACTCAAATTAAAAAGAAAAATCTATCTAGCAAAATAAAACCTTACCATCACAAAATGAAGTGGAGGAATAATCACAGTGCCTATATAATGGATAGTAATACAAAAGAAACAGACATCATTTCTCTATTAAAGTAGTCTGGTGTTATTTTCATGTTATTTTCATTATTTAGATGGAGAAGGGTGGCTAACATGTAGTATATGTTTTTCTTTAGGAAACGTGTATTACCAGGAAATGGAAACACAAGATACAAGATGATTTTTCCTCTAGTTGTATTATACACATATCGAAATCAAGAATAACCCAGGTAACACAACATCCCACACAGAGAAAGGCTGGATTGTAGCTATTTATTTTTATTTGACTACTAATTGGCAGGGTGCTGGTGAAGTAGGGAAGCTGGCAGAAACTCTTTGAATATCCTATTTATTCTCCTTTCTCTGACAAAGAACAAGTAATAATAAATATAGAAGCATTCACCACAAAAACACACTGAGAAAACTAGTTCAGGAAGGTTGGTTTATTTATGATGGGATAATTTGATTAAGGACAATTAAATTTTAATGCCCATTTAAGTCAAATAATGTGGTTCACCAACTGTCATCAGAATGAGTGACAGCCAGTGCCAAAGTAACATTTATCACCACATTTTCACTTGTGAGGAGCCAGAGAAACTGGGTATGCAATCCTTGAACTACATCGCTGTTTAAAAGACAATCTCAGATTAGGTAAACCCTGCATGTGCTTATTTTTGCTCTCATAGTGGATCTGCTGGTTTTAATAGGATTGCTCACATACATCAAGCTGGTCTTGCTTTGCAAGAATGAGCCCTATCCCCACTTCTCTGCATCAGACCAAAGATCAGACCTCTGCAGCAGAAGAATGTGACAAACCAGCCATTATGGCTTCTAATCATCAAAGCACAAATTTAGTTATACTTCCCCAAGCATGATGGTCCAATGCCAAGCTTTCCTTGGTAGATCCCCTGGAAAGAAGAAGAAAGGGGAAGAACAAAGACACAGCCAGTTTACAGAGCTTGGGAGACACAGTTTGTCCATTTCTGCTGCTGATGAGGCTTTGGCTGGGTAGGAGAACCCCTTCTCCTACTGAGCAATAGGATTTTCCCACTCCACTGCTGCCCCACATATCTTGGTCCATCTTCCAATGCAGTCTGTGTTCAGTCCCACCAGTTTGAGGTGGTTTTGCTGCACCTCCCACCCTTCTGATGCCAAAGACCGCTGCCTGCCCACACCTCCAGTGTCTTCATATCAAAGTGGGTCTCACCGACCCAAAACCTGCAGTACAGGGCAGCCAGGCCTTTTTGGCCAGCAGAACACAAAGATCCAGATGTGACAGTGTTATTACTCATGTCCATACTATCAATCTGTGCATCCCTGTCAATCTGGACAAATGCTGGACCTGCTGGATTAACTGTGTCTGTGTGGCACAGCAGCAGCTTTGCTGTGTCCTAGTTCTGGAGCAGCCCTGCACATGTGGCCTGGTTACCAGACATATTAATCATATCTAGCAGTGGCCATTTAATTTGCTTTTTAAATAAGACAGCTGATCACAGATGGATGATCTTTATCCTTGCACATAATAGCATGACCTTTCTGGACTGCTATCCAAATATTTAGTCCTTTTTTTGGCACACAGTCATTTCCTGTGCTTCAAACAAAGAGATTATTAAACACAAACACATTTGAGGTGAATGCTCAAGTAAGAGTAAACTCATCATTCTCTTGAGTGAACAAACACAGTGGAAACCTGACAAGAGCAAAAACTGTTGTAGTCTGAAATGCATTCATTACTGACTGAACATATGCTGCCATTGTTACTACCATTTATCACTGCCTGGTGGCAAAGCAAGATCCATGACTAAGCAGTGCTGGTGATCTCATAATGTCCTTCTCTTTTCAGAGTCACAGCCTCCTTACAGCTGTCAAAATTTCAAGCTCTTACATCATACAGGTTTGAAAACCTGGAGTGTACTTGGGAAGTTAAAAAGCCTGGAGATATTTGAAAGACTTCTCAGGTCATACAAGACCACTCTGTCCAGTGGGTGTTCTTTCCACAGTCCCATTTGATAACACCACTAGTAAATGTAGAATTGCAAATGCACAACAGTACTGAACAACCCGTTCTGGCACTGAAGTAAAGCACTATTTCAAGAATATTCTTACAAAGGTGCCTTAGGCCCAGTTTTCTTTAGATTGAACAGATGCTAAAAGATTTTGTTGGTTCTGCAGCTGTGAACCCCTTGCAAATGCATCATTTAATAAGAAACTTTTCCATTTCAATCTAAGACAGATGGTATGCTGAAAGGAGCTGTGTCAGTCTAACCTAATGACACAAATAAAATGGTAATTATTTTCTTCTGTGCTTTTCCAATGTTTCAATGCATTTGAAGCTGTCACTGTATTTACTGATTCTCTTTAGTGCATGACATGAAATCTCTCAGAAGTGCAGGGTAATTCAGGCTGCATGCAGCAGTGGCAAAAAACTAAGACACATTGAGAAACTGGAAATGAAAGAAGTGCTCCATTTCTTTTGATGATAGTTTAGCAGGTGAAAAAAACCAGACATTTTCAGAGGAAATGTGATACTGCTTTTCAATGTGTTCTTTACCAAGCAAAGACTGAAAAATTGTTTGCTTTCACAAAGGTCATTGTTGCTCAGATCATGAAGCAGGGCACTAGCAGAAGAGCTCAAAAGTAAAGAGAAGCTAAAGTGAAATTGCTCAGAGAAGGAAAAGCAAAGCAAAACCTGGAGTCTGGAAGATTTTACGCAAAACCAGATACAAACAAAAAAAGGGAATGGCTCTTATGATGTACAGCAATGCAACCAAGACAGAAATACTTTTGTGAATAATGGCTTATAGCTGGGGGAAGACAGGATGATACAATATACACTACACAGCTCACTCTTAGAGTGGTAAAACTGAGATCAGTTATCTTGAGATTTCACCCATTTCATAAAACTTTGAATCATGTCAGAAGATTTAATAAGACTTGTATGTTGACAAGAAAACGACATTCCAGTTCCAGTTCCAAGATGTCAAGAAAAGGAGATCTGTTTCCTAGAGATGTACTGGGCAAGTCAAGAACACGTGAAAGATAACAGGTGAGGAGGAACTGCATCTCCACAGCAGTGTTAGAGAGTGAGGAAAGGAGCAGATTATGCCTTGTGCTGACTCCTTAGGCGTGTGGCAAACACAGAGCCAGGCTGAAGAGGAGAGTGCAGATGGGGAAGGTGGGAGGTTTGCCTACATGTGAGTGTAGCTGTGGGTATGGGGAAAAGGTGAGGAAGATGCAAAGATCAAGATGAGGAGGGCAGAGATGAAATTCTAAATAAGAAAGGAACCTGTTCTGTTGATTTGGTTGGGGTGACTGTACTGACAAAAGATATTTCTCTGTCCCCACATGACCTTTGTAACTTATCCCTGACCTGTGTCCAGAAGGTTGTTGTACCTTTGAAAATGCCGATTTCAGAAGGTATTAAGTATGGCCCTTTCTTAAAGTATCTGTTTGCAGTGGTAAAGTTTGTATGATTGCAGGGGATTTTTCCCCTTGAATAAATGCATTGGTTCTATATATCTTTCTGTTTATCATCCACAGCTTTGTATATGAGAGAAACCACAGACATCTTCCTTTGGGAGGGAAAATCAGTCACGTGTGTATTAGCTGGAGAAAAAAAAATTGAAAAAAAAATAAAAAGAAAGAAAAAAAAAGCAGTTAACCAATGATTAGACAAAAACCTGACTCGATTTCAACTTAGAGCACACACAGGCAGGCAACCCTTCAATATGAATTATACAGAAGGGCTCCTGCTCTCACAGAAATCGCTCTGTAGATCACGGGGAGCAGCTTGTCATGAAGGCTCATGGACCATGGTGTCCCATGGACCCATGGTGTCTTCTACAGCAGCCCCAAGAGCAGTTCATTCATCACACTGAGTTCCAGGTTGCTTGCTGGAGCCAGCAGCCATCACCCCTGTTATGTCCTCTTCTTCCTCTAAGGCTGCTCAGCCACACACATCCAGTGTCAAAGCTCCATGAGGATGGATGCTACAGCCCTTCTAAGGAAACCTCAGGAGAAGTTAGCAAGGTGCACCTCACTTCAGAGGAGGGCAGTATGTTAAGCAGTGGATGCATTCTGCTTCCTCACAGATCTGCTGGCACAGTTCCGGAGCTCTCTCCAAAGTGTTTCCTACAGTCAGACCATGTAGATCAAGAAGTAGGTAATTTTTACTGGCCAAATATTATTCTCTGTGTCATCAGGGTCATCACCTTCATACCCTTCTGACACGTTTCTCCTCCGACACCACCTCTTAAAATTGCATTGCCAGCTGAAGTTACCTTTAGGTTAGAAGTTACAGTGAAGTTAGAACCATGACAGTCATTCATATATGAGCAATACTGCCCCCCAGTATTTATTTATTTGAAATAAATTATAAAATTATATTTCTTCAGACAAACGTTTCTTTAAAAAAAGCAACACACCAATTTTTCTCACATTAAAAAAAACCTCCCATCTCATTGTTTGTGTTTCTAGTGTAATTTTTCATCCTTTTTTTTGCTATCATCATATAACTGGACACTTTCTCTTATAGCATAATTTTGTGTACAAATGTTCTATGTCAACACCCCCTGAAAGCCGCATCTTTTAATGCCAGCATGAAAGTTACTTCAAAGTTATCACAATGTCACATCAACAGACTACCAAAGATCCAGCAAAAATTATAAGACTGCACAATTTAGCTCTGCTTTCTTATTTAAAATACCATCCTATTGCAATCACAAAGTGAAAATGGCATAAATAAAAACAGAATAAAGAAAGTTGAGTAATTTTTGAAGTAGAATAATTTATCAGGACATTAATTTAAAGTAGATGATAAATGTGGGAAGACTATGTGGCAAACACCATGAAAGTTGTTTTTTTCAGAGCCTTGCAAAACCTTAGGAGGGAACAGCTTTCAAAAACAGACAGTAGGATATGCATAAAGTAATCTTTTATTCTTGAATAAATATTTCTCTATTAATATTTATATAAGCAAAAATCAGAAATCAGACACAATGCAGAGGGTTTTCATCATTGTTAGAGTGGTGCAGACCTTTCTAGGAAGGTAAAATGCCATTTGAATATGGTATCATTATTTTGTATATGGAGTATGGACTTAATATGAACTGACTTCAGCGGGAGCCAAACTGGAGCAACGCTGATACCGTGGTATTTTCCAGAAATAAAGACAATATTACCAATTTAAAGACGGCACTGACAGTCACAAAACCTGGCTGCAGCCCTCGGCTTTGCCATTGAAATCAGTCATGGCCACAAGAAAGTTAAATAACTCCTTTGTGCTGGAATTCATTCCACTAGCTGGCAGTGCACCGCTGGCTCCCCTTCCAGGGTTCTAGTGACGTGGTACTAGACCAAAGAGGTCTTGCAATAAAGCACTTTGCTTGCTGCACTCAGATTCTATTGAAAAATTGATATAATTTTTTATTTGCTTCCTCCAGGTTTGTTCATAAATCTCTGTACTATAAATTATTAGTTCCTTTCTCCTTTCTTTCCTCTCTTTAAATTAGTACAAAACAAATTTTGGTGACATTGCCTTCAGTGGAAATAGGATTAGAAACTTTCTTGGAAATTGCTGGCTGTATTGTAGAAACATTGGAAACTACAATGAAAAATTATTCTTGGAGGACACAGGAAGCAGAAAATGTTATTCATTGTAAAAGTCATACAATTGTTAAGCTGTGTGGTTAGTTCCAACAGCAAGGAGAGAGATTCTTTAAGAGGCCTAATGGATGTTGTCAAACTCTATGTTTAAATATTTGATGTAACTTAACTGTCTAAGAGATCCCATTCCAGGTTGTCTGGATTTCAAGGCACATGAAATCCGATCAAACATGGACTGCATGTAACAGTAGGCTCCTAATAGAGCAGTCAATATGTGGCACAGATGTCAGCCTGCTCTTGAGGGATCTCTCTTCAGGAACAATTAGCTGGTGGTGTGACTGGTCAGAAAGGAGAGAAGCTTTAAGTGATTTCAGGCATTCTGATAAGCGAACACACACACAGAGCTTGAATTTAACAGGGACTGTTCATGTTGTGACCACTACTTTAGACCCAACCTTTAAACAGCAAGTTGCTTGAACTGAGAAATCTGATGGTTTGGTTTACAACATAGAGAACAAATCCTAAAATTATATAAACTGCTACTACTGTAGGAAGACGGTAATTTATAGTATCTGAAGGTCTGTAGAAAAGTTAAGATAATTTCCTAATAATATTCTATTATTTTCAGGGGCTCCAAAGGCTGGAAATTATGACAATACCATTTCAAGTATGCGAGGGGGTTTACAAGCCTTTTTTGCCCTGTCTCCTGCTCTCAAGAGTGGTTAGCAAGTTTGATATCATGATGTATCACTTGAAAAATAAGTATAAAACTAATCACCCCTGCCTGCAGCACTAGGCAGCCACATCTCTCCTATCTATTTTTCCCACTGAAATTTACACAAAGACATAGGAAAACTAAATGATTCTTATTTAATAGGAATACTTAGTATGATTATTGAAGCAGTAAATTCTCCCCTTGCAAAAATCACCAGAATTTCAGACTCAGATGTGTTAATCAGTAAAAGAAAACTCATCTTACATCATGCTGAAACTCTAATAGAAACTAAACTATCCCTGACTTCAGCTTCATTGATTTTGCTTTATTAACAAAAGAGTCAATATTGATAGCACATATATGATTAATAGACAAAAATAGTTTGCCTGTAGGAGAATATTGGTAGGGATAGAGATGTCACAAAGAAGAATTTTCTTAAAGATAGACAATAAAAAAACAATAACCATTACAGTTCCACTTATTTCTTTCTCCTTAAAAGCTTTAATGTGTTTTCCTGCAATGTTTTGTCTGATTCCTCATGTATAAAAGTTGCTGACAGTAATGTGTACTAATCTTAAAAAATACAGGCACATTAAAGGCACTGAGCTTCAGTTATTGCTTTCTGAAAGCTTCCTCTGCATTTCTGCTCTAATCTAGTTGTAGAAAGAAATCTTCTCATAAATGAGAACAACCTCATTGCTTTGACAAACTGCATCAACATTTCAAAAACAATCAGTGCTCTATATTGCAAAAGGGTAACATGCTCTGGAGGACTGATAATGGCATCAGTGAGGAGAGAGATGTAAAATTCTGCTGGGCTGAATCAATGTGCTCTCAGAGAACTCAGGCTCCCTTATGAAATGTAAACTTATTTTCTGTTTATCACAGTATTGCCTCTTCTGTACTGGCAAAATGAAAAACAAGGTAAGTGGCCAAGTTAAAGTGCAGGCAGCCTTGGACTCCACAAATCCATTTTCTTATTATCTGTACCATAATACTTTTGCTTATTTATCTTGCAAGCACTTTTTAAGAGGAACAGGTCTGGCAGTGGTCCACCCCTCTTGTACAATCTTCTGGATGTATCTGATCACAGCTCTTTTCTTGCACATGGCAGGTTAAACCAAGTACCCACACAGCCCAGGACACACACCCAACCCTAAGCACATCTGCACAAACTCACTGATGGTGCTTTTAGTATCTTGGGCTAGTGGCTTTTCTTGAATTGTTTGAGAATCAATACAATGGTTTCTTGGCAACTGCAAAGATTTCAAAGGTTTGATCCAGAGTCTGATCTGCCCTCTCATCCCATCACAATCATAAGTAAAACAGAAAGGAATAGTGACAGTATTTAATAGGGCAAAACTTAAAACAGTTTTGAAAGACAGTGAAAGGGACAAAAATGCAATTTCATATTTCGTCTTGCTACTTTCTTCTACTTGCTGTTTACTTTCAGCACTCAAAACAAAGCACAACACTGTGATGCTATCCAGTAAAAAAATACTCAAGAACCATCTGGACACAATCCTGTCCAATGTGTTCTAGGATGACCCTCCTTGAGCAGGGAGGTGATCCAATGTAATTCTCTTCAACCTTGCTCATTCTGGGATTCTGTGAAAGAAGAGAAAAAATAAAGCTTGGAGACAGCTGTGTATGAAGCTGTTAGAACCAAAACAGAAAGACAATTTACTATGTAGTTTTAGATATGATAAGAAAACAATGGTGCATCATTATTGGAAGTTCTGCTGATCGTAACTAGACAGCAAGTAATTCCAAAGGAATACTTAATTCAAGGACTTCCAGGGTATGTATGATGCTATGTGAAGATCTAAAAGCCCTTTTTCCCTGTGTTTTAATTAGGACAGCTGCTTTGCACCTTACAGTTAATTGCAAATCACCATCAGTTATTGAAGGTGTGTCAGTTTTCTCTACAGCATAAGTGCATTATGCCAGGTTGTCTACATTAGGTTGTCTACATTAGAGACAGGAGTGGGAAACAGTGTGTGTGTTGCTGGCTATGTGGTGTGAGATAACCCACGTTGCTGCCTGAGTAGTTACTTGTGTGTGGCACATTCTGATACTTGGGCAGAAGTTGTATTAGAACTACAGCCAAGAAAAATAAGTTTAAATAGCTGCAGGATGCTTATGAATATAACACTGTTCAGGTAAGCTTTTGTGAGGAAAAGACCACACACACAGAGCAGCCCTTGAAGTATAACAGCTTTCCTTTTTTCTCCTGCTATAAAAGAAAAAAAAAGGCTGTTTGTAAGTCCTCAGACACTTCTCAGCTAAGCCAGTTATTAGCAGTACAGGTTCTCATTTGGGTCACTGCAACCCTCTGACACTTAATAGACTGTTTTCTTGATGATTCTTGTGCTTTGCTCATAGGTGCAACTCCTAGAGCTGCTACATGTAGATCTGACTCAAATCTATCCCAAACTGAGGCCATTTTCCCTGATGCACAGGCTGACAAAGGAAACATGAGAAGCTTCTCAAGAGAGAAAGAATCTAGTCTGGTTTTTTTTTCCCTCAACAGCTCCCTCCAGTAATTTTGCTACAATTCTTTGACCTAGGTGCAGAAAGAGTGGTGGACTCTGTCTAAAGAGAACATACTGCCTGGAAAACCTGAGCCAAGATGCTGGTATTTTAGACAGAGCCTGTGGCCAAGGCCAGGGAGCTACAGAAAACTAGAAACAGCTTGAAATCACTGTGATCATTGCTTCCTTTTTCCAAGATAAAAAAATATATAAGAAAAGAAATTATGGCAAAAATCATCTGATTTGGCTGTTTCATCTCTACAAAATTGGAGGGAGAAATTCACCCAGTAAAGCAGGACATTCTCTGCAGCAAGTTGCAAGCCTCCTGTATGAGCTGAAGTCTCTGCTTACAAAACTGAAAGCTGAAGTACATCAGCTAAAACCCAACATCTCATGTAAAAGTAAGGTTAGGTTTCTCTTTGGAAGACCCTGAGTAAATGTGCTTTAAAGAAGACACAGCTTTGGAACAGCAATATGTGTATTCCTACCTTCCCTGAACATAAATTTCCGTTCAGAAAGAAGCTGGTATTCCAGGAGTAATGATTGCTTCTGCCTCCTCTCATGCTGTCTCAGAACACATCAGGCACACATTTTCCTGAACCACCACCCTTGTGCATTTGCACATAATTATACACAGTTGTACTCAGCTTTTTTGGAAAGTGCAGATTTCCATGAAGACTTGAGGACAGACAGCCAAAATTGAAATATGGAAGGGAAGTCAAGGAGAAATAACCACAAATATTTCTCAGTTCAAGCACAGTTGTCTTCCTAGCCACAGTTGTCTTCCTAGCATTATCTCAGTTTTTCAAAGTAGTTGCATATGAACAAAAGCATCCATATCCCAGCTGACCAGTATCTACAGTTACTGTGCATTATTAAACATTTATGGAGGAGCAGCTTCCAAGAAGACTGAGTTGAACACAGAAGGAGCATTTTCATCTAAGGTTACCTCAGAGTCCAGATGTCATTCAGCTTGATCCGTGACTTGGAAGCTAACTGTGGCTGCAGCATTTATAATTCACAGAAGAACAACATAACTTAGTCTTGACTGGCTTTTAAAAAGTATACAAGGGTTTTACATGCATGCTGCCACCTTACACAAGGTAGTGAAAGCCAAAGCTTCAAAAAGCCTAAACCCACCTCATTCCTCAGTTGAGAGTCCAAGACTAGGTTGTTTAATACTCACCCCAATTCATTTTTCAGAGCTACCTAGCTCCCCTCTTCATCTAAAGCCCAGAGCCTTAGCTTTGGGTAGGGTTTGAAGCAGGTGTGGGTGGAGGGGTGGTGGTTGTAAATGTTACCTTTAGCATGGCAAGCTTGGTCTTCACAGCACCTCTCATGGCTGGAGTCAGATGGGCACCTCTGCAGGGCCATCCGGTACAGAAAGCAAGATTTGGATGCTCCTGGCGCCTTCTGGGGAAGCTTGTTCCCATCTCTTTACTGAAGAGGGAGCTCAGAAAGGTGTGCTTCCTTAGGCTGCCATTCCCCTACCGTGGAAGGCACTGCCAGAGACCAATTCAGAAACAAAGAACGATTTGAGTCTTTAGGGAATTACCATTCTTTTGTAAATCGTTTGCACCTGCTGTTTCCAAGCTCAGTGGAGGCACCAGATCCTCTCAGAGAGACTTTGTTAATTTTGGTCACCTGAAAGTCAGAGAAGGACAATTTTAGTGCAAAGTACGACTTTCACCGCTATGCTGCTCCTAATTCAGAAAACAAACACTAAGGCAAAATATCACTAAATTTAAATGAAAGAATAGCTTTGAACATATATCTCTTCTGGCTGAACCCAGCAAGCATAACAAGTGCTGGCTCACTTTCCTTGCTTCAAGGCTGTAGTGCCTTTCAGGAGGCTTCCACCCTGTAGTTAGTTAGTAGTAACTGAAATCGTTGCCTGAAACCAGGACACTGTGATGTTCAAGCTGAAAATCTCTATTGCAAAAATCCCCCCCAGATTCTTGTGCCTTACTTCACACCATTCCTTTATGCTGTTTGTTGCAGGTGGGCTCAAGGATGATGTGGTTTCTGTATTCTTTTAAAGGAAGGCCAAAGAGCTATCAGTGCAATCTGTATAGCAATTATTCCCCCTACCCCTCACTGCTATGCAAATATTCCCAGTTTTACACTGCTGTGTGTTCCTGAGAAGCTGCCAACAAAGTTTAGCTGTCTCTTGATAAGCTCCTGAATTCTATAACAAAACAGCAAGAGCAAAATGTACTCTGGAAGACAGCCTAATGCAAAACCATGGCACTGTATTTAAATCATAATGTTACTGCCTTTTGGAACTTTTTCCCACTTTAATGGGCATATCAGCTGGGATAAAAATATTGAGCAACAAGCTTTGAACTATTTTGGTGCTCTGCTAAAATGTTTGAACAATACTGCCACACCAATTTTTCTACATTTTATAATAATCGGTGATTTGGAACAAATTATAGCGTAAACACAGCATGTCAGAACCAAATAAGTCCTTTTCAAGATATTCTAAATAAAAACATATTTAAGACTATTGTTATTTCTCTTAGTACCATCACCATGGAGACTATATGAAACTCACTTAAAATATCCATTCTTTCCTAAATGCTTTGTGTTGCCTAAATGATACAGGAATTGAGCATAATTGGTTTGGTATTTCAATGGTCAGTCACAGAACAACACGTTCTTTGGAACATGCTATAACTGAGTTAATTGCTGCATTTAGTGTATGTGAGATGTAAGTTTATACCAGCTTTGTTTTGAAAAGAGAATGGAGCAAAACTTTTAAAGCACTAAAAGATGTTCTGGGTTACATATATCTCAATTCACTGCAAAGTTTTAAAATTCCAGCAGAGAAAAACTTAGTCAGATTCACCCTGACAGCAAACTCAGCTAAAATAAATGCAGTCACACTCAAAAATAATTTTTTCACTAGCTTCAGTGCTAAGACATGCATTCAAGGACATTAGTAGGGTTGTAGCCACATTCACAGACCTCAGCACATATGATGACCCATTGCCAGGTTCCTGAGCACAGCATTTAAATGCTTACTGGAACCTGTTACATAAACTCTTTCCCAATATACTCTGTGGGAGATGAGTGGCAAGGGACAGACTCTATGCATACACAATTCAGTCAGCTTGTTCTTAAAGCTGCCAGATTGCAGGTACAAGGGCTGTATTTTTTGTACACACACTTGTGCACACACAGAGGAGCCATTCATGATCCCTTAATTCATCCCATGGATTACTGGGGTATACTCAGTAACCTTATTCCTGCTCAGGTTCAATGATCCTTCTGGTCATTCTGACTGAGCTGGAGGTTATTTTGAACAAGGGCTACTAAGGCTGTCCACAGGCCTGATGCCACACTGCACCTTTTCCTCATCCACAGCCCGACAGCATTTCACAGGCTCCTCCCATCATCTAACAGTGGCCATAGGAGATGACCTAAGAACGCTCATTTTCTCTGCCAGCATCAGTCTTGGCCAGACCCATGCCACAGGCTTCCAGAGCTCCCTCGGAGCTCATGCCCTCCAGCAGCTCCTGCAGGTGCCAGTTCTTGCTTCTGACTGCCAGCTGTGGCTTCATCTCTCCAGGGAGGAGGAGTGAGGCTGCAGCAAGGCAGAGAAATCCCTGGCATTAACAAGTGAGGTATGACCTGAGGCCTGCCTGTGTGACCACTGAAAGAGACTTGAAGCTGCCCCCAAAGGCAGACCGCAGCAGTCAGTGAAGAATCCCCATGTGAGCCTCATGACAAATTATGCATCCATAAACAGAAGTGGGAACACATGTAAGTGAGAGATTAATTTTCCCTATTTCTTTAACCATTGCATGCCTGGTTTACTTATCATTAAGCCATGGGACAGCAGTGACTTTGGGAGTCATACCAGCAGAAGAAAAGGCAGAATTTTTCGAAAACTGTCTTTGAAATAAAAATTGCACCATCAGCCCAAGGGGAATGCATAGTGATAGAACACAGAGAGTTGAAAACAAAATTTAAAAAATACATATAAATGCATTTTGGCTGACTAAATTTATTAAAATGCTTGAAATTTAAATTTGAATGCATAACCATCTGCCTCGAGGATATGTTTGATATAAGCTCTTATTCCAATTTACATACATCTTACTTTGCAAAATGCCACCTGAAACTCATGCTAAGTAGTGCACAGAGGAAGTAATGCATTTATCTTCCAAGCATTTGATTTTCGTTTTGATAAAAGACCTAAAGAAAGTACTTCAGGCAATCCTAGTCAACATACCACATATTTCTAAGTTAATTGCCTTGAATCAGTTTCTCTCTAGGAGCAGAAAAGGTCAAATTATGTAGTAAAATTACACTCTCTAGTGGTGAAATCCTGGCCCTTGTCACTTTTTTTTTTCTATAGCTCCATCCCATCCTCTTTGTGCTCCTTGCCCTTTCAGAATATTAACAAATAATTCACCTCATACACGTTGTTACCAGGAGTTATTTTTATTGGCAAGGGCACAGTTACCAACTCTTCTTAATCTAGAAATTAAAGAGGAAAAATTGTGATTTCAGCAAAGAAAGATTCAGGAGATATTTCTCCACCATATGCAATAGTTGGAATAGCTGAAGGAGACAAATAAACACCATCTTTGTGCATACACACATAAATTTTATGAACAAACATTTATCTTCTGTATTTATGGCCTGGTGAACTTTATTAGAATGAAGTACAGTGGGCTGTGAGGTCAGAGTCGGGATTTTGCAGTTTAAATATTTGAGATTGTCTGTTCATGATCAACTGACCACTTTCTTCTCTTGTGGCATATTGCAAACCAGCATACACACAGATCTGTTCCCAGATTTTACATGTAATCAAAAACCTGACCCCAGAATATGAGGCCAGAGTATCATAATCTCATCTTTTTTCAATATGGCCCAGTTCTGTAGTACATTTGGGTCAAGATCCAAATTTTGATGCCAGATTCTATTTCTGTAACAGGATAAATCAAAATCCAGGCTAAAGTAAACAACTCTAGGGGAGAGGGAAGGAAACTATGAATTAATATCTTAATTTTGCAACTAAGATTAAAGCCAAGCCTTTATTGTTTGTGAAGTGCAGAGTAATAAATCCTTGCTGTGAATCAGATAATTTTGTAGTCATGAAATCAATACATTGGCTCTCATTTTACTTCTGACCCTGCCACTTAACCCCTTCATGTGTCTCTCCTGGTGTTTTATTTTATTTCATGAGATAGCATCCTTCTCATTTTAAACTTGATCCAACATTTTAGATGCCTCAAGGGGAAAACATTCATGTCTCCTCCTGAAAGACCATGGGCATAATTGTCTTTGATGGATAGCAACAGGATCAAGAAATTTCCACATTTTGCTTTTGCTTCTTGAAGTAAATAAATGAGGCCAAAGCATGTCCTTGCTGGTGTTGCATTTAAAAACACGAGGAAGATTTGTCATGTCAAGTGCAGCTTAAATACAGATCACACCCTTTAAAACAACTTGTTCTAAGCCACCTACTACATAATCACTACAAAGTGTTCATTTACAGCACTGTTTGTGCACAAGGGTGTATTCAGGATGGAATGACAGGATAACAAGGAGACCATATGCTCTGACTATGTCAATAGTGCTTTTCTTACCAATTTTTGAAATCTGCTGTCCTAAAATATTGCAAATGTTACAGATGTTCCTGTGTCCACTTACTTCATCACTAGTGGGATGCAAAAAGAGCATACCATTGAGTGGTCAATTTCTCTTGTTCAAAATGCAGCCATTCCTTTTACCCCTACTATTTGCATGATGAAAGAGAATAGGCTAAAACAAGATTAGGAAGAACATCTTTATTGTGAGGCACTGGGAGAAGTTGCACAGAGAATTTGTGGATGCCCCATCCCTGGAAATATTCAAGGGGCTTTGAGCAATCTGGTCTAGTGAAAGGTGTCCCTGACTGTGGCAAGGGTGTTGGAACTAGGTGATCTTCAAGGTCCCTTCCAATCTAACCATTCTGTGATTCTATGATAACCCAGGTCTTGTGCAGATCTCTTCTCTGAGTGCTGTCATGCAAACCTTGAGGTCAGTGTCAGCCCTCACAGCACTCCCCCAGCTGTGCCACCTCCCTCCCATCACTGCTCCACCAGCTCCCCAGGGGCAGATGGCAGCATGGCAGTGGAGGCAGGCTTTGCTCAGAAAGTCTGAATTACAGCACTCAGGTCGCTGTTTCAGCCATTGAGCATTGCCCCAGTTCCAAGAGAAGCTTCCTGCCGTGGCTTTGAGCTGAGGTCAGCCAGTCAGCCAGCCTGTGCACTCTGCCCTTGCAGACTGCAGGGTGCCAGCACACTGGTGTGATGGATGGATGGAAGGACTGCCAGAGTGAGCAGGGAAAACAGCAAGAAAGGAGGTGGGATGTATCTTCCAAAATATCAGAAAAAGATGCTCTCAGGTCCCATGGTTACGAGATTATTCAAGCACGTGGCAAATAAACAAAAATAACAAACTTCTTTGCATTCCTACTGGAAAGCAAGTTTTGAACCTGTCTCTCTAAAGGGGAAAAGCTAATGAGCTCCCACGCTTCCTCTGCCTTCCTGGTTGGAGTAATGACAATTTTTATACCCGCTGTTAAGCATGCAATAATTATTTCCAGATGTACATAAATGCGGCTTATTTTTTGCACATTAATATTTCACTACAGCCTACACGCATTGTAGAGCTCAGATGTTCACTCAGCATTCAGATAAAACATAAAGGGGTTAAAAAAAACCTATGTGGTTTGTTAAGCTTCCTTAAAAGGCAGCTGATGGCAGCTGCCTAACACTCTAACCTAATTTTATTACTGAAATTCAAGGGATTTATTTAACCATCCTGCTTTTTCCAAGTCTACATTTTTGTCCAGCTAACTCAGTTCTCAGTGTCCCTATAAAATTAAGTAAAAATGAGCACTAAATTTTGATGCACATGGTTCTACTGGAGTTTTTTATTATACTGTGGACACTATTAAGGGCTCTGGGAGAATCTCCACCTTTTTGTCCTTAACTGAAGATTTTGAGTTTCTTCTTCCCCTCAATAAATGGTGGTGTTAAATCACAGTAAATATCAAAAACTTGGTTCACTTTTGCAAAATATGAAGAGTGGTGCAAAGGACCTTCAGTGCACCAACCCTGATGACTGAGTTGCAAGAGGCAGTGGCAAGGCTGTACCTCGCCCTGCCAACAAAAGCTGCCCCTGAGACACACAGTGCCCACAAGTTTTGAGGGGACTTGGCACAATTCCTCACTTACCAGGTCAGTTGTCCCCCCTCATCCACTTGCAAAAAGGTGCTGCCTCTCATGCCTCCATGCACACATTTTCCTATCATGGGAGATTTTATCAAGAGCAGCTATACCACCGGCAATATTCTGATCACTGCTTTGCAAATGTATGGAAATGTGAGTCATTAAGCACGAGCTGGCACAGAGGAAAAAAAAAAGAGAGATGGAGTAATCTCCAGCCATTCATGTGTCTGTAGAATGTGTTTAGTCTTTTGGCATCTGAATACAGGGGGAAGGTGATTAATGGGGTTTTATGGTGCTCCCCTGCAGGTATAACCCTGGCTTTGCACTGGTCGTCAACACCTGTCAATAAATGGTGGCTTTTAAACACTAGATGTGCTAGTTTGTTTGCTCAGTGATTTCATGATCTGCTGTCATTTTAAAGTTATACTTGGTGTTTATTTTTCAGATGAACCTGACCTTTACAAGCAGAGCTGTATTTTAGTTTCCTCTTTACCTCTGGGGAAGTCTGATAGATTAAGATTTTGGTCCCAGCTGTAACCAAGGTGTCATGGCCAAGTATGATATTTACATGAAGGCCTGTGTTCAAACAGTAAAATATTCTTCTCAGAAGTCTTCAGATTTAGTGTGGATCAGTCTATGTCCATAATATACAGTAGACCAAGAACATACATCTTCTGATTCAAGTTTTCTTGAAAAACAGAGACAGATTTTGTGTGAATTTGGCTCACGTGACTAATCAGGCAGGCGTCCATGAGTTTATTCATCTATAGATCATCCCTGTTCATTAACGTCAGCAAACTGACTAATGCCTAGATGAGTTTATCTTTATAGACTCAGTTCCAACAAAGAAATGTCACCACTAAACCTATCACTCAACAAATTGCTTTATCATGTTTGAATAACACAGTGGGCATAAATAATGAAGAAGGAAAGGACATTTGATTTTTTACACCTTTCACTAAATTATATATCAAGCATTTTATTGAACAGTCTAATATTTATTAATCAAACAACAGTTTTGTTTACCAGAGAGTGTTTTGGCACATGCTTTTTTTATAGGACAGGCAGTAGCTGGATACCACTACTTTTTTGTTCCTTCCCACTCCCTACACTGTAGAGTTTGGCAGCCAAAAGTTCAGGCAGTTCCTTAGTGAACCGTAGGAAAGAATACATAGATTATGAGACCTTTGTTATTTGAATATTCCTAGGTTGGAGAAGAGTTGCCTTTTTATTTCCTTATGAACACACTACCTTTTCCTGAGCATTTCTCTGGGTAAAAAAAAAAAAAAGAAAAAAAAAACCAAGTGCTGATTTTTCTTCAATGAACAACATCTCCCAGGGCCACTGGGAGGGGACAGAGGGGCAGAAGCTGCTCAGGTCCCTTCAGGTGGCCCTGTGAAACTCTTCAGTGTCATTTTCCCAACTGCAGCATTATTGTCTCTAGCAAGATGAACCCCTCAGAATTACCTAGTCACAGACATGCTATTTTTCCCTTCCTTCTTTCTCCAGTTTTGTTAAACAAGATGAAAACTTCAAAGCAATTAATTTTAACTTGTATCTTGTTTGATTCATACTTCACTTTTTCTATTACTACAGTACTCTACAGTTCCTCTATCAGCAAAATCTTCAGCATGTCTTCAAAAATCTCCTATACTCTTTTCCTGTATTATAATTGGCACAGTTCCATAAATGTGTTTGGTGTCCTTATAAACACTGGAAAACTGAGTTACATGGGATGTCTCGCAGCTTTCTAGGCAGCAAAGCTTTCAAAGATCTTGTAACCATTATTACTATCTCATACTGAATAATCAGAGAGGTAAAAAAGTCAAACTGTCATGTAGCTAAAATGTCTCACAGAGTCTCACTCCATCACAGACTCCACAAAAAGAGTAGATCAATCCATATTGCTTTTCTTTCCAGACCACCCACTTGCTCTTTGTACTGGATTTCAGTTATTTTTGTTATCAACACTAAAATATTATAGACTACCTAAAGAAAAGTCAACATTTATAAAAGGCCATATTTTTCTACTTATGAAGAGAAAGGTTTCTTCCCATGTTTGTACAATCATATTTCTCTCCAGCATATAAAGTGACTTTAGGGACTCTGACAAAAGAAGTTTGGGACTGGATAAAAATAAATCTTGATGGGTTTTGTTGCAACCAGCTACTAAGTGGTTTGGGTTCTGTGGGTTTTTTTTTTCCTCCTGTCAGCTTCTAGTCTACATCATGAAACTGAAACATATGAGTAAACACTACAAAACTTCCACTGTGTTCTTTGATGTTTGCAGCTCAGGAGAGTGTTCAGCTTTTCAACTCAGCATCTTGGAGGTGGTCTCTTACCCAAAGTGAGGGTAAGAAACACTCTCCACTTACAAGGGGAAATGAAGCATTAACATTATGGGGGAAGGCACCCATCTTCCTTGTATTCATTTTAAACTCAATCTACATAGCATTTGGTTCAAGGCAGTATCTCTCTGACCACAGCATTCCTGCTATGCAGCTGAGGATATATGGGGCAAGGCAAAGATAAAGCCTTCTCAGGAGTTATTCTTCACATTATTATCTCATAACCCAAGTTCAGGTACGACATTTCTTTTCTCATTAGGAGGCTGTGGTACAGCTGTAAGAAAATACTCAGAAAACAAAATTTGCACTTGTTCTCATTTGTGACTGACCTCCATTCCCTGAACTTTGTCTTCATATAATTAAATCAAACATCATTGCCAAGAGGCCAATGCCAGTAGTTTTTTCAGGCTAATCTTTATTGAGGACCACAACAGGCTTACGGGCTTAACTTGTCCAAATTAATGGGGAAGACTTTCAGTTGACTGATGCTCCCCTTAAGTCATTAGAGCAATGTCAGTTTATCCTGGAGAAGGATTTGTCCTTACCTCTATGATGGATGAGGCTCTTACTACAATTATGTTCTCTTTCTGTTGTTAATTAGCAGCAAGTAATTAAAGAGAAGTGATCCTAATCACTTGATTAGGAGACGTGAAAGCAAAAAGAAATGGAAAGTAAAATATTCTGCCATGAAGGGTACAGCAATACTCCATAATGATTTAAGGCTTTTCCCAGGATTATGGTCAGCTGCTTTCCCAAATGCCTCCCTTGTCCATTCCAGGTGAGCTGCATGGAGGTTAGTAGATATGATATGGGTGTCTGCCTACTATGAATCAAGGTACAACCACAGGTTCCTTTTTCACTGGCTAATTGATATTAAAGACAGAGCTCTAATCACATTGTAATGATATTTAGTTATAAGCCATTTGGGACGATATTTGAACCAGCAGCCTCATGGTACAAATAACATTCAACATCCCGTGCTCTCCCATAATTGGCCAGGAAGGCTGAAGGAAGCTGCTTCCCACAGACATGCAATCACATCCAGGAAATGCCCAGCCCAGAGCAAATAGCGCTGTGTTTTGCCACATTTGTCATCTGACACAGTGTTTCCGCTAGCCAAGACTGAGCTGGTCAAGCCAGAATGCCAAGGGGAGCTCTTTGCATTTGCTCACACTGCTAAATATGCTGTCTGCTGCATTTCTCTGGTTAATCCTTTTTGTTCCAGCTGGGGAAGCAGCATAGTTGTTCTGGTTTCTAAGTCCCATATGGTTCCACTGCCAGTTAGGCAAGTAAATGTCTCCGGGACACCACTGCTGGCATTATGAAAAGCCCCATGGGTGAGGAAGCAGCAGAATCTCTTCAGAGCTATCAGGGCACAAAACTTCAAAGCTGGCATACCGAACATGGGATTTTCCACAGACCTCATAGGAGCTTTAGGAAACCAAATTCCCTGTGCAGTCTGTAGGCACAGAGTTACCACTAAATTCCTTGTGCTGCCTTAGCCTTCACAAGCAGCAATTCAGTGGCTTATTGCTATGAAACTTCTGAGTGACTGCAAGGAATGCAGCAACAAAATGTAGCAAAAGATTGGGCAAAGGACAGCTTGGTAAAGGTGTTGATAAACGCTTTCTGTAGAGTCTGAAATCTTTGTTAACTATTCTTCACAAGAATGCTTAACCTGCCAATTTATTTTAATAGCATTGTGTAAACAAAGGCAAAAAATCCCCTCAGTCTTATATTTCAGTTTCTAAGTCCCACTGACTCTCTTTTCCCTCTCACAGTCTTCTGTAACTTTACAGTAGTTCCTCAGTGTCTTGATGGTTGGAGTGGTTTACCCCTGCACATGGGATGGGCAGGCTGTTTTCCTGCCAGATGACACAGTTCTCCAGGTTCCACTGCCAGTTGTAATCCAGGATCTTGGGCCTCTCTGGCCAGGGAAGCTCACTTAGGCAGAGGAGCTCTTTCTTGTTACCCCACAGCAAGAACCACCATGGTTCTGGCCCGGGGGTCAGACCAGGCTGTCCCCACCTCTGCAGAGGCACCAGGAGGCAGTTGTGCCCCTGATGTCCCCAGCAGCTGCCCTGACACCGTCCTCCCCGGCCTGGGCAGCTGCTGTGCCCCATGGCAAGAGCCTGTCTCTGCAGGGGCCATGCCTGCAGCCCCCCTTACAACACATCCATGTTTTTAAGACCTGAAATATGAGCAGAAAGGAGGATTTTTTGCGAATTACAAATTGTGAAGAGTGACTCTGACAAGAGAGAGATGTATCAATTTTTAGCAATAGCTCTTTTGGCTGAGCTTCTCCAGCTCTGAGATGAAGAGAAATGGGATCAAGCCTACCACAATGTTTTGTTGTGCTTGATTAAATGCCACCCTACAGAAACAGGTATAAGAAAGAAACAAAAAGCATTCTAGAGAATTGCTTAATGTGAAACTGTTGATAAATAGGTTTGAGGTCTCACCAATCAAATTATCTTCCATGTGACTCTTTGATACCATTTCCCTTCACTTACATTGTTTCTATGCAAATTCTGTCTGAGATAAAAATAGATGGTAATTGAATTAGAAAAACCAAGACATATCATCATCTGTTTTATATCTTCTGGGCTAAAATCTTCAGATCTACTTAGGATAAAGCTTCTTCTAATTTCAAAGGTTGTCTTCAAAAAGACACACAATGCAAAGTCCTAAGAATAGGAGTCCACTGCCTCGCTGGAATTTTAATTGTCAATTGAGTAATGGTCCAGACTGCAAGTCTCCTGGAGACCATGTTATGTAAGTGGAATTTGGCTCCCTGATCTATACGGAAACCTTCTGTACACTTCTTTGAAGTACGTAAGCATTTATATCCAAAGAGCTGCAACATTAGCCCACTTGCCTCCAAGCTGATACTTTCTTAGGTAACAGCAATAAAAGTGGAAATCAGGTAGAAGAAACAAATTACAATGAAAACTAATTCCATGTTCTCTGACTGTGGGATCACCATCACTTAAAATGGAAAAAAAATGCAAACCAGTCCTAACACAAAACGATTGACAGTGTCTGAGCAAAGTTGGCCGGAACAAACATATCAGTCTTGTGACAAGCTTAGCCTTTTTTAATTTAAAATCCAAATTATTTGAAAATGAATGGCCTCTTTTCATATATCAGCCTTCCAAAATGCAAATCATGGCATGGAAAAATAATTTCAGAAACTCAGTTACCTCTAGTCATTCATCAAAGCACTAATATTACTCCTTAGGGTTAGAGACAAGTTTTAGGAGCAGTGCATTATCTTCACACACACTTAACTGAGTGCCTCAGGCTGTACTTCATATGCTTGATAAAACGGCACTCATGCTGTCCCATGTAACAGAAAATCAAGGCATTAAATATACCTTTTTTCAAGGGAATCTCAGGCATAGTTGATATGGTCATGTGTATTGATACGGTCTATATTGATTTCTGCAGGTCATTTGATTGAGGAGCAGGTGATATTTTGTTTTTAAAATATTGTAAAGAGAATAACAAAGTACATATTAAAATAACTAAAAACTGCCTCATTGGTGAATTTCGTCATGTCTTAATGGAGATGTCTCTGTTACCAAGGTCATTCCAGCCCTGTCTGTAGAGACCAGTCCCTGAGCCAACACTGACAGTTTATCAATCATTTAGGAACATGAAGTATTTGATGGTGCCATTCATTGTAGAGAAAAATAAAAATAATGGAATAGCAGACTGCAGAGGCTGAGTTATCTGAATTGCAAGGTAAGTCAATGACCATCCAACCTGTATCGGGGAGTCAGGGACACAGGTGATGGCCACAGACTTGTGATAACGGCCACAACTCACAAATTGTTGAAAGTAACCGTGAATACTACCATGAAAGACTGCCATAAGTCTTCAATAAATATTAAGAGAAATAACAAAAAGAGGTAGCAAAAGGGACCTGGCCCGTGCACAGCCTAAAATTTAATTAATTGCTGAAATTCATTCTTTTGCTGAGTTTATACATTGAGGAGGATGTGGGAATACAAGAGGGAGCACAGAAAATGTCTTTAACTTATCCAGCTTCTCAAAGAGATATGACACACCATAAAAAAGATTTATGGTCATCTGGGGAGAAACAGAGTACAAGTTTATTCATGCTGGAAAGGACAAGGTTTGAGAGTTAAGGTTAGATATATGTGACTATTTATGCTTGGAAACAGCCTGTAAAGGGAAGAAGAAACTTATTACCAAATGCCAATTCCCAAACACAGGTGGCAAGTAGTATCTTGAGAGGCCCCAGGGCATTCAGCCAGGTCTCCAGATGGCATGGAGGACTCTGATGTCCTGCAGCCACAGCAATCAGAGATCAGCCAGGATTCTGCCTGCCCCAGATTCCCAAGGACATCTCCCATGGGACGTCACCTTAACAGGGTTCAATGTGAGATCAGACACTGCTCTGGAGGAGTAGGATAATCTGCTCTGAGGAGAAAAGCCCAGTGGACAGAGGTGACTGCTGGACGGTCAGTGCACTCACCCAGCCTCTCTTCTATGTGGCCAGGGACTCCCTCTGTTACAGATCCCCTCCCTGTACCCAGCCTGGACATACCCACAGTATTCCTGTCATACCCAGTGCTGTACTCTAACAGTGGTCAAAATCACACCTCAAAGTTCAGGGCCTCGCTCACCTCCTGGAGGGCTCAGGAAGGTGATTTTGTGGTGCACAGTGATAGAACCGCTTGATGAAGAGACCCAGATGTGGACCAGGATCCCACCACAATAGATGTGGTACAGCAGGGACTGAAAATGCCATGAACATGGCTCAGTGTGTCAGACTTTCTCCCCTCACTCGTAGGGCTGTGATAAAGCTGATAAAACCTGCTGTGTGTCCCAGCTGTCTGCTCAGAGTGCAGTCATGTTAGATTTGGGATCAAAAATGAATTTTCTTCAGCTTATACTAACAAGCATAAGAGATCTCATCTGCTTTCACCTTGGGGCATATGATTTCATCTATAACGTCTTAAAAGCTTCAGTCTAAAGTCTTCAGATAAAAATGAAAACAAATAGGTGAAATTTTTTAAGTTCCTTATATAAAGGGAGTAGAAATAAACAGTTAAACTATTCTTTCTTTTTCACTTTAATCTCTGTGGAATCAGTAAATTCATGGAGCATAAGAAAATTGAGATTGAAGAAAAGCAGGAGAGGCAAAATGCAATTCAAAGTCTAGAACTACAAAGAGAATAATGTCAGCCATTTGTGCATCCAGGATTCAAAGCAAATGAATAAATACTTCTGAATGTCCAGCAGAGAGGACACTGGATGTGGAAAGGACAGACTAACAACTGGTAATCTATTTACTAAGAATAGATATTTTCACACAGTCTAGTGCAATTTGTCTCTGCACTCAAAAGGGAATCCACTCAGTGCAGTAGGACTACCCACAGGTGGGAAGTCAAGACTTCATCAGCTCAAGCACCAAGTTTTGAAGTTCATATTGGGAAGGAGAACTTTCCTTCATGCATTCAAAGTTCATAAACATGGAGAAAACATCTTGCAGCATGACCATCTGGGATTTTAAAATAATTATTTCCATCTCTCTGTGGTTTTTTATGTTGACCACCAACCACCAGCTGCTTAATTCAATCCCACAGATATCAGTAGAAATCTAATCACTCGACCACAAAGAGTAGGCATACTCTGGATTCCTCTTTTTTCCTTGTAGGCACTTTGTTTCTTGTGTTCTGACATTTTCCTTTGGCCCCATAGCACTCTTGGCACAAAAGGAAAGATCTGTTAATCTTACTGCAGTATTGCTAAAGAAGCCCAGTCATGAATTAGGATCTCATTGCACCAGGCTCTATATAAACACAGAATGAAATGTTGATACCTAAATTAGGCCTTTGGTTGGAAGCTATTTACAATCTTGACTGTGAAAGGATTAACTTCACCTAAATGGCATGGAACAGTGAGAGGTATATCTGTGCAATTGTCTCATTGTTACAGCATCAAGCACATTTGATTTGAAAAGGACTGTGAATGCATGCCACAATCTGGGCATTACACAGCCTTGTAAAGCATATGGGCCATGGGACAAATCCCTCAGCACATCCAAGGCATGTGATTTTCTTATGGCCAAATCCTGTTTGCATAATTTCCTTCTTTTATTTTAGGATTAGAATTTCTGCTCTTCAGAAAAAAATAGATTTTTATGCCTTCCTTTTGAATTCTTTTGCGTATGAATTACCTGGTATGTTCCCCACAGCTCACTGCTGCACTGGAATGCCATGTAGGAGCCAAAGAGCTTTGTTTAAATGCTTTGTGGATTGCCCTAGTGTTTTATTTCTCCAAAACACAGTCTTGCATCCCAAAGAGCATACTGCTCCTCAGCTCTGTGGACTTTTTGGTAGAATGAAGTAGAACGCAATACGTATTCCCAGAGGCAGGGAAGAAAGAGAAAAATTCAATATTTAATACTTAGCCTTTAGATTTTTCAAAATATTTATTAAAAAATTCTCTTCAATGCAATATGCAACGAGAATTGCCTGTTCTTTATTGCATGAAAAGTATGTTGTCCTAGTACCTTTGTCTTTCTAGTTTCTGGCTTCCTTGAGATGCTAACAGAACAACAGATGGCAAACCTTGCCTTCCATTTGGCATCAGTAGAATTCAGGGCATGCTGCAGTGATGAAACAATAGAGTTGGGGGGATATGCAAAACCAGCAGCCTCAACGCTGAACTGTGAACTGCTGACTGCAAAACAGGCACAGCAATGCTTGTAACCCCCAGCACGCAATTCAGATCTGCTCACGTAACAGGAGATGGGATATGGGAAGAGGGCAAGAGATCTCATTAGAGGAGGCACTAGTGCTGTAATAACAATAATGAATACAAGAATTTCTAAGTGTCATTAAACTCCCTTTCAAAACCAGGCAGCTGAAACAATAGGAGTTTGCCAAAACCAGGCATGTATCAGCATTCCCCAAAAAGCACAGAGAAGGCATGGCTCTCCCAAGGAAAACTCATGGCTCTACTTCTAAACAGTTTCAGGTGTGCATGATAAAAGTCAGAAATACCAGAGAAGGAAGGCAGTAAAGACACCAGATACAAACAGATGTAGTGTGTTATCTGGTTCTGGTATAGATGCTGACAGAGGTCTTTAGGGTTAAGAGCTAGCTGTGATTGATTTGTGAATGTCAATGTATTTTTACAGTCAGGTTTTTTAGATGATGCTGATTGTGAAATAGCTTCAGGCTGTTCTGTAGCACCAAAGAAATGTGAAGAAAAATTACACAACCCAGTACTGAATCAGTACTGTAGACACACAGAAACTCTGACAATTTCCTGTTCCCACAGAAGAAATAAAGAGGGAGGACAGAAACAAAAAATTGTCCCCTGGTAAGATGGTGACTGGCTATCAGATCACCCGTGCAAGGTCTTTAATGAAGCTGACTTCCACAGCTAATAGGGACAGTTTTAATTTCATGTTGTGAGAAAAATGGGTTGGATCTCCAGGTAAACATTTCGTCTAGATCCTTACTGTCCTCAGGCTCTTAAAATAAAAACCAGATTTAGAAATATTTATGTAGCAAGAGCAATAAATCATAAACAAGTGTGTAGACAAAAGTGGGCACACAGGAAAGACCAGGAAGAATGCTGGAAATATGAAAGAAGCCCATATTGGTGTCTGCTGGGACAAAGAAAGGTAGCATAGCAAAGGACAGGCTCACAGTTCAGCTCCCAGAAACAGCTGACAGGGGATTTTCTATCACCCTTTGAACTCTTTGACCAGGAACCTTCCTACATAAAGAAATATTTCCCTATTTGATCTGTCCCATGTTCAGTTCGTAAATTCTGCATCAGAGATAGTGTCTAGATCCCACATTGTCTTCTCCCTGCCAAGAGGAACATGTTATGGGACTTGTGTTATTGGTTAGGCACTTGGGCTAAAAAAGAATTTTATAATACTGAGGTTCTGGGAATGCTTTTCAAACACTGTCTGCCTATCCCATGTGCCAGACTGTTGTACTAATTGCCCCTCCTATGCCATTTACTTGTGTGTTCTTAGGCTTCAAATCCTTTTTACCTGCTAAAATAAATAAATACATTAAATAATTTCCTCTGTAAATTTTTCTTCAAGCACTTTCTGCTTGTTTTTTAACAAAATCAGGCTGAAATATAGCATAAAGATATTAAACCAGATGCAAAACATTTTGTACTTGAAATAAGAAGGGTTTGTGATGACACCTGCATCTCTAAAACATTTAGTAGGTTTCTGGTTTTTTCCAAATGAATTCTCCAGGCCAGTTCTATTGAGGTTAATTTCCAATGTACCCAATAGCACTGTAACTAGGCATCATTAACAAAATAAATCTAGGAGAGGCAATTCATTTTTCTTAGGTAAACATTTATAAGAAGAATGTGTTTCTCTAACAAATGTTTGGAAATGTCCCTTCTCATGGTGGTAACAAATTACAGAAAAACACAATACTTGGGCAGTTTTATTGTAGAAATCAACTTAACTTGCTAGGAGACGGATTATAGCTTTGGAAAAAACCCACTGATTGGGCTGGTGAGGCTAGAAAATTGGAAGAGACTTTCAGGCTTGCTTAGAGTGGGGGATTAGCAGTGAATTATGACCTGATTTACAGAATTGCTTGTCGATACCTACAAGATTCACTGAGAACGTCTCAAAACAGCTCTGCACAGAGCAGCAGGCACAAAGAAAAGGTTTACTAAGTAAATGTCACTTGTGGGAAATGACAAAATTAACAAAAGTTTAAAAACATTGCCCCAAATGATTTGATCAAGCCCACATAGTCTGTGAGTGAGCAAAGGATTAAAACTAGAACTCACGGCCACATCTCCCCAAAGCCATCATGTCCAGTGGACTCAGCCTGGGACTTCTGGGAGAAATATAGCTTAGCACAAGAATTTGGCTATTGAAATGCTCCTGGTTCCTGAAGCAGGAAGGAGGTGAGTCCAACCCTGAATTCACTTTGGAGTGAGGTGTATTGCAGGAAATCAATCACTGTGAAATTCCAGGTGGGGAGAACGATTTTTCATGCTAAGGAGTGTAAGTCTATCTGGATGCCTGGATGATGCGTTCTGGAAATTTGCCATGCAGCAGATTCCTGCCCTAGGTGACAAGACAAATTTCAGCAAGCAATCCATAATATGTGCTGTGAACAGTGAGAGAAAGAAACATTTTGTAAGCAGTTAATTGTATGGGATGATGTGACAATGTTGTACCTAAAGGCAAGGGTACACAGCACTTCTTCCAGCTCACTAACAAGCTGAATGTAGGAGTTTTCACTAAGCAGCCTTACACCAGGGAGGAAACAGGGATAAAAACAATCAAGGAATATATCAACAGAGAAATATGTCACTTTGGAAACATATATTCTGCAGTAGTTTGCATGGATTTCTGCAAAATATTAGAGTGGGTTAAATTCTGTTAAAATTCATTTAAGGACTGATTTCTAATCTGTAGTAGGACAGGGATAAAGAATGAAATTTTCATCTTTAGGTTATATACATGTATTTTATTCACTAGATATGTAATTTAACCCACAAACTTTTATTCCAAATTTATAAGAAGCATTCATTTTCTACTGTCAAAAATAAGGGAACAGAAATTTCAGTATTACCTGTTTGAACATTTAAGTGTAAGAAATTACCTATGTTAGTAATTACCTATGTTAGAAACTTTAAATGTTAGAACCCTTCTCATTTAAAACTACATTTAATTTCAACTCTATATTTTAGATCCTTAAAATTTTTGGAAAATCACAACCAAATTGAATAATGTAAAGTGGAATGTGCTTCCAGAATGTGGTGTTTTGGTCAACAAACACTACATTGGGTTTTTTCTTAGATAATGGGAGTGCTTCTAAAATTCACTTCAAAAGTTCTCAGTTGACAGTACCATTGAACTAAAAAAAATCAGTATATAGGGCATTTCTTAGACCATTATGTAAAAGTTTGTGAAGAAGAGCCTCTGGAGAGGAATAGTGGGCTGCTCTGCACAGCAGAGCAGTGCTTGTCACACAGAGTTTCATTATTTTTGCTTCCTGAAGTTGTGTGCATCTGTGATTTTTGTACAGTGTTCATTACTGTGGAATATAAGCAGCCACAGACTGTTTATGAAAAGATGGTCATTGCTTTGACTTCAACATGGAGACTGCCCTGAATTTTAGGCTCAAATCTTGCTCCTTTTGAATTAAAAAAAAAAAAAAAAAAATTAATTTAGGCAGAAACCAACACTCTTTTGTATTGCTCTCAGATTATAGCAGTACTGAATGCAATTAATTTTATCAGACAATTTAATTTAACTTTGGAATATGGAATTAATGTGGAAAATGGTCCAAATGGAAGATGTTTAAACAGAATTTTAAAAAAAGTTAGGAGTACATTACATAAGAACATAAGAATAGTTTAACTGCATGAATCTGGAGGCCTGTCTCATTTGCTGTACAACATCAAAATGTGGTGTGCCATGATGAGCATTCTCATCACTTCGCCAGCCAGTGACAGCAAGGAAAAAATGCCAGGGTTTGGCCCTGTTCCTGGCAAAGGTGCACACTTCTTGACAGCAGATGTAAAGAGTAAAACAGGTACTATAGCACACTTATGATTACTCAGTGGAACAATGTTAAGTAGATTAATGAGAATCTGAACTAGGATGAACTTGAAGTTTCAGTGAAACTAAACCAGACAGCTTCACTCTGACACATGCTTACATGACAGTGCTCCGTCTCAGTCTACAGTATTGAAAATAAATTAAAACCACAAGCACATCTAAATGCTATCCCCTTCTGAAATGTATTCTTATTAAAATAGAAGGTGCCTTCAGGTTGTTCTTCATATTCTGTCTCCTATTACCCCATAATGCACAGTTCTCAAATCCATCCAAATCACTTGCCATGGGTTTTTTTAGCTTCTCTGTCCCTACACTGGAGAAACAGAGATTTTTGAAGGCTGTGAGCTCAACTGCACTTTTCACTGTGTAGGAGGAAATGTCCACCATTATTCTGTTGATGTAAGAAGTTTATCTAATATGCAGACTGTGCTGAATTTTACAAATGTATGTTCATTGTGGAAATAAATCATCTGTTCAGTGAAGGTTAATGATGTGAGGAGCTTAAGGCCACTCACTTCTCTGTTAATGAGGCCATTACCAAAGACAGCAAACAAGCTGGCCATGGTGCTGTGCAGGGCCAGGAGTTGGGTTTGGTCATCTCTGAGTGTCCCTTCCAACTCTGCCTTCTTCTGGGATTCTGCAAAGCTGGATATTCTTGCTGTTGTGCCAAGGGCAAGCAAACAGAGGAACCAACCCGCTGCACTTGCTCATTCCAGATCACAGAGCTCATTTGTACCCGCCTAAAGTCATAGGCACTATGTTTACATGTTACCAACGTGGGATTTACAGGCAGGCATGAAGACCAACTATAGAAGCAGTTTCAGTTCCTGCATTTGCGGGCAGCTACTCTCATCTCCAGGGAACCTGGCTGCCACGTTTCTTCCTGCTGCCACCTGAGAAGACACCTGCAGCTGGGTTTCCACTCTGTACCAAAACCAACTGGTTTGGGTACATACTTGCAGAAGAGTGATGGGAAAGTTTCATTACCACAGAGTTTTCTTACCTAAATGCTATCTAAGAAAGCAAAAAAAAGGTGTATTTCTATGAGCCTGCAGTGGAAAAAATAGCATTTGTTAAAAATTAGAGAGTAGCAACGACCCTTTTGCTTTGTCCTTCATTATAAAGCATTTTCCAATATATACCTCTCTTTAGAGATTACACACCTCTCTTTAGAGATTTGCAGAGTACAAGGGAAGAGGAATGCAGCCCAGCAGCTCTCATCATTATATAAGAAATTATTTATTCACAGTTAAACTAAGTGCTACATTTTGCTGTGTGGTGAAAGCTAAGCATAGCTAGCTTCAGATTTTTATAGCTTTTCAACACAAGTACGATAAAATGCCATATGGTGCTCTTGTAACTGGGCAAAGTCTCCAAAATCAGCATGATTCCCTTTCTAACCCACCTGGTGAGGTGCACAGGTGCAAGGCCAGGTCCTCTGCCCGGGACGGCCCCGGAGCCGAGCCCAGCCCCAGCCCGCCAGCGGGGATGCAGCCCAGGAACCGCAGGCAGCCTGTGCAGGCACTGTATTCGAGAGCAAATGTCAGATAATGGAATTTGACCCAATTTATGAAACGATCTTCTCTGGCTCTTGCTGCCCTCTGCTGTCCCAGGCCGAGGCGGCTCGGAGCGGGCTGCAGGGCCGCAGCAGGGCCGGTCACCGCGGAGCACCCGAATCTGCCCGGGGAAAGCCCCACAGCTGAGTGCGGGCAGGGCTCCAGCGGGGCCGCAGCAGGGCCGGTCACCGCGGAGCACCCGAATCTGCCCGGGGAAAGCCCCACAGCTGAGTGCGGGCAGGGCTCCAGCGGGGCCGCAGCAGGGCCGGTCACCGCGGAGCACCCGAATCTGCCCGGGGAAAGCCCCACCGCTGAGTGCGGGCAGGGCAAACCAGCCACAGAGCTTGAAACCGGATCGCTGGGAAACAACTCTGAAGTTTCTCCTGTGGGGAATCTGCTCATGCTTGGTTGGTGTGGGACAGCAGGGTGATGTTGGTCCTATGCAGTGGTCTGGAAAGGGAGAGAGCCAAGGGACATGTAGGGTCTTGGCTTGTCATATAAACACCTACATTGCAGTTGCAATGGTTCCAAATGTTTTTAGCATAGCATATAAGTGAATCCAAGAAGTTCAGTTCACAATACTTTCATCTTTAGCAATAGTAATCAAATACAATATGGCTATTCCATTATTTCAATGTTCTGGGTCTCTTGGGTCAGCCACCTCTTTCTAAAAATGCACTCTTTCTGCAGTAACAAGCCTCTAGCCAGGGCAGAGTGGACACTTCAGTGATATTTCTCAAACACCCTTCCAAATGTGTGAATGTACCGAGAGACTCTTTTTTGAACACCTGTGGACCCAGCAGGAGCAATCTTGCTCCTCTGGCCAGCCCATGCTGTTGCTCAGTCACGTCACCAAGGGGCACCCAGGGGACACTGAGATGCAGAAGAGAGCACCTCAGGGCAACCACAGCACGCTGTTGGTTCATTCCCCCACGTTTGCCTCAGGTGCCACTTGCTCTTCACACTCCTTTAACAAGGACTTGCATGAAGATCTGGGTGACTCCACAACAAGACTTGTGTTTCTTTAAATGCTCATTTCGATACCTGCTCTGTTACATGGATTACAAAGCACTCTTGAGCCAGCCTGTCCTGCGGAAGATACAGGTAGCACTGAAAATCATGGTGCAATTGCAGCTCTAAATGCAACATTATTTTCATCTGTAACTTGATTGTGTCAAGATTGTTCTAGAGCAAAAAAACTAGACTCCAACTAGAGCTACAGCATGCCCAGGTGGACAGTCTCCCTGGCAGATTTTCCACTGCTGTTCCTCTATTATAGATCCTGCCTCATTGGTATTTCTAATTGTGAAAATGGCATTGGCAAATAAGTATCTTACAGCAGCACCTGCAGATCACCACACACTAAAACACTCTCAAACACAGATGATCAGTCTCTAATTCTTACGCAATAATCTAGAAAACTGTCTTTTTTTTTTGTTCTCAAAACTTGGACTAGGCCCTGATATAATTCTGTAAAGTGGTTTAGGGCGAGGAAATATTTATTTTACAACACTGAAAAGTGTTGACAGCTTGTTCTTTGACAGTTTGTTCTCAGGCATTCCTCAGAAAAGGTGGGAGTTTTACAAGGAGGAACGAATACCTGCAAGAAGACCACTCCTGTCCTGGAGTGTTGGTTGGATGCCAATAAACTACTCTTTCAGGCCCAGACCTTGGCTTTAAAGGCACTACAGAAAATTGGGTGCAGCCCTCAAGGCACTGGAGCCCTCCTGTCAAAATTCCACTCACATTTTTTTCCTGCAGATGTCCATTACAGCCATGACAACGGGAAAGAGAGAGAGATTGGGTGGTGAGGAGCATGATTTGTCCAGGTGACTGTGAGCTCAGAGAAGAAAACAGAAAATGCAAGGTTCTTGTACCATTATGAAATGCCAATGAAGGAAGATGGGGGAAACAAAGAGAGGAAGGTGGGTTAAAACAAAAATTCAAGAAGACTGGGGAAGAAGCTTCATGGAAGAGAAAGTATGTGCTGTGAGGGTATTCTTTCCTTCAGATCCTGGAAAGGTACCTCAGTTTCCCTAAGATCTCTATTCTCATGATGAAAGTAACCACTATTTGCATATCTGGCAAGAGCAGTGTTCCAGTCCATGTATCATTTTTGTCCCCTGAAATGTAAAAAGGGATTTTCTGGAAATAAAATAAAGCAAAAAAAAACCCCAACTTTGAAATGTTCAAGAAGCATCTCCGAAAACTGAGAAAAACATCCAGTTTTCACCCAGGACATTGACTAACATGCAATGAAGGAGTCATTTGACGTCCACTCAGCCACCTTAATCAAAGGCAATATTGAGCCATGGCTTATTGATTCGTTTGCCAGCAGTGCACGAGGCAAGGTTGTCAAGGGAGAGGAAAAATTACACCTTATATCATAATGTTTATAATACCTAAGAGAATTGAATTGCTATTACATATTTAATCTGGCATTTCCTCACTTTTGAAGGTAGAATTTTGTAGCCTGAGTTATAATCCTTTCCTGTATCTCATTTAGTAAGCAATAAATATACAGGAGAATATTTGAATTGGAGCTCTTGGCATTTCAGGTCTGAAAGGAACGAAGGTGGATGACATTTCCTCTAAAGCTTTGATATTCTGAAGTCAAATGAGCAAAATAAAACCAGTAAATGTGAATGTAGATACAGACAGACCCACCTCTGGAGCTTAGGCACTTTTTAAAGCCTGAATAATGGTTAGCACAAAGTAGCCCTGGCCTTTAAACTACAATACAAATACATAATAAATATTTGAATTAAAAATACTACCTTGACATGTTACTTTCCATTAGAGTTTGTTTTATGTGTCTCATTCTTCAGTCTGGGTTTCCTGTTGCTTCTGGAGTGTGCTGTTGTGTTTGTTTACACCAGGCAAGAGGGACTCTATGAAAATATGCAATAATATTGCAAGCAGAGCACTGGGTCCAGGCAGAGCCATTGACATTTGCATTGGCATTTGTGAATCATTGAGATCACTAGCCAGCCAGCTCTTCCCATCAGTGAGGGTAAGCTGCTGTGCAGAATTTACTGTCAGCCAGGTCTTCTTGGCATGTACATCTCTATGAAACAAGAATGAGGTTAGCCAAGGTATCTATTTACAGCATTACCAGAAAGGTAATAAAACAGAATAAAGATGACATAGGGAGTAATTTATTTTAACGAGTAAAATTTTTAACATACATGGAAGGGTATTTCAGCTTGAATTTCCAATATCATATTATTCTGGACTGTTTTATGACCACCATATCCATTCTGTTGCTTAAAGGATTTTGGCTCAGAAAGCAATTTGGTTTTAATATTGCTATTTATACATACAAACCTGCAATGCATAATTCATGCTAAAAGCCAAGAGCCTGTGCTTTGGGATTCAAGACTAATGTATTTCATATCATGTTGCTAAATTAAAAGTTAAGAAAAGATTTGGGAGTGGAAAGAAACGAGGAGGGACATGAGTTCCTCTTTTTCTCATGTTATGAAACACATAAAATTCACACCATTTAAGAAGTAAAAGAAATTATCAAGGCAAAACATGAAGCTGTCTTGGAACATGCTGGGACTTGGCTGGAAGAGTTACTAAATTACAAGTACTAATGGCTTCAGTGATTCCATTGTTTGCTTGTTTTTACTGAAATGACAGAAAATGGAAAAGCTGATGCATAAATACATAATCATGTTATGTCACTGTACTGATGAAAATCTAGTAGGAAAAATGGGGGATTTTTTTTTTTTCTATAAGGAACCCAGAAAGGTATTTTTATTTTTTTCCAAGCCTCCTCAGCTGAAGTGGATCAATTTATTTTCAGACTGTGGATATGTGAATACACTTTTCTTAGCCCAGCACTCAGCTAAGAAAATTTGTGCTTGGGACTTATGCTCTTTTCTTCAAGCTTTGGCAAACTGGCAATAAAGCTTGAAATGCCTGTTGCAGAAGGTGGTGATCACTGAGAGCACCAGTGTTGCCACGTGCAGTGCCTGAGCATGATCTTGGACAGCAAGGAGAGGGTCAAATACTCTTGGCCAGCAACCTACAGCTTGAGTGGTGAATGCAAGCCAAGGCTGTAAAATACACTTTTTTGTGGTGCTGTATCATGATTCAGACATGCCTCCCCTGGATGCTTCCAGCAGCCAGCACAAGCCTGGGAATCACAACTGGCTTGGTGCAGCTCCAAATGTGCCAAGCCCATGCCTGTGGGAACTTTGGGCTCGGTGCAAGCACAAAGGACATGAGGCAGGCACATTGCTGCCTAGCTACTTCACTTTAAATGCTATTTCACACTGAAAAAATACTTCCTAAGGCAGTATGTCCTTCAACATAGGATACAAAAGTCCTATTTATGGGCAGATTTCCATTATCACCCTTCTTTTTATTTAAATGCCCTCCCCCAGTTCTCCTTTGGGGTATGATCCTGTGTATGTTTGGTTCCAGTTCAGAGATGAACTGTGCACAGTGTGTGGAAATTATTGGAAAACTCCCTTCAGATATTTTTGAGGTATAGCAGTATAAAACAGAGCTCTCCAGTCCTCCCATGCTCGTATACACTTTTTCAATTTAATTCCATTTCTCTCCCCTCAGATGCTGAGTGTTTGTGACAAAAAAAAAAAAAAAACACCAGAACAACAGTTTCTCAGTTTCTCATAGCAAAGCCAAGCTAAGCTAACAGGGATTGCAATGGAATGAATCTCACATCAGTTGTCTTTAATAAAACCTGAAGATATACATACACACACCAAAAAAAAAAAAAGTGAACATAACACAGTTCTTTAAGTTTTTATCTTTAAACTTGTGTGAATGTTTTTCTGTTTAAGAAACAACATTTTTCATTATTCTCAGCCACCTTATTTTGATTTTGCTATGATTGATAAAAAGGAAGCATTCCAGAACTGCTTTTTTCCATAGCTAGCATTTAACTGAGACAGAAAGCAAACCTGTGTTCCACATCTTTTTCTTTCTTTCTCTGTTTACCAGTAAAGCTTATCTTTAATCTTCAACAGCTTTGGAATGATTGGAAGAAGTTACTTTGATGGCATCTTAAAATAAGGCACACCTGTGAAAGCAGACCACTGGCCCAAAATAAGCTTGTTGATCTCACATACATCAGTGTAAAACTGTAATTCCTCTAGGCTCACACCAGTGTTTCAGAGATCAGCACCTGGCCTAAAGTACTTAAGCATTACATTTTTGGAGCTTGATGTTGATGCTGGCTACAGTTTGGTTTAATTTAATGAAAAAAAGATACTGTTTCAACAGCTGGAGAATCAGCTCCAGACAAAGCATAATGTTGTGATTGCACCACATTATATAGTGGAAATCAGTTGCAATGCTGTTCTGAAGGTGAAAATCCATTTCATACAGTTTTGGCTCCAAGACGCAGCCTTCCACTTTATCTCAAAATTGCACAGGGCCTACAAAAATGCCAGCATCCTTCAATGTCACCCAGATGAGCAATTTAAGAGGAAGGCTAATCCCAAGACCACAGTAGAGGAATCCAAGATGGAGAAAACCAGACAAAGCTCAAGGATGGCTGGAAACACTTGCCCTTTGGGTGTTATTTGGAAACATGGTCCCTCAAGAATTGGTTGCCTAATTCCACTATGGGGATCAGATAGGATGAAGCAGTTTTACCAACTGAAAAATCAATTGCTGTCTAATCAGGGAGAACAGGGTCAATAGCCATTCATCTTCTTTTCCTTCCTGTAGCATTCACACTCATTAGTTATCTTCTAAATCTTCCTCCACTTTCACATTTGTTTACAGCAGCAGAGAGCCAGTAAAACACCAGAGCAAGCATATGAAAAACAGGCTCGCCAAAAGCACTCTCATGCTAATTACACACATATTGTCAGTCACGTATTTGTATTGTCAAGACCTTACTTCTTGGTTGTTTTTTTCTTTTTGGCTAAAAAACCAGTGAAAATGTTGAAGGTGTATCAGGTCTCACTATATGGTGAAAGACCTGTATTCTGTAATGTGGGTTATCAAAGCTGAAACCTCACAGAGGGTTCTGTTTCTTCTCCTATTTGTTTTCAGTGTTTCATTGCTTAAAATAAAAGTGGTAGAAAGCCTTACTTTGCACTAGATAAGGTAGAACATATTGTGTTTCTGTGCCTGGATACCCTTTTTCCATAAACAGATTTCTGAAGGGTAATTTTGTGGCGTATTCTAAATGGCCATGAGCAGCTGGAAAATACAACCAAAACCTTAAACCACCTCCATTGTTCTTCAGCCACAGACACTGTTGCTATTTATTAATGAAATCCACATATGCCCATAAACTGTTCATGTCTAACTCAGAAACAAATAAGAGGTTTTTTCTGCACACTGTTCGGATGCAGTCTGAAACTGATGGTAGAAAAGAGCTAAAGGAGGTGATAATGCAGTTTAAATCCTGCCATGAGGACTGTTCTGTGCCTTTAGATGGACAGGGAAGAGCTTGTTTGACATACTCTGAGCTGCCTGCTCCTGCCATCAACATGTGTGCCTGCCTGGTGGGACATCTCACACTGCAGCTCAAGGAGCATTGCAGAGTAGCACATAAACTGATAGAAGCCAGTGGGGTTACTCAAAGGCAGTCCTGGGGATACTGAGAGTGTGGGAGATGAGGAGGCAAAGCCAGAACAGAAGTAAAGGATGGTGTTGCCAAGGAAGCAATGCAAGAGGCAGTAACTGGAGCTGGAAGAAGAGAAAATAGGTAGTAAGGAAGTAAGAGGAAGGACAAGGCAGCAATAGGAAAGTCAGTCTGCAAAAGCTGTCAGCAGCTACCTTATTAGTTTGATTTTCTGGCCAAAGTCTCTACCAGTCATTCCTACACCTGGCCCTACCCACGGCTGCTAATGTGCAATGGTTGAAAAGACATTTATTGTTGATGTCTAAGACACCAGTAATAGGGATTCAGCATATGAATGTTGCTATAAAAACATGCACCATTTTCACAGCATAATCTTCTCTAGGATTGGATTCCAGAGCTGAAATCTCCTTCTGCTGTTGTATAACTTGTCATCTATTCCCAGAAAAAAACAATTTCCTTACATAAGTAATTTGAGACCAAGATAGAAATCTGTTAACTTTTTCTTCAATCCCTCAGTATAAGGAAAACTTTACAGACTGAATCATTCTTGCATATTTCTTTCAAGAAACTCCCAATTTGACAATGTCCATTTTGAAAAGTATAGAAGAAGTCAAATTTTCTAAAACAAAAGAGTCATAAAACTGATTGTGTCCTAAAACACTCTGAGTTTGACCTAAAACTCAACACTCAGCAGAGCCCTGAGCCCTGAGCTTGCAGAAGGGCACTGGAGAGCCCTCACTCTATTTGTACACAAAGAATCGGCTCTTGGTGGGATTAAAGCCCTTATTTGAAAGAGATGTCTTGAAATCTTCATCACATCTATGTTTTGCTTTGCTCTTTCCAATCAAAGATGAGATTCTTATATAAGCAAATGAATGCCAGAGGTGCTTTGGTCTCAAACAAGAAACTAAGCCTGTGGAAACTTTCAGACTTAAATGGAAAGAAAGAATCTCCTAAATCTTCTGGGATGAAAGCACTGGATGCTAGGCTAGTCCAAAGAAAAATCTAATTATTAACAGCCTGGTTTTTCTATTTTGAGCAGCTGAAGTCTTAATTTTGGTTATTGCTGTATACTCTTTGAAGAGAGAATACAGAATTTCTTTTCAGGTCAGTAATTTGTCCTGGTGCTGCAACAGAATGTGTTTTATGTCTTGTCTTTGAAATTATCTAACCTTTAGAAAAATTTTAAAGCTCTAGAATGTTTGAACACAATACTGTAGTGAGCATTATACAAGACTTCTCTTCATTCTGTACTTGTCCTCACTCATGACCAGTGCAAGAATGACCATTTCCCATCTGTATTCTAAAAGTCAACAAAACAGTGCTATGTGCAGGTTACTCCCTGCTCAGCCCAGCAAGAAACTTTGCAAACATTACCTATCCACAACAATCACATTACTTATAGATATCCCAAGGCTCTCAAGTCTCCTTTGCCCTCAAGATTTCTTGTTGCTGCTTCATCACTGCCTACCTGAAAAATCAATAATTTCTGAGGGCCATATCTGGGTAGGAAGCTTTCTCTTCACATCCTCAATCCAGGCCCCGGGGGGGGCAACAGACTTCATTAAGTGGGTCAGATCTGCATATTGAGCCTTCTGTTTCCTTTAAGAGAGTCTCTTCTGACAATGACCTGTCTTTTTCTGTATGGAAGAGGTTTTAATGAAGGGCATGCAGCTCCTTAACCTCAGCAGCACCTCCAGGCTGTATGAACCATCATCCTTGCCATTGCTCAGTCCCACTTGCAGAGCCTTACACCTTATGTGCAAGGGCATCTGGGGGCATGGGGCCTCCTGCACTGGGCAGGATCTCAGGAGAAGCTCCACCAGGAGAAGGGCAGAGCAGCCCTGGAAAAGGTGCCCAGGGAAGATAAGGACAGCCTTTAAAGCTCGGCTGACAAACTGGTGGCTGACCTGCTGTCACTCCAGCAATGTATCTGCTGTGAGTATGAGGTTGAACCAGAGAACTCCAAAAGAAGTTCTACCCAGTAATTCTGTGGTTCCATCATTCATTGGATAAACTTCAGGAGTGACTTAGGAGTAGTGCTGATGAGAAACACTATATTACACCAAGATATTATTTTCTCAGACAACTCACAGTTAGGCAAATAAAGACAAGTGACATTTAATTTTGCAACAAATGACAATGAAGTGTAAATGCATGAAGTGTATTTCTTCAAACTTCTAAGTCAGAGCAGCTTTGAGAAAAAGCATCAAGTTTATAACTAGATGAAGCACAGAGATTGTAACGAGAAGAAGATGAAAGAACCTTTGTACTCTCCGGAACAGCCCTATGTGCTGTGCTTTTAGTGTATCTCAATGCTGCTGAGAAACAAGTCTGATTTCTCGTCAACAGTTTAATAAATCCCTGGGGTAAAATCTCTCAAAATCAGGGTGCCTGTTACCTCCATAATGGTCAGTTGTAAGAAGCAGTTAAATTCATTATGGCAGTGGAAGTACCAAAGCTTTCCTTCCAATCACCAGCACCAATCGTCTTTGTCCAAAAAAAGAGCACCTGCATCACACATGGGTGGGAGGTTTTTACTGGACATTGTTTTGTGATCAGTTGGGTGTCTATGAGAGACAGACAAAAAGATCAAAGGAAGAGACAGATGGTGGCAAGGAAAAAGCCAACAACACAGACATAACAAGGGTCAGGAATATGCCTCTGAGAAAAGCTGAAACAAAAAGGAAAAAAGAGCTTTTAGAGAGTTTAATGGAAAATAGACTTGAGCTGTAAACACAGGCCATGCCTGCAATTCTTGCTGTGGGAAGAAAAAGAGGGCTTTGTACTTTCTTTGAAATTAAATGGGATTGCATCAGAGAAACTTCATTTCAGAAAACATAAATTTCTCCTGGCTGGAACCTCCTATGACCCAGGGGTTTTATTTAGATTTTTACCCACCTCACATAAGTTTACACACAGTCACCTTGGAAAGCAATACTATTGCTCTATTTACCCCTAAAACAGCACTCCCAGCTCAGCAGTCAGTCAGTTATGTTTCTAACATGCCTGCTGCTGTTACACTGAAAGAGATGCAGTTCAGGAGGGTTTCACACAAGCTTGTGAAGTGGCCATGTAATGGGACAGAAGTCAGTAGTTCAGGGCAGAGTGCTGGTGGGTATGTTTTTCAGTGGCTTCTCTCTCATTTTGTACTTGACTTGTTTCTCATTAAAATGGGTCCTGAGAAAATGCTGGCACTGTCAGACCTGACAAAAGACTGAGATCACTTGCCCTGATACTGACAGTATTTTTAAAATGCAAGCGAGAAAGGTGTTGTCTCCCCATTCAGGAAATTGACTAAACTGGGGAAACTGTCTATTTCCTCATTTATATTGCTTCTAATCTACTAACTGTTCATGGAATACAGTTAGTGAGATGAGAATTTGGAGTCATTTGTAGATGGCAAGACATACAATCAAGGAATAACCGAATTGTTGGAAAAGACCTTTAAGGCCATTAATTCCAACCGTCAACCCAGCACCACCACTGTGTTTACCATTAAACCATGTCATCAAATGCCACATCGACCCATCATTTAAATACCTCCAGGGGTGATGACTCCACCACTTCACTGGATAGCCTGTTCCAATGCTTGACAACCCTCTGGGTGGAGAAATTTTTCCTAATATCCAATGAAAATCTGGCTCAAGCTTTCCTCTCATCCTGTCACTTGTTAACCAGGAAAAGAGACCAAGTCCCACTGGGATGGAACCTCCTTTCAGGCAGTTGTAGAAAGTGGTAAGGTATTCCCTGAGCCTTCTTTTCTCCAGGCTAAACAACCCCTCACATCTTCATTGCTCTTCTCTGGACTCACTCCAGCACCTCAATGTCTTTCCTGCTGTGAGGGGCTCAGAACTGAACACAGCACTCAAAGTGTGGCCTCACCAGTGCTGAGCACAGGGGGACAATCACTGCCCTGGTCCTGCTGGCCACTATTGCTGACACAGGCCAGGATGCCACTGGCCTTCTTGGACACCTGAGAACATCTGGCTCATGTTTGGCCGCTGCTGACCAGCACCCCCAGGCCCTTTTCTGCTGGGCATCTTTGCAACCACTGCCCCAAGGTTGTCGTGCAGCAGGGCATGTTATGACCCATGTGCAGGACTCAGCAAATCCAATATACAGACATGTTTTTGCTGTACCTACACCGTGCAGAAAATATGGCATGCTAGTGAGACGAGCAGGTTGTTTTCTTCTTGCAGCTCAACATAACTCATGCTTGCCCTGTTTCCCTCTCAATGTTCACAATCTGCTCTGAAGACAGCATCCCTCATTGCCATAAGAAAGCTTCACAGTGAACTTCCTGCACAGCATCACTTCCAAGTGAGAAGGTTTGGCTGCATCCCTTCCTATCGAAAACTGGTGAGCCCCAGGAAGAGTAAGGCCAAACATTACCATGTTGGACAAGATTTTAAATTCCCAAAACCAGACTTTTTTTTTTTTGTGCACTACTTTGTGTTTGGAGCATGACTTCCCTGACTTCAGCTGCAGCTGAGAAAGTTCAGCACGCCTACAAGTCCTGCACTAAGAATAAAAGCAATGTAAAGTTATTGACAGCTTCTGAAAAGATTGGCTCAAGTGACTCATCTGTCACCACATGGGAGCTGTTTGACAGAAAAAGGGAGAGTATCCAATTTTCCAGGCTAGAACATCACCCCCTTGCCATATGTTCTCTTGCTAAATTCTGTCTCATTCTCTATACTCTTCCCCATTTCTGGAACCAGTAAAATGGGAACGGGTCTCATGGTGTCTTCAACCATGTTCAATTCCTGGAACTCTCTGTCCTGATTGTAGAATCAACCTTCTCATGAAAGGCAGCTTGCATAAACACAAGAAGTACCAAAGTTTTCATCCTTGATAATACTTTGATCAATTGGCATTTATTTTGCTTGTTTCTCAAAAACAAGAACAAATCCCAAAATTTAACAATGTCCTGCCACTTGCAATGGCTGCCAGGAGGTAGATGGAGTCTTTAAAAGACACTGCACAGACCTCTGCAGTTTGGCTAATGGCAGGGCAGAAAATGGTGATAGGAGCTGGAACACACATTTTGATGCCTGGTTCAGTTCTCCATCAGACTCTTCTTATTCTTTCAGCCCTGTTAAGTCCTTATCTTTCCCTTTGGCCAGTCCCATTTCTTCTCATGTACATATAGTACCCTTTTCAGACCTACAGATCTTCATTCAGTCATACATAGTTTCTCCCACCAGGCTTGTTTGGATTTTGATTTGAAACTTTGTTCTGGACTTTGATTTGAAACACATCACTTTTCCTTTAGAAAATCCTTAGTCAACAAGACTCTTTTCCCATTGTTTCATTCTCAGCAACATCTGAAAATTTTACAGAAATTTTCCAGGAGACATCAGGCTAAAGCAGATGCTCACCATTGAAATGGTAAGTGTTTCACAAAATTTTAAGTGACTGAAAACCAGGAAATGTTTCCGGAGAGAAGAATAGGTCTATCTCCAAAATGAATAAAAGTTGGTTGTACAAAACCTGGCATTATATCTCCAACTGTGTAAACACCCTGCACGGATGGTAGTCACGTTAATATGAAGCATTAAAAAAACAAACAAAATAATAAAACTACACAAGCATTAAAATGCTGTATTAAAGCATTAAATACTGTATTAAAATTTTTATCCAAGCCTATTCATAATTTGATCTTAATACTGGAATATCAGTTGCCTAGAAATATTATTTGCTTCTTTACCTCCTGCCACATGGCCTCAATACCTGTGCTGGACTTGCAAAACTAAAAGGAGCCTGTGCAGAGTATCCCCCTCCAGTTCAGACAGTTACTTCCAGATACCTTCTGAAAAACACCCAATAGTTTCACTTCCCTGAGCTGCAAAGAAAGAGAGAAAGGAACAGCAGTCACTTATTTCAGCCACCTCATCAAGGATGGCTAATTGATCCCCAGCATTTACAGGGGTGTCTGCCCCTGCCCCCAAAGATTGACAGCAGTCAGTTTCTACACGTTGCAGTCCCTGCAGGTCAATGCACTGGAGAACTTGCCCTGTAAGAGGGATGCAGATTATGTGATAGGTGCTGCTTAAAACACCAGCCCATCAGTCCCTGCATGCTAAGCTCTGTGGTCAGCCTTTATCTGGAAATATTATGTAAAATGTTGTTGGTTTTTGGCAAAGTGGAAGGCACCCTTGCTATGTGCCTGCAGGTAGACTTCCACTTGTCACTGCGACAGACTCCGTATCTGACTTTGTGTGGCCATGTTTCAATGCAGACACCATTCCTCTCCCTTCATCTTCATCACTAGCCTGCTGCTTTTATTTTGCTTTTATCTCTTTTTTTTTTTTTTTTTTTGAGGCTGAGGAGAAGCTGGGTAAGAGATGTTTGTTTTGGAAAAGAAGAAAGAAAACTACTCTGAAATTATTGAAAAATGCAATGCAGGTTTCAACAAAGAGTCACTTAAAGATAGCTGAAGAAATCCATATAAGTCTTTTCTCTCTCTCTCTCTCTCTGTCTTTTTGGTGGGGTTTTTTTTGGTTTGGTTTTGTTGGTTTTTTTTCAGAAAACAAAGTTGATGGAAACAGCTGGAGACTATAACTTGGAAAACTGAGAAACTAAGATGAATAAAATGTCCTGTTTTCCTCTCCTGTCCCAGCCTGCAGGGGATAAGGCTAGGGGGCAACCTTTTCAACCCGTTTTCAAAACGGGGGTTAGACTCCCAAATAGTTCAGGTTTGGACTATTTTTCTTTAAACAAAAATATCAATTACTCTTTTGTACAGTGTTCAAGGGTCTTTAGCTCAACTACAGCTTGTCACTCATAAGTAAACATAGCAGATCTACTACTTAATTCTGATTAGCATAAAAAATTGGTTTTAATAAACCTTAATATTTAATGCTGATAAATACCATTGCTTTCAACTCCATGCCTCACTAGAGTTTTCCTAGCTTAGAATCTTGAAATTAGCTTTTGTTATCCTATTCACCAATGCTACAATTCATTGAATGTGAAAAAGCAGTAATGAAATTTGGCTTGTAAATGCTCTAGCTGCAGGTGATAGGACTTCATTCTGCACCATTTCCCCAGCTCTTTTCAGTTATCCCTTCGGGTGCACAAGTTGGGACACTTTGAGACTCATAAAGATAACAAAGTACTGACGTTTCTCAGATCAAGCACTCAAAATTTAGGTTTTATTTTTTCAGTTTTATATGGGCTTAACACAGGTGCACCAAAGCTAAGAGCTGCTGTGGGATAAAGTTGCCTTGGCTGTTCTCTCAGCACATTCCACTGCTATAAAAACAGTGAAGACATCACTCAAGCTCTTCTAAAACAGCCACACAGGAACCTATAAAAATTAGTCGAACCAGAAGATCTCATTTTCATTCCTAGTAATGCTGTTGAGACCTCTGAGATTTTGGCCAAGTGACCTAACTCCTCCACAGACCTACTTCCCACAGCTGAGAAGGGAAAATACTGAGATGGGGTGTGACACTTTGACATTTCTGCCCTTAAGTTTTAGTTAAGCCATGAGCATAGAACAAGGGCCTACAGTCAGCAGGAAAAAAATGACAACCACTTCTGTAAGTTCAAAGATATAAAATAGCTAGCTCCTATGCAGGAATCTGTAACAATTTTATAAGGCAGACCCACTACAATATTGTGGTGCATATGGTTTAATGAGTGAATTTAATAATTTTATTTTTAATGGGTTAGTTTTATTAATTTCCATTAACAGCATGAATGTTCCAAATGAAGAGGGTTCAGGTCTTCTAACATACTCTGTGGTCAGATCTATAACTATTGGGGTTCTTTTCTTATAATGTCTATATCAGCTCTACCTTTATTTCTGTAATCCTGTTACTGAACGCTCCAACATTTGTGTGTCTATTATGCATCACCCCAGCACTACTTTTCAATTGTAAGGCCAGGCATATGTTCAGAATAAGAAGCTTCTATGAAGGATGGATTTTAAAACAGAATTAAAATATACTTACCATCATGTAGAGACCATGCCCAGGTGCAATACTGGGTTTTGTGGGTGTGTGCAATCTCACATTGTTAGCTTCTCACTACCTCCCTCTGGAAACACCTGGAGCTCAAAAAGTATGCTGTTTATACTTTTTAGTGTACAAGACCTTTGTTTAAATTACACTGAAGGTTTTAAACGAAGCCCTTAAATCCCACATATATGTATAAGATCCTCAAACTGCAAAACATGCCAAATAAATCTAGAAATTCCTTGAAAATTCAGGGACTGAGGTAGCAACCACCAAAACCCAGCACCTCTGAACACTGAGCATATCTGGTACAGCAAAGGCATGTAGACCTGCATCTGCAATCTGCAATGGGAAAGAGGTAAAATCAATACAAGCTGAAGAAACATTCCTTGTATTTTGACAGTATCCACTAAATAAGTGTTTATTTTCTCTTCTGTTGCCATGGATGTCTTCTACTTTAACTCCAAAGATTCTAAATCCTCATGCAAACCTGTATCTGCAGCTCTGTTTGTTATTTGGGCCCTGGGTTCTTAAAATGTTTACCTAAGGCCCAAAGTCAGGCAAATGTTATCCTTATTTTTCTCAGTCATGTATCTGACTCACTGCTTTTACCTCCTTTCTGTATAATCAAATGAGTATGTGATGTCAATTCCAAGTGATATGGAACCAAAGCAAATTATTTTGGGGCCCATGGCATTCATCAAAGCTGTGCCTGTGGCTGGAGACACCAGCAGGGCTGGACACATGCCATGTGGGCCAGGCAGTGTTGCTGGCATCAATGGTCGTTCCACTTCCCTGCAACAACATGGATCTCACAGTCTTTCTCCAGCTGAGAACTTGGTTCTGAGTCACTCCTCTCTCAACAAAATCGTTTCAGGGCTGTAAAGAACCCCTGCCCTTCCTGCTCTGGGCTGCCTTGTTGCACCCCTGTCCTTCCTTTGTGCATTTGCAAACAAGCAGCAGACACAGATTACAATTGCCCTAAAGTATTTCTGTACCTTCAGGGTTACTGATTTGACACAGGCCTGAGACAAAGCAGATCAACCAGATCATGGGGCACAGCAGGGATTCAGGTCCATCTCTCTACCCCAAAACACTACACAGAGCAAAATGTCTATTTTTATATTTTCTGGAAGTTCTAGAGCTATGGAGCTCTTCCCCAGACACGTTTGCCAGTGCGCTTCCAGCCTTAGTCACTGAGTTATTCCTGCTGCTCTCAGGACTTTCTGGATGAAGCTCTGCACTGGAAGAGAAGCTGCTTGAATTGTTTTCTCTGCATTTAATTTTTACAAGAAATTCAGGGTTGGGGCCAATAATAGCATTGGAATCAGCTGAAGATTTCACAAAAAAAAAAAAATTTAGGCAATTAATAGAGTACCATTCACTTGCCCAGTGGTGCTTTTCCATTTTCCTTGAAACAAAAGAAGAAAACACCACCCTCACATCAGATAGAAAGCAAAACAAGTCTAGCAGTGCAGCAAAATGTTGCTTCCAACAAATTGCATGGTGTATTTTATGTCCTTGTGTAGTGCCCTGAGTGCCTAACCAGTGACACTGAGCACAGCACCATCTGCAGTGTTCCCTGGAAGAGACCATGATGCTGTCCTCTGCCATGCCAATATGAAATCTTTCCTGAGAGAGCATCACTACGGGAGACTGAGGGACTCTCCTCTCCTCACAGCCAGAACTAGAGAGGTAACAGCCCAGGGCTACACTAAAAGGCTGGTGTGTGTCATATCTGCTGGCTGGGCTGTTCTCACTTAAAGTAGCCTGGATTTTGTTCTAATTTAAGTCCACTGGTCTGACTTTGAGGAAGAAAGTTAAAGGGTTTATCAAATAGTGTAATTCTAGGAATACCACAAATGTCCAAAGAAATAAATTGGGAAGGAAGATTCTGACTCATTAAGAACTTGCTTTCCAGGGTGAATAAAATTTGCAGAATTCTCATTGTGTTGCCATATGCTCATTTCTCCCAAGTCATCACTTGGGACTTTTGTTTTAGGAAGGGTTCGCTTTCAGATGAGACATGACAGGGTCAGTTTATGACAAAGAGCTATAAAAAAGTCAAAGGTTTTCAACTGTTTCCTCAAATAAAAAACCACACCACATATGACTCTATTTTCCTCAGGAAGGCTATAGGTTTATAAGCCTAAAGAGAAAATGCAGATACATGGGGAAATTATTGAAATGAACTTCAAAGATTCCCATCTGTGTACCCCAGCTGGATCAAAAAAGGAATGGAAATGGAAAGATACTTATCAAGTTCAATATGCTTCAAATACCTGTATATTTTTTCTAGATAGGAATGCAAATTTGTATAATCAAAGTTCTTCCATCATTTCAGGACAGAATTTCTGCAGAACTTGAAAGACAGCTTGAGGACAGAAAAGTATATAGCAAAAAACCTCAAACAAAACAACTGATGCTGTTTCTCCTCAACTAAGACTCTTTAGTCAGTGATTAAGGGACACTACAAATAATTTGCTAAGGAGAATTGAGGAAGGGAAGGTACTTGGGTAAATTAAGTGCTATTTGAACACAAAAAATTAGACTGATATGAATACCAGTTCAAAATGAACAAGAAACAGTTAAAATACTTTGCCAAACTATCCTTCAAAGAAAATCCAAAACATAAATTAACATTCACAGAAAAAAACCGCCTAATGATGACAGAGACTTTATGATGACAGGCATCCTGGTGAATTGTACGGGGAGGAAGAACAGAGGGATATTTTTAAAATCTATCATCAGTCTGTGCAGGGAGGATTTATTTCTCTCATAAAGATGTGACAAAACTACAAATATGCCTGTAGATTTATGTTCCCTAATCTCCTAATCAAGAAAACACTGAGAGCACAATATTCAAGAATATCAAAGCACAGTTTCAGCTGCACACATAGGTGCTGAAAATACAGGGATCATCCCACAGAGCAGCTGTTACATCAGCAATACTCACAAAAGTGAGTTCAGGACACACAGGAGTTGAGCCATGAAGTAACACTCACTGCAATGTAAGTGCTTTCAACATGTTAATCAAACTGATTGCAGTTATCTTAAACCACATAAAAGGAAAGCTCAAAAATGAGGCAACTAAAGAAGTTCAGGACCAAGAAAACCAATGGCTTGAACTGTCTGTGAAGCACCAGCAACAGACATTATGCTCACATTCAAGAAGTAAAGGCAGAAATAAAGTACATGTGCATCATTAATCTCAGTCCTAATGAACTTATTTGCAGTTCTTATAATCACCACGGTAAGCAAGTATACAATACACAGCTACACCTCAGATTTGAAACAATTTTTCTGTTTCCAAAATCCATATACATTTATGGGTTATTACACTGGTCAGTGTACAAAGTAGGGTGGCTGCTCTCTAGCAGAAAATGATGAGCCACAACCCTGGCACAGGACTGTATTCCTGGTGCTCTCATTCCCACTGTCCCAGTGCTGTGGGTTCCCACAAACAGGGATGGGGTTGCATCCCCAGCAGGGAGGAGCCCTGCATGTCCCAGGAATTATTTCAGTGGCATGGTTTTTGAAGAGTGACAAATCAACTGCATCTTTGAAGAACAGCAACATGCCCTTCCAGAGGATCTGGGCAGTATCTCAGGAGAATGGGTTTCTCCAGGGGAAGGATGGTTTCATCATGTGAAAAAATAGGACATCCCTGAGGAAAGTGCTTGGCATCTGCTAACAGAAAGAATAAAGGTTCTGGAGAAAAGACTAAAAGTTTCCAGAGTCTCCAAAAATAATTATAAAGCAGAGCCAGCTCAAGCCTCAGAATCAAATACCAGATAAGGGGCTTCAAAATGGGTTCAAACAGCACAACTCATGGAGATTGACCATTTTAGAGATTTCAAATTCTGTGCAGACATCTCTAATCACCACACAAACCTCATTTTGTTCTGTTTTGTTCTGTTTTCACAAATTTTGTGATGCCAGTCTCAAGCAAGGGGTTGAATTGAGCAGGATTAGTACAGTCAATAAAGCTTGGTGGTCTCTGTAATGTAATCTGGACCTTTCAGCCAAAACAAGTAAGAGCTATTTCATCAGAACACTCTCCCTTTTGTTCTCAAACAGAGTAACTTCATACAGCTTTACTGGGGATGGATACATGCCACTGAATTTATATTAAGTGGATACTTTTCCTAAAGGGATGTGTCTAGCTACCAGTCAACCCCACACCGCAAAAAATCCCCCAACAAACCAAACAACAACCCCCCCCCAAAAAAAAAAACAAACAAAAACAAATAAACAAAAACATTAAAAACCTCCACAAAAAATCAATAATGAAAAAAACAAAACAAAATAAAAACAAATAAAAGAAACCACTGAGCAAAGCACTAAATTAGAAAGAATGGTACTTTTCAAACATGTGGATCTGATGCTTCTTGCCTTTCCTGCTAGGCATCATTTAGCTGAACTTGCCCATGCAGAAAAGTTCTGCTTATATCATTAGTCACCTCCATCTGCCAGCAAATAAATCTGACTCAGCTGTTTGTTGAACCAGCAGAAATACAGCAGGGTTTATTGTTGAAAGAGCCTGACTGTACCTCCTCATTCAGGCTCCACTTTATTTGAATGTAAAAGGATTTATCTGGAGAGGAAGTATCCATTTTGTGGCTGCAGATCAGGATTCAAAGATCTGACAGGCAGACTTTTTGAGACAGGCTAAGTTAGTGATAAAAGTACAAATCACCCAATTCAGACTCAATCTCATTTGTGTACCTCTCTGACCCCTCATATACCTTTTCCCCTGGATTGTTATGAGCAAGAGGCTTGCATGAGTACATAGCAGTAGTTTATAGTGGCACAGATTTTTATTGGTAGTTTTACTTAGGCAATTTAATGTATTGTAATGATGCTAAATAGGCTTAGTTGTATAAAGCTCACAGTTTTATTGTTTAAGTTGTATATATTCTCATCTGTCATTTTGGTAGGATAATGCATGAAAAAATGAGGACAATTTGCCTGTGCAAATCGTAGAGGATTCAAGTTGAAATTATGACTTTTCATTTCATCATTTTAATTTTTCTAATCACTTGCTATTTCTTTATCAATTGATTTTCTCAGAATTAAATGACCTTTAAAGAGTTGTAATAACCTTAGTTTTAAAGCCCAGGAAAATAAATGTAGTAAACTTAGATTAACACAAGAATACTTTAAGCCTGAAATAAGAATCCAGACCCTTTGATTCAGACCAGTGGTAGTGTTGCATACAAGGATGTATTACAATGCAATACAAAAAGATGGCTTTATGTCTAACAATGACCAAATAGAATTGTTTGTCTAACAGACCAAACAGTGATACTATGCTATTTTCATGTGCCTTGGTGCATGCCTGAAAAAAAGTTCAGTTACTTGCTGATTATATCAGAATTTGGAAGCAGAAACATACTGCAATTCTGTTTCTTTGTAATTTATGGAAAGAACTCCTTTGAAGTGAAAGTAAATAATTTTGTTCCTTTCTGTCAAAAGCAAAGTCCCCCAAATACAATCTTAAGAGCTGAATTATGGTGCAAGGCAGTTTCCTCCCTATATTTCTCTTAGTTTATATTCCAGTGGTATAAACTGTTTACAAAGCAAGCAAAATTTGACTAAGTTTCTATCCATCACATAAAATAGCATCTGAAATGTTAGTATACATTATGACCATTATGACATAATTTTTTAAGGTTTTTCTTTTCAGTAGATTCCTAAAATGTCCATTAGATTTGATGACTAAGTTGTGATTTCATTCCACCATGACCCATGCTCTTCAAAGGTTTTCTTTGACTTAACACAGTCAGCAAATTGTTTCCCCTCTTTCCCAAAGTTCCTTAGAAAGAAATATCTTACAGAAGGAACCTCTGTCACCAGCTACACAGTGCATTTGAAACCCATACAGGACCAAGTTTGAATAAAGAGAAAGACCCTTTGCAATGAGAAATCCAATTGACCTGCACGATGCAATCCTGCTACTCAGCCAAGTACATCCTGGCCCATGACCTGCTTCTTAATTCTGCACAAGGGAAAAAATACCTAAAAAACATCCCCCAGAAAAGCTGGGCTTTTCCCATTATTTATTCCACTATTATTCAAAACCATGTCCAGCTGGGAGGTAGCTGGCTGTAATATTTTGAACTCAGTGGGTGTGAGACACGATACACTCTTTCAGACAAGGACCATCAATCATTTTAACTAAGCAGATATTTTTAGGTTATTAAAGACTGAAAGTTAGACTTTCTGAATATTCAATATTCACCATACCTGGTGAATGGCTTTGCATTTCTTGCTACTATACCTGACATTTAAAACTTTTTTGATTTGAAGACATCAAGCCCATCATTTATGAGATGTAAAGACTTTATAACATTGACAGAGGATAAAATATGTTTCAAAATAACATTGGTTACTAATCAAAGTGAGTTGTTCCAAGTCCAACATCTGAAGCACAGAATTAGAAACTGACATGCAACACAAATGTCATTCTAAACTATCAGTAATTTTTTCAAGAAATTTTAACTCTGATAGAAAAAAGGGATTTTATATTGACTTTGACCTTAAAATATTTGGTGTCCCCCATTTAAGTGGAAATCGTCATACTTGAAAATTACCAGTATTTAAGTTTGCTATATTTCCTTTTGTTTAATGATGCAAAGATTCTGCTATGCTCTGTGGACATTTCTGTTCCAAGAAGTTTATACTAAGAAGGCATAACAAAAAATAATTGTACACAAATCAAAGTGCTGGAGATAGATCCTTTTATTGTCATTCCAGGTCATTCTTACTTTTCATCTTAGTTTCCTAAGGAATCCTGTTCTGTTAGCTTGTCTGTTTCTGTGTGGTAACCTTTCCACCTTATCTTATACCAATAGATTTGACCTTGTCAGCCAGTACAAGAATGGTGGTGTTGGCAGCTGTTGGGAGGTGGAAGGCAACCATAGCATGAAATACCTCTCTGACCTCTCAGAGAGAGAAAAATGAACGCTGTAAGGATGACCTCCAATATAACCTGGAGCATCCCAAGACAAGATTATTTCAACCAGCCTAACTTCCAACATCTTTGGCTAGGGTTTATATTTTATAACATGCTAGAGAATCATTCTTACCAATCAGCAGATAAACCAACTCTTTCAATTTCTCACCCTTATGGGTTTTTCTGATGTCTCTGTTCAATCAGACTGAAATTTTTTCATGTTGCAGTGTTCCTCAGTTCCTCATCCATAGGAGCATGCTGATGCATAGTCCTGCTACAGATTTAACATAATCCCACTGAAATCATGATCAGTAAGCATCCCCTGCCCCTCCTCCTGTACTGACCTTGGTGTCTGCAGAGTTGCTTCCCTCTGTGCAATTCCTTCAGCACAATAACATTTTCCCCCTTCTTAAATACATTATCCCAGAGGTGCTACCACCATCACTGATGGGCTCAGCCTTGGCCTTGGAAAGTCTGTCTTGGAGCCCTCAGGCATTGCCTCTGTTGGACACAGGGGAAGTCTCTGGCAGTTTTTTAGAGAACTGTCTCTGGCAGTTTTTTAGACCCTGTAGTCTATCAAGACTTTGCCATGCGAGTCCAAACAAATCCAACGCAAATGGACAACATGGGAAGGAGACAGAAGGGAGCTTTACAGAAGCAGAGTCACAAAAGAGCAAGGGCTGGTCAGGAGAGTGCCACACCAAGCAAAGGGCCTTGGGACATAACATTCAAAGCCAAAGGTCAAGCAGAGACACGTGAAGTGGGATTCAAATGGCTTTCTATCTGCAAAGCCTGATTGACCATTCTTGTGCTAAAATGGGGAGAATGAAGTTTTGGAAGGATGGCTGCTGGCAAGAGGGAGGAGACCAAATATCTATCTTTTAAAGAGTGAAGGTGGGCTTGAAAGGAAACATACCACATACACACACACACACTCACCCACACATATCCCCAGACAAAGAATAAAAAGCTGCAACAATAGCTCCCCTGTGTAGGAGAGGAGAAAGAACTGGATGTGACATGGGAAGCTGAACAAGGCAAATGGGATGGAGGGATGAATTTTGACAAAAATTAAACCAGCAGACAAAACTCAGAGCTCGTTTTCACCCTCTCAGTATTCATTACAAGTGTTCATGGGGAAATATGCCAAAGAGACCACTGGAAATACTAAGAACAGTAGAGGGAGTAAAGAAAGTTGCACTTGCAGACCAAAAATCTTCAAAGTGTCAGAAGCCAGAAGCCCTCGTCAGAGTTCCATTCTGCAGTCGTAGCAATGCCCCTCCACATGTATGGGCAAAATTAGCAGTATCAAAAGGTGGTGTCCTCTAAAATAATACCATGTGTGAACTCAGCACATCTTATACATTTTGAAAAACAAAAGCTAGTAATTCAGTGGCTCTATAGCACATAACTTCTCCTCAAAGTGAGCAGTCAGCATGGCCAGAAAGATTATTTGGTGAATAGGACTTAGGACTTGCTGCAGTGAATAAAGGCTGACAGTGAAGCTGATAGTGAAAATCCAGTATTTGCTTTGAAATTCAGCTTCTCAATAACCATACATACTGTAACACCTAGAATTTTGTCTGCATCCCTATTCTTTGAGAAAAAGGAATAGGTTTCCCTTCTTTTTGAGAGAGCAATAGAGCAGCACTTTGTGCAATTAATTTTCTCCAAACTTACTTATCCAATTAACAACTTCTTTTTTAAAAAAATCTCTCTTCCCCAGCCAAAAAAAGAAACAAAAACAAAAAAAAGACAATAAAGTAAAGCTTATATGCAAAATTAGAGTCTTGCACCCTTACTGGTGTAATTCAGATGAACATAGGTCTGCCAGGCTCTAACATTACAGACCTGGAACTTTAAACACTTTCCCAGTATTCACTGAAGTGGGGACATTCCCGTTTGTAACCAAGGGAAGCCTGTTCCTCTGTGTCAAAGAGTAAACCTTCATTTTATGAGAACTATACATGAAGGAAATTTGCTACAAAAATAGCATAGAAAGCAAGAGATGTTTGTGGGAAGAAGTTAAAGAGGTGTCAAAACTAGAATGCCAGGAATGATAGAAGTTAAGAAAATAAAATACATGGAAAATGAGATGCGAACATCATAGACCTGTTTTCTGAAAATGTATCACCTGTCCTTGCTGATTTTGGGAAGCTATGAATATAGTCTTCTGCTATTTCCTTCACTGATTTGTACTGCATCAGCTTTCCTAATGCTTATATTTCCAATTGGTCAGCCAACATACATGTTCTTGCACAACAAAAAGCCAGGCAAAAAACCTCCCTTCATTTTTTTGGTTGTTGTTTGGGTTTGTTGGGGTTTTTTTAATTTAAAGTGTACACTGCTCTCTTCATCAGTGTTGTGTGCATGTCAAATGAGCTTCAAAGTCAACACAGGCCAAGTGTAAAAAGTGTGACTAGAATTGTTCCCAGAGAGGAGCTGCAGACTAGATGTGCATCACGACCCCTATCCAAAACTCACCCCACAGTAGAGGCATTGACTGTTGCTTCACACCACTGCACTTTCCAACTTCTTGCTCCAAAACAGCAATGCCACTCTAACCCTTGTAAAATAAAGCATCAGTTATGTTAACATGTTTTTTAGAGGAAAAAGAAAACAAATTTGTTGCAGGCTTTGGAGAGGAGTACAATGCAATGAGTGATATTTCATTGCTGACAAAGCTAGTGCCAACCATTTGGGATGTATTTAAAGAAAAATAGAAATTTGAGACTTTTGTCCTCAGCTCAAGCTCTTTTCTTAATAAGGTGTCACTTCCCTTCCCTTCTCACACATATTTTTCTTGTTAAAAATCCTTGCTTTTTTCTGATTGGAAAAAAACCACAGATCTGCTCCTGTACAAAGGAGAACACTGCTGGATTTCAGTAGCAGAAGAGCAGGGAATGGCAAAAAAAGCAGTAGTGACTGCCATTATGCATATCACACATGTTGATAAGGCTGCAGGGCCCACCATGAAAATAAAGCAGGGCCTGAAGGAAGTTTTACAGTCAGTGGTTTAGCAATTGTAGTGGAGAAACAATGAATAAATCCATGGGAGGGGAGAAGTCTGTGGTAGTTCTCAATCTGTTTATAATAAGGGTCTTATTTATAGCATTCACCAGAGAGGTCCTGCTGCCTTGCATAATTATGCTGGCAAAAATTTCCAGTATAGATGCTGTTTTATCACAGTACTAGTGCTCAGACAAGCATGGCATCCCACCAAAAACTGTGAGAAGGCATAAGAGCTGTTATAGATGCACCCGTATAAACTGCCTTATCCACCTGTCACTGAAACAATGCCGTGTAAAGGGTCCTGAAAGCCTTGTTTTACTCAGGGCCAAGGGAAATGAAGGATGCAGGTACAGGAAGACAGATGGGTGGAGTCTCATGTGCAGGTGGGATACATACTGAAGTACTTGTGTGAGCATTTTGGCTCTGCCTCCATCTGGAATTACACAGCTGATCACGAGTACGTTGCTGCTTCACCCAAGACCAAGGGGCTATAAAATCTGATTGGTTTAGAGCATCTCGTTATACTTGAGGTGGTGGTATCCCCCCATGCTACAGCTCAGAAGACAAGCCTAGGAATGCAGAATGAGGTATAGAGAAAGGGATTGGACACATAGCTGTGTCTAGGGAATCTAGACAATTCCACAGCCTAAAACATAATTGAGGTTTTTTTAAGGTAAATATACTGCAAATCCATATAAATCTACAAACAAAAGCTTTGCAACTGCTCCTACTCCATGTGCAGAGCTGCACATTGCACCAATATTTGATCTGATCCTGGGTTGCTATTCACCTGAACATTGCATCAGTTGATAAATCTGAGAAATTGAGCAGTCTAGATTAGAGATCTGCTAGAGAACATCTGCTTGACACCAGCATTGTTTCTAAAACCAAAAATGTTTTCACAGATTTTCACAGTCAGACCAGAAAATTTGGGTGTGTGCAAAGAACTTGTTTTTCAGTGAGCAGTGTCATGAAGAAAAAGTACCAAGGATAATTTGAAGATTGCAGTCACACTTTTAACAGTGTTTATGTGGTGATTAATCCTTTTTCAGTCTTCCTTTGGTGTTACTCAGTGTCCATATCTAATATGTTTCCTTTGGGTGTTATTCAGTGTCCATAATATTCCCTTGAACTACATGCTCATACAAATTCAGAGGGGGATACAAGGAGGGTTCAGATCTTCATCCCTCCAAGTCCAGCTCTCAGCAGCTGGATGGTCACTGACCTAGATGCTCACTGGTGGATCTCCTCTGTGCTCTCACACCACTCATTCTGTGTCCCAGAGAAGGAGGCCAGAAGATGTGCCAAGCTCTGTTCTCAGCTCCTGCTGATGCCAGGAAAGCAGACAAGCTCTAAATAGGAGCAGGGCAGAAAGAGCTCACACAGACAAGGAAACCAAAGCCTATTTGCTTCCATTGCTTTGTATGGTGGGTGAGATGCATACAGCCCTCACCTCACTAGCAGCACTGAGAGCTAAACATTGCCCCAAAAATTTTGGGAATGAAAGAGTGAAAAATTCACATTTTAGATGAATCATCCATCAGGAAAAAAAAAACCCTAAAAACTAAAAACTAAAAACACTCATAACAAATGAGACCTTTCAACACAGTAAAGCAAGTAACTTGAACCAGAGCACACTTTCCATTGTCTTTCCTAAAGAAATTTCCTCTCTTTATCTAACATATGCTAGCTTTGGATATCTGAACTAGTTCTAGCCAAGGGAAGAATATAGCCAAATGCCATATCTTGCCAAGGTTCTTTTTGGACAACAGTGAGACATTTTATTGCATTCAAATATTACTGTACATATCAGCACCTGCTGCACGTGCATATTTTAAGGTTTATGGTTTTATTGCTTTATTGTGGATTTCCTGCTCTTTCTTTATTGAAAGCAGATAGCTGTGACTTTTCACACCTGTTTTAAAAATACGTGCAATGGTTGTCAAATTTTAGCACATCAGATGCAAGAATTTCAGCTTCCTGTCTGAAAATCATCCTGCGGATTTTATCACATTGCAATCCCATTTAGAAGTTTAATACACAAGTATTCAGCCCAGAGTGGCTGACAGTTTTTCCTTACAGAGGTGTAAAGAGCCATTCTTGGGAGATTTTCGTTTTGAGAAACTGTGCTGCATTTTACTGGTTATTTTTTCTTACATATCTCAGTGCTTTCAACAGGAGATTTAAGGAACCCAGGTTTGATACCACTGAGGAGAAACACTACTCCAGAATTAATCAGGATCTGCCATTTTGTCAAAAATACGTTGTGACATATTCCTATTTTAAGATAAACTGACATTGGATTAGCATAATCTAATATTTTCAAATATTAAACTGCTAGATATTTCCTCCACAGCCTTGGCTTCTGTTTAATAGAGAGGGTTGAGCAGATCCGTATTCTTTCTAAAATAAGGGCAGATAATCTGTTTTTCTGAAATGGATCATTGGGCTGTTGACATGTTGCCTGTGCCCATGGCAAACATTACTATCCAGCTTGTAGATATGTTAAAGGCAAATACATGAAACTTTGGCATTAAAAGTTAAATAACCTCATGCAATTTAATGCCAAATTGCTAATATCAAAATAAGAAGCAAATCTTTACTAATACTCCTAAATTATCTTCAGATAAAACAAACCCACATTCTGTTGATTTTAAATGAATGCTTTAAAGAAAATGAAGCTCTGTAGTGGAAGGCTAAAAAAAATACTACCCTGCTTTCTCATAGCTTCTTTTTAAACCAAAATCAGCCATATCATAATTTTTTAAAAATTGTAATGACACCTTTATAGATACTCCTAACCACTTGTTTCAATCAATGGGCACAGCCTCTTGAGCAAAGCCTCTAACTTCAAGCATAAGGTATTACCCCAATGGTTTGAACCAGCATTTATGAGGTCTCACATTTGAGTGTATAGATCTCTAGCTTATAGCTTCTGTCACAGACTAAAAATATCGTCCCAGTGTAGTTCTGATCTGAGCTAGAACTGCTCTCAGTCTTCCCACCAGCAGCAACCTGAAAGATAAAAAGTAGATGGAAAACCCCATTGTTAAAAAAATAGGCACAGCTTTGTTGTTGCTTGTCAGGCTGAGAAGACCCTGGAGAGAGTGGAACAGAAGTTCAAAATACGAATGACTTCTGATTCCATTCAGCATAGCACAGAAAAGAGGAAAAGGAGTGAGGAAGCCAAGCATGGCTGTGCTACATTTTCTGATGGCCCAAAGCAGTTGCTGCAGCACTGACTGTGACCCACCATGAAAGCACAGCACGTTCCACCCTCATTCTCCAGCACCAGAGAGTACAGGAGAAAAGAAAGGAGCAAATCATGCTGCCATGAAGCCTTCTCACAAGCACTCTGGCTGTAATTTGTTGATCTGACCTGCTTTGCCAACGTGGAAATTTAGGTTATTACAAGTTACATGCAACCTGAAGGCAGGAAGAGTGCACACCCATAGGGTGACCTCCTCTCCTTTCAGGTGCTCTTTAAGATAGGGCTAAAATCTAGTGAACACTTATCTTTTTTTCTTTCCCTTTTTTTGATGACTCTAGTTAGGGACTCAGGTCTATACTGTGAGTACAAATGTTAAAGACCACACGAAACTGAACTGGAAAACCAAAAGTCCTACACTTAAAAAAGAACAGTGCTGGCTGGCCCAAGCAGTCACTTAAAATACAATTGGGACAGGAAAGACACAGCATGTGAGCAGACTCTCACAAATGGCTCTATTTAATACAGGGAAAGAATGAAAAATAGAGGTTTTTTAAATAGCCAGGTCAGATATTCCCTTACAAATAGGATCCCACAGCAGGCTCCTAAGATGTCCTATGCCAAGTGCCAGAGCAGGGCTGATGTTGCCCCTCCACCCTCTGCTGCTGAGTCTCAGCACCATGTCTGGCAAAGCACTGCATGTGCTATGGTGCTAATAGACTCTACAGGCAGGCAGGGTGCAAGAGGAAGCCACAGTGCTCCTAAAGAAAAGAGTACATTTCTGTCTATAGACCCAGCAATTGGATCAGTCTACCCAAATCCAGCACCCGTTCTCAAGAAGAAACAATTTCTTTTCTTCTGATTTTACAACCTGCCCATTCTTCCACATGCACTCAAAAACAGAGAAAACTTGTGGGTGAATGGATGTGGTTTTGTTTCCTAAGCTGGCCTTTGTCTCTTTAATTCCCTTATTTCCTTTTCAGAAAGAACATTTTCCCTGTGTTACTTAAGACTGGAAATCATAGAAGAATCTTCATTTCAAACAATACTTTTGGCTACAATACATGTATTTTGTAATTACATTTGTTTTAAATACTGCCCAGCTAATCTGGTTATATCCCGGGGACATTTTCCCTGGTTATAGCTCTGAAACAAATGATGATTTATTTTCTAGTTGTTACTTAAGTGCATATAGATGTGATCTTCGAAGGAGCCTCATTTGTCTTTATTCAGGTCATTCAGTAATCAGGCACAAGAAACTAATCAAAGTGACTAAATGATGTCAGCTCACTACCATATTATTTTCCAAAAACTTTTGAGCAGTGCTCTGCAGCTGTATGTAAGTAACCTTTCTACTGGGAATTGATGTCTTCTAGGGTTCTGTGTTTTGGAGCAATATGTGTTCAGGGACCTCACCAGCTGCCTATGGAAACCATTTTGCTCTTAAAGCAAAAACATATGTCAGGCCAAGGTAAGGGAAGCATTTGAAAAAAAAGAAAAATGTCTTTAAAAGTGATGCTGAAAACTGTCAGACAGCTAGCCATGCACCACAGGAAGTGGTAGCAGATTAGAGTCCCCCAGAGCTACAGGAAGGCAGGGCGCTCTGCAAAGGGATTAATTTCCATTCCTAACCTGTGAAGGCAGGAGGCAAGAAAATAGAGCTACAATTAGCAGTTTGGCAGAGGCTCTGTTTTGACTGAACATGGCCCCACAGACTTGTAAGCAACGTGCCAGCTGAGTCTGCCCACAGCCAGCTTCCCTCGGTGCCACTGATGTCAGCACTTCCCGCCCAGGTCTGCTCCTGCTCCCCAGCAGCCAGCCATGACTTCTCCCACGGGGCCCCCCAGCCCCAAGGGAAGCCTTGCCAAACCAGCAGAGCCTTGCCCAGAGCTGGCAGTGTGGGGTTCTAGCAGCCAAGTGAAGGCTGACAAACAGATGTTAAGAGCTGTAAGACGTGCAGGATGCCAAAGCAGAACAGAGAAGCCTGGAGGTGTCTTCCCAAAGACCAAGGTCTAGGGATTGCTGGAACAGCCCTGTGAAACACAACACTGAGCAATGAGTTTGAGATTTTAGTGCCTACACAAAATAAACACAGCAGTGTGCAGGTGTCCTGAGTAAATGTGGGGGTGGGAGGAGAATCCACCTTGTTATAAATTCACAAAAGCATTTGCAAAGCATGTGCAGTGTCCTGTCCGTTTTCCTCTTGCAACGTGTGCCTGTGTAAACAATATACATACAGATCCCACACACTCTACTTGTTAACCTTGCTCTCTGGTGGAGCTCTGACAGCAGTGTATATGGTTGTTATCAGAGGTTAACTATAAGTATATAAGTAATGTATGAACATAATCACACACTTCCAAGAGGGGCCAAAACAAGAAAGAAGATGTTATGTCTGTCATATAAGTTACATATGTGTCAGTGATGGAAACAGTAATAAAAAAACCTAGCTACTGTACCTTCAGAAATACTTATGGACTGTCAGTAGTAGGAGAATAAAAATAATAAATAACAAAACAAACAATACAGTATCATCTAGATATTGCTTTTCAAGCTGACAATCAAACAGGGACATGAACTTCTGGAAGGAATATAAATTTGCTCTCCTGAAAAAAATGTATCTGGATAGTAGAACAAGGAGACATCTCCCACAGACCCATGCCCCTGCACCTGATTTCAAGATCCAGTACCTCCTCAGCATTCTCCCTTCTCCACCATTTCATCCTAATCACCATGTCCAGCTAGTCCCTTTCTCACCCTACATCCCAACAAGTCAGCCTCCCCACCTGATTTCAGTCTCTCTGTCTGTATCATTGTTCTTCTTCCAGCCTGCCTGGGTGCACAGGACAGAGGACTCACAAGAAAGACAGGTGTGCCCACCCCTCTTGACCATGTACAGTCCAAGCAGTGAGAAATGGGCATCCCAGAATCCTTCTGGCAGCCTCCCTGAAGCCTGAGCCTGAAGCATGTAATGCCAGGTCTGTCCAGCACAGGAAGCTGTAGACATTCCAACACACCACAAAGATCTTCATTGCTAAATTCTTCTGAGTATGAATAAATTGCAATTTGTCAACTGTTTATGACTTGGCAAAGCATGACTGGGTTTTCCCTAAAGGACTGAAAAACACATCCCTGACAGAAAGGCAGCTCTAGTGTCAAACCAAGAGCCTCTACTGCAAAGCTCCAAGGCACTTGAACTTCCTAAGGAAAAGGTTACTTAACCTTTTTTAGCTTTGGAAACCAGTGCATTGTTTACCCTTTGCCTTTGTTCTCATAAACAGCAGAACTTCTTTGACTGATGTTTTCAGAAACAAAAACCTGCCCGAGGCATGGAAAAATCTCCTACATGCTGTGGTACACAAAAACCAGAGTGTTACTGTGGGAAATAATAAGCAGCTTGGGTAACAGGGCTGCCATCCCACCTAAAATCACAGTGAAATAACCAGTGTTACAGTGGCAGGGTAGCTGTACCCCTCCCTGCCATGGGCTCCTGCGACTCCTGCACGCAACCTCACAGGTTTCCCTGCCTGTTTGAGCTGGGACTCGTGCACACAGGTTTGCTCTTCCAGCCCCCTTCAGCTGAGAGTGGGAGATGTGCACTCAGCAGGTATTGCTTTGGGAGGCGACTGTCACCCACTGCAGAGCAGCACATGCTGGTGACACCAGGGCTTGTCTAACAGCTTTCCTTTCCAGCAATCTAATATTTCAAGCCAGCAGCATGAGGCCAGGAAGGAGCTCATGTGTCACTGAGGTCCTTGCACTTCCCCTCAGAAGACACTGTGCACCACAAGCACGTCCCGACACGACTCACAGAATAAATAGCTACACCTCCTTCTTTCCCCAGACCTCTACAGACTCTCAGGGCCATAATATACCTCATAATGTATTCCCACAAAGCCTGCAATAATTCACTCGTCATAATACACCCAGGACACAGGCCAACAAAAGCAGATTTGTGTTTCATCTTACATTCTGATCTCTTAAGTTTTGATAAAAGAAAACAAATTGAAATGCAAGGCACTTTTTTTTGGACCCAGTTTCTGGTTTATTATTACAATGAGCTAAACAGGCCTAGCAGAAACATTTGATCTACACAGATCAATCTTTCATGTGAGCCAAAAGACCACTTCCACCACTTAAAAGGATGAACAAAGATCAGGACAGTTCCAAGGGGTGACAGAGGGAAGGTGTAGACCTCAAAGGATTTGCAAAACACTCTACAGGAACAATTGAAGAATCCAAGAACAGTGTCCTCTCTGTTTCCACAAAGGACTCAGTTCAGTAACTTAATTTTCCTTTTCCAAGAAGTAATCAGATCTTAGGTTAAAGTCACATGAATTAGTAGAAAAACCAGATCACACTAGGGAAAGGGTTCTCTTCAATACCAAACAGAAATGCACTTGTGAAAACATATGGCAGGAACAAGTTGGCATATTGGTTCATGTTTACTTATCCTGGCAAAGAGGGGAAGAAGCAAATTATTTATAGTAATTTGTTCTTCTTTATAGTGTTTTGCTTTGCATCCAGATAATTATCATGTAATTTACTTGTTAGCAATTTGCTGAATTCCAACACGTAACCACCTTCCTTTGTACCATCCTTTCCATTGGTGTTACTTTCCTGGATTCAGCTACATTCTTTACAAATACCTTCTGTTTCCCCCTTTTTTTTTTCCTTCATTTTTAAAGTACGTCTCCTGCACCTATTTTTTAAGCTGGTAGTAGCAAATGAGTGTTATTGAACACACCAGCAAGTGTTCTATCCTGTTAGCAAGGTTTGTCTTCTGAACCTGTTGGAGGAGTTGCATTTACATTTCTGTTCACACAGGTGGTTCCACTCCTAATCTCAATGCATGGAACAGCCTCATGAACTAAGCCTGAATGCACTGGGAGCCAATGGAGGCAGCTGCAAGAAGAAACATATGCCAAAGCTGACAAACAGCCATGCACTGCATCTATAAAAGTATGACAGGAAGGTAGCAAACCTTATCCACCTCTGCTGGGAGGAAACTGTTCATTTATTTTCCTGGCAGGCCAGAAGAGTTGAATAAGAGAGATGCTTCCAGACATGGTGTCTGAGAGCAGCCATGAAGTCACAGTCACAAAGAGGTATCCAAGAAAATGGGGGAATCTGATAGACATGGTCACTTTGAGTTGTTCCTATTCCCAACCTAAATTTCTGTCTTCTCTCTCATCTTCAGCCACAGTGTTTTGGGGTTTTTTTCCTCATTAAAGGAGTGAATGATTTGCTGTCTAGATAGGGATTTAGGTTACAACTGGGATAGTTACACCAAGTCCTCTTAGCATGTGCAGGATGCATGAGTGCATTAGATGTCTCCACTTCTCTTAGGTTTCCTTCATTCACAAAATTCCTGCAGCTATGGAATTGTAAGGTCTGAGGAAATAGTATTTTTAACATTGTCAGGAATTATAGACTTCATTACATGCCAACATAATGCAAAGACTTTGCAGGGGTAAAATTTGCAACTTCATCACCACTGGTCTCCTTGATAACATTTAGGAAATTTTTATGTGTTCCTTTCCTATTCCACAATTTAATAATAGCTGACATAATTAAATCCTATAGGTATGCAGTTTAGTGAATGTTCTGCATAATGGAATTCATAACAAGCACAAATAATACAAGATCTAATTAAATTTTACATGTTGAACTAAGATTGTGAATAAATTTTATGTATCTGCCAAAATAGATTAATGTGACGTGCTCTTCTATACACAGAGACATAAAGGTAAAATTTAGAATTTTGACTTGGGTACAAAATAAGCTGAGAAAGAAAATTCACTTCCAACCAAGTGGCATTCACTTGGTTTTATTCAGTTACTGTTCTATTTGCAATCATAGCAGATTTTTTTTCTCTATGATCTCCAGGGACTGTCTAGAATTCTAACACAGGAACAGCTACTGGCAGCGTTATTTTCCTAGACTGATTTTGTATGCTTTTATAATTCTGCCATCCCTTTAATTAGCATCTTCAGAGGAAGTTGGGGCATGGATCTCACCATTTTGCACTATTTTTCCATTTTTCATAATTACATTTACAAGATTAACAGTACTAAGGAATCTGTACTCAATCACTGGCTATTGTGCATCTACAACATAAGAAGATACAGAAGAGAGTAAGTTTAGGGCTAAATAAGACATGTGCCTGGTCTCTGGGAAGCACATGACATTGTATGGCATTGACTATGAGTACAGCTAAGCATTTATTTATTCCCACAGAAGAAAATTTCAGGGGAGAATCCTCTAGAAGCCAGCTCCCATAAAAGAATTCAGGGGTAGTCTTGCCAAACCTTAGACTCTTTAATATACATGATGGTGGAGATCAACAACCATTGCTGGCTTTAGATTTAGACATGCTTGTTATTCCCAAAACCTCTTCCTGAAAATCATTACATATTGTTGTCATTATCTTCCATCTATGTGAGTGTGGCTTCTTTGGGGTGGTTTGGAAAAAGATGCAGAATATGTTAAGTGTGCCTCTCGTCTTGAAAGCGATCACCTTTTTACTGACATCTTTTAACAAGAAGTGCTTACTCAATGCATTCAAATTCCATTTGGGTGGCTTAAGGATTCAAACTACACTTTTCTTCATCCATTCTGCCCTTAGACAAAAAAATCATGGCAAGAATTCTATTTGTAACTCAAGAGCTGGAGTATGTTCCTTCTAGATATCCTCAAGGGACCTTCTTAATGAATAAAATTATCACACAAAAACTTCCACTAAATTTTCTCTTTTTTTCTATATGAATATTAATATATTATTATATTAATATTGCCTATATTAATACAAGGGAACAGCTCATTTCTACTTTATCCAGGTCATTTTTGCACAATTAAGAGCTAACTAGGAGCAACAGCAGGTTTTATGTACAAACAAAAAGTATGCACATGCATGTGTGTGTCTATATACAAGTATATACTTGTGCACTCATACTCCAAAAATGTGACACTTAACTTCTACAATATTGTTTTCAAAATAAGACCTCATATAACCATCTGCCAACTGGATCTAGATCCTAATAATAGGTTCAGAACACTGTCCTCACAAATAAAAAGCTCCCAAGAAGAAACATCTGGTTTAGTGCAAAGGAACTCCAAATGCAACAGTTTATTTCCTACCCAGAACACTGCTCTGTTAGGATTTAATGGGTATAGTGGCATAAAAGAAGAAAATCTTTGTTTCCCACAGCATCATGGAATATTACAAATCTTCAAATGAAAATCAGAGCTCTTTGGAATAGAAGTAATTCCACTCTGTCATGGAAGCTACAGCTACACATGTTTTGAAGCTTTCTCATTTAAACCATGGAGAACATCTCCCTGTGTATTCATCATATAATACATTTGTGGTTCTCTTCTTCTTGTGGAAGGCTTTTATGTTGCAGGTTTTGGGCACAACTCAAAATGTAGAAGGTCTGAATGTGCAAATGGTAAGTGAGATGTATTTCCAATTAGATGCTTAGATGCCAAAATTTGATTGTATGTTCCATCCCCAAATGCCTCTGTGTAAAACTGCATTTCTAAATATATTGTTACAAAGCTAGTGCAGATCTCTCTAAAAAAATCTATACAACAGTGGGAAAAAGCCTTCTAGCAAATGTTATAAGAGAGCCACAATGACAGTTTTATTAAAATTATATTAAAAAAGTAATAATGTAGGCAAGACATAACAAAAAAAAAAATTAATGAATTAAGCAGTCACTGTAAATCATCAGTGAGGGGATTTTTTTTCATACAGCAACATCAGGCAGAAAAGACTGCTCCTCTCTGCAGATCACAAGAGTCAGAAGACTGCAGTTTCTGTATTAAAATATTATCACATACAATTTCAAATCATGCTATAAATTCTGGACTGAAAACTTACTGCATCCAAAATTTGCTTACAACATGAGAGCTTTACGTAACAGCCCCAGGCTTAGCAATGTACCCATCTACACCTCAACAAATTCCTTTCTTCAACCAACAGTGCCATGGACACCAGGCAACTCCTGTTCCACTTGGGTGTGATGCCCAAGTTGATAATGTCTTTTCCTGCTATGCAGCAGACAAGGTAATTATCTGACTGCTGCTTCTAGTGAGGCAAAAGCTGTGCACTGAAATACAGGTGGAATAGGAAAATGTGTTTCACTGCTCTTTCTGTGCAACAGAGGGTAGCAGAGCACATGATGAAAAAAACCAAACAGGGTAGCAGAGCACATGAGGAAAAACAAACAAACAAACAAACAAAAACACCTCAAAGTGACAGGCAGAAGCTTAAATTCAATTCTTCTGCACTAAAATGCAACTACAAATGTCAGTGTATGAGACAATAGCTGAGTGTAAATAACACACAGCACCTCACACAGAGTTTTCAGGCAGGAATAAATGTCAGACTGTTCTAAGGTTGGCTGAGCTTTGACCTCAGCTCTGCACTGTTGAAAAGAAAGCCCAAGGAGAAGCCTCCTGGGAAATAACTCCAAGTAGGCTTCAATGCAGTTCATATTTTTTGTGTGGCTACCTGAATTTCAGACCCAGAGAATCCTTGGTCATCCCAGGTTATGCTTTTGAGGTGACATTTATTCTCTATGCTAAACTACAAGCCAGTCACTTGCTGTTTTCAGGCTCCTGGGGAAAAGAAGGGTCCCTGAAGAGGTGTCTGAGATTCACATCCTTCCTGCTGGCTGGCAGCTGCAGTGGGGAAGGCGCACGACAGCATTCTCTGCCTTCACTCTTCTCCTCAGCACTGGCTACTCTATTTTTTCATTTAGATAGAAGACCAACACTGAGTAAATTGGATGTCTCAGATTCCTTCTTTTTGGCCTAATATCCTTCTAGTTTTCCTGGAAATGTTCCTTCAAAAGTTACAGTCTGACCCTTAGATACTGAGCACTGTGTACGTCTAGTAAACATCAAGAGCTTAGAAATATGGAACTGCTTCACAAATCTTCATGTTTGACAAGCCATATTGTTCTTTCATTTGGAACATGCTTTTTCCCCCAGAGAGAAATGTACACATTAGAATAGAAAATCAATACCCTGAGTGTGAACTTCTGTGCCGTTTCCCAAGGGGATTTCAGCTTGTAAAGCATTAAGATATATATGCATTTATGGGCAAAACAATGACCTGTCTATTCACATTATAGACAACTATAATTTGAATAGAATTGCAGCCAGTTCTACAAACCAAACTTTGCAGGTTCATCAGTAAAGCAATAGAACAGTAGCCATAAAGCAAACTGTCTTCTTAAGGCTGCACTGTATTGTCGAGTTAGGGACACAGTTTAAGGTGAATCTGCATATACTTAATCACAATTCTGTAGGAGGCTTCAGACATTATTCTTCATAATAAATACTTTCAATTTTCATCAATTTTATCCAGGGAAGTAAGAATTAAGTATATTTCTATATAGAGAAACATCGCATTTGATGTTTACTCCACATGCACAAGCATCCCAATCACAACAGCTTTTATTTCTGCTGAATCAGGACCAACCCACTCACCCTCCACCACATTTCTGCTAGAGTACCTAAATCTCAGAGACCAGCTTTATACAAAGAACAGAAAACCACAGCACTCTAGATGAGAAGGTTTTGCTGACAAGACTAAAAGCAGTTCTATTTTCCAGGGTGGTATAACTCTTGACAAAAAGTTTATTTCCAGTTTTCTCTGGGGGCAATGAGAGGAGAGTCTGACCCAACAGCATATTTACTATTTCATGCGAACAAAAATAAACTCAAATGTCTAACTGTTTTCCTTGGGACCCGTCCAAAGTGTTATGCAAGTGCTTGAATAGTCAACAAAACCACTCAGTTAGATCTACTCCAGCTGAACCATGTAGTTTTTCTGACATCTAGTGGCAAGTAACTGCAGTTTTTTTCTTAACAGAAAGTTTAGAATTAATTTACTTCCTCCAGGAATTTTTGGCAGGACAAAGCCTCCAAAGGGCAAATTATATAGGAGAATCTTAGCCAGCCCCCACGTCTTCCCCTGAAGAAAACATTTGCTACAATGTGCACTGAAGACCCATAAGACAAAGCAGCAAATCCAGAAGGAGATTCTGGATGTTAGATGTTAGAGCTCGTTCTGCAGGCCTTATGAATGCTTTCTTTCCAGATGCAAGCTCTAACATGACTTGTGGGCTTCTCCCCCCCTACTTTAAGAGATTCTGCAGCTAGTCTCTGCAAGCATCTCATTTAAAAAGCTGTGCTCTTGATCTGGAGAACTTCTCAGCTGTTGTTAGATGATTATAGAAAGACATAAATCTTTCACAGAACTGGCTGCATGTGAGTTATAAGTCCTTCAAATAATGTGCAACTGCAAAGAAGCTGTGTGGATTTTCCTTTCTCCTGGAAGCATATCTTAGGGCAGTAACAAACCGTCTTAAAATAGCATAGTAATTATTCCTTGGGTTCCTGAAGCTCAGTAATTGCCCAGATATTTTTAAAAAATATCTGGGCAATTGAAATGTAGCCCACTAGAAGTTCATGGATTAATTCACTGTATCAAGAGGAGTTGTGTGGGGAATGTGAAAATGACCATAAAGTTATTCATCTTTAAGATTTAACATTCTGTATTCCACACATTTCCCATGGTTTGAGCCCAGTGACTTCACTGGGACTTTGTATACATGAGTAAGTAAAGCTGCACCACAGAAACAGACCTGTAAAGGAACACAGCCAGTCCCAAGGATATGACATCCATACAATCCCCAGTTCATCAGGGGCCACCTCAGAGAAGGTCTAGCAGTCCAGCTGCATGGACAGGACTGCCATCAGTGGCTGCAGCAGAAGACGTGCTCCCCTCATGCAGACTTTCCCACTCCTTCTCCCCAAAGGGATGCAGTTTGCATACTCTGAGGTTAAAATGGTAATGTAGATGTATTTTACTCTACCTTCTTCATGCACAAGTACTTCTCTTTCCTGAATGTCACTCATCTGCTTGTAGCTTGCCAGAAGGGTGAGCTGCCTGTGTTCCTCCTGTGCATTTCCTGTCTCTGGTCACACACAGCACTAGCAGCTGCTTGGTCTTCTGCCTCTGTAGTGACCTGTTCTGTAAAATGCCATAAATTCTATTGATTAAAAAAAAAAAATTAGACTGAAGCCATAGCTCTTCAACAGAAACAACAGAAAAAGTTACTTCTTCCATCAGAAAAAATACCCACTGTGGATAAAGAAAGATTGAAAGGCAAAAGTGACTGTGAGACTGAACATTTCCAGAAAGATGACCCTCATTATGCACATGACTGCCAACTAGTAAGATAAATGGTGACTTTGAATTCCCTGAGCAAAACTACAGCCCATCTTTACACATATACTTGTGTCTCTCTGTGCCTCTGTCCTATACTCCTCGAGGACCTTGGCAGGCACACACCTCTGCCTTTCCAGCCATCATTCCTCGCTCCCTGCCCTTTTCCACCAGCTTCACTTTGAGCTTCCTTTACATAACAAAACAGAGAAGCAGTCTGCTCCTCTATTACTCAGCAGTTATTGGTCAAAACTTAGTGATTTTCAGCAGAATTGAAAATAGTTTCTGGGTCTCTTAAGCAGTCCCCCTGTAGTCAACAGAATTGTTAATACCAAATATTTACAAGATGTAGATGTAGAAATAAAGTCTTTTTTTTTTTTTTTTTTTTTTTTTAAATAATCTCCCTAATTTCTCCCATTTCTGGTGCTGGCTGCTAGTTTTGCACATAATCAGCATTGTTTAATTTTTTCTCTGTCTCAACACACAAATACATAACAAACAAATATTAGGGTTCTTTTTCCCCTAAAAAAAAATCCATTTGCATCATAATTCTTTTATCATCTGGAAGAACCTTACAGCCATATACAACTGTGGAGTGTGTGACAAACCAACTACAGTATTTGAAAGATTTTTTCAGAGGAGCAATGCTGATGTGAGGGTTGCAACAGGATAGAGCACCAAGAATAACCTTCTTTCTAAAGAGGTGATGATTTAAAATTACCATTTTGGCAGATGCAAAGCACAGGAGGGTTTTCATCAGCATCCCATCCTCCAACAAAACATACAGATGGTGCATAGGGAATTAAAAGCTTAAGAATTCAGACATTGTTGCACACATTAAATACAGAACATAGAGTACTTCATAGTGGGAAGGAGAAGAAATCCATACAAAGAGAACATGGATGAAAAAGGACACTGTTTTGTACTAAACTATGTATTCAAGGCTACAGGGCAATATTAATTCAAGTGGTGGGTACCCTAAGCTCATTTGGCTGAATGGGATCTGAATGTTTCAGGTTTTATGTATGGCCCTTCCCTAAAGTATCAGCTCACTCTCTGCAAGAGAAAGCAAGTTTAAAGCCCACCTTACTGCTAAAACCACAGTGCCAAGAAATATGCCTTCCATTAACTTTGTGTCTGTGAAATGACACCTATTTGAAATGGACAGGAAATTTAAACACTTTTTCCAAGAACTTTTTTTTTCCTTAGTATCCTTCTGAGAACAATTTAACCTCAGATGCTGGAAAATCCATGCATTATTACAAACTGGGAATTTTCTTTGCATGATGAGTTGGTTTTGCACACATTAACTGAGATTTCACAATTCCCAGTGTAGCAATAGGATTAAGAAAGCACCTGCACTGCAAGATCTCCAAACCTGACCAGAGCAAATTTTGCTTAATTTTTGGATATTGACAATTATTTGAAGCACAAACTGTGCAATAGTCAATTCCACTTAGTTCTGATCCTACTTTTAAGGAGACAGATATTATTTCAAAGTTCATATTTCAGTATCTCTGAATGGTGTAAATGCCATCTGGAAGTCAGGAGTCAAAAGTCTTATGTGGACAGGTATAAACTCAACTAATTATGCCTTTTAAGAAATTCCTGAAAACACTGGCAAAAAAACCCAACAACAAATCAACCACAGTGCCAATGTAAGGTAATTTAAATAATATTATAAATTGATTTATAATTTTTGACAATATCTTCCAACATGACACCATTTGCAGTGGGTCTGGGACAGTATACCCAATTTTAGTGAAAATAAGATAAAATCCTTTAACCTCACCAGAGTTGTTATCTGTTTATACTGGGGCTAAATTTCCCCTGTGGGCTCCTGTTTATTTCTAGAAAATGCATGTACATGGCAATCCATTCAAAATACGTACTTTGCTGGAGCACTGTACAACTACCTGAGCAGCTTGTTCCCCTTCCTCCATTAGAGTAGGGAAGCAGATTCACACTCAAGGACATATAATTTGCATTTGCTCCTTTTTGCTCATCTGTAGCATGAACAAAACCTGCTACCACCAAATTTTAAGAAATGGTTGTGCTGAAAAGATGTCTACAGTCCATTCCCAGGAAACTGGTGAGTGTTACAGTGACCACACAGCCAGTGTGATTCACAATAGAGGCCAAGACCCATTTTCCAGCAGAAAAGTGCTACTAAGATCCACATTGTTGTACAACACTTTGAACCTTGAAGGCATCTTAGACAATAGCACAAAGATTGTTTTCTATTCTCAGTCTTGCTTTCAGTCAGTCATATCCTCTGGTAAATAATCACTAGTTTTACCTTCAAAATAACCAGACATGAATGTTAGAATAGGCTCTGGATAACACATTATCTAATGGTGTTCAAAACTAGGAGAATTACCTGTTGGAAATTATCTGGAAGGACCTTAATGAATACCACAAGGTTTCTGCTAAACAGACGTTCTGAGCCAGTCTAGAGAGATTCTACCTCGGATCACGATTAATTGCTTGGATTTCATGAGGTGCACCAGATGTCAGGGTCAGCAAGTCCTCTTGCTGTTTCAGGAACACTGCCAAAAATATTGGCTGGCTCTGTTCCAGGGGACTGACTTCATGCAGCAGCAGGATAGCAGTCACTGGTCGTCCTATAAAGGTTTAATTTCAATCCTGATTTCTAAATGGTGAGAACTTTAGATAAACAGGAAACTCAAGATTTCTTTTATGCCTAGAGGAACACACACCTACCCAAATTATTTCAAACATGGCAAAGGATATTTAAGATCTAATGGGTGGTATGAACACTGACCATGAAGAAAAGCAGACAGGAAAGGAAGGAAGATGTTTTATTTATTCACACTCAGGCATGCATTAGTGCAGTTGACTGTCTTTTGTCTGCCTGGAGAGTTCATTTTGGCAATTCCAACATAAAATATTGCAGCCCTTTAACTGTAAGCTCTTTTGCTGGCAGAGGTCAACTCTCATCAAGCTGGTAAGTCTCTGGGAGAGTTAGAGAAAGCTGCCCACCCTTTCTATCTCAGCAAATGGTGGGCGTGACTCAAAGCAGAGAAAGGCAGGAGGGCAGGTGATTTGTTATGACAACAGAAATCTGTGTTTCCTTTGCCTTTCTCACACAAGAATAAGCATGTTTTTTACTCTTATCATTCAAAATTGAATGGTTTAGGTCCAAAACTGTTCCTCAGCTTTTGTTAGTGAAGTTTCTGGAGACAAATACAGATGCTGCAGATCAGTCTTTCCCCATACCAAATTAAAGCTGTTTGTAATGATGAGAACCAAACTGATGTCAGGTTTTTGTGGGCTAAAAGGGATTAAAGAGGGTAAAAAAGACTGCAGGATTAGTTTAGAGAAAAATGTAGTACCTACAAGCAGCAGCTAAAACAGATGTAGGGAACTAAAACAGTCAAACAATTGTAACAACTGCATAGTGACAACTTCTTACAGCGTATGAAAGCCTATGAGGGAGAAAGCCTACTAGGGAAGGTTGCAGATGGCTGCTGATATGTCTGCTCAGTCTTCTTCTGGCAGTGGTCTAAAGCCAAGGAAAAGGGTAACAAGAGACCATGTCCATTGTTACCACGTGCACCCAAAGCTGAGCTGTAGCTAGACAGCTCTGGTCAGCTGAGACAAAGTGTTCCTCATAGACCTTCTGATATTTTTCAGCCATCTATTCTCAGAGAGCTTGTCTTTAGTGTTTCAGGCTGTTTTACCCCTGGAGAGTTTCAACCATCTGTAAGGAAGTTTGTCATTGGAGAATTTGCTGTAGGTAAAATAAAGGAGGAAAATGCTTGGAGAAAAGTAGAAATGCCCTCACTGGACAGCTTACTTTCACTGGAAAAGTCATCCATTTCCTCTAATGCTCATGAGTCATTTACTGGACTGTATTATTTTTAGGTTGGGTGGTTGTTAAAGATAGGATTATAAATAAATGTATGCCTGAGTGCTCTTCCAACCACTTTTCCTTTACAATGTGAATTGATACTGCAGGCATCATTACATGGTTTGTACTCTAAGGGGTGGAAGGGCTCTCTTAATAAAAGTATGCTTTATACACAGCCTTTATGTTAGTCTTTTTAGACTCAGTTATGATTGACCTTAAGCTAGGCAAATCTCTGGAAAACATTCAAAAATATCCATTGCCTTTTCAGCTGAAACAGGAATCTTCTGTAAATTAGGTCTCTAAGAAGGAGGGAAAAGACCAGGGGAATTGAGTATGTCATTCTATAGTTACCCAGGCACATCAAGCCTGTCTCAGCAAATTACAGTAGACATCAGCTGATAGTCTAGTATGAAGGGGGCATTAAAAAAATTAAAGCCAGTAATCTACCCATTTAGAAAGGAAAGGTAAGCAGCACTTAACAGTGACAAAGATTGTGCTACAACCTGTGATTCAGGATTTATAGCCATTTCAAAGTGGGCTTACTGAAGGTTTTCAGTGAGTTATTTTAGACTGGTGCTCAGAAAAAGAAGAGCATGCAAGCTCTATTGAGAGCAAAAATAATAGCAATGATATTTTATCACCAGGTTAGTACAAATATTCATAAGTTTATGGTTAACTTTAATTTCTAGCATCTTGGTTTTCCACTAATTCTTGTTGCTTATGTTTTAGTTCATACTTGTTTGCTAACAAATAGTGTCATAGTGGCAAATAAAATAAAGATGAAAGAAGATTTTAGAGGTCATGCAATAGAAATGCAGCATTAAGATTCTAAACTTGAGAAACATTTTACATGGGACACATTCAGACTACCATTGAGTCCTAGTTTTCAGAACCTGAATGAGTTTTTATACAGCAGATTTTTTTTTTTTCCAGACTTGCAGAGTTTAAAGGAAATCAGTTTTTTCAAGCTTACTCTTAAAATATTCTTAGGTTCATAATTCTTTTAAAGTAAACCAAGGTGTGATCGAAAGGGACTGCAGTGGAAATTTCAATGGAATCTTAACTAAGATGTCTACTACAAATTTATCGACAGCATAGCAAGGAATACAATGCAGCAGAACAGTCTCTCAGTGGCAACTGAGAGTGAAGTCATAGATTTAAAATCTGATGGAACAGTGTTATCTGGTGGCAGTTTGAAAAGAGTACAGATTCTGATTTGTTTTTGTTGTACAGCCTTCTTTCATTTGACGAGGTTCATTTTAATAATCAATTAATTTGCTTCAAATTACCTAGAACTAAGCCCAAGGTCTGAACATAAATAAAAAGGAAGATTGCCATCACATATCCTACTAGTTGATCCAGAAATGTTACCACAATTTACAATTTATATTGAAAACAATGCCTTAATATTTTGGTTCTGCAGATTGTCACAGGCTCCTGCAGCAACCCAGACTAAAACTCCTACTGGGCACAGATAAGAAGTTACAAGAAATTTAACAAAATTTAAAAATCTCATGCTATGTGAAGGTTCTATCTTACTTAGCAAACTGCTGAGCAAGCATTTCAATTCAACCAGTAATTGTGACTAGTAGAATTCATATAAATACTTTTAATCATGTAAAACCACTTCAGACATTCCAATTTTCTAACAATAGGGAGACATTATTGTTGGAAGTATTTCTGGTTTCTAATTTCAGATAATTCTTTAAATTTCAGAGAATTCTTTGTCAGAAGAAAATCAGTAAGTCTCAGTTAAGATCTCAACAGAGAAGTCTGTGACCAAATACATACCTGAATACCTGTTGCTGAGAGAAAACTTAGGGCTGTACAATAGCCCACACCACAGTCTGAAATAAGTATGTGTGAGTCTGAAAAATCAGCTTTAGTCCATAATGGGGACAGAAGTGTATATGGATCTTACATGTATGGTCTCATGGGCAACAACTTGCTACCTGGAGCTTCTGATCCTTGCTGAGTTCAGACCCAGAAAAGGCTCAGCTTCTCTTAAATCCTTCTCTCAGGCTGTCTCTGTCCTGGTGCGCACCTGTCAAGGACCAACCAGCAGGCCATTTTGGAAACAAACAGTTTCCTTCCCCTGGGCCACTGCTGAAGCAACCCTAGCAAGCTGAGGGACTGACTGATACCTTCTACTACATTTGCTGAAGGAGCTCAGCACCTGATAACAAGTAATAAAGACAATTGCCACTGAAATATCCAGGGTGATGCGAGTGTTTTGAACACATCACAAGAGGAAAGCATGCTGGCAGCTCTGACACACTACAAATTCAGGTAAATTCAAATGCAGGTAAATGCAGGTAATGGGGTGGGGTGGGAATGTACTGAGCAAGGAGATGGAAGACCATGAAGATGGATAACTTCAAGCCATCTAATTCTGTAATGTTAAGCCACTTGAAAACTTAAAGGATTAATACATTATTACTGATATAGTATTACCTACAGATTTATGGTCTTCAGTTCTAAACATTTGTAGTTCTCCCTTGCCACAAAAGAACGGATAGAAAAAACAATTGTGATAGACTAGAAGAAGCATCAGATTGTTAGATATTTATTGTGGAAGGAAGAAAGCCCGTGTTCCTACTTACTTTCTATTCAGGCAAACTTTTTTTGCCTGGAGTTAGAGGTTTGTTGGACAGACAGAAAGAAAATGAGATAAATTAGATTTACATTTGTTTTTTAGGCTTTTGGCCTTGGCCAGGATTGTTTGCTGACAACTAAACCCCCTTTGGTAGAATTAAGTGGTTATCATTAATGGTCTGGTCACAGCAGGGAGATGGGAGGAGGGAGACTTATGTAGTTTATCACTTGATGTAACTGTCTGGCAGGATGACCTCATTTTTCACTGCCAAGAATAGCCTTAAGAATTTGTATTTAATGTTCTCTGCTAATGATGAAGCTGGTTAAGTTTTAAATTAAGGTTAATTAGACAGGCTACAGCTCAGTTCTTATAAATGACATTTGATCGGGACTTCAAGACTGAAAGCAGTTGGTTAATATTTACTATTTCCTCTTTGTTTAAACACAGGATTAATTTCTTGTCTGTGCAGTGAAGCTGTTGAGGCTGTCAGTAAATTAAATTCATCAATCTAAAAGAAGCAGTAGCAACTGAACTACATCAAATTCAAATATAGCTGACAAAATTAAATGCTAGGTGAGTTGCTGTTGAACATAACAGTAGTACCCACCAATTAAGCTTACGGGGAAGGATTCAGGACATCTAAATAACAATTATGACAGGATAGATTTTAGTTACTTTTGTCAGCATCCCAAATGACAGTCTGGTCTCTCTAAAAATCCCTGCACAATTGTGGAGGTGACTAAATCCATTAGCTTGGAGAACTAAGACATATTTGCCTCTTGCCTGAAACTACTTGCAAATCAGTCCAAGGCAGACAGATCCCTGAGCAACACTTCACTGTGTCCTGTTGATCAGGGCAGCTGGGATGAGCGGCAGATTTAATTCATTTTGGGGTTAGCTGAAGGGAGAAACCTGTGCTGTGACCAGTAGAACAATACACTAGAGACAACAACTGCCTCACCACCACATGGACTGGCTCCCATCAGGACAGACATGTGCCATGTTTGACAGTTCCCTACACTGTAAATTGAGAGCTAGATCTCTTCTTCAGAAGAGCCAGGGCACCCTCAGGAGGTGTCTCAAACCCAGGTGTTGCCAGGGGAGCAGAAGGCAGGATCTCTGCAGACCTGCACAGGAGATGTGACCTGTCTGTGTGATGGCTTCCCCACAGCTAAGAGGAGGGGGCTGTGTGGTGTCTGTCCCCTCTTCAGTCCTAACAGCTAAAGCTAATGAAGTAGTGCAAATGTTAAGGACTAAAGCCAGGCAGATCAGATTCCCTCCATTTCCTCTTTTACTTTTCTAAGCAAGGTATAAAATAAACAGTATCCTTTTTATTGTTATTTCAGTCTCACTGCCACTGAGAGGTCTGCAGGCAGCGAGGAAGAATAGCAGAGAGAGGGGTGAAATAAAGCCCACAGGTAGAACAAACTGGTCCTTTCCTTCAATGTTCCCATATCACTCATCTCTGTTTACTGGCCTGATGCTTTTCTACGTGTCTGACCAGCTAGAGAGCCAGGACTACATGTGAACTTTTGAATGAAGGCCTTGAGAAAGTAGATAGAGAGGAAGGAACATAATCTGAATGTCTCATGTTGCCTTACTTTTAACCCTTGAATCTTGAGCAGGATGACAGAAGAGAACAGCTTCCTGCAGGTAAGTGAAGTTAGAAAGTCAGGATAGTGGAAAATAAATAAATCAAAGATGCAGAAAGAGGAGTAGAAAAATCAGATTCATATTCCCAGACAGATGAAGAGGGAAAAAAAGTATTCAACAGCTATATGTCTTTCCCATGGTGATGTGACATTATTAAGTCACAGCAGCATCAGGTGAAAAGAACACTGACAATGGTAACCACAGCAGCCTTCTGAAAGCATGGCACTGGAAACACTCAGGAATGTTCCAACAGTCACCTCAGCCCACTGAGAGCATCAGGAACTGTCAACAAGGACATGTTGTCATATCCTGCAACTTGTCCAAAATGTGTAAGGTCACTACACGTGCAATTGCTACTTCTGAAGACAAACCAGTTAATAGTAGAGCAGCATTTGATAGAGAATATGCAGGAGATTGAATAATAATTAGGAAAACCTATCCTGCCTAGAACAAGAGCAATGGGTTGTTAAAACTCAAGAATTTGTTCACAGACATATCCGAAACACAGGTAAGGCATCAGGTAACTTAACAGGTAGTTAAACTGGCTCGAGCTTGGGAGCATATGTGTGTGCATGCACTTTGTTTTCTTTTTAAACAAATTCTTCAAATTAAGGAAAAAACAAGTTACAAAGACAAACCTGAGATACACAGAAGAAAACCACATGGAGACCTCATATGTGAGACACAGATGACTGTTCTGCAAGCAATTTTTTCTTGCCCTATCGCAAGGAAATGTAGTGAATGAGAATGAGATTTTGTATGTCCATAGTATTGATATTAGCACAACCAAGAAAAAAAAATAATTTATAAAACTTGGGAAAGCATGCATTGTACATCTGATGACAGCCCAAAAGACTGTGAATGGCAAGGAAGTGACAGAGCCCTGGCAGATGTGCTAGACTACCAAGGCTGCTTTTGTTTAAATTACAAGCAAGAAGAAGAAAAATATAGAGACTGAAATTCAAGTCAGCACAGACAGTGCAGAAGTACATACTTTAGGTTAATGACATTGAAGTGTGGTCAAAACAAGCCTCACAAGACATGTGAAAAAATAGTCACACTTTCAAAAGCTGCTGAAGGTTTTCTACCCTATGTTATTTCCTAAGTTAATGAAGACAGGTTAATTCAGAAGCTAAGTGAGTTGCCACCAGGACATCTGGTGCTTTTATATGCATTGTTTCCCAACATTTTGCTACAGGACCATTTGGGCAGAGAGGTTTCATGCAGTCTCCATGTACCTAAGTCAAACTGGTAATATGCCTAGAGTCAGAATCATCAACACTTTATGATGGTTTTGGTTTTGCCTTTTTAAAATAGGGGTTACTATGTGTATGATGCACTTATGGAGTCCACAATATTAAATTAAATATTATTAAATACTATTAATTGAATATTAATACCATATTCAATATTAAATACTAGTTACTCGTACAATACTAGTTGGATTCATCCATGAAGGCATCAGTATTTGTTGGGACTGTAAACATTGCAGCCTAAACAAGCCATCTGAATTCTTGCCCTTTTCCCTTTTTTCAACAAGCCTTGCAATGAGGTAGCTGAGTAAAAGTGATGTGTCAGATATGAAAGCCATAGTTAATAAGGTAAGCTGTATTAATAAAGCTGACACTACACAGAGGTTTTCCTCCTTCTCAACTGTATTATAACCCATGGCAAACAACATGACTACTGTCATTGCACTAATTTAACAGCAGCTTCTGCCTTTCAGAAAACTGAAGTTTTTTCTTCTTGAAGTCAAGGTCTTATTTGATTTTTTCTTACATCTTTAAGCCATTTAAGAAGTAAGAATTTCTTTGATCAAATAGACATTTCACATCAAAGGGGAAAAATCCCTTCTGCCAAGACTATACTCTAGTTGCTCCCACTCACTGTAGTTACTTGTCTCCAATTAAAGGGGATTTTATAGAGAAAGATAGTCTGTAAGAATATTCTCATGGCTCTTCAACTGTAGGAGCACTGATTGCCTCCTAGGGACTGGCTAGCTGGGCTTCATACTTGTCACCTGAGACAGCACTGCCACTATCCCAAGAAATATACTACACCTGAAGGACTTCAATCCATCATGCACAGATCTGGCAAAATATCCATAAAACACAAGCTGACCATATGACCATGGGGTAACTCGAGTTGGAAGGGCCCACAGGAGGTCTCTATCCCAGCCCCCTGCTCAGGCAGAGCCAGCTGTGAGTTTAGAGCAGACAGTTCAGGGCCTGGTCCTGTTGGGCTTTCTAAACTCCTGTGATAGTGCCTACCCACTCCAAGCCTTTACTGCTCCCATGGGATGTCTTGTATCCATTCAGCTGACCTCCCCACAGGCACTGTGGGTCTGCAGATGGCTCTCTCTGAAACTCCCTCTCCTCCAGGCTGAAAAGGCTCTTGTCCGTCAGACTCTTCTCTCAGGGCAAGTGTCCCCGTATGACCAATTTGGTGGCTTTCCCCTGAACTTGTTCCAGCTTACTAACAGTTTTTTCTTATTGGCTGGGGAGCTGAAAGGAGAAACAAACCCAGATGTAGTACCCAGATTTGGTCAATCATGTGCTGAACAGGAGGAATGATCACCTTCCTGGGTTAGGCTATGCTCCTGTTAATGCAGCCCAGGATGCTGGTGCACCCCTCTGCTGTGACAACACACAACTCCTCATGCCCAGCTTGCTCCTCAGCCAGTCAATACCCAGCTTTTAAAAATCAAAAGTTTAGTCCTTCCCAGGGTTTTGGGGTTATTTTTACCATTACACTTATTATGCCTCAGCCTTTGTTTGACTTGAATATCTAAGCATCTTAAAAAACAAAAAACCAAAATCCAAACAAACGAAAAACCCTAGACAGCAAAACCTCCTATTAATTATCCCCTTAGGTCACTCAGTAGTGCTGTTTGCATAAGAATAAGTTTTATATGTAGTCTTTTTTCTGAAAAAATAACCATTTATCCAAAAATTCCAATGACTGTAGATTCAAAACAGAGGATGGCCCTCAGCAGAAATTCTCCTGCTTCAGGCAGACATCCAGCTGCCCCTAGCATGAAGTGCTTCAGTCTGAAGTGGTTCTGCACCTTCAGCCTAAGTGGAAACCAAAGTTGATCCTTGCTTGCATCAAAGCTTGATTCATTGCCTTGAGACACAGTAAGCAAGAGCCAGTATCTCCTTGATTTCATACCCCAAGAGGCCACACATTCAGAGTGGCATAGGACTTTTTATTTTGCCTTTTGTTCCACATTAAATGTACCATATTGTATACAGTCACTAGTACCTCTCAGCACCTTGTCTTAGAGAGTTACCAGCTGGTCTGTAGCATTTCAGCTGTGGGGATAGTTCATCCATAACCCTAAGCTGAGGGGGAGCCTTGGTGATCCATCCCTTACCCACTGAGATCCCTTCCTTTTTGTATACGTCACTCCAGAGAAAAATCTTACATACAATTCCTTCTCTATACTTTGTATTAAAAAGGAGTACTAAGGTCCCCTATTTGTCACCCTTCTAGTGGGAAGAAGCCTGTGACCTGGTTCAGGCATGACCCCTCAGTGCTGCTGTGTATAACTCACAGCTGAATAGCCTCTTCCCATCCTATTCTTGCTTAGGGATGACAGGTATCTTGCAGAAGACCCTAGACAGCTGAAATGACCTTGTCGCGTGATAGCCCCTTGCTCCTGGAGTGTCTCATAGGATGCTGGGGTCTGTCATGAAAGTACACCTGAACCAGTGGAGTTTCTAGCAAGATCTGGGCTCTGCATCTTAATGGCAGTGGGGACTGTATTGGAAAACAGACAGCTCACTCCAGGGAACTCTTCCTCCTATGGAACAAAAGTGCATGGTCCTTGACCAATGGTGCCATTCCACAGACAAGAGTGTAAGTGATTCCTCATGCAGGGCAAGCACATGGTAAGTCTTAACAAGCTACATCTGAAACCCAGATACATTTGCAGGTTGGCTAGATATCATCAATATAAGCAGGCTGTCAAATAACCTTAATCAATTATTAAATATCATTAAATAAGTAATTTACAAGGTACTGGATAGAAGGAGCAGGCAGAAAGCAGTATCCTAATGCTCAGGAGGTCCTTTGTCATTTTTGATCTCTAGATATTTATCCAGCAGCATGAGATTCTGGCTCACTATATTTAGGTAGGGTTGGATTGGTTACATAGGGCCACAACAAGAGTTGGAAGCTTCCAGAAATAATTTTCAAGTACAAAGGATATGTGCATTTAATCAGTTCTTCCACATCCATCTCATAACATTGCATAATTTTTCTGCATGGCTCCACAGTTTCGTTTCCCCCCTTTGCAGCAATTGATCAACCAAGACACTGTCAGGTTAATAACTTTGTTTTCTTCTTACCATACCCCATTTTAGTGCTTTGTTTTGACTCCTGTGACTAAGCAAATTAATATTATGATTCTGCTTTGCCCCAGGAAAGTAACCAAGACCTGTAATTTCAGCTTTTGATGAGATTTGTACAAGATGTTTGCAGGAGTCTCCTAGAGAACTGTATCAGACTTAACTTTTCTATTAAGTTAGTCATGTTTCAGTTTATCATTCCAAATGCTCAAAATGAAAGTGCCCCTCATTTGTTTACAAAGGCTGCATCCCTTGATGAGAACCAGCAGCTCTTCACAGATACCAGAGCCATGCTCTAGCCAGAAGCCACAGGGCAGGCGGGAATGGAATGGGATAAGCAGAAATTTCCCTTTTCCAAAGGAGGGAAAGCCAGACAGACAGCTTGAAGAGAACCAGTCCCCAGGGAAGCAGAGCTCACTTACAGATGCTTGCAGCTTAAGAAATATTACCTTGTCTTTTGCAAAGCCAAGAACAATCCCAGAATCTAACAAAGGAAGATGTAACAAAAGCCATGCTGTCAGAAGATCAACTATTTCATAGAATATAATCACTTCAGTACTATCAAGCAGTAAGAAGTAGCTGGGAAGGCTGTTTCAGATTAAATTTGCATGTCATGCTTATTAACTTCATTAGTCAGAAAATCTCCCTTGGATCTGCATGCAGTTTGACAGCCCATCTGAATGTCATTGGCTGAACAGTCAGAGCCAGCCTTTCAAGAGTTGACTGATTATGACCACCCCTTCTTTCTGCCAGTGTCTGCTAACATTAAAAAACAAAACAAAAGATAAATTTTGGCTTGCCAGCAAAGCCCCATGAGACATTTCCTGTCATCTCAAAGTATGACCCTCAAGAAGCAGAAGCAGCACAGTAGTTAGAGAAAAGCATCAAAGCAGGTCCAGCTTTGATATCTCCAGATAGTCCAGCTGGATATCTCCACTCAATCTTTCACACTAGGTATGCTTCAAACCCTCCTCTCCTCTTTCTTACATCTTTATCACATCCTCTCTCCCCCACACCCCCAAAATTAACAACTCCAAGCATAATACCTCTGCAGGTCTGCAACGTGAAGTGCAACATACAGCTTGGGACAGAGCATCAAACGTGTTCTTGTACACTTTTAGGTTACCTAGGTGAGGCTCGCTAAAGAGCACGTGTGAATAAAAGAACCCAATGGCATTTCAGTCAAGTTAAATGATGGAAATTTAAAAAGAAACAAATAAGCCTGGTTCATATATTGCATAATTCAGCTTCAGAATTTGTGACCAAGCAATTAGCAAGATTCAAGAAGCTGGATATTTATACGAAGAACCAGAACTTCATTTAGTTAATTATTTAGTTAGAGACGTTAAAATTTTACACTATTACATTCTCCATTTCAAGATTTAAGCTAAACATGAAATCCAGAATGGGCTTCAATAATACACATCAGCACTTCAAACAGCTTTCAGTAAATCATTTGTATTGGCTTTATCCAGGGATGAAATACTGAATATTATGAACTTTTGGTATCATTAGTTCAGACTTCAGGAATTGCCATGATTTTCTGTACATCAAAACATATTAACAATGGGGAAGGTAGAGGTATTAATTATTACAATTTTACATATACAAAAATAATCTACCAAAGTGAAAGAATTTAGAGCTTCATGCAAATAAGGAGAGAACAGAGCATGAAAGATTTTATTATCAAATCTCTTCTCTAACCATTTGTTAAAAGCAATTCAAAACCACAGTGCTGTGATGCACTTTCATACAGAAATTGGCTGACACAATGAAGGATCTATTTTCAGTGTTGTTTATGCTCAGTGTGTGCTGAAGTCAGACTGCTGCAGCTGTCCCTAAACAGGACTACATTTCAATGTGCTTTGCTACCCACAGAATAAACTATCCATCTTCTTTCTTAAGCCCTCTCATTACTTTTTCTTCCTGTTACCTTCTAATATCAAATTAAAATACTGCTTCATTGTTAACTGTTCCATATTATGACAACATTTCTGCCTATCTTGTCATTTCAAAGGGGACAATATTCAGAAAATGCACTGTGAATGTGTTTCATGCATCACTCCTCTTAAGGCTTTCCAAAGTTACCTGCAAGACATCATGTGAATCTTTCCTACCTTCACATTGGAAGAGCAGCAGCAAAACTTTGTGACACTCAGCAGAGTAGTGTTCAGGTTTATTCAGCTCAACAAAACACATTTTACTTGGTCAACCCTGCCCTAAGCAATTCAGCCAAAATATTTGATTCTTGTTTCTCTGATGAGATGAATCTGGATCTCAGTTCAGCAGGTCACTCTACACCAGCACTGGATTGTAACTGTGGCACAATGTAATGGGCACATCTGCTATTCAGGATCAAATGGTGTCCAGGTGTGGTTAGAGGTGACTGTGGAACAGTTGCTAGCCAAAATAAATCTGCAAAGGTTTATTTCTCCAAAGAGTTATGCAGACTTTATCCACTAGAGTTACAGTTCAAAGTTCAAAACCTCAGGTTTGTGAGAAATTACAAACTCTACTTAAAGAATAATGCTGAGTGCTACTAGATAAACCATAACTTCTTGCCTAGCAGCATCTAGAAATATTCCTGCTGCCAGTTGTCTGCAACACTAAGACTGAGAACTTAAAGGAGCAATACATCCTAAAGAACATTATGATCATAACATACTATTGTTATTGACAATAGTAAGGATAAACACAAAGCTCTTAAAAAGGAGTGAGGAGAGTGGTAGATGTACCAGTGCCTTGAAAGCAGCTTTAAAAATGGACAGCTGGCAAACTCCAAGTTGGTTTGTGGTTCAGCAATCATAAATCTTTTTTTTTCTTCACCTTTTACAGCTTCTAAAGAGACACAGCTGGCTTCTGAAGCCTTCAAATTGATCCACTCCCTGAGAATTAAAGCCATTCAAAGTTAAGGTGTATGGACTCAAAGCTTTGATTTCATCTGGCTCAGATCAGGTGTCTTAGTACAGGTTTAATTTGTATGTGAGTTCCTAAGGGAAATAAGGCCCTTTATAGTTCTTATTTCACTGAAAACTGCATGCCAGATGCTATGGAAATCCAAATGATCTGTGCCAAAAAATAGGAAAGGAGAATGGAAGAGTAGTTACTTTTATTATTATTATTATTATAACAGGAGTTTCAGTAGTATCCTGGAAATTTCTTCTCTTTGATGATTTAAAAAAATTAGGTATGCACACTTAGTTTCATAATAATAATTAGTTACTTCTCAGTGATTTTAAATTTTCTTCAAGAACTAAAGTTTGGCAAGGGCCCAAGCCAGACAGTTACACGTGACACATAAGCTTCCAGGACACCATCACAAGGATCAAAGGACCTGTGTTGGATTTTGTCAGCAAGCTCCACATTTCCATTTTGACTCGTAACTGACACTGTATACTTCTGTAGTGCAGAAGTACCCCCAGGTCCCCTGAGCAACTCACACCATCCAATTCATAGTCTAAGGGCTCACAAATCCTAAGCAAAGTCAGGCAAACTATCAGGCCACCTTGCCTTTGTGTGCGAGAACACAAAGAGGCAGAGAAGTCTCCCCTTCCCCTGTTGGAGACATGGGCAGTGGGACTGAGTGCACACCCAGCAAGTTTGGTGATGACACCAAGCTGTGTGGTGTGGTCACCTTGCTGGAGGGAAAGGGACCATGCAGAAGAACCTTGACAGGCTTAAGAGGTGAGCTGGTGCAAACCTCATGAACAACACTAAGTACAAAGTCCTACAATTGGGTCGGGGCAAATACAAATACAGACTGTGTGTATAATGGATTGAGATCACTCCAGAGAAAAAGATTTGTAGATGTTCATGGACAGGAAGCTTGACATGACCCAGAAATGTGCACTTGGAGCCCACAAAGCCTGGGCTGCATCCAAAGCAGCATGGCCAGCAGGTCAAGAGAGGTTCTCCCTCTGCTATGGTGAGACCCCATCTTGAAGAGTGCACTTGTCTTTGGGGCCCCCAACATAAGAAGGACATAAACCTGCTGGAGTGTGTCCAGGGGAGAACCACAAAATTATCAGAGGACTGGAGCACTGCTCCTATAAAGACAGGATGAGAGAGCTGGGGCTGTTCAGCCTGGAGAAGAGACTACAAGGAGACCCTACATACCTTCCAGTGCCTAAAGAGGACCTATAAGGAAACCAGAGAGGGATACTTTACAAGTTGGGCTGATAGGACAAGAGAGGATGGCTTTAAACCAAAAGCAAATATGCATAGGTGGGATATTAAGAAGAATTTATTTACTGTGGGAGTGGTGAGGCATGGGCACAGGTTTCCTGGAGAAGCTGTGGATGCCCTGTTCCTGGAAACGTTTATGGGCAGGTTGAACGGGGCTCTGAGTAACCTGGTCTAGTGGAAGGTACCCCTGCCCTTGGAAGGGGAGGTGGAAATAGGTGACCTTTAAGGTCCCTTCCAGCTTTCCTAATTAACAACTGCGGTGACCATTCACTTTTTTTTTTTTTTTCCCCTCAAAGTGCTATTTCACTTGCAGCACAAGAGAAAAAGGCAGAATCAATTATTCCATATCATTGATCTGAGCAGGACAGGATGACCACACCTTTTTCCTTTTGATTCTACCACCTCTGTAAGCACTGGAGAGACAAACAGGTCAGGGCTTCACAGCCCTCCCTTGCACTTCTTAATTCTCTACTCACCAGCAACACCCTCAGTAATTAATCTCTTTAGCTTTTCTCCAAGCACTTCCTACAGACAGGACAATAATAGCTGAACTCTCACAGCTCCTCAGATACTTAAATTCATGACCAAATCTGGGAGTGCCCTTCTGTCCTGCAACAGGAAGCCACCAAGTCTTCACCATTTAGGCCACTCAGCTGCTCTCCACCTCAGGCTAATCACTCATTTTCTCTCTTAAAAATTAGTTTAAGCACCTTACTCATAATAGTGCAACCTTCTTCTCACATTATCCACATAATCCCACAGTTTCTCAATCCAGAGCACTCTTTTCCTCCAGGAAGTGGAAGCCCCAGACAAACACATAACAACCTTATCCTGCAAAGCATTCTTTCCCTTGTACCCTTCCTAGCAGCTGCCTTCTGTAGCCCCATTGTGACGTTAATTAGATCCTTCTGGAGCATGACTGTGGTGGACTAAGAGAATCCCCAAAATGCTCAGCTGTTTGCTGAATCAAAATCCCCATCCTTGCAATGCTGCTAACTGCTAGAAAAAATTCAAGTGAAGGTGGCTAGTTGATAGCAGACATTTGGATGTGGGATGTCTCCTTCATTCATCAGTTGTCTTAAGCTGAAAACCAAGTGTAGGGACTTTGTCCCAGAACTACCACAGCTGTCTCTCATCACTATATTTGTTTTCCATAATTTCAGAAAACAAATGTTTTCAAAAATTATCAATGCAAGGGTGACTATGCCTGTGTAGGAGCAGTACACAGACCCTGCATTTGTTAATTTCTTGCCTAAAGAAAGTGTTGTTTCAGAAAGTACAAAAAAGTTGTTGACCTTTTTGAAATCACAGTGATCCGGGATTCACCTTGAGTATCTGGGACTTTTCTCAGCCCCCTGGGAGATCCCCCCCAGGCAGCCTCTCCTGGAGTTGTGAGCTCAAAAACCCATTTTTGTTCTGGAAATTTCTGCCTCTCTTTGGAGAGCTGAGGTCACCTCTGCAGAGCCACACTCTCCTACGAGTCACATTAATTGCTCAAAAAATCAACATCCTCCTACACATTTATTTGAGCTCTAGCACTGTAGTTAAGAAAACCTGTTAAGGAGTTATGAGCTGTAACTATATGAATTCTACTCTCTGTAGCACGCAAGGTTATAAATAGAATAGGAAATACATAAGAGTTTCATGTCTTACCCAAGTCCTTTAGCTGGCTGAATTCCATGTCCACAGAACATGTTTCTTCTTTAGTCTTTGACTCTTTCAGTGTGTAGCTGACATCTTGGCTCTTGTACCCTTTGTTCACATTGGCTGACAAGCTCCAAATTGGCCAGAGCAAACTTGATCACATTTTGCTTAAAAAGCTTCCTGTCCATGGCAGTCAGGATGCTGATCACTTCATCAGTTCATCTTGGTTAGTCAGAGGTGTCACAACTGCACTTCTCATCTAGCCAACTGTTCCTTCACAAATAAATGGCTTTATTGTGCCTGGAAGTATTTTATCTGATCTTTCTGGGGAACCTCCAAAACCCAAACCTCTTTCAGTCCTGTGAAGGTTTACTCTTCCGTACTAGCCTTAAGTACTTTTGCAAAGTGTCAAATAATTCACATGCTATTTCCATCCCTTAGATCTTCATTGGTTGTTGCAAGCACTCCCAATTTTTGTCCCACCTCATCTGAACAGGAATATCCCAGAAATATCCTAGTTCAATTTCCTTCTCAAATGTCTCTTCCTCCACTAGTTTATTTAGCTGCCCCTTTCTCCTTGTTCCCTTGATCATTTCCCATTGGGCAGGTGTTCTGGGCTGCTGCTTTAGCTCAGTTGGTATGAGCATGGTGCTAATATCCCCCAGGTTATAGGCTTGATCCTGAAATGGGCCATTCACTGAAGAGCTGGACTCGAGGATCCCTGTGGGTCCCCTTCCAACTCAGAATATTCTGTGATTCTGTGAAAACCATCTTCAGACACAACAATCTCCTGTCAATCACAGCAAGCCTCCAGTGCTTCCCACCTCTTGCCCAAAAAGATGGGAGATGCTGCATCGCACCAAGCTCTGTCCGTTCTTTTGCTACCATCCCCAGGACACCTGTGTTCATGCACCCTTTCAGGGAGACAAAGACACCTCTTGGAGTGAGCATTCGCATCAATAGGGCTGTGCCAGGAAGGACATGCCCACATATGAACGTTCTGCCTAACATATTTGCAGGTGCAACCAAGTGAGGGAAGAACAAAAGAGCCTTGTAGCCAAAGGGTTAGGGGCCAGTTCTCAGCTATTCTGAATCCCAAACCTCCCAGTTCATTCCCCAGTCCCTCAGAGGCTGCCTGCTTCCCACACAAACTATCCATTTGTCCTTGGAGGTGTGACTATGCTGCCCATGCAGAGGCTGAACACAGCCGAGTTGAACAGCCGCAGTCCATAGGCAATAAGGGCATAACACATCTAAACGCACCTAGGGCACTCACCCAGAGAACAGACACATCTTTTAAGACACAAAAACACCTAATGCTGGCTGCTGCAAACACCTCTTTATGTTGCTAAATGAAAGCAGCCACAGGGGCCTTGCATAGAGGCTGCTGGCAAGGCGTGAGTCCAGGCAGTCATTCCACACTTCCCAACACTATGGGGAGCACCTGCCTCAGAGACTGGGAAGCAAATGAGTATCAGGTGTCAGCCCTTGCACCACGGCTCCTGGTAAACTGTTTGTCCTGTATACTGGAGCCAAGGCTCAAGACATGGAGTCCTTGGCTGGAGTCACACTTACTCACCAAAGCTAGATTAAATGCAAATTTAAACACTGAGGTGATGTCTATACAGCTGGGCACATATGGTCACAGCAATCTCACTTATCTCTGGCTAAAAGAAAAAAGGTACAGCCTGTCTCAGGGGCACAGCCTGTCCCAGTGGTACACCCTTTTAGACAGACCTCTCCCACACTGGTGGGGCCTGCTGGAACTCCTCTGAGTCTGTCAACCTTCAAGGACATCCATATGTGATGTGACTGAGGAGATAACCCTGCAAAGGACAGCCTGTCTGGTGATCTGGCCTTTAAAGGCAATGAGGACCAAAAGGTGATGGAACAGTGACCCAGCCCTGAGATGTTCTGCAGAATTCAGAGCACAATGCAATTAGCACCAGTCCCCTGGGACTCACCACATGATTTGTCCAGCCTGTACATGTGTCATCACAACATGTACATTTGTGGCCATGACAGCCCACCCCACAAAGGCAAAAACAAAGAAAAAAATAATCACTGCCAGGATCCCCTCTCAGCTTCCACATCCAGCAAATTCATCATTACTCAGATCCACCATTGCCAAGGGATATCCTTGGGAGATAACCCTCCTGAAAGGCAGACAACATTGCAGATGTTTCCTCATCCATCTGCTAAAGGTAAATCCATCTGTTGGAGCAGCTTAGGAGCCAGTGAACTCAGGCAGCAAGATGTCCAGCTTGCCCAGATGGCTGCTTGGCAAAGACATGGGAATTGTCAGCTCGGTAGCTGGCAATCCCACTGCACCCATAAGCTGCTGAGCGTGCTGATGCCATGCCAGGCACACTGCTCTGAGGCTCCCCATTCCTATTTTCCTTCCAGGCAGCAGCCATCCTGACTCCCTTCTGCAGCAGGAGGGCCATCCTGGGTATTGCAGATATCCATCTGCTCCTCTGCCCTGCTCCCCAGGCACGTGTAGGAGGGAATGGCCACCTTGTTGCTGTGCTCCATGGGGAAGCACTGGAGAGTACCAGCTTTGCTGCCCAACAGAGACCATCCATTCTGACCTGATAGCATACAGGTGGACTTACAGGCAGACACAGGCAGTTTCTGTATGCAGCCTGAGACCCATGCACAGACCACAAGTGCTGTGTGTTCAAGCAAAAGGGTTCATTCTGGGAAAGGATGTTAGTACAAGCTTGAGAACAAAAGCTGATCCTAGCACTGTGACATGTGTTTGCCTCTATCCTGCTTGGATGGCTGAAGGGCAGGACTCCAGTGGTCCCTCTAAAAATGTTGCACCCCTTTCCTTCAGGTTTAGGAGATCCCAGTATTGACTCAGATAAACCACATTGTGCCAGGTCTCCCTCTGACAACATCAGTCTCTAGGAGCACATCACCCCCAAAACTCTTGCCATTGTGTCATGCCTGCCACACCAGCAAGGGGACATGACAGGGCTGACAAGCTGGCCACAGCATCATCCCCACACACAGCAGTGGCATCCTGGGACATGCTCAGGAAGGTGAGCTAAACAGCAAACATCTTAGGCCTCTAAGATTCCTGCCCCGGTGCACTCACCAGCACTGGGACATTGGCAAAACTGCACCTGGGAAAACAGGCACAACTGAGGGCTGAGCTGAAATAATACTTGATTTAAGCCCAAGTTTGTAAAAATGAAGTCTCCACATGCACTATTAAGGTATAAAACATACCTTTTTCTGCAACCTAAAGGCAAGTCTTAATTTTTACTTTTTTTTTAAGAAAGCCTTGAAATAGTCTTTGCTATATCATTTTGACCAGAATATGAGCTGGCATGAGTTACTCAAAAGGAACATGTTTTAGGAAAGGGAACATATGAAAATAAAAAGGCATAGATAAAAACTTCGTGATCTCATTTGGACCATCTTATGTGAGTTACTGCCCTGGAAAGCAGAAAGCCTTTGCTACTGAATGTAGGTCGAAAACATAATATGCCAAAAAATCCTATTGAAAGATGAAATAAAACTCCTTAAGCTAAAAGAACTCAGATGTTAAAGAATTTGTATCTATTACTTATTTTGGCAAAAATTATATAGCTGACTAAAGCTTTTAAACAAACACTGAAGAAAACAGAGTACATCTTTATAATACTCACTTTCATGAAAAAAAGGGGATTTGTTCCCATTTGGATCCCCAAATAAAGCATTTGCCATTGTTTAGCAAACACTTTTTCAGCTGCTTTTGAACATCTAGGCATATCCAAGGCATTTATCCCAGAATCACACAATCACAGGATAAGTTGAGCTGGAAGGCATCCTCAAGGTTCATCAAGTCCAACTCCTGGTCCTGCACAGGACACCCTCAAGAGTCACACCATGTGACTGAGAGCAAATGCTCCTTGAACTCTGTCAGGCTTGGTGCTATAACCACTTCCCTGGAGAGCCTGTCAAATTATGCTTGTCCAAACTTGCCTCTGAAATATCTCCCCCCTCCAAAAGTCTCATCATGAGAACTGCAATTTGCTCTACACGGCCTCCATATTTTCTCATGGAACTAGCAGAGGTTAGTTTGGGTAAACTCCCATAATCTATTCACTGCCCTGAGACACTGGAGGTTGCCCCAGCATGCACAGAGGAAAGCATTTTAGGCTGTATATCTTGGGAACAGGAGATTAAATCCATTGCCAGAGCAGCCAAATCAGGGAGCAGCACTGGTCCTTGATGAGTCTAAGGGGGGCCTGTTCAGATGGCTAAGACCACTCATGAGATGGGACCAATATCCTATTTTTTCCAAAGTGATTTAACCAAACCCAAATATAAATAGGAGTATCTCCTCCTCTCAATCTCAGACATTCTACAGAAGAAAAAACTTGTCAGACTTCAGTTGTTTTATTTCAGTCACATATGACTCTTGATTCCTCTTGATTCATCTCACAGCCTGAATAATTTCTGATGACTATAACAGGCCTTATGATAAAGGAAAGAAAAAAAAAAAGAAAAGGATACAATTTTAAATTCCACACTGTGATGATAATTTAAAATAATCAATCCAACAAACAATGAGGAATCAAAATACCATTGAGGGGGAATCTCTATTGCTTTGGGAGCCACTGTGATATCTCAGTGATATCATTAACTTACCTCATTCTCTATACTGCATGCAACATGAGCATGACAAATATCAGCCTCATCAAAATTTTAAACAGCAAAAAACCCCAGCATTGCCTACATCATATTGTACTGTCCAAAATGAAACCTAAGCTATAGATTGCTGAATTTTCTGGGTAAAGATTTTCCTATTTAATCTCTTCTTTCATCACAGAGGTCATTTATGTTTTCCTGCTGTCTCCTCTGCAAGACTGGAAAATAATTAACTCCTATTCCGAACACTGCATTTTCTTCACGCTCTTTGAATGGAGATTCTTGAAGGCTGTCCATAAGACGATGTGTCTGCTTACAGTGGAGGCTCTCCTGAAGTGAGCAAGGCATTTCTGGACATGTTCATCTTCTGCACAGAATACTTCCATAATGATGTCCTGTCTCCCTTCAGCCAGTCTCACACCTCATTTTCAGATGTTCACCCTTCCAACCCAAGACCAAACCCTCTGTGGAAAGACCACACAAACAGAAACAGCAGAATTTCCTCCATTTACCATGCCAGGCACAGCTGGTAGACTCAAACTTGGCTTCTAACCTCCAGCTGGGGATGTGATTAAAGCCAGATGCCCTGCCAAGCATGTTGTCTACCTTGAACTGCACTAACCTGCTTCCTGTCCACTTCCCTTTGCCCTCTTTCCAGACAGCAGCAGCAGCTTCCCAGGGGTTTTCTCCGGAGGGATTTGCTGGTAAGGCACAGTTCACACAGATCTCTCAGCTACATGAGGCTGAAAACCCTATTGTTTCCTCCAGATCTTCATGATGGGGAACAGAGTACAGCCTGGGAGCCAACAAGGTATTTCTGGGTTTCAGCTTTCCAGCACTTCACTTTCAGTCAGGGGCTGTGGTAGTGAAGAACACCATATTTTGCTTTCTCTTCTGTATATTTATTTAAGAGGGTTCTGTATTATCAAAAAAATCAGTGATCTGATTCTTGAGAGGCAGCGACCACTCATGGCACTTGTGTTGCCTATCACCATAGAAAATGTAGCCACTGAAGTCTGTGGTGAGTTTTACTTTCAAACATTTTTCAGTCTAAAGGTATAAATAGTAACTACTTCCAGAGTCCTCTGGCATCCATGTGGCCATCCATGAACTGCCTCTTGCACCTGGAACATGTGAAAATCTGATTTCAAAAGAAGTTACTGCTCATGTAAGGACTAGGTTGCTGGTAACAGACTAGCCAGTGGACTGCTTCCAGTCCACACTTCAGCTAAAAATAAAATATGTATGGAAGAAAATTTTTCTCCACTTGCTGTAAATTGCTAAGTAGATATGCTAAAGTATTATGCCTTTCTCTCCAAGACTAACCTGAGATCAGGTGAAGTATATTTTAAGCCTTGAGAATGACACCAAAGCCTAAACCAGCTTGTGATTCTTTAATTTGTTGTAGGATCTTTGAAGGCCACCTAACTACATCACTCCCTCTTATTCTGGGACACCTCTCCCCAGGTGAGATAGGCTCACAGCCTTTAGGTATTAATCAGTGTAGAATTCAAAGAAGAGACAGGAAACTTCTGAGCGTGAAGTTTACTTATCTTTATAAAAAATGCCTTACATAAACCAGATCTATGCCCAGAGCTGCATCTCAGTTCATAGTAAGCCCTTAGGAGAGCATATGTGCAGCTAATGGAAAACAAATGTCTGTTTTGGCAGTGCCTGCAGCTAATGTCAGTTTTTTTTCTCCCTTCGCTAAATAAATAAAAAAATCGTCACAATGAAACAAGCTGCCTGAAATACTTTGGTTTTTTCTTAACTATTTGAGTGCTTCTCTGATACACAACATATGTGACAGACCATATCTCTGTGGTTCATGAAGAGGAAAAAAATCCTGAAGAAATCATGTTCATTTTCATTAAAACCTATAATGTCCTCAGGAAGGAAGTTCAGAGTTGAAAACATAGATATGCTTCATGGCTTGATAGCTCTCAGTAAGGACTGTTTTAATTAGAGTGTAATTTCTAGACTTTGTTTTGCTGGAGTCTGGCCAAAAACAGAACAAGAGCACCACACAATCTTTAAACTGTTTTCTAAAGAAAACAAAATCCTAGAGAGGGCAGAATTATTAGCTGTGGTTAATACCTCAAAGCAAATTAACATAAAGTATAGTTATTGTTCATTTCTGGGGCAAGAGCAGTACTGTCAACACAAGTTTAGAAACCACCAGAAAACAATTCATCATCAGGATTATGGTCACTAACTCATAGAAACCATACCAAACCACAACCCAGGACACAAGTCAGAGTCTGACTTTAGCTCAGTAACAACGTGAATTGAGGGTCACCAAACAGTCTGTAGGATGTTGGCTCATACCATGGTTGAGAAATCAGTAATATGCAAATACCAGGGCTGGTAGGAAATTCTGTGAATTTTAGCTTTCTTGGGCCTGAAGGATCCAATTTCCCAAAGTTTTGTCTCTTCTGGGACAGCAGATCCCAAAGACTGCAAGGGTGTACAGGAGAAGAAGCACTCCTCTGCCATGCTCCCTTTCCTTAAGCAGCTGCTGGAAGTGTGGTTACAGGGAGACCAGACTGGTCTTGGTTTCATCAAGCCATTGCAGTCTTCCACTCTTGCCCAGGCAGGCAACTGCGGAGGCTCACATCCTGAACCCAGGTGCAGCACCTTGCCCTTGGGCTTCCTAAGTCTCATGAGATTTCCACGCACCCACTTCTTGAGCCTGTCCAAGATAACTCAGCCAGAGTCACAGAGTGACACTGGGAGAAAGCCACCAGAATGTTTTCTGGGATAGGTATTAGAATATGTACCTTGTAACTGTACGAAAATAAACAGTCATCTGTTTTTGACTACTTTCATGTTAAAGCCAATAAGCCCCTTTAAAAATAAGGGGATTTCACTAGAGAGAGCAGTAAGGCAAGTAGGCATTTCTCTCAGATTTGAGGAGAAATTCAAACCACTGGCATGACCTAACTTTTGAGGAACTGACTTTTCAAGAAACAAAAGAGGTCAGGAGCTTTTAAACTGATCTGGAAGTCGCTAACATGAGTCTTGCTGAAGTGACTGATAGGCAGCCATTTCTCTACCTTCAATACAAGGAGCAGTCTTCCACAAAATAACAGCCCACAGCCAGCAATGGCCAAATGAATCTTCTTGTAATAATCTCTCTGTCCACCCAGAAATTGTCTTTGCTCTGACCTTCCATCTTTTTGCTTCAGCCCAAATGCCTTTGTGCATCAGGGTTTCCTGGCTCCACTGACTGAGGCTGTGCTTAGCAAGATCTAAGACCCTGGTCTTCAGGCTCACTGGGCAACACTGAGCTGAAGCAACTGCACTTCCCCTGAGTCTCTGCTGGCCTCTCTGCTTCTCTCTTCACTACAAATTTCACCTCAGATTGCCAGTCTGCTGGGCTTCTCTGCATATGTGCCAGCAAAGACCTGCCAATAAAATGATGGATGTAAGATGCGTCAGTTCCACAAAAAAACTAATGTTAAGACTTCAGTCAAAAGTCACCACATGGGCAGTGAATTGGACCCACCAGACAACTTTGATACAACAGGAATTTCACAACCTTTTTGCAGCCTATACAGGTTCAGGAAGTAGAGTTCAGATTGCTTCAGTTCAAATAAGGAAAACAACTGCTGTTTAGGAAGGCCGTTTGCTAAGAAGCCTATTTCTCTCAGTTAGTTATCCAGCCACATGGATTGTTGGGAAGACGAACAAAAAGGTGTCTCTATCTTGAAGATGCCAACTCTAAAAGACATAAAACAATGAAGAATATGCTAGGCTAGAAGTTCCCTGCATTTATTGGGATTTAGTGTGGTTCAGTATAGCATGGGGTGGATCTTAAATTAATGCCTTCAACACAGCTTGAAGATAGCTTTTGTTTAGGACAGGAACTGTCCTTATCTCAGAAATTATCAGTCATAGAGCATCAGTCCAAAAAAGACTGATGCAGAGGGAAGAGGCTCTAGAAAAAACCACCTCATCATTTGGTAATTGCAAAGGACTAAGTCCCCTTTACAGGCCATTAAAGATTGTTCAGAGACTTTAGCCATCACTCAGCAAAAGAGAAAGGCATCAGAGACCACTTAGGTCTGGCCACAGAGGAGTTACTGAAGTCACCATGAAGGAATATCGTATTCCGCACACACACCGATGTTACCCTTGGGTGCAAGAGCAGACTCAATTATTTTTCTGTGCTGGATTTTAAGCAAGCAATGACAAATGGACTCAGAAGATGGGGGAAAGTCTACAGCACAGAGTCTGAGTCAACAGAAAAGACTGTGCTTGCAACAGCTTGTAGAACACAGATGATCCTGGAATAGCTGGCAGACCTCTCTAACCATCTTGGCTAAATCTAAATTCCAACATGTTGCATGCTAAAAAAAACCCCAAACCAACAGAGAAGCAAAATCAGCAAGGATGGAATTTCCATCAACAAAAGCAAAATAAGGCATGCAAGACCAGCCAAATTTCCAGCTTTACAGATGTGCAGAATTCTGTAGGACTCTGCCATGACAGAAAGTACACCTGGAACTTCTACAGGATCCTAGAAAAACTCCTCATACCTAGTGGAAACAGGAGAATATTTCTCTGGTCACCTGAATGCAATGAAAATTTTCTGGAATTTTAAGAACGTCTCATGATCCCTTTTGTCTTGGTTCTCTTGTATCTCGAAATTCCTAATACTGGACAGAGATGCTACTGCATGTGGTTTGGGGACAGAATTATAACAAAAGCAGACAAAAAATATCCCATGAAAGAATGCTGGTCTGGTACAACATAACTTAAGATCTCACAGATAAACATTTACTTAATCCATGAGAAGTATCTGAATATAAATTATCCTTGGCACAGCTCTGGTGTTTTCTAGCAATCACAGCTACTTCAGAAACAAAGCTTCAAACACACAAATTGGGAAATAGAGACCCTGTCAGCAGCCAAAATTCTCATTAAGAGATGCTGTGCCTGTCCCAGGGTCTTCTATGCATTCTCCCTTAGACTGTGCATATGCTTTGCATTATACACAACCATAGTGATTCAGAAAATCTCACTATTTCTTTTTCCTCTAATAATTTTGCATCAGAAACCTACTAATGTGCCCATAATCCAATGGGAAGTCATTGGAATTCAAACTGGAGTTTTAACTTCCCGTAATAGTGTTTCTCAGGGATTTAGCTCTCCAACCAACATCCCTGTACAGCTGGCTTGCAATGGATTTGCAAAGTGGTAACACCAGAACCTCTTCTGGCTCAGCAAGGACCAAGATTTGATCACCCAAATGATTTTATTTCCTGGAACCTGATAAATATGACAGGAAATAACAGTCTTTTAGGAGCTCATGCTCTCCAGTCACCATCTTCCTGGGTTTCTATGACTCTTCCTGAAGTACCTGGTAAGTGAGTGTTTCCAGATGTTCCGCAGACTTCAAGGCTGTGAACAGCATAACCCCAGCATGCAGCAGGTACCAGTGGGAGCACAAGGCAAAATTGCACCCAGCCATGACTGACAGGATTGCTGAGACACCCCCTGAGTAGCACTTCTGGCTACACCAGACCACATGTCCTGCTGACATTAGCCAAGTATTTCTGTGTCAGCACAGATTTCTTTCAAACACTGCCCTTGGGCTAGTACCTCTCCTTCCATGCCCAAGTGCAAGCAGGTAGAGAGGAGACAGAACTTTTGCTCAGAGAAGAATAATACTGGGAAGGAATAGGTGATTAAATTTTCTGACTAAGCAAGCAACTCTATTCTTCTCAAAGTAAGACATGGGAACTTTTTTATGGGGAAAAGCAGATGATTAAAAAACTGCATGCCTCTTCATTCTTTGAATCTGGAAAGTTTTGCAGAAAAGGCAAAATCACTTTTTTCATGTTGTCAAAACCAAAAGGTCTTTGTTCTTTTGTTCCCCTTATCAAAGATAGGATAGAATATATCAAAAGATCTTTCCATCTTGTCTTCTGTCTCCCACCTCTTTCCCTCCCTCTGCATCTGTGGCCTTGTGGAATCCTACTAATCCAGCCTTTTGCATGGAGGTGAAGAGATCATTCATAACTGTGCACTTAGAGTAGCACTCAGAAATTTTACAGCAATGCATCCACTATAGTACTTTGAAAAAGATGTATTAAATAATCTCTCCATGTTAGTATTACATTATTTATGCCTCATTCCAGCTATCTCCTTATTTCCTGTGGACAGCATGTTGATTTATTCATGCTGTCAGCCAGCCTCCTCTGACTGTGCTTTCAGTAAAAAAAATGAAAGGGAGATTTAGCCAGCTACTCCCCAGATGTGCAGTGGCTCCAGCTCTATGGCATCTGTGTAAACATCAGCAATAAACATCTAATTTAGAGATTAAATATGGAGAGTTTTCCTTTTACCTCACATTCAGGACCCTTGCACTGAAATATTTTAAAGGCATCTCTGGCATTTTTTGTTATGAAAGCATTTTTCATGCTATTCATCAAGGAAGTATGTCTCCTGAAAACCATCCACCACTAGGAGACATAAAGTCACAGGACAACCAGTCATAGTGTCAAGGCTGTGATGTTCCCACCAGGGAACATGCAAAGGAAGAGCAGAGCTCTGAGCTGTGCAGGTGTTAGACAGGAATGCCAAGTTTTGGTTGAGCTTTGGAGGCGTCACTGCTTTCACATAAATGAGATAATATACTTATACTAGTATACTTATGTATGGGAAGAAAAACAAATAGAAAAAAATATCAGCAACTTTCTGCTTATCAACATAGTGATTAATTCCCTGGAATCAGTGATCTGTTTGAGAATCTTATAGGAATCAAAGCAATGTTCATATTTAGGAAAATACTACAGAAATGGCCTAGAGGAAGGGCACCAGTGGAGCATAGCTGCTGTGCGAAGTGCATCATCTGGAAAGCTCCTTTTCACATGAGACAGGTTCAATTAATTACCCTAATGTCATTTTTTTGTTCTACTCAGCTTGTACAAAACACACCACTGTACTTGGGTCCACAGCTTGCTGGGGGATAGAAGAAGGGCTGGATGAGGACAGAGCAGCCTGGTTCACACTGACACCAGCATTTTCTTAATTGTAGCTTACTGCAGTGGTGGATTTTGACCTGCAGGACTCTGAAAGGGAAGGGCCCTCTGTTATCTTCCACATCACTCACTTTTGACTAGGTTTACAACTGCTGGCAAAGGGGGCTTTGGCTGGGGGCTGCACTGGTTTTCCTGCTGGTTCAGTGCTTGACTTCTCAAACATGGAAATATTTTAAATATATTTTAATATAAGAACTGGAGCAGTTTCTCATTAAAACCCACTTAAATTGCCCTCTTCAATGATGAGTTTAATCTTTGAATTATTAATACCCACCAATGAAAGACAGGAGATTGATGTTATTTCCCTGAGTTAGTGATGTTGCTGGAAGAAGAAAACACTACACTAACAGACAGACAAAGGGCTGTACACTTAGCTTGTGTGGCTGGTTTTTCAGTTCACCAACAGCTGATTTCAATCACTTCTAAACAAACTTCTGAAGTGTTTTGTTCAACCACCTAATGCCTCTATAAATATCTTCTGTTTAACTAGGGACAAATTAACTCCCAGCTTGAAAAGCTGACCAAGATTTGTTGAGGGTTTCCTTCACCTGTCTATGACAAATACTTATCAATAAGAGACACAGCTGAATCCTGCAGTGTGTTCTGTGTAGCTATAGAATACAGAACGACCATGTCCTATTTATATTTGTAACTCTGGAAAACTCCTGCAACCTTACAATTAAAAACTTCCTGCCTTGTTAGGAGCTACTTTCTGAGTCAAACGTCAAAACCCAAAAGTGCCCCAAACATCAACGTAATGAGGGGAGTCTTTTGGCCTTACTTCACTTTAGAGTGGAGTCTAAGATCCCAGGCAATGCATGGTCTCCATGGGCCAGAGCATGTCTTTGGCCAGCAGACTGTCCCGCAGAAGGAGCTGCTGGCCATCTGCAATCAAAACCCATTGGAAATTGCACAAGATAATGTCCTTCTGAGTTAACCTCAGCTTTGTGGAGCTGTCCAGAGAGCTTCTGGGATAAAGCACAGGCTTCTAGGAGCATTGGACATTATTTGTCCCTTAGGTATTTTCTGTCTGTCTGTGTGTCCATCCCACGTGTGACGCCAGCACCGGGTGAGCTGTGGACAGGAGTTTCCCCTCAAAGCACTCAACAGGCAAGCCAAAGAAGACAGGGAGCCAGGACTCAGCTGGCTGATGCAGAGCAGGGCTTAGTGGCAAACAGCGAATGTTGGGAATCTCTCACTTTTCACAGCCTCAAATCTGCTGCTTGTACCGTCCTCGGAGGAAGATTCCCACTGGGAAAGGGAAGATGGTATGACACAGGCAATATCTTCCTGCAACCCCTTCACATTTCGCCTTGGTCCCTTCTTTCCTCTCCTGTGCCAACAGGCATAAGAACATAGGTTGGGTTTTCTGACACAAACATACATTTTTTGCCATGTTTTGTTGTAAGAAGGGCATTTAAAACCATTTTCATAAAAGCTGATCTGCCTGCAAGAGTCATTATATGCTATATTTGAGTGAAAGCCATGTCTTCCTTTGGTAAACAAAAACCTCCTTAAATATCCTGATGGGAACTACTCTAAGGAAGCTGGTGCATTGCACATACCAGCCACGGCAAAGAGAGCCTGAACAAGCCCAGCTCTGAACAAATGACTTCTTTCAAATTTTCCACCAGGAACTGTAGGTGTGCCATAAAACATGGCTCCTGACAAAGGAATTTGTCATTTGAAAAAAAACCCAAAACACCACTGGGGCTTAGGTATGAGACAAAACAAAAGCATTTCTATTTCTGTCTTTCATAAATTCAAAATGCATAATGTTTTGAAAGCACCATATCAAAATTTAAAGGAATTGTTGAAATCTTGATTTATGCAAATCTTAAACCCAGCTTTGGAACATCTGCTTGTCAATGACTGTATCATTATGAGCAGATGCGTCTTCAAAGACTCAACACAAGGGGAGGAGATATGTCTTTTTTGCTCTCTCCTGTGTATATGTATGTACACCCATATACAACAATCCAGAGAAATTTCACTTTAAGAAAAATATGGAGCTACACCACAGCACCCTGGCATAATAAACATATATATGTCTACAGCCATCCATTGCACATGAGTACTATGGCATAGATCCGTAATTTTATCACCATGCAATTCCCCTTGATTATACTGACAGCTTTAATAAGTTCCAAAGAATTTGGCTTCCATTATATCCTGCAGCTGAAAAAGCTTGGCAAGAAATAACTTAGCAGTAAACTTCAATTTTCCCCTACCTTTAAAAAAAAATTAAAAAATAAAAGAAAGACAGAAAAGGAAAACTTTGGCATAATATCCAGGTATAAAAATAATGGCATAGCAGTAGTGAAACCATTTTGCTGTTATCTCCTGGCAATCATAGAGGTAGCAAAAACACAGTCTGTGTACATATCACTGTTCTCTTCCTTTTAAAGACATGTAAGACAATCCTCCTAGCAAGATAATAAAGAAAAAATATACCTGAACCTCCTTCTTTGCAAGCAGGAAATTCTTATATACTTGAAAGCCCCTGTGCACATCTATTACTAGAATTTTGCTATTATCATTATCGCAGAGTTATCTGGGGAATGCAGTGATTACCAAGCAGCAAGAAACACATGTGGATTATGTCTACACAAAGAGTCCAAAAAACACATACCTTGATGCTCTGTGTCCAGAGGAAAACCTTCTCTGTTACTGTTCATTAACCAACCTTTTATGAAAGGCACAGTCAGAGGGTTCACATATGAGGTCCTCACCAGGCTGTGATTTGTGGATGACATCTAGCACCCCAGTGGTATTTACATCACCACAAGTAATCAGGGGCCATGGAAAAGACTGCCAGCACCACTGCAAGAAAACTGGATTTGGAGTTTGATATTGCGACTCAGATTTGGTACAACAGGAATGTAGAAGACTATTTACACAAGCAGGAAAAAAAATACCCTGACAGGATCTCAAAATCACCTACAAATGAGACAAAGAAATGATTGCTGTTGCTGGCAAGGGGCAAACTGACTCACACTTCATTCATGTGGCTGCACTCTCTTCTGCAGGATTTGGGTTTCCCATGAGAAATAACTGAGTAAGGGAACAGCTAAATACAACTCAGGAGGTTCTGGTTTTACCAATTTGTGTTGGAATGCTGGATGATGAGGATTTTAAACTTTCTGTTCTGAAAGGCACAGACCCACAAGAGAATACTATCTTTGACCTAAGGCCATAGAGAAGGCTTCTAAAGTTGAATGATAGAAACAGGATTATGAGTGTGTAGTTTCATTAGAAGCCTATAATATCACATGATGGAAAACTTAGAGTTTGAAGTTTTAGAACATAATATTATATGTGAAACAATATAGAAGTTTTAAGGCAGTAGCTAGTCCTTCTTTATCACCTTCTTCATGAGTTTAAGTGGTGTTTTGCAATTAAACAGAAAAGTCCACATTGCAAGATACAAAAGATTAGTTATTGAATTAAAAGTGAAAATAATTTAGGTGTCATTTCTTAATTAGATAGTTTAGCCTTAAAAGACCTTGTAGAGAAAAATAGTTAGCCATTTGTAACTTATTAGTAGAGTACTGTAGAACTCACTACTTGTAAGACTGTGAGATAGGTAAGGTAAGAAATAATAAACATCTGAGTCTGAACACAAAATACCATCCCTAGCGCTTTCGATCCCAACCTTAACAGAAGCAGAAAGAGAAACCAAAAACTAACAAATTTGATCTTGTGAATTACTATGCCTCTGTCCTTCACGAATGAACCTGCTCTCTCCAAATGACATAGGTCTGCTTTTTTCAATGTAACCTGATTTAATATTATTACTGTGGTTTCCACTATGTTGCCACAAGACAAGGCATTCAATTTTAGAAAAAAGGCCACTTCCAAAACTGTACACAGAACTTGAGTACTCAAGATTAATACAAATGCACAAGCAAAATTTATTTATCATTGAAAGGCAATCAAAAGATTGATTCAGTTATTTTCTGTATGAAAGTACCTGGAATGCACCTTTTTGTTTCCTCTTACAGAATGAAAGGACACAAGTCAGTGGGGTCCTCTCTAAAGCCAGGTGCATTTACATGTGGAATATTCTCCTTTGCACCCATTTTTATGGCTAGCCTACCAAGTGTCATTTTTTCAGCATCCCTGGAGAATGGCTTTTCTCTTCATATAGGCTTTTCATCTACAGGCTTTTTCCTCTACATGAGTCTGCACAATACAAAATTTGGTGTTCAGATGTAAAATTGTCTTCTGCTGTCTAAACTGCCCTGGCCTCTAGAGCAACAGGAAGACACCATAAGTCAGGCTACAAATCAGTCCCTGGTGACACCCTTCAAATGTTGACCAAATTTATGCATAATCCAGGATTACAGTTTTAATAATTTCCTAGAAAAGTGTCCACATTTTATTCCAATCCAGTGTAACAGGCATTATTAAACCCCTTAAAAGCCTTTGTATTAATAGAGTAACATTATTGCTTCTGTCTGAGTCATCTTTTCTGTCCACAGTGAAAAGCAGTCTTGCTAAAACACACACACTTCACCTTCTACATAAAGAGGTTAAAAAAACTACCAAATTCTGATGTTTTTCAACCAACTATTAGTATCACTTTGTTTATAACAGCAACATAAATAAACAGAAATTCCTGTTTCCAAGAGTCACCATGACACCTATAAAACTGCACAGGCTGAAAAATCAAAACAAAAGCCTAAAAAAAGATGCAGTATAAATTGCCTATGCAAAAATACTTTAAAGGTGGTCTTATAAAATGCCAACACATCCACATTTTTAGAAAATGAAAAGGTAAGTAACTAAAGGAATTTGATTTATACTGACTGCATGCCAAAACTGGATAATACTCACAAAAAATAATAAAAAAATCCTACATAATTTTAAAGAAAGATAATGTTTTGTCTATAGTCATCCACCCTTCCAAAAGCAAGTTATACTGCAATGCATTGTGCTGAGAGACATTAAACTTGGAAAACCTATCAAATGGCTACGACATATTTTAAAAAAAAATCAGTGATAATGTTCTGCAAAGAGCAGTAAAAAATAATTACATCAAACCAAATACATGGCCCATACAGTTAATACATTTGTCTGTGTGCTGGCTATGTACAAAGTAAAGAGCACAAACTAAAAAGAATAAAGCAAACAAACAAACAAAAAAATCTCAGTTAAAGAGACCCTGAATCAAAATTGGAGATCTGAATGCATTGAGTGTCCATGAAAAATCCAAACAGTCTAATCAATGTAAATGAAGTAAAATTTCACTGTTTACTCAGTGAAAATCACTACAAGAAGCAACCAACCAAAATTAATTTGGTATCAGTTTAAATCCACCCAAATCACTCTATGGCTATCAAACATGACCATGTAGGATTTGGTGTAACTCTTCTTGGTCTCATTACAGCTTTCTGTGGGACATGCTTTCCTGCATCGTGTGCCAGACGGACCTCAAATAACACTGAATCCCAACAGCTCAACTTGATGTGTTCTGCACTATGGTAAAGGACACGAGTGTGTTTATTTGACTAGAAATAAAAATCTATTAGTCTGCTGGAGCTCAGGCATGGTTTGAAAGAATCATTTCCTTCCAAATCACTGGGTGATAACAAAGAGGGGATGTCAAAAACCCCATGTCAATAGTCCCTTTAGACAGGAACTGTGCTTGAAGGTATCTCAGCCCACGGGCTGAAATCTCTCCTCTAGGCATATTGCAAAAGACAATTTGGGACTTTCAGGCAAAAGCAATTGTCATCACCCTAAAATCACTAAGGCAATACAGCAAGAGCTAAACTGTGGCTTCAGCATAGAATAGTTATCTATCTTGAAACGCAAAAGGTTTAAGGAAACCAGGTGGATCATATTATACACACTGTGGCCAGTGCAGGCTGTCTGCTACCAGATAAGATTTTCAGTCACGCAATAGTTCAGAGAAACTGGAAACACTGAAATCTAAATTAGACAGGAAAGCTCACAATCTAAAGCTGCCTAATGTCTCTCCAGCTTCAGACAAACTTAAGGTCTCTGTTAGAAGGGAAAAATTAAATAGACTGACACGTCCTAAATGAGGATTTTACCATTCCCCCATCTTGGCCCAGCCCTAGAGATTTCCTTCCCCTTCTTCCTGGTTTTAGCCAGAATCACTTGTGCTTGCAGCATCTCACCATCTGGTCCAGCCCAAAGGTAAATCCCTGCTTTATCAGTTCAACACCTCTTTTCACAATTTCACTTGAAAATACACATGCCAGATAAGAAAAAATTTTTTCCAGATGTCAGGAGCTGAACATGAACTTATACACAGAGATGTGATATTATGTGATGAGAACACTGTGGGATGATTAGAAATAGAAAAAAAATCTTATTTTAGAGGCCAGTGTTGAGCTGTCTGTCAAAACATTTTAAGTATTTAATGTCTCCGCAGAATTCCCCATCCAGAATCCATCTAAACAAAGACTTGGGAACATTTCAGAAATATTGTCTATGTATTGAAGAAAAAAACCTAAAAAGATGATAAAGACAAAACTCCCTTAAATCCAGCTTGGTCCTAGGATTTGTCCTATCTAGCTCCAAGGGAGTGCCTTCCATGCCCACAGCCTCCCTAACAGAACTGGGTGCACCCCACCATGAGATATCAACTCAGCATTCCCCCCCCCCCCCCATGGGGACAAAAGTGAAGAGATACCCTTTGAGTTGCAGCTACAAACTCCAAGTTACACAAGTGGGGCATTTTCCAGATGCAAGGCATGTTTTCTCAGCTCCTCACCACTACAACTTTCTGTACAATGGGAACAAAACAAATGTACTCCTTGTTCCAAAATCCAAGTGCGGTACACTCACACGATTGAATGCTTGCTGCCATAGTAGTGGTTTATGACTTACTACATTTAGCCTGGTTCTTTGTAGCTGAATAATATATATTATTTTGCTTCACAAGAGACTAAGTCTGGTTTTGATTAGGCTTGTAGAGAGCTGTCAGAAAGTCAGACTCGAGCAAATAAGCCCCTGTAGGTTCTCTTGGAAAAGCCCATAAAATGTCTGCTGTTCATTTAAATTAGGCTCAGAAAGAAACACAAACCTGAAGGCTGCTAGTGTTTATACATTTGTTCAAGATTTTTTTTTTCTTAAAAAAAAAAGGGGGCAGAGGAGGCTGGGAGAGGAGTTATTCTGGGAATAAGCCTAGTCAGAGAGCAGCAATGGGCCCAGACCCTCATTCCTGCACAAAAAAACAAAGGAAAAACAGGCTTATGCAGGCACCCTGAGCTGTAGCATAAATCCCTCCCATGAATATAAGCCCAGCAGTAAAGGAGGAGCACAACTATTTTGCAGACATTTCTGAAGCCACTAGGTTGTGGCAGTGGCTAAGAACACTTCCCTGTACATGGCTTGCTTAATCACAGTTTTTCTACACATCTCTGAGCCTTGGTTAAGCAAATTTGCCTGGGCCGCAACCCAGATGGCAAGGCAAGATTTCCCATGGCACCTGAGCTCCTCCGCATCTAACTCAGGCTGCCATGGGGCTGCTGTTCCCAGAATGTGGTACCTGTCCTGCACTTAAATGCCCCTACACACAGTAACTTAGCTTAGAATGGATACATCAACCAGCCCCTTTATCTTGTAGTGTACTTTTATTTCCTTAAGTGCTCACTGCTTTCTGTATCCATGCTTTAGCTGCCAGGGGTGAGGGCTGCAGTGCCAGCTGAGATGGTGACATGGCTCTGTCATCTTCAACTCTCACTCTGTGCTGTCTGAAACTCTCCTTACAGTTGGGTTTACTTTGGAGGCATTGCTTGAGCGCCTGTCTCTGCTGCTTTTGAGCCAAGCAGGCTGGCTGCTCCCTGCCCCTCTCCCTTTCATGCGTGCACATGTGGATCATCAGCTCTCCCACACCCCTGACTCACACATTCTCCATATGAAGATAATAGGCTCAAAACTTCATTTCTTTGCTCTGTCTCATCTGGGTCCCACAGGCTCCAGCATGTCCCTTCCCCATGTGCAGATCCATGGCTGTCCTCCAGAGCCTTCCTCCAGGTGCGTGCCTGCACATTTTCCTGCCCAGCACCATCCCTCAGGTTTTGGGGTCATATCTCCTACTGCTGGGCTGCCATAAACCCAGCATTGCCTCCCAAAGCCTCTGGTTGCATGTTTTTTTCCAGGAGATTCACCTGACCACTGTACACGTGTGCACACACTGGTTTTATCTGCAGCTCTTGCTTGGCACTTTCTCAGTGTGTTTTTGACCTCCCAAGCTGGGACAGAGGACAGGAACAACCTCTGAGGTCTCTGAGGATGCAGAGCCTCCCCCAGGACCTCCACCAGCTCCTAACCTCTTCAGGGGTCAAATGAGCCCTGTCCTGTACAAGTCTCCTGGCTTTGAGGCTGCTACTCTAGAGGGCAGAGAGGACAGATGTCCTCAGGACTTTGATGACTGTTAATTATGTAACAGTTTGAGAAATAAAAAATCTAAACACAACTTGGAGGTCCTGCACACCTGTCTTTAACCACTCTAGATCAGCATTTAAGTCCCCAGCAGGGAAATTAGTATATTGGACCTGAGCAGGAGAGAATTCATCTTTCTTTTTTCTGTCTGGCCATCCACTCAAATGCTCACAGAGGTGTTGTAGCAGCTGCATCTAAGCTACCAGAACAAGGACCCTTGTTGCCCACTGCAGGGTCCTGGGGACAGTTTGGGAGTCTCTCAGTACTGAAACTTTCTACTAATTGTTCTTATTGTTAGCAGGAAGGTGGGAAGGCACTGGTTGGCTCAGCAGGGCAAGTGACAGGTGCTGCCCTCCATTCACTCCAAACCTCTCCTTCCCACCACATCAGGGTCAGGCTGCATTTGGCTGAACACACACATGCTAATTGTAGAAAGCAATTAATAGGCACAAAACATTATCTGTATCTTATCTAGTGTCGGCATTTGATTAATTGTTCCCAAAGACTGAGGCTTTTCAGACTTTCATTTTAATTAGGAGGAACAGTTGCCAAAAGCAATTTCTCTGAGGCAACTTTCACCATTTGTTGAAGTACTCATTTATCTGATATTATTCCAAGGCCAAGTTAAAAAAATAAAATTAAAAAAAAAAAAGCCAAACCCAAAACAACAACAGCAACAAAAACCACCCTATAAGAACAGCCCATCTATTGAAATTCTGAGAAGTCTCCTAGACAGCAGCTAGGGGGGAAGAGCTGACCTTATGAAAAATCTCCTGTCCTTGGCCCAGCCGAAACTCCCAAGCAGCTTTTCTCCCTGTGTGCAGTCCATACTTTAGGGAGATAAGGAGGAAGCTACTTTTAAGCCTATTCAAAAATAAGGGAAAAGTGTACATTTCAAGACCATTTCAAGGCCCACATATTTTAGGGGTAACTTAGGAAGGCTCTTAATGTAAGAGGCAATGTGTCTTTTCATCATATTCCCTCTAATCCTTCCTCCCTGTCTTTATAACGCGTAGGAATTTGTGCACGTAAACACTCATCCAGATGCCTGGGTTGTTTTTATTTATAGGAGATGATGGAGCTGTTCTAACTGCACAACACTTGGGCACAGAGAGTGATTCATGCTGTGCAACAGGAGTGTGGATGGGTCCACACTGACTCATGGGACTAGGGGAGCATGTTGCACCAAGCACTGATAATGGTAAGGCTGCATCTGCTTCGCAGACACGTCAACCGTGAAATCCAGCCCCGCTGCACAAAAGGTAAGAAACTGTTCCTGACCCAAAGATTTTAGTCTGAAAGCTGCACAGTAGATGAACTGTGAAGGAAGAACAATGAGAACAGAAAATATTTTTAGAAGGGCATTTTTTCTCTGACAAGTGTTATACATATATTGTAGAGATGCCTATGAAGGCCCTCGTCAAATCTAAGGGGTAGACAAATTCAACTAAGTAAAAAATCATGTCTCAAGAAATGACAGCCATGTCATCAATAAATCAAAAGGCAAAGTTAGATGACTTATAACATATTTCAGTATTATTTAAAGCTCTTGCTGCAAACCATGAGGTATATAACTTCTATTCTTTTCATGAGGAATTTCTAGTATTTCATTCTGTTAATATTGACAGAGACCTGCCCATTGAATGGTCTCCAATATTTCAAATGGTCTCCAAATATTTCAAGTTTATAGTGATACTCTTCACATTTATTTCTTCTCTTGGCCAAATGGACATAAATAGAGTTAAGTAAGATATTTTCCTTTGCATCATCAACCTCCAGGTAGCTACTTTGAAACTTTGTAAGTCTGCTTACTAAAATCTGTTTCGGCTGCTTAATGCAAAGAATCACCCTGTAGTAAGTTTTAGCAATAGAGGAACACACCATGATGCACTATGGCATTCACATTGCCATGGTATGTGTGCAAATGGATGCCCAAAGCTCAGCATTTCTAAAAGATCCGTGCCATTTGTATGAAAAGCATTTAGACATCAAGAGTCCACCAAAAAATATGTGGCTGAATTAAGTTCTAGCGGGAAAAAGACTCATCAATTTGAAACAACTGAGGATAATAAAGCTTATTAACTGATCACAGATAATGAGCCACTCCCCACAGACACACTACAACGGTACAATGAAAATGATAAGTGTATCATACAAAGCTGTTGTCAGGCCTTATCCTGAATACTGGGCACCATTTCTAGTCATCTGTACTCCAGAAAGATGAACTGAAACAGAAATATACCCAGAGCCACCCAAAAAGGATAATCAAGGCAATGAAAAGCTTCTCTTCAAAGGATATGGAAAGATTTGGTGGTTTTATTTTAGAGGAGAAAACACGATTGCTCTCAACAGTAGGGCAAATACCAAAGACAGGGAATGAGGATTTCTGAAGATAATCACACTGGCAGAAGAACAAAGAGGTATAGCCTCTTCGGCTATAGGAAATGAATAAATTTGGGCTGGATACAGAAGAAAACTTCCAAGCATTAGAGAAATGACATTCTGGACCAACACTGCAATTAAAGATAGAGCATGGTGCTAAACAAACTTTCTTTTAAAACAGTAATTAATAAGTTGAAGAACATAATTACCTAAACCATTTGCTGTGACAGCAGTGTTCCCTCCAGCTGTATCCTGAGGGTTCAGCAGGTGCAATTGACTCTGTCTTTGATTAGAAAACGAACAGAGGTCCAGCTAAAAGCAGGGAGTACCTTCCTGATTCGAAGGCTTTGCACTTCATTAAAAAGCCTGCAAAGATGTCCAAAAACATCTATTTCAGTCATAGACAAAGGGAATAGTGAAGCAACTTGACAGTCAGCCATTGCAACAGAAAAAAACATACACAAGATAACAATTTTGCAAGCTGCCATTTTCTTGAACTTGATAAGAACTAGAAGCAATTTTAAAAGGACAAATTAGTTAAGAGAAGTTAATTTTCAACCTGAATTTCAGTTTATATATGTTCTTTAAGAAGACTGGTCAGAATACAACCAGATAAATAATATTCACTTTGGAAAGACTCATTAATGTAATTTTGAAAAATTGACCCCTCAACAGGAAAAAAACCTAAACTCAAACAGTTCTCCAATAATGTATTGATAATGATGTTCATCTCACAACACATACGTCAGGATTTTCATATTTATATCAGGCAGCAAACTTCAATAGTTCAATCAGCAAGCTAATTCTCCATTTGACATCCATTGATGCTACTTCAGTCTGTGACTATTATGCATTTATTGGCAAACCTCATGATGGCAATAGCTTTTAAAACTGCAGTTGAAATTAAAACCTGATTTTTCTGTTCTTACGGCAATAGTGCCATCTCGTGGGAAATATTCAGCTTTGTGTCTTATGCTGGGCAAAGGAGCCCTGAGCCTTTTTTAGACAAACAATTCCTCAAGAAAATGAGATGTAATTTTTTTTTTCCCAAGTTGGTTCCCTCAGGTTAATACATATAATTTCATCTAAAACGCCCACTAGCCCTTTCTAGTCATTCTGGTAAGGTTTCATAAGGTTTTTGCTCTGCTCCAAGGTGTTCTACAAACCACAGCCCCTCTCTGGTACGTGCCAAGGGAGCACAAGTCCTGCATCCTGCCAGGAGGGTCCTATGGGCAAGAGGGAGAGCACACAGCCCAAGTGCAAGTAGTGCTACCCTGCATTGTCCAGCAAGACCAGCTTCGCTGACCAAGTCCATGCTGTGAGTCCTCGGTTCTACTGCACGTTACACACACAGGCAATGGCCAGTCACATCTTAACCCTGCTTCTCCTGGCAATATTTTTGGACTCTTTTTTCTGATTTTGCGCCTCCTCTCCTTTTAATGGCTTTCTCTCTCTGTTTCTGCAGAGTCAAACAAAAACATCTCACAAGTTAGAGAGCACCAGACATTTAAAATGTGCTCTAGAGAGCACAGCATTTAAAATGCTGTCTGTCCTGCAGAGTGTAAACAATGAGGATGCAACTGGTTTTTCCACAAGCAGTGGTCTTCTTTATTTCCTTTTTAATAATGGGGGTTATGCTTGCCCTTTTCCAGTCTATGTGAACTTCATGGGACTGCCATGACTTCTCAAACCTGATGGATAGTGGCTTAGTCACTTCCTTAGCCAGTTCCTGTGGATGTTACTCACCAGATGTCAGGGACTTGTGCACCTTCATGTTCCTGAGATGTTCTGAAACTCATTCTCCTCCTACAGCAGACAGTTCTTTGTGGAATCTCATCCTGCTAAGATCTTTATCTCAGATGATTTTACAGAGGGTTTTGACCTCAGACAATGGCAGGCAGTATACTGAGGAGGGACACCTAGTCAGGTCACAGTGGGAACCATGGGTTCTTGGGAGTAGTATGTAATAGAACCTTCCTGTATTTGGTCAAGTTTCCAGTTTCCCTTCTCTGTTGGTTCAGGACTTTTTTCTTATAAGGTCATGTTCTGAGTTCACCTGATTGGACCTGTGCCCCTGTACCTGGTTGCATGTGCCCCACCCAAAGGGTCTTTGGAATCTAGCCTCTGTACCTTGTGCCACGGTTATTATTTTCATTATTAAAGTTTTTCTTTTCTGGGCTATTCCATCATTCCCATTCCTCTTTATTAGCCAGCTCCTCCCGGCTAAGCCAAGTAGGGGGATCACAGTGGGCTTCTAAGCCCATAGTTCTTCATTCTCTAAATCCTTGATTTCACCTTCTACAACTTTGGCAACGTGGCTGGAGCACTTGCTGGTGAAGACTGAGGCAAAAAAGTCATTGAATACCTCAGTCTTCTCCATTCCTGGGTAACCAGGTCTCCTGTATTCTTCCTGAGAGGACTCACATTTTTCCCTAGTCTTTCTTTTATTGCTGATGCACCTGAAGGCACTTTTTTGTTAGCTATGATGCCCTTGGCAAATTTACTTTTGCTGGTGCTTTTGCTTTCGTAAACAGCTACCTGGCTTTTGGGACAATTTCTCCGTGTTTATCCCAGGCTACTTTCCCTGATTGCACCCTCTGTAAGCTACCTGTTTAAGTTTGTCCAGGAGCTTCTTGTTCATCCATGCAGGTATCCTGGTGTTCTTCCCTGATTTCATCTTTGTAGAAATACATTGCTTTTCACCCTGGAGAGACAATCCTTGAATATCATGTAGCTCTCTTGGGCTCCTCTACCCTCCAGGACTCTATGCCACAGCACTCTATCAAGGACATCCTTGAAGAGACCAAAGTTTGCTTTCCTGAAGCACAGGGTAGCAAGCTTGCTTCTCACTCTTCTCATTGACTCAAGGATCTCAAACTATACCACTTTGTGGTCACTGCAGCTCAGGCTCCCCTTGAGCTTCACATTCCCCATCAGCTGCTCCTTGTTGGTGAGAACTGAGGTCCAGCATACACCTCCCCTCACTGGTTCCTCCATTTGTGGTCACTGCAGCTCAGGCTCCCCTTGAGCTTCACATTCCCCACTGGTTCCTCCGTCACTTAGAGAAGGAAGTTACCATCAGTGCACATCTGGAACCTCCTGAACTGCCTGAGCCCTGCTGTGTTGTCCCTCCAACAGGTATAAGGGTGGTTGAAGTCCCTCATGAGGACCAGGGCTTGCAAACATGAGGCTGCTCCTACCTGTCTGTAGTGGGCCTCATTGACTCAAGTCTTTCTGGCCAGGTGGCCTGTAGCAGTTCCCCACTAATAATGACACCTGTTCCTGCCCTCCCTTTTAATCCTTACCCAGTCAGCTCCTCATCCATGCCCAGGTCAAGCTCCATGCATTCCAGCTGGTCAACAGAGAGGGCAATAACATTCATCTCACATGCCTTTCCCTCGTAAAGTGCCTTTGCCCTTCCATTCCAGCCCTCCAGACACAGGAACCATCCACTTCTCAGGTTGCCAATATGGTCCATAGCCCTGCAGGCTTGCACACATCTCTAGTTTCTCCTGTTTACTTCCCCTCCTATCTGATTTCTTTAGAATAGAGGATTTAAGGTGGGCCCTGGTGAAGCTCTCTGCCTGCAGTGGCTGGAGTTCCTCAGTGCTATTCCTTCAGGTGTTCTCCACTGACCTGCACACTCTCTCCAGCCTCGGTTCATCTCTTTCTGGCTCAGAGAGCCAACTGGTATGAGTGGGATGGCATGTGTCATCATGGCACATCTTATCACTGCTAAATCTCTTCAGGTCTCTTCAATTTTTACACTTAAAGTGCAATAAATGCCCACAGTAAGAGATACCTGGACAGGATTTTTTCACTGTATTCATAACAATTACTGATCTATCAATACAGTATGAAAGCCCATTAAGTGTGACACTGAAGAAGCCTCAATCAAATATTTCAAGCCTACAAATACTCAGTGGCACACTTTCAAAATACTTCTACTACCAAACTACAAATTTTTATTATAATAATTTCTAACTTAGAATGTATTTGAAGAAGGACTATTACTGCCTTGCTAAAGGACAAATGAGCATTCTTCCATAAATGTCAATAAAGCCCTAGGATTGCTGGACTATTGACAGTTTATGACTGCTCTGTGCAACTTCTGCACTGTAGTTAGAAAATTCAGTTTATCACAAGAATATATTAAAAGGCTGCTGTGGGAGACTGCCACATCCTATGATTATCGCATTTTCTAAAATTGTAAATAAGAACCAATGAATTACATTGTTTTCAAGTAACAGCTAACCTCAACATTCTGCAACATTCACCATTTAGGTTATATTAAACATCCTATCAAGCTAAACGGCATCATTTGGAATCTGGGGGAAGCCAACATTCTAGATGCAAAAATTCTATCTCCACCTGCAAGATTACATAATTCTTGACAGCTTTGCAAATTTTGCCAAATGATCCTGTACTGTGCGCACTATTTTTCTAAATCAAAAGAGTTTCATCTTTAAAATTATAAATAAGCCTTCTATAGTTCTAAAAAACACACTGAACACAAATTCCATTTGGAGTGACAATTTCCGTTCATTGAGAGATTTGAGGCATTTCTGAAGAGAAATGGCACCAGCAAAGTCGTTGAATCCAGTTGTATTGCACTGCAGAAGATGTTCCGTTAGCAGCGTCCTATGGAAGAAAAAGGTACATTTCAGTGCTACTGTATTTTCTAAATCTCGGAATTGGGTTGGCTTCAAGATAGGCACACATTCATATTGCCTGAAATCCCTCACTTCACTCTCACCACGTAGCCATCTCTTTGGAATTTGAAAGGCAGGAAGACAGCAGATGTGCAGTAGCTTGTGTCTCTTGTGTAAGGAAGGAAGCAAGTTTTACTTACTACAGCACTGGCCACAGTGAAGGCAACCAGCAGAGAAACCATGACAATGGTCCAAGTAGAGTGAAAAAACAAGCTTTCCTCCAAGTAAGAAATCTCAGCCTTTCTCCAAACATAAAAAAATGGCCTACCCAATTTAAGACTTCAGCAAGTATTTCAGAATCAGAGACGTTCAACATGTTATTTTGTTCTTTTGTTTGATCATTCAAGGGCTTAATGTGAAAACCATGAGTCACTAGGAACCAATATGCCCACTTACTTTTGACCCTCACTGTTGAAAGACTGCGGCTTCGAGCCACCTGCGAGACAAAGAGAAACGGAAAATCAGGTGTGCTAAAGAACTGTAACCAAAAAAAGCCACCTGGGGACCCATCAACATTCAGAAAATCTGCACATCTATCAGTGCAGCTCTACTGTTACTAAGTCAAGTTCAACAGCTTTCTAGTTTTTTTTCACAGTCTGCACACACACAAAAAAAGGGAGCCCTAGTGAAAGCCTCTCACATTTTCAATATTCACATTTTAAGTTGAGGGCACCTATGTCAATTTAATAAGATGGGCTAACAATTAGAAAAATGTACACATTTTTAACAGAAATAATTTAAAACATTTTGTAACCATAAAATATGCAGAACTCTGCTAAAGTTTCATATATCTTACGTGTACCACCTTCCCTTCCCGCTCACCTTACATCTATTTTTTGCCCCATTGATGCATTTCGTAAATTAGGAGTAAATTTAGGTTACTAATTCCAGGAGGCAGAACTACGTGTTGTATATGTACTCCAAAATGACTGAAACACTTCCAGATGATGCAATTATTTATTCAGGAGGGCACTAAAGCAATGGGAGTATGGGCAAAGCACTCCAAGATACACAGTTGATACTTCTGAGAATTTAACTATGATCTACTTCTCATACAGTACTTCTACTGATTATTATACCAGGCAATAACTATCTGTCAGTTCAGCTTCACTTCATTTGAGACCATCAAGCAAAGGCACTTATTCCCAGTTTCAAAATGTACATGTGGCACATCAGCATTTTTAACAGGTTGCCTACATTCCTAGTTAAAATACTTGATGCTGTTAACACTACAAATGTTCATCTGAGGCTTACTGGACCACACAGCAGAGGACGGCCACAGCTGCAGCTTCTGCTCCTAATTCTGCATCTACGAGGACACTACAAGAGAAAAGTTTGATAAACCACTTCTGAGAGAGTTTTAATAAAGACAGACTCTGCAAGCCATGACAGACTTGCCATGCTGGAGACAAGGTTTGAGGACAGAGAGGAAACACAGTAAGCTTTCCCTTTAGAACAGACTCTGACAACAGCCATACATCTGCATAATTAATACATTAAGGAAAATGGAACTATTAATCCTATATACAGGATGAGGCACTAAAACCTAATTGGTATTTGATATACTACTCCACCCATCTAGGGAACAGTTAAAAACCTATCTTCTTAAATTTTAAAAACCGTGTTGAAATCTACTGACTTCCCTTAACATATTTCTTGAACAAAATACGTACCATAACCATTTTTTTAGTGACTACCTCTCCCTTCACAATTACAGTACCATCTTCTATCAGAGCAGGCCAGACGTGATAGGCCACAAAGGGAGCTGTGAAATCTGAGTCAAAGCTACGATAGTACCTGTTGAAACAAACAGTACAAGAAATGTCTGCATATAAGTGCCAAAAGACAAATACATTCCAAATCATCAATGCTGATAAAAAGTAGCTATAGCTCTAATATCTTTCCACATAACAAAAGTATGTATTCTTTATGTAGTCCTGTAAAAGTAAACGGACTTGGAAGACAGACTTATCAGAATATACTGTTTACTTATACTGACAGACATTCTAATAAAGCCAACTCACACTTCAGAAGGGCACTAGACCTTAATTTTTGCATAAGCCCCACACAAGCCAGGGCCCCTGTGTCCACTGACAGATTAAACCTTCTGAGCAGCAATTTGGCAGACACAGTTATCCCCTCTTCCTGGAATATCTTGCTAGAACAAGCCCCCTATAAGGATAAATAACACATCTGGCTTTATGGACTCAAACTCAGAACAAATACCAAATAACAGAAATTGTATTAAAAGCAATGCATTTATACTTTAGTAATGTATTACAATAGCAAGTTATATAAAACAGTGTCATAACCAGAGGCACAAAGCAAGGCATAGGGAACAACGATGTTTGGCTGGCTCTTTGTGGAATGTTATCACATGTAATAAACAGAGGTATTTTAATTTCTACAATTTTAATTTGCCCCATCTCTGTGTACCACATACACATGCTATACATGTAAACATATACATATGCCACATTTATTTAGCTAGAGAGACAAATGTACGTGTCTCCCACAGTAGCACACAAAACATATTACATGTGGTTTCTTAAGGCCATACAAACCAAGTAGGTGGAGAAAGCATCTCAAGACTACATCACAGTGTTGGTGCTTCTTAATCTAGCCAATAGCTTTGAGTGTCAAAAGCTAACTGTCCTGTATTTGGATAGGATCATTGAGTAGTCCTGAATGATTTTGTATTCTCCTGTCAAGAGTCTACTTTCATCTTCTCTACTTCTCTCCTTGACTTCTCAAGCTCTTTGCAACCTGGGTTCCATTCTATTCTGAATTATTACTAGAAAACTCCTTAATGATGTAAGGTGTTTTGCTTTTTAGAGCAATTTTTTACGACATATCAATCCCATTAATTTTCTAGACAACATGGAAGCACCCTCTGTCTGCTAAAAAAGCAGCTTGACCCTATAGAAAAAAGAAAAATTATTAACAAAATTCCCATTTTTAAGAGGCAGTTTTGGTTTTGCCCAGCTCTAAACCAGAAGAGATGGGAGAATATTAATACTTGTATGTTGTACAGCAGCCACAGTCTGGAGGTTGCAGCAAACATGTTGATGATCCTGGTAATGACACCAACTGATCTCAGTAAACATGACTTCTACAGAACAGGCCAGTAGGGAGGAACAAAGATGCAAACATTTTTAAAAAGGCAGCTAGAGACTAAGCAGGGCAAGCTGATGATCATTTTCTTCTTAAATGATAAATTTCATATGCTTTGAGACTGAAGTTTATCCAGAAAATTGCTTTGCTGTTCAATAAAAAAAAATATTTAATGCTTATGTACATGCTAATATTTACACACTATCCTAAACCTAAAAGACATACCAAATTCACTGCAGGCCAGGGGGTTTTACCCCAAATTAATGTTTAGCAATTTTGAACTGCTATATTAATTAGGAAACAAGTAGACTACAAAACCTTTAATGGTAAGTCTGACTGAATAGAAAGATTTCTCACATGTTCCTATTGAAGCATTCTCCATCAATACCAAAGGAAATATCAAGAGGAGGAATGAGTGTCTGCATTGCAAAAGCCAAACAGCACAACTCTCGAATCAAACCGCTGATGACAACGAAATCAACTTCTCCTGGACATGGAAGCCTTGGGTTCTTGTTCATGGAGCAAACTACATCCTGAAAATAAACATACATGAGTAATTTGCATTCACTAACAATTTTTTTCACAAGCAAGTATAGAAATCCCCCGTAAATATGCCTCTCAGCTTTCTACATTTAAAAATCAAAGTATAAAAAGCTCATAGTAATGTTGCCCTGGACTATTCCAGGAAACAACAGTTTCAGAAAGAATGTGCTGCTATAAACAAACCAAACAAGCTATTATTAAGTCATACATACACTAGTCCTAGCAATATTGTTCTAGAAAGTAAACTGCTACAAGACAAAAGTCCATACAGTGGCCCTTTTCTCCTTCACATTACAGTGCATTTCTAATTTACATATTCTGAATTTACTAGCTCCTGAAAGAGACCACCACATTACTTCCCCACTGCCCTTGACTTACATGGACACTGTAACAAACGTCATACAGATCCTTGTGGCAAGCTATATAATCCAGGACACCGATTTCAAGTGATGAAGGTCCCCCTCTGTGACATATAGCCAAAGTGTCTTTTACATTTATTTTGACCTTCCAGAAGGCCACCTTTGCTGCACGGAAAGATTCCTGCAAACATAAAGAACATCTAGTTAAATACAGGAGACCCAGTTTAATTTTTTGTCAGTTATCTGAGAAAATTAATTTAACCCACTATCATCAAAATAAGGAGGAATATTATATACTGTGTAAAGGAGAAAATTAACTCATGAGAAAGGAATTCTCTGACTGAGTGTAATTTATGTGCAGAAGATAAGATTGAAAAGCTTCCCACCTAATCTTCTATATTTGCACAGGATTCCATCACATACCCATGATCAATGCAATCACATTCAAAGATATGAGTAACAGCATTTTATGTGCCACAGCCTAACATCTAAGTCAGAAACACCTCTTTTGTTGGGAGAAGAGGGTGAATTGGAGATTGTAAACTGAATGACAGTTGAAAGAAAAATCTTCAGTAAGCAAAATGTGCTTGGGATCACACACATTAAGAGATGCTGCCTCTCTAATACAGGTATGTGTTACACCATTTTTATAGAAAAGAAGATTCAATACAGAAAAAATGAAGACTTTCTTCAAACTGAGTTCATGGTAAATGTGGGGTATCTACGTGGTTTCAAGGGACCCAATTAAACTAAAAAAGCACATAGCTACAAGCATAAGGAAAGCATGATATGGAAAGATTTTTAACTTTGTAGTATTGGAGTATTTAATGCAGCATTCCCAAAAGAATTTTTCTAACTAAGGCAATGTTGATCACTGCAGATACCTTGTACTTTTCAGACCAAATTATTTGACCAATTTCAGACCAAATTTCACTCTTTTAGTACCTGTACAATAAATCATTGGCCCTTTCCAATCTTGGGACAGGTCAGGTAGGACACTACATTGAGAATTCAATGTAGAAGTGTGAGGGGAAGAAAGAAAAATCAAAATAAAAAAGGAAAGAAAGCTTTTCTTCTCTGCACTTGACAGAAATGCTATTTTACCCACAACTTAAACCAATGCAGACATAGTATTTTACAACACTCCTCCTGTAAAAGCAGAAATAATATTTCTTTCTCACCACAGCTGCAGTGTATATTATCCTCTGCACCGTCTCCAAGTCACAGAAGTATCGCCTCAAAGCGGCCTCTGCCTCCAAGCGCTCTTTAGCATAAATGAAGTTATAGCGAGCTATGAGGCAGGCACGGTGTGAAGCGCTGCCCCTCCTGAGCCGGGGAGGTGAACAGGGCCTCACGCAAAGGGCGCGGCACTTGGAAGGACGGACACAGGGCCTGACACAGGGCCTGACACAGGGTCTCACACGGCACGGTGGAGGAGAGACACAGGGCCTGACACAGGGCCTGACACAGGGCCTGACACCGCACAGTGGAGGAGAGCAGGCCCTCAAAGGGCACGGTGGAGGAGAGCAGGCCCTCAGACGACAGGGAGGAGAGCAGGCCCTCGGACGGCACGGCAGAGGAGAGCAGGCCCTCAGACGGCACGGTAGAGGAGAGCAGGCCCTCGGACGGCACGGCAGAGGAGAGCAGGCCCTCAGACGGCACGGTAGAGGAGAGCAGGCCCTCGGACGGCACGGTAGAGGAGAGCAGGCCCTTGGACGGCATGGTAGAGGAGAGCAGGCCCTCGGACGACACGGTGGAGGAGAGCAGGCCCTCAAAGGGCACGGTGGAGGAGAGACACAGGGTCTCAGACGGCACGGTGGAGGAGAGCAGGCCCTCAAAGGGCACGGTGGAGGAGAGATACAGGGCCTCAGACTGCACGGTATTGGAGAGCTGGCCCCTGGACGGCACACTGGAGGAGAGCAGGCCCTCACACGGCACGGTGGAGGAGAGCAGGCCCTCACACGGCACGGTGGAGAGCAGGCCGTCAGACGGCACGGTGGAGAGCAGGTCCTACCACAAGCAAGCCTACAATACACGTGCAAAGAAGCTTCATGTCACTTTACTATCCTCAGATGCTTTTCCCTATGGCAGATTTCTTCATCAATTTAATTTTTACAAGGGTAAGGTGAGTTTTGAGCCAAAGCCATTAAAGAAGCTACAGCTGGTTAGTCTAATATGAAGGCATTTTCATAATATGTTTTATAGCCTAAAGCATAAATGGTAAAAGTAATGTAACTTGTAAAGCACGTAAGGCCAAGCACTTTGCTCCTAGGAAACACACTTTTAACTAGTAATATTTTGGAGATTTGTTCCTCTTTCAGTAGCACTGAAGAGTACTGCTGAAGTCAAACAAGTAAAAATTTAACACTACAACTACAGAGCAGAACTCTTTAAAAGAGGACTCATTAACAAAAAAACTCTCTATTTCACACAGTTGCTCTCCATGTATTTTGTAAAGGTGCATTATTTGCTGTTTTGTCTCAAACATAACATAGTTGCTTTAAAATAAAATATTTTGGCACTAGAACAAATAATCTAGAGTTTATGTTTCTTCATAACAAAGTAAAAAAGCTTGGCTTTTGTTTATATTTCAATTTTAAATGAGGAAGAAATTCATGCTACCTAACATGACCGATTTCTATGAATCAGTGACTTCTCTGAGTAAGGTCTCTACCTGCTCTGGATGACAGACTTTCTGCAATCCAGCATAGCAATCTCATCCCGCAAGTTCTCAATCTTCTGCTCGTACTCATCCAGTTGCTGTAATCTCTTTAAGCTGCATGGTTCAGCACGGGAACACTTCAGACTTAACCACACAGAACAGTCAGTCTCAAGATGTCCTTCTATCAATGTAAACTATCTATCAATTAATCCTCATCATCAAACAAAAGGAGCAGAAAAAATAGGAAAATTATTGAGCAAGCTCCTTATGTTTGATGAATAATTTCAGCATGCTTTCCTTATGCTGAAATACAGGAAAAATCCAGAGTTTAAAAACAAATGAAACAAAGCAAACCCTTGATCTTACTTTAAATTGTGTAAGTGTATTGTGGCAGGAAAGTAGATAGAGCACTGTGTGCTATACGAAAAATCACTGGTTAACATTTGGCATCCTTATGCTAGCTCAGATGATCAGGTTTAAAAGAAACTAATTTATTTCTCATATTTAACATATTAACTAAACCATCTCAGTTTTCTTTCCTACAGATTAAGAACCTATGTATTGTCTTCTATCAGGTTCTTGGGCTCTTTTCTTTGCTGAAATATATTAGTCAGTCAAAAGACATCTCGCATGTTATTCAAGTAATACCAAAAGCTAACAATTCCTCTCCTGCTGTCCCCAAAAGAAGGAATGATTCTTAAAGATTGGCAGACAACCAGTGAAGCAAATTTATCTTCTGTCCTTTACTCTTAGTTAATATTAAAAACTATCCCAACATCTGTGCTCTCCCTCCAAACACCTGTATTACTGTTGTCTCTTACCAAAAGCGGAAGGAAAAAAGAAATATTTTCTATTTATTTTGGTATTCACTCTGTCCTTCCTTTTCTTTACTGGAGGACCCTGGTGAGATTTTTTTGAGGATCTGAATCAACAAAAGCTGTAACATTTATCAGTTGACAGGATTTTTTGTTCCACCTTTTTAAGGAACAAGCTAACTGAGATGACCACAGGTAATAAGGCCAGCAACATCTGCTAAGACGAAAGACTGCACAGTTCCATCCTAAGTCAGATCCTTCAGGAAGGACTTCTAGCAGAACAGTAGTAAAAGAGGGCTCAAAAATTCTACTGTAAAGGACAACTGGGAAAGAAAAGCAAATTTGGGAAGAAGAGCTCTAGAAATGGGCATGGGGAAAATCCAAACTGACATTCTTGGAATCACTTAGTAAGGGAATGAAATTATATCACTTAATGTACTGACCCAAGACTCGTGGAACGTTCATTGTTCTCATGGTAATAGGATGCATGAGAATGTGTCTGCCACTCCATGGCCATTTATAAATGGCCATGGAACTGGTAATAACTGCACAAACTTGTATCTGAAGCAACTTAGTAATTTTTTATATTATAATGCTCCATAAAATATGTTTTATGCAACTAGTCAAAACTCTTCAAACCTAGTCACTTATCTGGAAATCCAGCTCTCTTCCTCCATCTTATGACAGTGACTTTTATCTTCTTGGGTATTTACATATCTAATTAATTTACATGTCTAATTAATTTACATGTCTAATTAATTGTGACATGTTGTAGGTCCTTCAATAAATCTTACACTGTAGCTACTCGACTTTTTGTTTAGGGTTTGCTCAGCATGCAACACTTCATAGACTATAACTCCACAAGGGATTGTCACGGACTATACAAAACCTTTTTATGTAGAATACTGGCATGTTTTTCAACACCTCTGCCTAAAGCAAAATCTACCAAGTCAATTCATTAATGTGGGTGTGACTGTATCATTTGTACACCACTTTGGATATATACACTTGATACAGTGCTCAGATGCATTTTGCAACTCTGGTTTTAGACCAGAAATAAAACATTTTACAAATCTCCATCAATATTTAGACATCAAAGGAAAAGAAAAACCAAAAAGTAAACAGAAAGAAATGCAGTTAATCTCCCTACTCTCGTTCCATCTGGTTGATCTGCGCACGGGTTTCACTTAGTTTGTCCTCCAGGTCTTGAAATTCACATTTCGGTTTGCAGGCCAAATCTCTCAGCTGTAGTTCTCCTTCAGTTGAATCCTACCAGGAAATTAAGTCACATTGCTTGAATGTTCTACCATATAGATTCCTTCAGTAAAGTACTAGAGCATAATGGGCAGATATATTTCTAAATATTTCAGCAACAACCATTCCTAAAGAAACTGAGAACAAAAGCTATTGCATTCTCTCTGAGACATAAGCAATACCTTTCAGGCACACCAAAGAAAGACTCAATTACAGAAAGTAAAATATTCACTTATTTTATACCTCATGGTAGAAATTATGGAAGAACAGCATATGCAGATTTACTGCCTGAATCATTACAAAAAAGCATTTTCCAGATGTGTTACATAGTTGTTTTTTTTCAGTTAGTCAACTTCTGATTGACTAAATCACCAACTCAACTAAACTTTTTGGGATAGCAACTGCGCAAAAGGCTTTTCTTTAAATTTTGAATGTCACATGCAATTACAAATCTGTAACTGGTATTCCTGGTGTACTGTCATTCAATAACTTTGTTATTTTATATTTGGGAGGGGGGTTTCAGCACACCACCACTCCTACTGTATACAAGACTCTGACTCTTAAGGGATATCACTTTTTATTTGTCCTATTTTAATTGTGAAATATTTTGACAGAGCAGGTCAATGAGAAACCAAAGAACGTGGAGACATTACTGTCAAATCTCAGGATCTTGAAGATCTTCTCCTAGCCTGAATTAGCCAACTCTCATATTTTCTTTCAAGCCAGAAAGCCACAACAGATCTGTTTTTTCTGTTAGTATCAAACAGTATTACAACCCCTTCAGTAAATACCAAATACATATGAACTCCAAATATCATGGCAGGAGCATGGTGCTATCATGACACACATGAACACTTCTTTTAACACTCTAGGAAATAATATAATGTTAAGATATCCTTAAGAGTTTTTTCATTCAAATAAAAACAGTAAAAGGAGCTCACATATTAATGCATAGAGTTTATGCACACCTTCAGCTTACACACGTATTTTCACAGTGCTATTTTTTCTAAAAGAGACATGGCATAAATACTGTTACTATGTCTCTGCAAATGTAAATGGCAAATCTGTATCTAGAAAAGGAAAGCAGTATAATAACACAGACTTCTCATACAAAGCAAATTCCTCCATAATAGCATGGTTGTCTCCATAGGTGTCTCCACAACAACTAAGGACATATTTCATTAAGTAAAATCTGAGGGAGGCTAATATTAACAGGAATTCATTAAAGTGCTTCTGCAGGTATAAATTCACATAGTTCTATTCCCTTAAAAAAGTTTCTTACACACCTGAGTAAGGTTGTCACTTCCTGAAGCATAGCACACACTTGGCAGGAGACAGCTTTTTATTTTTGCTGCACATTCATCTAAGAAAACACATACATTAAGAAATGGTGAGAACATTTACAGAAAAAGCCAGAGTTGGAAAAAATGGCACACGTGAAATGTGTTAGTAATTTGACAAGGCACCAATTTACCTCCTTGAGATGTTTCATTGAGAATTGAGAAGAGCTGCTTTTGAATTGCACTGTTCAGTTCTAATATTTCACAGCATCGGCTTAGATTTTCATCAGCAGAATTCCCCTGTAAATTAATGTGCATTATTACATCTGCAACTAAAGTTATTCCTGTTACAATCATGGCACGTACCCCCCCATAATTACATCTTCCCAACCTTTTCTTACTGGATCCATTGGAATACTCATTTTTGAATACTTATTTCTAATAGGCAAATGAGCAAAACATCAGGACTTCTATGACCCAGTTCATTCACTACTTGAGAAAGCATACTCCTTTTCCATCATAAAGAGGATGCAACTACAAGTTGAAGTTGAGTTAAAATCTTTCAACAGTTATTAAAATAATTTAGCAGATTATTTTGGATTGCAGATTATTTTGGATGTTGGATTTTTAAAAATAGCCAAAAATCTGGTTTTCCATATTAGCTGAAATAATACATATAAGGTTCTTATCTTGCTTTGTCAGCAGTCACATGAAGCCTCCATGCAATTTCACCTGATTTTTAAGAGTTACAAACTGAAACATATACTACTGAACGAGCAAAACCCAGCATTATGCCTAGGAAACACTTTCTGCACCTGCCAGAAGAATACACACTTTGTACCTGCTTTCCTTATCTTTACCTATAATTTGTGTATCACCTTACACATAGATCACCCTCTAGGTCTTCAGGTTTTAATGACTCCATATGGTTTTTTACAAGCTTCCAAAACAGCTGAAATTCCCACCCATTCCCCCATCAGCTTGTGTTTTCATTGCTGCAACATGCTTTCCTTAGGCCTTGGGGAGCGCAGTAAACCTGCTCACCTCCACAAGAACACGGCTGCAAAATGCATTTTTCCAGCTCATTACAGCAACATAACAGGGTGTTTCCATCTGGCAGTTCCTCTTTTTCTGCAACAGTAGCCTAAAACTGTTCATCTTCATTTCCCAAGACTGTAAAGACTGTTCCTAACCAACTTATGATGGAGAGGTCAGCTCCCACTGCCGCTCAGCCCTCTTAAGGTCTGCCTCCAACAATCATTTGCGAGACTTTGAAATGCATGACACTGTTCCTCCTCTGGCCTCCTCTGTGGTGGCTTTACCAGCTATTCCCAAACCCCTTAAAGCTGCCCTTTGCCATGAATCTTGCAGAAAGTTATACTGCCATGTAACCGTAACTCCTATTCAACCATGAAGTAAAATATTTGCCCTGAAAACACTGCATCTCTTTTCTCACCAACCACAGCACACACAGTAGGTGGTTACAGACTCGTGACCAACTATCTGCATCCTGAGGGTACAGAAACTTGGGAATGCGGGACGGAAAACTCTGTCAAGATTTTTTTCCACTGAGCAAAGTCACAGCTGTGAAGTCTCATCTTTCTCTAATTTAACACCTTCTCTACTGCTTCAGTGTTTCACCTCCTCAGTTTCCCGTTACCCCTTCATGGATTCCGCTTCACCCACCGGCAGCCCTCACCCCGTAACGGAAACTCCTCCCTCACCGCCCCCCGTACTGAAGCCGTTTGGCGGCCGTGCTGCGTGTTGCCTTGCCTCAGCCTTTCACTCTAACAGGTTTCCCCATCCAGAAAAGCTGGGATGCTGGATAACCCCTTCTCACTTTCAGCAGCCTTTTTCCTCACGTTTTCCTGACCGTTCCTGCGCCCCAACCGTTCCTTCTGAGCACATCCCCAACCGTGATCCTTTCACCTGCCGTTTTCAACGTTCCTTCTCTTCTAAGTACAGCCGGTACCGATCAAATCTCACTTTTAACCTCCAACCCTTGTTTTCAGGGGACCTTGTCACGGACAAAAAGCCAAAAAACCGAGGCTGTGGGAGCTTAACAGGTGTTAAAACTGCCGCTAACTGGACGCGCGTGCCGGGCAGTGTCCCAGATCGGCCTGCGGAACGAGTGCCGCTGCCTCTGGCCCCGAGGAGTGGCAGGACTCACCTCATAGTTCTGCTGCCAGCTCTCCAGCTTCTCCTGCAGCTCCCGGGCTCTTCCCGCGCCAACCAGGTTCTTTAAGTCTTTGGCCATGGCTAGATGTCAGCTCGCTCTGCTGTCCCTCCGGGAGTATTCTTCGGGCGGCGCAGGTGTAAAGGAGATGGTAATGCCAGCCCGGCCCCCTTCCCTGGGCTTGGCCGCGTCGGAGGGCCTCTGCAGCCGCGGTGGTGTCGCAACGGCTGGCGCGGTGGTGCCGGTGCCACGGTAATGAGGGGGGCAGCGAGACGCCTCGCGGGGCGCGTGGATGGCTCGCGGCCGCCAGGTGACGCTGCCGGGTAACGCCGGTGGCTTGAGCCGCAGGGTCCCGGCACGCGGAGCGGCACCAGGGGGCGCCCGCGGCCCCTGCGCAGCGGCGGCGGTGGCGGGGAAAGATGGCGGCGGCCGCCCCCGAGCAGGTCCGTCCGCAGCGGGACACGGGCACGGGGAGGCGGCGGCGCCATCCCCGCCGGGGCCAGGGGGGAGCGGGGCCGCGGGGAGCAGGCTGTCCTGCCGGGGGTGCTGCTCGCTGAGGGGGCGTTCGGGTGGGGGTGCCATTTTCGCTGCGGTGGGCGAGGCTGGTGTGGTGCCGGGGCGCTCCGGCTGGGGAGGGGAGAAACCGCGCTCGGGCGGCCCTTCCCGCCTTGTGCCCGGCGCTGTTCGGACAGAACGGGCTCGGCCGTGCCGGGGAGAGACGGCCCGAGCCTGCTGTCCGGGCGGGGCGGCGCCGTCCTGCCCGCAGGCGTGGGTATGTGACAGACAGAAATACTTGGTGCCCTGGGCGTGAGGCGCCTGGCGTCTGAGCGGTGCGGGGACGGAGCCGCCGCGCCTGTCGAGGCGCTCGGCGCTGCCGCGGGCGGGAGGCAGCCGGGGGTGCCTGCGGCGCCCCGCAGCTCCTGTGGGTTCTGCAGGGTCACAGGGGGTCCTCAACATCCCCGAGGCAGCGAAGCCTCCACAAACTCGTCCAGGTCAAGCACCTTTCTCAACACCATCTCTTAATAGTTCTTCAACAGCAGAAAAAACCACGGTGTTGTTACTCGTTACGTCAGTGTAGATATGTGCAAGTGCAGTTACTTAAGGTGTAGCTTTAGGGTTCATTTCAAGTGAACAAACTTAATTCCATCCAAAAGATCAGACTCCTTCTTTGAAGATGTGAATCCCTAAATAACAAACCGTTCCATTCGAGGGAAGTGGAACAAAATTTTGGACAGCTACGAAAATACATTAAAGGTTTATTTTTACTATGAATACGTACAAGAGTTTCCTCTATTACTTTGTTACATTGACAGGATATCCCTTACAATCTCATAACTTCAGATTATTACATGAAAGCTACTCTGGCCAAATTCCCCATGCCAGGTTTGAAGCTTCACAGTATCTTTCTCAATGCTGCATGCAAGCAACAGGAGTTGAATGCAAACCCTATGCTGTCAAACTAATTTAAAAACTGTATCCACCACACTCATTTTAAATAGCCACTGAGTCTATCACATATGAGCATGGAGGGAACTAAAATCCTGCGTATTGGCGGATGACCTGCAGGATTATGTCCTGTATCATTCCTGAGAGGTAAAAACTTGATTAATTTCTTGGTAGCTGGTTTTAGTTTTTTAACTGTAACAATATAATTAATAATTCCTATTCTGCCTTGATAAATATGAGATATAAAGCCATATATTGTTTGAAAGTATCTGGATTTTAAATTTAGTCATTGTGCTAGCAGAGGTTGCTGTGGTTCTAAGTGTGTATTGTGACAGCCAGGTACCAGACTTAAATCTAATACTGAACATAATATCCAATATATCCCACTAGTCAGTTTACATTTTTTGCATACATATGTGTGTGCCATCGTAGCTAATTTACATGCCTTTTAAAGCTAACCCATGCCTTGTGTTACAGCAAAGCTCTAACGGCCCGGTGAAGAAGTCTATGCGAGAGAAGGCTGTGGAACGCAGGAATGTTAACAAGGAGCACAACAGCAACTTCAAAGCAGGATACATTCCAATTGATGAAGACCGTCTCCATAAGACAGGCTTACGTGGCAGGAAAGGCAACTTGGCCATTTGTGTGATTGTTGTTCTTTTTATTTTGGCCGTCATCAATCTGATCGTGAGTATCATAGCTATAGTGGAAGCAACATTAGGTCATATTTCATTTTGACAGTTCAGTACAAAAAAGTTTCCAGTATGGCTGAGGCCTTAAAACATGCTGAAGGAGATTCTCATTTTTCTTCTTTCTTTTTAGTTCTTATGTAGTCTGAGCAAGGTTAGATGGAAGAATGGTGTAAGTTCAGGCATGAGTATTTTGGTAATAATGGTCACCTCATGAGAAGTGTTATTAGTACATATGCATTCAGGATATATGGCATATAAAACATGGCTTTATTTTATGTTACAGAGCTGTATGTGAACATTCAGAATTAACCAGCCACTGCAATTTAAAGCTTCATTGTTCTAATAATCACATTTTTATTGCTTGGTCAATGAGAAGTAACAAACTATTTTTCATAATTGCACATCCATCTGGGAGGATGCATTCTTGCAGTTCAACATACTATATACCAAGCTGAACTATTAAGTAAATTTATTTATTACCCTTAAATAGAAAAAAGATATAACTATGGATATGATTTAGTATTTCATATATATATATATAAATCATTTCAGTTACTGTTTCAAGTAAGTCTAAAAATAATTTAAAATGCTTTTCATAATTAAACGTGTTATGGTGTTTTCAGTAGGAACAAACTAAAGTCAACTCACAGTTAAAGCTCACTTAAACACTAGCATTAATAATTGTTCAAATAAAACATCTAATTAATACAGTAATTGTGTGGGAAGATCTGATCAACATAATCCTTGAAAATGTGTTTCTCTTTCAGATCACCCTGGTTATCTGGGCCGTGATAAGAATTGGCCCCAATGGTTGTGACAGTATGGAATTCCACGAGAGTGGCTTGCTGCGCTTTAAGCAGGTGTCTGACATGGGTGTTATACATCCCTTATACAAAAGCACCGTAGGAGGGAGACGGAATGAAGACTTGGTGATCACTGGGAATAATCAGCCTGTAAGTTATACCATGGATTGAAAGTGTGTGAGCAACACTAGAGAGTTACACTCACATTGCTAATAAATATTACATTTGAAACATCATTAAGTTCATGCCTTTGTTTCTGAAGATTGTATTTCAGCAAGGAACAACCAAGCTTAGCGTGGAAAAAGACAAAACTTCTATCACCAGCGATATTGGCATGGAATTTGTTGACCCACGAACACAAAATACTTTGTTCAGCACCGACTATGAAACTCATGAGTTTCATCTGCCAAATGGAGTTAAAATCTTGAATGTACAAAAGGCCTCTACAGAAAGGGTATGTCTCTTATTTTGTGTAAGTAATGAGAATACAGCCCACTGTTTGTGTAAGGGTAGAGTAGGGTTAGTGGTTTTATAGGGGGTTGAGTGTGCCTTTGGAAGCACTGAGCAATCCTGTGCAGAAAAAACACCCACAACTATAAATACATAGGAGGAACAGATTCAGTGAAAACAGAGGGGTAAATTTACATAATCTGTCTTAACAGGAAGCCTGTATTTGGTACAACAGCTGTGTATCCCATAAAATTGTCATATGAATTGTTATCTTTATACAAAAAATTAATTTTACATACCTTCCAAAATTCAGTAATCCTGTTTTGAAATTGAACATGGAAAATAACAAATATGCAGAAGCTAGTGGCAGAAAGGAAATTGAAGTTTTTTATTAAATTGCACAGCACTACTTTTAAGGTAATTAAAGTTACTCAGACAAACACAAGTGCCACATTTTCACTAATCCGTAATAAGGTTATTTTGGTTGTGTTCTTAGATTACCAGCAATGCAACCAGTGATCTAAACATAAAGGTTGATGGTCGTGCCATTGTCCGGGGAAATGAAGGTGTTTTCATCACAGGCAAGACAATTGAGTTTCGAATGGGTGGAAACATGGAACTTAAAGCAGTAAGTATTTCAAATCAAAGCAATTTTTTTAACAGCTTAGCTTCAAATTTAAGCTGATAATAAACTGATGTAGCTTTATATATTTTCAAATTTTATATAAATTACTCATGCATAAAAGTTAGTATATTTGGTAGGATTTAAATGGATGATTTATTACTTTGCTGTTAAGTAGTGATTGAGTAGCTTCAGGTAACATTGATTTACTACTGTTAAGACACCAAAAACCTACTATGCAGTTAAAGCTAAGCTATTGGCCTCTGTACTGACGTGAATACCAGAGGGAGTTAATCTCCTCTGGAAGCTGAACCAGGGTTGGCAACCTTTGCCAGAAGAGCAGAGCATATATTTTGGAGCATTACCTTCTGTGATGCTGCTGTAAGACTCACTAGCATTCCTTTAAGATTTCTGGAGATTAAGATGGCAGTATATATGGAACGATGGGAAAGAAGGATAAAAATAAAGGTATATGCACTTTGAAGTGTGAATGAATTTCATGTATGAATTCAATTTCCTTTTTCCTGTCCATATTTTACATTTACTGCAATTGCTAATAAGAATGTAAAGTGAAAAGTTCCCTACTGCTGTCTTTCTCCATATTGATCCACCACTGGAATAGAAAAGTGCATTGGTGACTAGAAATCCATAGGCATCGCTATAATTTTCATTAAAAATTGAACATTTGTATACATACCTTTTTTATTACTGTTGATTCTACAGCCATTTGAGAGATGTTATTTATCCATGAAACCAGTTTGTCCTTCTCAAAAACAATCTGCCTTATTTACATTAGAAGCTGTAATTCTACAATTTGTTTTCTTTCCCTCTCCTTAACAGGAAAACAGCATCATCCTGAACGGAACTGTGATGGTCAGCCCGTCACGACTGCCAAGCTCCTCTTACGGGGAGCAGTTCAGTAACGGCAACTGGCTGCGCTTCAAGCTGTGCATGTGCGCGGACGGGACGCTGTTCAAGGTGCAGGTCACCGGGCACAACATGGGCTGTCAGACCTCTGCCAACCCCTGCGGGGCCACGCACTAAAACAAACTGTGCTGGGACCGGCCTCGTCCGTGTTTACAGAGATTTGTATGAAGTCATTGCATGCCTTCCAGGGTTTCTTTTTTTACAGCAGTTTATACTAACATTTCTTACATAGTGTTTTTAAGGAAAGGCTGTTACGGTCAGCACTATTAGGTCGTCATCCTGTTAGCTGCAGTAGTGGCACTGAATCTGTAAGCTTTCAGTGTACGTGCATACTGAAGTACCTTCTTAAATTGGGATCAGTAGAATATATGTAAAGAACACGATCTTGGCAACAACTCTACTGCCTACAGTTTTCTCTAGAGGAGGTTTTTGTCCTACATCCCAAGACCTTGAAGACTGCTGAGAACACAACTGCAGTCTGAAGTACTTCAACAGGAATGTCAACTTTTTCTTGGAAATAGATTTTCCTAGGATGGCTGAAGTGGCAGACTTTTCTTTCTTGTTGATACATTGATTTACCCCAAACTTAGGTGGTTTACCATATGTGTACTAAGAGGGGTAGTGGCAGATTCACTTTAAAATATCACATCATTTCTGACATGTATTCATTCTCATGTCGTTAAAAAATTATGCTATCATAAATAATATTTGCAAAGTAATACTGAGTATGGAAATTTAACTTGCATTTTGAAGTAGTATTGTGGTTATTGAAGTGTTGCTTGAACTTCCATTCTATCTGTGCAGTTAATGCATTCTGCAGTTGCTTAATTTATGTGAAGTACTTATAAAACGTGTTTATAGTAAAAATACATTTAAAAAAATGTACTTACAACTTGCTTACTACCCAAAAATAGTGTTTTCCTGGGTGTTCTAATGTGAACAGTGTCTGAGTCCACTAACAATAGGTAATAATCTAAGCATAACTGTTGCAGCAGTGTCTGAGGTCAGATCTTTCCTTCTTCATAAATGTCAGTACTGATGCATTACTGAGAACATCAAAACATTAACTTCTGAAGTTAAACTGCAGGTCTGTAATAATAAACGTGGTGGTAGGACATCAGATAAATACATGTGTATCAGAATTTGTCAGCAGTGAAACTATGGTGAACTGGGGCCTATTTGAGCCTTCCAACTGCTTCTGCAGCAGTGAGGTGTTTTGTGCTAAAAATAGACCCGCTATTTATAAGATTCCTTCTTTCCTCACCCCATGTATTTCTTCAGTTTAAAATAGCTTTGTTTTGCAGTAGCATCAAGTAACCTTAATATTGGAGGTCTCAAAGTGACTTTGTAACAGCTTTTTGACAAAATTTTTGATAAGCACACACTTCTTTACCTAAAAATTGTGCGAGTTTTACACATTAACTTCAGAACTGATTATTTGTTAGAGGACGATAAACTATCTACCCTTGTTTTACAGCGCTCAAAGTACATAGGATTCCATAAAATACAAATCAGCTCCTGCTGGAACAAGAAATTCATATCTAAGGTCCCCTTTCTGAATTTACTGGCAGGCAGTAAGCACTCATGCAGAATGTGTACGGGTGGAAGTGATTTTTGGAGGGGTATTCATCAGTCAGGCAGTGCAGCACGTGGGGGAGGTCACAGGAGTCATATTTCCCTCACTGCTCAAAGGCAAAGCCAGATTTTGATGCTCAGTAGTCGTTGCGGTTTTGGGGCTGGACAGCAGTGGGGCTGTTCTGACAAAATCAGAATAAGCAGAATATGATGTAGCAAAAAATACTGAGTTCTCACATTAAAGATTGTGGAGAGGTACTAACATTTTGCATATTTCCTTCATGGACCTCATAGTTTTATCAGAGTTAATAGTTACTAAACACTTTAACACACATTTTGCTGCTTTACACCCACCTTTGCTGCTAAGCAGTGCCTCAGTTAGAGGCATCTCTAACATCTGTTAGAGTTAAGAGGAGGAAATTAACTACCAGTTTTAGAATTTTCACTCTCATGCTAATGGAACTTTGTCACTTTTGTCACTTCATGTATACAAATGCGAACACATTAAAAAATATAAAGAGCAGTATTCTCAAAGCTGAAGTACATCTTGAAAATAACAGATACTACCTTGGTCAAGTAGGTTAAACACATATTAAAGCTCTCCTCTGATTAATACTGACATGTCTATATGCTAGTATGGGATTCTTGTAATTAGAGTTCTTTTTAAAATACTGTGTGCAATGTACAGCTGAAAGATTTGTCACAAAGGTACTCTGAAATCATGATCTCCAGAATTGTTTTTGAAGTGTGGATTTTTTTGTCAAAATGTAGCAAAACCAATCATAAAAATACCAAATGAAATAAGTTATCAAATTTGCTAGCCACTGTGTATTGTTAATATATTTTATATTTATATTACACAGTTTGAGAAATGTTGGCAACACACATGCCTTCTGTTGAGCACTTACTTGTTTATCTTCTAACTGCCTAAGGTACATTTTTCTATATGTATTTAAAACATTGAGTGGAACACTGTTTATTTCAGTCCCATTATGCACTTAAGATTTTGTGTGTATAAAGTGTATTCTACATGCCTCTGTAAAATGCCATACTGAGTATGCTGAAACAACCTGCATGTGAAGAGCTCTCACCACCTGTAAGTGTGGTGGTTGTTCCAATGGGTGAAAGGCAGTAGAATTTCAAATGCTTGTTTTGAAATAAAAAAAATAATTCTAAGATGCAGCCGCAGTTCAGAAGTGTTATTTGTAAGAATATAGTTTTTCATTAAAAATACATTGTTGTGTTATTGATATGACAGCTGGAAGTATAAAAATTGTTCCACACCTGTTTGTCATAGATTGTATATGGTGGACTTTGCTCAGTAATTGTGTGCAATACCTGAAGCAGAGTTCAAAAGTCTCCACTGTTGTTAGATCTCAAGCTCCCGAGAAGTTGTGTTTCTCGACAAAAAGGCTGGAAAAGAAAAAAAAAGGTTCTAATTGTTTTTTGGGATAGATGGGGGAGGAGGGAGGTTACCAGTTTATGAATGCTCTTTTTGAAAATAAGACTCCAAAACTGAATGTTCAAGGGAGAATGTTGGTAATGCTGTGGTTATTTGGTGTTGATTTTTTTTAATGTCAAACTGTTTATGCTTCCTATCCGTGTTGTGCTGAATTTAACCATAATTCTACATTTTACATATAGATACTATGGATAACTATCACCTGCATGTCATAGCTGTGGTCCTTTACTTTAATCTTCCTGGATCAGTGGGAGCCAAGTCACAGCAGATCCTTCCTGCTACACATCGCCGTTCAGAGTGCCGCTGGGATGGGCAGTTCTTACTGAATTGCTCTTTTACCAGAATATCTACTATTCCAGAAGATACATCACAAATAGCAGTAACAGCTGACTTGAGCTACAATAATATTAAAACTTTTGTGTGCTCTGATGGAAGAAATGAAGAGTGGATGCTAAAACACCTGAACCTCAGTAACAACCTGATTTCTGAACTCACTTTAACTGCTTGTACGAATTTACCCAATTTAGAAACTCTAGACCTCAGTGGTAATGCCATCCACACCCTCACACTGGACATGCCTACACCTGCACCAGGGTCTCAAAAGTACAGCATTGTTGATCGTCTCCTGCCTGCTTTGAAAGTATTGTCAATTGAAAGAAATAATCTTAATACAGTTCCAAGAGGTAAGCATTTCAAAAATCTTTAAGGACTTGATTCCCAGAGGGTTGGCTTTGGATATAATTCATACATCTTACGGAATCCAGAATGTGACTTTCTCATTTTATTACACTAAAGGTGAGGGAAAGTTCCACTGGCAAATACAGAGGCGGAAGTAAATCAGTTGTTTGTTTACTTTGTTCGTTCTTTTAAATAGAGTCTTAGCAACTGTACTGGATTAATAGCAGTCAAATATAACCAGTTTTATCCTTTAAGAGCCCAAGCAGTATTCTTACTTGTATAGAAAGGGGGAGTATGGATCTTTGGAAAACTACCCTTCCACATCCCAGTTGTGGACCTTAATGTCCAAAAAATTATTTTTTTATCATTAATTTCATACTACCCTTCAGAAGGAAGTCAGTGCTCTTAAATAATACTTGCTGTAATTTCAGTATTTCAGAGACAGGAAAATATATTTTGTTCATTGCTAACAATTTTGCTCAGTGCTGTTTAATACTCAATCACAGCGACCCCTTGGTGTAACAGGAGAGGGCTGTAAGATTTCAAGAGACTTTGAGAAGGCCTTTGCTGGTCACTGAACTATGCTGGGCAGCTTAGCCTTTATCCAGGGATGATTCAGAGTGGCCAAACAGTTTAAATGAAGCAGAAGCTACCAGATGAGCAACCCTGTCCTATACAATATGTTGGATTTATTGATGTCTGATAACATGATCGGATTCAAGAGTTTGAAAATGCAGGAGGACAAGTGATGACAAACAAAAATATCACTTATCCCACAAAGTCACACAAAGATAATATATTTGCCCCTACACAAGATCATGAAAGTTCTGTTTTTCTCCTTTTATGCTATTAAATAATTCTCTGGCACACAGGAGGAAATGGAAACCCATTTCATTTAATGATTTTGTAGTGTCTGTGTAGACAAGGTATCTGAATAGACAGTATAGACAAGCTTACATTTTAAAATATATCAAGATTTTGTTTTGATATAGATAAATATGATTTTGTTTGATTTAGATAAATATGATGCCTCAGAGGGTCAGACAGACCAATCCTCTTCTATAAGAGACCCTCCGTTTTTTTAAGTTCAAATTGCTGTGCATGGTACCACCATACTTCAAGTTATACTCAAATCCTATATTCATTTAAATACATGTTCAGAACCTTATTCTTGTCCAAAATACTTCACTAAAATTCGGAGGTTTAAGGTCTGGAAAGAAAACAAAACTGCAGTTTTATAGCAGAGATTTCCCACAGAAAAACCCTTCCCTACCTCCCCCCATCCCCCCAGGAGTAAGGCTGCTGTCCACTGCTGCCATACCAGTGTATATTTTTGGCAGAAACTTAAATTCAGGGAAGTAGCCACAGTAGAATTCCTCATACAGGTACACTCATGAATTTATGAACTGCCAGAACTTCTGTATGCCTTTCCCATTACCTACTTTTAGTTTCATAGGAAGAATTAATCATTCTCTCTGCTTTTCACAATAAACACAAAGATAATTACTCAGCAAACAGAACTGCTGTCTGAGAAAAGAGGTTTCTGGTAAACAAGGTGACACCAAGGGCAAAATTTTTAAGAACTAGTAGCTTCTCAACAATGCTGTATGATCAAAAATCACTTTAGAGTGGCACTGTGGTGTTGAACACTCAGCACCAGTGGGCACGCTGAGTGTTCAAGTGCCTGCTTTTCCACTGGACCTTGCAGGCTGGAGCTTCAGGGGCTGCCTTCACAGCACCTCAAAACAATGAGGTGTCTCCAGCAAACAAAAGTGTTCCTTATGCAAGGTGTTATGTTATTGAAACTAGGATGCACTGAAGAATGTACTGTCATGCTTCATAAATTTACAGGCAGTAGGCATAAGCAACAACATAGTTTTGTTTTCATTTGGTTTTACATCCTATGAATACAGTGCAAGTAATTCCACTCCCATGAAACTGCACATGCAAATGGATAGGAGATACTGTATCACCTTTTGCATCTTCATCTTTTACTTGCAATTAACATATTTAGAGCTTGTCAACTCAATATATTCTACCCTTTTCACACTCCTTTCCTACCTCCAGTTCTCCAGAGAAGCTTGCTCAAAGTACAAAGATCAAAGTCAGAATAATTTTGATAGCACAAAGAAATGCTAGTGCTTTTATGAAAGTGGCTTTTAAGACATTTTTAAGACATCCATTGACTGTGAATGTTTTAATGTGCCAGCTGTTGATGCTATGCAGCTTTTAGAATGGGACAACCCCTGACTAGGAAAGGCATAACACAAAGGATGCAGCCACTCATTACAATAGTGAGGAATGGAAGGAATTTTGTTGCAAAGACTTTTATAAAGACACTTGATGCAATTGAGAAAACAATAATATGAAATGTAAAAGAAGGGTTTTTTCTTCCTAGGGCTAGGCCTCCTGCAGTCTTTACAAACTGTTCATATGTCATCCAATGCCATACAACACATTGACCCAAAGGACTTTCAAAACTGTTCACAGCTGAAGGACGTTGACCTGCGAAACAACAAGATAACTAAAATTCATCCAGATGTCTTCAGAGATCTCAACAAATTACAGGTTGTAAAGCAATACAGCTGTTTCAATATTTTATGGTAATCATTAAAGATATTATTTACCAACTATTCAGCATGATTATATGGTTCTGATTATAATACTAGTGTAGAATTAAAAAACTGGAGAAAATGGTGAAAATAATATTTTATATATTTACTTTTTATATGTAGAAAACACACACACTGAAATGTAATAGATATAACCATAAATTCACAATTTCTCTATGCCACAAACCAATCCATAACAATACACATCCCTTTCTCCCCAATCCCTTCCACTGCAAGAGCTCTGCAGCTCCCTATTCACACAGAGGTAAGTCTACAATGGGAGAATTCTAAACACCACCATTTAAACTTTTCATCTATATTAAAAAGCTTAGAACAACACTACTGAAATCCTAAGCAGATTCAGAACTACAGAATTGCTTGTACCCCGAACCACTGTTGTAAGATGTTGCAATAAGAATTCCACTGTAAGCCTTATCAAATTAATTCTGTGTTATTTCCAAATAGGTCGTGGATCTCCGTGAAAATGCTCTGACAATCCCTCTGCCACAGATACTAGTCAGTTTGAACTTTTTTCAACTTGAAGTGTATTTGTCAAAGAATGACTGGATATTTAACTGCAGGCTAAATGCTTTTAAACATTTCTTTCATTTTATCTTTGACTCCACAAGGCAGAAATGGAGCCTTTCATACAATAAGTCTGCCAACAACTCCCAGAAACCTCTGCTGTATCTTTCAAGTTTCCATTTAAACTGTAGGGACAATGTTTTGCTCAAAAGGGCCACAGTCCCAACAGGGAACACATCAGTGCTGACCTGTAACTTGGACAACATAAGGGGTATGTAAAACAGGCACTCCATTCAAATGCTACTAAAATCCAAATGAATGCAGAATGATCAAATAAATCTGGTTTTAAAAGTCTCTTTCTAAAGACGCTGTTTAAAAATTGAATAACAATTTAACATGCAAAAATATTTCTGCTTATAATATTTGAAAGTTAGGTTTCCTGAGTCTTCATCTCCCTTCTTACATTAAAGGAGGAAGTGATGCTGAATTGCATACAAATAAGTTTCAATAAGTAATATATTGCAAATGTGTTAGTTCATTTTGGACTGAAACAAAGGACCAAACAGCAGGGTGGCACTTCTGAGGCATGGAGAAAACCAAGGATGCAATAGTTTTCAGTATGCAGTTACAGCAAACTGAATTGAAGGCTTATTTGCAGGGAAAAAGGTTTCTAGTTCTTCTAAAGAAGTACAGCCACTGTAGCACACACTTCACTTAAAATTAATAGAGAACATTGAGGGTATAAGCAACAAAACGTAGGGAGCCAAGACTTACTATGCAGATGGAAAACTAAGATCAAACTCAGAGCAGAAGGTGTACCTGTCATGTGCCATCAGGCAAAATGGTTTAACTCTAATGGACTAATAGCACTTGGAGGTGGTAAGGCTTTCCCATGAGAATCCTTCATCCCCAAACGAAAATATGCAGGACCCACCAGAAATGCCACCTGCTCTGTTTACAAGAAAAGTCACAGAAACCTGGATTAAAATCAACACACTGGATTGCAGCAAAACTCAGCTGGGAACGAAAGCTGATCCAAAGACAAAGCCAAAAATGCAACCTCGAAACAAATTGCTAGAAGCCAACAACCAGCCACGGCCCACACCAGCACAAGTTTGGAACAATTGCTCAGTCTGTATAAATACCTTGATTTACAGAACTTTTTTGCTGCAGCCAGATCAGGAACTAGAGGAAAATCACAGTGGTTGAAACACTGACAGTGAAGAGGTGATGTTTTACCCCACAGCTGTACACAGGGACCATGGCCAGGCTGCAGAGCAGCTGGCTGTAGATGTCTCTTCCACAAGGAAGATCAGCAGGTGTTTCCAGTAAAACCCTGAATTGCTTAGATGATTTCAGTGACCTCCATCCTCACATTACCATTTTTCTTGTAAAGTCTACAATTAAGATCCCACATGTACTGTGTTTTTAGATGGGAGGCAGTGGGGACAGGCCTGTAATATGGTTTAACAGACTTTGTACCATGTAAAATTACTTAGGATGGATAAAAGGAAAAGGGATTAATAATAAACTGTTAAAATTATGAGAGATAGTCCAGAGTATATTCTTAAAAATAATACCACTGGGCCCTCTAAGCCCAAGTATACTATGCTTTTAACAAAGACTGAGTTTGTATTTTCTTTCATTTCAGGCAATGGAGTCTCTTGGTGGACACCTAAGGGCAGAATTTCAAAAAATCACAGTCTTCCTCATATGACATTGGACAAAATGAATAATTTAGTGATATACAAGGCTGAGAAAACTGCTGAAGGATTATATTTGTGTCTTTTTAATACAACAAAAGAAAAGTATCTCATTTACAATATAGAGGTGAAAGAAGGAGTCTCAGCATTTTTGGTTAGAAAAGCCAGGGACACTGTTTTTAGACAGAAAGAAACTGAGCCAAACTTTGCACTGGCTGTCTCCCTCTCTGTGCTCATTACATTTCTTTGTGCTTTTTGTCTGGGAGCTTTTGCTAGACCCTACCTGGAGCGCCTGTGGAGACTCGTGCGCAGGAACAAAAATTCAGGGTCAGAACACACCTATTCTAATCAAGCTTTTTCAGATGAAACCTTGAGCAGAGAGTCTTCTGCAAGCAAGCCAACAAATATGCAGTGTAATACGTTAATTTGCGACAAGAATTCTTTAAGAAACACACTGGTTTTTCCTACAGAAGCTTCTACTGTGTATGAAAACGTCACTGGCAGTCGTGTACATTCACCAAATCCCAAAGCAGAGTACCAGAAACAAAGCAATACTGAGATCAACAAGAAGAAAATGCCAGCGTTTTCAAAAGTCCAAACTAGTATTGACAATAATGACAGCATAAATATTTATGATACTGAACTATTTTTTGTAAGGACGGATTACCAGAAGAGCAACAAAATAACATCAAACAGCAAAGTAAGAAACAACTCTGGTCTGCTGCAGTCTGAGATCACAAAAACTACACCAGATTCTCCAGAAAGAAAAGGTGTTCTTTCACATACTAAACCCAGGCACGCTAGAAAATTTATGCAGGGAAGGCAAAGCTGTGAAGAACAACTTTGTCTAAATGGCAACAAAAATATACCTAGCAATGTTGGAGATTTTATTTCACCCAGTAGCTTCAGAAGAGATGCAGATATTGAGAATTTAGGCATCTATGAAACAATAGAAAACTCTCCCATGACAGAGCATGACTGTAAAAGGATACATTCAGATGAAAAAGAAGCTTCAGCTGATATATTTGGTGACAGTTCTTCAGCTGAAGGGACTCCATTCACAATGAGTGACTGTAGTTCTTTAGCAGACTTTGAAGTGGAACAAGCTGGTGTTAGTGACAACCTGCCAGTGTGTCAGTCACTGCTAGATGAAGCCAACACAGACAGTGGAACTGAGAAGTTCGTAACACCACCGGAGTCTCCAAACAGTACTGCTGAACTTCAGCAGACTGGGAAAAATGGAGATGAGAACAGTGCCTATTTTGAAACCACTATTAATTATGGATCAGATACCACCATGCAGGAAACAGCATCCACTTATACTGATAAAAGCAGTGGCCATGTAAGTGTGTCAGATCCAGATACAGTTAGTTCTTCAAGCCAAGAAACTCCAGGTACATTTGATTATTTTACTAATGCAGAGTCAACAGTACCAAACTCTATTTCTGATTCTCTCCACAACCAAAGTACAGATTTTGGTAACATGGTACTTAAGTTAGAACCTTTTCCCACGTATGATACAGAGAAAACTTCTGAAGAGGATGAATTGCAGCTTTCTCTGTTTCCCAGAGAACCACAGCATTCTCTCACCTTCAGTCACACAGATCAAAAAGAAAATGTGTCATCAGGAAGTACAGATGAGCACATAGCCAGGAACTCCCCTGAAAAGAGTCATGGTGAAGCAGACATTAATGCAGAGTTAACAGTACCAAACTCTATTTCTGATTCTCTCCACAACCAAAGTACAGATTTTGGTAACATGGTACTTAAGTTAAAACCTTTTCCCACATATGACACAGAGAAAACTTCTGAAGAGGATGAACTGCAGCTTTCTCTTCTTCCCAGAGAATCACAGCATTTCCTCAGCTTCAGTGACACAGAACAAAAAGGAAATGCACCAGCAGGAAGTACAGATGAGCACATAGCCAGGAACTCCCCTGGAAAGAATCACAGTGAAGCAGACACTACATTACGAAGAAACACCAGTACATCTGAGGACAATGGCTTTGTTTTTGCTCCCATTGATACTGGTTTGAATGAAGTTGTAAAAAAACCACCACTGCTGCACTCCAGCCAAGAATCATCTCTTCACTTGCTGCCTGAACACACAGCTGAAAAACATTTCATTTTTCTTACACAGCAAGATGACTTGCTACCACAGGAGAAGCAGGCTTGTGCAGATAAAATGCAAGGAAGTTCTGATGAGGAAAATTCTGATGGATTCACAGAATTACAGGATACCAGCAATCGCAGTCTGCCTGAAGAAACAAAGTCTTGGAGTCCTACAGCAGTTCTGCTGCATCTTCATAGTTCTGGGAAAACACAGTCAGAATTCACAACAGATGATCCCTTCCAACTGGATCAGAGTGATGAGGATCCATATTCCTTCTCAATCCCACAAGGTTTCTTCGATGAAAGCACACCATACAGTTCATGCTCCTTCCCACCAAAGCCTACAGCAAATACAATCTCTGAAAGCACTGATTCCAGCAAGATGAAGGATCACACTACTTTGGCAGAAGTGGAGAATCATTCTGCAACAACTTTAGAACTTCAAAATTCCAGTGAAACTCTCAGCCAAAAAAGTCGGACAAATTCAGGACAGGACCAGTTTTTTATTAAGAAGAAAAGAGCATTTGATGGATTTGCTAATATTTTGCAAAGCAGGAGAACAAACTTCAATAGTTGAAACACAAAATGGTAATACTAAGCTCCCATAGCATCTATGTCATTACAGCAGGTGCGAACATTATTTTGTTTTAAAGTGAAATTACTTTTGTTTAGAAGGGTACTCGTAAAAAACCCAATAACAGACTTCATAAAAAGCTACTCCAGAACATTAATAAAGCTTTTGCTAAATTATATTTACTTTCTCATTTTTGGTTGTTGATACTAATATTTCCCTTGGAATTTGCTTCAGATACTCAGTTTTGTCTTTTTGTCTAAAATAAATGCAATATGGAAATTTACATTATTACTATTACTGTGTTTTCTTATGGGACTCAACCTGTACAGAGAAATAGTACATACTACTATCTTTTGCTTTTTGAGCCACATTTGTGGATTATCTCTGAATTCCTGGTGTTGCAAAGATAAGTAAAGTCCAAGCAGTATTGAATTGCCTTTCAAAAATTCCTTTTTAACTTGGCAAAAGAGAGAAAACCACCTTTCTCAAAGACACAGAATAGAATTCAATTTTACAGAAACATCAGTTATAAAAATGTAGGTATAATAGGACATCACCTGAAGTTTGCAGATGTGGTGACACAGGCAGGGTAATTTTAAAAGCGACAAAGGATCCTATATCCACTTGAGAATTTTACTTAGAAGGGGAAAACCAAGAGCAGTTCAAAACTGCTATTTTAGAACATCAGCCAAAAGATAGCAATTGTAAGGTAAAATTACCTCTGAATATAGCCCAAGGCCCTTTCAACAGACTCAGTACCACTGATGCAGTCCTTGAAGGGAAATGTCATCATGAAAGGGAGCAGACCCAGCTCCGGGAAAATGCAGGACACTGGCTACAACTCTGGGAAAACTCTTTCACAAAGACACAGGTAACTCCTAAAAGCTCCAAACAGAAGGAACACATTTCAATTCCATCACAAGAGGAGCAAGTCCAATAGCACACTACATCACTGAAACTACCTTTAAAGAAAAAACTAAGAACAAAGCACCACTGCCAGTCTCAGTAAAGCTCATTATCCACAGAACTTGTGGCCAAAACAACTTTAAAAATGCAATGCCTGAAAAAAGCACTGACTCACTCTTTTTGGCATCTACAGATCTTCAAACATCATTAACACCTCTCCAAGGTCTGTCACCTTTCGGTTGTTGCAGCTGCTAACATGTTAAGAAATCTAACTATACAAGCAAGGCAATTTTGTGAATCATGGGGAAAAAAAACACAGTGCTCTATTGATATCTCATACACTGAAATGTTTTGCCATTTGTTTGTGCAACAGTCTAATAGAATTTCAAAATATATATTGGAAAATTATTTTCTCATCTTTTTTTCTGACCATGAAAATGCTGCAGTGGTGAGGCAGACAGTACACTACTTGTGAGAAGCTACAGGATTTTTAAGATTCCCTTTATGCCATAAAGTTGTGGAAAAGTTTCTGTTATTGTCAGATGTAGTAAATTTGCTCCTTTTTAGTGGGATTTTAACATGTGGCAAAGTATTCATTCTACTGTCAAAATATTATGTTTCATCTCAAACTTATCTTCGTATGGCTTCCTAATCTTGCCACTGTCCTTTGCTACTCATCTCTCCATTCTTACTATCATGTCTTCATTCAAATTCAAACACTCAGCTGCTTCTCCTCCATATTAATTCATTTCATTAGCAATTGCTCTTTAATACAAAACCTTGGTATTTTCTGTGACTTCCACACAGTACTCATCATACTCTGCTGCTCCCTGCCCACCCCATGTTAGCATGTCCTTCTGTACAGTTACACAGTCCCACACACACTGACCCAAGACTGTATCTTTACATTTCATCCACTCTACCTTGCTCACACTGAAAATTAAGTAATTTGGCCACTGAGAATTTTCTAGGAACCTATACTAGTAGGATGCCCCCTGCTGTTAACCAAAGTCACAGAATAGGCTCGATAAAAAAGGTGCCTGAGTGTACTCTGTATGAATTTGTAAATGAAGCATGAGCAACCAGCCAAGAGGATGCTGGCAATAGTCTGGACACACCCTTCTCACAGGGCAATGGCCTGCCAAGCTCCACAATCAACAGGACACAGAATCCCTCACACAGTGAAGCAGGACAGGACAAAATGCAGGAGTTTTAAAAGCAGATCAAGAACTTCAAACACAGTAATCAGGATGAAACAAAACTCCCATTTTCAAACAAAATAGTTTGATAATTGTCAAGTTATTTGCTGTAGGTACAAAGCATTTCAATCTTTCCTGAATATGCTGAAAATGGGGCTGGAAAAATAACCCTTAAATATAAGGACAAGACATGCACATTTAACCTACACATAATCAAGAAACTTTTTTGGATAGTAAATTCTTCATGGTAGAGAAGACTGTGACTCACCCTCTGATAAATACACATAAGCAACAGCTTACATTCTGAAAATTGGCAAAGCCAATCCCAGCCTTCATCAGAAACATAAACACAATGAACACTTTCTTCAGGATGGGTTCTGCATTACAATATTCTAATTACAATGTAAATACATCCACTTCAAGTAATATTTTAAGTCAAGGTTGGAAGCAGTACCTGGAGGTCACCTAGTCCAATGCTCCTGATCAAGCAAGGCCACCTAGAGCCATTTGCTCAGGACCATGTTCAGATGGCTTTGGAGTATCTCTCAGGTTAGACTCAGTAACAGCATGGTGACCCCTCACAGAAAAAGAGAGCAGTTCCTGATGTTCACATGGAGCCTCCTATGTTTCAGTTAATGCCCACTGCCTCTGGTCCTGTCACTGGGCACTGGCTGAAGTCTTTGTCTTCTTTACACCCTCCCTTCAGATATTTAAATACCTTAGTAAGACTTCCCACAGCACCTTGTCTTCTCCAGGGCAAACAGCTGTAAGCCTTTCGTCATAGGAGAGATGTTCCCATCCCTTCATTGTCTTCATGGCTCTTTACAGGACCCTCTCCAGAATGCCACAGTGTCTCTGGTACTGGGAAGCCCAGAACTGCACACAGTACTCAGGTGTGGCCTCATCAGTGCTGTGTAGGAGGGAATAGTCATCCCTCAGCCCACTGGCAATACTTTGTCAGAATCAGGCAGAAACCACTCACCTTTTTCACAGCACAGACTTGTTGCTGGCTCGTCTCCGACCTGCTGTCCACCAGGACCCCCAGTCCCTTTTCTGCCAAGCTGCTTTCCAGCTGGGGGCCCTCAGCAGATACTGGTGCAGGGGCTGTTCCTCCCAGCTGCAGGACTTTGCACTTCTTCTGGATGAAGCTCATGTAGTTCCTGTCAGGCCATTTCTCAAGCACGCTGAGATCCCTCTGGAAGGCAGCATGATCCTCTGCCTTATCATCCTTCACTTCCAGTTGTCATATCAGCAAACTTGCTGAGGAGACCCTGTGCCCCATCACCCAGGTCAGTAATGAAGCTGTTGAACAGGACTGGACCCAGCTGTGACCCTGGGGGTACGGCACTAGTTACAGTAATATTCTCCAGTTAGACTTTGCTCTGCAGACCACCATTCTCTGGGCCCTACAGTTTTCAGTTTTCACCCATCTGCTAATCCAGCCCATGCATCAACAGCTTTTCTATGAGGTCCTTGTGGGTCAAAAGGCTGGACCAAGATGAGTGAGTAACAATTATGCTCCTGTAAAATTTAGTCTTGAGACATTTCTGCTCAAATTCACTTATTGTTGAAAACTTTTGTATTACAGTACTGTTTTACACCAACACACTGCATTTGAACCATAACCTTTTTGAAACATGTACCTGTTCCCAACAGTTTTAAATACTGATTTGCTCCACTATTAGAAACCAGGGGGACAAGATCCTACACACAAATTCCCTGCTAATACTTGATAAAGGCTACCTGCTGATGTATGTTCAGATATGAAAATTTCTGAAGTATGAATCACAGAAAAATCTGAAGTCAGTTTCTGAAACCAATACAAATACTGTTTATTTCTGGGATGCCATTTTACAACAACACCAAGAAAAGACCTAAAAAAATCAACTGGATTAACTCATGTTAGGTGGCATAATAGTATTATCATCATATTGTGAATCACAGGAGTTTAGCACACCTTATTTATGTAATATCCAAGTAACTAAGACATAAAGCATTCACAGTTAGAGGTTAACTGCTGTTCCTGCCACAGCAGTGTCAGTAGGTGCTATTTTGACACACATACACATGCACACACACACACAGTGGGGGAGTGGGTAAGGATTTAAAAAATAAAAGCAAACCAAAAAAAGCTGAATTTTGGTCTCAATTACAGAAAACAAACCATTCCGTTTGTGGATGGATTCTATATACTTTTACAACAATATGAAAAGACAAAATATAAGGCCTAGAAAGAGGTATGTTAGCAGCTATAAATAGAACCAGGGCACTAGCTAACCTTTAAAGCTGCCTATATAAAATCCAAAAGTATCAAACAATTTGTGAGACTTGTGACTGAGGGTCAACAGAAATCTGGGAAAACCTTAACACAAGTCCATTTCTTGTCCTTCAAAATAGTAACTTGGGAACATTAACAAAGTAGCAATAAGCTGTAACTAATTTTGATCGTGTGAGCATATTTCTGATGGAACAAGACATGTTTGCGGTAAAATGGGAGAAGCCTCTACAGAATTAGAAATGGCTACACAAAGATAACCTAAGCAGTTATTGTAGCTTAAAGACAATCTGAAAGAGGTTTTAACTGAAAACTCAAGTACATAAATATTTTCAGTAATTTCTATGTTCTTCAGCTTGCTTTTCTTGGAAAAGATAAAAAGTGAAGAAATAACAGTAATAGAGAATTATATTAATACTTTAAATACTTAATATCACTCTGCCTCAGAAGGAAATTTAATTCATGGACTGTTTTGGTTACTAATATTAACAGAATAATTTAGGTTGAAAAGATTAAGATTACTGAGTGCAAAGAGCTCCAAATGTTTGTCATCTCTCAAAGAACATCAACTGCTATAGTCTCTGGACACTGTTTTCCTTTCACTAACTGTCTCTCCAATTTACATCTCCCAAATACCAAAAATTAACTGTGGATTGATGATCAAGTTTCTGCTTAAAGTTCAGTAACAGTACAACAGTAACATTAGCACAAGACCCAGAACACTTTTTCAGGAATGACCTCTCAGTGTCTTGTCCCAGAAAACAGCACGTTTTGTACATTACTTTTCCTAAGGGTTGGGATGGGAGCCCACAATCAAACAAAAAACAAGTCTACATCAGCTAGATTATCAGCATAATAAACAAAAAAAGCAAATGCCACACTTGTACTAAATACAAGATTAACTGAGTATGTTAGTTAAGTTTCCACAACTATTAAAAGTTTCTCCAATATACAGGAATAGGCAATGTTAGAATCTTCTACTATCAGCCTATTTGGCAAAACCAACAGGATGGATAGCACAGGGAAGCTCATCAAACCACACAGGTTCATTTTAGTCCATTTGTTCACTATAAATGTCAGTAAAGCTGTCTCTACTAGCTTTAATTGAATCTGTGCTTTATTTTATGAAGATGCATGTTTATAAATCTGCTGATGGCTACAGATTCATACTGTTTCAAACGGAAGAAAAAATTTGCAGCATCCAATTCATTTCCAAACACATTCTTCCTTTCCATCACTCCCAATTACTTCTATCCATATTAATAAAACAAGTTTGTTTGCTTACACAGCTCACGTACTTTCTGAGGTTTCTTTCCCCATTTATTTGCCTTTAAGTAATTTTTTTTATTCTGATAAACATTTGCAAAACTGTCAAAACCTGGCTGAACCGACTTCTGTCAATCCTGTTATATGAAAGCTATGCCTGTAACAGTAATAGATTAAAAGTGTCTTTGGCTCTTGCTTCCATTATTGGAAGCTCAGTTATTTGTGACCTACAAAACCTTTTATATAAACTTGTTTTTGTTGCAGGATTCACACCAATTTGTGCTGAACAGTTTCCTAGAGTCAACAGCTAGCTTAATGCTTTAAGAACAATTACACCTATTTCACTTAAAATCTTGGCAATCACAATTTGGCCTAATGTTACAAGTCATATTGCTTCTAAGTTCATTCTTTGAAGAACTAAACCAGCAGCTCCACTGGCATTTCATTATGGTAATGCTATTGTAATATACACATTTACATCAGAAGCCTTAATAAAAGGTGTGTTTTCTTAAGAGGCTTATTGTAAACATTAAATTCCACACTCCACTCAATTTCTTGTGCAAACTGGCATCAAACATGGAATTAAGGTTATGTGCATTAGTACATGAGAAAGCACTGACTGTGTATGTTTTACCACTACTAACTTTAAAAAGCACTATTTAGTATTATGGAAATCCAAATGTAGCTATTTCACAGGAAAGGTAGTATTTTCTTCCTAGCATCATGAAATTCTAGGTTTCGTATATGCATGTATATTGTATATTTACGTATATACGAATATACACAAACAGACACACAGTTTTTGTCTTTGGCAGCTGAGCTTGAAAAACAAAAACCAAGAACAACAACAAATAGATCTGAACACAACTGACCACCTGTACCAGGACAATTACAACCTCCTGGCCCAGGGCAGCAAACTAATGTGCTTTTGGCTAATCCTCCTCCTAGACTTAATCCTGAAATGAGTGAAGTCAATGGCAGTTGTTCCTCACTTGATAGCAAGGATAGAACCTTCAACACAGAAGAGAATTTCACTTTCAACTTAAAATGCTTTCCTTCTCCTCCCCTGGATGGCATTTCTAGGGAAATAACAAAACTGCCAATACCTTGTAAAATATTTCTACAGAAAAGTAATGTTATTTGTTGTTCCAAGACACCCACTGGCCCTTTGTTGTTAAATGCTTCATGAATCAGTAACATTTTAATAAATCCTTAGGGATAAAAGTTTAATAGCACCTGATACTTTAAGGACCTATTTATAAATATCAACACTAACATTAATAAAGAAGGGTAAGGCAAAGACAACTTGACAGAACTTAAACATTACATTTACAGAACTTAAACATTATTCCATTCATTCATTTTTTTCCCAAAATAATCACTAGAACCATCCCATACAGATAGAGATGAGTGAAACAGGCAGTGGTCCCTACTACAAAGTAGTCACTTAATGCTGGTGTCTTACACGCCCATTGCCTGCAATGGACATTCTGCTAGGAAACCTTAATCCCCAACAGGAAAGGAAAAGTAATATTTTGACTATTCAACATTGTATTTTTTCCGATATCATATTTTCAAGTACTTAGAAACACAAAGCTGGAGGCCCTTGGAAAGACTAGTGCTACAAACAAAATAATCCCCAAAACCTTTATTATGTCTGTGCTACGGGTGAGCATACTTCATTCCCCAAACCACTTATTTCAGCTAGAACTTTCAATGTCATTGGGTCACCAGATCACAAAACAGACCAAACACTCTTAGTACACCAAAAATTAAAAGGAGTATGCCAAAGGCAATTTACAAAAGTCTAAAACCCATTTTTAAAAGGTACTTTAATTTGTTATTTTGTACCTGTAATGACTACTGCAGTTTTAACATTAAAAAGTCAGTACTTTTTTCTTCAAATGGAAATAATCTGTGGCATGTACAACTATTACAGTGTTTAAATATTCATATGTATATATATTTTTTAAGACATCAATGTTTCATTCCTATAAAGCATTAGGTCAGGTTTGGCAAATTCTGGTGAAGGAAATCACAGCATGTCTTCTCAGAAATTGGCATCTCAAATAGTAACACTGAAACCGTAAATAGTTCTTCACATAACTATGGCCAGAAAGACTGAAATGCTACATTTGAGACCAAAAGAAAAACAAATTAACTGAAGTTTCAACAGACATGTAAGTGATGATTAGAAATATGCCACAAAATTATTTTTACAATACATTTCTGCAGAAATAATTCCTAGGTGAAGCCTTTTTTTATACACATATACAAAATTTAGACAGCAATATACACATAATCACAGTGAAGACTCTGGCAAGTTCACCAATTTGTAGTGTAAATACAAAATGCAAAGCAACCTTCAAAGAGAACAATGCTAAACAGCAAGCATAGCTAGCTTGTTAAATAGCAAACATCAAAAGTTCCTTGCCAAAGGGATGCAGTGCAAGAAAAGCAGCATGCACTTTGATACAGATAGCAGTTTATGGCTAATGGTTGACATAACTGTGGTAACAGTGACTTGAGTGGCTGTGCATAGTTACACTCCTATGTCATCTGTTTTCCTTTATACCATTCCACAAACTCATCCAACAACACTGGCCCTGTGGAGAGATAAATAACTGTATTTTACCAAATTTTGTAAAAGAACACTGATTGATTAAGCTCAGAGAAATAAATTATTTCAGAACATCAACATATGGTAGTACTTACAGGCTCCATCTTCATCATAGTTACTGAGGTCAAGGTTAATTGTTCTGCTGAATTCAAGAACGTTACACCATTGGTCCTTATTGATAACTTTGTATTTTGATTGCTGCATGAGGCAAGAAACAGAAATTACTGAAATGTATTTTCAACTGTCTCAAACTCAGATTTCCTTACAGAAAATTTAAACTTTTTGGTGCCTTATTATTTTAATGTGTATGCCATCTAAAACTAAAAAGGATTAAACCAGCAAGTATTGAAACTAGTGTTGAATTATGCTTCTGATTAAGACATCTTTTAGAGGGCAAACATACAGCAATAAAATAAAGTCCAAAAGCAAATAAATAACATTCTAGTTTGTTCTGCATTACACAAATTGTAACAGCATAGGGATTTGGGAAAAAGGAAGAAAGGGAAGATAAGCAGCTGCATGTGCTGCTTTGGTGGTTACAGTTTCCTAAATCAGAACACAGCATTCTTAGCTGTTCATTCTACCTCGAGTTAAAAGTATCAGAGAAGACAGATTAAAAACCCCCATAATTCTGTTTCCAATTCCATACCTCTAGAAACTGGTGAAACACTGGAAAAAGGGACCATGCTTTTCCTAAAAGAAGGCCCAACATACACTTGGCAGTATTGATATCTAGGCTGCGCTGGTCCTTTTCCTGCATGAAAAGGTCAAAAAGGAAAACAGAGCATGAATTCCAGATTTTTCACTTCCCTCACAGCTCACCCATGGACAAACTAAATTATCATGTAAATAATATACAGCAGTATCTAACAGTGTTTTAACAAAACACAACTTGCCAGTAAAATTTCCTTCCTTATAGGTATGTGGCTTGTTACATGGAGAGGCTGCTTTTTACACATGTTCCCAACAAAAATATCACCGTTATGGCAGGTGAGGCATAAGGTCATTTCTGACTTCAGACCTCCCTAGCAAGCAATGGCCACCACATCCCCAGCCACGCTGGCACTTATCCTCTGCACAGCCACACCTCTCAGAATAGCAGTGCTGTCCCCACTTCCCACCCTATCATTACAACTACATCGACTGTCAATAGACACTCAGTGCTAATTGACACCTTCCCTCCTCGAGAGTGAGCCAAGGGAGGATCTCTGTTCTGTTATTCTGATTACATTAAATTCAGATTAAATTATCAAATGAGCAGACAGAACATAGGACACTAGCACACTGAGACTCCCCTCTGGACTGTTCAGTTTTAGTTCAACGTAACAACAGTATATTTAAGCTTAAGCGCTGATTTTTTTTTTTGTTTCTGCTAAGTAAGAGCAGCAGCATCTGTACCCAGTGGCAAATATTAAGTAACAAATTCTGCACATCTCCAAGTAACATTGCATTTTGTTAAGTAGTTTATTCAACCACATTTGTTATAATGAAAATATACCAATTTTGCTGAGAGATGAGACATAAACCCCCACACTTTTATGCCTTGGTTTTAATACTGAGCTACAAATTCACAAGTTAATGAAATCACAAAAAATAAATTTCCATATTAGCTAATGTAGCCCTTGTTCTGTGTATGCACTTATGACAGCAGACTGCAAAGCCTAGATTAAGAAAACACAAGGTATCACAGAGTCATGGAATGGGTAAGGGACCGCAGTGGGCCATCAGGTCCAGCCCCCCTGCTCAAGCAGGGTCACCCTAGAGCACACAGCACGGGATTGCACCCAAGTGGTTCTTGGCTAACTCCTGAGAGGCAGACTCCACAATCTCTGTGTAGTCACCTGCACAGTGAAGTTCTCCCCCATATTCACAGGTGGAACTTTCTGCTCACAGCCTCTTGTCCTATTGCTTGGCACCACTGAGAAAAGCCTAGATCCATTCTCTGACACCCTCCCTGCAGATACTGACAGACACTGGTAAGCTTCTATCCTTTAACCAACCCCACTGCCCTTCAGCAGACTTCCTGCAGGAGCTCCGTGTCTCTCCTGCCCTGAGGAGCCTAGAGCTGGGCACAGCACTCCTGATGTGGCCTCACCAGGGCTGAGCAGAGGGGCAGGATCACTTCCCTCAACCTCCTGGCACTGTCCTTCCCAATGCAGCCCAGGACACCAATGGCTTTCCTGGCCACCAGAGCACACTGCTGACTCATGGACAGCCTGTGGTCCACCAGGGATATTCTGGATGCAGGGACTGTCTAACAGATCATTGCAGAACAGCTAGCTGCCCACGACAAAGAGAATTGTGCCCTGTGTTTCACCTGCAAAATGCACTTGTATGTATTACAGGATATGCATCTTAATTAAAAAAAAGAAAGCTCAAATCCTAACTGAATTGTCTCCTATCATAGAAGAAGGACTTGACAGTGCAACATCCCAGTTCTCAGTCAACAACAATGCCCTAGTCACAAGGTTACGTTCATTTCATACTAAACACTCCTCAGTTCTGAAATTGTATAGACAAAATTTAATGTAGATTTTTGTACTAGTATGATATAAATCTTTCACTTATTTCCAACCTCAAAAAGTTCTAAAAACTAATTCTCCTTCCAAAGCCCATCTACACTTCTGTCACAAGTACCTTTAAAACAGAAATAATGCTGCTGCCAGAATACATTTTATTTTACCTACTGTTCATTCTCTGAATTCTTCCCACACACTCAAGTATTAATGAAATCAGGCTCTATTGCCTTTACTTTGGCCACACTGGTTTTTCATGCCTTATATTCTTACATTTCTACATTCTCTCTCTCAGACTACTGATCAGAACAAATTGTTCAGATAAGCCCTTTCTACCCACCTCCAACTGCCTAATGGCACATCTGCCATGACAGATGATGCAATTGCATTCTTAGCACACATTCCAGACACTTACATTCCCTGGATACAGTTGAAGGAATTTATTAACAAACATTATTTTATCTGAGTATTTTTTTACACTAATGATAGACAGTCTTCCTGAGATTTTTTTCCTTTAATATTTCACATTAAAGATCAATTTAAGCCATGCAATAGATGCATCTGTATGTTCTCAAACTTGGCAATAACAAGGGCAAACATGGACTGAGGAATGTTTTTGTCCTTAATATCAACATATGGTGTTATAAATTATTTCCTCAAATCTATGCTGACTTAAATCATGCATGCCACATGAAGCCCTGATGACACATTTTTATTCACAAACTAACTTCAAATGCCAAATCAACAGACTCTTTAAAAACATTTTCCCTTAAAACTTAGGAAGTTTAGACAAGTGGTTTTTTGCCATAGAGCACTCCCCTGAAAGAATTATCCTTAGGACAGAAATGATACAATCTCCTGAATGTGAAACCATCAGCTTTTTTCCATCAATCACTTCAGTGATCCTGAAAAAAGTTATGCCCAGTTTAATCTGACATCTATAAATATACCTGCCTTTGTTCTTTTCTATTCTTATTGGTTGCCATTCTCCTATAGACTTTCCCCAAGTCTGTAGTATGCAAAGTTCAATAATCATATTAGCCAAATATTCCCCAGTTTATACATCATTGACTTCAAGTTCTATAATCTGCAGGAGCTTTTAGTCACAAATGAAGTCACAGCACCTGTGTCTCAATGTTTAAATTTTTTTTTGAGACCACTGTTTGTCACACCAGTTTGGTACCTCTTGAACACACACACTATCCACCTTTGAAGTATCTGCACTTACTTTTGACAGGCCATCAGCTGGCACAGGTTTGCTCTCTATCCCAAATATTTCATCAGTATCTTGAACTTCTTAGGCAATGCCTTTGCATTACATTCAGCAAAACTAGCAGGATATAAAAATTCCTCCTTTGCTGTATGAAGCAAGAGGTTGATATAGCTTTTCTTTTCCTCACATACTAACTAATCCCATGCATTTTTTTCTATTTAACTGCAAGTTTCCTTGTTTAAAAGTGAACAACCAAAAATCCAAATGCTGAGATGCAAAAAGACTGAGGTACCAAAAATCTGAATTGCTAATGGCAGACTATCAGAACTGCTATCAGTTCAATTTCTTATTTTTTTTTTCTCATGCTACTTTTTTTGGTGCAAGTTTTCTTAGTACTTCTAGTTTTCTTGCACTGAAATATAAGGTTCAGTTTTACCTTTCTATGTTAAATCTTCTGTACACTCCATCACATTAGCAAAACAGATGTCCAAATTCTATTTCAAGATGTTATTTCAGGAAATAAAGTTCTCTTATTACTCCTTCCAAGTATGTATAATCTTATGTATATTGTTTCCCTTACAGATAAAATTTCATCAAACCATGTTTTATAGCAGGAAGACAAATATCAGAGTATTCTTTAATAAATACTGAAAACATCATTAAAGCCATTCCAACAACAATCAAACAACAATCTTCTGAATCAGTATTTATATCATATCCAGCTTTTATCATGTTACCCATTTTCATCAGCTATTGAAATGTGTGAAGTGGCTTCCTGTTTTAAATAAGTTTATGCTCACAAAATTCAGAGTAAGAAAAACCACAGTAAATTATAAATTCAGGGGAACTCAGTGATAAAGCTCCAATATACAACAGAATGGGGCCTAAATAATTTCCCTGAAGTCATAAAATAGCTTGAGGCAGAGATGTAACAATACATGTCACTAAACCACTAAGCATTACACATCCTATATACTTTTCCAGTTTTGACATCTTGCATACACTGTTTTAGAACACAAATTGTTCCATTTGTTCAAAGCAATCTTGAGCGGTACCTTCAGAGAAACAAACTTAGAAGTACACAGTCTTTCAATTATTATTTATGACAGCAAAGTTTGTAATTTCAAATGCACAGTACTTACCCGTGCAAAGTCAAAGGCATATCTATAAATAAGTTTAAAATTGGTAGGCTCATTTAATAAAGATCTCAAGTAATCCAGAGAATTTCTCAATTTTTCCGTAGTATCACACCTACAAAACAAGCACCAAGTGAGTTTAGAGTCTGAATTCTTATTGATATGTCTGATGTTCTAGGAAAGAATCTCTAATGTGTATCCCCATTGAGCTGTTCAAAACACACCACTCTGTACAGACACATATTTTTGAGTATGTCTGCATAAAATGCCTTATTAAAGCTGTAGCGTAAAACAAATTCGGATGAAGTAGCAAAGTCTTACACTGGGACTGACTGGCTTTGTAAAAAATGCACTCCCCAAAAGATAAAACTAAGAGCTTGTCCATGCATGGCAAACAAACATCAAATCAATGCAGTGAAAAATACTTCTAAAGTCTTGCTGAAACTACAGATCTTCCTTACACAGTTTTAGTAATTCTCTTCTGGAAAGTAAGTCAAAACAGTTCCTTCTTTCTCCAACTCCCTATGAAACATGAGTATTTATTTATGTTAATTTTGCCATAAAATTAAGCTCTTAACTGGAGAAAGAAACTCTTAGAAAGAACAATGCAGAGTTACAGAAAGGGTTTGTATTATTTAGTGTTTTAAATCACTCTAACAACATACCAATATCTAAAAGATACATGCAATCCAGCAACAAAGATTGTAGGTGTCCTTGGGGACAGAAAGAGCATCAAACCTCATGACATTTCTCTTTTATTGAGACTGCAGATCTTCTAATCCAACTGTATTTAAATGTGCAACATCAGGTTTCAAGTTGTCTCTAAGTGACCATATTAGCATAAATCAGGCCAAAAATCTGTGACTTGTACTCCGTGGCAGAGTTCTTTGCTTTAGGTGTTACGAGTCAAAACACTAAAGTGTGTTTTCTGAAAAGCTGTGTTTACTATAATAAACTTGTAAGAATTTTCAAGGCACTTACTGTAGTGATGTCATTCCTTTTAACCATTCTTGTAATGTAAAGTAACCCATGTTTTGTGCATCCAACTTCCATGCTAGCACAAGCATTACTACCTGTTTTAAAGAGAAAAAAATGGAGACTGAGAATTTAACAAAAAGATCCATGTGCTTTATAAATAACCACTGTTTAGTAGGATACAAATACTTTTACTTGTATAAGTGGAAAGTTCAGAACTTCACTACACTACGTTAGAAGTTAAACTTCCTAAGTGACAAACCTGTACACAATCCAAATGAAGAGAAGGTAACAGTACAAATATATAGAGTGAACATCTACCCAAGTTATCAGTCATCTCACGGGCAATACAATGGGGAGAAGATGAATTGGTGCAAAAACTGCAGAAAAGGTTTCCCAAAGTAACTACAAAAGTTCAGTATCAGTTTGACAAGCTATGCCTGACATTTGTTAAAGCCTCATTTCAATGAAAATCACCTGCAATCCGCAAAATCAATTACTTGAAAGTTAATCATGATCCCATAGTTCAAGCAGATAAGTAAATCTAGATGAACTAACATTAATACACATCAAAACACAGGCTGATAGGTCATACTTCAGTTTTGCCCAAAAGGAAAGAGTCTTTTTCACATTTCACACAGAAGACCAAAGCAAAAAAGTATTTAGATAAAGCAATACCATATTATTATTATCTTATTTATCAACTTAAGAAACCACTTTTGACAAATATGTGAAAGAAAAACCTGCAGGATAACTGACCCTGCCAGCCTGAAGAAAAAAATAATCAAGTCATTTAAATTTGCAACTCAGCCATTAACTAGCTAAGGTTAGTGCAACTCTATACAGCTTATAATGAGAAATCAGAATACCTGCTTATACCTCCACATGTCTGCAAAAATCACAACATTTATTATTATCCTAAACTCTGAAATTAGCAAATTACATCTGACTTTCCAGTACATCTTTCAAAGCCACAATTTTCATTTACTTATATGAAGCTCCATGGATTCTGTAAAAGACAGGACTTACAAATGCATTTAAAGAACAAAAATTAGGCACTAGGAAAAAGCCTGTAAAATGCACAATTGTTTTTTAGATTTTATTTATTTATACATATAACTATACACATCTCATATACAGAGTAAGTATCTGTATTTATATTCCTTATTTGTTTTTTTGAAATGCTATAATGGTAGTGCCACTACTTTGAAATCTCTTTCTGTCCTAGAAAACCCAAAGGAAACACTACTTGTTTGTTAGTCACTACACTAAATCTTGAATGTAGTCTCATTGTTTCAGAGAAGACAATCATCACCTTTTTCTTTTTTAAGATCTCTCTTTTTCTGGAGAGCCTGAAGGTTGGTGGTCTTAAAGTCAAAGAAGGGGCGGCAGTGAAGACAAATTGAGATTTTACAGGTTGACAGTCTGGGATTTAAAGCAATGGCAAGATATTCCCAAATGTGTTTCAAAACCTCCCTGGTTTATATTTCTTGAATCTTTTTAAACTCTCAAGATTTTTTTTAATTCTTGGTGGAAAAGCAAGAACTGCAAGACTAGCTCATGCACACCACAGCAGGTGAGGCATTTCTAAAATGGATTCTGAACTTACATTTTCTGGTTCAACTCCAATGTCTTCACAAAATTTCTCCATCCCTTCTGGCCCTACAATGTCATCCGTGCCTGTAAACAAAATGTATTTTACTCATCTCTAAAAATCAAAATAGCCTGTCCTTTACAGCACAAAAGAAGCGCAATCACATAGTGCAACCTACTTTCATGCAGTTTGTTTTGTTTTGGCATGAAATAAATATTTCTGCACTTACTATCAGACTTGGATTCACTTAAATCTTTATCTCACCTTTGAAAACAGAGAAACTGTAAAACAGCTTTTCATCCCTGCCAATCTTTTTACTCGTTTACTGAGATAATCTTGAAAGTGTAAATTAGTATGATTTTTTTACAATGCACTTAAGACTAACAGAACACCCACATAATATTAACCAATTAAATGAGTGGACGATGGCTAGTGAAACTCATTCCCTGTCTGGAATCTCTACTTTATCACAAGATCAAATGACATAAAAACAAGATGTACAGCTATACAGGATACAAGGCATTATCATTCCCAGAACCTCATTCCTTATTGTCTCATATCCTCTTTATACAATGTTATCCTGCTTATTCATATTGCTACACCACGGTCACACATCATCTGTCTAACAGTAAATGTAACAGGAAGGAAATAATGAATTACAGTTATTTCTTTGTCTACTTAACAGGAAAAAAAAGATTCAAAATACAAATGCTATTAAAATGCACCACTAATAAAACATGCTCTTAAATCAAAATATTTTTAACTTCTGTAATACTCCTGAAAAAAATTATACAGACATTAAGAATTGTACTGTGCAATTCTACACTTTAAGTATTTGAACTATTTTGTTAGAATTATTTGACTCATGTTTAAAAGGGCTCACTTGAAAAAAATACACGCTGAAATGCCTACTTTCCTCCAACATAAAGATCACATGTGCAAGAAAAACAGGATTTATAAAGGGAAGATTAATCTGTGTTTTATTATTAGGTGATCTAATCTAGAAATAACAAGGTTTAATTATGTCCTTTCCCATCTTCTCATAACAGCCTCTCAGTTCTCAGAGCGTACACAGCAGCCTTTAAAAAGACTCATTCTGTAATGCAAAAACACACCAAGGGAGGGAAAAAAACCCAAATGCTATGTCAACTGTCTGCATACATAAAGAAGACTTATGAAGCAAGAACACAAGAGATTATTCCTTGAAAATTCAATTTTTAGAATGTTACTCAATACTGTAAACAGACTCGTACTCTCCACTTTTCTGTGTTTTATCTTGGTGTGTGCATCCAGTGGAAACCCCAAAGTTCTTTCACAAACAGCCTTCCTTTCATCCTTTCTTTCCATGAAAGTCTTGACAAAAATGAGTCATGCCTGTTGCTAGAGTAAAAAAATAAATCAAGCTGGTCAGAAAGGCAGACAATCTAACAGGTTAGATTTGGCTTGAATTTGTCTGAATCTCCTCTCATAGACTTCCACAGACAAGTGAGATCTCAAAGTATTTAATTTCATTTATATAATTTTATTAGGAGAAAAAAATGTTTTATTACATCAAATTAAGTCACTCTTCATTATGTTTAAAAAGTAGACAAAACAGAACAAGCTAGACATGTTATTCAAGACATCACCAGAAAACTGCAAGATGACACAAAATATCTATTTAATTTCTTTCTGGTCTTTACAGACATGAGGTCATTTTCCCCCATATGCCAAATTTTTCCTTTCAGAAAACATTTGCAGGAAAATACAACAACCAACTTCACTAATAAAGGATCATCTTCTGTGACCACAGACCATAATTAACATTCCTAGAAATAACGCCTGAAGAAAGTTCTCATACACAAGGGCGAGAATAAATAATACAGGTTACCTTCCCTATACCTTGTGATGGAAAACTATTTGATAAAATTAGTATGGGATATTTTAATTCATTCACTTCTTTGCTTGAAACCCTAAGCACCAGATTCAGCAGGAACAAAACTAGTGTCACTACCTCCCTCACCCTTTGGGTTCTTTTAATTAAAGACACACCACTTCTGAGGCTAATTCTGTACTATGCAGCACTAACATGGCAGACGACAGAGGGGTAACAACATTTTCAACAGAAGTACAGCTTCAACTGTAGATTTGAATAGTAACATATACATGTTCCAAAACATTTCAAATCACACATCTTCTGTATTCTTTGTATAGGATATAGACAAAGACAAAACTGAACCTTGAACTGTTCAACCTCACATCACACAGGATAAAGGAAAGTTTTTCTAAGACTTTTACAAAAAATCTTTTCTATTCCATCTTTTGAAAGCTCAGTTAATGCAATTTTCATATTCCAATACAAATTTAATTGTTATTGGTAGGAAATTTGCATTTCACACTTACCTGCATATTCATAGAACCACTCTAAGCATCTCTTACTTGAAAAGACTTCTTCTTCCTCTGCTTTTATTCTAGTTGAATCGTATTTTCTATACATACTTAGAAAAAAGAAAGAGAAACAAGTAATTAATTCATCAACATTTTTTAAAAGCAATCTTTTAGTCAACAGCCACTTTATTCCTGTCCGTTACTTAACATTCTGTCCTCATATCCAGTCATTTGGAACACTGCTTAAGAATCAATGACACTAAATACTTGGTTTGCTCACTCTGTCATACTTCCAGCGATTCATAATCATTACCCATGTAAATGACCTTCACCTCAAATGAATATAGTTTAGTTCAAATTCAACCCCAAACTGTTCTGTAAAAGTTCACAGTAAGGCCTTGCCTTACACCACCAGTTACCACAGTCAACTGATGGGCTGCAATCCAGCTGTGGATCTATGGCCAGAGTAATTCCATGTCCCAGTCAACACGTGTCCTACCTCCAAGTGCACTTTGAATTATTAACTAAAAAAAACTGCAAACACTCTTTTTGCTGCCTCAAAAAGATTCTGCAAAAGGCATGAAGGCCAAAAGAGACAAGACCTACACTTACATTATTCTAAAGCCAGTAAGTTCATAAGGCGAAAGAACCACGGGAAAAAAAGGCTGAAAATCCTCATGGACAACACCTCAAGGAACGTCATTCATCATGGAACAGAGAACCATCTGAAAATCTGGCCCCTTCCCCCAGAGACTACCAGCAGAGTAATGCTCTTCTCCTTCAACAAGAAGTGTAAGGAATTTTAAGTACACTAAGGAAACAAATCTAGTATCTGAAACACCTAAAGCACAGAAAACATGACAATGTGAAGGGTCACTCCCCCAGTTAGAGCTTCTGAAACAGGCACAGTATCATTTGTGCCTGCTAGAGGAAAGAGACTCAGCAGTCCAAGTAGCTATCCAATGCTGCATATGCATTCTCTGATCCATTTCCACCACTCTTCAGAGCTTGGGCTCAGAAAGGCTGAAAAGAGCAACAAATAAACGGTTCAGTCTAGAGGAGATAGCCAAGAACAGCTCTGTCTGTAAGTGTTCCAAACATGCAGAGTTTCCTCTCACAATGTCAAATCCTGATGGGGGAAGACAATGAAGCAGCTAACTGGTTCAAGGAGAATTTTGAAACCATTTGAATCAAGAAATTAATTTTGATCTGATTTCATCACTGTTTCGTCCTTCTAGAAAGACATATAAAAGACACCAAGATTTATGAGCTTAGAAGACACTGATCCCACTATCCTCCACCTAGCTCAGCTATCAGCTCTGAGGGAGAGTAGCTAGAAGTTAACAGCACACACAGATCATTCTGACAGGAATTCAAAGAAATACTTCATGTTTACTGTCATAGCTCCTTTAAAGCAGCTAACCTTTAGAAAAGTAATACTAGTCAGAACAAAATGATAAATTGCTAATTAGAAGACAAATACAAATGAGGCTCTTAAGAAATTTCGCATGAAAAACTGACACTGTACTGAAACACACTGATCTACAACAAACTGGAACACTGCATAGAAATGTCAGCCATATGTGTTCCAAACACATATTCATATACTCACAATTTTAGATTTGGGGTTTTTCATTTTGAAAACACTCTTTTCCTATTTGAATTATCTATTTTGCATAAGCTTTACTGAAGCTGCTAAGGAAAAGGCTGACAGCATCGCTCAGTAAGAGCAATCCAGAAGGTATACATCTGAGGTGGAATAATTTTTTTTAAAAAGGTCTGATAGCATACTTGCAAACTGAACTGTGATTATGAAAGACCTATCCAATAATTTTTAGGCTACTCTGAATTCAGAGCAATCAAGACAAAGAAAGGAGGCATTGTGCCACTTTGGCAAAAGTCTTAATTATTCAGTATCCCCTCTTTTGTCACAAACAAATGTGACAAACACCAAGTAGAATACCAACTTGGAAACTGTAGCAGGAGCCAGTCAACATCTTTATTCTCTTTATTCAAGAAGTCTGTAAGAGTACTGCTGGGATTGAGGACATGGCAAAGCTAACAAGGTTCACAAAGAAAGGTATTTCTCACAAGACTCAATGCTTTTTCTTACAAAGGGATGATAACCCATTGTCTTGCCCTGCTTGTTCATGTAAATCATCAACATGTTAAGCTGTCAGTATGCAAACAGTGCATTTAAGAAGGAACTCTCAAGAAACAGACTTATTGACAGAGTTATAAGTCATTCAGGTATTTTAGAAAAAAAAAGTTTCCTGCATCTACGAACAGCAGAGCTAAATACTGCAGCCTGAAAAAAGACATTGGTGCCAGCAGTATGTATAATAGGAATGGTGAGCAAGAACAGAAGAAAACAGCCCTTCTTATACATTCTCTGCATCTGCACATAGCAGAAGAATTTCAGACAACTGATATGAGATTGAAAGTCATTTGTGTTAAGGGCTAATGTCACAGTTCAGGAACTGCAGGAAATAGCAATAATAATAAATTAAGTCCATGTGCCCAACATATGGCAAAGTAACTCCAACGAAAATGCTCTTGCCTCAAACTTATGCTAGTTCAAAAAGCTCTATACCTGACCACTGGAGTTCAATTTTAGAGAAGCCAGAACTGATTACAGATAGTATAGCTTGTGCCAGTTCACAAGTTCAGAAAATAAAATCAAAAGGAATATAATCTTGAAATATCCCACTCTCTGCTATAAACTAATTCGTCAGACATGCATTAACAGTGCAGATGACACTGTATCATGTTTATAATGAAAACAGACTATGCACTGCCAGAATTAGAGATCTCATGTATAAAGACAAACCCTGTTCTTTCCCTGCTTACTCCAAACATTAAATGAGTTTCTCACCCCAGCCTAGCCAAGCCAACTATTTCTACTAGCAAGAGACTCCTAATCTCTTAAGTGCCTAGTGAAGCAAGATGAGTAGGGAGATGCAAACATGTAAGTAGACAAGTACCTAAGATTGCTCAGCCTAGGACAACTTGGTTCAATCTAGTGCCACAGAGTAAAGGTCTTTTCAAAGACTAAATCCTCTGAATTAATATGGATTTGATTATCTCAAGAATCATATTTACAGAAGAGAAAAACACAAACTTCCAGACACATCTGGCATCCATTTTATATCTTGCAGTATTCCTCATCTCTGTGGAATTTCTCAGTATATACTGAAAGATGATGTGCCTTGTCTTTGTTCTAATGACAGTATCTCTTGCTATGCAGAAAAATACACTGCCAGAGTGCACAGGGTAGATATCTGAATACTTTGGGAGTACCAAACATCTAATGAACAGTTCTCACAAACAGCAAGTCCTCAATGGCTCACAGCTTCATCAAGATGACCAGCACCAGTACTTTCAAACAGATGCACAACCCATTATGCCAACCAAGTTCTGCTTAGTAATTTGCCTCTATATTGGTAGTCTGTAAAAGGTAACTGTCAGTCACAGGAAGCTGCCAGGAAAGTGTCTGTCACACACCAGATAGGAAACAATACACTGCTCACAAAAACAAAACAAAACAAAACAAAACCAAAAAAAAAAAAACCAAAAAAAAAAAAAAAAAAAAAAGGTAAGAGGGTGATGGAGGGTGAGAGGGGGCAAGGTACAGGCAGAAAGTAAAAAAACTCAAAAAGATGCCTTTCCTAAAGGAAGAGCAAATGAATATACCTAGCACTTTTGGTACTAGAATTTGCACACTGTCAAAGAATGCTGGCACCAAAACAGGACTGCTAAAGGGCATCTTCTCCATCATCAGTTAGAAAGGTGCATGCACAGTTTTATCCCAGAGTGTCTGCTATACTCATCACTACCAGACAATACCAAACTCAGAACCTTTGCTTTTAGAATTACCCTTCCATTTCTGACTCGTTACGTGATATCCATCAGGAACAGCAAGAAAAAAAAGGTATTACCTAGAGGCATAATATAAATAATGTAAATAATTATGTATTTTCCTCTCAGAGGAAACACACATAGGTACAATAACTCAGAAAAATCTCCACTTGAAAAATAGCTTTTTTTTTAGTTTAGTATGACACTGTCAGTTCAGTGACAGCAATATGCAAGTTATTTGTAACAAATATCCCGTAAGGAGCATTTAGGTTTTTCTTTTTTATTATCTATTTCTAACAGTCATTTTGTCAGCTAGAAAGAGGAAAGAATGTGGGACAGGGCAGGGCAAAAGCAACATGAGATAACCTGTCTAAATTTTGTAAAAGTGATTTCAGTTACTTAACCACATCAAAATGTAATCATTTTCTCAGAGAGGCTTTCACTTCTATCATGACCTAATAACTGACTCATAACATCCATGTTCAAATTTATATTTGAAATATTCATGTGAGGTAGGGAATTGTAATATACCAGCAAAAAAGGTAAGACAATAGGAAGTTATATAGGCAAGCAAAAAAAAAAAAAAAAAAAAATTAAAAAAATTAAACTGTATGCCTAGGCATTTCATGCTTTGTGGGAACTTTAAACACATGTTCCACATCTTTTCCAGATTATTTTCTTCTCTTCCTAACTGATTTGGTGGGAAAACAAAATCATGAAAATTCCATCCAGCTATAATGGGGTGACTAGGCATGTGACTGTAAAAGTTGATGGCTGCTGCCAGCTGAAAGAACAAGGTAAGGGCAATTCTCTTCAACTCCCTGCAGTCTTCAAAGCTGGGTTATCTGCTGCTCTGAGCATGTTTCACTTGTACTGGAGTTGGTTAAAGCTCCAGCCACAGCCCCTCCCACTGCACTAACTCTGGGCAGTGTAGCTCCAGAACACTCAAACCAAGATCAGTGAAAACATGGAGCTTAGGTCACACAGAACAGTCTCTTCATGGTAGAAGCTGGTAATAATCCATTGAGAAGGAAAAATAAAAAGGGAAGGGAAAAAAGCTATGCTTTATTATGGTAAGTCAAAAGCCTCTCATGGAGATCTACAGCCTAGTTATTTCAGATGGTCAATGCTTACTGAATGAAGACATCAAGATATTCACCAACAGAAGCTTTGTTTCTAAGCAAAAAGAACTCAGTCAAAATCTTTACTGAATTTTGCTTGAGTTTTGAACTAAGTAACTAATTGCTTCCAGATTTTTTTTTTTTCAAAACATGCCCATTTTTGATTGAAGAAGATGCCCTACACTACTTCCATTAATACTAATTAATTTAAAATTTTGGCTGAGAATTTTCATCAATGCAGCACAATGAAAGTATTTTAATAAAGCCTTATCTATTCACTCACAATTATGATTCTAGCAATAGTTTCATTAAAACTGTAGTAGAAAGAAGGGTGGGAGAAGAGATGTTTTGCAATTTGCAAGACATGACAAAAAACAGTTTAAAGCAACCCCCAGGACTAACTTGACTTTCAAGTTTTATGAATGAATATACCTTATCTCCCCTTGTTTAAATACTTACAATCATTTCTAAACTGTTAAATGTATGGAACTTTATCAGGCTTACTTAATGAGCAGTATATGCAACAACACACATGCTGATAGTCACGTGTCCAGTTTAAGTGAAGTGTGCTGAAAAGCTATAGAAAAAGGAAAAATTGTACTTGTGTGTACCTGAAAACGCCTAATTCAAGGAAAATATCTACACACCTATGACAGCTGGGAATACAGGTGGTCTGCAAACCAGTTAGTAAACAACAGCAGAACAAAAACCAAACCAACTCTCAACACTAAAGGTTTTGAAAACTTTGGAAGTTAGTACACCTTATGTTAATGACACTGTGTTTTCAAAAACTGCATTTTTCCACTACAGAATATGGAATTTACTATTCAATACAGAAAACCTGCTTTTCATGTTAGTAGGCCCTTTTGTGGTTCCTACACACATATGGGTAAATTCATTGAAAGCATTTATCTAATTGTTTGAAAACATCAATTTCAGGGAAGTATATAAATATTCATAGTTTTCATCCTCCTAAAGTGACAATACCCATTACTGCAAGGTTTTTGCCCTTAGTGTGATTCCAGAATAAGGAGTAGAAGAATTACATTTTAAATGAGACTGTCAAAACATAAGACATTATATTAAACAGCTAATTTTTTCCTATTTGGCTAGATATTGTGTAACAGATAAGCAGCATAAAACGATTACCCAGTGAGGACTATCATTTTACCTATCAAGTATCTTTACATGAATCTTGCTCTACCTTTCTGAAGATGCTTAGCATAGTGATGGAAGAACAATGTACAGAAAATGCAATTTTAACTCCAATTTGAGAATACTCTATACTGTACAGCTTTAAGTACAATAAAGTCAAGACTTTGACACTGAGATAAAAATAAAAACTAAGTCTTCAAGTCATTATGTTCAAGCTAGCACATGCTCAACTGTTTACTTCCAACAGTTATTCTTTAAGGTAAGATAACTCCTAGTGTTATCTATAAAGCACTGAGTTTTTATTATACATCATCTGGTATGAAAATTCACTCTCACTGAAACTCCGCATTCATGCATGGTTCATGGTGATGCTATGAACACCAATTAAGAGAATTCAAGTTCTTATTACGTAAGGGTGGAATACTAATGAACATGCTTGGAGTCTTCTATAACCAGTTTATGGACTAGATCAGTATTTCCAAATAATTTCACAACTAGATTTGTTCCTATAAATGCTTTTCTTCAATTGCCTGTGCATTCCACTAGTGCTTCTGAGATGAGGCTGTATTCCTACCAGCCTGAAATTAAGGGTGTAACACATGTTTAAGTTTATGACTTTAAGAGTCTTAAGAAACTATCTTCTCTTTCAGCATAGAGACCTGCTGAAAGAAACTTTATGGAAGAAGGCACATCTAAAAATATTCCCATCAGATTTGAAGAGATTATAAGAATGAGTAAAAAATAGTGAAGACTGAAAATATCACCCAACAAAACACTCCATTACAGATTTTAAAACCCCACATTTTTCTGTTGGACAAACCAGAAAAAAATCATCAACCTTCAGTCTCAGCTGCAGTGCAAACACCATTAATGATGACATCCCTTGAAAGTCTTTGGACTACTACCCAATATTTTCACACTGTGAACAAACAGGACACTTTCAATTACTGAATTTGTTAATGTTGACCCTATAAGCACGTCACTGTAGCTGAGAAACACACAAAAATTTATGTCATTCCATTAAGTATTTGAAGTGACAAATGTCTCCTTTTAGGAAGCAGAGGCTCTTCTGGAGAGGACTGTGTAGCTCTTCAGACACTGAGTGCCTTTCTTCACTTAATACAGAATCCACACAAACTAATGTCCTGTGCAGGCTTATCCTGAGTTACTAGAATGCATCTTCTAGGAAGTCTGTCTCTAAAACAGAAGCTCAGAACTGGGCCTAGGAGCCCCTTATTCTGTAAACTGGTATTCCACTATACTGTCTTTACTGTATATAGCATTATCTGCACACAATGTAAGCAGAACTGGCTTTGCCAACTAGGTATGCTACAGCACACTGCTGTAGAGTTTCCTGATTTCAGACCAATTTCTGCTCAACTGAGATGTCTGATCCAAAAACTAAACTTGACAGGTATGAACTCCACCTGACAAAACAAGCATGGAAGTCAGAGACTGCTTTTTGACTAACCTGTTCACAGAAGATTACAGGGGTAAAAATCCTTCCTTGAAAGAAAATACAGCTTCAAGACCAGGCTGAATGTGCAGCAAATAATTTCATATTGCCAGACATGCTGAAATAAAAAACTGTTTTCTTGGAGACCAAAACAAACAAAACACTCTGAGATGCAGAGAAAGCTCAAAAACCTTTACAGGAAGTCAGTCAGATAAAAACTGGAACCACATCAGAAGATATTACCCCATGGTTCACAACTAGAAGATCTGGTTTCTCCTCCAATTCTGAAAGCAGGCTGAGATCTTCCTTTCAATAGACTTACATGGCAGTAAAATGAAGATTAGATCCATTAGGTATAAACTGAGAGGTAGATATAAAAAAAAATCCTTCAAATTACATTTGCAACAAGCCCTTAAAACTATTAAATATCTAGTATTCAGAGAGCAAAAATCAGGTTTTTATAATTTTCTTATGTAATTACACAAATCAGTATTTCTTACTTACAGGCAAGCTTAATTTTTAGGGGGCTGTTTTCTATCATCAGTGTCCTGGCTAACATAGGTAGAGTTCAGTTTTATGAACCTCTCTATATTCTAGGAAGAGTCTGTCCTTGTATTGCTTCCACATTGTATGTCTATCTTTGAATAAGCCGTAATGCCCTCTATCAACTATTTAGCTTTTATATTTCATTACTTATGAAAAGCAACAAAAAATACTAAGATCATGAACTGCTTTTTTGTTCTAGTTAGTGTTACAAAGCAATGAAAGAGTTGAAATTTCTTTCTTCTGCATCAACAGATTATTTAATAAATTCCAGTGCAGTTACAGTTGTGCAACCCTATTAAACACAATGGAGTTATAAGGGCATGACCAGAGGCTTAATTTGGCTACCAGTATTCTTCTTATTCATGCTAGAGTATAAAAAGGAGAGAACCCAGCCTGATTTCAGGCTGACAGTTCGGAGAAAAATGCCTCTTTTAACTTCCCTGAAGGTACTTGCTATGGAAGCATGAGTTTTCTGAGACATCAGTAACACATAATAGAGCTCAAATTCTACTGACTGATGCAGTGCCAAGCAAACTTTCTAGTTGTATACGCCACTTTTCAACATCAGAACAGTCCTGCATCTATCATTCAGCAGTGTGCAGTTCTATACAGCCTCAAGTTCTGAATTTAGTCCTCAAAAACAGTTATTCTTGCACATGGAGAGCACATTCAATAGTTTCTGAATGACTCAACACACTACACATGCTGAAAATCCAACACTTGCAGAGGTCTCAGCTATCCAATACCTTATGCCAAAAGAGTATACTGTTCATGCACTCTCTTGAACCTATTTGGCTTCTGCTGTCCAGTGAGAAGCCCCTCAATAACCGCTGAACCACTGGCTCTCACCTTACCTGGGCAATGTCCCCTTATATGTTCAGAGTCAAACCACAACATAAAATCCTGCTAGTCTCTCCCTGTTAAGAGCTGAGTGGACTATAACTACATTCACTTTTTTGACAGGCTAGAGATTGATAACGGCCAATCCAGACCTTATGCATGTATATGAGAAAATAGTACTGTGTTCTTAGAGGCTGTTTTTGAACAAACAAGTACACATTTTGACAGCTGGCAACTAGAGCAAGAAGTTCCCTACATGCTTCTTGTACATCTAGAGAAAGGTGAGATGCAAACTGAACCTACATATACTTATCAATATTCCACAGTTCAATCACCAGCTATGGTTCCACATTGAGAAACCAAGTAAATTTCACTATTATTTTCATTAGTATTTAAACACATGATATATCAGCTATTCAACTTTAGATATCCCATCAGTCTTAGCTCATGGTAAGATGACATACCCATCATGTCTACTTTTCTTAGCAGATAAATCATCTCCTGCTGCAGGTCTCCTCTTTTTCCTTGGAGGCATCACTTTACTAAAGCAGTCTGATGAACTGCAAGACCGAAGACTTCCTACAGAGGGAATTAAAAACACCAGCACAAAGAAATGAAACTGTTGCAGACCAGTTAAACTGTGTCCACTAATAGGCATATTACAAAGGGAAGGGAAGGAAGTTAGGGGATTAAAAAAATTAGAAAAGAAATGGTCTCCTTTCAATAGCATAATCCTTCTCACTTTTACATGGTATTCTATGACCACATTTCCATTAAGGTCCAAAGTCCTATATCGAAATGTACAGTAGCACTAGCATTACTTCAGTCTAACAGCAGTCAAGAACTGGCACTATCCTGAAGAAGTATTTAGGTCCTCAAAAAGTCATTCTTATTTTTAGTCTTTTATTCAAATCACAAGTTCTAAGAGCGGATCATTGCTTTTTGAAATACAGATGTGAGTGAACACCTACCTCTAGAAAGCAGAACCCTTTCTTTTCAAGCCCCAAGTTTTTTGCGATAGAGAGCAAGAGGTAGGAAAGGTTTTGTTTGCTCTTTGGTGAGAGGTCTTTTTCCAGCTTTTTTGGGAGGCTTTTTGTTTTGTTGGGATGGGAAGAGACATTTAGCAACCACCAGGATAAAAAAATAGGTGGCTGGCTGGATTATTTGGACTGAACAGTTCTCAAAAAATGAGGGCCCCCAAGCAGGAAATAGCCAATTCCAGACACTGATGCCAATCAGGTGGCAGTCTTTCCATCCCCTTCTCTCAGCTACATACTCCTATGTCTCTGGCAACTCTTCCATGTGCCAATCCAGCTCACCAAACCTGTAGATAATTAACCAAGGAAAAAAGAATAACAACTTTCTGTACATTAGCACAAGAAAGAGCACCGGACCAGCCCTTTTGACCACAGGAAGGCATTAAATTGCTTTGGCTGTCTCATGAAAACAGTAGGCTAACACTCCAGGCATAATTTTGTCCTGCTTTCACATGCTGAAGACCACACTGACACCTGAGAAAGGCATGTGTAAGAGCAGCTCAAAGAGCTATCACAGCTCTAAGTATTACACAGAGAACTTGAAAAGAAAAGGAAGACAGAAGTGAGGTATAAAAATCCAGACATAAAGCGATGCCAAAGAAATTTGCAAGAAAACATGAAGAAATCCAGCATTCCTAAGCTATCTTCTCTTTGCTACAACAGCACCCAAGTTTAGCTATGCTCAATGACGATGCCCACAAAATCTTTTATCTCACATCACAGCACAGAAGCAAGCAATAAAACTTTGACTGCTTTTTGACACCAAGGGAACAGACTGAAATCAGAGGCCCAATTCCCAACAAATACTGACAGCAATCTTTTGCTTACCTATTCTTCGAATCTTTGAAAGGCTCTCTCCTGTTATAGCAGAAACACAAGTAAGGAACCTTAGAGCCTCACAGGCTTTGCTACACGTACATTATTTCAAACATGCATGGAAATGCTAACCCATAAGAAAGCACATATTTCTCCAGTATCATGTTCATATTTTTCTAGTATCATGTAAGATATTCAACCAAATTTTAACACCAAGATGAACTAATCTGGTTTCAACTAATAAAGCTTTTACACTAAGTATGCCTTCTTTGGTCTAACCTTTATATTAATTTGTATCTATTAAGAAGAAAATTAATCTCTCTACTTCAAGAAATACTCTCCAATTCAAAAAATTCTTCCTACGTATTCTTTTTTTTTAACCCTAAAACTCCCTCCTCATTATTGTCCCAGAAGAGTATGGCCATACACTGTCTTTTTGAAAGAGAATTAACAGCACTGTCAATTCAAATTACAATTTAAATTAACATCAAAAAATTTGCAAGTATTATGCTCCATAAACTATTACCACCAAAAAAAATCATAATGGCTGTGTCAGAAGAACATACTTCTAGAAGCACTGTCTAGAATGCATTACAAAAGGAAATTAGTAATTCCTAATTACAATAGTATTTATTTTCTTCTCAACAATTTCAGATATACTTTAAACAGGTAAGCCAGAGACCATAAAAAACTCAGAGTACACCCAAGGCATTTTGCAAATTAAACAAACTAAGGAACCTGACCTGCTGAATGCCACTTGTTCCATCTGATTATGCCTGCACATTAATCATACTCAAAAACTCTACTCCCATAAGTTATTGAATCTGTGATACTTCATCTTTCAAATCAAATTTCTAAAGACTTTGCCAGTAAGTATTTTTGAAAGCCTACACAGACTAAAAACACTTAAGATGACAGCAGAACTCAACAGATGGCTAGAAAGAGCCAACAGACTTAAGACACACACTGAACTTAATAAATGAAAATGTGATAGTAAACACCTCTTTTTGGTAAATATGCATTTACTTAAGTATAATCTGTAGCTATTTCATTCCTTTGAGAGCAAACTGATTGCTTTTAAGTGGCTTTCTGTTAAAAAAGCAAAAATCCATTTGTGATGGATGCTGGTAGAATGTAAGGAAAAAAACACACATCCCCCTCACCCCCTACAAATCTGTCCAATTTACTGATCAATTGATTGTGAAAAGAAATATGCAAGGCCTCTGTGAAAAAAGCAGCAGAGCAAAAGATAAATAAAAAATAATAAAATAAAGCAGTTACAGAACAGAGAAATCATTTTGTCAGACCTGCAACCCCATACAAACCAAAGAATTTAACTCAAGAATTCCAGCTTGGACTCTTTGCCTCCTTGAATGATAGAATGTTTTTAAGAAGATTGATGAACTTGTTTTAAAGGCTTAAACTGATCACAATTCACTACACCCCAATTTCTCCAATGACTCCTATGAAAAACATGTATCCTTTTTGGTTTGAATGTATCTAGTTGCAGCTCTCAAAGGCACAGAAAAAGGAAGAAAAGAGACAGCTCAGAAATTGGTAGGTGGCTATTAAATGCACACACACACTGCGCTCACACATTGACAGCACACAGACACCGGGTGGACAAACATATCGTAAATGCTTTCCAAGACTTAACATCTTAGTAACTGAGGTTTGGAGCAAGTCTTCACTAGACTTTAGCTGTTGAATAATCTCTAAACTACTAAAAAACACAGTGTAAGTATTTTACTTTCAAAGCATTTCTTTTGTTACTTAAATTGGTGTGCTACATTTGAAGGGCAGTTATAATTTCTCTGTAACAGGAGCAGAGTATTTATTTCATTTTCATGGAAAGCTAAAAATTATCAGTTTGGTTTTTTTTTACTTTGAACTCCTGCAATTTCTCAATTCACAATACAGCTCACTAAATAGCAATATTAACCCTTCCTACATAGAGCTTTCTAATTCTAAATGTAATTTTAGGTCTAGCAGTGCACAACTGATTTCTTTTCCCAAAGGTCTGACCATCTGCAAACAAACATGCAGCCACCTCTTACTACATGCAAATTTGACAGAATTTTACTTACCAAGTGCAGCTTTGCTGATGTGATTATCTTCAAAGTTTCTCACTCCTAGGCCTCAGCTCAAGATTGGCAGAATCCTCCTAGTTCTCACTGGTTTTTTGACACTTGAAGCTAGCATTTGCAAGGTAGAGCTCCAAATGCCTACTGAATAGACCACCACTAGCCAAAAGCCTGTTCAGTTTAAATGCTGTTTGCCAAACATCCTGTTGAATACTTCCAAATTTACAGGAGACAAAGCTTTCAAAGCGAAGTATGAATTCAAGAGCTAAAATTCACCCTAGGAAATTTGAAACAACATATAAAATAAAACCCACAAGGGAAGGACAGTCCTAGAATAGCAACAAAACCAGAGAAACAAAAGAAAAAAAGAAGCCAATAAAGAAGAGGAACTCTACAAGCTGTGTCCCTACAGAAATTTACAGGCATGGAATTTCCACCTTCTCCAGCTAAATCCTGTGAGGAATCCTGCTCTTCTGATGCTTCAGTAGAAGGATGCTTCACAGGAAAACTAATTAGAAACTGTGCATGCTAAAGCAATTGGGAAGATATAGCTGATCACTTCATAATGAAACAAAATGACCACAAATGCACTTATCAATCATCAGTTTTCAGACACAAGATGAGAAAGCAAAGATACTCATCAAAACATTAAACAACTTGCAATCCTGCTGCAAAAGGAAAACTCATCTTCTCTGTCTTGAATTCCACACTACAGAATTGCTCCGGACTCAAGAAGGGTTTCGTCTCCAATCTAACAAAAGAAAAAACCAGCAGAGGCAAAAGCAATTTCTCTCCCCCAAAGACTGATGAACAGCAATGAAGCCTTCTTGTTCTTGAATGGATAACCTCACTGTTTTAAACAAGCCAGGTGACAACAAGAAGCATACTTTTAAAGACTTTTTAGTCTGGATAAGTAACTCACAATTTAATTACCAAATCACGGTAAGATATTAACAAGCTGCTAGATTTGTAGTTATGACATAAAAGCAGCTTATTTCAAACGTGAGTTTTCCAAGTCAATGCATATACATACTAATAGAAAAAGAAATTGTTTACAGAATCAGAATGCCTGCTGTTCTTACACCTCCAAACAGGTGAAAAGGCAAAGCCCATGACACATTTGAAGTCTATCTCATTTTTTAGACAGATATGCATACTGAATGATAGCGCATGAGACTGCAATCATTGTAGGAGACTGGAATTTTGAAACAAGATCCATCTTAGCTCTCAAATCACTGAAGGAATTTTGAAACTGCCACTTCCCTGTAGTTTTTGATGTTTTAAGGGCTGGTTTCAGAAAGGAAATCTGGCAAATACTTATAAAAGATACAATTTCCTTCAAGTAATTTAGATGTCCAAGACATTTTTTGTTAGCTTAGCAATAACTGCTTTGAAGTAAATGTGATATGCATTTAAAAGTTAATACTCTTATTAATAAATATTAACCTAAAACTAAGATTTTTTAATAGCTTTTAGAAATCCCAATCAAATTTAGATACATGTACATTGAGTCATCCCAAAAACAAAGTCCACAGCATAATGACAATAACCCAGATAATTATGGCAGAAAATGAACAGCAATCTTTAAGAATAAGGCTTGGGCCAGAAGATTTAGTGTTAAAATAATCTCAGAACTATAAAAAACCTTGACATGGGTTTGGCAACACTCAAACCTTTTGCAACAGCTCTTAGTCTGACTTTGAAATGAGTTCTAGACACAGCATCTCAAATTCACAGCACCTATATGGTTCTATAAATTGTGCAACAAAATTAATAGGTTTTGACAACTTCTTACTGGAAAACAGAAGTTTCACAAGTTTAGGCACAATGAAATCAAACAATTTTCAGAAGTAACTCTATAGATTTATGTGAGTCTTTCCAAGTAAGATGTTTCACAAGTGTTAAGTTCCACACAAACCAGAAACAGAAGACCTCACTGTACTACACTCACGATGGCCAAAATAGCTCCTTGCATGTGTGTTTGTCCTCATATGAGTCAAATCAAACACACATTTCAACTGAACATGCCTGGAACTTATGCAAACATCTGGGCTTCATCTCTTCCTATAAGGAGACATAAAACAGGGCAGAAGCATAAGAAACAGTAGAAATAATATCTGAAGATGAAGAGGGAACCTAGCATTATCAACCTCTACTTTTAGTTCTCATTTCATAATTGTTTCTGGTTTGAAAGGTTCTTTACAACTATTGCAAAAAAAATTGCACTCTTTAGTGGGATTTTGTGCCTCAACTCATTCAACAGGCACATTCACACTTTTGAAACAGTGTAATTCAAACAACAGCAGGCAGGCAATAGGATACTGGCTCTGATGAACAGTTTTACACTGACACTGATGGCAACATGCTCAAGCACCTTCCAATAGAGGTAATGACAGCACCAAGGCTAATTTCTTATACTTTATGACAGAAGTGCTAGGCAAGAGGTAAGACAAATTGCAAATACCTCAAGTACATCAACACTTACTGATTAGTGACAGAAGGAGACTACCTCAATGCTTCACAACAGGTCTTGGTGATCAAGAGTAAACAAAGATTCTAGAACACATTTTCATACATGAAATCAGTATGTAGCTGGTCAGTTTAGAGCACCTGGGTCACATAGGAGAAAATTCCAAGTCTCCATCACAAGATGGGAGAAGACATCAGTTCTAAAATATGGACACTAAAATCTCCGGCTGTCTTCAACAAAAGAGGTCACAACCTCTTTTTTAGAGGCTTTTCATTTACAAAATGAGCTAATTTCAAGTATCAAATCACTAACCACACTAAAGGAAAGTATTTCAGAGACTCCTTTTGTGGCTAGGGTAAGAGTTCAAGCATGAAACAAAGTCACCTGCTTGCTGTACAGAGGAGGGTTCATAATCCCTAAGTGAGCTCTGTCCAATCCCAAGCAATGCAGTCCTATGCATCTCTTCTCATTGCTCTAGGCTAAGAGTGTGCTAGATTTTTAAGTGTGTGCCAGAAATCTCCAGGAGGAGCTGACAGCTCTCTCCACTTTCCTAAATGCTCAAGGTAACATCAGCAAATATAGCCATCACCTCAGGACAGTGGTAAAGCTTTGAGTCAGATGGTAGGACAAACATGGTCAGTTTTAAAGAATAGTTCTGCTGAGCGAGTGATCAGGGCTCGAAGGCAGTGCAAAAGGAGGTCAGAACTCTTGCAAAACATCAAGTCACAAAGCTCAAATGCTGACAAATCAAGACTGACAGGAAGCTGGTACCAGGCACCTGAGAAGAAGGCCTCAAAAAACGGTAACACTTCATGGAACAAAACACAGATATGAACTCAAAAATAGATAGTACCCAGACACTGACTGAAAATCTGCACAAGAACCAGAAAAAACCTGCATCAGAACCAGTCAAGAAAAAAGCGGGTTGTTTGGAGTACAGCATTTAAACTTGGTCACAGGCATCACAACAGCCAGAAGAGGCCTTGCTTCTGTTCTGTTCTCACCAATGCTCTTTCAAGACTCAAAACACTGTAAGAATATGGATATTTTGTTCCCCAACAAGCTGAGTCCCAGGAGTGAGAGAAATTTTTCATTAAGTCTTCTAAACTAAGAGACAGTAAAATTACAGATACTGCTGAAACCTGTTCAAGTCCTTCATAATTCGATAAATTAAAAGCACAAACACCTGTCTTGAAAAAGACTAAGAAACCCAGGCACTTGTTTCCTAAAATTCCTTTAGCTTTCTAAAACATCCTTTTCAGTTATGTTAGAGAGACTTGTTTAATAAAGTGTGTTTAAATTGTTTCAATCTGTTTTTACTCCATTCCTATTAAATACCTGTCTGGTGATCGTCTTGACCAACGTCCTCTGTCAGATTCTGCAAGAAACAGGAATGACACAGTTAAACAAGATTCTTCTGTACTATTTTTAAATTTTACTTGATATTAATATTCATCCTAATTACTTAAGGATCATCTACGTAAGACTGTAGTCTTTGTGTTTTCAGCGCATATTTACCTAAAAAGTTACGCTTGCAAATCCATCTAAAAAATTCAAGTAAATTCAATCTGATAAATATTTTTGAGGTTTTTTCAATCAAAAACATATCAAATTATTTCAACAGTGGAAATAACTACCCATCAGGTGCAGAACTGGCATTATTTTACTGAATAATTCCACCAAAAAATGCAACATTAGAAAGACTGAATTTACCATTTAGCGCAGAAATGGCTTTGCTTAAGGATAAACACACATACGTGTTCTAAAGGAAACTGATTAAAAACCAACCAAAACCTTGGAAACAAGTTTACCCCTTTCTTTAGGCAGGGTCTTTTCCACTAAATTTGCAGTGTACACACAGAAGCCATATCACCATTTCCAGCTATGGTTGCAATAAAACAAATGTAAATACACAGCACATAAGCAGGAAGAGTCTTCATAAAAACCTTGTTGCACTTTCTGCATGGGTGTAAGAGGACAGCTTGCTCATTCAATATGTTTTCCAGAAGAACTGCAAGAAACTGGGTAATTGTGATGATTACCACCACTTAATGCATCCAAGAAAGCTTCTTGCATGAGGCAACATCTAAATCCAATGTTCAAACAAAGCTCAAACTCCACTCTGACCTCTGGAGTATAATCTTTCACCTTTTACTAATACTGCTTATCTCTTCACCAATTCAAACCAAACAGCCTTTCATACAAAAAGGCAGTTATAATTTTTAGAAGTGTAATCACTTAATGATTTCAATCATGAAATATTCTGGACCAAAGCCCTAGCTATTCTGCTAAGAGAAAATGGCAAGTCATTACCAGCCTATTGAGGGTGTGGTAAATCTTGTGAATATTTGCCAGTGTTGATAGATGAGAATTCAGTTGAAAATCTAGAGGGGAAGGAAAAAAAGGGTTTTAAATTTCTCATTTCCAAATGCAGCAGTCATGATCTTCCTACATTCTGGCTATTTAATAAAATCATCACAGAACTATAAATTAAAAGTAAACTCAACTTTTTCAGCACTGACATTTTCAACATTTGAGTAAAACAACTGAAATCTGCAAAAAAGGTATCCTATGTATGTATTTTTCTTAAGGTATGGATGACCCTCAGCAGAAGTATAGCTAACTGTAGCTGAATTAAAAAAAATAAAATTACAACTTTTTTTTTTTTCCCCTGATATTGGGAATCTTTATAACTTCCATGTTACCCAGTCCTTCTGTTTCATCTATTCCAAAACCAAGTTAAGCACCATGTAACAGTCTAAAATCATTAATAAAAATCCTAGTTCCTAAAAAAAAATCTGATTTTATTAATACACACGTACTTGCCTATATACTAATTTCTTTGCAAAAATAAGTGACTAGAATACACCTGTACAGTTGAAACATGGCTTTTAATAATAAACCAAAGGTTACAATACAGCCGCTGTTAAGACAAGAACCAAAAAAACTGATAATGAAATATTCTGACACTTCTTGGAAGAAGCCATAGCATAGATGGTAATTTTGCTTCCACACTCCAAATATAAAACACTTGAGTTTGCTTCAGTTGCTAGAGAGCGAGAAACTAATTTTTCTCTATTCTTTTGAATTCACTATTTTTGCTAGGAATGCAGCAAGAACAAAACTGGAAAGTAAGTAATTTACAAAAGAACAGCTGAGATCCAGCTAGACAGCAGGCAAACAAAAAAGAATCTCAGAAACCGAACACAAACCAGCCGAGAGGGCTTAAAGACAGCCAACTACTACAGAGTATCTCCACTTGAACTAAAAATAAATTAGCTACCCCAATAGAACTCATGTGCCAAAACACTCTAGAGAAATGTACTGTATGATAAGCAAAGTATTCCAAGCAAACTTCTTCTATATGTGAAAAGGTTCTGTATGTGCCTAGCATCACTACCCAGCTAAAGCAACAAAGAATTTCTAATATGAGACATTTAATTTGGCTTTGCCCAGCAGCTGATGCAAGATGCAAGTAAGGTCAAAAAATAATTTCCGTATTTCCATCCAGAACATTTCAAAGGAATGCTCTCAAGATACACTTAAGATGACCCAGATAAACAAGAGTCATCATTAAACATCCGACTGCCAAGTCAGTGAAGCACACTGCTATGAAGTTAACAAGTAAAACTGAAGAAACTGCCTGCTCTAAGTGAACTTGTTACACACATCTCTGTGGAATTCTCCTATCACACTGAATTAAAAAAAAAAAAATCAAAAGATACTTTCAAGAATTATACATTTCATTCATTATGTTAGCCAGAGTATAATTTAATTAGTTGCTACCTATTTCTTAGCATGTTGTCCCCAATCCACCACAGCAATACAATTGCTCTAAGTCAGAAGCACCAGAGATGGAATTTCCAACTTTAGCTAACCTTATATATACACAGTCAAAGACAATCCAGATCTTCTTACCAAGCTACAATAAGAAGCTCTTGAACCTTGAACAGGGTACTAGAGTTTTTCCTGCATTAAGAGCTCAATAAAGTTCCATTTTTGCTAGTCAAACAATACTAAGCAGAACCATTCTGCAAGAAAAAAATAATCCTGAGTTTCTTAGTCAATCCTCAATTCAATATAAAGCAATGAGAAAAAACAGAAGGAGAGGGGGGCAAACAGGGATGAGGACAACAGGGAACATAAAAGCCATTCTGAGGAGGGCAAGGTTAAAAAATTAAGATTTGATTTGTTAAATGGCAGATCAGATTAAACTTTCTGGAACATGAATTTTACAGTTTCCCCTGCTGCTTAGCCTAAAATCTACAAAGAACATGAGCAGTTAGAGAAACCAGTTATACCTGGAGGTAAGAAGCTGAGAACACTAAGCAAATATTTATTTACTCTAATATTAACTTTAGATAGCACTCTTAAAAATGGTTGAAAAAATACTCTAACATCAGGATTATATATATAGGTATCACCTTTGAAACAAAACATTCCTAGGCACTTCAAAACACACAGTTCATGCCAGTGTGTTTTACACGTCTGCTGGAAATATCTGCAATTTTAAGCTGCTGTCTCCGAAACAGGTTGCATAATTATGATGGACTTAGCAGGGTTATCCAAATATATTTTCCAGTTCTAATACAAGAGATATCACACCATCCACCATTTGAGTATGGAGGACCTGAGTCCAAAGTTTATTTCTTTCACAGGGGAAGCTTGCACAGCATAGGGATATTATCTAAAACTGAAAACAGGTTTCTTTTACAGTTATAAAAGCAAATGCAAGGAGCACCCATTAAATTAGGGAAGTTAAATTACAGTTCAGGTTATTCTCTGAATTGGTCTGTGTCAGTGTTTGCTTTATCTATATTTCAAGAACGATACACAAAGTATCTATGCCACCGTGAAAAAAGCCTATTTTGGAAAAAAAAAATTGTTTTTTTAAGAAACAAAATCCAAAAAATAACACCTTCCATGCTCAAATGACACTGTCTGGGAAATTATCAAAAATAGCACTGATCAACAACGGTCAAGATGGCAAGCAAGTGGACAGCTGGTTACAACTGTATTGTTCATGAAGACACTCTCTCCTCTCCACCTCCCATACTTTCCACACATAATCATGCAGCCTCTAAAGTTGTGCCTGCTGATCCCCTTGGGCGCATTGAAAACTTATCCACAGAATAAACAAACCCTGCCAGCCCAGAACTCTGAATCAGATCACCAAGGAGCTGCAACACCAGCTGAGCTAGAGGAAGAAACAGGAAAGGTCTTCTTTAGTGGGAGCACAACAGTCTCTTGTGGCAGCAGCAATGTGTTGGATGAATCCACCTGTCGCTCCCAGCGCCACCGCAAGAGGAGCGATGCATCACGTGAAGCTGCACACTCCACAGCTGGTTGTATGAGCTTGACACAAACAATGCCATCACATGTGAAGCTATTTTTCAACTGAAGACAAGAGTTGCAAAACAGATGAATTGGTCTGCTTTTTTTTTTTTTTCGCCCTACAGAAACTGCATCCAGCTCTGTGGTCCTCAACACAGGAAAGACATGGATCTGTTGGAGCAAGGTCACAAAGGACACCCAGAGGAACACCTCTCCTATGAAGAAAGGCTGAGAGCCAGGGTTGTTCAGTGGGGAAAACAGAAGACTCCAGAGAGATCTCACTTGAAATGCACTTATGGTACTTTAAGGGGACTTTCAAGAAAGCTGGAGAGGGACTTTCCAAAAGAGCACATGTGACAGGACAAGGAGGAATGGCTTCAAACCGAGAGAAAGTTTAGATCAGATATTAGTAAGAAATTCTTTGCTGTGAGGCTGGTGAGACCTTAGCACAGGCTGTCCAAAGAAGCCGTGGATGCCCCAAGCCTGAAGTGTCAGGCTGGATGGGCTCTGAGCAACCTGGTCTTGGTAGAAGGTACTGGTGCCCATGGCAGGGGGACTGGAACTCGATTATCTTTCAGGTCCCTTCCAATTCAAGCCATTCTAAGATTCTGACACACCACACAGTTTATTGACCTCAAATCAGAAAAAGGAAATCTACTTGCTTTGTAAATAGTGAAAGATGAAATGTGGAAAGTTTGCCATGACTTTAAGGGGTGTATGTCAAACACACATACATATTTTGTTGATTAAATTATTTTTCATGCAAAAGGTATCTGATCTTCAGTGAGGTCTGAAGCAATGAAAATTCGAAGTGGTATTAAATACTTTGCAGTAATTCAGAATGTAATAGCTAAAAAAAAAAAAAAAAAAAAAAAAAAAAAAAAAAAAAAAAAAAAAAGTAAAATAATTGCAAATCCAGAACCCAGAAAGGAAAGAAAGAAATGACAAAGGACAGAGCCAACCTAGTTTCATGGAATTTAAATGTTGCCTGCAGTATGTGATTAACACAATGTTAAGGGTTAAAGGCTGGGTTAGTCCATTAGTCACAATCATATACAATTTAAAATTAAAAAGAAAACAGTTTAAAAATAAATTTTAGAATATTATAGGTTAAGGTTTAAACTATGGACCTGACAATTACAGAGATGTAAAAGAAACAGAAGCTAGCTGGGCCTGCTTCCATAACAAACTAAAGAAAAAACATTCTACACCCTCTCATTAATGCACACATGAAATACAATACAGAAAACAAAAAACCTCAGTGTATTTTAAGTATAACAGGTAAACTGGACTCAAATACTCTCCTGCTGAAATGAAAAAGCTTTAAAGGTCAGATCCCAGTTTTTTTATTTTTCTTATCAGAAGGAGCAATGTGTTGCCAAACTATTTAAATGAACATCTGAAAACCAAGGGGAAAAAAAAAAAAAAAAGTACCTGCCTGAACAAAACCTTTAACTTTGTTCCTGCTGTAGACAAAACACAGCTACAAGGTGCAGTAAAATCTATTAAAAACCTAGTAAAAAATTAACAATAGTAGTAAACAAGATCAGCTGACTCCAAGTTTCCTTTAAAAAGCTCCTAATTTTTTTAAGCAAATAGAAGATCTATTAAAAAATCTCACTTTAACAGTAGATCTAAAAATAGTTATCCCTAATAGATGTCATATGTACAATATTAAAATATAAATATAGAAATAGCAGTAGTAATAACATAGTACTAATTCTTATTACTGCTAAGATACAGGTGTAAACTTGTCAGAAAAAAATTAACAGAAAACACACATCACACAAACTCATACCTAAAAATCAAAACAGCATGCTTAGGCTTTTAATCAGTTGTCTTCTTTGCTTTCAAGTAACAGAGATTAAAAAAAAATCAAAAACAAAAACAACAAAAAAACCTGAAATAATAGTTCCAAGTTCTGTTGCCTTACTTAGCTTTAAATAAATTTTACTTACTCAAAAAAGAATCATTTAATCTTCTACAAAATATACCATTTTATGCTCTGTAGTCTACTTACAGAATTATCCTTACAGCAACACAATTTATATTGATGAATTATGTATTGATTAATGAACTTAGAAGTTCAGATCTAAAACCTCCACTTGGTGAAAGCCCTCAACACTCATGTTCAGGAAGCAAAATTTTTGTATTCATTACTAAATACGGACGGCAAAAGAAAAATGTACATCAGTCTTATTTACACAAAAACTTAATAACACATCTGAAGACTGAGAATCCCAAACTGCAGCGCAGAGCAGACAGGAGCTGACTCTGCATTCCTGTCAAAGACAGGATTCAAAATCTCTTTCCAGTGTGTCTGCAGCTGTATCCCTGCAGGCTGTGACACCCTATACCAGGGCCAACCTGCAGAAAAATCCTTTCTCCCAGCCCATCACGGGACAAGCCTTGGGTCAAGGGAGGCAGAGAACGGGCTTGAAAAGCAGGGTCTCCCTTGATTTGGTGTGGTCAAAGAAAAGGCATGATTCAGAAAGCAAGGAAAACAGAAGTGAATTCCAGCTTGGAAAGCAAGGACAGGCAACTAGATGGGATGATCCAGCCTATCTTGAGGAGCATCAGGACCTAGCCATTAAAGCTAAAGACATGATACTGCAGAAATGTTTCTCCTGCCCACCTGCACCCAGAACCGCACCAAGCTCAGAGCTGCTGCTGACACCAGCAGTATCCAAAACCTACAGTTGCAAACTTGTGCACAGTTTGCAAACACAACAGCCTAAAATGTTCTGAAGCAAAACACAGACTGACTTAAGCTAGTAAATAAAAAACTCTACAGAAAACCCAAACCCAAGCAACAAAATATGGTAGGAGTTACTACATGCACTCTAAAATAATTTCAACATAAACATTCACATTCAACTCTTAACATTTGGTATTACCACTCAGAATGACTACTGCAAGAAAATATTTTAAAATCACTGCATGCTGCGTAGATAGGAAAAAGTATAATTCTTTTTTGCCCCCAAAAGAACAAATCTTTATTCTACCTAGGTGATTTTGGAGTACTCTAATCTGAAGGCTTGTTTACCAAAAAATCCACCACAGTTTAAAGTTAATTGAGAAATTCAGAGCAATTTAAGCAGTGCAAAATTTGTGTAACTGCTACTTTAGTTTGAATACATTTCCATTGACCTTAAATTGAACAACTAAGAGCTAGGGTAATTCTCCTATACTAACATATAGGATAAAATACTCTTCACAACTGGTTCATGGCAGGATTTGGGTTTGCTTGGGAGGGGGTGATCTTCGTTGGGGGTTTTGTGCTATATAGCAAAGACCTAACACTAAGTGGGTTTCTGGTGCAAAACATCTGCTTCTGTTGATGAAAAAGTGTTCATCCAGTCTAACACTTATTCCACCATCAGACTAACTCAAACAGGTGTCAGTGTGCTACTTTTGCATCTTTGGCTGCCATGACCTGAGAGCTCTTTGCAAGTATTACTCTTAACTTCATGCCAGGTGTCATCTGGCATCCCTACAAAGGGTATAAAGCTAATACAAACTTTGTATGTTGTGTTCTAGCTAATTCAGCAGAAATGCAACCCCATCAAGCACCCGCTACTGGGGTATCCAGCAGGGTGCACATCTGGTATGTGGCTCACCATAGAGCTGCAACAGCCTAGGAACAGCTATGCCAGTCAAAAGCATTACTGCCCCAGCTGCTTGTTCTTCCTCCCTGCCAAAATTTACTGACCCCACAGCTCTGCCAGCAGCACAGGCCATGGCCACATTCCCTAACCCACTTCAGGCAAGAAATCAACCTGGCAGTTTAGACAACTTAAGTAAGTAGCAAGAGCTAACCCAGGTACATTTGACTGAGTGGATTAGAGTGCTCCTACAAGCCACTTAACCAAGAGAGCAAGGGAAGCAGTAATCTACAGCTAATGAGCAGTAATGAGCAGCAGACCCAGTCCCACAGTCTACACAGCGACACATCTGCATCAAGGGTGTCACACCAGTCAGCTCCCCAGGATGAGCTAAAGCCTTGCAGCTCTAACTATATATAAATATATACAGCCATCTATATACACACAATTTTATATATATATACACACGCTCCCCACTGAATGAACTGGTAGTTGTTTCTATCTCTTTATGAGCCAAAAGTAAAAATTCTGTTTAACATCAGACCATGACTCTAAATAAAACAATTTAATTGGACAGTACAACAAAAATGCTGGCATACATAAATTAAAGGCTCTGCTTCAAGCCCCTCTTAGTAGTCTTACTTCCTGTAGAAGTAATAACCACACTATTAAATGCTCTAATTTAAACTGGATACAAGAGATGAACACTTTCACAGGATGTACTGTACTTCCTAGTGCTATACTTTTTGGCAAGCACAAGACAGAAAAATTGAGTGAGTTATCTTCTTCTGCTTGAAGACACAAACAAAACTAGGAAATAATGCTTCAAAAAAGCCCAAAGTCTTTGCTTTCAATACCTGCAAAGAAAGCGTGGGAGGAGGGGAATTAAAGAAAACACAGGATTAATAATTCACTAAGAGCACAAAAAGTACTCAGACAAAAATAAATTTAAATGAAGTGCTGCAATTACACAAGTAAGAGCTCACCCTGATACAACAGAATGAAGAGAAGCAGTGAAAAAAAACTTTACCTCCCTAATTCAACCTATTACATGGGCTTATACAGAGAAGACTTCTCCAATTATAGCTACAAGAAACTTTTAAGCAAACATCTTCAATAGAAAAAAGGAAAGTTGATTTCCTCATATACTGTGAAAGGTGTGTATTCAGAAAGTAAAACTGAGACTGAGCAAAAACATATTAATGGAGTTGATATCATAAGAACAAATAAGGATCTAAGAAGGATCAAAAAGGTGGCTGAAAATAAACCTTCAGTCAGGAGACTACCATAAGCCAGCTTCTGTATCTGCAAAACTATGCTATGAACACTTCTTGCTTCAAGCATTTAGATCAACGAAAAAAACCCAACCACTATGAAGCTACAGACAATGAAATTAGCTAACTGAGGAAAATAGATCTATTTAAAATAACACATGTACAAGAAAAAAAAAAAAGAGGCATAAGATCTGATAGCTCCACAGCACATTTTTAATGAAAAGCCAGTAACAGCTGAAGGCTGAGGAAGACTCTCTTACTGGTTTCTGAAGACAAATTAAAAATCACTATGTCACCTAATCATCCTACATGAGGGAGGACTGGAATATTTTAAACTGTAACTCACACCTGTATATAATGAGGACCTGCATTTTTTTTTTGACAAGGCACACGACAAAAGACACTGAACAGAAGGTATTTTCTAGAATAATTATCCTTCTATTTCTAATATGAATCAATTATTTCTGCTTTAATGGCAGCCTTCACCACCAACACATAATGACCCCTAAATATAAAGGTAAAATAAACCAGAACCACTAAAAAAATTATATAACCTTATGAGTTAGAGCCTTTACCAGGCTGCCCCTGTAAGAGATCTCGTTCTGAGAGACACAGGAGGATTCAAGAAAATGCAGGCATTATGCAGCATTTCTTTCCACCACTGCTTTCAGGACTTTGTCCAAAAGTCAGACCATCATTCATTAACGCATGATCAAAGCTGCAATTTTCATTATCTTTCCCACAAGCAAGTTCTACAGTAATACAGCATCTCAGAGCTGCCAATCCTTTCGCAGCGAGAACACGTTCCTGGGAGGTTTCACAGGGACGTCGTTGAGCAGGGCAGGCAGCTTTGTGCTCGGGACGAGCGCCAGGTCTCTCCAGCGGACGGTGCCTATCCCTGAACCCGGCCACCCCACGGCCACGCAACGCGTGACCCCCTGCACCATGCAACCCGTCTACAGCAGGCGGTCCCCGCAGCTGGAACGCACAGCCAGGAACTCCATCGCGGAGACAAAGCCCTCGCTACGCTCCCCCAGTTCAGGCGCCGCGATGCCCCGCGCTCCGCAGGGCGGGCGGGAACGGCCGGTCCGGCCGGGGGTCCGCGGGGCGGGGGCAGCGCGCCTCGCCACCGCAAGGCCCGCTGGGAGTTGTAGTCCGCCAGGCCGCCTCCCGCCGCCCCCTTGCGTGGGGCCGCCGCCGCAGGGACTCCACCTCCCACCATGCGCCGCGGCTCCAGTCCCCCGCACAAGAAACCCGGTTCTCCCGCACCGGCCCGGCGGAACCCGCAGAATTCACCCCCGCCCGTCTTCCCTTACACAAGCAGCTCCGCAGCCCTCACTCCCCTCGGCAATCCCGGCTCTCTCACAGCCGGCCACGAGGGCCGGCCGCAGCCTCACCAGCTGGGTCGGGCAAACTGCGTCACACCCTCCGAGCGCCCCCGGCCCTCTCCGGTGCGCAGCCCCCGCCCGCTCCCGCCCCCGCCCCCCGGGGGAGCGCGCTGAGGGCCGCGGAGCTCCCGCTATCCCCGCGGGGGCCCCACCGCCAGTCACGAACACGCCGCCCTGCTCCGCGGCGGTCCCGCACCCGCGGGCCTGAACCCTTCCCCGGCATCGAGAGTCCCGGTGGCGCGCTCGGCCAAGCCTCACGAGTCAGGGACAAGAGAAGCCGCCCCCAGCCGGGCGGTTCTTTCGGCCAGGCAGCGGGGCGAGCGGCAGGCCCAGGCCCGGGCCCGGCCCCGGCGCTACTCACTGACAGCGGCGGCATCCGAGTGCATTTTCGAGCAGCGCTGCACACGCTGCCGGCCCGACCCGGCTCCTGCCCTGCTCCCAATCCAGAGCCTGGGCACGGACACCCCCGCCCCGCCCACCGCCCGCGCCCATTGGTCCGGGCTGCCGGGGGACGCGGCGAGTGCCGCGCTCTTACTGGGTGAGGCTGCTGCCACTCTCCCGCCGCCTGCCCCCTCCACCGCCCCGGCCTCCCATTGGGCAGAAGACCGAGCTGGCCACGCCCCCCTCCGCTCTGACTGGCCTCTGGTGCTGCCAGTTTTTCCCGGCCTTTAAAGCGCGTGCAAAGAGCGCCACTTTGTGTCACCCGCGGCGCTGATTGGCTATGGGGACCAAGGGCCGCGCCCATGCACGGATACGATTGGCTGAGCGGAGAAGAGGGCGTGGTCTGTGCGGCCGCCCCGCCCTCCAGGGGCCGCGGGCGGGCGGTGAGGGCCCGGGGCGGGGCGGCCGGACTGCGGCACTTTCCGGGCGCTCCCACGCGGTGCGGCCGAATCACCGGCTAGTCTGGAACGGCTTCCTTATTTCTTCTATCTCCCCCTTCCAAAGGAGAAAAATGGCAAGCTGCCAACGGCAGCCGAACGCACACAAGTGTCAGGTCAATGTTACAGCAGCGGCAGGTGGGGAGGGCTGGGGCCAGGAGTGCTCCTTGCGGGACGATGGCAGCGGCTCCTGCCCTGGCTGTTGGTCTGGATCCTGGAATTGGAGCCTTTCCCTCCCCTTGCACGCGGAGGTCGCCGCCCCTGGGCCGGGGAGGAGGCACCCTGCAGGTGATTGCTGCTCGGCGTGCGAGCGCAGCATCCCGGGTCCTTCCAGGGATAAATGCCGACCCTGGCACTCCCGGCAATGAAGCACGGATGCGAAGAGACTGCTAGGGCAGCGTCTGTGCTCAGCGGAGCATTGTAAAGACAGAACCGAGTCATGAAAAAAGCCCTCCCGCTAAAAGGTTAAGTTAAAAGGAAGTCAAGGACTACGAAACTGAAGTAGTGCCAGATCTAAGGTAATTGTCCCTTTGGAGTAATGCACTAACATACAGCCCTGAATTAACTGATCACAGGCCTGTTTGTGTTTCTTTGGGGCTTTTTGTAAGCTCTGCCTTCCTCAGTGAGTCAGGATGTGCAAGTGAAGATTATTTATTTTCCTTGTTTTCCACTGCCTGTTTTACAGAGAAGAGGGTGGAGTCCACAAGAAAATGAATCCACTTTTCAAAAGTCATGTACTAAAACCCATGTCAGAGCAATGAAAGCTCACATTATTTTAAATTCTTACTTACTCACTAACTCGTTGAAATTATTTCTATAGAACTTCCTGCCTGTGTCTCAGGATATTTTCCTATTTTCACCATCTTTTCTTGAGCTCAGTTGGTTGGTGTTAATAACACTAAGGTTGGAGTTCAGTCCCCATTTACTTGAGACCTGGACTCTGTGATCCTTGTGAGTCCCAATTCAGAATATCCTGTGAAACCTCTGCAAAAAATACAATTATAAAGCAATGCAAGCTAGGTTTCACTTCTTTGGTAGTTCTATAACATCCCACATGCCAGACATTCTCATTAGTATGTGTCATCCCAAGTTCTTATACCCAATAGGGGCACCATTGAGTAGCAGTTCATCTGATCTAATTCTGGTTTAAGAGGAACAATTCCTTTAGGGGTGTCTGTTTGTTCACTTGACCATAAAAAGCATGCAGGCTGCTGGTTCAGAATAAAAACATATTCAAAAAGAAAACTTCTTCCATGCCTTACAAAGCTGTAAATTGATACAGATGTAAAGAAAGGTGGCACAGAAAAACCCTTTTTGGTTGTATCTGAAGACAGAAAGGTTTGTACTTTCCCCCCCATTTATACTAGTCTAAAATGAAAGATACTATTTGGCCTTCAAAGTATTTCCTTAGCCTACAGCTTCTGTAACTACTTTCATGTGGAAACCCAGGGCACCAGGAATATTTCTGTGTCTGCTCTGGGGTGCCCTGACCCCCAGGGCAGCACTGACTTTGACCCTCATTCATGGAGAAAGTTTCCTAGTGTTCAAGACAGACTGGAATGCACAAAGGAGGGAGATAGATTATAGAGAGTAGTGTAGGTGTATCACTTGGTGACAAATTTAGGTTTTGGGGTTTTTTAGTATGTTGTGGATGGAAGCACGATGGAGGGCACAGGGTGTTGTCCTGGGTTTCTTCTTCATGCTTCTTCTTCCTTCTTCTCCATGGGTTTGGGTGGCATTTTGTAATTGGGGAGAAAAGTCCGCATTGCGGCTCTTTGGGATCATTGATTGGGTTAAAAGGGAAAACAATCTAAGTGTCGGTTCTTAATTGGATAGTTTAGTCTAGAAAGACCTCGTAACAAGAGATTGTTAGCCATTTTGTGCCTTCTAATGAAAAGCTGCCAGACTCATGGTTGTGAGACTGTTTTACTGATAAGAAATAATAAACACCTGAGGCCAAACATGAACTGCCTTCAGTCCAGACCCAGAGAAACCAATACTTTCATTCTAAATTGTACAGCAAATACGTTTGACAAGCAAAACTTCCATATATTTTTGAATGCATAAGTATAATCCCTGATCCTCAAAAATGAGATCTGAAAAGAAATCCATAGGGAAACATAAAAGAAACTTTGTTTTCTTAGCTTCTGCCTGCTAAACAGGGGATTCAGGCATCAGCCAGAAGAGGCCTGCCCCATGAGAACAAGGCCCATTAAAACATGTACCTTCATTCCAACCTCAAGAGGTTATAATTAATCCCCTTTGTTACCACTAGCTGGAAACCACTATGGAGGTCTCCAAGCCAACAGGTGCTACAAAATCAGGCCTGTCTTTCCTTTCTAAAGCCTGAGTTTATAAAATGCAGAAATGCTTCATTTTATGTAGAGCAGATCAATCAGGTCACGGCTAGCAGAAGGATTACAGGAGTGGCTTCTGTGAGAAGCTGCTGAAAACTTCCCCTGTGTCTGACAGAGCCAAGGCCAGACAGCTCCAAGACAGACAAATCAGTTTTGGGGTAATGCCTCTGTGGTAACATATTAAAGAAGGGGAAAAAAGTTAATGCGCATTCATGTGATTAATGTAGTCACGACCAGAGAACTGAGGAGTGAGAATATGTGGGAGAAACAGCTCTGCAGACACCAGGGTCACTAAAGGAGGGGGAGGAGGTGCTCCAGGTGGCAGAACTGATATTCCCCTGCAGACTGTGGCGAAGCCCATGGAGTCCACGGGGTGCAGCAATCCACCTGCACAGCCTGTGGGGGACCCCACACTGCAGCAGGGGGATGCCCAAAGGAAAGGTGTGGGAAACCCAGCTGGAGCAGGGTCCTGACAGGACTTGTGACCCTGTGGGAGGTCCATGCTGGAGCAACCTGTTCCTGAAGGACTGCGCCCCGTGGGAGAGTGGCCCACGTTGGAGCAGTTCCTGAGGAGCTGCAACTGATGGGAAGAGCTGAGGTTGGAGTAGCTTGTGTAGGACTATCTCCCAGGAGGGACCCCTCCCTGGAGCAGCTGAAGGACTCCTCTCCCTGAGGAGGAAGCAGCAGCAGAAACAACACATGATGAACTGACAATAACCATTCCCCATCTCCCTGTGCCACTGTGTGGGAGGAGTAGAAAACTGGGAATAAAGTTAAGGCCAGAAAGAAGGAAGGGACAGGGGAAAGGTTCTAAGATTTGTTTTACTTCTCATTGTTCTGCTCTGATTTTGACTGGCAATAAATTTGATGAATTTCCCTGAGTCAAGTCTGTTTTGCCCGTGACACTAACTGGTGAATGATCTCTCCCTGTTCTTATCTCAACCTCCAAGTCTTTCACTGTATTTTCTCTCCCTGTCCAGCTGCACAGGGGAGTGATAGAGTGGCTTTGGTGGGCATCTGGCATCCAGCCAGGGTGGGACCACCGCATGGACTGACAGCTTAAGCGGTTCCACCATTAATGTCTTAATATAACCCTCCTGGCAGCCTTTATTTTGTGCCAGTGCAATCACTTGGACAGCTAAATAGCAAGGTAGGTCAAAGAGCAAGACTATGCTCAGTGCTCCCAAAAAGCAAAAAAATCCCAAAACAAAACAAACCTTTTAGGAATTCTTTAAGTTTTCTTTATTTGTTTGCTTTCCCAGCCAGCTGAATATCCAGATGTGGCTTACTACACATATATGCAGGTGCTCCCATCAGTGCACAGGAGAGGAATAACAAACCATGGAAGTGAAGAGTGGCAGTAAATTCATCTTCCAGTTTGCGCACTCTTAGATCAGCCTTGGAACTGCAGACTTCTTTTTTTCTGGAAAAGACTGCCATTGTTTGCTTTTTTTTTATGTTTGCACTGCTTTTTTAATTGATAGCTAAAATGGCAACCATATTTTCAATAAACTTAATTGTAGACTGTGAAAAGTACTGAATAACAAGAGGAGCCATTTACTTAGTTGTATCTTCTTCACTATCAGAAACTGTGCAGATGTATCTGAGAAAGAATTTCCAAAAGGAAACACTATTTCCAAAGCATATCAGACTCCAGATTGCTAAAGCCATTGTATCTCTTGAATACTTTAATTCATGTTGCTTAGCATAGAAACAAGCTTGAAAATTAATTTTAGGCACCAGAATCATACAGCATGATGTGTTTTACAGGAGAGAGGGGAAAGAGAATTGTATTAAAAGAAAAACATGACAAAGAAGTATTTGCTGAACATTAAGAAAGCAGATAAAGCAGCAACAAAGCACAGTGCAGGGTATTGTAAGAAAATAAACAAAGAAGCCCAGCAATCACAGTTCTAAATCATTTACAGACATAAAGAGATAACTGATACACAAGTCAACACATGTTTGTGTAATGCTTCTGAAGAGATTTTTCACCCTCAGATTTGCAATGAAAAAACCCAACACCTGTGAGTTATTCCTGCTTGGTATCAGCAAACTGTACCAATTAGGGACAAAAGAGGACCTCAAGTGGCAGAAAGCAGCAGCTGCACATTATACAAACTGCTTCAAAGCACTACTGATAAAACAGTTCAGCTCATTTTAATCTCCCCGTCCCATGGACCCATACTGTGTTAAGTGGAAAGGTCTGCTCTCTAACACTTGCTCCATGGGTACATTACATTGGCCCAAAGGTCGTTCTGTAACATCCTGCAAAACAATATATGTTTATATATATATATATATATATATACACAAACACTTTTTATGTATCCATAAAAAGTGAGTACACTCAACTGCAAATATATTACATACATGACAAAAATCATGTTTCAGGGCTGTTGATACCTAAATTCTTACATTCCAGTTATGGGCATTTTTTTCAGCTTCAGTTTTAAATTTTACATTCTCTTAACTCATCATGAGGCAACTCTAAGCAGCGAAGATTGAGAGCAACTAAGAATTTCTTCCTGAACCCTAGGGATGCATCAAAACAGCCAGCACCCCTCTCTGGGGCCACAAATCTCCCTCACTACCAGCAGAGGACCATGAACATTCCCGGTGTTCTGTTCCAGTGAGACAGGTGGGAACTGGTTACCTGTACACTTAAGCTGCAACAACTTGTTTAAATAACATCAAGTCTGGTTCAAAACCAAAGGGTGTGTCCAAGCTCAGCTTGTAGCTGCAACACTGTTTTTGAAAATGGGAGATAACAATTTCAGGTTTTTCTTAGCTCAGGAGGTTTGAACTGCAACTCCCAGGTTTTGGAGTGCTCTGTAACACCAGAGTCACTGTGCCTGGGTCAAGGCAGGAATATATATGTACGAGGAGACTGCAGTCTCCACCCTGCTGAAGAATCCAGTGCTCTCAGAAGTTGCTCTGATATATGTTACCTGGAGTTGGTTTTTATTCCAAGATACACACTGACAGGCCCCTGATGTACTGCTGTCTCTTCCTGTACATTCCTACAAACTTCAACAGACCTGCACAGAATGTCAGAGGATGGGATTTGGAGTACAACAGAATACTTATTTAGAAGTCAGATATGTGTAATCCAGACCTTTTACCACAAGCAAAGTTCAAACCTTTAGTAAATACTACTTATTTTATACATTATTTTCTTTGCATGCCATCTCTGAATGCATAAAGATATCCACAAATTTCTTTCATAACAAACTTTTTTTTGAAAGCTGGGATGAAGAGAGTATGATTAGAAAACTAAAAGATTAGTCACACACCCCTGCAGCAGGACCTGTTCTAGCACATTTCTGTCATAGTTTGAAACAATGATTGTGACTTAGATATATAATGCAAATTTTTCTAAACCACTTAAATATCAAGGGATTAGATCAGTGTGTAGATGTAAGGACAAATAAAGTTTAGTTTTAGCTTCCCAATTCTAACCACAGGTGTAGAAGTAGTATATAAACAGCTTGTGGTCATGTTTTTTTCTTAATTATTCTGATAAAATAATGCAAATGTCAACAAATATTAGCTACTAGTTACATACATTAAACTACACACTACATAGAAGAAGAGAATATTCAAACTTCAGGTTTTTTCACTGTCAACATGAACCTTCCTAATAGGGTGAGCATGTCTAAATCTTGTAAAAAATCCATTAAAGTATGCTCAGAGACTTTGAAGATTACATACAGATATGATTTATAATCTGATCTGTTATGCAAGTCATGTTATGCTGTCTGGCTTCTTGAAAAATAGCCTCATCCTATTTTTTAATTGTTAAAAAGTTAGAAGTTTTCAAGCTTTTTGTACTTACATGTATCATTTCTTGCATTTCACATTAATAATCTGCTCACATTACAAGGTGTTTGCAGAGTCAGCCTGTGGAGAATGTTAAATAATGTGGCAAGGTAATGTTAAGTGTTCTACAGACTATGAAAAGGCAAACCTGTGGCTGGATGTGCTACAGAGCTAGCATGAGAGCATGCTGAAAATAAATGAGGATACTCAGAGCACTGTGCAATGTTGGTGCCAGTGCCAGCTACTTTTGCAAGCTGGGAGAAAGAAGAGACAAGGGCTACTGGTGTTTGCAGAAGAGAACTGCTAAAAGTGCAAGAAAATTATTTGTATCTCTCCACAACATCATTAATCCTGTTTTGCTGGGGAGTCACACAAAGAACAAGTTCAGAGGGCTTGTAAAGACACACAAAGCACCCATAGGTGAGAAATTAGTTCAACAAAGGCTGGTTAATTGTCAGTTACATCTGAGATGATGAATACATAACCACTGAGACTTTTAAATGCCTTTCAGATATCTTCTGTCCACAAAGACCAGTGATCAGTTTCACTCTCAGAAACACAGCTCTAAAAACAAGGGAGCAAAATGATAGGTGGTCAGAATAAAGCAACAAGTGTGGTGCTGGCAGCAATTACCTGACTCCATAGAACAAGAAACCCTGGGTAAAAACCCATCCTGTATTTGCTTACATAGAGAAACAATCAAATTGAGTGCACTCAAACTGTTCTTAAAAGTATATGGTAAAGAATTATAGGGAGAAAAAAAATCCATCCTCTTTCCTGCAACATATCCTATTCCTTTTAGTTACGATATGCTTAGACATGACTGGAAAGACACAGTATTAAATACCAACATCACAAATGTGGTTTCCAAACTGAATGCGTGACTTAAATTATCTAACATGCTTCTCACAAGCAGGAAACATCCTTTGGACAGGACTGAAGATATCCTCATTATTAAAGGGAAGCTCTGCCAGTACAGTGAAGGCTCAGGAGCTAAATATAAAAGACATTGCCAAGAGACCCTGAGAAGACACAACATTTTACATTGTGTCACATGTGCATTGCATAACAGGGAATTCACTGCCTAGGTCAAAAATGCAACACCTCTATTTAGTCCTACTGAAGTGTAGTGCTAGCAAAGAAACAAAGCTTTTTGTTTTTTCCCTTTTTTATGATTCATTTTAAATAAAAGTTACAACCAACTTTTGTCCCTTCTCAGAAACCTTGTTGTGCTGAGCATGATTGTTTTTAATTCTTTGTCAGTGTGTTCATGCAGGTGTCTCATAACCATCATTATTCAGAGGTACTCTACTCTTCCCTTTGTAAAAGCATTGCAGTGTCTGATGTCCAGCTAATAAAATGAAGTCTATAAAAGTCACCTCTTTTTCTCCAGTATTATGAACATCAATTATCTGCAAAGTGTTGTAAAACTCATTTAAGAATATGTGGAATAAAACATTTAATAAAATGTGGAATAGCAGCAGGTGTAAATACTGTTTGAGTTGAAAAGGTGCACACTCCAAACACATACTTACTGCATATTTCCCAATTAAAAAATACACTAGTTCCATTGCTATTTTGAAAAACCCTAGGTCAATCTTTTTATTGTAGTAGCAGCAATAGCACTCTGAAACATCATGATATATAGTACCTCCACAAAAGCTGAAGAAGTTGTTGCCAAAGCAAGTTCCCACCCTTGCTTGGCTGCATACAAAGCAGGTATCTGGCCAACGTGCATACCAGTTTACCAAAATGCGTGCACCTTCCTTCCCTCACAGTGATGGCAGCTCATTCAAGAAGAAAGGCACCAACTATTACAAAGACATTCACAGTGTTGTGCAGCAAGGCAGTTGCTCATCCTTAAACACTGTAGTCTTTTTGGCTGTCAATTCAGTTTCGAGCAATATACCTTTCTTGTTGGTCTGAATAATAATTTTATTTTCTTGCTCTAATTTGTCCGTTTAAAATATTTAGGAGTGCTCATATGAAAGTGATGAATAGGCACATAATTATGTCCATCTTTGTAAGATCCAAACCTAAAAAAAAATATTCAACAGAGCAATACTATTACAACATTATTTAACCCATACAATTAAATCATACAATTACTACCCTACCTCTGAATGTTCTAGGCAATTTATTTCTGAAACAGGCCCCAACTCTATTAAATGTAAATCAGCTTCTATGAACCCTCTCCTGCTAAAGGTCTTTGAGTATACTGGAGACAATTAATTACATTGATTCTGCTCATGCTGTAGGCAGTCTATAACTGGAACTCCAGATGAAAAAGCTGAATGTTGCATTTATCTACTTAAATTCTAAGCTATGTTTTTAGTCCTGATTTCAGTAGAGATACAATTTAAACACCCATAGTATCAAAACAGTCACCCCTGTTATTAATACTGTACATCTTGCTTTTGCAAATTATGATGAAAATTGTAATTTTTCATGCCATATTTAACTATGAAAGTTTTGACAACTGACTATTATGGTAGACAGACTTGCAAAAGGAAAATGGAGTACTTATTTAAAATATCAATGCTAAGTAATATTTAAGAGCACTGCCATTGTATTTCTAAAGAAGTACAGTTAATCAGAAAAAGTTAAATACATTGCAGTAGGGTAAACAATTTCTGATTATAGGCAGGCAAAAGAAATTAGGACAAGATTCTGTACTGAAGTCAACTGAGAAAAATCTGAAGGTGAATGCTAGCTGTAGGCAAGTTCCATCATGTGGAAAAGTCTGGGCAAAGCCCTGCTTAGACAGGAAGCCAGTGGCTGAGTGGTACATAAAAAGTGAATACACTCCACAGTCAGATGTATATAAGAAAGTAATATATTCTGCATTATGCATGTTAGGAGTAGTAAACATGGCATTACTGGGAATTATTCTCTCTGTGGCAACATCTGTCACAAGCTTCATGGCTCTTTCACTATTAATACTTAATACTAGAATAAATATCTTCCTCTATACATCTCTTCCTTATGCAATACCAGTGGAAAAATGATGGCAATTTAGAAATAAGTGACTCTTTTACATTAAACCTAGTCCCTTTTTTTCCCCTTCTTGACACATGCAACATACTGCCTCAGACATTCTCTTTAATTTTTGCTCCAATTATACGGTATGTTTTAAAGTGCTTATGCAAAAAGTATTTAATGTATATATTTGATATTCTAATGTATATAATGTATATATTTGATATTCTAAGTAACAGTATATTAAGACCCCAATCTCTGAAGTGCTGAGAAACATGGGAGACCTTTCATTATCTATCAAATGAGTCACCACACCACTTGGCAAATATCCCTATCAAACAATCTCAGAAATTGCCTGGGTGAAGTGAGCATTACTTGTAATTTATGCTGTGACACAATAGACTGATTTTCCCAGGGTACATGCCAAATCACTCAAAAAAACGGAATTACAAATCAGAAGTTCTTGACTTCTACCCTTCTGCTCAACTGGGTACTGATCAGTGCCTCTCACTTTAGAAATTTTGTTCCTAGACTTCTCTTTTACAAGATGCCAGGTACAGCATCCCCTTCATTTCCTATGAGACACACTGACCTGGGATTGAAATGGATGTCCTCAGGAACTTGGCTGGGATCAGTGACAATTCTGTCATTGTCAACATAGCTATCCACGTCATCTGGGATTCTAAATTTGGCCATCTGGACTTCTGAATCACTTAAACCAGCATGAGATATGCGGGCATAACCCAGCCTGTCAAATATGAGAAGAGTTAGTTTGAAGAAACAACTCACCACAATTTCACCACATTCTTCATGAACGTATCTTTTTTTTTTTTCCAAAGAGTTATGCTTTAACTTATCAACACAATTTTTCATTTCTGCAAATCTCACCCTCAAAAATCTGAAAGGGCTCCATAAGCAGGATCATAATACCATGTCACAAGCATAAAAACTTTAAAACTGTGTTTGACAGTAAAAATAAGTTCTATGTCTAAAAACTTTTTTTAAAATGACAGCTTTAGAATATGAGTGGAGGTATAAGCTCACCAAATTTTCACTGAAAAGATTTCAATATTCAAGAAAGAAAGCCAAGCATCAATTAAATGAATAATGCTAAAAATTCAAATTGCAAATAGAGTTTCAGCTGAGTCTTTTTAGTTGTCTTTGTTTCTTTTTTACTCAATACTGTTAAGACAGCTATCAAGTTTATGACTTATGAACACTACAGAATTTGTGTAGTTTATTGAAAAGAAGATAAATTCCATTCCGGTACAAACATCACCAAGAGAATGATTTACAAGCAATTTGGTATTAAAAGATATGGAGTGCACAGGTCCTGTGCCTCAATATGGGCTTACACAGTTCAAGTTCAGCATAAAGATTGGCTGGATTAGATCAGCATTTTGCTTCAACAAACCCTAAAACATAGTTCAAAATTTGTATCTTCTGTGTCACATACAAATTAGGTCTTAGCCTTCACATTTTAGAATAAAGTTGCAAAGCCAGAGCTTTGGAAAAATGTAGTTTTATGCTACCAAAGAAGAGAGAAGTGAAGGTTTTTGACATAGAATGATGAAACCTGTAATAGTGTCTTTGTGAATTATATTCAGAGATACACCAGTTCTTGTGACCCTAAGATCAATGTTTCACATAATTTTATGATAGATCCAACTGCCCAGAATAATTGTTTAGGGATGTAAGACTCTTCCACAATCACTTACAAAAGATTATAAAACTGATAACCATAAAAATATTTAAGCCTACATATAAGTGATTCACTTTAACATACCTTATTACTCCACGATACATGATATAGCTACACCATCTGTCCCGGTCTGTACTGTCAATATCCTAGAGGGATATTGAAAGGGAAAAAAGTCAAACAAATAAGGTAAGTGTTCATCTGGCTAGGCTTTAAATCAGTAACAGGACCAATGTATAAACTCACTGCAGAAAAATATTTTGCCTAAAACATTGTAATAAGGTAGAAAGAAAAAAGCTCAGTGTTAGACATGGACAAATCAGACAACTTTTTGACATCTCTTAATGCAGAGCTCATTTTTAAAAGAATCACAGAATTAGAGGCTATCTGGAGGTCACCTACTCCTAACCTTGGTCAAAGTCACTTCAGGCAGCTTGCTCAGGGCTTTATGCAGCTAACTTTTGAATATTGCTAAGGATGAAAGTTTCACAACTTCACCAGGCCCCTGTTCTAATCCTTGACAATCCTCTTTATTTCTTCTAACTGACCTCGCCCTTGGGGCAGCTGCTGCCCATTGCCTTTTGTTCTTTCACTGTGTAACTCCACCTTCTCTGCAAGATACCATGAGGTAGCTAAAGATTATATTTGAAAATGGGCACGTGTTTTCTTCTCTGTCTATATTTAAGTTACCAATTAGAAATATTAAGCTGAATGCTTCCAATATATATATATATATTCTCTAAAGATGCAGTATTTTTATATTACCTGCATATTTCCATTTTTTATTAATTCAGTATAGTCTCTGGATCCAGGAGCTGAAGTGATGTATCCTAGAAACACAACTTGCTTAGAGCTAGTCTTCAACAGGTTTGAAACAGCTATTGCTTGGAGTTTTCTGTCCAAGTCCTCTCTGAAAGAAATGAAAAAGACTTTAAGACATATACATTTTAGCTCACAATCTTTGTGCTATGACATACTAAACCACAGATGAATCTGGTACCATTTTTGTTGCTCAATATTAGCGAGTATGAAAGCTGACAGGAAGCTCATTGATTCAAAGCTATCAATACATTTGATAAAAGCCACATGGTCACGGTAGATGTAATTCACATTCTCTTTCTATCCATTACAGGAACAACATTTTCTATTACTGTTTTGTTTTTAATACTGATACCATCACTAGGAAATGTGAATGTTAGTGTTTTGGTACTCTAAGGCTTTGTCTCTGCTTGCACTTAAAATTTAACTGTTCTAGCATGATGTGGTGCATAACAAAGAACTTACATGCTAAAGAAATTTTATTATGGATAGATCATGGTAAATAAAGTCTTAAAGTCTGGGTCCCATAATTTATGAAATGCAACTAGAGTTACATCATCCCATTAGCATTACTTAATTACATTTGGCATGTATTTCACATCTCTTTAACAAGATTTACACAAGCATTCCAACATGACCAAAAGTGATAGCATAAGTGAAGCCTGGTAAAATACTTCATTGGATCCCATTCCCTGTCCTTGGATTTGTCATAAAATAATTAAAAACCTGTTCTCTTTCTATGATTCTTCATGTTAATGGCTTGTAAATTGTTGTGCAAATCATGTTGTCTTCTAGATTTTGACACTCTGGGCTAACAGTAAAAACATTGACAGAGAAAGCTGATTTTGGAACCTGTAAACCCTGAAGACAACAATTTAAATGCAGCTATGTTTGCTAAATAATTGTACTTCTGACTGAAGCAACTGTATTAGGGAAAAAGAGCACACAGACAGGAGACAAAAATTTCCACAAACACTTAAGTAGAAGTCTGACATAGGTATATGTGAAGTTGCCTGCTCAGCTAGCTGCTCTTTCCAGAATGCACCTCTCCACAAGATAGGATCTTTTAAAAGCACAGGCATACTTATAGTCTCACATTTTAAAAATCCTATTTAAAAACAACCCTAGTTATCCAGTATTCTATAGTCTATGTCAATGTAAGCAGCAGAAGAAAAAATATTAAAAATGAGCAGTTATGTGCAATATTTAAAATAGTTAAATATTCATTAAAAATAGTTAAAAATTCATTCCCCTCTAAAACACAATCTAATTTGCACTCCTTTCCCATTTGTCTCCTCGTATTTTGTCTTTCATCTTTATCTCATTTCTTTGCAAGGGTATAATACAGTGTTATTTTCTTCTACTTTGACAAACAGTTTCTCAGACAGGCAAGTATAATCATCTGTGTGAGGCACAGAATTAAATTGTGTTCTGGAGTTAAAAATGGGGAGTGATTTCTGACAATTATATTTGTTTAATAAATGGGAAAATCTATAAACAATTTGCAGGTTTGGTGCAATTTCTACTCAGGGACGGAAATGGGATAAAGAGAATTCCTTTGGCTTTCTGAGTAGCTTCTTTGTGTTATAATATTCTGCACACATAAACTTGCTGCTCCATGAATTGTAACAATTTTTTTTAAATGCCAGAACTTACTACATAGCTGCAAACATACCAGATATCCCACCAAATATAACAGAAATAACAGCTGCATGGAGCATTCACAAAACTATCTCTTATTAATATTCATTACACCCAGGTAAAACATTGTTTTCAAGAACTGAAATATATACCATATTCTTTTATTCTTTTTCCATCACTTATTTGATTTATTGGTATAATATTGCTGTTCTGAATTCAGAGATCAGACTTCCTATTTCCACTTGCATACTCTCAGAAGGACACTGATGCATACTTTTGTGGCTGTTTCAACCCTGTTCTTTCTTGGAGTTTCAGATTTGTTATTTAAAAAAAAAAAAAAACAAAAAACAAACAACCAACCATTTTTCCATTAATGCTGTGTATCTCTAACTGTACCTATCTGCAGTCATTGTGGAATGTAATACATCTACTCCACATGCCAGAAGGATGCTGGATGCTTCCTGTGCTGAGGTGCATCTGTAGCCCTATGATTTGTAGTGGCTTTGCAGAACTGTATCTTTAAATCTCTAGTAATTCAGATGGTAGGTTCAGCTGAGTTTTGCACGACACATTCAAAAATGCTTCAAAATTTTAAACCAGTAGTTTAACCAATTTTAAACTGTCATAGTATTTCTTCAAATGCGCCCTGCTAGAACCAGTATTACAGCAGCACATTTTAAAAAGTACAAAATAAATCCTGGAAGTTCACACATTACATGACTGTGTACACTATATGTAAAAAAAAAAAAGTGAAATACACACTCTTCATTTCCGAAGTGAGCAACAACAAAATCAACCAGCTTCCCTGTGAAGTTGACAGTCAGGGAGATGGCAGGTGCAATCTCTCCCTCTGGAGATGGAAGGAGGTGATGGGTTGATTTTACAATTGGATACCTGGATAGTGCCATAATCCTACATGAGGAGAGGCAAAAAGTTACATTTTGTGATTCACAAGCATCAAAGGTGTGAACTAAGCAGATAAATGTGAGCAGAAGACTAACAGTCACTGAAATAGGAAACTATAAGACCAGAATACAAAACCATGTCTAGTGGATTTTTCTGAATATAGGAAGTTTCCCTCTAAAATACTGCTTAACTACATGTCTAAAATATATTATCAAATTAATTCCTATACTAAGAAATATCATTCCATAAATATGAAGTCTTTCACTGAGGTTTTCATGATCTGTATTTCAGACAAAACAGAATTTTGTACTACCAGAAATTAAAAGGTATTTTATTAAAAGTAGAAGTAGGTAGAAATACAGCTTTAAAATTAGAGATTTCTTTTTTTTTTTTTCAGCTACTGCATTTTGCATCAGGTTTTCAATGTATTTAATTTTAAAAATCTCAGAGAATGACTTCTCTCCCCCATTCTGCCTCAAATAGACAGGGTCTGGAAGAAGAAAGTTACTAAATGCCCCTCGTATAAGACAAAAATTAAATAGCCATAGCAACATTAGTAGGAAGTTCCATCTGCCACATAGATGTGTATATACCTCTGAAAATAAAAAGGTACATTATATGCCAGTATTTTTCTAGAGGACAAAGATATTTAAAGATATGCAACTGGTAGGTGGTCAAGCATTAATGTAAAATTAGACACAAAATATCTGATGAAACAGACATGCATCTTTCTATTCCCATTTCCCATTATACAGCCCAAGCTAGGTATGAAATCAATATTTCTCATACCTCCTGATGTGCTACCTTTTCCAACTGCTATCACATTTTTAAGTCTGAAATATAAAATTCTCATAGCCCAAAACAAAATAATGTCAAAAGGGCATCAGATGCAATACTGGGAATGCTAAACTTCCAAATCTGTACATTAAAAGGCAGGATGCCATTCGCTGCATCACCAAGACCAAAGCAGCTTATGGGGGCAGGCACCAAAATCTGATCATGTTTAGCAATGAGAAAACTCCATCCACATTGCATGGTAATGCTAATGGACCAAAGCCTGTTGCTAAAGGACAAGCTGCAACAAGTGATAATAGTGAGCACTATTCCAACTATTCTTTGCTTCTGTATTAGTGCAGTTTGTATTGGGCAATATATTTGCATCTATTTACTGTCACTGTGAATGTAAAGGTGACTCACCCCCAAGTGTGATCTCTTGTGCTTGGACCAAAATCTGTATAAAATCCCAGTCTTTCTCCAAGCCACATGGTTGGATCATGGTTTCCAATGAATGGTTTAGAGGCATCACTCTCTATAATAGTGATAAAATCTGCTTCTAAGATGGAAGGAAAAAAAAAAGAAAATATTTTCACATTTATAATTGTTACCTATAAATGGGACTTATAAATAATGTCATTATTTCCCTTTCAATTACAGAGGGATGGACACAAGCCCTTCGGGGTCAGTCAAGGCAAATCAATGCTGGCAACAAAGTCATACCCAAACTTTTGGCCACTGCAGGCCACACAAACTCTGATGAAGATGCACTTACTGTCTGCTGGCCATGGCTCATCCCTGGTGCATAACCAGAGATACATGAGACTGCAGAACACAGCTGGCCTGGTCAGATCTCATGCCATTTCTAAAGCATTAGAGATACTGTGCATGCACTAATTAACATGTTGTAAAAAAGGATTTTATTTCAATTATGCAAAGAATTTCTCTATAGACAAGTAACTCATCAGCAATATGAGAAGAAAAATCCAAATAAGAAATGTTTATAATGTTTATAATGTTTCCTCTGACCAGAAACTTCTTTAAAACACATTAAACAAATTATCACCTCTGCAAATGGATTTTTGACTGAAGTGATTGTATTGAAACAGTTCACAAATTGAGGAGAAAACCCCTAAACACAGGTTCTTTTGTTAATGCCTCAGTTACCAAGGGGTTTACATATGTCTCTTCAGATGAATTCTCCCAAATATAAATAAAGTAGGGGAAAAAAGTTACCTGTCTGATTAAGCAAATTAGCTGATCGTTCCAAATTAGACCATCCTTCATTGTCAAATCCAAATCTAAAAGGCCAGATCATAGCAGAGAAATCTCTTTTTGGAACCTCAAAAAATAAAAGGAAAAAAATAAAATAAAATTTGAATTTTTACATATTATAGCTTTGCAGTAAACAACACCAGACACATGGTGCCATAAAAGACATACAAGAAGAGATGTTTTAACCAGTATATTTTCCTAATAAAGATGTCAGAATTACAAAAGACTAAATCTGCTATTAACAAGGGAATAAAAGTCATCATAGTTCAAATGAATTTGTAGAAGTAACAGTAAAAAAAATGAAGATGAAAGAGACAATGTATTTTTTCATCTTACTAAGAGGAACTAACCACATTTTGCCACACAAAAAGACAAAACCTGAGTTAATTGAAAAAAAAGGCCAACCATATTAAACTGTGTGCATTTGTGATTCTAACACTGAACTCCACGACTGTTAACCATCTTGTTATTTATTACCTTTGCAATACCTATTTTCTTGCAAGATAGAAAATTGGAATCTTCACATTTTTATCCAATTTCCATACCTAGTCTAAGTTTAACCTATGTCAACCAACTTTTCAGAGAGCTTCAATTCAGAGTTATGATATAGTATAGAACCATAAAATTCCTTCACCTGGAAGAAACCTCAGGAAGTTATCTGTCCAAACTCCCCCTTCACGAGATCAGAAGGCTAACAGCATTGTCCAGTTTGAATACCATTCAAATAAACTAATTTATAAAAGTAATGTTCAAATTGAACATATGAGACATGAATCTCTCAAATTTTCAAAATACTTTTTACTTCATAGCATCACTATAAAGCTCCAAACACCTGGACATTTCAATTTGACATGAATTTATAAATTAAATTTTTGCATCTTCAATTATGCACTAGTTTTTCCAAATACTTGGTTGCAAAGATTTCTTCAGCCACAATTAACACACCTAAGCTGTTACACACACATTTTACTGTATATTTGAAAGTTACCATTCTCACAAACACCCTACTCACCCTTTGGCCCAACTTCTTCTGGTAAGTTCTATAACGTAAACTCAATCCAAGCAAACCAACACCAACAAGCAGCCACAATACTTGAAATAGAAAAACACAGAAAAATGTTTTTAATTTGAGAAAAAATAATGCTATTAGTGCTGTTAAACAGGACACATTCAAAGGTGTGCTATTCTCAGAACAAGAAATGTGTCCATTTAAGTGAAAACAGCAGATCAAGGCAGTATCTATGCATGCAGAATGTGTGTATGTGTGCAAATACACTCTCCAAAACACAACCTGCTGAGCAGATAAAAAGTACCAAAACTCCTTGGAATAGTTATGTAAAAATTACACCTACTGAAGATGTCATTAAGAGCATCATGTAAACCTTTCAGTGTTTTCCTCTCTGTGTGCAAGTATGCATCTGTAGTACACAATTTTTATCTTGTATTAATATAATGTGTGGAATAAAATTTAGTTTACTTTGCAAGCCTTTAGATGTCAGAAAGATGTGGTGCCTGCCAGACTTAAAGAGGGGTCATTTGTTTGACATATTCTTGGAAAGACAGTGCAGCTTCATAGAAAGCATATTCAGAGCTTTCTAATTGTTCCTGTAGCATTACAAATAACCACAGTGCACTTAAGAGCTCTCACCATTCAGCACAATATAATTTGATGATCAAAGCCCTCTGCAGTTATTTCATTTACACAGTGGCATACGTAATGATTTCAGCAACTCCAGTTTATTCTTTCATATATTTAAAAACATATGAAATAATTTTAATGCAAGTTTTCTGGAATAGTTTTGTGCAAAATTTAAATACATTTTATAATGGAAGATGTCAGAAAGAAGGACATGCTACTTATTGTAGCACATGTCAAGCAATTTCCTACTCTGCAAGACACAAAGGTGCTTAGAGTGGAAGTTGAGAAACAGTACAAGTGTGGGCATGATGAGGAAGTACAAGAGGTACTGTTGCAACATTACAAGGTTAGCTGGGCAAGGGCTGTGCTTTGTGACAGGTAATATTTTGAAATATTAATTTACTTTTGTGAAATGTTTCTTAGCGGTAATATTGAAACCACTTGAAATGGTGCTCATGTTTTCTCTGACATGAACTCCCACAGGCCACATTCTTTTGGCCCCTGAATATACAGGGCAAAGACCTCCATAAAGATTCCAGAAACAGCTCTGAAAAACTGTGAAGCAATATTGTCTTCTTTTTCCAAATGCAGCAAAATGTAAACAAATGACAAGTGGTTTGATCCAAAGTCACAGAAGAAAAGATGGCAGGAATTGCAATCTTCATCATCCTGATCTCTGTAGGGTTACCATGCCCTCATGCCTAGCATTTGTTCCTCTACCACACTTCACTCTACTGACAGGCATTTTTCTTTAGAAACAGTAAGCTGACAATGAAAACAAATCAGGGACTCAAATGATTGTAGAAAAATATTTGAAAATATCTGTATGCTTTAAAAGCCAAAAAGTGATAAAACCTCAAAAGTTTGATTTTCATTTCTCTTCAAAACTTAAGGAAAAAAGCAGAGCCCATACATATAACCTGAAAATCTGGGATCCCTAGGCATGGTTGAGGGGCAGCAGATGACAATGGTTTCCTGAGGACAGGTCTGGTCTGAGCACACAGCCAGCCCCAAGCGTTGTGTTGTGCTGCTGGCCACAGCAGGCCCTGCAGGACCTCCTCAGGCAGGAGAGTGTCACACTGTACAGCAGCTCAGGGCCACCCAGTGCCACCACACTGCCAGCCAGCTCACACAGCCCTGGCAGTGCTGTGACACTGAACCTCCTCAAAATCGCCACAATGCGTGGCTGGGAAACCATCCACATCTCTTGTACACACAGTGTAAATCCCAAGATCCAGAAAGGCCCCCTCCTCAACCACTAGAACAAAACCACCAATGATGCTGAATCCATTTTCACATTTTGGTTTGTGCCCATTTTCTTGTCTCTGTTTGACACACTCCATTAGGAGTAGCCTCTATCAGTCATAACCACAGTGAGTCAAAGAGCAGCAACAAATACACAGTCTCATTGTATAATCTTTGATAAACTATGAGATGGCATCAAAAAGACAGAAACTGCATTCCCAGATGCAAGTTAAACTCATGCAGTGCCATCAGCTGACATGTGTTCCATTTATAGTTTTCTTTGCCAAAGAGAAAATTGAGGCCATCTCTCTGTTACCACCAAGCGATCACACTAGGTAAATTAATCACAAGTGTGCATTTCAAAGGAAGTATCAGAGAGGAATTTTGAATAAAATATTTATTTTGTGAAAGCATTACTCAAGAAAGCATTTGACACTCCTCTACCACATGCTTTCTTCATATAATTTCAAAAAATTAAATTTAATTACCTAAGATAACTGTTTCTAAAGACTCCTCAGAGTGCTTTCAGAACAAAGAAAGTAATGCAATAATGGAATTAAATTCCCCTAAAACATAATGAACTCAAATCCCTCATGTGAATGCTGTAATATAGGAAACACACATGAAGAGTAAAAAATTGGAGTGACACAAAGTAGTTGCAAAGACATTTATGAAATCTGAACCCTTTGGAGCAACAAGTTAAGCACAGTGTTCATTAATCCTTTCCAAATAAAATATACTAATGCGTCACATTTTAAAAAATGCCCCACACAATGAGCCCAAGACAATGTTTGGCATTGTTCAAATGCAGTTAGTGAAATATGCCATTTAAACATGTTAGTACCTATTGCAAAAATATTTCTGAAGACAAAACCAGGAAGGGTTAGTTTCCTTGCCACCTCTCCACCCTCATCAAGTCATCATTTTGCTAAAGCCATTATATGTGCTCAATTCAGTTTTTCCTGATTTGCAAATACCTGACAATTTCTTTTCTGCCTGTCCTGTTCACGTGTTTCTGATGCTACAGGCTCATCTGAAACCCCCCCAAACATGCTGGTGTGTCCACAAAACATAAGGTAGAGCCACAGGGGAAAGAAGCTCAGGTCTCCAATGTAGACTAGCTAGATCAGCAGGATGCTGCACTTTGCTCTGCAGAGCAAGGTTAAATAATGCACTGAATTACATTACAGTCCCAGTAGCTACCCTGTTACCCGAGGCACTGCTACCTTAGGTAGCCAGCATATTTGTGCATTCACACCCTGGATTGCAGCCATATTTTTAGGGTGATTGGATAACAGATCTCTTCCTCCACTGCATATTTTAGTTATCAGACATTTTTCCACTTTGTCATTTTTCCTTAACTGAATTCCATTTCCTGTCCACATTTTAGACTATTTCTAACAGTAAAGAAACAAGTAGAATATTTTTGCATGTCTCATTAATTTTTGCACTGAAACTCTTACCACAGTAAGTAATTAAACAGTAACCAAGCACTTGAAAAGACTCTTTAGATACATTTCACGTCTGTCTGAAGCTAAAGCAAGCATATTTGTATTTGTTCATTATCACAAATGTACCTAGAAGAAGATGGGAGCTTTCTCTAATGTAAACTCCTCCAGGTACAAATTTATAAGCTGTACACCATACACAGAAGAATAATTCAAGAACGTAGGCAAACATGGCTGTGCTCATGGCTTTCCCAGGATGCAGACAGCTAACAAAGCGTGCAGCTAGTTGAGGCCACACACACATAGTAAAGACACCAAGAATGTTGCCTGCAACAGCAGCACTCCAGGTATGTAAATAAAGGAGACCAGCTGAAGATGTCAAACCTGTGAAGGGATAGAAAAGAACAGAGTAAGTCTCAGTCAGGTGTCTTACCCACCACATTCATTTTCACATTCTGGCTAGTGAAAAAATAGTCTGGAAAATATAATATAAAAACTGCATCACTACAAGGACAGGTATTACCAGTAGCCAAAGACAGTCTTTTATTTTCCCCAATATCTCATTCTTTTAAACATTGCCTATTCAGCTGAAAACAGTACAGGAAAAAGAGGGCAGAGAAACATCATCAAGAGCCAAAACCAAACAGTTTTTTCTTAGAGTTCTTCAGCACAACAGAGGAGTGATGCAGCTCTTAAGAGAGTAACAGGTCTGTCAGTTGGTCATGAATAACAGTCTGTCATGAATCTCTTTTACCATAATACAGAAAGAATCAAATAAATTTATATGAAGAGAAAATCAGATATATCATTTCCTGATCTTTTCCTCTAGATAACCATAGGATAGGCAAGAAAGCAACTATTAATCTTTTACTAACTTCAAGATCCTTGAGTTACCATGCTATCTTTGATTTGGAGATTTGACTCTAAACAGAACATTAACAACAACAGAGCCTCTCTATAACGGGACAACTTCATTTTAAAACATTATTGTAGATATGAATATTTACTGTCACACCATGAAAGCAAATGTAGAGAAATACTTTTAATATTTAACTTTAATACATCAAGGTTCTGAGCATTTTAGAATACAATGCTTGAATAAACTAAAGAACCTTTCTGTGCCTGTTTTAAATAAGCAATGTGTGTGCATCAAAAGTCAAATGTTCATGCTTACGTTACAATCTGTACACACATTTCTTAACACTAAAACCTGCCTGTTCATACTATTTTACTGCCTGCAGAACTTGGCAAGTAAAGGCACAGGAGGCAAGCTTGTCTCCAGGGAGGCTGCTTGTTAAATTACAAGTCATTTTGCCTCCTGTGGAATTGAGAGACTTGTGTCCTTTCAGCCCCATAACCCTGATGTGGCCTTAGTGATCATAGAATCACAAAGGTTGGAAAAGACTTCTAAGATCATCAAGTCCAACTGTTACACAATGCAGGTGGTCAGAACTGAGATGCTGCTCAAGGGAACAGAACCTTAGCAGGGCTTCTGAAGACAATAACTCTGCTCTGCAATGGCCTGGAGATTTGGCATGTAACCCTCAGTCAACTGGTGACATACGTGTACTACAGTCAGGGGCAAGAGACAAGGAGGCTTTGATTAGCCACGCCTTTCTGAGATGTGGTGTCAGGTTAGAGGACTTGAGTAAAGGGAATAAGGTAACAGACAAAAATTCTGCTCAGGATTTGCACCTACCTATAAGAAACAAGGCAAAACTGATGATAGAAGACCAGCTCCAAAATGAAAGCATCAGTCCATGAGCAAGGCCCAACAGAACTGTACCTCTGACACAACAATAAGGAAAAAGAAAACATGCACTAATATGATTTTAAAACACCTGATATTAAAAAACCCCAAACTTCCAGATATATGGACAAGGGTCCTTGGTAATATATTATAATTATTTTACTTTAAACAAAGATAAATTTTGCTCACACCCGGCTACATTTTCTTCCCTTTATTGGATGTGAAAAACATCCAGTTGAAAATAATGGCAATTTTCTGTTATGTATAAGTGATCTGTGTTCAGCAGCAAAAGCAGTCCACTGATATCTTGGTACAAAAGGCAAAAACAACTCAAAGAAAAAAAAAGGGAAGAATCTACCCCAAACAGAAGTATTTTTTTCATGTCAAATAAGGAATCCTAAAGTATCTAACACTGTTCTCAGTCTTGGGGAGCTCTTTTTTGTACCAATTCCAAAATATAAATTCTGTCAACTGCCATCACATGTAGTTTATTCTGAATAAGTAATTTCTTTTCTTTCTAGATTTTGGAACCTGAATGAACTACACACAGCGTTAAGACTACATTCTTACTAAACAAAATTTCTACTGAAGTATATATTTTAATAGTGTACACAGTTTATTTATACTTTCTGCATGTGTCTCTGACCATCTCCTCTCTGAAGCCAACTGCTAGACTAATTTACTGCTTATTATAGATGTACTGCATTCCTAAGTCCTTGAACCTCAATCCTAATATAAAAATTGTTTTGAAATGTGGCAAACCAAGATTTTAGTGCTGAAATAAAAATAATTCTGTATCAGAAAATTTTAAGGTCTGGACAAAATGCTTAGTGATATCTCAAAGGAAGAATGAATCCTCTGTGTGAAGTTCCTTGTACCCACTTTTTTCTGCCTTATACAATCATCAGGTTGAGTTTTAATTTGTCACCCACTACAGCACTGGATTTTCATTACAATTTTGTCATCATCATCATCATCATCATCATCATCATGCACTCACCCGTATGGATTAGGATCTGGACCTGTATGTGGATGTCCACTTACTGCCCATCTGGAAATTAAGGACACCTCCCCAAATATCCACACAGTGAGGAATATGAGGCTGCCAAAAGCAATCCCTGATAAAAACCAGTGAGGATGGGAAGCAGCCTCTCTAATCACATTACCAGTTTTGTTTGTTTCTTGTTTCCTCTTGTCTCCACCTAGAAAAAGAATAGAAATACAGCTGAGCAAACTGTCAAATCCTATTAGCAAGAGCTACTGAGAAAAAGAAATAGCCAAAATCACAAATTTACTAGAATAAATTGCATGCACAAAAGCTAATTTATCTGATTAGGATTGTGTTATCAGAAATTGATGATACAAAAAAAAATCTTTACCAACACTCGAGGTCTGTCAAGAAAATATACTCACCATAAGTGAGTATATTCAGGCAAAAATGCCACCTGCACATCTGATTATTTTCCATAATAAATTTTAAATGTTTAAATTGGCTTTGCAAATCAGCAGAAAAGTTATTAGAATTTGTTCAGAGGCTTCTGTTCTCTGAAACTCTAAACTCTGATAAGAACAAAACCTGACACTTCCAAATAAGCCAGAAATAAACTCCCTTCCTTCTCCTTTTTTCCAATGTGCTTTAGAATCTCTCTCATCTAAGGAGAATGCAGCACCTTTAATTGCATAGACATATCATTTTGTCACCCACAAACAAGACAGATTTCCTTCCTAATCTCCTGCAGCAGATTCCCTTTCTAAATTATGATGAAAGCTCAGGCTTAATTTAGATCATGTAATGCAAGCTTACAGACAATATGCATGATGCTAATTTATACCCACTTACACATAGATAAGGTTTTATCTTTCAATTAATTCATTAAGGTTATACTGAGAAGGAAGGATATTCTGAGGATTTAACATGAGCTGCATTAACTAACCAACCCAGCCTTGCTGTCTTCCTTGGCAATACCACCTCCACAGTTCAGCCTATGCCAGCCCCCACTACTGTGTACTCTGTGCAAACACTTCAAGAACTTGGGCAAAGTTTAACTGGGACAGCTTGTCCACTCCTCCAATTCTTTCTCTTTATTTTCACATATCAGCTGTTCCCCAACTATGTCTCCCTTTCTCTCTTAAAAGATATGCACTGGCAGTGAAACAAAAAGTACAAACTGAATTAACAAAATAACAAAAACACCACAAATGTTTCATGCTGGAAAGACAATAATCCATTCTGGTTTTATTGGTCTATCTTATGCCTTTGTTTGTGTTACTGTCATATTGTTGGCACTGCAATAAGGAAAAAGAGGCAGTTCTGGCACCAACTTACTACCACTTGTATGAACTGTGATACCAGTTCTGCCATATTATGGGCAGATGGAAGTACCCCACAACTTCTAAAACCTGCAATGCTCATGCAGCAGGTCTAAAACCAGACTGTGTTGGGGGAAAAAAATCAAAGAATCAAAACCCAGTGACACATAGCTAGGTATACTTTAGACTCCTCTCAAAACCACCCTCTTTGCTGTAATATACTTACCTGAATGGATTCGCTCCACTGCTGCTACAAAACCAATTGTCAGTATCACAGTATTGGCAACTTGTGAGCTCCAGACTGGATTAAGTGATGTGTACCAGATACGAAGAACAAGGAGCATTATCTTGCCTAGCATGAAGCCCCATATCCTGATGAACCTGTAAGAATCAGTTCTTGAAACAGTGAGACATTTGGAGGATTTTAAAAAAAAATATAAAACAGCTTTTAATATAAAGAAACATCAGTTAAATTCCATCAGTATAAGAAAATACCTTTGTACACTGTTTCCTGACCACCATGTTACTGTTTGAACCAGCAATGAAGAAGAAACACCAGCAGCCAAGATGAGCAGTCTAATTGAAGCATTTGGTGCATGGTATGATGCTAAGCTTCCTACAAACAAATACACACACAGAGGTTACTTTAATGATCAATAGAGACCGGGTAATAAGGATTTCCTGTGCATTAGTTCAACATTGTCTGTAATTTGAACAGCTACACCACTTATCTGAAAACACATGACACTACACATTTTTAAACAAACCAAAGAAATGCAGGTGCACACAGAAACTGGGTATATATGACTTCATATCAGTTATAATTTTCAAGGAAAAAGTTAATATGAAGCAATTATCCAGCAGTCCGAGTGATTGCCTTTATTTAAGTACTTATGGTGATTGATCCCATAGAGAGGATATATGGATATCTAAGCATATACAGATATTCTTCAACCATGCACTTAGATAACTGAAAAGCCATAAAGTTATATGTACTGTGACTGTTCCTTTCTAAAAAGGATATGGCTTTTGCTGCAGTACACTTACAAAAGTAAGCACACTGTGGCAAAAGCCACGTTCTTTATTAGGCAGGAGCAGTCACCATACATAGCACAGGGATTAATAATCAACTGCCTCAGTAGGGGTGAACAAGGCTTTCTCTGGCTCAGTATCTGGTCTAAGAAGTGGTCAGTACCAGCTTGTGCCATTTTATTACTGAGAACTACCGCTTTCCCAGCCACTGAAAGAGAGCTTGTGCACACACCTTTGCCATTTCCCAGGGCACAGTGACCCCACATTACCAGCAGTTTGAAACTCTGCTAACAGGTTTCCAATTCAAGTGACAATGCACCACATATATTTTCGTAACCTCAGTCAGTGTGGCAAATTCTGGCCCAGGACCAGTGACAAACAGCAGGAGAAGCAGCAACTGTTATGATATCAGCCATTTGCTAAGAGAGTATGAGTCAAACTTGAAGAGATGTTAAGCAAGCAATGTCAGAAACGGCGCTGCAGATTCTGGCAACGCATGTGAGGGATCCTCCAACTGTTTACCTGTTCATTCTGCTCAGAGTAAAAGATGCAAAGCTTAGAGCCAAGACAATAAACAAGATCAATGTGCAGTGAAGGTGTACTTGCATGAACTTCAACAGAGGTTTCACAGTACACACAGATTTCTGTCACTAAATTGTGCTGGCAATCCATAAACTTGCCTCTCCAAATATTTCATCATGTGTGCTACCCTGATTAAAGGTAGCAGGGGTTTGCCAAGTCAGAGCAGACACACCTTTAGTTGCTGGGCAAGTACACCCAAGACTTAAATATATCTATCCAAACACCCAAATTTAACTTATGTTGTCTGAAGACACAGATGCAAATAGACACTACCACAGGGTACTTTGCTGTTGTTTATTTTCAAATAGAGCACAAAATCAAGTAGCATGAAAGGACACAGAAATTAGAAGCTGCAGGGAAAAGAAAGCTTCCTGAAAAGGCAGAAAGAAAGAGAACAGGAAAAAAAAATAATCCCCATAAATATTCAGGTCTTAGCTAAGCATGAAAAATTTTCTTATTTTTTGGTTGTGAAATTGAAGACTGAGTAGAATGGGGTGGAGCATGCATGGGGTAGATTGTTCTGCCTGACAATTCAACAAGTCCCAGAGGACGGCCATGGCCTTTCTGAGAAGGAAAAAAGATCAAAAAGAGAATGAATAAAATTGTCTCAGTATGAAGGAGGAAAAACACAGGAAGAACTGAGAAACAGGAGAATCAGCAACACATAAAAGATCATCATAGGCCTGTCACTGCTCTTTATTTAGCAGAACAAAAATTACACACTTCTAAGTGATTTCCATCTCTTTTGGTAAAGTGAACTGGTAAACACAGCAAGGTGATCTGAAGGATCAACCTTAAATAAACATGGCAAATTTTGTGTTAGTGTCACATCTGAAGGAAGGTAAGGTGCAATTTTAAATGCTTATACTCACTCCTACTTTCTCAACTAGAAGATCTTGCAGAAGGCAACACAAGAGGCACTGCTGCAAGAAGCTGAAGATTCTGCTCACTGAGAAGCTTATTACAAAATAACAAGTACTAGGATGGATAAAATGGGAAGAGCAGGAAAAGAAAAGAACATGGTAAGACTATTCTTCATGAAAATCAATGACGCCAACAAACTCTGCTCAGTTCTAGTATTTTTCTAGAGAGAAAGAAAAAGAATTCATTTTAAAAAAACTACACAGGGAAAGTAAGTAAGATGATTGTACTCTGTCTTCTAACAGCAAAAGAGGAAAACTATAAGGAAAGTGATTATCTGTCTATCATCTTGTATTGACAAATGAGGAGCTAGGATCTGCTGCGTGTGAAACACATCTCTCAGCAACATTTTCACCTCTACACAGGACGGAGAGAGACCCTTGTCTCCTCTGAGTCCATCGGGTGTGGCAAACTCTCGCTTCTGAACGTGACTGTAGCTGCCAAACCTTCCCCCAAAAAACTTTCAAATATGAAACAACAAGAGCTAAGATTTGCACCAGTTAGCTGAAGACTGAAGTGGGAATCCCAGCAAATCTTGGTTTAAGGAGAAGCCTGTGGAATGGGAAATGGGGCATCTATTTCCTGAGTTTATTTCATATTTAGGATGAGCCTGTAACCCCTCTACAGGCATGTAGATAGACAGATTTAATTTAAAAAATACATTCTTAGAAGAAAAAACTGCCTCCGAAACTAAAAAGAATATTTCACTCATAGAAACTAGCCCCAAGCTGTTCTGTAATGCCTCATCCCTACCCATTGTCACAATTCAAAGAACACCTGCTCTGCTGATATTTGAGTGATACTGAAAATACCTTTCCTATTGCACATCACTCTTACTAAATTAAAAGCTACTAGAAATAAAAGTTAAATTATATTTTTCTGTATTTATGCAATACAATGGCTACAAAAAATATTTCTCTGACTGTAGCTAAAAGCTTGAAAGAAAAAAAATGAAACCAGAAAAACATGACTATGGGGAGAGTGAGAACTTCTTTTTTCTGTCTCTTTTTTGTAATAGTCTGAATTTTAAGGCAATTTGGAATGTTTGTTCTTATGCATTGATACCGGAACAGAATCTATAACTCATTGCATTGAGTACTTACCAACCATAGTCAATCTCAGAAAGGCTAGAACATACTCATTGTTAGCCAGCCTCCAAAAAGGGTCAATTGTCAAGAATATCGGGGAAAAGAAGGCAACAGCAAAAACTTCTAAGCCTGTGAGTGCCAGTGTCTGAAGAGGGAAGTAGTAGATCATTGGTGGCAGTGCATGGTAAAGAGACCAAGAAATGTAGCCTAAAACAAGAACAAACCAAAAAGAGAAAACCCCATCACGTATTTTCAACAACAAGATTTCCTGGAGATTACTTAAGAGGCACCATTTTATACTTTCACATATAGACTATCAAATGTGTTTGAAAGCAATTCAAGCAAAAACAGCTACCTTCTTTGAAGAAATGTTTGTTATTTCAAGTTAAACAAGTGCATTTTACAAGGAAATAGAATTATGAGAATAAAACAGCTCTTCCCCCACTCAGACCGCAGTTCCTACTTTGAACCTCAGTGAAGTGCTCAACTTCGGAAAGGACTAGTGCTCAGAGGGCTGGCTAAATAAGCAGTCCACCCTCAGTCTCAGGGCTACTCGAAGGCAGACTGGTGGCTAAAGGAATTATTCTAGTAAATCGGTGTGCTGTTCTCCCCCGGAGACACCTCATCCGGGCACGGCAGCACTGCGCTGTGAGTTTCCATGCTTGGCAGGAGATGCAGCGAGCAGACACTGCGGGCGCTGGCTCTGGCGACCCCCGGCGCCCTGCCTCGAGCAGGGCAGCGCAGCACCGCCTCTGCAGCGCCTGCACAAGCACCTGGCCGGACACAGCAGCAGTAAATTCTAGGCTGATCCAAGAGACAAAAAGCATTCCAGCACTAGAGGGAAAAGAGAACCCGAGGAAGAGCGCTCAGGTGTGAGCGCTATTTACTCGTTCCAGACGGGAGCTGTTCATCGGCGGCTCGCCTGCACGCACGGCGAGCCCCGCGGCGCCCTGCCGGGGCTGCCCTGCTACTGCCGGCCCCGGCTCAGCCCCCGGCGCCCTCAGCGCGGCCCCGAGCCCCCAGCCCCTTCGGGCGGCACCGCCGCCACCTACCCAGGAGACTCTCCGAGAGAACGTCCTTCCACAGCGGGAACATCGCCGCCGGTGCTGCCGGCTCGGCGGGGGCTGCGTCCCGCTCCCGAGTGCCCGGCAGGGCGCGGCGCCGCCGCCCGTCCCGCCTCACGGAGCCGCGTCCCTGGCGGGGGCGGGCAGCCCGCACGGCCGGACCGCGCTCTCCGCGTCCGCACGGCCCCGCCGCGCCGAACGGCCAGCACATCTCGCCCCGCCACTCATGTGCCAGCGGTTTGTCCCCTGAGCAGTCACGGCAGCAAGAAAAATAAAAGTAAAAGGTTGTCGTAGCACTAGCTGGCGGGGAAAAGAGGAGCTAGCCCACCTGGCAGCTTGTACGAACACTACGCCGGGTTCGGGATGTCCGAATTAGTACTGCGCTCACCTTTGTGAAATGTGTGTTGTTCTATAGCAGAGTAAGGACTTCTGATAAGCAATGCTATCTACAAAAAGCATCAAAAGAAGCGTTTCGCTTGCTGAGATTCCTGAGTAACCACGTTTGTTAATTTTAGAAAAAATCATGAGTTAGATCTAGCCAGCTGTGATCACAGCTGCCAAATTCTGGCAAAAAGATTACGTAAGCAAAATATCAATTTTAGAATTTTTTGGGGAGGCATGAAAAGCAAAATTTTAAATATAACCCAAGAACTAAGAAGTGCTTTTGCTCTTGGAATATACCATCATCTTAAATTTTAATAATATGCATACAGCATCCTATAGAACCGCCATCTGTACCTTCTCATTTGTGTTAAAAAGACTGTCCCATTCTAAATAAACCTTATGGTACACATTTTCTTTCCCCAGTTTGTGAAACTCTAAATCCATAGGAGTAACCTATAAATACCCAACATCTATATGACCTATTCTTAGCAATAAAGTCTGGTCTAGACATTTGAGAGGACACGGTACTAAACTAAATTTTGCCCTAGAAGTCTCAAAGTCAAGTGATTCATTCACCCGGCAGTATGATGGGGTTTGGCTATTACAAAAACTCTGTTGAATTTTGGCTGCTATTTGAAAATGTGTTTTTAAAAATGGAAATATGTTTTAAATGCCCACAAAAGAACTAAAGTATTTTGATGGAAAAGTTGACCTCAGTAGGGAAGGAAGAATGAGACTCATAGATTTAATGAGCATCTCTGTTTTCTCCAAGTCCCATGTCATTAAAGGCATCTTTCTTTTTCTTCATTAAAGAAAAGTCATACCAGAATAGTCACCAAGCTCACTTATCACTGGATATCAGGATTATGTGAGTGATGACACCATTTCATCTCGCTGTGGTGATGCAAATGGAAGATGAGATCTTTGGCCAGAATAAACGCAGAACATGGCTGCTTTTGGAGCTGCGTAGCGGGAGCGTGAGGCACACAGCGTGTATTCAGCCAATAAATATTCAAAAAAATTTTGCAACCCTTTTTGTAATTACAGTATCTTGTTTCATGGTTCAGAGGTGGAGTTCCAGTAAAACAAGACATGACTGGAATTGTGAACCTGATATGCTTGTGTGGCTTCCATTAAACTCATAATGCAATGAAAACAATGCAAATCCTGACAAATTTACCCATTGTATTCTGGGTACTCTCTCTGAGACTCTTAGTAACTATTAACTTTGGTCTCACTTGGCACAAAGTTACACTCTATTGCTCTCCATAGGGCTAATATATGCACGAGCATCAGAGCAAAAGAGAGACTTTTCAGGTGCAATGTCTTAAATACAAACGTCAGTGCTTGCAAGGCGCTTAGTTACACATATATGTGTAGTAATGCCTTTCACTACATTTTTTTTTTTTATTATTCCTGGAGTGCCACAGGTGTACATGACAAAAAAAGAAAGCAAAAGCATTTGATCTTTACAGGAATACAATGATGTCAAACCAGTAAAGTCAAGAAAACACTACAGTAGGAGCTTCCACTCACAGAACAAGAAGCATTTGCATTCTAGAGTAGTATTTAAGACACTCCTACCCCAAGGCAGACATAAAAAGTTATCTGAATTTAACAGCCCCATAATTACATTGGTTGACAGGGGTAAACTTTTCTAAAGCTAGCGATTGTAAAAAACACATCTTTATTTGTGTTCAAACTGTAATATAAGTATGTTTTGAAACCCAAGGAAACACATGGCACTTAAAGGAAATTTCAGACCCCTGTGAGAAGTTGTCCTTACATATTGCCTGAGATGCCTGACATGAGCATGATGAAGAAGCAGAAGCAAGTGCCAGAGAAATAGGGGGAAAAAGCATGAAAGTATGAGCACAGATTAGGACTAAAACAACCACAGCTCTGAATAAAGCAGGGGTGGGTGAGTCTACAGTTAGGCACTTGTCACAATCTCATGGGAAACACAAACACAAGCAGGTCCCTGCAAGCACTTTACTGGGTTCTTCACACTGAGAAGGGAAAATCCTGTATCTTAAACATTTCATAATTACCAACTATTCACTTCTTAAAGGTAGCCCAGGCCAAGTATCAAATAGAAGTACATCCAAGAATCAGCCAAGACACAGAAAACTTACATGATTCCTTGCAAGTAGTGAGGACAGTTTAATGTTTTACTCAGAGGTATGTTGACTGTTTCCTGCTGTGATTTTTCATGTCTTTTCATTCGCCCTTAACTCGTGCTCCCATCAGCACGAGAACAATGCCCTGTCGTGTAATTCTTACTTGGTTTTCCATGCTCTGTTATGGTTACTAAGCATGGGGGTGGAGCTTTGTTTCACAGGGATTTTCAAGCAATTAACAGGGTTTGATTTTGTAACAGACAGATAAACCATGTTTAACATAAGTGGTAATAGTTCCTCCTGCTGGCATGCACTGCATACACACGTGGAGTTTTTTTGTTAAATATGCACACCACAAAGGCTTTGCTTTGGTGACTGTGGTGGACCTCAGGACCCTGGCAACCCTTCAGTGTTTTCTAAGAGGTTCTTCAGTCAAGCAGCCAGAGCCCTGTAAACCTTCCCTGAGTTTGTGAAATCTCAGTCCCTCATCTGCTTCTACTCTGACAACAGATAATTCCTCAGCCAAACATTCAACTCCATATTAGTCGCTTTATTTTTGGTATCCCTTGGGGTTTATTTCTTTGATGTGTAAAGTTTGTGTTGCTCCGGGAGTGGTAAGAATCTCTTTTGCTTTGTGTTTACTCTTCCAAATCACTAACATTTACTGGTTTCTCTATTACCTTCTCTCTATTTTTATAACTCTGAAAAACTTTCAGGTAAATCTTGGAAAGAAAAAGTGTTTGAAAAATATATTCAATTGTGATAACCAACTTTACATTTAAAGTTACAATTAAAAAGAAGCTTCAACTGATTTTTAAGAGGCACTTTCGCACAGAAAGATGCAAGAATCCAAACAGTCCTATCTCTAGGCAATCACTATCCTCAGGCACACACATGAGAAAATTATCATTCCAGTGCTTTCACTTTATGTTCAGCTTAAGATGGACCAGTTAAGAAGTTATTGGTTATGAAGTACTCACTCCACATGGGATTCTCTTGTGTATTGTATTTTTCAGAATAGCATGTAGCCAGTATCTATTGAAGAGTTTTCATGTATGTTTTCAAGAATACCTTTGAGATCCCAGGAGGTATTAGATACACTTTCAAGACTTGTTTTAGGACAACACTCTTGCCCAGCCTCCATGTGAAAAGCACATTTTGCAGCAGCAAAGTCTGATCATGTGGTTTGGCAGACAAGAGTGGGAGAATAGCCTGGTGAAAGGGACTTCAAGCAGCCAAGACTCATGGAAGCTGAAAGCTTTCTTTGGACTTAAGAAAATTAACTATGATTTATGTTTCTTATGAAACTGAGATGCCAAGGTCATGCAGAAGGAGGAAGTTTAATGATGATCTCACAGGCTATTCATTTCATGATAAGCACTGAAGTGTCATATCGCCATTTAAGATATTCCACTGAAAACTACTGTCTTGCTGTGAAAAAAAAAATAAAGCAAAACAAAATAGAAACAGAGACCTTTATAATTAAAATAAAATGCAGAATAAAACTCAGTTTTATATTTTTATTTAGAAAACTTATTCTTAAAGAAAGGCATTGCATTTCTTACTTCAGAGAAAGTAGAACAATTTTTTTAATATTCCTAGAACAACCCCTCCCACATCCAACTGACATTTTCAGAATAACTTTTTCTTGCAAAATTATTTTTGCTTGATGAAAGTGCCTTTCTTATTTAATTCTTGTTAATATTAGAATTTATTTATTTATTTACATGAGCATTGTAGTATTAAAATCAAAGTACATAAGCAATGCTTTTAATTCCAAAATGGTCAAAGTATAATTTGTTGTTTCTTTTTAAAAGAACAGTATTTCATTTCCAGAAAAAAAATACTTTCAATTAGTAGGACAGACCCCATATGTGGTATGCTGGGCTCCTCACTACAAGAAAGACAAGAAGTTACTGGAGAGGGTCCAGTGGAGGCCACAAGGATGATGAGAGGTTTGGAGCAGCTCTCTTAGGCAGAGACTGCAGGAGCTGGGCCTGTTTGGTCTGCAGAGGAGAAAACTGGGAGGGGGTCTCATGGGCACATATAATTATCACAAAGGCAGGTCTCAGAGGATGCTGCCAGATCCTTTTTGGTGGTGCCCAGAGACAGGATGAGGAGCAGTGGCCATAAACTATAACCACAAGAAGTCCCAATTCAGCTTGAGGAAGATCTTTCCATTGTGAGTGGCAGAGCACTGAACAGGCTGCCCAGGGAGGTCATGGAGTCTCCCTTTCTCTAGGCATTCCAAACCCACCTGGACACATTCCTGTGTCACCTGTTCCAGGTGGCCCTGCCTTGGCAGTGGGGGTTGGACCAGACGACCTCCAGAGGGCCCTTCCAACCTAAAGATTCCGTAATTCTGTTACCTTCATTAACACATACCCTTGCTGAAAAAGCGTTCTGAATTTCCGTCGGGAAATCCGAGAACGCGGAATTGGCGCGCTCGCTGTTGTCCTACGGGAGCAGCGCACCGGAGGCGGGCAGGGCCGGTGCGTCCCCGCGGGGCCGAGCGGCGGGCCGTGAGGTGACGGCGGCGGGGCCGGCCGCGCCGCTGTCCCTGCGCCCGGCAGGTGGCGCCGGAGCCCGGCAGCCCGGGCGGGCCGGTTCCGCCCAGAGCGGCTCAGCGCGGCAGGCGGGCACCCGTGGGCTGTGGGGTCAGCCCAGTCCAGCCCGTTCTGTTTCCTCCGGCGGCCTGCGAAAGGTAAGAGCGGCGGGGGCCGTGAGTGTCAGACTTCTCCTCTCCGCGCCAAGCGGCTCCGCGGGGCCGGATTTCTCCAGCGTCACGGCGGGGAAAGGCGAGGGTCGGGGCGCGGCTTTGGGCAGCCGGCCCGCGGGCCGGCGGCCGCTGTGGGGCCTGTGCTGCCGCAGCCCGGCCGCGCCGTGCCCGTCAGCACGCTGAGGTGCTTGAGCGTGGCCAGAGAAGGGCAGTGGAGCTGCTGAAGGGTCTGGGGTATAAGTCCTGCTAGGAGCGGCTGAGGGCGCTGGGGTGTTTAGCCTGGAGAAAATGATGCTCGGGGAGACCTTATTGCCCTCTACAAATACCCGGAAGGAGGTTGTAGCCAGGGGAGGATTGGTCTCTTCTTCCAGACGACAAATGGCAGGACAAAGGGACATAGCCTCAAGCCGTGCCAGACGAGGTTCAGCTTGAACATTAGGAAGAATTTCTTCACGATAAGTATGATTATACAACGGAACGGATGTGACGCTTAGTGCCACGTTGACAAGGCGATGTTTGGTCATAGTTTGGACTCGATGATCTTAGAGGCCTTTTCCAGCCTAGTCGGTTCTGTGACTCTAGGACAGAAACGCTCTGTGCTGGCCGGGTGCGCGCTGCCCTGGCTGGGGGCGCTGAGCAGGCGTGGCGCATTCCCCAGCGCCGTGCTCTCGGCTTGTTGGTAGGGACCTTTCCATTGACTACCCACTGCAGCTACTCTGTAGACTCACCTTTCTTTTAAACTCAGGCTCTTATTTCAAAAAGCCAGTTCAGATAGGTGTGAAACGTCGTGTTGAGGCTTGTCATCTTCCTCTTCCTTGAAGTGCCTCCCTGAAATCTTTGATGGGTGGTGCCTGCCCTGGGCATCACACCCCACTGCGTGGACCGGTTGATACATGCAATTTTGGCTCTCCCTCTCTTCCCCCAAGTAGCCCTAGAAATTATGGGGTCATTATTCCTATTCAGAAGGAGGCTTTTTATTGAAAACACGGTGTATGAAGTTGACAACTCTCATATTTGAAAAACTTAGCTATCTTCTTGCATACTGCTTCTTTGTCATCCCATTAGAGGTATTCAAACTGTGAGATTTTTTCAGGAGCCTAAAATTAGCATTTTCTTCTGTAAACGAATAAATTATCCAGAACATTTCTTGTAAAAGATGAATAAGTTTTTTGACTATTTGATATTTGCAAACCACATTGGTTTAATCTTGTATTACACAGGCATTTCATTTAAAGAGAATAATATAATTGGAGAATTCTTCCCAGAATATACACCTAATTGTTGCACTAAGAATTGTGTGTAAGGTTGAGAAAACAGCAATGAGTATTGCAGAAAATGACAAGAAATTATATTTCTCCAGTAAGCTAATGGAAGAGTTATTTTTTGGGATAACAGTTGTCTTTCCAAGACACGGGGCCTTGAAATATTGGAACACTTTACATTCCTCAGACAGGAGACAGCTTGTCTGCTAGGTATGAATATTAATAATTCAGTTACATAATATTTTGATGACATCAACTCTGTCTCTTTGTTTCGTTCTTGCCAGTATAGCTCTCAGCTTTCATCCCATGTGGGAGCTGTACCACGAGGCTGCTTAAAGGGCTAAATATTTTTGGGGTTCTTCAATATGTTGAAGCAGTAGCATAGCTGAATAACTTCTAATTCAGGAGAAACGTGTACTTAGGACAATATAGGAGGCCCATGGCAAACTTCAAATAGTTATAATCTTTATTTATACCCACTCTTTTTCCTTCATTTTATTTTATTTATTTTCCTCCTGTGACTCAGCTGTTTTATTATAATGAAAAAGACAAGCACTTTAAATCTGTTGCAGCATTCAGAAACTGTTTCCAGTGATTATTTTATGCAGCCGTCTGTACAAGTAAGCTTTCTGAGTAGATAAGAATAAGAAAGCAGATAAGAAAAGAAAATTTGATTAATTTTTGATGACACAAGCCACTTTAAAGTTTTATGCATCTTTCTTATATTTTATGTCATTTTTTTGCATTAAGTGACAAGACACTGATGAAAATTAAATTGTTCTCAGATTGAGGAAGACGGTGTAGAGCTGTGAGCTTTCCTCATAGAATATGGGTTTTCAAACTTACAGTTTTTCAAAGACACAGTGATCATTGTAATTTTTGTGAGTGTCTAAGAATGAAGTGCAGATTGGTGTGAATTCAATGCTTTATTTAAGTTTTTTTACCAAGGGGATGGGAGGTTGTGTTGCTTCTATTGCTTAAAAAAATTGCTGTCTGAATATCTAGTGTATATGAAGCAATTGTTGCTTGAACTTCATAGCTGTGTAACTGACCCCAAAATAAGTGCAGGAAGTGGTTTATACAGTAATATTATAAATGCAAAAAAAACCATTTAGGTCAGTAAATTGTTGCATATCTTTTCTATTTAACTCTGCCCTTTGCAGTCACTTTAGCCTTGCTCAGTGCCACCATCCTCAGCAGGTACTTTGAGAAAAGGAGACTTCAGAAAAGGACCCTCTATGTTAATAAGGTGCCAGACCATACAGCAAAGTGCTAGGTAAAAATCACAATTTAGATTGTTTGAAGTACTCTAGAAATAAATGAGTTTCCTTATTGCTTTTCCCTAGCAGCATGGCTCTCAAGCATGGAAGATTGCAACTCTAAAACTCTTTGGAACCTATTTATGCTTTTGTGTTATTTTTTAAAGGATGTTTGTAACTGAATTGGGGTTTTGGAGATACAGATGTGGTTTGTGATAGTGATTGCTTGGTGGGTCCCGTGGAATCCAGGTTTCAGATGATGGCAGTGAGGATAGAAGTAGTGCAGTAATTCTGGACAGCATGCTAAAGAGGCTGTTCTTGGACCTGCAATACATTAAAAAATTAGAAAGGTTTGCAATTACCTGCTCATATTTATTTTCATTTCTTTATGATTGAACATACTATACTAGGTCATGATTCAGCATTTAACTGTAGTTACTGACTTAGCTGTTTAAGTTACACCCAACTTTTTTTATTTTGCTGATAAGTGATAAGCTGTGCTATAAATTGTGTATCAAGTGACTGGATGCTATTTGCTGTAAAAAATGCACTCCTTTGAACCTGGTCATTTTTCTTTCTAGATGAACATTGGACTTGCGAATATCAGTATGATATCTTGACTTTTTACCTTTGTACCCAGCAGAAGGAGAAGTAGCCAAGCATAAAACGCGTAGCTTCTGCTGAACAAGAGCAGTAGCAGACTACAAGGAAAGAGACAATGTCTTCTGAAACAGGTCAACAGGGAAGTCAGACACCTCCAATAAAACAACCTGGATGGGTAAGCTGGGTTTCCTCCCTTATATTTCAATGCTATTGCTAATGAATAACAGATTTTGCCTCAGTTGCTCTTGTTGAAGAGGGAAGTAGGTGTCTGTTAGCTTAAGCGTATAGATGAAGAGAGGGAAGGATGGTGTGTTATTTTTCCTGGTTCACTGTGCTCAGAGGGCTAGGAGTTGTGAATCTTAAGGCTCTGATTTATGCCCTCAGTTATGAGCTGGCCTGGCTGTGGTGTCTGAGTACAAGTCCAGTACAGCCTGTCCCCATCAAGCTCTGCATGCTCATGTTCAGAAGGGGACAAGGGAACAATACAGCACAAGAATCGGGTCTACAGTTCTACAGAAGATGAACATTCTCCTCTGATGGAGACATCGAGGAATTTAAATGTGATATTACTTTTTGCTAACCAGTCACTACCAGAGGGCAGCAAAACTGGGCTGTTCTGCAAGGAAGAGGCACAAGTGACAGCAGGGTGGCAGGGGCTGGGTACAGGGAGCACAGCATCACTGTACCCAAAAAGAGGAGGAGAGCAGATCCAATGATGTTAACCAGGGTCAGCTTACAGTCAGTTCAGTGATTGCCAGGCAAGTCTGATGCTAAGCTGAGTGATCAGGTTAGCAAGGCAGGGTAGGGATCTCCATGGTATAGCTACAGCACAGACAAGGCAAGGGCCTGAGCTTATATACAGCTCCTGAACTGAAGGGCAGAGGCCCTGGGCAAAGTTTATTGCTGCTTTTTCTGAGCTTTTCTGTTTTCAGCAGTCTAACTCGGTGTTACACAATTGTGCCATGGTAGAGCTGACTCTGAGCCCAAGCAACTAAACAGCTGGCAGGGTGTGTATGAAGGCAGAAAGGTTGCAAAGCCTGTTGGTGCACTTGGGGCTCTGACATGCATTTCCTTATCTTTCAGTCAGCCTGTTTGTGTTTTACTGTATTTGTTATGACCTTGCTCTGAAACCAGTTTGAAGCGGTTCTCTATGATCTGGAGTGGAGCCAATTCTGCATTGTCTGCCCAGCACCACCATTAACTTTTGTAGGAGCAGTGCTTGAAAAAAGGCTGAGATATCAACTACCTATAATGTGAAATGTGTGGCTATGGCCAATAAATGCATTTCCTCATTATGGCTATAAAATCATGCATAAAGAAGTCAAGCATGAAAGGAGATAGAATCCTGTAACAGATGAATGTGCTCTTCTTTCCATTTTCCAAGGCATTGCTTCTTCTATGATGGTTTTTCTTTCAAGAATGCATATGTTTGAAGATGATGTGTTTTCACAGAAAAATGTTAAAATTTCAATTAATTTTAATTTAATGACGGCTCCTTTGCCTTGGCTTTTCTTGCTGAGCACAATGTCACGGTATGGAATTGGAGTATTCTTTGGATCAGCTGGGGTCAGCTGTCCCAGCTATGTCCCTTACCAAACTCTTCTACATCCCCAGCCAATTTGCCATTGGGGCAGCCTGAGAAACAAAAAAGGTCTTGACTCTGTGTAAGGTCTACTCAGCAGTAATTAAATATCCCTGTATTGTAAAGACTGGTTTGGTCATAAATCCAAAACCTAGCACCATACTGATTACTGTGGAGAAAATAAACTCATCCAGTAGAAACCAGTACACCCATTTATCTCAGATGTCTGGTAACAGCACTGCAAATGCTAACACTGAGTCTTTTGTTAAAGAAAGAAAAATAATCCTCATATGTTTACATGTCAATACCTTGGACAGTAGAATGCAAGGGAGAATACTGTCACTTTTTCCTCACAATCACAATGGGTGAAAAAAGAGCTACCTTCGGGAAGTCTGTTGGCAGCCTGATTTGTACTAGGGTGAAGCCAGTATGGTTGAGTTCAGTTAATGCCATGGATATATTTAAATTGCTCAGAGAGAAAGTTCTACTAGTGAGGAGTCTGGCAGAAATTATTTTGACTCTCTTCTAATACTTGCAAAATCTGCTCTTATTGAACTTCAATTGTTCAGAGCAGAACTTGATTTTTGAAAACTGCCACTCTGCCTTTATTTCCTGTCATTTCTTTCTGGGAGACATAATGTAGCTCATGAGAATGAAATGGCTAACAGATATAAAACAATATGCTTCTAGGGTAAGCAGCAGCTCAGCAATTTTAGGAAAGTAAAGATCAACAAGATGGGTTGTTTAAACTTAAAACCTATGTAGTTCTTTCTGTTTCTGTATTGTGGTATCAAGATTTCATCATACTGCTAGCAACAGAATAAGGAGTTTTGCTTGGAGGTTTTTGTAGTTTTTTTTTTTATAATTTATCTTCTTTAATTAATTAAATTTTTTTCTTTTTTCTTCCTGTGAGATTAAATTTGGTAAACTAATCCAGGTTTATGCTTTCAGCCAATGTTATTTTGTCCCATGTCCCAAATTCAAGACAGAGAGATTGCAAGGATCATTAAAGAATGCAAACAGGAAAGTTTTTGGTACAGAGGTGAGTGATCCAAAGTAATTCTTGCCACACTTACCACATAGAATGACTTCTTGATGTATGTATGCAAAACTGTCTAAAAAATGTTTTTTTGTTGGAACACTGTTGTGGGTTAAGTGTTGTATTCTTCAAGGTTTAATTGAATTATTTTCATCATTGTTGTAGGTAAAGGTGGTTGGATTGAGGTCTTGCTTAGTAGGAACTTCAGCAGTTGTAGAGTTGGTTACAACCACCTAAGGAATGTTTTACTTTGTTACATACTTATCCTTGCCTTTGAATGGAAGGCAGGCATGGCTATGTGTCTTTGATTTGTGAAAATCCAAGTGTGTTAGGACAGCTAAAAAGATCAGTGCTTGGTGTTTTAGTACCTTTACTTCCACCCTCTCAGTTTGTATCTAAATTACATATTTCCTGAATGGAGAAGATTGAAAAGGGTTTCAGCATTTTATTGGAGCTGCTGTCATTATAAGTATTGCAGTAGTTAGACGAGATATTCAGATTGTGGAATCTGTTATTTAATAAATATATATATGTATTGCATTAGCTCCAGATGTTACAGCATGGCTGATGTCTGGCACTGTGTGAGAACATCTTGGCTTTGAAGAGAATGTAATCTGAATGAGCAGATGTAACAGGTGATTAAGACAGTAGGAAAAGTTAATGTTTAGAAATAATGTTTTTACATTAGAAACAGAAAACATTTAATGTATAAGAGAGTATTTACCAAATACATAGCAAATTTTGGCTGATACCAGCTACTTTCCTTTTCATTTTCACAGCTCTTCCTTTATCTCTTGGGAGCATGCTTGTCACCCAGGGGCTAATCTCAAAAGGTAAAGATAAAAAAATACATCATTAAAATGCTGTTTTTCAAGATCAATATTCTTCTCACTCATTACCATCATTGCTATGGTGATTTGCTTATTATGTGTGCATTGCTACAGTCGTTCTTTCACAAGAGCATGAACTGAAAAGAGAATTTGCAAATCCAAAGACTGGTGGTTGGATTTTGTCATCATGATCATGTGCAGTTGAGTAGAGTCTTCACTGGGGCAGCTCGCAGGGCAGAGCTGTACAGCCTGAGCAGGGTGTTAGAATCGGGTACTGGAGCTCTGACTGTTCTGTTTGAAAAGGCTGGCAATGTTTTGACAGTGACCATGTGTCAATGGTCCTACAGCTTTGGTGCAAAGGGACAAGGAGTGCTGCCAGAGTGGGGAGACAGAGAGCTTTCTGTAGAGATGGCTCACGATCTGCAGGCTAACACAAAGGAAAATTGTATTCTGTTTATGTGGTGGATGTGCCTGGTTCTGTGCATGGCACCTTCAGTTTCCCTGCTGGGGGCCTGGACTATGTGTAAGGTAGAGGTTGGTGTTTTGGGGAGAGAGTGAGGGGCATCCACCCTGAAGTCTGCTAAGCTGTATCACAAGAGGCTGATGTGGGTTCCCTACTCCATCCTTGACCTATGAGCTTGTAGGGAGACAGGCAGGGAGGGAGTAAGAGTGTGTCAGAGAAGGATTACACATTGGAAAAAGGGTGAGCAGTGACAGGAAGGCCTCTGGGGCTGTCTCTGCAGCTAACGTGCCAGCCTCTGGCACCAGGTATTCTCTCAGTTTCTGTTCATTGTACTTGGATGTTTCTGATCAGCTGTGAAATAACAAATGCTCTTAGTAAATAATCATTACTGTGTGTCACCAGTTGGAGGGGGGTGATTAGAAACAAACAACACTTTTGTTCCTCCTTCCCCCGAGAGACCCAATATAAAATTGCATAGATCACAGTGGGCAAAGGCCCTTGTGCTTAGCATAGGCTGAATACTTCTCTGTCTAAATTCTTTCTTCTGATGGCTGCACACAATACCCTGCCTCTAGAAGATGCTGGAGCTTCTAAGCCTCATTATTACTGTCTGAATGCATGTAACAGTGCAACCAGTGTTTACTTGCCTTCCCTTTGCCACGGTAATCGTGCTATGTGGAGCCCTCCTCCACAGCATGGCATTCCTCTGCCAGACACAGTTCTCAGAGGAATAGTGGTTTTACCTCCTGAGATTAACTTGGGGAATGTGGATTTTGGTGGAAAAGCTAAAGATAATTTTTTGCTTTTCTTATTTAGCACACTGTGTTCTCCTCTTAACGGCCAAAATGTGTGATCCTTCCTCCCCAGAGGGGAAGTCTAGATATCAGTTTTAATTGATAGCCACAGAAAGCTACCAAAGAGCAGTTTCATCCTACTTATCACAGCACAAGGAGCTGGACCCTGTGTGAGAGATTTAATTTTGCTATTTTATATGCAGGGTTGGTTTGTGCTGAAACATAAACCACCATCACTTCCTCTGCAGTGCTGCGGGTGTCACCAGTGGCAGACATGTTGCTTTCATGTTGGTTTACGCTCTCAGCTCCTGCCTGAACTGAATCCTGCAAAGTCCAGATTCTCTTACTCCTATGGCTCTAAGACTAACCCAAAACACATGCACTAAGAACTAGTAGAATAGAAAGTGCCCTGATGTACTGAAATCTGAGTTAGTGGACTTCATACCATCCTCACTTTAAGAAATGCAAAATCTGTAGGAAAATTAGTGCTGGTTTTCAGTACTGGTGAGTGAATAAGCTTTCTGACTATTTCCTTTTATTTTAGGCATTTTCTCAGCAAGCCCAAGATTTGGTCCATACCCCAAGATGGCACGTAAGTTGTACCCAATTCTAAAAGGAAATAAAAGGTTCTTTACAGATAATATGCCTGCCAAGATGCAACTCTCTGAATTTCTTTCCAAAATCTTCTTTTTTTTGTAATTGATATGTCACCCCAGCAGATTAGGAAATCAGGTTTTTTTATGTGTTTAAAAATAAATGTATGAAACTAGATTCTTCTAATGTAAATATTTTCAGTAGCAGATTATATTTATGTAATGCAGTCTATCAAATTGGTATAAACTTTAGTCTCCACTTTGTTTTATCAGTTATGTCAGCTCATTGATCAGCTGTGCTTGGCAGATTGCACAACTTATGGTATCAAGAAGTCATGACACTATAATATATAATATATAACATTTTCATGTGTTTGATTGATCTCAATTGTCTAATTCAGAACCATGGATTGATAAAGAAAACAAATAGAAGCACAGAAACTGTACTGTACAGTAAAGTGGCTCATAAATGACAAGAAATTAAATAAATTCCCTTTCCAGCAGAAATTCAGCAGGAAATCAAGGACATTGAAGTAGTCTTTTATTCTGACTCTAGTGAGTGAAAGCCACAGTGCAACAGCATGGCAAGCTGATGTTCCAGCTTCTTAGAAGGCCAGAGAAGTTGGTGTTAAAAGTGTGATCGTTAGAAGTAAATCATGGTGTGCAATCAAAGGCTCTTAAGAACTGTTAGTGCTGACATTTTGAATTAATTTTATTTGTGTAATCTGGTCCTTTAAATATTATCTCCTTTTCCTGTACACAGGTATATTATATCCTTTTTCTGTATCAATTATTTTGGACCAGTTGTTCTCTCTCATGATAGGTAACTGGTTTTCAGTAGTTATTGAATTCACCCCTGTAAACCCTGTATAACTTCACATGTGTGACATGTCACATTTGTGACATGTTCTGAGAAGATGTGGTACAGAATTTGTTATATGATTAAAGTGGAGCCAATAGCCCACTCCTGATTTAAGCTCTTGTATTAACAAGGTATTTTTATCTGTCTCTGTAGTTGCTGGTATCTTGGGTTTTGCCATTGGAAGGATGTCATACATGGGAAAATGCAAAAAAAAGTTTCAGAAAATTGGTATTGCACCATTTTGTCCACAACAAAAAAGGTCTGTGCAAATGTAAATTATTAAGCCTAGATCAAAATAGTCTAAAACACACTTAAAATTATATGCAGCAAAACTATGAATTTAAGTTCTGTGATTAGATCCTGAGGTACTAGTCATTGCCTTGGACTATATATTGCATTCTTCAGAAAATGCAAATTAAAATCATTGTAATACCTGTTACTAGGATATCTATTATTGAAATGAAACTATTGTACTTTTAGGTGTGATGTCACCTAAAAGTCACTCACTCTCTTTTCATCTAGTGCTATACTGCTAAGATTGTCGATGTTATCACTTCCATCCTTTGTGTCTTCCTTTGGGACATACCAGGCCAAATATGCTACAGATTTTTTTATAATGTTCTCATATTTTAACAACAATGTCAATCTCAGGCCGTATTCCAACCTCCCTCTCCTCTGTGGCTTTGCCCAACCTCCTGCTGTCGTGCCAAGCCATGAAGAGCACAAGCTGAGGGCGTGCTTTTTCCGCCTTGCACCTCTAACCATAGAATGTTGATTTCTGTCACCTGGTGCCTCCAACTTCACATAAAGTACTCCTTCACATAAATCAGACTCTGATTTCCTTCCCAGCTCCTCCTTCAGCTGCCTGTTATACTCTCCATTGTCAATATGGCTTCTGGTATAAACCTTGCACTCACAGAACACATTTCCACAAATCCTATGCAAAAAATCATTCTCCTTTGTCTTTCCACATCTTTCCCCCAGACCAGCATGAGCTTTTATGCCTATAAAAGTACCTGACTGATAATGGGAAGCTTCTTCATTGTTCATCTATTTCTCTACTTCTATTCATCCCCCACATAACAAAGTATATACTTGGTATTACACGAAATGTTACACACCTTATTCCTAGCTCGGTTTGCTCCTAGGTACAATGGCAAGGACTGTCCTTTGCTGCTTAGAAAATCCTGTTATATTTTGGCAATTGCTAGAAGGAGTACTTAATACTAATTAATGGGCATTTATTCCCCGAGACATTTAGATGTCATATTTTGCAGTTTATATCCCATATTACAAAAATTGGGGAATCTAGTCAAGAGATTACTTCTTCAAGAACTTTTGCCACCATGCTCTATGATTGTATGAGAATAAATCCAGCAAAATTCTTCAGTGTTTTATTTGATTTCAATATTGTAGGAAGTGTCATCATACTTGCAAAGAATGTAAGGCAAAATTGGGATCGAATGAGAGAGAAGGTTCAAGTCCTTCAACAGCTTAGTGCCAGGTAGGCAACCTTGTAATTTTTTTAAAAAATCTCTTTTTTTTTCCATGGTGAATGGTATTCTTCTTCTGAACAATATAGTGCAAATAACAGATTTAACAATCAAAATCCAAGCATTACTCAAGGAAATATTCTGTGTTTGTAATTCCTGATTAATTTTGTTTCTTAATTTTTACCTTGCATACCTTTCATACTAATTTTAAATCCCCCATCGTTGTGGAATTTTTTTCTTTAGCTGTAGCTGAGTATTGATGATTGACCTAAGTGGAATTAATTTGGATTGACTGCTTGTATTAAAACAAATACAACTCCTTTCAACTTCCAGCTTGTTTTACTTAAGAATCAAATAATTATGGATTTTGTTGATATTTAGAAATGCATTGAAATATTGAGAACTAAAAGCAGACACAGGTGGGTGTGGGTTTTTTCCATTCAGTACTACAGTTTGGCTAGAGCCTTAGTGGGGTAGCGTAATAGTGGTGCAAGAGCAGTCTGCTGTGGTGGGGCAGGGGACATGGCTCCTGTGGTGTTCTCACCCCAGAAAGGGGGAAGTTCCCTCTGTGGAAAAGGAGGGTTTATGGGGTAGAAAGTAGGCAAGTGTTTAAAAGGACTTGCACTCTATGAAAAACAGGCCAGCAGCTGGGTTTTTTAAGAATGCTTTCACACTGTCTGCTTGTGGTGAGCTGGCCTACATTTCTCACAGGCAGGAGAATGTGTGAAAGTGTTTCCAAGTAGCTCAGCTGCCTGCAAGAGAGGAGAGCAGAGGGCCTGTTTGAAACCCTGCCATGGGAGTTTACACAGCTAAGAACAGAAGTCTGACACAGAAATTGTTGGATTGAGTCTAGCATATATAATGTACAAATTCATTCAAGAATATTGGTAATGGTGCCTTTTTGAATCCAAAGTGCATGCCCACAGACAGTCTATAAGGAGGAATATCCTATCAGAACCTGTTTACTTGCCCAGATGAGAGACTTTGATGAACTTTGCTGTGCAACAGTGCATTGTGGCAGTGGGGATTGAAGAGAGTTTTCAGAGTCCTTAAAGAGGGCAGTAGAATAAAGTCCGGATTTTAATCAGCTTTGCCACTGCAAAGGTTCAGCATTTTATATCAAGTGCTGCAAGTGCTCAGCCACTAGCAGAAATGCACTTTGGCTTAGGCTCACCTAATAGGGTTGTGCCAAAAGAAGCAGTGTTTCTCTTGTGCCAGCTATAGAGATCACAAAGTGAGCTGGCGCTCCAGGCCACCTCACTGCTCTACTTTGGTATGAGGACAGGGGTAAAAAATCCCCCAAAACTTTCTGAAGGGTTTCTTGCTAGTGCTAGCGTGAAGGAGGAAGTGAGCCAGACTTAGATAACTCTGAATAAATAACACTCTAAATCCATTAGCACCTATGAGCTTAATTAACTTCTTGCAATGCTGCTGATTAACTGCTTTTGAAGATTTTGTTTTAAAGAAATGTTTACGTAGGCTCACTTATTTCAAATAAGGACCCCAAAGCATATTTAATTGAGAATGGTCATTTACTAGCAATTACCTGTGTAGAGGAATCAAATATTTATTATGGCATTTACATCTGCTGTTTGTCAGAGCTGCAGCTTGCTGAACCTTCAAATCCAAGCACATCTTATTTTTCAGCCTTCCTCTGTGAGCTGACAATATTTTTTCTGGTATGCAAGTACCAATTAGCTTTTAAATAAATTCAAAATTGTCTCAAACACAAAGGAGCCTTGCAGCTTTTAGAGGGGAAGAACACAGGATGCCACAGGCCCCTCTCCTTGTTTTTTTCCTGTAATGGGTTCTGAAATTTCTGCTGTGGAACCTGTTCCCTGCTCCAGCTCACATGTTCATCAAAGACCTTGATTGCTGCGCATTTTACCAGCAGCTTAGATCTTCTTGTTTGATTCTTATAAGGTCTTGAAAGCTTGGTCAAAAAATTAGTTTGAAAACAAATGTAAGTGTATTTATTTCAAGTTTTAATTGCTGTAATGAAAAAGCCATTATATTTGGGCCAGTGTGGTATTTTGAATTTGCCACAAATCAATTCTAATGGACAGGTTTTAGAAACTTAGGAAAAGAAGTACTGTAAGCATTATGATGTTTTCTGTGTTGTTAAACCTCTTCTATGTTTCAATAAAAATTCTTAATTTAGCATGCTGTGCTCTGAAAATGTGCAAAGCCCCTGCTGAGCTCATCTTGCTACTGTCCATGCAAAGCATATGGTGCAAGCTCTGGGAGTACCTAGGAAGACCACTCAGATAAAATTGTATTCATGTTTAGGAGTCCAAAGGCAATGTCTTTTTTCCTGAAGGGCTCTGGAATGTTCTCAGAGAAATCACCAAGAAGCTCCATGTTTCACGTGGAAAGCAAGGTGGCACTCACGTAAATAACAGGTCATTTCATTCTGTTTACAGATGTGGTGAACACAATTAAAACCTTATGGACCATCTTCTTTCAAGGCACTTTCCTGTGGACTAGAAATAATAATTTTGTGATTCAATCTCTTAAGAATCGGTATAAATTGACTCATTTGAAATAGTTGCATATTGTTACGTAGCTCTGTACTAAATACCAGTTTTTTGAAATACACGTTTTGAAATACACTCCTCTATTTTCAGCACATATTGGTTTATTTTCCTCTCTTCAATGCAATTTAGCTCTTAGTACTGAAAAATTACATTTGTCTATTGTATTTAGATGCTGGCAATGCTTTGTGTAACAGACAGAGTGGTTTATGTTGGAATGTTTGTCTGTGTCAAACGGAAAGGGTGTGAGGATGTTTAAACGGTTTGCACAGTGAAGCAGCTATCCAGTCTGAGCTGACCCCTTGGTTGTGGAGTCCTTTAAGAGTACCCAATTCAGGGTATTGTCAGACTGCAGTTACTGTGCTGAACCAACTTCCCATAAGCCAATTTTACACAAAGGGCTGCTTTGCCAGGGATACCAAAATCATGAACAAGAACACAATATTTTGGAACAGCTTATGGTTGCATAAAATCTGAGGCCACCAGATGCTGAGAAAACCCCAAACCTAGATAGCACAGGCTCTCTACAAACAGCAGGACACAGTCTTCCATGAAACATCTCAGCAAATCAAAAGCAGGCACTTCCCCTAAACACAGTGATGGCTTTCATATGGAAATATATGCAGCTCCTGAAAAGTTTGGCCTTCACTGTCAGTCGATGAAGACTGTCTTCTGTGAGTTTTTTCTGTTTGCTTTTATACTATGCCTGTGGTTAGTGGCCCTCTTTTGAACTAGCTTCTATGGGCATCTTTACCTCAACACAAAGAAATTCTGCAAGCAAAATATATAGTGTGGAAAAGTAGAATATAACTATTAATTGATTAGTAAACACAAAAGACATTCTGGATTTGACAAAATCATTAGACTGAATACTCAACTCCCTGATAAAGCACTTGGATAGCCTTTCCTAGCCAAGCAGCCACCAGGCAGAAGGAGAAGGGTTTGACTGGCCTCCCTGTTCTTTACTATAAGATTTTATATTTTTCTACTTGGTGTTTAGCCTTTTGAATTCTTGAGCAACTAAGAACCCCTGTCTCAACAGGGGCTTCAATTTTATACTCGTTACTTTTCTACAGAATTTTTCCACAGCACTTGCAATGGGAGTCAGGGATACACAGCAGTGCTGCTGTGTACAGGCAGGTGAGCCTTGGAGAGCCTTCCACAGGGCCTCCAGGGAAGAGGGGCTTACACAACCACAGAGAAGGCAACCTCCTTTGTGAAAATCATGTAATAGTCATGGGTGTGCTGTGATAGCCACCAAAACTTGCACGGTGACATGTCTGAGCTACTTCCCCTGTGTCTGTCCTCTGCTGCCAAGATAACAGCCAGCAGCTGCAGCAGGCTGAGTCGTGCCTGGGTTATCTGAGGGAAGCCATTACATCCAGGTGACACCAAGGAGAGCGGTGCGTGTGACAGAGGACCTTGCATGTCAGACTCTCAGAGGTTGTTCTTGTGGTCAGTGTTACCTCTTGGGATTACAGCTTAGCTACTGAACTTTTCTTTAAATGTAATTTTGATGGTTTTTTACTTTTGATTATTTTTCTGTAATAAATATACTGATGTATAAAATTTCTTGTTTCCTTTTTTTCTAACTTTGTTTCCATACTTTGCAAAAGGCTGAATAGCTATGTGTGTTCATCTCAGTTCATGAGTTACTATGATACATGTATGAAAAAAGACAATTTGTGAATAAGATGTATTAACACTAAATTTATGCATATCAAAGGAAAAATGAGCACAGCTAATGGGCAAACTGTTCTTTCAAAGGTCATTAAAAGCAGCTGTTTTGTAGTAATTATGTGCAGTTTAATGAGCTAATCTTCTTTGGCCATTGCTATTGTGCATTCCATACAAGCAGGTTAAAGAATTTATTTTTAATTGAAGCAGAAGTTAAATACTTTGAATTTAGGAGTGACCTATCAAAAAAATTGGGAAAGATTTGAGGTAATCAGTTTCTTCTTTAATAAGAGGGGACGAGGTCTCCAGGAGGAAAAACATTTGACCTTGCAAAGGTAAACTAAACTTTTCTTAGTGTTTTCTTACACTGATAATAGGCAGGACTTTCCCCTTTGGCAGAAGATGTTACAAAAAGGCAAAAAAAATCCAATGAATTTACACAGCTTCCTGTGAGTCATTTGTATCTGGAAAATTGAACTTGTTTTCTTCACTTAGAGGCAAGGGAGCTGAACTGTGTGCTTAGGCACATCACAGCTTAGGTGCAGTCCACGTACTTGTTAAAATCAGGAAACCAAATACCTCCTTCAGCTGTGATACATGCAGAGTGGATAGCTGTATACAAGCCTCTGTGCATTTTATAAAATTATGGCTAGAAAAAGGGTGGGAGAGGAAAGCTACAGTGACATTAACCTCCAACAACTGCAGTAGACTGCTTATCTTTGTGGATTTTTATATTAACTGTTGGCTTTATATTAACTATTGGCATTTTACAAATATGGTATTCACTCCAAATTTTAAAAAAAGGTGTTTTAGGAGAGAAAGCAATTGTAGATTGAAAACAGCACATTCCTGTTTGAATCCTTAGTAGGTGGACTCTAGGCAAGTCACCTGGTCTGTAATTCTAAATCTGGGAATGAAAAGGACATGAAAGCTCACTATCCAGATTTTCATAAATCCCTACCAAAAACAAGATTTGGGGCTTATTTTATTGCATTTTTAGAGAAGAATGAGAGAATAGGGCATGCTATGCAACAACAGGTAAGAGGAGGGGAGAGCTCTGGAGTGAACTGGTAAGAAAGCAGGTTCTGGGGCAGGATTTACAAGAGGAGCATGCTGGACCAGGCCCTGTGGGAAATACAAAGTGGCAGCAACACTAACTTGGGAGCAGCAGCCCCTTCCTCTTGTCCATTTCTACCAGTGGAAGAGCTGCTGGTAATTTGTTCCACTCACCCAAATTGTTTTTGGCATCACACACAAAAAATCAATTTGAGAAGACAAAAAAAAAGCAATCCAACTTCTGACATCAGTATTGCAGTAGTTCCAGTTTCAAGTTCACATCCTTGAAATACTTGTACATTGTATGAGTATGGAGGGTTAGCCCCTCAAAAAAAAAAAAAAAAAAAAAAAGGTTCTCCAGGAAATAAATGAGACCTCTCAAGGCTGTTTAAAATCTAGAATAACTGAGAGGGCATCTGGGGACATGTTAGGGGGCATTTGGCATATTTTAACAGATAATCTGACAAAGGAAAACACAAGTGTTTCTTGATGACAAAATTACAGAGCTAGGAAAAAAATCTTGGCATGAGAGGCTGACTAATAAGCTTCATAGTCATGCAGAAAAATACTAACTGCATCACACAGTTGGTTTTAAATTACTCTGACTTTTTCAGTACAGGGACCTGGGAGTCATTCTGCATAGTTGGAACACACAGGATCAGTGGTCTTTGACAGCCAAAAGGCAAGTAGAACATTAAAAATTCCCAGGGAAAAATTAGATTTAGACTACAGAGCAATTCTATGGCATGCCCTCGTTTTGAATATTATGGTGCTTCCAGTGCATCTCAGAAACTGTGCAACACAGAGACAGAAACAGGAGAAAGAAAAATTAAAGTAAAAAAGAATGATCAGAAATACAGTGGTGTCATCACAAGAGGTTATGTAACTCACTTTCCAGGCTGAAAACATCTCAAGGTGAGGAATACTATGTCTGTAAAAGAGTGAAAGATTAATAGGGAGCAAGTAATTGCTGGTTTTGTAATATGAAAACTCATCAACAGCCAGTGAAATCAGATTTAAACCAAAGAGAAAAGAAACTTCTTTACACAGTACAATTTGATCAGGGACATTCTTGCCACAGGATCTGGTAGAAGCAAAGAAAACAGCTTCAAGAGACGTGACCTACACAGAGACTTGGATGCAAAACACCTGCATTTGCATGATCCGAATGCAGCCTTTGTGTCAGGAAATTGCGCAGCTGCGATCAGTGCAGGACAGGAGTGGGCACCAGTGAAGATCTCCTTCTAGAAGGATCACTAGCCAGTGTGGGAGACAGGGTGACCATCATCGTGGTTCTTGTATTCTTGCAGCCACCGAAAAACCAAGTTAAGAGCCTTGTCAAATGTACTAAACTCCAGGAAGATCATATTTAGAAATGGAGACTGAAACATCTTCATGTACAGAAAGGACAAGACTCACGATTCCTGAGAAAACACACCTTTAAATTATTTTTATTACAGTATAGTGACTTCCTCTGCAGATGACGGGTGAAAAAGAGCTAAGGATGATAATGGATGCTTTTCCCCTTTGGCATTCAGATGTTTTGGGAGTAATGGCACTTCCAAATTCTTGCATAGAAAAACCCCACTTACCCAAACTTTGAAATGTTTCTTCTCACCTGTGCTTTGAGCTTCCTGCAGCCTGCGCTCAGGCACATCAGCAAGCTCAGGAATTTCAGAGCAAGAGCTCTTTAATACTTCATCCCAGAGGCACATTGCAAACCTGTCCTTCACTCCGCCAGCTGGAGGCTGAGGTCTGCCAGGGCTGGGCTGGACGTGCCCGAGGGTACTTCCTTCTACACTGCCACATCTGTAATACTTACAGGAAACCTTTACCAGCAGCAAACGCCTGCCATTTACTCACTCCCATTCTCCTGCTTAGCTCCAGGCACCCAGCAGACCGTAGTGCTCTGAGCCGTGCCAGGCACGGAGCCCGCCCGTGTCTCATGCTGTACGGCTGGCAGCTGTGGCCGGGGCCGCCGCAGGTCAGAGCGGCTCCAGCAGCCCGGCTTTCCCAGGTCCGTGCCGTGCCGCTCCGCTCTCCGGGCACGGCGGCAGCTGGCGCGGCCCGCAGGGCTCCCGCTCGCCCGTGGCTCCCGGCACACCGCAGCCTCGGAGCGGGCTGAGAGCTGCGCGTTCTCTGCCATGTGCGGGGGCACTGAGGAAAAATGCATGCAGTCTTATGTAAAATCTTCAGGGGACCCTAAAAAACACGCTTCGCTCTTCTATGCAAACACACAGCCATACGCACTGAACCCACGGCACTGCACCAGCAGAAATGTTTTCTACTTACCATAGCTAAAATTATTTTGACATTGCTAATAATCCATCACTGACGGTTAGGGATCAGGCACTTCAAACAAATTCACCCTTACCTGTATCAGTTTACCTGTTTAAAAATGCCAGTGATCCTAAAATAGTTAAGATTTACAATTGTATTCAAAATACAAAATTAAGCCAAACAAAATTATTTATTTTGGCATTAGATTTATGCAGAAACCAACTTTAGCTTCATAATTAAAATAAAAATCTAATGCACTAGAAATGTGCTTCCACTGTGGGTTAGTAGGAGTAGAAAAGAACGTGTATCATTCTGTGTAAGGAATGAATTAAAAATTTCAGGGTTTAGAAGCTGTTCATGCAAGATCTCATATCCTGAAAATGGAGTCCTACGTTGTATGTGAGCAACTAGGAAAACAGCAACACAAAGGTTATACACTATGAATTTTTAATCCTGAATAATTTACCTCACGTTTTGGCAAAGGAAATCTAACTCTCCATTTCTTGCTCATCTTAAGATTTTTTTCTCCTTTCAAGGTGAATATTCTACTTGACTGCATATCCATTGTATGAGATTGCACAGCCTCTTTATCATATAACCTTTGCTTGCTTACTGCAGCATCCCATTATGAAAGTAGCTCATACCAGGCTCCTCCTTTTTACTTCTGAAAGCATAAACCCAAGGCATGTGCGTGTCCAGGCCTGCACTGGCTGTGCTGAACCAGCACAAAGCCAGGGCAAGGGTCGAAGCGGTAATGGGATGCAAGTTGTCCCAGTTGTTCCCTTGAGATTAAAATCCAAGCATCTGTGGATTTCTACTAACAGCTTAATAGGAAACTAAACTGCAAAAAGTAAAAGGATATTTTTAGACCCCCTGTTTCATGTAAGAGATTACAGAGAACTTACTCTGGTTGTGAGTCAGGAAGACTGGGCTGCAAGCAAAGCCTTCTTCTGGCAGGTCTGGTGTGTTTATGGGAGCCAAGGAACTGAGCTGGACATGCCACTTGCAGCTGGGTAAGGTCCTCACTCAGGGCCACAAACAAGAGTCCCCCATGAGGAGAGCAAATAGCTCTTTCACCTTCCAGCAAACAGTGGACAAGTGAGGATTTCTTCTTGAATCTCAAGGAAGGAGGCAAGAAAATTATGGGTTCAGTCTTGGAATATTAATGATTTCCCAGGTTTCTACAAGTCTGCTCAGCAAAAATTAATCAAATCAAATCAAATCAAATCACTTTTCAGTTACCCTTTTCTCTTCCATGTAGCTGTGTTCCAAACAACACCAGTAGGGAAAAAAACCCTACAAAGGTCAGATTAGTACCTACTTGGGGCTCTAAACATGCCTACTAATTTGGGGAACACAAAAACATTCAGGACCTGGATTTTTGGTAGCTTTACCAGCTATAAAAGAGCTGAGGCACATTTTTGCAACCCTCTTCTCTCTGTTCATGTATGTTAGTAACAACAAACTTTGGGATAATGCTACCAGCTCCTTTAAACTGGCCTGCTTATTTTTAAGAAACTGAAAACAATTCTTTTATAGGGTATTTCTAGAAATGTTCTTTGTGAAGCATTCAGACTCCTTTCCTTGCATTTAAGGTATAAAAAGGGTTTTTTTTTAATGTTATTTGTAATTTGAGGAAGAAAAGAAGATTTACTTAACTGTACAATAAACACTGAGTTCATTCTCAATTATTGAAAAATACACAGGTATGATGGACCATAGGAAAACTTTAAGTATTTTTAATACCATTGTTCTAGACATCTAGTCACATTGCTCCCAGCAACCCTGCTGTCAGCTCCAAGACACCTGGTTTCAGTTAAAAATTCCCAAAAGTCATGGGAGCGTAGTATGAGCAAGCTACTGATGGAACCATGAGTGTAAAGGCCCACTATGAAACAAGGGGATACTAATGGAAGATATGCAGGAAAAGGGAAGGAAGATTGAATTCCCATGGCTGTTTAGTGAATCAGGGGGCTCAACATACACATTGTCACAGCAAACTGAATGTGACCCAACTTTTGATGAAATATCAGTTCCCAATATCCTACTAAATTAACAGCTAGGGTTGTGAACTCTCCTGTATTTAATGTGCACTAAGGTTGTGAAATCAAAAGAATTTTAAATTGATTGACAGCAAACCAAACTTGTTCAAGTACAAAAGAAAGTATGTCCTCTGAGAGTAACCAGATGCAACAGAATAAAAGCTTCATATTCAATTTAAAAATGCTATCAATACAGAACAACATTAATTGGCATGCCTTTTATTTTCTCCTCTAAGAAAGGAAGAAAAATTCTGATACAATTTATATAAAACACAGTGCTTGTCTACCCTGAAATATGAATGTGAGGCAAGACAGGTTTGCAGGAAGGCACCATCACAGGAATCTGCTCTATTATTATCATCTCAATATTCTTCCTCCTGTTATTTGCATAACTGGCAACTAAGAAACTGAGTATTTTCAGATAAAGCTAATCAGCTTTGGAATAACACACTGAAAACCACAGCAATGCAATTCTGGCAGACTGTGTATTTTCAGAGTTCACTCATAACAGCCATGAGAAGCACTCTCTACAAAGTAAATTTCTGATACAACTTCAAGATTATCCAATTAGCACACTAATTTTTTTAGAAGATGAGCTTTTCTGAAAGCAATTTTCCTATTTTAAGTAGCATTTTGTTCTTCAAGCATCCTCCTCTTCCCCACTTTTTCCTCCATATTTGTGCCATTTGCTCTGTACAAACCTCCCCTCCCCCAGTTATCTTATTTATGCTGCAAGTCCACTAAATCAGTAAGGTCTTTGAGAATTTTCAACTTGGTAGGCACATTGTTTTTCAGCTTCAACAAGGATATCAGGAATGCTTTTGTGCTATCAACTTCATCATGGTTTTTGCTCCCTTATAGCCAAAACCCCCAAATAAACACAATGCTGGGAAATGAAACTGCACAGGCAGAACATGAAAATTCCTAAGTGAAGGCAACATGTTCAGAGACAGAGCAGGTGATGCGAACAACAGGAAAAACTCCAGTGTAGCTCTTCTCTTACAGGTAATAATAACAAAATATTCCACTGATTGGGATCTCTTCTCCGTAAACGTGGTGGTTTTTTCATGACTTGCAAAAATTGAGAAATGAGGTCAAATATACAGAGCCTAACATTAACAGTCAATATATCATTCAAGGTTTCACCACAGTTTGTCAGGTTTAGCCTTCTGCACTTAAATGTGGCTGTTTTCAATACGTGCAGTTTCATTCAATCATTTTCTTCAGAAATGACTGTCTTTAGAAACCTGTTGTGGGCAAGCCAGAGTATGAGTCTAAAAATACAGCTGGCACCATGAAACAGTTTTGAAAAAGTTAGTTACTTCAGTGTCTGGCTCAGCTCTTCAGCCCTTTTCCTCAACAGCTTAGTATGACATTACAAACCAAGTATGATGACAATTTCAAGCTCCCAGCATATCAGTTTCAGACAAAACAAGGTGAGAGGTTGAGTTCTACAGGTAACTTTTAATGCAAGTCTTGAAAATTTGAGAAGATTCTGATATTGTTGCCTTCTCAATACATGGGACTGCATTTATTTACATGTATTTTTACCTTATGCTATGTGTTCATATTGCCAGTTATCTTTCTCATTCTTAAACAACAGCACAAATGGTTTATAGGCATAACACCTCACAGTAGCCTTGTTTTTCATTTATGCAAAATTAAAAAAAAAATCAGCATAAATACATTTTTTTAATCTTTTGTAAAGTCAGGATTTTCTCCTCATTTATTAATAGTTGTGTTGGCAGAGCACACCAAAGGTGCTGATACTCATGACTAATCTAGATGAAGTTCAAGTTAGCTGACAGGAGGTAATTTTCTTCAGTTCTTCATTTGACTCTTACTCATCCCAGGTATCTCCATATTTATTTACTTTAACTAAAGAAAACAAAAGAAAAAACAAAAGTAGTCATGTGATAGTTTAACTGCTGAAGTTTATCACATACAGTGCCAAAAAGTATAATGAAGTGCACTGTCATCTGAAGTGGTGCGTGGGGAGAGAGTCAGTCACAGCACAACAGACATGTAATTAAAGCTACTTTTGAGTAAACGGGGAGAAGGGTTTGCTAATCATTTTACCTTAATGAATTAATATTCAATCAGGAGGCCTACTGTGCTAATTCCTGCTCTACAGAATTTGCAATTACTTTAAAACAAATACAACACGTGAATGAAACAAAGACAATTGGAGGAAACAGGCAAGGAATGTTACAATAAATAATGAGGCCACATAATCTGGTTACATGCACAGTTGGATGGATTGGGGATAGTTAAAAACACATTCAAAGACAAACAAACAGAAATCAGTAATCCCAACTAGGAAACTACCCAGCCATTATTATTTGGCAGCTTCCTTTAGCAAGGATTGAGTCAGAGGGGAAAAAGCCCAGGGTAGTGGTCTAACGGCTTTGTTCACAAGTGTGCCACTGAACTGAACAACAACCAGAAAGTGAAAACGGGCTCTCTTGAAAGTGAGCTGCCAAGTCCTCTGTAATTGCCTGCCATCACTGAAAAGGTTAAGAATGGCTCCATTTGATCCAGTAGGAATGCTGACACTAGTCAGGCACCCCTTTATAAATTCACTTGCAAGTTAATAATTAAGCTCACTGTTTATTACTAACTCTGCAGCAGAACAAGTGGAATGGAGCAAAATGCCTGGTCCTTGTCTCTGTGAGCTACCAGCACACTGAGCAAAATGCCCTGACAAATCTCTTTGGAGTGACTGATATTGCAGTGAGACACAATGAGAAACTCTCTCAAAGTAGGATTTGATTTCCATTTCTATTAACCACGGCAGCTGAACAGGCTGCACTCATTCCCTGGAAAATGGGCCAGTCTAGATCACTATGCGGATGCACGTATTTGTGCCGCTGCAGGGAAGGGAGGAGGCACTGGCAGATGGAAGTCAGGGATTGCTTAAAGCTGCTTTGAACGTGGTTTGGTTTCCCTTCTGCCCTTGCAAGGAGGGCAGATATCACTGTCTTCTATTTGCTAGGGACTCAGAGATAAGAGGATGAACCAAGGGGTAGTGACTCAGAAAATATGAACAAGCACACAGCAAGTAACATGTTCAGTTTGACACAAGAAGCTAAACTGGATCTTAGCCCACAACATCAGTGTAATCCCTGAACTGCAGATTTAAATGTACTTGTATGTGCAAACCATTCCTGAATTTTTTCCCTTCCTCTTTTTTCCCTAAAAAGGTGAAGAGATACTTTAAAAAGTGTATTTAGAAATCTCACACACTGCTCAGTTTCATTCTCAAAGTCCACGTACAGCCTTCAAACACAGAACCCAGAAATATAATACAAAGAATGCAATATTTGTTCAACATTTTAAGAGGTCTTCTACATACCTCAGGTAACTAAAAATAAAGTAAGAAATACACATTCTCATTTCACAGCCACATTTGCCATGGAATATGGCAAGGTTTTCAGAATGCTGCTTAACATTTATTTGTATGGTCCATGAGTGACATTTCTAGGCTTTCTACTTGTGGAGAAGTATCTTGAAAAACAAACATTATGTAAATCCATGAAGTGTCAGCCAATGGAATTTAAAAGCAATCTGAAACCACAGCTTCAATAATTTTTTCATGCCCCATTTGGCACAGTCACATGATAAGAGAAAGCCTTTTATTCTTGAAAAAAACAGTTAAAAATCATTATACAAAAATGGTTTATAATTTTTCTTTCAAGACTGCAGATCTGTCCAAAGATAGATGATCTGCAGAATGTAATTCACAAGCATCAAAGAGACTGACACACTTAAGCAGCACTGTTCCAGAGCTTAGTGTTACTGCTTCAGAACATTTTGCTTCACTACACTCCTCTATACCTATTTCCACCCATTATGACTAATAAGAGACAACTGCTGTTCCTAGAAGTCTCGTTGCAACATGGCTGACAAGACTGGGCAGTGCACACAAACCCAAACAATTCAAGGTGACTAGTCCATCAGTGTGTTCAATGGTGAAACTTTCCTCTTGCTACAATTGTTTTTACAGATGCCACATTAAATTTAAAAAGTTCTAGAGCAAGCAATTAGGAATTGCTTCTGTGTCTCCTTTTCAAAAAATTGAGTCAAAAAGTTGTCTGAATAGCGTCTTGCTCTTCAGGACATTGCATTCTTATTTTGCTCTGTAGAGTTTTTTTTTTTTTTTTTCACTGTGAAAACAAATCTCAATATTGCTGCCAAATACCGTTTCCTTCCTCTGGGTTTTAATGTAGAAAATGAACCTCTACAAACAATGCCTCTATAGAAATTCACTAATTCCACATGAAACTATTCATAAAAATAAATACCCTCCCCTTCAAACCATCAGCCATGTGCTCTATTTTGAGAGAACAATGCTATCTAAAACACAAGCCTCCCTCCCACAGCTCGTTGGTATAGCTCTGAGCTCAGAGAATTCTTTGTTGAAAGAGGTTGCTCAATACACTCAATGAAGCAAAACTTAGGAGCTTTTCAGTCTGGCACCAAGCAATATGGCTAGAGAAAATGAATTACAATTTTCTATGGGATGATCAAAATTTTAGAAAAAATAATTAATCTGAAACAGGAAACTACAAACCATATGTATCCCATATGAGAATACCTGCAGATACACTAAATAGAAATTGCTTAAAAGGTATGCAGAATTAAGCTTTTTGTTTACAACCATTTTTAACATTATGGCAAATGTCTGAATTTGGCAAGCATTTCTGTAAATCAGTATATTACCTTCCTTAGCTGGTTTTTCCTGTGGAAACTTGCTTGGAGTTTCTGCCTTTGGTGGTTGCATTACATCATATGTCTGTCTGTGTTTATTCCTTAATTCCTCATATGTGATCCCTTTTTTTTTACGACTTTCTTCTGGAACTGGAGCAGGTTCTGGAAACAAAACAAACAGAAAAATACTAAATATAACATCACACCAAAATCTGGCTTCTAGAATACCAGTTAATTATTGCTCAATTCCAAATTAAAAGGAGCATGACAGCTGCAATTGTAAATACAACAGTGAATGTATATGGCCTACAAGTAATCCATTCATTTTATCCTTTAAATTTTGTCAAACTTCTTTGAAACATGGGCTACACATTGATATATATATGATTTTTGAAATCTAAGTGAAGCTCAAGGGTTTGCATTAAGGCTTTAAATTTTGCTTTCAAGGAATTAGGACAATATCTATAATATGATGCCTGATAAACATTTGATCATTTTATCTGTATATATATTGCAGAACATCTTGGTTATATAATAAAGGTTTTACCAACTATTGATATTTGTGATGAAATGCAAAAACAATTTTCTTGACACGTTTATATCTGATACTTTCATATAATTATAACCAAGTTGCATGAATGGGCTTTTTTAGTGAAATAAAACATTTTTCATAAGTAAGTTGAAAAAATCCAAACTAATTCAAAGTACAAAACCCTGCATTTGACAGTATCCTCCTCCTTTATGTACCAGAGACACCTGAATTCAGAATCCTGTGTTTTCCCTGCAATACCTGAGATCAGTTCATATTGGAAGGAGGGGAACAGCTGCATCACAGTTGAAAACCATTTTAGTTTTCTGAGAAAATCAGACTGTTAGTGGATAGAACACAATATCCATTCAGTTCCCAGGAGACATAAATGTTTGTCACATTGTGAATTTTTTTTTTAAAGTTTCATGTCATGGAGTTACAGCATTATCCAGTTACAGCCCCACAGATGGTGGAACTGCAATCACCTTGGAAGGGCCAGCAGGCAGTTGGTAGGCTGTGGTTTATTCAGTACAATGAAGGTATGGCATATTCCCCTTTCCTTCAGTCAAAGAGAACTTTCAGTTGGGCTGGGAGTTTTTTGCAGGTTTAGTTCCACAACATATTGCACCTTGTAAGTTAATTCAGGATCTTTATTTGCAATTAAAGCAATTTTCAGCTAGAAAACCCTGAATCTAGTTTACAGTTAGCACACAAAATAAAATTTATATTCATCTTCTGTATAACAACAATTCTTGCAATTCTTTCACGGCTCTTCCATTCAAAACCACTATACTGTGCCATGTGTGTTTGCCTAGGGTGAGAACATATAGCTTAGCAAGAGCAGTATCTAAAACAAAGGCAAGAGTCCTTGCTGTACAAAGTGTTAAACACTAAGACTCACCTTGAACAGAGTAATCAGTAATTCCTGTAGGTGAAGATTCATTCAGAGAAGCACTGAATGGAATGGGCTCATAACTTGAGAGGGCTCTATCTGTTGAGCTGTAATCATCTGAATAGCTAGAAGAAGGTGGGAATTCAGCTCTTGGAGAAGATGACTCAGTAAATGACTGAGAAGGTATGTCTGAAAATTCAGATTTACGACTGGAACGACTGGAAAAGAATAGAACTAAATATTAAATAGGAAAATACTGAAGTTAAAATGGAACTGTAAGAGCAACAATACATGCAATTCAAGAAAATGTTCTTTCATTTTAAATAGTTTCATATCCAGCTAAATCATCATCTTAAAAATTTTTGGGATGTTTTGGGTGTTTTCTTTACATTGCAAAAATTTCTGTAGTCCCTTCCCCATATAATCTTAGCTCATACCTCCAGAACAGGAGAGAAAAGAGACAATGCATACTGCACTTTAAAATATACTACACTATTCACTATAGTGAATTTTAAAAGCCTTTTAGGAAGAATTTGATACTTAAAATCCTTCATCATTAGAAGGTGCTGTAATTGATCAGGACTGAAGAATAGAAGGAGAACAAACAGCTATCTTAGGAAAATTAGATTATGAAAATTAATCAAGTTGCTGAATTCTGCAAAAATATTAATGAATTTTCTTTTGAGAGAGAAGGGTAATATCATATAAAGAATATTCTGGAAATTGGTGCCAGATATTTTAAAGTGTTCACTATATTCTTAGAATAGCCTTGCAAGCCACTACATAACATGTCCCTCTATCAGGAATGCCACCACTAGAATATCTCTAGAGTATTTATTAATTTTTTACTTTTAATTTTTGCTCAGCTGTACTTTTAGTTTCCTAAGAAAAGCATCTGCAATTAGTCTTTAATTATGATAATAAACATACAGAACAAAGACACTTTATTGCCTCAATTATGTTTTTAAAATACATGCAAGCACAGCTTTAAAAAAATTACCTAATCTTTTACCTCCCCACACACTTTATTGCCTCAATTATGTTTTTAAAATACATGCAAGCACAGCTTTAAAAAACTACCTAATCTTTTACCTCCCTATGAGTTTTTAACTGCAAGTCTCAAATTACCAAAATACATCAATTAGTAGACATACAATGCTCATGAAAGTGTAATGATTTCTGTTGCTGGGTTAAAAGGGCTAGCATATATGGATAATAATGCAATTGAAATGAATTTAAATTATTTATTCAACCAAGGAAAAGGAATTTATCACTTAAGAAATAAAACTTTACAGATACAAATGGGCCATTAACAGTAGAAGGAATTTATTGGTGTGGCAGATGATAGTAGTTAAACAAGTTTCATGTAAACACAATTAATGAGCATGGCAAATTCATATTAGAAAACTGGAGGGGGGTGAAGGGACAAGTCCAAATCCCATTTAGCTGACTCTATACAGTAGGTTAATGAAGTGGTAATGCCTGAAATTGTATGATGTCATAAAAACATAAACATTTCAGAATAAAGGTAAATCTTGCAGACAAAATAAAAACTGTTGTAAATCTGAATTTATGGTGTAATTAAGAATTTAAGCAAATCCTTCATAAACATTTAACAAATGTCAGCACATACACAGGAGGACTACTACTCACTATCCAAACACTATCCTCCCAGTTTTGAATCAAGGGTTTAAGTGACATATTCTGAAAGCAGCTTGCAATTAAAAACAGTTGAAGTAGAAAACATTCTGGAAGAAAACAGGAAATAGTTTTAAGAACCTGATGAGTTTCTCATATGTACAGCATAATGCTGCTACAGATGTAAAGGATTTAAACAAACAGCAGTAAGTTTGACCACCATGCTTCTTCCTGCACTGATATTGTTTACTAAGCTCTTTCCTTTGATAAACACTGAAATCATTTCCACCCTTTTCCTCCTTCAATCAAACTAAACTATGGGAAAAACTTCCAGAATGTAACACCATTTTATTTCAGTTAATTTAGTTTACTTCCATACTAAGGAGGCAACTTGTGCTGTCACACTTCTCTACGTAAATTCCATGGGAAACACTCTCAATTTTACAAGGAATGGTTTGCTAAGTAAAACATTTATTTTTCTACTCCTCAAAATGATCAGTTGTACGTAAAGAGCTCAAAATACATATTTTATAGCTTGCCAACTGATACAAATAGAGATTTCTGAAAGTGCTAGATATCAGGTAATGGGGAATGAGGGAAGATACATCTCTGAAGGTCTTGGAAAGCTGCAAAAGCAGTATTGATCTGTTAGTGTTTAAAATACCCTATTCAGAATATGTTTTAAATTTCAAAGGTACTTAAATTCTTACTTAGGTGAACTATGTCTCTGAGCTTGTCGTAGAACATCTCCTATTGGGGAATCCTTCAGTTTCTTAAATTTCTCGCTACAGATTGGCAAGTAGGATATCTTTCCAGCCAGGTATCCACACATTCCAGCAACTTTTTAAAAAGAAAAAAAGATGGGTTTATATGCTGTACTATAATATCCAACATTGTTTTAAAATAATAATTTCAAATAAATAATGTAGTATCTTGCATAAAAGCAATAAAACCCAAAACCATGCAGTAATTATCTCTGCTTCTTCTGCAGACAAAGGGTACTAAAACCAAATGCAACAGCTGAACAGAGACATAAAGCAATGATTTAGACATGGTGTGAGCATCAGATGATTTCAGGTAGTACTCGGTGAATGAAAGGTGGCAAAAAAATTAATTGCATTGTTTTTTCCCAAGATCCAGAAATCACAACTATTAAAGATGATAAACCAATCAGAAATAAACACAGGCAGTAAACTCTGCTAATTTAATCCATCAGAACAGTCAGATCCTGAAAAGGCTTTACCACTATGAAAAGAAGTCTAAATCAGCTTAGCACTAGGCTCATTTTCTGTAAAGGATTCTGTGATTTGGCTGCCAGGGGGCAAACAACTGAATTAGCTGAACCCTTGTAATCACTAGGCAAATGGTTTCAATTTAGTGCATGAGCTACCTCCACCTGCTGCAAAGGACATAAGAATAATTTACCATGATATCTCGTTCTGGGCTTAAAACTTATGATTTCCATCAACTGGCTCCTTTAAGTTTTATGACTGGGTCAATGGTGTATGAAGGATTCCATGGGAATTAACAGTTTTCTTGTTGACTGTGTAGAAGAAAATTACTAAACCCTTCTTTCATGTGCAATGAGTATTTCCTAAATATAAAGACTAAGACTCTCGATTATCTTTAAGTCAGGAAAGAGTTAATTATCAGTAATGTTAATCCTCTGCAATTCTCAGCTGTAGATTACATTGCCTGGGAATCAATATAAAGGAGATTTTACCCTAGCCTGCTGTACTGATACTGCAATTTTGATTCCTGTTCTAATGTCTTACTTTCAAAAGAAGGGTGAAAGTGCTGTTCCAAGGGAATAGAGAAGAACAGCCACAACTATGAGTGACGTTTACAAATGAGGAATGTAAGGGTTTAGCTGTTTAACAGGTTAAGAAAACCCAAACACCTCATATACAATAAATATGTGCAAAGAGAAAAATTACAAGCCCTTAGATTGGCCTAAGAAGAATTCAAACAAAATATTTAGCAAAATAAAACTTAACACAAAAGCTGATTACTCTTTTTCATAAATTACGAAGAGAAAGTCTCTTTTTCTTGAGGCCTTCTAGTAAAGAAAAGGGGAAGTATCTCTCTGGAAGATGTTTCACTCAAAAGTAATTATTGGCCAAAGTATTTGGTTTGTTTTACGAGAGAACTAAGAGCCAGATGATCCACATTTTTCAAGTTAGCACAGTAAATTAGGTACTGTTCTTTGCGTCTACATTCACTGTGACAAGATCTTAGAGAAGCTGATTAGATATGGCCAGGTCCCACTGCAGACTAACATGAAGTACACAGAGGCATTGGAATCTTCCCCTCCTTCCCCTCCTGTGGGGAGGAGGTCCCCTTCCCCCCACAGCAGGACCAACGGCTCCCTGCTGTGTTGAAGGGGATGCTGTCAATGCAGTGAATCAGTCATGGCTAATTAGAAGTTTCAGTAAATTGTCCAGAGTACCTAGAAAACTACTAAGAAAAGTACAGTAATTCCTACAGGCAGAACATCCTGGCCAGCCCAGCTGCACCTTATTCCCCCCCTGATTTCAATAAATTAGTCCTATTAAATAAGAAGAATGTGGCCCTTATGTGTAGGAGTGATTGGGGAAATAGCAGTTCCATTATTTATTAGAAATGTTTGTGTTATACCATTGTTTGGTGTTCAAAGAAAGTAACCAGGATTTAGCATAAACAACTGGAGCCCTAGCCTCTCACATTCATTTATCTGCTTAAACAACACTTCCTTGACCACAAATCGTGGGGTTTACCCTCTTCCCACTGAAGTAAACTGGCTGTATCTGCACAGATTGGCAAGATGGCAACTTCCTGTTTTACTGTCCTGTATTACATTGAAAAGGTTAATTTATTAAGTTAATAATTTATTTTTGCTTATACTTCATCCAAAAATCATTCACATGAAATTGCTTTTTTCCTACAATTGTACATACATAATGTCCAGGAAAAAAACCGTAATTAAAATAGCCTGAATGGGATACGTGAGATACATGAATAAAGACCTTCAAATTCGGAAGGGAGGGGTGGGTGTATTCTGGCAATGTAATTGAAAGTAAGGTTGCACAGTATCTATTTACAACGTTTTTATCTTAAGTGATTATGTTACATTTATCAAGCAATTTTATACAAACCTTATAAACAAAAGTTGTCCAAAATGTGCAGTACAAATTCAGACAGTGAATAAATCACTGAATCATAAAATGCTTGGGTTGCAAAGGGACCTTAAAGATCATCTAGTTCCAACCCTGCTGCCAGTAGCAGGGACACCCCTCACTAAACCTGGTTGTTCAGGGCCTCAGCCAACCTGCCCTCGAACGCTTCCAGGAATGAGGCATCCACAACTACTCTGGGCAACCTGTCCAGTGTCTCACCACGCTCAGTAAAGGATTTCTTTCTGACATCTCATCTAATGTCTCCTCTTTTCGTTTAAAACCATTGGTCACACTGGGCATTAGGAAAGGGCTCTTCACTGAGAGGGGTGTCAGGCACAGGCTCCCCCGAGAAGCAGACACAGCACCAAGCCTGTTAGGGCTCGAGGAGCATCAAGAAAACACCCTCAGTCACATGGTGTAATTTTAGGTTGTTCTGTCAGGAGCAGGGAGGCTGGACTCTGCTCCTTATGGGTCCCTGCCAACTTGAGTCACAGTGAATTAATTAGCCAGCCAGCGCCAGGGGAATTACATCTGAATACAGCATGAATAGAAGCTGAATTTATAAGCAGCTTTTACTTACATGCAACTTTAATAAAAGAGCCAAATCTTGAGGTATCTCTTAGAACACCTGAAAATGAGGATGAAATCAGATATTAAGGTAAGATATATGATATTACATAAGATATATGCAATCAGATATCAAGAATTAACTTGAAAAACCTCAGCTGTAGTTTTGTTTGTAGAAGCAGATTACTCTTTTACACTTCACATTAAAGAAAATTTAAAAAAAACCCTAATATATAATTCTCCATAAAATTTAAAACATCTAGGAATTATCTCTTTAATAATATTTAATTACAGGGTTATTAACACACTGAGAGCATACTGTTTCACAGTCAGTGCAAGATACTGCACTTCTCACACAACATAAAACACACATGAACTTGATTGTAAGTTCAGCTCCTTTTTTATGTTGAGGAACTGCAAATCATGTAGCTGCAGAGTCTGAACTTCTTTTATTTACAAGTAGATTGGACATTATATTATCATAATAACTTTCCTAATAGCAGAAAGATATTTCAACTGAGCAAACTGAAATGAAACTGAAGTATTTTTATACTTTACCTTTTCTAATCAAGAAACTAGTACCAAGCATGCTCACTGCGGCCAAAGGAAAAGCTGTGAAGAAGAAAAAAAACCTGCTTAAAATACAATTTTCAACATCTTCAATCACATTTAACAAATATGCAATAAAATGAGAGTTGCTATGCCTTCCAAATCTCCTTTGTATAATATAAGGGTATATATATACAAACTGTATATAAATTATCAAACATTGTCAATTCCAGTTTTTAAGACCTACTACAAATTATGTTGTACAAGTTAACGAGTCATCCTGCCTTCATTATACTTCATGCTTCCTAAAACAGAAAAGCCAGTGTCAGATGGAATAAAGCTCTCCAGACAAGACTCCAGGTCTAGCTACAACTGCTACAGCATCAAGGTGCAGAACTTTAAGCTAGAGAGGCATAACACAGCTCTTCACAACAGGAGGAAGTTATATAGAGGCAAGTGTTTCTTAAAACCATTGAAAATCTAAACTCTTGATGTTTTAACGTAAGAATTCTGGAAAAAGTTTAACTCTTATAGAGTTATAAATCAGATTGATTAAAATTAGGTAAGGTTTGATTCACCAGCAAATTAAAAAACAGGGCAGCAGCTTTTCCTGTAGCTTACAGATCAAATTATACAGCCTGGGGTTAGGGTCAGGAATGCAGAGAAAACAACATTCTGGAAGACCATCACTGCCTACCACAAACAGCCTAACAGTTCATGTCAATTTTTATTATATTGAAAGACTTTATCCGGCAAGAAGCATTTGGAGATCGCAAAAAACAAAATAAATGCTTCTTTCAATAATAATTACTTTGTCAGGAAGGTTAGTGTGCAACTATTCATAAAGACCACCACCACTGCACAAGATACAGGGACAATGAAGTAACAAAAATGACAGAAGGCTAAAGTTACTTACATTAAAGATTTAGACATGCCATAAAGAAACTTAATTTCATACAAGTCTGAAAATGTAGATGTTAGAAAAAGACTCCATGACTTCCAGGACAGAAATTTTTGCACCAGCACTAGATGGTTGAAGTGTTTTGATGCACAAAATTTGCTAATTAAGTTCATATTTGAAGACAAATTGTATTTCTGGAGACCAAAATATTAAAGAATACTTTGTAAATTAACATCTAATTCCCTCAAAAATTCTGACATGTCTAAACTAGGTAAGTAGTACAACCAGCATCTATCTCAGGGTAAATGTAACTGGATGAAATATTGGCTCCTTAGTTCAAAGCAAGATTATAGCAAAACTTCAGAACAGAAATAAAACCTTCCATGCTATTAGATATTAAAAATCTGACGCTTTTAGGATTCCAGACCTAGATTTTCAGAAATTTACTGTCCTAGATTTTCTGAGATATAAAATGACAGCAGATTTGAAACTAAATTGTAAAAGAAAACCAAAAGCAAATAAAGCCAACAACAACAAAACAAAAACAAACAAAACCCCCCCAACAAAACAAGGTGGGGGGAGGGAGGCTGTGAAAAAAAAAAAAACATTCAAAAATTATGACAGAAGAGTTCTGTATAACCCTTAGAAGTTTGAAATTATTTACAGACCTAACAGAAACATTCAAGATATCAAAACCAGGCTATACTGCTATGTGAGCATACAAGTGATCTGAAATAGTCGCTAAATTTTTTTTTTAAAAATAGCTAAATGAAAATTTGATTAATATCTAAAAATCAATATGAATTATTCAACTGTAGGGAGAAAAAAAACAACCAAACAAACAACAAAACCAACTTAATAAATCAGAAACAATCAATACTATGGGCAAAGAGCACTTTTTCTACTTCAGGAACAAAATAAATCTAGGGAAAATGATGGAAGGCTGATATATCAATAGCACATAAGGATGGTAATATAATGTACCCAAGTAAAAATTGTTTGATGGGGAAAAAGTTGTATTGGTATGATTTGATTTTGTTAGCATGGTTTTAGTTAGAATTTTAAAGAGTGTAAGAATTTATACAATAGTGTGATTACAAACTAGTAACTCCAGTGAAGCACATATTAAACTGAATTGTGAAATGATTAGTGGCAGAAGCTGTCAAGAGAAACTATGACAAAACAGACAGTTTGTAAGAATGAGTAAAATTTGCTATAGCTTGAAATGTGAATAAACAAACTGAAAATACACAAATTTATAGTAACCTCAGTGAATAACAAAAGCTGACACAATACAAAGTGAGGATTTCAGGGCAGTCACACAAGCACCCTCTTGCAAAGGGGAGTTCAAGCAATTTGTATTTAATACAGTGAATACAAGAGTGTATGTGTATGCAGGACAGGGAAACAAAGACAGGAGACCTAGAAAACAGTGATGGACTTTAGGCTGTCCCAGCAAGGTAACAGCACAGTACACAACCCCTGGAAAAAAAAAATCTGTTACTGTTGTAGCTCCCTAAAGAGAAAAGACTCAAGAAACTGACTTAGGGCTCTCAAGTAATACCTACATGTTGTTTCTTAAGTGACTATACAAAGATGCACAGGGCAATGAGCTACACTGCCAAGCAGCAGAACAGCTCAGGAACAAACAATTCTCTCTCCTCTTTGTCTTCCAGAAGAGAGATTATCAAGAAACCATAACCATCATTGTACCACTAATGGACCTGCCTCTTTCACTTATAAAATTATACAGTAAATGTACGTTTTAGCAAATATGCTGAAGATTGCCAAGTATTTGTGTAAAAGTGGATGAGGAGAACGCCAAACCAGTGGAGAAAGACAAAACAGAACTTTGACTCATTAATTCAAAATCACAATGCCTTAGGAGCTGTCCCTGGCTCCTAAGTAAGGAGTACTGGCTTTCATGAGAAATCAGAGCCCCAGTGTGCTAAAATTAGCAAATCAGCTGCTAAATTCCTCATCTGTCCTGGTTTTTGCTGAGCCACTTATCAGCATCAGTAACCTACTAGTGTGTGATATAACAGCAGGTAACAATCACATCAGAAGGCCTGTTCAAACCTCATGACCAGGTGTACAAAAATCAAGCATGGCTTGAACCTTAGCGTACAGAAACCACGCACAGACACAGCAATTTTCTCCAGAAGTTGAACAGAGTGACTACTTATATATTGTTCTCTTCACAAGTCTCTATAGGTTATAAGTTAAACTATTTTATTCTTTCATGTCAAAGATAACAATAAAAACTGAAAAAAAAATCCAGTAATAAACAAGACTCATTAATTAGATCTATTTTCAGACTTTTAATAACCACATTAACTTAAAATATGAAGTGATCTTTTTATAAGGCATGCAACTTAGAAATTATGTTGCACCTTTCTTTTATGAAGCTGCTGCAAACTCTTAGTAAATACTACATGGATCAGCATTTGCTGGGACACAATTATGGTATGTGTGAAGCTTGTTAATGCTCTGTTGTGCTATATTGAACCAGGCCCTCTCTAATGCCTCAGGCAACAGCAAAAGCTTAAGGGTGGAAGGAAAGCAACCAAGTCACCAGCAAAGCGAACTTACCTCTATATCGAAAACTCTCTTCAGCACATTCCTTGAGGAGTCTTCTTTCCTCCTCCGTTGGAACATAAGGCTTTGGTACTTCCCTCTTTCATTAAGGAAATAAATTAGAAAAGAATGGACAAAACAGTTTGGGGGCATTTATCATCAAAAAACTTAATGTATAACTTTCACACCTTGTAGTTTCTACACTTTCACCCAGTTATACTTAAGAAACCAGTGCCTTTTGTCCATAAATGTCACATGAAATATATAATTTTAAAAAGTCCAGTGCTTCTAAAAAAATTACATGAGAGAGCAGGAAATACTTTGCGCATAGTCAGATCCCAACTCAGCTCAGTCCTTTTACTTCAGAAAAGCCTGCTTTGGTCCCTGCAACCAGCCTTCCAAATAGCTGACATCTGACAGATCATTAAGTGCCTTTTTGAAGTACTTCTCCGGGTTTCAAAGACAGCAAGGGGTGTTGTTGGTTCATACAGATGTAACTCAGCGAGAGCTGACCAGCTGTTTCGCCAGCGTGAGAGTTTTGTGCGGAGGCGCTGACCCTGTCCTGCCGTGAGTGCCGTGCCGCCAGGAGAAGCACAGCGGTGAGAAGGCCCTCGGCGCCAGGGGAACAGAGAATCACAGAATCAGCTGGCCTGGAAAAGACTTCTGAGGTCATCTAGGACTGAACACCACTTTGTCAACCGGATAGTGGCACTAAGTGCTATGTCCAGTCTTTCCTTCAACACCACTAGGGACGGTGACTCCAGAACCTCCCTGAGCAGTCCATTCCAATATCTAATGACCATTCCTGTGAAGAAATTCCATCTAATGTCTAATCTATATCTCCCCTGGTGCAGCTTAATACTATGCTCTCTTGTCCTGTCGCTGGTTGCCCGGGAGAAGAGGCCGATCCCCACCTGGTTACAACCTCCTTTCAGCCAGTTGCAGACAGCGATAAGGTCTCCCTGAGCCTCCTTTTCTCCAGGATAAACAACCCCAGCTCCCACAGCCACTCCTCATAAGACTTGTACTCCAGACCCCTCACGAGCTTCGCCGCCCTTCTCTGGACACGCTGCAGCACTTCGGTGCCCTTCCTGAACCGAGTGGCCCAAATCTGAATGCAGTACTTGAGGTGTGGCCTCACCGGTGCCGAGCAGAGGGGGATGGTGACTTCCCTGGACCTGCAGGCCACACTACTCCTGACACAGGCCAAGATGCCACAGGTACCTGAGCACATCGCTGGCTCACGGTCAGACATGAACACCTCCTCACCTCCTGCCAGGACCCCCCGCCCGGCCCCCGAGAGGCCTCAAGGGCACCGACCCCGCGTGGAGCTCAGGGCAGGGGCGGCCGAGCGGCTGTCAGGAATCCCCTTTGCCGGGCCCGAGCCCGCCGCCTGGCCCTCCGCCTCGCCGCCCCCAGCCCCGCCAGGTTTCCCCGCGGCAGCGTCGCCGAGCCGGCGCAGTTACCTGGGCCGCGTCGCCGCCGGGGCCGGGGCCCTGCCCGGCCTCCATGGCCGCCGTGACCCGGAACTGCGCGCGGCGCACGCAGGGCGCGGTGTGCGTGCGCGCAGGCGCCAGTCCCGCGGGGCGGGCTCGGCTCGGCCGCGCTTCCTGCGCTGGGGACGGGCCGTGCCCTCATGAAGGGCAGCGGAAAGCTCCTGCCTGTCCCTGCCCAGCTCCTGCTGTAGGTACGGTACCCACAGGGCTGTTAACCGCTTGATAAAGATGCGTAGCTAGAATTTCCTAAAAGGAGAGGATCCCTGTTGCCTAAAATAAGGGTTTTTCTGAATCAAGACTAAGCCAGGGTCTGCTGGACTACTCTTGAGCTCGAAAGTGGTATAAATTTGGTGGTTAGGATTGTCTTGGAGTGGAAGACTACAAAGTTGTGTGCTTGATTCTAGCTAATGCCGTGGAAATGGCAGCTTCAGTGGGTGCTTGCAGTTTTTGAGAAATAAGGAGAATTTGAAGGAAAAAAAAAGGTTTTGATATTGCAATGTATACCTTGGCATTTTCTAGTAAACAAGCAGTACTATAGCTTGAGCTCACCGTATGCTGATATGCCCGTACTTGTGTGTGGAATGTACCACTCCCTTTAAGCCTTTCCTAGAGCAAGCCGTTGTCTCTTTACCCTGGAATTTGGCTTAAATTGCTGCTTTCTGATGGCTGTACAAAAAGGGTCCCTGCCTGAAGATAGGAGAAGGAAGGTTTTTGAGACTGAAGGTCTGAAATTGGCAGAGAACTATAAAAGGAACACTGTGAACATGTGAAGGGCCTAGGGCAAATGGACTGATGAAAGCTATGGAGGAGATTGGATTCTTGAAACAAGACAGGTGGATAGAACTAGAAACTGTGTGTAGTGGGCTTCTTTTATTTATACCTTTCATCATACAATAAATACATTTCCAATTTACATGAGATTGGAAGTAATTGGTGTTATCAGGGAATCTTTATTTCTGCTTGTCACCTCGGCCCATGCTAATGAAACACACTCCAAAACAGAACCATCCATGATGCACATTATTAGCTGGAAGGCAAAAGATTTTTTGCGCTCATCAGCTCAAGACAATTTTGTTTATGGGCCTATAGCACATTTATTAAGACAACTTATTTCATGTTTTTCCACTTATCTTTCGGTACATTCTACACAAAAAATACAATGGGTTCTTAAAGATTTAACTTTTGTGGGGTAACACGTGCTTATGAATTGCACCTCCTCTAAACATGGAGCTTCAATGGGGAGGAAATGGCAATCAGTCTCCTTCATTGTAGAAAATAATGACTGAGCTGCTGATTTTCTTCTCTATTGTAAAATTAATAGTTATCCATTCAGTTTTCTCACTTCACTGTCTTCAAGTCTCTCAGATTTCTAATGGGGAAAAAAATTAAAGTAATGCAGCAAACTGGTGAGTTTACCATCCATCCAAAAAATCTTTCCTAGTACAGCCTGCTTGTGAGACACTTAAAGGTTTCACCTGGCTACATACATCCATTTGTTGGCTTAGAGCTTCAGTTGCAGGGCCATATGCAGCATGGATGGTAGAGCATATCTACATCCTTGACACTTCATTCTCTGTACTCAGGACTGGTTTTTGGAGTTCATTCATTGAAAAAAATGTTAACAAAGACACCCTTTCTGACCCTCTGGTCTTTTTTACGACTTCCTTTATAATCATGCTATCTTTCATGCAACTATGAGAACTTACACAATTGATGATTGCATCACCAAGTCCTTCTGATAAACATGAAATGTTCTCTTGCAAAGTTTAAGGCTAGATATTGCACCCTTTTCTTGAATACTATTTTCTCTACTTTCTGCTTTAACAGGTGCCATTATGCAATATGTCCATGTTTGTTTACAAATCTATGCTCTAGAGTAGTTCTTAAAAGAAAAACTCACAGGGATCTTGAACTGTTTGTTTTAACAACAGGCACAATGGTGGCTTGACACTTCAGTAGCTGTTTTATAATTGCTGTTCTGTGTTGTTTTAAAGATAAAAATAATAGATTATTTTTAATAGCATAAAGTTAAATATTTTTGGGCCACTTTAGGAGTCAAAATTATTTTTACAAGTATTAAAACTCACGTATCTATGTCTCTAAACTTTTTATATTTTATGACTTAGTATCATGTAAGAATGAAGACTATATTTGAGATTCAAAATACTATAACAAAAAAACTTGATAGTTAACCTTTAGAAATTGGAACTTATTTGTTGTGAAGGAGATGCCTCGAAAGAAAAATGAAAACTTTCAAATGATGAGATTCTTTTAAAACGAACTGATTACTTAGGTTAACAAGTTGGAAGGTGTGAAAGTCACATGGGTTCTAATTGCAGTACTTTGCAAAGCAAAGTGGTGAATATTCAGAACTCTTGAAGGTGGAGCTCAAAGAATTATTAGGGTGGGCTCTGTGCAGTCTGTCAAGTGGTTTAAAAGTTTGTTTCTGATGAGTTTTTTTCATCCCCTTGTTAACGGTTAGTGACAGGTTTTATACAATTCCACTGCAAAACACAGGTGGCCTAACAAATAAGTTTTACAATGCTGTATGAGACATAACTAAAACTATCAGATATATGAAAGAGTGGGAGTAAACACTGATCTGGTAAGGAAAGTCTCCAAAGCAAGTACTGGAAGCGTATGTGCTCAAGTACAAAGAACAATGTGAATGGTGATTCTATTTTTTCTTCTGGTTTTTGCTTGGTGCTCTGGACAACACAGTAAAAAAATGCAACAGCTGAGAGGTTCTGGTGGCTGCCAAGAGTTAACAGGACTGTATTTGGAAAAATCTCTCCCTAATGAGGAAATAACTGTGCCTCATACCAAAAAAAAAAAAAAAAAAAAAAAAAAAAAAAAAGAGCATTGTTGTAACTACTACAACTGGTGGCAAACAAAGAATCAGTTATTTGCCTGAAGCATTATAGCACATCAGCAAGAACCAAGAGTGGGTGTCTTTGAGGAGCTGCTAGTCAAAGCCTCAATTGGTAAGGACTTTACCCACACAGATAATGATTGCCATTAATATTAACTGGTACTGTAATGTATTTTGAAAATTACTTTACATGTTAACTAATCCTTAGAGCTATTTTGTAAAGCTGGCAGGTAAAGGAGCATTTGGGTCTGAAAGTGTTTGTGAAGTTCAGGTGCTCAGGTTTAAATACCAGTGATCTGATTTTCATTGGTGGTGAGGTTCTGCTGCTCTTGTCTCACTCACCTGCATTTATAGTGGAGATCACTGAGCCCCTAACTCAGAATAGCTTCAAAATCAGAAGAAACCTGTGACATACTTTGCTTCAGTCAATTGTCTAAAATGATGCACAACACCAGCAGCAATGAATCCTGTTTATCATGTTAGGCGCTCTATCACCCACGTTTGGACTGTGGTACAATTGTTAAAGTACAGTAACAAGTACTGTATTTTAATGCCACAAAATTCTTAAAGCTACAGGGAAGAGTTAACCTCAGCTACCAGGATGTCTTTATTTTTTTTCCTCTCCTGCTTTCTTTGCCTGCTGGTTTCTGCAAGTTGATGTACATTATGTGTCTTAAGGGTATGCAGCACATGGACATAAATAGTCGAATATGGAGGGGCTTTTACAGCAATAAACTATACTCATACAAAGTGTGGTACAGAACCTTGAACTTCTAATAGAATTTTTTACAACTGTTGTGCTGGTGCGTTTTTTCTTTGTACTTTTCACTCAGTTCCGGTTTTCTTGGAAATGCTTGTTACAATACAGTACTTGCATGACAGGCTTATGTTTAACAGTGGGAGAATGTTAACTGCAGGATTCTTTCTAATACTGTTTTGCAAATCTTGTGTTATTTTATCACACTTTACATATATTTTTTTTTCTTTCCCCCCACCCCATTTTTCTTTAAAGCCTCGAAGCTTTGAGGCACTTTAACAGAAAATGTAGTTACTTTTTAACCAGTTAAAATGTTAATGTTGGTACTGTTTCTGTTAACGTTGGCTCCCAGATCTTTGCATTGTATAGAAATACATTGTTACTTCCACGCACCAGACTTGTTGTATTGGTGAAATCCTGGCTAGTCCCAGTAGCGGCTCAGTTTTCTGAGGATGATGTTGTGAATTATCTTATTACTCCGCCTCGCTGCCAGTGCATTGCGATAAACCTTGCAGCTTGGCGCCTGCGGGAACTACATTAAATCAAAGCGAACATCCAATGGCCAGAGCAGTCCAGGTGCTTTATATGCCATGAAGGGGTGGCGGCAGCTTGCCCTGCCCCGCAGGCTTCCCGGGAGCCAGGCTGCTTCTGCGGGGGAGCCGGCGGTTCGCGTTGGTACAACAACGCGAGTAATTCCTCGCAAAAAAAAAAAAAAAAAAAAAAAAAAAAAAAAAAAAAAAGGCAGTATCTCAGCATTTGTGCAGCTGGCCGAGACACAAATATTTGCCCTTATTCGCTGGGGGGAAGGGCGGGTTTTCCGACCGCTTCCTACGGGAGAAAGGAGCGCCCTGATGGCATGAGCACGGCGCGGCGGGGCCTCATGGCCTCAGTAGCCAGGACACTTCCTTGATGTTTCCCAGCGACGCTGCTGCGTGCCCAGAAAGCCGTTTGATTCCCGGCTACCTTGATGATACCGGCCTTCTTGACGGCAGCGATCGGTCCTGCTCTCTCCGGGGGCGCGGAGGCATCCCGAGGCCGCCCTCCTCGCCGGGTTGGCCCGGTGCGGGGCTGCGCGGAGCCGCCGGGGCACTGCCCCGAGCGCTCCGGGGGCGGCACCGGCCGCCGCCCCGGCCTATCACAGCCGCGGGAAGCGGGGGAGGGGGGGCACCGCCAATCGGAGCCCGGCTCGCCCCTCGCCGCCGCGCGGTTGGCCGAAGTGTGGAGGGTGGTGCCTCGAGGGCGGGCCGGACGCTCGGGAGCCAACGGGGAGGGAGCGCGGGGGCGCGGCCTTGTGAGTGCTGCGCGCCTGCCCCAGTGAGCGCCGGGGCCGGGCGGGGCCGCGCGTGCCAATGGGGCGGCGGGGGGGGCGGGAGCGCCGCGCCGGGACGTCGAGGTGCCGGAGGGGAGAGGCGGCGTCGGGATAAAGCCGGCGGGGGATGCCGGTGGCGCGCGTCGCTCACTGGGTACCGCCAGGGTCGCTCTGAAGTGTCGGGGGGACCGCCGCCGCGCTGAGGTAGGCGGCGGCGCCCGGAGCTGCGGCAGCTTCCACCGGCGGGAGAGGTGAGGCGGCGGCGCAGCCGGGATCCGGTCGTGGCTGATCGGAGGGAGGAGGGGACGCCTGGCCCCGACGGGAACGGAGCCCGCGGGCTGTGCTGTGCGGTCCCTGGCGCTGGCCCGGCCCCGGTCCTCGCCGCTTTGTTTACGGTGGGGCGGGGAGGGGAGGGACGGGAGGGAGGGCAGCGTGTGGTCGGGCGGCCCTGCCCGCCGTCGCCGCGGGGGCATGAGTAGGGCGGAGACGGAGCAGGGGTCGGCGGTGCTGCGTGCGCCCGGCCGCCCCCCACCTGAGCTCCGGACCTCCTGCCCCGGGGAGACGGAGCCTCCCCGATCCCCTTCGCGGCCCGCGCTGTCTCCTTCCGCCCCTTCCTCCCCGGCCGCGGCCCCACCCGTGCGTGCCCAGCCTTTTCAGCCGGCGGCCCCCGGAGCCTCCGGGGTAGGAGCGGCGCTCGTACAGCCCCGCGGGCCGAGCGTGAAGCGGCGGCCGCCGCCGGGCTGCTGCCGCCCCACACCCGTCTGGCCGGCTCCGGCCGCCCCCCGGGACAGCGGGGCCGCGCAGCCGCCGGGCAGACACCGCCGCAGGGGATGGCGGGGCTGGGAGCGGGCCAGGCCGGCCGGGAATGGCGGGACGGAACGGGGAGGGTGGCACGGAGCCGGGCTTTGTTCCCGGCCCCGCCCCGCCTGGGGGTGCCCGGGGGCTCCGGCGGAGAAACGCGCGTCCCGGCTCCTGGTGCGGAGGGCGGTGCGGGCGAGCAGCGACACCCCCGGCCGCCCGTGCCGCCCTCCGCGCAGCTGGCCCGCTCCCCCGCCTTCGGGTGAAACTTGGGAGACTTGAGCGGCAAAGTAGGAGACGTGTGTGCGCTTGGTGTGCAGCGCCTCGCTGATGGAGTCGCTCTGAGGTGCTCTTAGGACCAAGTTTGGCTTCCACAGTTTTTACAGCCTCAGATGGGCGTGCTTGTATAGCTGTAAGTATTGTAGGGGCTTCATTAGTTTTCCTCTCTCCACTTTCATGTGTATTTTGGTAATGTGATAATTTTTGTTACTCAGTGGACAGTTCAGTTTGTGTCTTGACCAGAAATCGCTGTCTGACGATCAGGTAGCTCTCGCTAAAACGTCCTAAGGATCAGAAGGAAAACATAAAAAAAAATCCCTGAAAACCCAACAAACCTCAAATATTTTGGTGGTCACTCATACTGAGGGAATTGCAAAAGCAGTTTGCTAATATGATCTTGAGGAATAGTAAGGCAATTTAGAGATGAGGCAGCAAGAGTGTAACCTGGACTTCCTTCAGAATTACAAATCTCAAATGGACATTAGGAAAGACATATACTAAACCAGAAAACTAATTCTTTACTCCTTTGTGCACTGCATATCTCCCAGCTGCAGACTTCATGGCGTGTATAGAGTATTATGAGAAAGGTGATTTGCTGATTGAGGGTTGAGCAAAGTGAAATTTACTGTAGTTTCTTAAGAAGTATTTCCTCACCATGTCATTTCCTCAGTAGGCTGTTTCAGTCACTTTGCTTCTGTGTTGTTACTGTCATGCTGGGGATATGTACCAAATACTTCAGAATCTGTGTGGAAGATCGCACACCAAGGGCTGTAAAACCACGCTGATTCTTATCTTGTGACACTATCTCAGGAAGGAAACAAGCCACTCTGTAAAAATTGTGTTGCAGGTTTAGTAAGTCACGTATTTAAAGATGAGAACAACATTTTCAGTGTCAAAAGCTTCCTTTATCTGTGGTTTGTAGAGGTTCTTAGTGGTACTTGATGGCGGTTGTTTCCTGTAGACAGCCAACTTCCCTGGGCAAATTGCTGCTGTGAATGACTCCTTATTTATATTCCAAAATTGATTTGGGTAAAGTCTGTGCTGACTTCTCTGGAAGTGGTTTCCTTGGAGCAGAGTGGTGGTATGTTGCTGTGGGATGTTGTAGAACATTGTTGCTGAGCTTCATTTCAAAAGAAAAGTTGTTTAATTCTTCTGTGGGGTTAGTTAAGGTAAAGTTGGAAAATTCAACTAATTCTCTTTCTGTTTGACTGGCCTAAGTGAAGCAAAGCATGGTGATAGCTGGTTTTCGTGTAATAGCGTAATACTTTTAAGAAGGGAAGTTTTAGGTTGTAGAGGCTAAGGCAAAAAGTAGAACTGTTCATTTTTCATGTTACTGTATTAGTGCTTTGCAGAGTCATCCTGCTAGGCTTCAACAGCTCAAGAGTGGTCCTCATATATTTATTTCACTGTGAGTGCTTGTCTTTCTAATTTGGGGTGATAAAATTAATTGGCATGCTGAAAGTTTTTGCGAATACAGTTGAGATCATGCTGTCTGTATTTACTTTTTCTAAGAACTTAAGAAGATTATAATTCCCTTCAGTGGCTATGCATCAAGGAAAACAACTTGAAAAACAGTGTGTTCCATATCAGGCAGGAGTTGCCTATTTTATATCTAGCTTTGTATTTAAGGGGGTTTTGTCTTCACCATCTTGCCAGGTGAAGACTACTTCATTATTGCATAAAGGACCAAAGGACAAGTTTAGATTTTTTGTCTGAGCTCCTTAAAACATGTGAAGGCAAACTTTTCACTTCAGTGGTCTTACATTATACAGAACATAGGTATATAATGTGCTCCTTCTAGCTTAGAGTGCCATGAGTTTTTAGCAGTTTTTGCCTACATTTAAGCCTTAGTTTTAAAGAAACTATAGGTATTGTGCAGATAATGTCAGAGGAAGGAGCTGTGTGTGCATGTGGGCTATGTGAGTTACTGTGAGAAAAACGAGGATAATATATCTGGGTTTGTGACCCTGTACCTGTGGTTACTGACCTGCCTTACCAGCAGAAAATGTGATGTTGCTTATCCTCAGTGGGGAGGCAGCTGGCCTAGCACACGGCCTGGCTGTGGCTTGCTGCTTTGTGCAGCTTCTGCGTGCTCGCACCCAAACAACTTTCAGCCTTTACAACTCTTGTATCTGTAATAATCCTCCCAGGAATCACAGTGGGCTGGAGAAGTGTTGCAATGTTAGAAGGTTTCTGAATTCAGCATTATTCTTGTCTGGTCTTGCTCTAAATCCTGATGAACTCCAGTAATAGATGCTAGCCAGACTGACTCAGCTAGGGTTGCTTCTGCCTTTCTATATTCAACTAAAAGAGCAGTTCTTTCTGGTATATAGCTTGCTTATCCTCAGTGCTCGACATTTAATTGTCTGAGTATCTGTGTACTGCCATATAGCTCTGTCTCTTCTAAGACTTTTGTTGTCCTCCCTTTCCTTCCTTCCCCTCCCCCAAATCTATTATAATCCTAATTCCCTCTGACATGAGCACCTCCCAGGAAGAATGACTGAATACAGTCTCAAACAGCAAGTGTCCAATACCATCACGGAAAGATATCAAAAAGGAAAAAAAAAAATCCCCTTGAGCTAGTTGAACAACAGTGCTTGCTCTGGACATGGCTTCAGTTTTGAGGGATTTTTGTATTTATCCCTAGTTTTTCCTAGTGATTTATGTTTGCATGCAAAAATAGAAGAGGAACAAGTATTAAAAACAAAACCAAACCAAATTTCTGAAGTTGAGTTTGAGGTTCTCTGAAATGTCTGTATATTTGATCTGGTGCAAGGAGCTGGTGTCCTAATGCCATTGCTGTAAGCTTTGGGGTTTTATTGGTTTGTTCTTTACATGAATATTCTTGCCCTTGTCACCAGAAGCAACGTCAATTGTTTTTGTGGTTAGTGACAATATTCAAAGCTGAGCTGCATGGAATTTGCACAGACCTAGATACAGAAGGACCTTTCTTCCATCATTCCAGCTGCTGCTTTGGCTGCTGGTCCATACAGGTGTAAGAGAACATTACTTTTCAAGAGCTGGGGCTGGCCTAGCCTGAAATAGCTACAGACAGGAGTGTCTAGCAGTAGGCTTGGGACTGTTGACATGCCACTTGAATAGTGCAGGTGGTCACTTTGGAATTAACATGGTGACCTATTTTCTTCTTCTTCCCTGTATTCCAGAAAGTGGGAGAAGACTCTTGGCCTGGACCTTTTCCCCCCCTCTCTTCTTAGATTTTTTTTTTTTAAGTGAAGTTGCATGAGATGGTCATGATAATAAAACAAGCTTTGTGTGTTTTGTCAGCTAACTATTGGAAGGCTGCTTCAAAACTAAATAACTGATACTTGGGGAATATTTACAATTGCATGTTAAAGCAGTTTGTCAGTGGCAGTTGCCAATGTTATTTTTCATCTGAGGTAGCAATTTTTTCTTTTTAGTGTTTGTTTCCCCTTATCTTTAGTGTGTTTCTAGAGAGTAATGGTATAATTTTGGTAAACCAGATCAACCAGACTCTCTCTTGTTCAGGTGAGATTTCTTGTTCACCTTATCATACTAAAATGCTGTAATTGCCTTCTTCATATATTATTTAGTCTTTTTACCATGCATTGGCCAGATTTCTATAAGGTATTCCAGGGAAGGTTCCAGTGGGACTTATAAAGGTTTCTTTAATACTCTGGTGGGTGTATCTTGCTGGTAAACCTTAAGGATCCTGTTTTCTTTCCATAGGCCTCTCAAGTTTTCTCTGTCTTCATAAACTGCAGCTTATAACCGACAATATTACTGCTCAAGTATGTTCCGTTAAGGGGGGAAGAGCATCTGTGGGTTAAATGCAGCTTTAGTGAGTATCACTTTTGCCAACAGTCCTTGGGCCTACTATAGTTTGGGTCCCAGTGGGTATGATGTTAGTTATACTTGTGCAGAGAGTATTCAAGGAGCTCAAAGATACCCCAGCAGCATGCAAGTAAGCAAGGGAGATTTTTAGCAAATAGAACGGTGTGTGCTAAAAAGATCCTTGTGAAGTTATGGGTAAGACCTGCCTTGCCATATGCAATCCCATTTGCTTAGCCTTTCACAGACTTCCTGCTGTTGAACTTTCACTGCTGGTTTTTTGTAGTAGTCTCAAGGACAATAATTGTGTAGGTTTTACCAGCCCTATGCAGTTAAGTTTGTTTGTTTAGAGTAACTGAATATAATGTTGGATATGTTTATAAAATAAGAGCTGGAGAGAGCATAAAAACTACAAATAGAGATAGTTTTGTTGCACTCGATCCTGAAGATAAGGCTCTAGTAATTCAGTGTGGGAGACTGTTAAAAGAGATTTTTTTCAAAGTGAAGGAATAAGGCTTGGGAATGATCTAATAAAATGAGACCTCAGGAATTTGCATTTCAAGTTGAAATTGCAAAGAGTGACTTTCTTTCTCCATTGGTGTTGTCCATTTTGCAAAATAAAGAAGCATCTTCTTTTGTAAATGCCATGTCCTAAAGAGGACTTGGAACTAAGAGTAGACCTGGACAAAGGCTGATTCTCTTTAAAGGCATTGGCATAGGAGATAGCTGAAGTGTTCCTAGCAATTTTTATCTGTTTTTTGTGAGAGTAGTCCTTATCAACACCACTTCTGCTCTTGTGCTAAATCAAAAAGAACTGCTGGGGTTGTGGCAGCTGGACATACTGACATTGACAGAATTTTCTTGATTTTTAATTGAACTAATCTAATCTGCCGGTAATGCTGATTACGTTAAAAAAAAAATTGCTGTAAGCAAAAATGCTGAGATTTCTACCTCTGTAGACATCATCCAAAACCAATGTCATCCAAAAAGCTGAAGAATTACTGCCCTGTGCTCTGTGACTGCTGACTGGCCTGTTTCTTTTCTGGCACAGGGTGATGAGCAGTCACTGGTCCCATGGTGGCTGGGGGTGTGACTCAGGGGGCTCCTGGATACCCCACCTCAGCCCATAAAGAGAAAGGAGTTGCAAATGAGTGCTCTTATTCTTTGCAGGAGTGGCAGTATGTGTAGGTCTCCCTGACATCTTCACTTGGATATGGCAAACCTGGTACTGTGTTTCTTGACACAGAAATCATGGAGATTGTGCCCCATTCCCTCTGTTTCTTCAGCTGAGACCCTACCACTGCCACCCTGTTTAAAATTACTTTGGTGGTAGATGTTGCATATAAAATTGGAGATCAGAGCTGTCTTTTCACATGGAGTTGATACATGTGTTTTGGTATATTTATATGTATTTACATGCATGTACCTGCAGAACTGATAGGCGAATAGCTGGGGAGGGTGAGAGTGGTAGATAGTAAGTGTGGGAAAAGCAAGCTGGGTAAACAGAAGTTCAAAAGAAATAGAACAAGCTTTTGGTGCAGGAAACGCAGAGTTTTTACCTACACATTTCTTTAACACTTTTGTATAGTTTTGGGCCTTTGCTGTGTTAGGGCAAAAACAAATCTTATTTCAAAGCATTTATGAACACTTCTTTTCCTGTAAGTCATGATCAGGCTATGATATTATAGTCTGTAATTCAAAATCTGTAAACAAACCATTAGGCACAGATTGTACTTGTATTTTTGTGGTGCTGAGATAAATTGTGTGCAACTGATTTGATCCAGTTGGGAACCCAACCTTGTATCTTCTGGGAGAGTATCTAAAGAAGGTATTGCATAGTGCATTCCATGTTACGCCATAGTGCGAGTTGTTCTCTCATCTTGCCTTTTTAAATTAAGAATAAATGGTTCCACTTTCAACTTACGTCCTAGTCTCCATAATTTGAAAGTAGCTTTTATTGCATGTTCCCATCAAACCATATCCAGTATATAAAACTCTTACATATAACTTAGGTAGTTTAAGGGCATAAAATCTTTGTGGCTGTAGCTCAGTGATACAAATGTTCCAAGTTTAAGAACTGATATATGTTAGGGACACAAGACATTCTGAATTTTGCAGGTGGCTGTTTGAAAACTACTATGTGATTATTATGGGAAGACTAGAATGCAGCAGAGAGAGAGAAATCACCAGGGCTTTCTTAATGGTTTGTGCCTGGAAACAAGAAGAATAATTCAGCTACTTTAATGTTTGTTATTGTTATGCTGGAGAATGCAGACTGGCCTCATTTGAGCTTTTTTTAAAGTGAAAAAGCAAGTTCGTATCTCACCCTGTGTAAATATAGACTCTGTGAACTTACAGTTTAAGAAAAAAGAATGGGTTGAGATGGTCTGCAGGTACAACAAAGTCCCCATTCTGATCACTGCAGTTCAAAAGCAGTTAGCACTGCTGCTTTTTATGCAGTATTTGTATTCAATTTCCAGAGGCCAGAGATAATTGCACTAGGTTGGGATATATCAATTAAAATGTTTTTCTGCAACTGCTTGAGTGGCTAAGAAATCTGCTACCTGATGTTATACTTGCTATATTGTACATTATTGATGTTCTGCTTCGTTGTTGTCTGGTCAGCATATTGGAAGAACTACTGGTGTTCTATATACAGGACTTTAGTTTAACCTCTGTTGAAGATGCTTTGAGGGGAGGAAGTGGGGAAAGCAGCTTCCTGCTTTGGTCGAGGGAGTAAAGTGGTGAGGTGTTTTTTTGGTGTGGGTGGGGCAGTGGGGAGGTGTTATTTATTTAATTAATATAGACCTTGGTACTGAATGTGCATAAAGTTCATGTTGGTTCCCCCTAATGTTATGTCATAACTAACAAAAATTGCCACATTTTTCTTTGTATAGATACAGTAGCAGAACTGGTCAGCGTTTTATAGTTTTTGGTGCTTTTAAAAAAAGAGAATGTATTTTGAGCCTTAACAATCTGTTAACGGAAGAAATGTTCTACGTAAGATGTTGATATTTTATCATTCCTTAATTTCAAGTGCTTGAACCCTGCTAGATGCTGATCACTAAAAGCTGATTGAATAAAAAGGGATTGTTGACTTTGGTTTGAGATACTTTCAAAAATAGGAAATTGCCAAAGGCATTTTGAAGGTGTGATGTAAGGTCCTGTTCTTTGGATCTAATTTATTTAGTTTCAAACTCATTTTTAGTTTAGCTGTGCTTGCAATTTAATTTGTAAAAAGGAAAAAAAGGAGTTTAGTTTCGAAAGCCATTTAGCTTTTTTTTTTTTTTTCATTTCTCAGTTGTTGCTTTAGTGGTGGTGCAGAAGTCAGAGTTTAAAGGTTCTTGCCTACAAGGCACACTCATGGAAGTTCTCACTTTTCCTGTGGCTGAAACTTTGTTAATCTAGATGATGATGAGCAGTGGCATTCAGATGAGTGCACTGTTGTGCTTTACTGTTGAGGGCCGCGGTGCATCTGAGGAGAAGATGATGGTTGTTGCTCTTGATTAGGGTCTGCTCTTTTCCCTTCTGAGCATATATGAAATAAGAAGGCACAGGTGGTGATACATTCTAGGGGACATAAGATTAGGCAAGCTGGGGTCTTACTCATTCCTTCTCTTGGAAATACTTGTGTTCCAGCACAAATTTTTAAATACTATATGGACTTAGTTTTAGCTGTTCTCCTGATGGAAGCAGCATTTCTTTAAGTTAGTCTGAACATCTGAATGACTTAGAATTTCTCATGCTAAGTGGAAAGAACTGTAATTTCTTGGTCCTCTGCAGATGACTTCCAGATTGAACACTTGCGGAGAAAGTATTCTTCTGCTGGAGTTTCTTGAAAAGCAGCAGAGAAATACTTTCTCTCCAATTGCTGGTTCAAATTAATGGTGTAATAGAAGATAGTTAAGGTCATTTTTTGGGGGGCCCAAAATATTTGATTCTGTACTACAGCTGAGGAAACACTCCTCTAATCAGAAAACAACAGGGATAAAGGGGCAATCAGAGGGCATTAGCACCTTGGAAAGATATAACTGCATCACTCATTTCTGAAGGCAGTGGATTCCTTGTCTTGTGGCACTAGTAAAGGCAATTTTTCTAAAGAGAATAATCTGAGAATCTGAAAAGGTCTTAGCCTAGATGGAAATATCCATTCTGCTGTGGTAAAAAACACAGTGAGTTTTGGCATACTCCTAATTCTTTGAAATGAGACTCCAAAAGATAAAAAGTTATGGTAAGGATTGAAAGAACAGGCAGGGTTTGTGGCCCTGGCGCGGTGGATATGATTTGGGATTCACTTACTTAGTCCCTTTTCATGATAACTAAGGAAAAGAGAATTCAAATAACCCATTTTAAGTTTGAGTTATCATGGTCAAATTATTACACATTTAGTACCAAGCCCTTAAATTTATCTTGCAAATCCTTCTTCACTACAAATGGGACTATTTTCAATTGAACTTCTTCAGTTTGTAAATGAAGAACTATTTGTAATTCTTGGAAGAAGAAAGTGTTGAACCAGTAAAACACATGTAGTTCTCAGGTGCAGGTGGTTGGCTATATTCCAAAGTTTTGTTATGATTTAGGCAGTTTTTTCTTCTTGCCCCATGAATCCTTTTAGGTGAACTTGATATGCCTTATGAGTGTTATCTCATTTCCATATCGGTTATGTAAAGGCTACATTAACTTCATACCAATGATCTATGCATCTTCCAGTTGCAATATTTGTATTCAATGAACTTCTCCCTGCCCAAGCCCCCCAAAGGTTTGGTTTTTGTAGTGGTGACCCTGTGTCTCTCCTGTTTACAACTTTTGTGGTTCCTCACAGTTAATTGATCAGCAGCCACCCAGCCTTGCTGGTTGTGTGGATTGTGGAGTGGGAAAAAGCTGGTTTTCAGTAAGGAGATGGCTGGTGAAATTGGGAGAATATTGCATGACTACTGTGTTCTTGACAGCATTTAGTAACACTCAATTCATTATGTACCATTTCTGGTTTGTGGTGTTGATTATTGTTATACACTATTTATATACTTAAAACTTTTAGAGGAAGCAAAAGAACAAAGTTGTTACTAAAAATTTTCAGTTGATACACAGTGTGCTAAGCATCAGTAAGGAAATAGAGTAGATTTGAATATAAGGAGCCTGGGAAATTTCATTCCCCCTTTTTATTCTTACGACATCCAATTTTATGGACTAATTAGCTTAAAAGTGGCTTCTGTAATATTCAGGTGCTCTCAAGCTCTTCCTTTTGCTATTTCTGATGTCAGTCACCAGTATCACTTACTTGGGAGGACAGCAAGCCATAAGCTCAGTATAGTCTAGTAGTACATGCTGTTGCTGAGGAAGAGGTTGGGAGAACAAGGGAACTGGTCTGAAAGCTTTCCAATGAAAGCCATTGGAAAGCTTTCAGCCTTCTGCTATCATTTTCCCATGCTGTAGTGGAAAAAATGTGTAATTGGTCTGTAACAGGGAAGTCTTGTATATAGTCAATAGTTGTTTATAGTTAACAATGTTAACTATGGTTAACATTTATAGTTAACAATGTTGTTTTCTTGTTTTCATACCTCCTGTATGAGGGGTGGTGTAAGTTGACAAGAGGACTAGAGCTCCCCAGGGGTGGTGTGTTATCTTAGGAGTGCTTGTGACCGCAGGTTACTTACCTCTAGAAAAGGCTGAAGTTATGGGTCAGCCACAGGTTGGGTGACCATAGTGCCATTGTGTAAATGTTTGCCCCTAAACTTCAAGCTTCTTATAATTTTTCAAATTATGTAATGAAAACTGATATAGTGCATCTCTGCCTTTATTCTACCTGTAAAAGCAAAGAGTGTATTGAAGCCTGGTTAGGGTTTGTAGTGGGGAAAGACCACTTCTAGAAATATTAATATTTCTTTCTTTCTTTGGAAGTATCATCTTATTAAATCTTTTGGGCCAGTATTTGTGAAGAAGGCTCTAATTTAGTGTGTTGTGTATATCTTCTTAAATGAAGTTGCTGATACTTGGATTTCCAGCCACATTAGTATTACTCCCCATCCCTGAAGTTTTTGGAAGTGATCTGCTGTACCACCTCTCCTATGCTTAGCAATGTGTGCTGAATTGGAGCATGTTAATTGCTGCTCAAAAGTTAAAGTTGAGTTCTGTCTTGTATAGTAGCCAATATTATAGCAGCTGCTCTGTGAGTATAATACAACAGCTTGAAAATAATGCTTTGTGAACACCTCTCCTTCAAAAAAAAAAAAAAAGTTTATGTAAAGTTACATGTGCTGTTATTTGATCAGATATGAAGTTGGCTAAATTTTAGTTGTGTTTTCCAATTCAGTTTGTTAGAGGAGTTCTGAGTTATTTTAGATATGAAAATTTAGAGGTAGCATCAGTTTTCTTTGTACTATTTTTTGAACCTTATGATAAGAAACCTCTTGCATTTTCAACTTTACTATGTTTCTTTTTTTCATGTTCTGCTTCTTAACTTTTCATAAATCTTCTGTAGGGATGAACCCCAAACACTGAAACTACACCTGTGTGATACCTTTGACTTCAAATCTGATAAAGTATAGTTATATTTTAACTTGTCAGCTGCCATTAGGAAATGAAGTCAAATGAACCAGCAATATGCTGTAGATACTGTAGGTTTCACTGACATCTGTTGGAGACTTTTGGCCTTTTTGCTACCTTTACTGATGGTTTATTTTTCCTGTAGTCTGAGTTAATCTGATCACATTGATTCTGTAGTATACCTCAGGTTGTATTCAAATCCAGCTCTAGTTGTTCTTGAAGTTCTGGACAGCAGCTACAATATAAAATTCATTATTGCTCAGTGTGCGCAAAAAAACTTGAATACATTGCATGGGTTTTCCTGGGCTTCCCACCCTCTGGCCTCTTTCCAAATAGTCTGCTAGCTGAACTGACAGTGCCTTCCTAAAGCTTGGACAGTCAAGTCAGTTTTCAGCTTCACTTTATTTCCTTCCTTAAGCAGCTGGGCTGTTGGGTGCTGTTGCGGTGGGAGATTGAATCTGCTGTGGTAGAGAAGGAAGATGTGTTTGCTCTGAAGGCAGCAAGCAGAGAAGCCTCTAATCGGAATGGATTATGTACCTGTGAATGTATGTTTTGCTCGAGGTAGGGAGCTAAAATGTCAGCATATGCCAGGGTGGCTTCTGTCTGGGTATTCTGTCAATTCTGGGGAGGATAATAATGCATGGATTTGATTGTTCCCAGTGATTGTATTAGGGGAGGAGTTAAAGGACAGCTAACACACTCTCTTTCAAACTGGGGTTAATGTAAAGTTTGGCATGAACTGAAAGAAATTATTGCTTACCTTTAATAATAATAATAAAAAGAGCAAAAAGAAGAGCAAAAAGGGAATTGTACAGTTCATTGATGTAGGTAGGATGAAAGGTGATACATTTCTGCTGTGCAGAAGACAATGTTAACTTATCCTAATTGTCTGAAGAGGTGAAAGTGATGTGTATTTGATGCACTGCACTGTCAAATGCACAGACTGTGGAAAACAGTTGACATTTTTATTAGTGTTGCAAAATTTAATAGGTAAAGGTGACAGAATTTTGTCCATCTTTAAATGCTTCCCTTTGTAACTGGTCAAGTCGTTGGAACACGACTTCCTTTTCCAAGGAATTACATAATGCATTACCAATTTGTATATAAACATCAGGTTGCTTCCTATTTGCAAAAGTTTATCTAATTTTTTTGCTTGTCTCACAGTCCCACTTTTAAGCTCTCTTTTACATCTTAAAATCTTCAGGATGTGGCTTTTAACTTTTAGATTGCGCTTATATGGGTCTCTCTTTTGTATTTTTGGAAACACTAATTAAGAAGTGGAACAAATTGTACATAAAAGAATTGATGATGATCGAATAGTTCGCACATACTTAAAGGAAGCTACTACATTTGTGCTGCATCAGAGCACTGAAAATCATGTTGGATGTACAGGGTTTTTTACAAATTTTTCCTGGAAAGTTTTCAAGCTATGGAATTTAAAAATTCCAGGAATTTTTCAAGCTACAAATTTTAAAAAGAAGAAAAAAAAATCATCCCTATATAAACTAGATATTCCAGAGTGGTGGACTGCTGCTGCATGATGAGACTTGAGTTGTTAAAAGCAGTTGAAAGTGCTTGATCTGCCTTCAGGGTAAATTAAAAAATGCTAAAGTGCTTTCTTTGACTGTAGTTTGGCACTATAGAAGAACAAAAAGAAACTGCTGCTTAGGCGAGTTGTGGCAAGTATTTCAGCTGCATACAAACTTCTATTATGAAGGAATCTGCAGAAGTTCTCAAGGCTTTGTTAGGAAGACCCAGCTCTGAAGTATTGTTTTGTTTCTTTTTCTGACCACATCCTCCTGCTAACTGAGCAGATGAAAAAAAAAAAAACCAAAAAATCAGAAAAGAAATTAATAAAAGGAGTAATATGAAAAAATTGATTCAGAACTACTTGCATTTTAGAATGGTTAGATATGATTAATAAAAATATGGTTGTAACTAAAGTGCAATTAAAACCTTTTATGAGGAATTGATCCTTGTAGGATATGCTGAGCGTGGGAAACCAGATGTTATTTTGGTGTCAGTTTTAATTTTTCTCTTTCAAGGAGAAAAAATCATTAAGAATAATTAGCTTCTGAGCAGAACAGCACTTTTGAAGGCAAATGTTAACAAATAGATTTTTATAGTTTTAACCTTTCCGATGATAAATTTAGAATTCTAAAGCATTGGGAAATTGTTGACATCTCTGTTAAATATCTAAAGTTTGATTTTTTTTTTTTTCTCGTTTCTTTTTCAGAGTTCTATATTTCTTTTGTCTGTACTGTGTTTGGAGATCTTTCTCCTGTTTTTGGCTACATACCAGCCGACTCAAAGCTGTTTACATCTTTGTCTACTCTTACATCTCGAAGCACAACGTTGGACTCGTGGGGACGATGTCTTGATGGATCCAACCTAAGTGTGATAGCTCTCGTCAGTGGTTAACAATGGCTTCTAAGTGGTAAGGTCTTTCTCACAGTAGTGTCATAAGTAGATTTTCTTCTATCTCTTTCTGTTTTGCTTGTCTGTGTTGTACTGTTAAGACACCTTGAGCTGCTACTTCAGATATCAGTTGTCTGAGTAGAAGGCTGTACTGTGTTAAATCCATCAAGAATGTTTGTTTTGGTACAGTGTAGTAACTGATCATGGCCAAAAGTGAACGTCTGAGGAAGAGGGCAGGAACAGGGCAAATAGCCTCCCTGTCATCTGCGTCTTGGGGACTTCTGAAGCCAGGTGTGGTTTCTGTGCATTTAGTAATTCTCGAATTGTCTTGAATTAGGGTTTTTTTTGTGTAATTTCTGTAAGTTCGATATTCTCTCAAGTTTTCTTTGGCGAGCGTCAGTGCTCCGTGCGGATCGGAGCTGGTGGGAGCAGAGCCTTCGGGGCGCGCCCCCTTGTGGTGCAGCCGGGAACTGCAGCTCATTGGACAGGGCGGTCATGGAGCCGTGGAACGCTTTGGGCTGGCAGGACCTCTGGTTCCTCAGTCAGGGTTCTCTTTGCTAAGTCAGTGACATGTTCGGGTGCTCTTTGCTGTGCTGATTTGCATGTAAGGATTTTACCAGTAGGGAATGGACAGGCATTGATGCCAAGTACAGGGCAACTGTTGTCACTAAAGTACTTCCGAGCTGAAATGAGTATGGATAGATCCAACAAACATCTAAACTGTCCTTCAAAAATAATATAACACACTGCTTTTCTGCAGTCAAGTGGTAAAACTGACAGACCATGCTTTGTTTTGGTGTTTGAGAGCAGAGGGTACTTAGGTGTGACAGGACAAAAATATTGAAGTGCTGTTGTTGATAAACTATTTGCTATGTGGACTTTTGTATTCAAGAAAAATTTATTATTTATATATTCTGTAGTATTTTGTAGAATGTAATAGAATATTTTATGTTTTATTATTAACTAATTCATCAATAATTAGAATATTATATGTTGTATAATGTTTACTCGTAGCTCTCACTTTCCTTTATTTTTTATTGTTCTATATATTCTGTGCAGGAGAAGTATTAAAAAAACCAGAATTTGGATGCATGATAAGATGTGCCTTTGGAACATCTCCAGTATATCATGTACCCATGTTTGCTTCTGTTACTGTTTTTCATTTCTAGTGATGTAACATGCTGACCTGCTTAACTGTCTTTTGTTAGAATTTAATACCATAATTATTTTTGTACTGATGTATTCTTTCTCTCAAAGTATAATAAATATGTTGCTACAGAAATTTACCTTAAACATTGTATCTTGCTATTGCTCAAGGAAGGCAAGTACATAATCTTTGAACATTAGAATAGGAACTCCAAGTCAATCTTTTAAATGAAGCAGAAAAATGGAGGCAGAGGGTTGAGTACATTGGTATAATTTTTTACTGTAAGTTTTTCTTCTGTCCATGCTTATCCTGCTTGGGACAACTTTAGTTTTATCTAATTTAAAAAGTTTATAGTGCTTATGTGTGTTTCTACATTTCTATATGCTTCTATAGAAAATGTGCTCCAATTACAAACTTCAAATGTTCAAGTTTGAATTGTGTAGTTTTTCTTTATTGGGAACAAGGCTGTCCAGTACTGATCTAGTTTTTGGAATACTTCTCAGTAATTATTGTGGTTTTTATACTTACTGTGAAATGTTTTAAAAGCAATCAGGTTTTTAACAAATCAGGTTTAAAACAAATATTCTTAGTACTGGGTCAACAGCTTTTGTATCTATTGTCTTCTGTATTAAAAGCCCAGGGTGTTTTGTACAGGCAGTAAGTGTTACATGGGGTTCTTTTTGTTTTTCACTTCAGTGAGAAGTGGTCTTTCAGGGTCTATTTTCCTGTTGGAGAATGCAGAGAGAGTTTTATGCAAGTGCTTTCCTTTAAAAATGTGTGATAGAGAAAAATAATATAGATGGGAAAATGTGTTTCTACTTGCGTGGAAATGGGTATGGTTCAGGTTATGCTGCATAGTTTGGAAGATCTTGTGCAACATATCAGTACTTGGAACAAGCAAGAGGTTAGCAACAGGAAGCCTGACTGAAGATTGTAGAAGCTGTGGGGTAGACAATACCTTGATCTTCTCAGGAACTCCTAATGAGTTCAGGAAAGCATTGTATTCTTGCATGTGACCTCAAGATAAGAACAATTAAAACTTAATGCATAAATGGTAAAAATTTGGGGGCTTTTCTGTTAAGCAGAATATTACAGTATTCAGTCAGTGAACATAGCAGTTTTATGTTCAACTGCTGATGGATATATTTTGACAGATATTTGTATTTTTTTTTTCATTCTAATGCTAGATAATCAAAGCCAAACTCTGAAACTTCCCCTCAAATCATTCCCGGAAATTTGCAGCCTTCCAAAGAAAAAGCCCCACAACTTGCTCTGAAAGGATCTCCAGGCCCATTTAAAGCAAATAAATACAACCTAAGTGATTGAAAGAAAAGTGAAACTTTACCAGAAACTGACTGTTGTTTTTCATTTCTCAGGAAATAGCTAGGTGTGTCTAAAAGTGTGGAGATAACTGAAACTATTTACATTTTGACATTAAAAAAGGCAGTAAACCAAAACTATAAAAAGGTTAAATGGCTTTATTTTAAAGTATTTTTTATGCAAGATATTAGCTACAACAAGTTTGCACTGATATAGAGAGATTGTAGTGCAAAATTGTACATGGATTTGTCCTTGGTTGGGTTTTTTCTGTGAAATTATATTAGTTGAATGGAACCAAGGAAACCAGTAATGCCAAGTAGCTTAGGAATTAACTTTACAGTTAAGTGTAAGTTATATGAAGGATGGCCTCTTAAATACATTTTCAAAGTTTGAAATAGACATGGCAAGTTTATTCCTTTAAATATGTTAGGTCCTTACAAGTGGTAGTGCAAACTGCCAACAGACAGACATGATACACTGTTCTCTCCCTATGTGTGTGTTTTTCTAGGCTATGTTCTTTGCTCAAAGCTATGTGACAGTTGTAGTTCTAAACCAAAAAGACTTGCCATTTAAAAAAAATGCAGCATATACAGGGGAAGAAACAGGGTTTGTCTTCCCTACCCATGCAGGCTTTTGTGTGAAATTATGAGTATCCTGCTATTTGCCTAGCAGGTATAACATGGATGTCCAGTGCCTGCTAACTCTTGTGAGTTTAATGCACGTGTGTTAGTTTATACCTGTAGGCTGGATTTCTAGCTCTGCTGTTTTATTCTGCTTTCAGTTGTGTATCTTGTAACATAACTTTTCTTTTTTTAGGAGTAGATTTTTTTCATTGGGATACAACAAGCTATTACAAATAGTCTTAAAAATTTGTCTTCTCTAAGCATCAAGAAGAAACTTCCTGTACTTGGGTTTTTCTCCTAAATATTTGGGTATTCTTGTAGTTAGTCCATTTTCTTAGCAGATTTACTTCCACATGAAACAGTGATGTCAGGTCGAAATGAGGAAGTTGGTGAAAACAGTCATGTTTATTTGGTGCACGCTGGTGCTGTGCTCAATATGTTTTATGTGCTGTGTTCAGTATGGGTTGCATAGTTAACACCCTTAGTCTCAAGGAATATTAACATTTCTTGAAGAGCTCCAAACAGAGACCACTTTGCATCACTTGGACCACTCACTTTTTCAAAAGGCAAAACTTGCACCCTTTCTTATGCTGCTGGGTCTTTCCTGTTGAAACTCCTTTGGTGATGCCTCCAGTACCACTATCCAAGCAGGAAGGATAGTTTTGCTTTGTAGGTTCTTGTTTTGGTGAGGTGTCAGGTTTTTTTGCAGGGGAGTATTGCTGGGGTTTTTTGGGGGTTTTTTGTTGTTGTTGTTGTTGTGGTTTTTTTTTTTTTTTTTTTTTTTTGTGTGTCATTGTGGGAAATAGAGGCACAGAGAGCTCCCAAGGCCTCGAGCATACAAGCTCAGGGACAGAGATTGATACAATGTTTGACCTAAGACCTTGGAGAAGGCTTGAAGGTTTAGAACAGAAAAGTGAAACAGACACAAAGTAAGAATAAAGATTTGTAGTTTAAGCGGAAATATGTTTTAAGCAAGCAGAAATATGCCTCATGTAAGTGAATAAATATGTCAAGCAAGATAGTAGAAAATTTTAAAGTCTAGCAATAGAACTTGTTGCAGAGTTGGTAAAAAGTAGAAGATACAGCATTAAGTTTATGTAGAGTTACATGTTGGATAAAAAGAGATGCATTGCGGGAGAATCGTGTAAAACAATTAATGATTGGTTTATAAAGATGCTAGTGAGCTTTGTGGAAGTAGTTGATTGGAAAAGAAATATATAAAAGACATTGTAACTAGAATTAGAACAGCTTCTGATGTGATGGCATTGGATGTAACAACCTTACCATCTCACCCTTCCATGAGACTGATTTTGCGAGAAACCATTTTTTAATCGCCTCATCAGTTGACCCTGTCTACTCTGTATCCCGAACATGTCGTTCTGCCTGGTTAATGTTGTCCTGTGGCTGAACAGCTGGGAGAAAGCACAGGGTCTGTGTGCATTGGCACACAGATATGCCCATCCCATGGCAGTGTTTACCTAAAGAGGAGATCATAGAATCGTTTAGGTTGGAAAAGGCCTTTAAACCACCAAGGTTTGCAGTGTGAACTTCCACTTTGCTGGCACAAGAATGCTTCTGGCTGTGTCCTTTGCCAGCGTGGTTGTACCAATGGCCATATTGCCAGCGTGGCTGTTGAGGAATACGTTCCTCGCATGGCTCGCTGTGCAGCTCCAGGCTGAGCTGTGCGGAGCCAGGAGCCAGAGGCAAGAGGAAGTGAGTTGACGACCCTTTGCAGAACGAAGGGCATGGGGACCTGTGGTGCCAGCCAGGGCACCGGACACTCAGACAGGTGGCCCAGGACTCAGCTGGAACACCCCAGGCATCCCTGCACCTGCACTGTGAGGCTATAAATGCCCAGGGGTTCCTTTGCTCAGGGTCCCTCCTCCGAGGCACCACTTCCAGCTGTTATTTTGTGATTTAATTATTGTACCACGGTTAAATTATTTTGAAGATTTGGACGTCTGAAACTCTGCTGTGGGAACCCTGGGATAGAGCCTACCGGGAAACCTCGTCTGACTGTGAGTGTGGGGTGAGCAGCTGCGAAGGGGCCTTGATCCCAGCTCAGGTGGTGCCAGGCAGTGGCTCCTGGATGGGTGGACAGGGAGTTTGCTTAACAAGGTTGTATTTTGGAACACACGTTCCCACCGTGCTAAGCAGGCTCCCCTGGACTTGTTTCCTTCTGCGGGGGCCCGTGAAATCGGGCGCACTTCTCCTCTTTCGTGTGCCGGGCGGTCTGTGCGGCACCGACAGGTTAAAACCAGCCCGCTGTGAGGGCCGTGGGCCGGGCCGGGCGGAGGGGCGCGGTGCGGCCTCAGGCCGCGCGGGGGCGCTGCGGGCGCAGCCCTGCGGGAGCGGGGCCGGGGCTGCCCTGGGGAGCCGCGGAGTTCCCGGCCCGCGGCCGGTGGCACCGGCGGCACGGCGCTTCCCCGCCCTCCAGCGCCCGCCTGCCGCCTCACATACCAAAAAAACTGCCCCCTGTCCCACCGCAGGTAGGGCTGGGCTGGCGTTTCTCTGGCACAGTGGGGTAGTTCTAGAAACATTTCGTGTTGCAAAGCTGCAGGTTTGCAATGTGCGCTTGCTCGGAGAGACCTGTCAAATGCTGTGTTTGTGGTGGGCTATAGGCCCTCTAAACAGTCTTCCAAAATTGTACTTCCCAGTATCTTGTCTGCTTATAATTGTCTTTTACTATTATTATTGCTAATTCTAGGAATTCTCTGCACATGTGCATTCAAGTCACTTGCAAGTAGTTTTCTCTCACATAAATCTTTCTTTCATTGACCGTGTTTTATTTTTTCAGTGTTTCTCATTCTTGGGATGTTCCTCCATCAGCAGGTTCACCTGCTTCAGTGGAATTCCCACGTACGTGACTTTCTGTGCACCCCTGCCACACAGCTTGGCTATTTGTGCTCTGAAAGGTCTAATCCAAGGAGACAGTACTCTGGGAAGTGCTGTTGTGCTGTGATCATTCACTGGGTCTCCCACTGTTATAATTCTGCATGTTTCATGATCGGTTTGCAGTCCCTTCTGATGCAAAGTTCTGCTAATGTGGATTGCTGTTAGTGAGAGGTGCAGAGCTCACACATTATCTTGCCAGCTGGTGATACAAACATCAAGAATTGTGGCAGGCGAAGCCTGAATGACTTCAGCAGGCACTTCAGTGCAAAATCAGAGTCACCCTTTGAGTGTAACCGAAGTGGAGTACACGTGAAAAGACATCAAAGAACTTGCTGTAGTGCATATAACAGTTTTAAGAGCAAGTCTTCTATTTTTTAAATCTTTTTGTTTAGAGGTTCCAGAATAAGAATTAAAAATGCTTATTATTCTTATTCTGTTAAAATTTATTGAATAAGGCTTATCGTTGCCTGGTTTGGTTTTGTTTAAACATGAATTTAGGTGTAAGAATTATAAGACTTCTGATATGTTTTACACTGACAGATAATCTGTAAAACTTGCTTAGGTTGTATAGAACCCACAATTATACATTGCACTGTTTAACATGGTAAGAACAAATGTGAGGGAGGAGTATATGTGAAATGACATACCAGGTCAAAACCATAAATCCTGTATCTTGCCTTCATTTTTTATAAAATATTGTTTTCATAGAATGTAGTGAAGCATGAAAGTCCTGGAGTTAACCTCCAGCCATCCATGTACATATATGAATATATGTGTGTGTATCTCCAGCTATCTTTTGTAGAAAACATCTTGATGTTCTTTTCTTAAGAGTCAAAAGCTACTCTGAAGGAAAAAGCAGTCAAAAGCTTTTTGATACATCTGTTTTGTACAAGCTTTATTAGTTGATCAGGTTTAATCTTGAAATATGATCACGTGTCTGGAGGGTGGTTTTTATTGCTTGTATTTATGTGTCCTATTACTTGAAAGGCTATTGTTTTCTAATTTTGCAAAAAATATAGCTTCAACACCTAATTGTTTTTTGAATTCATGATTACCTCACATATGCCACATGTTGTGTAAAATGTCACACCATGTGCACCTAATGGTAAGTGGTATACTAGGTACTTGAACTTCGCATGTCTACTCCACCCTGAGTCCACACACATAACAAAACCTCCATAGCTTGGTTAAGAGCACTTTGATACCAAGTTTGAGCCTTTCAGAGAGTGTTTAAGATGGGTACAAAGTGAAATATCTGGTTGCCCCATCTGCAAACTCCAGTTTGGCAGGTGGATAGTTGGAAGCATTCTCAGTCTCGCAGAAGCATCTGAATTGCTCTCTATCTCCCAAATGCTAGGAACTCCAAAGTAGGTTTGTGGCAAGATTTCAAGGGCAAAAAAAGGAATTCTATAGAAAATAATGCTATTATGAATAAATGATGGCTTGAGCTTGTAATGACTCATGATCTGTTGTAATCACAAATTGTCTTTGTGGTATGTTTATTATTGTTCTGAAAATGCGTGAACCCACTTCTCTGTAATTTTTTTTTTTGTATTGTGGGTAAAACACTGTGAATGAAATCATTATAAGGAGACTTTTCTGCTTGATCTCCCTGCAGGAAGTGGTATTCTTGCAATATGTCTCTTGTGATAATGTCAGAATTTTGTATTCATTTTTAAGGAAAAAATTATGTAGATGTTTATATTCATTTACAAGGGGAATTTGGAGTAACCTGGATATCTGGGGGTTTTAGTGCAGAATTGAATAGAAAAGACATTTTCAGTCTATATAGAACTTGAAAAAATATCTTAGGAGTCAGCTTTAATGAACTTGTACCAACTTTTTCAATTTGTGGCATTCTGAACAACATACATGGCAATTGAGTGAGACTGACAACTTAATCCAATTGAGCAGCCCCTTGTCAGCATGTAACTGAAACTCTGAGACCTAAAACATGTTATGCTGCATACCTTTCATAGACCTTTTTTTTCCTTTTTAAGAGCTAAACAGTAGTGAATTTCAGATTAAATACCTGCTTTTGAGGAATGTATGGACATGTGCTATGCTTCATGTGTAGTTTGGATAGTTGTGTTGCATGCGTTCAGAAATGTGTTAGACACTGTGCTGCCTTCAGAAAAACAACAGAATCATGCAGGCTGCCACTGAGATGTTTGGAGTGAGTATTTAGTGTATTTCCTCTGAGCAGTGTCTACAGTCTTTAGTGGTAAATGAGGTAGGAGTATTGCCTAGTACAGTGTCTGTCTATCTCCACTCTAAGTATAGTAAATAAAAGAATACTTTAAATAAAACAATTATACGTATTCCCAATTGTAGAAAACGTTAAGGAACATTCTCCTTCTATGATAATCTATTTGTTTTGTCCTTGGACTTTCTGCTCCAAATGCAAGTCATCTTTCTGGCTTCTTTAAGCTAAATATAAAACAACATTTAAACTTCCCGAAATAAAACCAAAAAATTCAGCTAAACCAGGCATGTATGGAGAAGTAGCCCTAGGGACAAAGTGGATGTTTGGACAAGAGACAGGTTATTTCTGTACTAGTAGTTTTCTGGAAGGTGGTGCGAATATTTTAAGTGGTAAAAATAGCTCCAGAGTCCCTGCAAAACAGAACATAAATATAATAAAAGTTAGTTTTAGCCACTAACTACAAAAATACTATGTGAGAATATGAATGGTTATGTTATACACCAGCTTTAAAAACAAAGTGCCTAGACTTTCTGAATGATAAGTGTTATCTTTCAAATACAGAAGAACGCTCTCTGTGCACTTCATGACTATGAAGAGCTACTGAACTCTGTCAGATATGAGTTTGCAAATGTGTTGCAAATTTTCTTAGGGCTTAAAACTTTTGCAGTGCTAAATAGTGTCTCCTTGGCGTGCAGAGTTTAGCATGTGTTGGTTAATATATAGGCTTGGTGGTGTTTGGTTTTCTTATCAGTCCACACAGTTAAATGTCTTTAGAATCTGCCTTGGAGCAGCTGGCTGGCAGCTGACGCTGCTGTTGGCACCACCCAGGTTTAAACATGACATCACCAGAAGTCCACCTCTGTGCTCAAGGAAGTTGATGTGGGAGCCACGCTCTGTGAAGTGAAGCATAACTGCTGAGAACACAGAGGGCATGTAAAAATGGAATTCCTGAAAAAAATTGTTCCCACTGCTGCTTCTGGAGATGTTCTGGATGTTGGGAGTACAGCCCGTGAAAGCTCTCCAAGGCTGCTGAAGATGAGACGGGTCAGACTGTTTTCATTAGGACAGACAATAGATGAAGACGAGGAGACACACGTTTTACATCCTGATTACTGTAGGTATCCATGTCATCAACCTGGTGGAAACTGATTGCTGAGCTCTTTCTTCAGATCACGATTATTTTGTTAAATTGACAAATTTGATTATAAAAGGCCTTTTTATCAGAGTTCCTATGACTATGGTGTCTTGAGCTTTAGAACTACTTTATCACTGACGCATTATCATTTGTTAGTGACCTATATGGAAGCAATTTTTCAGGATTTCTAGTTTTAGGATTTCTTCTTGTCTTTGTGTGCCTATATGGCTTTTCTCCCTCCTCTTTCTGGGATAAGAATATGTTTAAGTTTTTAAACTGTAATGTACATAAAATTAGGCACCAAGTTGTCTAGACAGAAGTGTGCTACACAGAGACCTGTGACTGCAGTGCAAGATGTGAGTTTTGTGTCATCTTTTCTCTCCCTGTTTTTCTGATACCCTAAGTTTTCAAAGGCTTTCCTTTTAAGAGTTTTTTTGTCTCAAAACAGTATATATTTCACTTTTTTAGTGTTTTGAAGATTGCACATTTTTAGTAGACATTATATAAGTAAGTCAAGTAAGAATATGGATATTATGTAGAGAATTTTCAACTTCAAGAAAATGGGTAAAGTTGCTTATATGATTTCTTTTTAAAAAAATTTTTGCTATGTGTTAGTGGCTAAATATTAGTGTATTGTGCTAATAAAAAATATAATTAGTTCATGTTCCTTTTTCAGATAGTACAGCTGGGTGGTAATGGAAAATTCAGTTTTACTTTTTATATCTTTTTGCCTTCAGCTAAAATAGTGCAGTCTTGAGCCTTTATGGTCTTGGATTCTGCTGGCTGTCAGATGTAGTTTTTGCCCTTCGCTGTGCGGTTGGATATTTTCAAGAATTAGTACTGCTTTTAATTTTTTTTCCTTACCTGCAGTTTTTTTCCTATCTGCCTGGAGTGGTGGGAGATGGAGGCATTCATCTGTTTTACTGGGTGATGGACTTGAAGCCTTAGGGAATTAAGCTTGTGGTAGTGGTGGGAAAAAAGGATTTCCTTGGAAAGACTTCTCTTAGCCTTTCTGATTGTAGCATGTACCACTTTTTTCAGTGCATCAGGTTGAGTAAAATAGGCAGCTGAGGAAAGCAGGGACAGTTCTATCTGTTAAACAAGTTGTTCCTGTGCACAGCAAATTGCAAGTTTATGTTCTAATGCTGTGGGTTGCTGAAGGCTGCCTACAGAATCAAGTCTGTTATGGCTGCCTATATACTTGAAAACTGATCAGAAGCCCATGGTGTCTGATGGCGAAGGTTTTTTAGAGTCATTTAATTTGGAATGCTGTACAACAGCCCTGGAGTTTATAGGTGGATATCACTGCAAATTTAATATCTCCATAGGTATATCTCACCAATCCTGTTTTATGCTATATTCTAATTTCTTTATAGCTCTCAATTGAAATAATATTTTTTCCACATGTTATAACTTCAGGAGAAATAGAATTGTCTTTGTGTCAGGTTAAAAGAAAATGCTGTAGGCTGATTGAAGTTTGTAGACAAAACAGATACATTTATCTTTGTTCAATGTTTTGTTGATAGTTTGAGTAAATGAGGATAATAAACATAGAATAAACTAGTCTGACTGTTAAAGATGACTTTTCCTCTTTTGGTCCTTAAATATGTTCCAAATGGTGACGATTAGGAGTGATTTTGTGGAAACCAGCAGTGCCTGACTAATATTGCTTAATAGTGTGATGTCATCATTTACGAAATGAAGACTTAGCGTCTGTGCTGGGATCATGCTTTTACAATGGCAGATAGTAGCTGAATCCTCTTTAAATTATCTGCTTATTTCTATTTTTGTATCTTGGTAATGGAATTGAGCTGCTCTGCTGGAATAGAGCAAAAGAACTACTGTGTTTACCAGTTGGGTATGCTGCAGAAGGCAGGTGCTGACCAAACAGGTAATAAAACAATAGAATTATTTGAAAAAATATTGTAAACCTTTACTTGCTTATTGTTGGCAGATGTGGTGTTAATGCAGCATAGAATTTGAGGAGCTCAATAGTTTTTTAAAGCTGAGGTGGTTTGTCCTATTACTGTGTTTGAATTTGAGAGTAAGTGGTGATTATTTTTTTTATTTTTGCTTTCTGTTCCTTATTGCTGCTGTTTAAGATTTTTTTTGTTGTTGTTGTTTTGGTGAGAATTTAGGTGAAATTCTGAGCCTGACAATTATTTTTAAATATAACCATATTTCAGAAGTTCTCCAACAGACAGACGAAGCAAAAAAACCCTATTCCTGGCACTGAAATCCTAAAATATTATTTTTATAATACCAGCTAGTTGGGTTTGCACCTAGCTGACCTAAAATTTTTTGTGAGAAATTCAGGTGGTGAAATTTTTCGTTGTTGTTTGTTATTAAAATATTTATCATATCAGCTGTCAAAATATTTACTCAGTATATACTTTTGTTTTAGAGCTGAAAATAGGACTTCACAAGTACATGCTCTGTGAGACATCTTTTAAAATATGTAGTTTCCATCATGTGGAATGGTTTCAAGTGTATTTTAGAAATCTTTTCGGAACTGTCTTTTTAGATGTGTAAGATGAGTACAATTGCAGAAGAAAACCACAACTGACTTGTTGAAGTGTTTGTATATGACTGTATACATCGTAATGCTTAATACAGGTCAGTAGAAGAACAGGCAGTTTTTAAAAATTTGCTGTAGCATTTAAGAGTGGACATGTTCTCAGTTGTAAAAAGTTGATCCAAAAAAATCTGGAATCCAGGTGAAACATGCAAAGTCAAGCCTGGAAGTTTCAGATTGTGTCATTAAAGAAGGGGAATGCCACAACTGCTCGGTGTGAACTGGCAGATGGCAGCTGTACCTGTGGTGTGTGAAATGTGCCCTTCTGTTGCAGCTCTGTGCTTTCATTGTGTTACAAGGCAGGACAGCTAATACTGTGGAATTGTCTTAATGGCCAGCTGTGTAAGTCAAATCTGCAAGATTGTAGAAGAGATGTTAATTTTATCAGCGATTGAGTATTCTTACTGCTCACAGCGCCCGTGTTATTTCTGTGTATGGAAAACTTGCTTCACTTCAAGTGCTTCTTCTAGGAGAGTAAAAATACACCAACAGGAATGTGATCTTTGGTGGTAAAGTAACGGAGCCGTGGCTGCCTCAGGGGTTAGCAGCAGGGGCTGGATACACACACAGTACCTGTGAGCACTGTGTAACCTGTAATATCAGCAGCTCTGCAGGGCATGTGCAGCTCCCAGCTGCATCTCTAATCAGCCCTGTACAGCAAAGGATGACCTGGGACTTGGTGTTTATACATGAAATAAAAGTCAGTTTCTGTACCCAAGTACAGAGTTTTGGTTGGAAAAGACTGGAGGGGGTGGTGTGCAACTAAGTACTGTGGCTTTTCCCCACAATCTCTGCTTGCTTATGTTTAAAGGCTGCTCCATAATACTGTTTGGGATCCAGAATACTATTTACATAAAAGCCTCTAACCTCTCTCCTTGTTTTCTTATCACTGCAGATAACATTGTTTTGCTTGAGTAATGCCCCAGGAAATTGTTCTGTGTATATTTTCCATAAGAAATAATAAGTGAACCTCTTCTAAGGGCCTTTGGAATCTGTGCTTGAAGCTCTTTGCAACAGAAGGGAGGGAAAGGAGATTTTGGTTCGATTTCTGAGTGCAGTTTTACAAGCGGATCAGGCTGATCTAACAGTTTGCTGTCAATGAAAAGGGCAATCTCACTCACAGCTGTGCAGCCTTCTCCATCTTCTGAGTTCTGATGTGGCTTTTCCCTGAGCTGATTAATTTCACAAAGCCAATGGAAAATGTTCCAATGTATTAGGGGCACTTTTTGAAATGAATCTTCAAGGGGAATCAGCTTGCTGAAAGGGCCTTTTGGGTCAGTAGTGGGGACAGCATTAGATATCTTTACCATCACCAAAAGTAGCAGTCACCTTTTGGATATCCTCTGTTTTAATTGATTTGTGGAAAATGAACTCTTAAATATTTTAGATAAATGGAAAAACAAGCATCTCTCCAGAGTTTTATTTGAAGTGCAGGCATGATAGGTTTTATTATTACTGCATATAAGCAGATAAAATGAGCACTGGGTAAATGTTTCTTAAGTAAGGCATTAGCTTAAGATGGAGTCAATAAAGAACTGAAATAAGGTCCAGCAAATCTATTTAAAAGTAAGCCCAAGTGCAAAGAGGGTATGCCTCTGACTTCTTTATTTTACCATTAATACAGAAAATCAACTGTAGTTGTGTTTAGTTGTCAGACACATCTCAAATATAATTTTTACTTTATTTTATTGAAGATCTGATCTTTTAAAATTACATACTTGACTATAAACCTAATACACTTCTTCTGTAGTTTTTCTCAGGGTTTCCTCTGAGGACTGTGTGCAGAAATTTACAGTGAATATATTTTAGTCAAGTAGTGAAGTAATTGTAGTTTAGTGCTCTGTACAAGGTGTGTACCAGTACAAATCGAAGGTGGATCTAGAAGTATTTCTTACACTTAACAGCTACTTCTGTATATATTTATATAAATGTGTGGAGTATGTGTATATAGTGAGGAGGTAATTCACTTGTTTTCCTCTGACACATAGTGAAGAGAGCTTATCAATTTTTTAATTGCTATTGGTCACTTACTAGGTTATCTTTGTATCACATTATCAGGGTCTTTTTTCTATGCATCTTCTGGACTTCAAGCACTTTAAAGGTTTTCTCAGACAGTGTTAGTATGAGCTTTCATGTGACAGCTGAATCAATGTAATGGCTCAGTGTTGTGAACAGGAGATTGTACCCTTCCACCTGTGTAGTTGTCTTGTATATTCATTTTTGGTATTCCCGTTGCATGTTTATCTTTGGTGAGACTATTCTGCTTGCTAAACCAGAGGAAACCCCCCTTCCCTTTCAATACCAGTGGACAGGCAGCAAACTGGAACACTCTGAGAAATAACCAACAGGAAATTTAGGAAGTGAATGTCAGTAAACCTGCTGTTTGGACTTAGTTTTTCTGTTCTTTTGACTTTCTGTCCTGCAGCTTGTAAGGTGAAAAGTAAGAAAATAAAATCTCCAATTTATTAAGGGAAAAAATAAAAGGTGAAATTGGACAATATTTAGCTGCAAATATTCATTGAAATGTTATCTTCAGGCTAATTCTTTGAAATAATGGGGATAAAATTTAGTGGGAGGATTGTAAATTAAGTAAATATCTCTTGACCTTTCCAATCTACAATTATTTTTAAGGTAGTTGTGAGAGGGACAAAATAAAGCTTTTAACTTGAAGGAGAGGGAGAGATATTATATATGTGGGGGATGTGAAAAAACTTAACATAGACAGAAAAACAAGTTTTCAGAAGATTCTACAGAAGCTGATTGAGGAAAGTTGTGAAGTGCTGAAGTCAACAAGATGTGAGGAAACTTGTTGCAAAAATATCTGGTACTGTAAAACTGTTCTATGATATACTGGTAATAAAAGAACAAAAATATTCTTTTAAATCCTTTGTGTCTAAGGTGTCCACAGGCCTTGGAAGTGACATTGAGAGAGACAGACTAGTTTAGCATGTTGTTCCTGTTTTGAATTTTACTGTATGTATCTTGCACATAGAACAGATTTTAAAACTTAATCTGCTATCAATAATGTCTGTTAGCGATCCCAAGGTAGAGTATATAAACGGCTGGATAGCACGTAAAATAAAAATATCAGCTTGTTTTTAAGGAGCTGTTTTCTTTGAAGTAAGAAACTGTTATCCTTTAAAACATTAGAATTGATCTATGAGCTAAAAAAATCCCAACTAATATCCTCCTAATGCTGAAGAATGTATTTGAAAGGTCACTATAGTATTTACTTGTAGGATTAATTCAGCAACTGCATATGAAGATGCTGTGCTTGTGATACCAGCAATTCAGATTAAAGTTACAGAAATATTAGAATTGGAACATTGTGGAACAGTTTTTCAATTGTCACTTAAAAAGGAAATCTGTGTTTCAAATGGAAAAGTTCTAGTTTGTAGGTGATCATACTAGTCTTAATCTCCTTTAGGCATGCTTTTTCTGTTTCTAATGAAAATGTGAATTGTAAGTGGAAGACTCAGGTATGACATTTGTCAGTAATTGATATTTTTGACTATTGGTAGTTTCTGTTGGCTGCATTTGTTAACTGTTTTATGTCTTCATTTGTAAGCTTCTGTGTTTTAGTTGCTTTTGTTCTAAGCTCTTCAGTAACAGGATGGTTCTTACCCTGTGAGTTCTAACTTTATATGTGTTCCTTTATTGTGTGGATCCAAACTGGGGGAAAGAGACCACTACTTCAACTATGTCCTCTTAATCAAGGGCAACTTTGGAAAGCCTTTCCATTTTCACTAAATGTCATTTTTCATGTCTCTAACTTATCACTGAATAGCCTTTAGTTGCTCTTCAAGTAAGAATATGTTCTCTCATGTAGTAAATTCTATTGCAGGGTAGCTATGATTTGGGAAGCAGTGTTAGTGGCATTGGTGGTTTTACTTGACATGAATCCTCTTGTTCTCCAGCCAAGATCTAAAAGGTCCCTTCGAGCAAGGACCCACCCTCCCAGACAGGAGGGTTCTTGACTCATGCTTGTAAATTTTCAATGCTTGTATTTATTTATAAAAGAAGGATTTTGTTATGAGAAATCCAAATGCACTACTGCTTTGAAGAGATGGGTAAAACTTTCAGAAAGGCATATCACTTTACCAGTGGAATCTTCTCAAGAGATTAAGTTTCCATCTGCAGCAGTTTTTCATTACGTGCTCTGGATCTTCAGGACTTGCTGTGTGCTCACTTCATGAGCTGTGCAATATGCCTTTGTAGGCTGATACTACATAAATAATAATAGTTTTAAAAGTATAACTTTATAAAAATATAAAAAGTTATAAAAATGTATAAAAATAGCTGATTAGTCTAAAGAGGTCTGTGGTGACAGGCACGTTATGGACCCCTATTGCTTGGGATACTTTCAGTGCTCAATGACAAGACCAGTATGGCAATATAAGTCTAACATCAGGATGCTGTTGCACGGTCGTATTAGAGACTGACTCAAAACTGTCTGTTGTCACTTGGCATGTCTTAAAAATGCACTGGTGTGGGCTTTGTCTCTGTTACTTCTTTGAGAGGATGACTTGCTGAAGGAAGGTTGTTTTTAATTTCAAAGTATTTTCTAACTTAAAACCAGTAATACATATAAAAGAAACTCAAAACTTGTATAAAAAGATTGTATTTATCTAGTACGTTGTTTTCAGTTTATTAGAGTTAGTTTAAAATGTTTTTTCTTTGTTGATTGGGGTTTCCATAAATTCCTGTTTCATGGAAGGAACCGTGCAGAGCAGAGTAGGTTAATTTGCCCAGATATTGAGGAAGTTGTAGATGTTTGTAGGTACATTGTATTTTTGGATGATTAACATGTTCATATCAGTTACTGGGAGACATGAAGAGTATGCAAATTCGCTATCAATAGATAATATGACTGACAAATAGGGAAAGCCAGCTGAATGAACAGAAGCCAAAGCACATTGTCCATTTCATGTGAACATGTTTTTCCCACCTGATTTCAGCTGTTCATTTTTCAGTAATTAGTGGGGCTTGCCGTGGGTGCCACCATGGCTCTTGTTTGGTGCGCTGTGCCCGATGCAGGTGTGTGGATGCAGAGCTGCCTGCCGTGTCCAGGTGCAGTGCTGGGCTTCGCAGCTGCTGCCCCGTGTGCTGCTGCTGGCAGAGGCTGGTTTGTAGTCCCCCAGCTATGGCACTTCAAGGAACTTTGTGTTGTGGACTATTTGCACAGCTTCCAGACAAACACGGCCTTGTAAAGTTTTAGTGTGTGTTAGGTGTTTAGTATCTAACTGTTGCATTTAGCTGCCCTTGGGTTTGTTACTACTCTGGTTCTCCCCCTTTCTGATTTTTGTATTTCTTTCCTTGCTTTTCTTTAGTGTAATAGCACGCTTGCTTGAGATAAAGGTTCAGAAAAGACACTCATGAATTCTTTTATTTCTGATTTGCAAAACAATGTATATTTTACCTTTTAATTACCTTTTTAAATCTTAAAAGCATCTCTATTTTTTTACTTACACTTCAGGTTCCTACAAGAATATGTGTTTCACAGAGATGGGAGAGCTGCAAAATTCAGCATTAAAAACACTTTATTAATTGTTCAAATCCTGGTAACTAAAGCACTAAAGGCACTGTAAATATTTTCTGGCTTTGGAGTACAGAAATATGCCAGTTTAGTTCAACTGTGAAGAATGCCATATTAATGTAATTACTCCATTTACTTCTGATATTGGGTGGTGGAGCTCCATATGCTCCTGCCCTGTGTAACCGAAACATCAGGAAAGGCAGTTTCAGGAGTTAAAACCTCAAGAGAAAATTGGCTGTCCATGCTTTGCCCCTTCTTGCTTTCCTTCTCCTGACTCTCAAATACAATACTCCAAGTCCTTATACTATGTGTGCAGAGCTGCCATCTGCGTAGGGATTGAAGCCATGGTGGAGTAAGTTGGTAGGCTTGTGATTGTGAGGTTTTACAGGGACACCTGCAGTAGTTCCCTCTTGTCACTGTGCCATTGCCCTTCCCTCTGCCTGCTGTTAAGTGCCCTGGGGCAGAGGTGGGTGAATGAGACGTGCGTCTGCATATGCAGGGCTCTACAGTGTTTAATGTACGAGCAGGAGTGGACTGCAGTGACAGTGGCTCAGGAGCAAACACTCAGCTTTGCTTATGGCAGTGGGAGGAAGGCAGGAGTTTACCTCCAGGCACAGGGGGAGCACATCCACAAGGATCTTCAGCTGCTCTCTGAGTTTAGTGGTAATCTGCATCCGAGAATATTTTCTGCCCAAGTACTATTGTGCTCATGAGGCTTAATAGATTGCAGCTTCTGTGCTGAGTTTATCCCTATAGGTAGCTTTTTTCTTTAACTTTTTCTTCTTTAAAGTTTTCCCAGATGAATCATAAGCTCTCTGGTTTTTTTGTTTTTTTGGTTTTTTTTTCTCCCCGATGCTCTCTATAGGGATGGAATAACTGATCCTTGCATAATGTAAATATGATGTTTCCCGTAAAAGTGGCACAGACATCCAGCAGCTTGGGAGGAACAGCAAAAATGGAAACACAAGTGATGTGTAGCAGTTGTCTTGAGGCCTTGTAGGGTAACAGAGTTAAGCCTTTCCTTACTCTATCCATTTAAACGCCCAGCAACTAAGTAGGGATTTTCTGTATAGCTCCATAACTGTTTCCAGGTTCCATGTAAAAGGTTGCTGAAAACTGAGGGCTGGTTCCCCAAACCCAGTGCATTGGTATGTTTGTGCTGAAGCACAGTGAGGAGGCTGACATGGTACAGAATTGGACAGATCAGACCTTAAGGCAGTTATTTCACGTTGTCTGACATTGAACCATCCTAATTGGGCTTTATACCTGTAAGTGTTTTTTGCAGTCATTGAAGATGGAAATTTAGCATCTGAGAAGGGAATAAATCACTTTGTTTTCCAGAATTTTAATTACAGGGCTGCTTGTGACAATTGAGAAACTTGGATTTTTCAGACTTATGAGATGTAGTAGCAGCTTTAGGCTTGGGTATTGCTTTACCTGTCTCATTTTGTCTTGGCGGGAGATTGTTTAAATATCATCTCAGAACTGCCCATTGCGGTTTTTGAAATGTTTCACCTTTTTATTACTGATTTGTTTCCTTGTAGTCTTACAGTGTTTGCTGATCTGGAAAGCTAGATTTTCAGGAAGGACTGGATATCTGTTTACTATAAACTCTTATAAAATTCATAAGGCTGTTGTTAACTACCTTGAAAATTATTTTATTTTTCCGGATTTGATTACTCTTGAAGGTTGTGGGGGATTTTTTCCCTTTTTTTTTTTTTTTTTCTTTTTTTTTTTTTTTCATTTACAGTAAACTTACTATTCAACCTAGATATTGTTACTTACTGAAAAGTTAAATATTAACTGTGTCCTCTTTGATCCTGCTCAAAGACTGTGTTCTGTGAGGAGACTGTGCATGTGCATCTTCAGTGTCCTTCCAGAGCTAGCTGGAAACTTCATAATTTACTTTAAATGGGAAATATTATTTGTAGTTCTGAATGCATTTTCTGTCAGTCTTTATCATCCTGAAGATGAATGTAGCAGGGCTGAAAACTGTAAAGAAATTTCTGGAAGCAAGAGTAGTTGCATTTTTTTTGTAACTGAAAATAATGCCTTTAGGTTTGGTTTTTAATTGATTGTTAATACCAGAATGCTTTGTTCAAAATAATCTAAATCATTTTGCAGAGGGATACGTAGAAAAATCATATTCTGTTATCTTAGCCATGCCATTGGAAAAAAGCAAGAGCTGCACTGGGGGTTTGAGGGAAGGGAGGTAGTGTGTTATGAGTATGCTCCTAGAGAAATGAAGCTATTGTAGAGCTAGGGAATAACGCTTGAAATGAAGGGGGGGAAAAGGGAAATGAAGCTAAAAATCTGTAATGCTCCCTGTGAAACACAAATTAATGACTTATAAAGTGTTATTTCTTTGCCATTTAAAAGCAAAATTTTGAAGTCAAATATTGCTCTTTTAAGATAGCAAATACAGCAATGTCTTCAGTCATGAACCTCTCTTACCTTTTCAGCCTGTAGAGGTGAAACAAAACCAGCATTGTTGGTTTGAAATGAAAAATGAATAATTTTTTTGGTCTTGCGTATCAGTGTGTGCCATGGGCCAGATCTCTGGCAGTTGCTGCAGCAGCAGTATTATGAGTATGGCACTTCATGAACATTGTTCCAAATAGTTGCCAGCAATGTGTCTGGGCGACTCCCAGAAAACGGCATGATGTTACTTGAATTAAAGCAGAGCTGTGCAAATAGCCTTTGCAGACACATTTCTGGTAAATGTATTGATCCTAATATGGATAATGATCCTTTCAGAAATATTTTTATTAAATACCTAATGCTACAAATAAAGAAAAGTTCTGTTATCTGTACTATCTGCAGTGCTAAAGTTTCTGATCTCTTATATTGCTTGGGTCCTCTAGCTGTTAAAACACTCAAAGCAAATCTTGCCTGTCCTGTGACTAGGCTTACTGTACATGTATTGAAAATTCCATCTAAAAGGTATGTGTGGAAGTGCTGAATGGACTTTGCTTGCACAGGTCATGCTGTGGATGAATGGTACCACAAATGGCCAGTCTAATGCTTCCTGGAGCAGCTGGGCTTACAGTGCGTGAATCTCGTAATGTATCAGTCTATTTCCAGCCTGGAGTCTGCTGACTTGGGTCACTGAAGCAGCTTGAGCAATTTTCTTCTGGCCATCCTCTTTACTAAGGGTTTTCCATATCAGAGCAGAAAGCATGGCGTGGACGGGGCACTTGGATTAATCATTTGAGTACAAACAGCTTGCATCTGCAGATTGAGCTCTTCTGCTTTACTGCACCTACAGTCCAATTCTTGTCATAGTCTTTTAAGAGCTTACTGATACCAGTGTGCTTATTCATGCATACCTCACCTTGGCTCTTCAGAAAGTCTCAAAAATAGACTTGATAGTAGTCTGCTCCCTTTAGAAGTGAAATTGATCCAGAATCAAAAGGTATACAAATACTGGAATCAGTATATGAAATGTGTATTTATTGCAATTGTGTAATGTTCAGCCTATTTATAAAGGTATGCACAGATCCTCAATTTAATATTTTCTTTTTTGGATTTTTTTCTTACATGAACCAGCTCCAAATGAAAGCTATTTGCTTATGTTTAAATGCAAGTGCTTTATTTGCCATTTTATCTAAAATAGTAAAATATTAATCTTACGGGAGACTTCTTATAAGTACTCAAACTGATAGGTATTTTTAATGGTCATGCTTGTTGCTCTCAGTTTTAGACACAGTGTACTTTCCAGAAGACTCTTTCATTTTCCTCTCTGAGAATGAGGAACTGGAAAAAAAAAAATCCATGTTGTAAATGACATTTTTCTAACAATGTCCTAGAAACATATGATATTGATATCTTGTAACTCTGCGTGATGAGTTTTCTTGGGCTCTTCTAAAGAATTAGCCTTGTCTGTGCATGTCCAAGATTCAGGAGCTTGTAATCCATAGTCTTTCTTTCCTGCTTTTACTCTTCTTGTTTTGATTAAAAATAAAAGGTTACATTTTAAACTTTGTGGTTTATACTGAAATGTTCTGTTTATTCTAATATTTGGTAGGTTGTTTCATTAACTCATTTCAAAGGAAAACCAAAACCCAGGAAGTCTGGTATGGCAGTCATTGTTATTTACACACCTTTGGTTATAAAGCAGTTAAATTGAGGAAGAAGTATTGTTGGAAGGCTTGTGCACAGTTGTACAATAAGATAACTCTTATGATGCTGTTGTTATATGATAGGGCTAGGATACTGACAGACCCATTATTCCATTTGTGAAATGGACTTGTACTGATAATTTGTCCTTCTTGGGGGTAGGGGAAGACTGTGAAAATACTTGGTGTAAGCCATTTTTAATAAATTAGTGATGTCCATTTAATCAAAGTTGCTATGTGTGTTCATGTATGTATGAGAGCATACATATTCATGTAGTATTAAAAGAACATCTTTCTTTTCAAAATATTTTGCTTCCTAATATTCTATGTTCCTAGTCTTCAATGCATCTACTGAAATCCTTAGAAGGAGAAGCTTATAGTCTTGGTACATACAATTCTCATTTCTCAGAAATTGTTAATGGGCTAATATTTTTTTCTGTTAATCATTTAAAATTAAAATTGGTAGTATTTTGAGGAAACCCAATCAATTGTGATCATTAGTTGATACCATGAATACATAACAGTGCTACAAAATCTCAGATGCTGTGGTGAAAGGCTGTGTAACTTGCTTGGCCAAAGACCTCAATGTCATAAATAAATGCAAATTTTGAAAAAGATTTCCTAATAATAATACAATTTTGAAATGCTACTTTACAGAAATACTGACAACTTCTCTGTTTGTTGAAAGTCTTCTTAACAGGATTCCAGAGGGTGGAACATGGAGACTAGTATTTTGTAGGGTTGTTTTAGTATATCTCCTGGAGTTTCTGGGATGATTGTTTGAAATAAGTTTTTGGCACTGATAACTTAAAGAATAAAAGCTATTTGGGGGGGGGGGGGGGGGGGGAGGGCAACTACAAAGAACCCAAAGTGTATTTTAAAAAGTCATTATTTTTGAGGTGCTGAGAGAGTTGGCTCATAATTTTGGAATGTACACTGTTAACAACGATTCCTTTGAAGAAGTCTCTGTAGCCCAGTGTTAAAGGCAGTCAGAGACCAACCATAATTAATACAGTCTTTCAAATTAGTGGTGAAATTCATCAGCCGGTTCCAAAATCTGACCTTTATATCATACTCATAGCAAAATACAACCTCTGTTATGCCTTATTTAGTAAGGGGATAAAGGAATGCTTGAAGTGTAACTTTGAATGTATTCATAATAGGAGTGATGAAAAAGAATAAGCCTACTGCATAGGCAGTGCTACCTGTTTCCTTATGAGAGGAAGTTTGATGCAAAATCCCATCTCTGTATACCCGGTTTGGGAAGAAAAAAAGTACTATTTTGATATAGGTGGCAATTTAGTATCTAATTATAGAAAAATATTTTTTGCATGGGGGAATTTGGATTATTTTTAATCTGTGAAAACTGAATGATATTACTGGTCTGTCTCTTAATGAAACTGTTCATCTCCTAAATGACAGCAGCTGGTGCTTGAACCAGCCTAGTGCAGTGACAGGCTTGTCCCACTCTTTCTCCAGTGTCCTTCTGCTGCTGTGTTAGACCTGTTACTTAGAAACACTTAGTTTTACATCAACTGGTTTATGTTATCTCTCTGTTAGTGATAATTCTTTTGTCTGTGTTGGGTGAGGGATGTAGATTAAAAAAGCCCCAAACAAACAAAACCAAAACCACAAATAAACCCCAAACCTTAAAAGTATTTGATGTACACTGTTCTTAAATCTTTCCTACAACTTCAGATAATTCTAATTTGTCTGAAGATACAGGTATTATTTCCTCCTCATGGCTTGTTTACTTCTGTAAAACTGTACTTTGTTAGTCCAGTATGGGCAGCAGTTTTGAAACTGTGCATTTTTAAAAAATCACCTTACAGCAGGTTTAGTTAATCAGTCTACCTTGGATCCACATGATTTTTTGGTTCATCTCTAAGGTGTGAGTGAAGTTATAATTTAAGTAGACATAGTTAAACTGTTGTTGGCACTACTGCTACAGTAATCTCAGCACCCAGTTCTCTCAATTTCTGTTACTTGACCCGGGGGTAGTGTTACATGTGTAATTTGGTGACAGTAATGGAAACAAGCATTACTTTCTTCTTGTCATTTCTTCCTGTCAGTATGTAGAAGTCTTTCTGAAATTTTTGAATTGTCCAATAAAATTTTGAGACACCTTCAGGTGTGTTTTGATCTGTGTAAAGACGACATCTCAATTTGACAGCCACGAGATTTTGGTTGTACCTGCCAGTGTGGACAAGGTGAAGGAGCTGAAAACTCTTAACCCTGTGCTGAAGTGGGCAAAGGCTATTGGTAAAGTATCTTGCTTTATCCCAAAAGAATGGCATTAAAACCTTAGTGCTACCTAAGGCAGTGGTGGATTGCATCCCTAGGAACCCAGAACTGTAACTTCTAAGAGACTTTCCATTGTGGTGTTTGAGATGGACAGAGTAAACTATCAGATATACCAAAATTGTGTCAAGTCCTTTAGAAGACACTAAGAAAAAAACCCCAAACCAAACAAACCTCAGTTCAAGTCCTTTAAAATAAAGACATTAAGGAAAAAAAAAACACCAAACTCCAAAGAGCTAGCAGAATCATGAAAGGATTTGGGTTGGAAGGGGCCTTAAAGCTAGTCCAGTTGCAGCCTCCTGCAATAGCAGGGACACCTTCACCTGCACCGGGTTGCTCAGAGCTTCATCCAGTCTGGCCTTGAACTCCTCTGGGGATGGGACATCCAGAACTGCCACTGGCTGTAGTTCTCTTGCAGGCATCCACCGTGGGAATACTTACGGCTTTCCTGCCTTCCACTGTGATTGTTTTTCATATTTGTGATTTCCCATCCTCCGTACCGCCACCCCTCCTTTGATTTTGCTGATCTTTTAGCGTAGACGGCTTGATTGGCTTTTGGCACTGCACAGAGCAACGCTGGGCAGTTTATTTAATTCATCACGATTTTAACAGATCGGTTGGAAGTTTAGTTAAAACTCGGAAAAGCACAAACAGCCTTTTATAGCCGCTTTTGGTTGGAGTTGCAAGGAGTCGCTTCGTTCGGCTGCCAAGGGCTGGTTAGCTCGGTCGCTGTGCCCGTGTCGCTGGAGCATCCCCCGGGAGGAGCGTGGGTACACCCCGGGGCGGGGCCGGCGGGCGAGGAGGGGTCGGTCCCGGCAGGAGCCGCCCCCCGCCCGCCGCCCCCGGGCCCTGCGTCACACCGGCACCGCACGGCCCTCCCGCGGGTGCTGGCGGAGGCGGCCGGCGCCCCGCTCCGCCCTGCCCGCACCATGCTCAGCCTGCAGGACTCCCTCTTCTTCGAGATCAGCATTAAGTCTCTGCTGAAATCCTGGAGCGGCAGTAGCAGTAAGTATGCCGCTGCACTGGGAACCACAGCAGTGTAGCAGATATCTTATCCTTTTTTAATTTTTTTTTTTTTTTTTTTTTTTTTTTTTTTTTTTTTTTTTGCATGCTGCTGTGTGAAATTGCCCTTTAAAAAGCAGGGTTTTAGTGGTCCTGTGTGCTGGTGCAACTTGGCATTGACGGTCTAAGAGCTATCTGCTTCTTAGTTCTCGTGAAAGATTTTGTATGTGTATATTTGTTTATTATTTTATTTTCTCAGACTGCAGTTGTTTCAGTCTGGTAAAGTTCTTTGCACCCTTTGCTGTTCAAGAGAGGTGACAAGTAGCTGCTCGTCTCTGCGGAGTTACCAGATGCTGATTGATGTCTTAGCTCTGCCAAGCTCCAAATGCTCCTTTGAAGCAAATCAGCCACCCTTGGACAGTGTATTTTACACGGGGGCATTATTTTTGTGCCTGAAACCTATTATTATGCCTACAAAAACTGCCCACTTTGATCTTCTAAATGGCCCGAAATGAGAGTTTCTAGGAGGATTCCTTGTCTGAATTGAACCAGTGAAGCAAGGATGCTGCTCTTGGTTCAGACAGCCCCTGTCCTCACATCACCCCTTCACACATGCTTCAATGCAGGGTCCGGGCACTGTGTAGAAGGCTTTGCTAACGTAAGCACAGCAACTTCATGACAGGATGCCAGGAGGTGATAAAGATGACGTAATTGAACGTCAGCTGAGTATTTCCTTTGTCTTAAGGTTCTTGTATATGTGAAAAAGAAAAAAGATCTGGAGGTAACTGGTATCTCGGCTTTATGTTTCATTAATTGCTGCTTGAGATGTACTGGGAAGCGCAGTTTCTACTCACCGTGCACTTCATTAAAATAGCTCCATTAGGATTTTTTACCCCAATACAGTAGTATATATTCACTTGTCTTGTTTGAAGGAATTAGTAGCAAGTTATTTATTATAGAGTATATTAATCAGTGCTAGGAGAGTATGCAGATACTTAGTTTGTCCTAATAGCTCATTCAGACCTGATATGCTTTTTGTATTAACTGCTGTAATTCGTGTTTTAGACTGATAACTTCTAGACTATTGTCTTACAAGTTAAAGCAATGCATATTTCAGAACAGGTTTTCCTTGTAGGTTTTGCTTTTTCGTTTGTTTCATTTGTGTCTTGCAGATTAACGGTATCTGTTCCAAATTATACCTTGTAATTGTACTTGGTAGTTATTAACATGCTTGCTGCAATAGAGATAACCAGAAGGATTTTCCCAGTATTTTATAGTAAAGTTGAAAATGCCTTTTGAAAATGATTAAAAATCTTTAATGTTGATTCATGTATATTGTTTCCAAACTAAAGTAAATCGTAGGATACAATCAGTAACAACAAATTTAGTCTGTAACTAGATATATAATTGTATAGATAAGGAGATAAATTGCAGCTTCCAGACTAGATAATTGTCAGCTGTGACAAGACAGAGTAATAATAATAACAAGATAGAGAGTAATAATAATAAAAAGGTTGTCTGAGAAGAGGTTATATATGATGCTATATTTTCTCCTTTATGCCCTCTGTTATGTAAGCACAAGGGAGTAAGATCTTCCTGACTCCTCCATCAGGAAGTGGCACTTGGATCATCTGCCAACAAACCAATTTTCTGCGTGTGCTGGAGATAGCTGGAGTTTATTTCACCTTTTCCAGGATTGTCACTCCATTTGTGAGAGTGGTTGTGATTCCAGCATAGCTGCACGTCCGCTCCGTGAGCGTGCGAGAGTCGCATTCTGATGGCGCTGTGCAGACTGGCCGGAGCAGAGCCCTGCGTGCAGCCGGCTCCAAGGACTGTGATTCACATGCATGCCTTAGTGAGTGGAGCTGAAGTGGGCAAGCCATTTGCTTTGTTCCTAAGACATTTTCTATTCAAGTGATGCAGTATGTGCAGAGCAAGGAATTACACAATATGTTTAGGATGAGCTTGGAAATTCAGTAAATATCCATATGCTAAGAGATTACTTCAGAAAAGTTTTTCCTATGTTTTCATAAAATTTTTAGGTGCGAATGCTACTTTTTTTGGTTTTTATCATAACTTAAAACTTTTCCATGCTGAAGGATGTCAGAAAAGGAGTGGGTGTGCTTGCATGCCTTTCCATGTACATAAAAGTAAGCATCTGCAGAGTGTTTAAGTGTGTAACAGAGAGGCAGCAAAGCTCCATGGGTCTGGTTAAGGGCTTGCTTAGCTGGCATAATGTCGCAGTGCTGGCTAAGGTTTTATTGTAGTTGATCTTTTTTCTTTCAGTTACAACAATGAAGTGACATTCATACGGCCTAGTTTCAGAATGCTGTCTCTGTGCCAACAATTTTAGGCATTACTTCTTTTTAAATGGAGTCAGGAATGTTCTTTTAATCTAGCAGTGAAGTGAGGATATTCCTGCTTAAGAACTGTTTGCTTACTGAAGTTGTAAATGTAATGGGGGCTTTATATTTGCTTGCTCTCAAGGTTGCTTGGCTCCTTAGTATTTAAGGAATCCTAGTTGTGATGATGTATCTCAAGTGCTCTTGGATTCTGTTGTGATGATGTATCTCAGTGCTGTTGGATTCTGTTGTTTAGCCCATTGCAGTTTCAGTATGTGGTCTGTCTAGTGGTTCTTCTGAGTTTCTAAATTGTAGGAAAAATACTAATTTTGATTGTTATTTAATGTTGCTCGGTTTAAGAAAGCTCTAATATTTTGTCCACAAAAACCTTCATTTAAGGTTAAGGAGGTGTGGATGCCATGAGAATTGCTTTCAGTAATGCAATATGTGGGTGCAAAAACCAAATGTGGTGCTGCTTACTGTGAAAAGCATTAAGTAATAAATACCTTTCTGTAAGATATGACACAAGTTTTTATGAAAACTAGGCATGCATTTCTAGGGATTACAGTCTGGACAGGAACAATGACTTTCCAGTAAGCACAAGTACAATCCATTATTGCTTTATTCAAAAGCTTTTTTGTGTTTCCAATACTTACTGTATTAGTAGTCATATCCTGTTTGGAAATAAAGAATTATTTCTGGATTTTTTTTTTTAATAGGATATATTGTCTTTCTAAAAGCTATCACACAGCTTTCAGTTGCTGTGCTGCAGTTGTGCTGTATCTCTCTGGTAAACAGAAGGGACTAAACAGAAGGGTACACCTTCGTGTGGGTGCTTCTCTGTCCTTGAATTCATCCCCATCTTCTTCTGGATGAATCAGTTTTGGAGGGGCTTCATGAGATTTTCCATACTGCCTTGCTCAGCTCGATTCAGAAGTCATGCATGTGTCTCTAGGACTTGTGCTCGTTGAGAGAACAGGGCTGCACTTTGGCAGTGCCCCTGCCAAAGCTGCATCGGGGTCGTTGCCCTTGGCCTCTTTTTGATAAAGGCTTGTGACAGTGATTTTCAAAGTTACTGAGACTTGTGAGCCTGGGAACAAAGTCCTGCCAGGAAAGCGAGGTGTATCTGCCTGTGCAGCAGTTGGTTTGGAAACTGTTATAAAATCAGAAAGAAATGGAGCAGCTTTAAAAGCAGGTGAATTATTGGATCTGTGGCCGCCAGGTGCTGATGAACACGTGAAAACTGGGGAGCTGCCTGGCAGATACTTTGTAATCATTCTTTCTGTGAATGAAAAAGAAACCACTTGGAGTTTACTTTTTAAGATTCATTTATCATCCCATAGGATTAGTTTGGCTGAAGATTACTTCTTCCTTTACCAACCAAAAATGAACTCTTGGCTCTCAAGAGAGGTTCTGCTCTGCTAATGCAGTATTTAACAAAGTAGATGTAGTGGATTCATTTTTATCCTGTGACTTCTTGTTTGAGGACAGCAGTGAAGCTGTAATTTAAATAAGAAAGGTCATGTTAAAGTGCCATGATAGGAATGTATATGAAAGAGGACCATAGGAAGAATTCTGGGAAAACAAATGTTTTCTTGATGGTCTTATTTTTTAGGAGAAGATGGGTGAGGTAGAGCATACATGGAGGTGTGTGTGGCTTTTTAGTAAAACCACAGGTTTGCTGCTTCTGTGGCTATTTGCTAGTGGATTATACTTTTTAAAAGTAATAAAAGCACCACTTTTTAACATACTTGAAGTCATTATTGTATGATAAATTTCAACTTGTTTTCCCATTAACTGTTAAAGAGCAAAGAAAAATGAAACTTGAGGAAAAAATTGATCGGAGATGTTACATGATTGCTTCTCTTTCAGACTATCCTTTGGGCTCAGAGTTACTAGTGTCACAACGGTGCTCTAGAGAATTTTCAAACAGCTTTTATATTCCATTGGAAGAATCAGTACTGCTTCACAATGTAGAGAATTCTATTTTCATGAGATACTATTTTTGGTGCCCTCTAAAACAATAATAGTTACATAATAAGTACAATATTAAGTAGGGTGTTAACTTCATTTCTCTAGTGTTAAACATCCCAAACAATAATATGCTCAGTCTTTTTTGTAAGAAACTTTTTCTTTACTGTAACCTTGACTTCCAAGGATCACATCAGTTAGTAGTGTTGCCTTGTATGGTGAAACATGATAGGCACTTTCTAGAGAAGGTAACAATTTTTCTTAATGATTATATCTTCCAAAACTGTTTTGACATATTGAAAAGTGAATTTTTAAAATGAAATATGAATCCAAATGTACTGAATTTTGGGAAATCTACTAAATTCTGCTTTTTTGAAAAAAGCATCCACATATAATTTGTGTTAGTAAATGTAATTACAGGTCCCTGTACTACTCGAGCAGCAATTTTTTTTCCTGTAGAAGGGACATGTGATGACCTTTCCACAGTCTTTAATTTGTCATGGGAAGAGCAAGTTTCTGTCAGTAGTTAATCACCAAATACAGTGTGAATGTATCAATATATTAAAGTATTGCGGAGTGTGACCTCCATATTTGGCTCTATGAACTTCTGTGGCCTTTGATGATGGTCTCTTGTGCAGTACATCTTGAGGCACATAATGAGTCATTGCATTTGCAGATATATGGTGGCATATTCATTAACAGAGGTGCTAGTAACACTCTGTGTAGTAAAATTTGCTGTGTAAAGAGAAGATTGGGTGGGGATTTTTTTTTTTACCCTCCCTTCTTTTTGTTTCTGGGTATGTTTGGAACAACAAAGTCTGTCATTGGATGTGGGCTTGAAGAGGATAACAAGACTGTAAATACAACATCCAAACCAGTCAAAGCCAAGTCCCACCCTGAAGCTGAAGAACACCCAGCATACATGAGTGAATGATCTCAAGGGAAGGAGGCTCCTGTAACAGAATGCTCAGGATCAGCTACCTGGCAGTGAGAGGCTGCCTGCCTCTCTTGGTGGGCATGGATGGATATCTCGGCTCAGCTGGATCTTTGACTCTTGCTCTCCTGTCTTTTGCATAGAAGCCTTTTTATATTTGCTCATTTTTCTTCTGTGTGACTGAAGATGGGGTGGGTTGGGTATTTTGGGGTGGGACTATCTTCCATTACTGCTAAGCATTCATACCTACTTGTATACTTTTTGCCTGCCTTGCCTATTTGATGTCAGCAGTCTGTATTGTAACACCTTCCATGTAAATTGGGCATTAGGGTGTGGATGCTCATTAGGGAAGTGCATGTATCCAGTTTTTTACCAGTTGTAATTAGCTAAGGTTATATGATGTTTTGTGCCTTACTTTGGACTTCTCTGCACATAAAGATGGAAAATATGGAACTGTAATTTAAAATAATTTTTTTTGAGGATTGTTTTGTGTGAAGTTCTTTGTATTAATTTTTTAATAAAATGCTTGTGTTGTAGGAAGTACATTATATGTTGGGATATACATTATTTATCTTCATCAGACATAGATATGCTGGAATCAGCTTCCCTTTGTGAAATTCTTTCTATGAAAGTGATAGACTTGCTGCTAAACCCATAACTAGATTCTGTAATGATTCAAATTGCAGAAGAGAATGCTGTTGAAAGGAGAAAGTGCACCAAATGCAAATCACTCTGTCAGCTACTGTTGCTGGAATAAACTGCCTGGTCTGCATGGACTTCAGGAAAGCTCCAGATAAACCAATTGCAACAAGCCATATCAAATACCCCATTTTGCTGACTGGTTTTTTTTACACTTTAGCTCTGGTGCTTTTGTATTTGAAGGGGAAAGGTTTAGACATTAGGGGTTTAATAGCATTTAAGAGATAACTGACACAATGACATTTATTTATTTGGAAAGGTGGCTGCCAACTTTTTTTTGCTATATTATATCCTGTGTACATGTAGTTAGAAGTTTTCCACTCTACAGAAGTAAATGTTCTTCCTCATTCCTATACAAGGAGTAATGATGCCAGTCAAAGGGAGCTGTTAAATTCTGTTAGGTACAGCGCAAAATAAAGGGTCTATTTAAAGAGGAAAAGGCCATTCTAAATCAGAAAGGGCACTCGGAACCTAAAGGAAACTGGGCCATGCTACTGTAAATAAGAATTAAATTTTTGAACTCTTAACATTCCCAGTTGCCTGTGTGAATGTCACAAGCAAAGGTTTATATTAGTAGGTCTGGTAGAAACTACATTTTGTGAGATTTCAGGGGAGTTAATGAAACATAATGTGTAAAATAGGCTACCAAGCAGCAATAACAGAAGAAATTAAAATGTTAAGGCGTAGAATTGCTTTAACTGCTTTTAATATTAGAATACTAGTTATTGTAAAATTAAGGTACAGAAAGAAATAAACATTTTATCATTGAGTTTGCTTTGATAACTCTTATTAGACAAATCCAGGAGTCTCTTATAGACTGATCTAGAAGTACTTAAAATACAGTGATGGTCAAAAAGCTAGATGTGGAAAGTGTTTCAATACAGTGACAGAGTTATATGGTTTATGAGTCTTTAATTAATTTTCATCAGAATTTAGACTTGTTGCCCTAAGTAGGTATGAAAAAATAAGAAAAGCATGATGTGTAGATTGTACTTAGTTCAGAACAACTTCTACTAATGAATATATATGTAAATATATTTTAAATGCTTTCAAAGTAGTAGTAGAAAACAACAGGCATGTGAAACATTTTCCTCATTCTTTGCCTTTTCTCATTCTTCTTCTAAGAATCAATACATTGAAAATCCAAAGGAGTACTTTTTATCAGATATATGTAGCCTCAGAAACAGGCTGCTAAAAGTTTAAAAAACAGCCATTTCAATCTTCAAAAATAATTTTTTTTTTATTTAGAACATTAATATTTATAGGTTTCTTGCTCAAGAATTCATTTAAGTTCTAGAAGCAATTAATTTTATAAAGAGATCTTAGGAAAGCATGTGAGGTATAAATAACTCCTGTGCTTCTGCCCATCAGGCACAGCTGGCATGTGATTTGGGGATATTTTCAACTATTTTTTTTGAAGTTTTCTTTGCAGACAACTGGTACAGACAAGAATAGTGTCTAGAAAGATGTATGAATGCATTAAACCCTTGCTAATCAGTGCTAACTAATTATTGGATATTTGAAAGAATTGTTCCATTCGTAGTGCTATCAAAGCGGTGTAAGTAGCTCTGGGGGTCGTTCATTTTCTTCCTTTTGCTTCTTTTATTCATCATCCCTGTTCACTGCCTTTGTTCACACTGCTGAACTGGAACTGAAGATCTTCTGGATAGGAACAGTGATGTTTGTAAGGGTGCCAGGGTCAGTGGTCAGTAACAGCTCAGCAGCTCTTAGTGCAGCCCATGTTTGGCTTAGAGAATTGTGTGTCTGACATCTCAGTGGAAACCTGCCTCCCCTTTCTCTCCAACATCTTGCTTTGTGCTGGCTGTCAGCAGGACATAGCGGCTGGGCCAAATACCACCAGATTTTTACTGTTCTTTCAGCTACAAATGAGGTCTTGTCCTGAAAAAAGAGAGGCTGGCAACTGGCACTTCATTTTTGTGACAGCAAAGTGAAGAAAGAAAGAAGCTAAGCCAGGTGTACTGAGGTTTGGCTGAGAAGTTCAAAGGTTTTTTTGGTAGCTGTTTGAACTCTGTGTCCAGAAACCCATGATAGACTAAGCCGGGGATATTAAGGTGGAATCATACATTGTTCTGTTTGTTAAGGGTATTTTCATCTTTTAATCTCTCTCTCTTCAGAAAGTAACTGGGTAGGAAAAAAGGAAAGAGGAGCCCAAAACATAGAAATAACCTAGCAGAAGTGCATGGATGGCAAAGATCTTGCAGTCTTTTTGTCTTACTTTTTTCTTCTTAAATAATTATTTAAAAACCCCTGAAAGAGTACTTCAAGTTAGAATTTTTCTTCCATAGGAAAAATTAAAAGCGTATCACTAATTCTGAAGGAACTACCTTAAGAAAACTGTAAGCAAACTCCAAGTTTCACAAATGGCAAAAGGTGGCCAAAATGAAAGTGATTTCACTGTTAGAAGTTTTCCTAGTATCTGTCAGCGTAGTATTGTTCAAAGGTTTATTTTAATCATTTTTACTTATGTATTTATTTTTAATTTATACTTCATGCCTGTCTTTTATGGCCACATTATCCCTAAAGACATTGCTGTAACTGGAAAACTGGAGTGCTCATCTTGGAGAAGACAAGGAAAAACAAGAACATAATGTGTTTAATCAAACAGGGGAGAGGGTGGCAGGACAGAGCCTGGGAGGTCCTTGGCAGTGGTTCTATATTATTTGAAGTAAACCTGTAGGATTTTGCTATCTAAAATGTAGTAAAGGATATGAATGCTACCACTGAGCACAAAACCTTTTTGAAGCATATCGAAACTGAAGTTCAGCATCACTAAAAGTCAATCTTGGTGTGCCAAACTGATGGCTTGCTGTAGATTCAAGTAAAAAAAAAATTAGTATGCACTGCACTTCTTATTCTGAAAACCTAAAGTGAGGAAGTACTGTGTCCTTGGTTAACTTTAATTTAGATACTGTTTTTAACATGTATTCTTGCACATTTCTAGTTTTTGTATCTCTTTCCTGCGTGCTTTCTTCTGCTGAGACCATCTACCTAATGGTGCTGAGAAAAATGATGTTAATCCTTGAGAACTGTTTGCATTTTTAAGACTGAGGTTATTAGGACTGACTGCCAGAAGGCGATTGTGGATATCGGACAGTTTTAGCTATTTGGGACTGAGAGAGGTGACAGAGACCCGTGAGATGCTGCTGTGCCATCCTGACATCATTAAAACATCCCTGTGTTCTATGGTGCCGTTAATATGTGACCACGCAGACTTAAATACCACATCCTGAAAGAAAAAGATGAGCGGCGAGCTCTGGATGTGAAACTCGCATTTCCAGGTCACTGGCCAAGAGTGTAGCTTGGCAGAGGCCAGCGCTTGTCATCGTTTCGTGCTTTGCAGTTGGTCTCCTTCCAGGTGTCCTTCAGGACTGCAGCGCTCCCTGCTTTGGGGCCCGAAGCCCTGACGGAGCTGCGCAGTCCCGCCGTGCCCAAACTGCGCCTCTGCTTCTGTTCCCCCCAGAACTGGTCTGTTGTTCATCTCATCTGTGCTTTATTACTGGAGAGTCATTATTGAGGTAATGTTTCGTTAGAATAGATACACAATTTGCCTGTGTAACCTCAAAATACTGAGGAAGCTTGAGCTCCAAAACCTTGATCAGTGAGTCTGAGATTTCCAGGGTTATGTGGGAATGACTGGGCAATGTATAATATCAGTTCTGTTAACAGTATACCTGAGCAAGAACGAAGAAAGTATTGCTCCATTTAAAAAATAATGATGCCAATATATTTATATATTTATATTTATGCAATATGTTTATATATTGCAGCTTGGGAGATGGCAGCATTGACTACCTGTCTGTACTAATTCTGGTTGGAAACTTAAGTGACTTAATTTTTTTTATTTTTATCATGTGCAGTAGTAAGGAGCCCTACAGATTATCAGACCATTATTTGTTTTGTGATATCCTCTACTAGGAAATTTCACCCTCTCTTACTAAAGAGGGATAAGCATTGGAAAATTTTTAAAGCAGAAACGTAATAGTTTCTTATAATTTTGCCTGCATATTCCTCATTTTTATATTTGTTGTGAACTGTGTAGTCTTCTAAATATCATGCAAATACTGCTGTCATTATTGGCCAGCCATAGTTGGTGTCAGCACATGCAGTTAGATACTTAGCTCCTTTTCAAGACTCGAAACATGGTAGTATTTGAATGACTGTAGATCTGAATGTAGGTAGCTATGACACAGTTGTCTTACCTCCTTAACAGGCTGCTCTCTTTAAAATATGGATTGATATATAAACATGTTTTTATCCCTGTCCATCAGCTTGTAGGCCGGCATATCTGATAGACTGTGGATATTTTCCATGTCTTCCTACACAAATACAAAACCTGCTATTTAATTTTTATCGCAAAACAATGTAGGAAATGCCACTGCAAGATTGTATAAACTATGTAGCAGATGTAAATGTGATATCTTGTAAGAGGGAAAGCAGATGTTACTTAAAAGGCTTGTGTCAAGCTGTTACATCTGTAATGTATAGTCATGGTGTGGGAGTCAGGTGTAACATTCTCCACGTGTCCTGGGCTCCTTTTCAGTAGGTAACGGATTTTGGAGCAGTGTTTTTGAAGTTGTCACTGTTCAGCGTGCCCATCCCTCCTACTTTAGTGAGTCATTACATGATTCTTTGTCTCCAGATCTGGGTGTGTTGTGAAACTGCAGGTGGGTGCAGGGGGATCTCCGTACCCACTCAGCCAGGTGCTGTTCATGCAGCCATGCTGAAACCCACGTTCCCTGGTGCCTCCACAGCCAGAACTTCCCATTCATATCAGCCTCAGCCTCTCAGTTACAGTTCTTTGCAATGCTTTTTAGAGCTTAAAAGAATGTATTGAAACCAGAAAAAGGTTTCTGCTGCATTGAGAGCAAACTACTTTTTGAAGTAAATTAGAATCAGCTAAAAACTTTAAATGAAAGTTGAGGGAGATAGGAGAAAAAAGGGGTTTTTTTCCCTTGTGATGCTAATACACGCAGCTCGAATCTTTTAAATGACCAATTTAGCCATGTATTTTGGAGTTCCATGGACAAGCATATGACAACCTATTTTTACTTCAGATGTGACTAGTCTCCTCCCTTGAAACTGACAAAGAAGCTGCTAACTCTGAATCCTCGGTGTGTTTATGGTGGCTAAGAATAGCTCTGCGTGGCACTGAGTATTGTCTTCATGTAGAAGTCCAGTTTGAGTGCTGGGTAGGTGCATGCTGGGTTGGGATTTCTATAGGTTTTTGCTATGCCCTTGCACTTCGTCTGAGGACTTAAAGCCCTGAAGGCTGTCATCTGCTTCCCTAAGGAATTGCACAACTTGGGATTCTTCCTAATTTAGTCTGCTTTTATTTGCAGTAAGCATAGATAAATTTGGTCAGAAAGTCTGATTAGAAATACAAGTGTCTCATGCTTATTCTTAAAAAAAAATAGCTAACTAGTGTCTCATGTGAACTCAGCAGTACATTTTTCTGTTAAAGACTTGAAAAGCACTGAGAAACCTCAAAAACTTACTTGTGAAAAACCCACACATGCAAAGCAAATTTGGATAAGTGTGCTAGTGAACAATCCTAAATTTTCTATATATTTGTTAATTTTTATATTCATAAAACTTTTTTTCTCAAGAAAATAGGTGTCACAGACTATCAATAAATTAAGCAGCTGACACTGCTCTTTTTCTGTAGAATTTGATGACTGAAGGACTTGGCTCACCAGAGCACATTTGATAAACAGGAAAAACACAGATACCTAATTTAAAAACAGAACTTCCAACAGCATTATAAGATGTGTCTATGCCTTCGCAAGGAAATTTGTGCTGTAGCTGAAAAATACTCAGTCTCTCCTGTGTGCTAATAACTCTTTGGTAATATCTGCTGGGAACTGAAACTCGTTGGAGTTTAATTTTCAGAAGAGCTGATCCCCTGAGTGCAGGGCAGAAAATTTCATTCAGGGAAATTACCAGAAAATTATTTTTTTTAATAGTTAAATTTAGGTAGTTACCTGGATGTGACAAGAAAAAGGGTTTTGTTCTTTTATTTCTCAGCAAAATTACTGTAAGAATATGCTTTTGAAAATGTTGGGTTCACTTTTTCTGTTTTTCTTCCTATGACATGTTTGTGTTAGATGTGGCAGATTGAGTTAGTCTGGTATGTTTTTCTTTTCAGCTCATATGTTCATGTGGAGGATTACCAGGCAAAACTGACAGAATCGGAGCGTGGAACAGTTGTTCTTTTCTGAAATTTGTATTTAATGCATGTGAGATTTTTTTATCCCCGATGTGTGTATGCTTGAGCATATTCCAATGCTGCATTATCTTTGTTTATTTGTTCTCCTTTGCTTTTTTAAATCCTTGTGTATATATACTTAACACTTCAATTTTCAAAACATTTGGTATCAGAAATACTATTACAATATTTCTGAGCACTTCACTAGACAGTTATTTACAAAGATGTGAAGGTGCTCTCTAAGTGGACCCGGTCTGGGTTAATGTGTAGGTTTTTGGTTTTTTTTTTTTTTTGTTTGTTTGTTTGTTTTTAATGATACATTATTTGAAGTTCTTTGTTGCTTTATAAGTGATGTTCCAGAGTTCTTTTCTGAAATAATATTTTAGAGCAAACCTTGCCAGCATTCATTACTTTCTTACATTTATTCAGGAAAGGTATCAATTTGACACTAATGAGGATAATTGAGGATAATGAGCATAATGAGGATAATGAGGAAAAGTTTTTTCCTCTTTGAACTGGGAGCTGGAATTGCCCTCTTCTCACAAGGAAAGAATAAGCAGGCAGTGAAGTGAGAGAAGGTTAAACAAACTACCTTGGGCTGTACTCTCCAAGAGACCTCTTTGCAAAAGCTGCTGGCTTCTGACACAATCTTATTTGGACATAAGATTAAGCATAAATTCATTGAGCATTTTGACAATGTTTTTTCTTCAAATACAGTGGACCAATAGAATTTTTTATATCCTTAAGTCTGCAAACTGAGGACATGAAGTTTTGTTTTTACAGAGAACTGTGGATTAGGAAAGATGAGATAAGATATTTAAGTTTCTGTTTGCTAGTTAATATAGGCATGCCTGGGTCACTTTGACCTTGTTACAGGATGCATTTTTGTGTGTGGTATATACCTATCTTTTAATATATTGAAAGGAAATAAAACATCATCACAGGTGATATGTTCACAGTGACAACTGTTAAGAGTGTCTGTACAGCCTGTATTTATGTGTATTCCTTTGCTGCTATATCCTTGCCTTAGTTTTAGATTTTAAATGCTACTTCTTAAAACTTTAGATTTAGTTTGTTTTTTTCTTTCTCTTCCTGTAGTTAGCATACTATAGAAATGAATTCTTTATTCACAGTAGGTTCACTCTCATAATTGTGGAAATGTGTATTTCTTTAACTTACAGATCAGTGTATAAGGAAATCTGGAATAAACACTAGTGAATAAAATTCTCTTTCCTTCTCTTCCTACTCTTTCACTCCCCAGGCCTAACTAGTTTATCTTTCCACTGTTGCCTTTGCCTCCCTTCTGCTTTTTAGTTTAACATAATTTAGCCAAGCATTGATTTAATTTTATTGCCTTTGTTAGCTCATGCTTAACACAGGATTCAGGGCATCGGTGTGTTTCCAGCCTGGTGCAGCCTTCACTTTGATGGCACAAATGGGTTTCTTTCTTAGCAGTAAATGTTCTGTTCTCTGCCCACTTCCCTCACCCCATGGACTGTGCAGGGCACACTTTCTGTGCCAATCAGAAAGGTCACGAGCACATGCAAATTTACCAGCATGCCCTTCCTTGTTGCTTGAAAAGGTGACCATCAGTATCTGGCTCTCAAATGGGAGTCTGTCAGCCAGGAGAGGGAATGATGAGAAACCAAACTGCCCTCAGCAAGCTTAAATTTGCTCTGTAGGAATCTGCATCCCCCTTGGAAACTTATTCTAAATAATAAAAAACTCCAGGAGATTGAACTGAAGGAGAAATAATACTAATGAGTTATGGCCTCTCAGGCATTACATGAATCTAAAAGCGTGGTAACTGACTGGTATGGTGGTGACCCTGAACTTAGAAGCCCCCATGAAAAGCAGGGAATAATAGTGGCTCAGACTTAGTGGGGATTCGGTTTACATTTTCCAGAGTGCAGATGGATCAGAAGAACTAACAGAACAAGCCAGTGTTATCCAATTCTCTCTTTGCTCTCTATATTCTGTGGGAAGTTGGTGTCTTTGTTCCTGTTGCACAAATAAAGTTAAATTAAAAATAAGCATCAGATACTGCCCTTTAAAATTAATACTGTAAGCTTTTTTTTTTTTTTTTCCTAAGTTAATCATACTGGAATAAATTGCTTCTGTGTTTGCATCGTTAATGAAAGTATGACTTGCAGTGCTGTAGAAGCCTAATGCTAATGAGGATAGGAAGGAAAGAAACAAGTTCAGGGATTTTTTTATACTTATGTGGTTATTCTTTTAAGGGAACATAAAATTTGTAAATGAGTGAATGTTGCTAGTTACATAGGTTCATTTGTTAAAGTTCAGTGTTTTGAAGGAAGCTGAGATACCAGGGTGGATACATATGTTCTTCGCTTGTGCTGTGCAAAGTAGTTTGGCAGTTAAGGGCATATTAATTCTTCACAGGGTCTATTGGGAAAGGAGACTGAAGCTACCAGATCTGTGCTTGGGGTGGTATTGTTTCTCTGAGAAGTTTGCAACTTGATTACAGAACTGTTTTCGAGCAGAAATTCATTAAAGTCTAACTTGCTTTATTATATGTGCAGCTTAAAATTGAATTCAAGGCTACAGTTGTATAAAATGTCAGGACACAAAGAGCATTCCTGAAAACTACTGTTGGGAATTTAACTTACTGCCCTGAACCTTTACATTCCTGCCATTATCCTGCTTCCAAATATGATGGATTTTGTTTAGATTATGGACAGATGAGACTTATCCTTTACATTCTTTGAAGCTGATCTTGCATGAGAGCAGCTTTCTGACAGTGAAACAAAGCATGTTAAATTAGTAGTTTGGAAGTATGCTATTAATTAAATCTCGCTTCTTTCTAAATAAGGATTGCTGTGAAATTCAAAATATTATTTTTAATTAAAGTACTTTATTTGAAGAAGTTTTCTATTCTGGCTGTTGTTCTAGAAAAGGAATTACATAAACTATATTTTTAATGATCTGACACTTTAATGGCCAGGATATCCTGATGGCATGCCGTAATCAAGAGTGACTGGGCAGGACTTGAGACAATTGAGTTCAAACTGATTTCCTCTTCCCCCTCCAGTTTTTGTGTTCTATCACATTGTTTTCCACTGTGTATGGTTTGCTCTTTTGGCATCTTGTGCTATCAAAATTAATTTTTAATTTTTCTTTTTTTCCTGTCTGATTATAATCTACATGCATGGTCTACCATACAAGGCTCTGTAAAATGAGTCACAAAATGAGTTGTACTTCTTGCATGTGTGTGTAGAAATTTCAGCCAATATTTCCCATCTATTCCTAGCTGTTGTGTTGTTGAGGATTTTTTAAATGTATGTATATTTATCTTATATTCATCTTAGTGATTTTTAAAAAGATTATTATTTAATTGTAAATTTCTTTTTTTTGCCATGGTAGTTGCTTGTGCCATAGGTGGGATAGTCTGTCCTGCTGTCAGTCCCTGCATTAGAATTACACAGCACTAGAGATCAGATGATCTTCAGCATTTGATGCTGTCAATTCCAACATTCTCAGTGGAAAGAGGGAGCCCAGTAAAAACTAGCAGTCTATTTCTGAATACTGCCCTGGGTATCCTCACACTATCCTGTATGTCAGATCTGATCTCTTTTTCAACCAATACATTTCTTAATAAAAGTTTTTGTGTGTTCTACTCCAGTAAATAAAAAATACTCATCCATCTGATTCAGGTGATTGTACATTTTGGATGTGGCTGTTGTTTGTCCTGTTCAGCCGCAGTTCTGTGAGAGGCAGGTGCTCCTCGTACAGTATGAGGATAGAGGTTTAGAAAGAATGTTGAGTGGAGTTGCTACTTCTCACCTGTGTATAAAGGTAAGAGGGATGACTGCCACAGTCCATAATGGCAAAGCCAGTAGGATTTACTTGGAGAAATTCGAAGCCCAGTTTCTCTCTTCTCATGTGTCTGAGTTTACGAAAAATAAGTATTTAAAAATAATTTCCCTGATTTTATCTCAAATCCATTTCATCTTTCTATCTGTTCTAGAGTTTCAGGAAAGAAATTGTATACCTGTTTTATTTTTGACTTTTCAAAGTAGGGAAGGGACTATAAGACACAAAGTTCCATACAGAAATTGGAGTATTTGCTGGTTAGAGTTTGCTCAGCCATTAAAGCAGGTAGACAAGAAGAATGTCTTGTTCTCTTCGTAATGCTTCCTCAAAGAACATCTGAATATTAGTAGAAAAAAGGGATAAAAGAGCAATGTGGCAGAGAATATAGCAAAAAGTCTCCAGAGGATTATGGTGATGGGGAGTTTAGAAGGTAAAAAGAACTTTCAAGCCCATTTTTGTGTTTGACACACAGGGAATGTACTTTATACATCCCAGACAATGGTTATATGTGTGGAAAAGATGCTGAAGAAATTTTCTTCTAAACTGAAATATTTGCGGTTTGAGTTGGATTTTTTTAATAATTAAAACCATCACTTTCAAGTTTGATGGAATATTACTTCCCTTTTGCTTTTTCTTTTGTGGAGACTGTTTGGTTGCATTTCTAGAAATTTATGCCAAATGAAAATCACATTTTAAGAATGAAAGTGACAGAGGTATTAACAGCAGTGGAGAGGAAGGCTGCTGAATCTCTGGAAGGACTCAATTACTTAGTTTTAAGGCAAAGATCAGAATCTGAGGGTCATCTGTAGCAGCAGGACTTCTAAGGGATTGCAATCTGGCCCAGATACCTAGAAAACCAGATATTGCCGGGCAAGGTTCTATGCCTTAGAATTTCTGCTGTGTGTTTGTGTTGGCAAGAAGTAATGTCTCTATTACCATTCTTCCCTGTGTTTGCAGAGTCTTTGAGAGCAGAAAACAAGTTTCATGTGAGTACCTGTAACTAGACAAATTTACAGCTGCTCTCCCAGTTCAGCCAGCTTTTCCTAAAGAAAGAATGTTCATATTTGCCGGAAGTAAAAAAATGATCTTTACAATAAAACTTTGAAGATTTCTGTGAAGATTTTGTTCTGTGGGGATGTTTTTAGTCCAAGTGAAAGCTCATCTGTCGTAGCACCAGTTCCCACAATAAACTCAGAAATACCTTCTGTATTCTCTCTCACGCTATCCTTCGTGTTACAGCCTATGGTTAATGAACTACTTGTTGAAATGAATTTATCTTCTGTTTATTGATGCGGCATTCATTTATGTTTCTTTGTCGCAGAGTTTGGCTAAAATTAAACATATCTGAAACTCCTTAGAGAAGTTTTTAATAGGGAAGTGTTTCTGCTGCAGAAGTAAAGTGTGAGTTCCGATTTAGACGTGGAGGGGAAGTTATCAATACACATAAAACTTCCTCTCACTGAAAGGTTGGACTTGGCTTTACAAACTTTACAGTGAATCGTACCACTGAACAAAGCCACTTGTAAGCCTCTTTCTACTTCACAGGTAGGTAATGCATTAATCTTGTCATCGTGTGACGTATCATAAATGCATGACATAAGTACCAGCTACAATTGCTGCTTACTTGATTATTTCCATTAGTCATTTAAAACCAGTAAAGAATTGAGAGAGGTGAGGTAAGAATTTGCACTCTGGGCTTAGTCCATGTGACCTGTTAATTATTGTTCTTCTTTGCCTGTTGTGTAGTTGGACACATGTATGAAGCCAAAATCTTTGTTAAACATCTTCCAAAGAAACTGTATACTGCCAACACAGAGAAGGAAGAGAGAATTCCATAGCTGGTGTTGCTGGATGAATTAGTTGTGTAGTCTGTATTGAAAATAATAGGAAGTTTGTGCACCATGAACTATGTATCCAGACTGAGACATGAGAAATGGAGGAAAAAGTGCAGGTTTGCTTTCTTGATCATGTATATTCTAATGTATTCAAATTCATTTCAGTTTCTACTGCTGCGTTTGTATTTGTCGTGGTACCAGTCAGTTCATGTGTATTATATAAAGCAAAGGAATATCTAGGTATCACATTATGAAAATGTGTGGTCAGTTCCCCATGATAGATGCTTAATTTCACTGTCAAAGACTGTGAATTTTGTTTGCATTATTTAGGTTGTCTTGTAAAGTTACATTAGCTCTGGTGTCAGGAGGCTGCTTTGCCTGTCCCTTGGCATTGAGTGTTTCATACCAGTATCAAGATTAATATTCATATTAGGTATGGAGTTTTTTAAGGGCCTCATAAGAATGCCTTAAAAAAGGGCATCTAGCAGAAACTCAATTTCTTGGTCTGTCTAAACATATTCTTGAGAATAATTTACATAACCAAGAAAATCAGAATAGCATTTGTATAAAAACAGATGTGCTCAAAATGCGTGTATATTTTATGAGTTTGCTATTTTTTTCTCTGTAGTTGTATCTAGTAGCACAGCTTAAGATTAGTACCACTTTGCTGGTAAATAAGTGTTAGTGAAATAAATGAGAAAATCTGGATAAATGCAGTATAATGCAGAAGTGTCCACTGATTCTGCAGGACTGCTGAATCCAGCACTTGTGTGTTGCTGGTGTGCCAAGGAGCCAGCCACGTGTGCCACAGTACTGGGTGTGCATGACATCAGCAGGGATTCAGTACAGCTGGAACAAGTGAGGAGGGATGAATCCAGCTTTCAGATAGGCTTCATGCACTATCAGTAGTGCTACATAGTTGGAACAAAAACCAGTGAAGTAGACCTGGTTGTCTGCTGTGCCACCACGTGCTCCAGCAACCCATGTAAACCACATCCTCCCATCGCTACTTGAAAGCAAATCCCAGAGATTTGAGTGAAGAATGGCTCTTTCTTTGTATTTGCTTATAGGTTGGAGGCTAAGATCTGGAATGTGCACCTGTTACTAGAGCAGTGTTTGTTGAATTTCATTGTCTTCATAAAGCTGTTCACTGTTCCTTTCATTCAAGTCATAAGACTTTCTTTTCCACTGGTAGAAGCAAACAGACTTTGGAAACAGAAACCTGATGATCAACAGGACTTTCAGAATTGTGAAGTAATGATAAATTTAGTGAAGAAGTTGCTCTGAAAAACAGGGTCCTGATCAGGGACATGGGAAATCTAGGTTTAACATTTGGGCTCTATTCATAATTTGTTGGGATGATTCTAGATAGATTGCATCTCTTTTGAGCATTGACATCCTTTTTAGGAAAAAAAAAATTTGGTAAAATAACTAAAGATTTTTTTGTTGTGAAACACTCCAACAATCACTACAGACAAGTTTCCATGTATATTAATATCATTTCTGTGAGGCAGGATAAAATGTTCTAGATGCTATCAGAGTAGAAGGCACAAGGAGCTTAATTAAAATTCCCTTAAGTCACCACATGTAATATTTTTAGTCTTTGGAAATTTTTGTATTGTCAGTTGGACATGCAAACCCTATTCTGCATCAAGTGTCACAGGAAATATAAAGTACCTCTGAAAGTACATGTGCTTCAAAAATAACAGTAAAAAGCTTAATTGCTAAATGTGAGCTATGTAAAATCATCTACTACTTTAGCAATTAATTGTAAAAATAGCAACCAAGAATATAATCTGCTTGATGAAAACTGCAGAGGCCCCTCAAGATTGTCTTGAGCATGTTTATTTTATACTTTATTTTAAATACTGTACTTTATTTTAAAAATTTGTATTTTGTACTTTATTTTAAAATGCTGTAAAAGTAATTCCAGATGTGTTTTCAGGTATGTGGAAAGAGGGGAGATACCTGATGGAAGTTTTGCTTCAGTCCAGCCATTCCAGCTTCCTGAGACACAACAGCAACTGAAGCCAAATTTCAGTTAAAGCAAAAACCATGAAAAACTTGGGGAAAAAGCACATATTAAGTGTCAGCACTTGGCTAAGTGTAAAGTAGTACCCAAAAAAAGTCTGAAAGCTAAAAATCATAATTTTGTATTAGCAATGAAGTAAAATGGACTCATCAGCTCTCACTGGCTGGGGTGTGTTCATTACCTTTCAGTACCTGCTTTGTATGTTTGAACCCTGAATAGCCTCATTGTAAATAGGATGCTACTTTATATCCTCAAATACTTGATGCATTTGGACTATGCAGAGAGAAACAGGATGATAAAATAGTAGCATTCTTTACTGTCAAATTGAGTATTAAATAACCTTTCCTAGTTCTAGACACTTGTGTTTAACATGAAAGAACTTTGTTTTTCATTTAGCATACATCAGGGCATGTTGACTTTTGACCTAGGAGTGTGTTGTCTGTCTAATTACCCTTTGTATTGTTTTACTGTTCCTTGCAACTATCCAAACAATTCGGTGTGGCCCTAGCAACCAAACAATACTGTTTAACAAAGATTTCCTTACTGCATTGCTCCCAGATTTCCCACGTAGCAGTAGCTCACATCAGAGCAAACAAACAGGATATTGTTTCAAGTGAATAATGTTCACTGTTTTCAAGTGATTTGTGAAAGTAGTTTTTTAGTTTTGAGCTGTTGCAAGTTGTATGGTTTCTAGTTCCAGATCTCATCTGAAGTTCTGTAGAATGCTTCATGTTTTGAAGCTTCCAAACTATGTTTGACTTAGATTTTCTCTGGTAGCTAAGAGTAAAGAATGGCTTATGCTTTGATGGCAAAGAATAGCAGCAAAAAAAAAAAAAAAAATCCTGTCCTGCAATGACTTTTTTTTTTCCATTAAGCATATTTAAATTCATATAGATTCCTCTTACAATTTTATTGATTGCAAATTCATGAGTAAATGAATCCCACTGAATGTAATTATACCAGATAATAATGTTGTTTGACCTAGCTAAGAAACATGAGAATAGATTTTGACTTTTCTTTAACAAACTCTTGTGTATTTACTTATTAAACAGTTGAGCTCCCTCTCCATTTTCCCTCCTACATGTTTTTCTGTGTGTATTTAACTAAATTCCTGGTTTTACAAAGCAGATAAAACCATGAACATTGTCATATACAAGACAATATGCTAATGTCAACCATTAGTAGTGTTGTGAATTAGAGTCCTCAGCAAGTTCATGGATGAAAGTAAATCCTAATAATATTTTCTTCCTTTTACATACTCTTACATTTTAGCAAAACTAAGATATTTGTAATACTCTCATGGCAGTGTTTATAATTGCTTCAGTTTGACAGTTTTCCCTTGGTTTTTTGGGGGGGTGAGTTCATTGCCACCTGGAGAGTTTGTGCATGTGAGCACAGAGATTAGTAACATGAATGCAGTAGGATAGCCTTGACTCTGCTTTGCTGAAAGAGTAAAAAGGTAAGCCCTGTTCCTGCCCTGACTCTGTGTGCTGGCTGGATGGGATTGCATCCCTTGGCAGTGTGTGCTGTCCAAAGGGGCTGTGTGAAACTATAGCCAGGGAGTGGGGTCCTGGTGCATGTAAGGCTATCCTGGCACCACATTTCCTTGGCTGCATGGTCATGAACACTGCCTTGCAGTGAAATTTCTGCAGCACTTACAAGACCCAGTCTGATTATAGTCCAGTTGCTTCTTTTTTTCTTGCCAGCATTAGATTTTTGCCCAGTTGATCTATTTTCTGTGGTTTTGCTTGAGCCTGAGGAGGGAACTTACCTCTGTTTAGGTCAGTGTAGATAGCCTTGGGGTTTCATCCTTAGTGAGGGAAGCTGTTTTATAGCTTTGAAAGTTAACACACTAAGGTGGTCCCTTTTACTGGGGATTGAATTGCTAATATAAAGATAGCGCTTTAAAGATGATCAGCTCTCAATGTTTCCTGATTCTTAAGTGACAGGGGCTTTTTGAATATGATTTTTTAAAATCTGAGGACAGAAAAGTATTACGTAAACACACTATTAAGAATTCTCTGCATAATTGTCTACATCTAAATATAGTTTGGGGTTAAGGAGCACAGTGGTCTTTCTTAGTTTCCCCAGAGGGTGAAAAGAGCTGGTTGAGTGCCAGCTCCTCACTCTTCAGGAGCAGGAACTGGAGCAGTGCTCTGGCATGTTCACTTCAGTCCAGATCATGCAGCAGTTGTGCCATATCCAGTAGATAAGTCTGGAATGAGCTGAAGCTACTGCTTTGCTAAGTTTCTTCTGACAACACACAAGTAATGATATTCAGAAGGAGATTTAAACACTCTCATTTCTTTCCAGCCTGTTAGCATTAATATGTCTTGTAAAATAAGACAGTCCAACTTGTCTGTTGATTGGAACAAAGCTTTAGTTTTCTTAGAAACTGTCATATTTAGAATAAAAGCAACTGCATATATTAGAAATATGTGGTATCTGTTGTGGGTCCTTAGGTACTCAAATTTCCGTTCTGTTTATCTGATGGAGATGAAAGGAAAGTTGTTCAAAATACGCATGTTGCAGCATTCTTCTCTTCTGCCTATCCCATGCTTGGTATTTCTGTTTGTTACCTGCTATGGCTTTGAAGGATGTCTTTATTCCTTCTTTTCACCTCTTCTCAAATCTCTGTGCTCTTGTTCTTGACACATTTTTATCTCTCTCATTTTCTGGACTGCCTTTGGAAACATTGACGCTTCAGGATGGCAAGAGTATGGATGCTTGAGAACACAGGCATTGTAAAGACATGAACTTTTAAAAAAAGTCCCTGTAATATTTATGTTTCTGTGCTGAAGAACAAGCCAGTCATCAAATGTGGGATGAGAAAGAGTTTTGGGTTGTAATCTTCCTTTTGCAGCCTGCACTTTGTTCTGTTTCTTAATGCCTTTGTGTACTTATATGTAGTGAGCTTCTACCATAGGGATCTAGATCATGGCAGTATCTGTGATGTCCCATTGTCCCTGGCTGTGTGGGACAAGCTCCTCTCTGTCTTTTAGGGCCTCTGTTACTGAGATCAAAGTGCTGGATTGAAGTGTTAGAGGATGTTTAGAAATGTTTTATGACATATGCAGTATGTACCTGTTGTTCTGGCTCAGGAACTCAGTTTTGTGACCTTGTGCAAGTCTTTCCAGCCTCAAAGAAAGGATTCTGCAATTTATGTTTATTTCCTGTTTTATGCAACAGGAAAAAATATGCATTACTCAAGCTAAACAGCAAGTTTGTACAGTAGCACAGAGATTAAAAACAAGTCATGTGTAGTACTCAAAATCTTATGCAAGGTAACCTTCCTTTTGGATTAGAAGCTAAGGTAGTTGGGGGCATTCAGTTTTCACTCCTGCAGAATTTCTCACTTCACTAATGCATTTGATAAATGATAAATTTCAATGGAAGCTGCGGGAGTCTGTGTTATATTATGTAAAATGTAACTTTCTGAATTGATAGAAGATATAATAAATGGCCAGATATAATAAAATAATACTTATCCTGAGAAGATGTGATGTACCAACGTTTGGTCTCATGTTTTTTCATAAATAAGTTGAAAAAAACATTTGAGTTGTGGATAATATTTAGCTTACAGGGTTTACATATGTGAAAACTGAGATTGTAAAAAAAATTTCAGGTTCAGCAAAATAAACCAAATGTGTCTCCTCTCACTTTACCTGCAGAAAGCCTTGAAAAAGCTTACCTAAACACATCACGAAATGTAGCAGAATAAAACAGATGGGAACTAGGCTCCCTGCATGACTGTCTTAGGAAAATAAAATCTCAATATAAATATATAAGAATTGTTAATTTCAATTCCTAATAGCAATTGAAAAATAACATCTGCAGTCATGGAATACACTAGGGCAATATCAGACCTCCTTCGGTACGTCTGGGTCATCCTTAAGAGGTTTCAAGAGTTATTTTGATATATAGTGTGCAAGACAACAATTGTAATTATCTACCCTGATTGTTTTGTGTATTAAACCTCTGTGTGACTTCTGAAACATGATTTTCAGTACTGCAGTTCACACTGCTAGCAGCTTTCACAATAAACAGATGTTTTGGAATGCTTAGGGATTAAAAAAAAATAAAGGTGAATAACTGTATATGAAGTTTGTATATGACAGTTTTGGTATAAAAGCAAAAGCATTAATTCTTAGAAAATGAGACTGATATATACAGTGGTATTTGTATTGATTAATAACTATTTCTTAAAAGGAACAAGTTTTTAATGTGAGACTAGAAGATCAGTTAGCATGACATGTCTAAAAAGGGTTTGCCTTCTTATTAGGAAAATCAGTTTACTGACAAAAAGTGCCAAGGAAAAAATTCTCTTGGAGGTATTTGGACACCAAATAGAAACTTGAACTTAATGGATGATCTATAAAATGGAATCAAGCAATGCTTCTCTTAATATAAGGAGATAACCCTTTCCATTCAACCTTCTGGTTTTTAGTCATACTTGAACAGAAGGTACTTTATGTTAATCATGGTCATTGTAGAGCATTTTATTGGCAACAGAAGTGACCTACATTGTAAACTCTTGTGCAACTTAAGAGTAAAAATACCGACCTAACTGGAACAAATAATTGTTGTATGTTACAGTTAGTTGTTTCCTTCTGTTTTAGAGAATTTACTGTGTGAAAATATGTGCGTGATGAATGGGAAAATATAAAGTGACTGGCACCATGTTTAGAAGCTCTGCTTTATAGCTCTGTGTTTTTCTTGTTTTTTACATTTAGCCTCCGCACCACCCAGCAGAGTAAATAAACGTAGAGTTTCTCCAAGTGTTGTTTCCACCTGGGAGAAGAGAGGCATCATCATGTCTAACATTACTATTGACCCAGATGTGAAACCGGGCGAGTATGTCATCAAAAGCCTCTTTGCTGAATTTGCTGTTCAAGCTGAAAAGAAAATTGAACTTGTAATGGCTGAACCTTTGGTGAGTCCTTTTTTTTCATAGTATCTCTCAAAACGGTCTTGTTTTTTTCTGAAATAGTCTGATATATTATATGTATGGTTACTGAAAAAAGCACTCCCAGATATTGTTGACTTTTCAAAGAGATTACTTCAGGAATAAATAAACTTCTGCAAACAGAGTTGCTACCTGATTTGTTTTATTGACTCGTGTCAAAACTGTTACCTAGTAGTTACTGGAAACAAGACCTCTTAGTATATCCCTAAGGTCTGTGGAGTTACAAAAGGAAATAGGAACAACAAAAAATGTTCCCTCATTAATACTGTGAAGTGTGTTTCCTGTTAGTGTTTCTTTCAAGTAATACTTGGGCAATATCCTTTCAAGAAAAGATGCATTTTGTTTGTTTTCTGAAGTAATGATACTAACACCTGGAATAATATAGTCTGCATATATTGCAGATTAAACAAAAAGGCACAATTCCATTGGTGATCCAGACTTTGTGGTCTTGTAACGAACGGTTTTCTTTAAATTTGGAAATTTCTGGGGAAAAATAAAAGAAACAAACCCAAAACAAAAAAAACCCCAAAATCACAACAAACAAAACCAACTTTTTTTTTTTTTTTTAAACCTGAAAATTCACTGGGCAGGTGAGGTGCTGTGGCTAGCAGAAGGCCAAGTCACAGAAAGCTTCTGCTGGCAGCTGCTGCTTGCTGAAGTGTTCATGTGCAAAAAGTGCATATGTGAGCATTTGACCCCCAATTTTGAAACTTCAGGAAAAAGTTTTCTTAGGAAGCAGTCCAAAAGAACACAAAAGCAGGGATAAAACTGTTTTGTGGATCATGGAATCATCTTCAACTACAACCATCAGTAGATAAAAGGCAGAGGAAATGGAAACTTTTCTTTATACCTATTATTTATTTATATGTCGTCTGTATGCACCAGGCAAGTTTACAACTTAAATATAACTTGTATCTTTGTTTTTAGACATCCAAAAAAAGTAATGTATTGAGGAGGGGTTTATATAAGAAAGCACAAAAGCTTGGTAGCAAAAGGGGCACAAGTGATGAAGGGTAGCTGGCTGAAAATGAGAGGAGAGCTGTTGTGGCAGTGATGCTGTGGCAGAAAAGGCTGGTGGCTCCTCTGTCCATCTGTGTGCCAAGTGCTGCTCCTCCAGCCCCATTTCCATCCATCATCCAAACAGGGAGGGTAGTGCTTGGCCAGAGGGACAGACCACCTGGAACTGAGATGGGCTGAAGAGGGCTTTTCCTGCAGACACAGCTAGTTTGGAGTCAAATCTAACCAGAATAATGGGAGCAAGGCAAATGTAATAGTCGTGCAGTTCACTTGTGCTGCAAAACTTGTCCCTAGACCAGCTAAAATAAATCTTCTGTCATCAATCCCAGGTTGTGTCTCCTTATCATGCTGTTGACTGTTAATTAAACACATGTTTTTAAATCTGTTAATCATACAAAATTGAAACATCTCACCAGATTAAAAATTAGAAACCCCATGAAACTAATTAAATAATTTGCTTTTCACAGAAGAGTGATTCCCAGCTCTGTTGCCTGGTGAGGTTTTATGGTGATTGCATGAAGTCTACCTTAGTCAAGACTTTTTTACTGATGAGAATCTGAAGTCAGTATTTTGTGTGTATACAATGTGTATAAAATTCTTTAGGATAAAGTAAGAAATTACAAATATTACTTAAATAGTCCTCTGTAAAGGTTTTAAACAGTTTTGTCTAGGTTCATTTGCTAAGCTGAATTCCTTTAAACAAAATGTATTTTAATGGAATCAAATGTAATTTATATGTGTAGTCAGCTTTCCTTATTTTATATTGGTGGGTGAGAAGGACAGTATAGAAAACCAGCAAATTAAGAGAGGTGCCAAAAGCTGTGGAAAAGTGAAACAACCTGAGCCTGTATAACATAAAGAGGTAGAAGAGAATCCTTAAGTGTTCCACTGAAAGGAAATACTGAAGTATTGAAGCAGTTTTATTTCTGTATGTAGAATTTAAGTACTGAACATTCAGTTCTAGTGTATGAAATTTAAAAAGAAAGATAAAAAGGCTGGAAGAGCACCAGAAAAGCACTGATTGTGATTGGATAAAAGGCTTTAATGGAAGAGTGGAAAGCCCTTTATTATTTTACTGTGATTTGATTTTGTGGAATGACTTGGCTGCAAACAAAAGTATAAAGAACATATATAGAGTTACATAAATCTTTAATGAATCTAGGCTGTTGGGTGAAGCTGTTTGAGAGTATTTAAAGCCAGACCAATAAAAATTAGGAACTAGACAATTTTTAAAACTTGAACATGACAGTAGGGGAGCAAAAATTAATTAAAATATAAATTTAAAAAAAGTCACTGCAGGTCAAGACAGCATCTGTGGGTGAGGGGTAGTATCATTTTTGCTAAATGTATGGATTACATTTAAAGGTAACTGACTTGTGGTTTCAAAAATTAACTGAATGGTTCCTCTGGCTATGATTTTTGCCTTATTTCTTCTCACTAATTTAATTAAGAGTTCCCTTCTTTGCAAAATTGTAATACCTCAGCGTTTTCAAAGTTACAGGCAGCGTTTATCAGCAAATGCTTAAAATAAATGATTACATGAAAGCAGCAAGTGTAATGACAGGAAGGAAGATCATCCTTTTAGTGAATAAATGAAATAAGAAATAAAACCACTTTTTTTTTTTTTTTTTTTAACCAGCTGTGCTAAATCTTTTGGAGCAGTATATAGTTTTAAAGAAAAAAAAAGGCCAAGAGTAGTCGTGTAGCATAAAATCCTCCTTCTCAGCTGAGAAGGATGACACTGAGGAATGACACCAGCCTTCCCCAAATGTGACATAAACCATACCAGTTAAAGAGATTAGTGATAAACTCAATTATTTTGCATTTTGTCAAGCTCCATGTAAATATGGAAGGTTAAAATTTAAGCAGAGAGTTTAATGTGGTGCCACTAATTTGATTAAGCTGCTAACCTAAATTGTAGTTGTCTCACGTTGAAGTCACAACTAGCAAGAGTATTTAAGCCTGTTCCCAACACAAGTGATTTTATTCTGTTGTGGAAATACTACACGTGGCTCAGACTAGCACTGTGCACTTTTGCAAGTTTTGCCCAGGTGCTTTCAAAAGTTTGTCTGAAGTAAAATGCAGCACAGTACTCTGCTTGCCCCTGGGGCAAGGATGCACTGCCCAGCCCTTGGGCTGCAGGAGGCAAGGCAGCATCCCTCGTCTGGTTTCTTCCCTGCAGCTTGGAGCACAGCCAGGAGCATTCCAGTTGGCTGTGCACACCTGAGCCACCCTGCTGAGGTGTGCTAGCCACCAGAGGATGGTGCCAGGGAATGCTGGGGAGGGGCCAACGGGTGGTACCTTTTTCCATGGGTGCAGTTGTTTGCACAGCACATGCACATCCTGATTCCTGCTGCTTGCCATATGTTGACATTTCTCCTTTACACAATGGATGCAAACTGCTCTTTGCTTAATGCAATAGTGTTTTGGGTTTTTTTCATTTCACTTGTAAAAGATAAATGTAGACCTTTATTTTCATCTCTCTCTGAACTTCAGGAAGGCAGGAAAATAAATCTTAAATTATTAATTCAGTTAAGAGTTTCCAGACCTTTCCTTTATGCTGTTGAATAGTTATTTTTAAATCATGTGAGATGACTGGAGCCATGACAAAGCAGAGGTAGAAGAAGTCATTTAAAGAAACTACACTTTAAAGCCAAATAATTCAAAGGCCTTGATAAACCTGTGGTTCGGTTCAAGAGTATTATTTGGTTATGTCAGGTTTGTTTGGTCGGTGTTACATTAACTCTACAGTGTATTTACCTTTTAACAGTTATGATCCCTAGTGCTGAGGAAACATAATAGAGTTGGTATGAACTTGTATGGTTTTCATTCTTTCTGACCTTAAAATCTTAAACATTTGATATACAGAAGTATCTAAATTAGTATGGGTTATGGGAGGGAAGCTAAACTTTCACAACTAGTTTGCCCTGTATTGGCATGGATTTCAACTTATTTGTGTAAAGACTTACAGATTATTTCACTTCTGTTTGATTTGTCATTCTTTTCTTTAGCAATTTTCAGGTTTATACACATGCAATGGGTATAGTGAACCCAGGGTTTCTTCACGTGTATAATAATTTTCTAGTATTATGGTGGAAACACAGTTTGTTGGGATGTTGCATTCTAAGGAGACTTAAGGAACCTGACTTTTCCCATCTTCTTACAGGAAAGTCACTTTTCCATCTTATAAGGAAATAGTTTTCTAGTTTTTCTCATTTAACTTAGCAATGATACAGTATTTGTATAGAGTGGAACATTTATTGTATTTCTGCTTTATAGATAAGCTAGCAATTACTGTGCAGTTTATCTGAGCGCATAATACAGATAACAAGAATTCATCTATACCAGGCATTTCTGTGTAAAAAAAAAAGGAGGGAGGCTTGCTAGCTAAAAGAAAATTTGCCTTTGCAAGTGCTCTCTGGAGCTTTTAGTATGTGCTTCAAAATACCAATTCTCATAACAGTGTTTTGAACAGATTTAATGTGTAAAATTACATTAATTTGAAAGAATCAAGAAAGTGAAATATTTTCCTCTTTGCTTTTGAATAGACAATGAAAGAACATTAGCTATTATATGAGTTGATAAAAAAATGGAACTTTTCCAGAATAATCAATGCATTTACCTAGAGACCCCCTTCCTAAAATATTTTTTAATGTGGGCATACTGGAAGTGAACATAAATGGTGGTATTTTCCTAGATAATTAAGTGGGTTTCTTTGCATTATGGAAAGTGAAAATTACTTGCACATTGGCATCTATATTATTTCAAATTATACTTTTAGAGTAGGCAAGTGCTTTTTGCCTGGGCAGTGTTGAATTCTAATTTTCAGAGGCTGTAATAGTTGCCAGATATTGCATCCTTTTAAACACCAAATACAGCTGCACTTACAGGGGAAAGTGCCAGAAATTGTGCTGTATTTTCAAGATTACAATTAGGACAAGAAAAAATAAGTTGCCGGTTCAAACCATGGATTTGGGACGTGCAATATGAATTTTTATCTGTTGAACATATAGGCTGTCTCTTGCAGCCTTGCAAGTGTTAATCACCAAGCCATGTTGACTTTCTCAGTTTTTGTCAACAGCCTGACAGCATGGGTGTTGTCTCACACTAAACTACTGAGCAGTTACTTTGTGCTGAGTTACAGCCTGTAGGGAGCAGAGCTGGCTATCAGTATTGCTCACACCTTTTACATGCCAAACAGGCAAGTTAACTACCTGACTTACCTTGCTCCAAAAACTTCCGTGTTTGCTTACTGCTATCTAATGTGAACTATTAACTCTTTAGGTACGTTTTTACTTTCCTTGTGAAAGATAACATTTTGGACTCATTTATATTATCAAGTGAAGGATAATTTAAATTTTTTTAAAATAAGAGGAAATGCTCAGCAGATCTTTATATATGTTACTGCTTTGCAGTGTGCTCTTAAAGCTCTTACTGTGGCACTTGGGTTGCTGTAAATCAGTGACCCTCAGAACCAGTCTACAAGATTCAGTATTCTTTCTTCTTTCCTTCCTCCCCTTTTTTTTTTTTTTCTTTACTTTCTTGCTACCTGAACAAGGTATAAAAATTGTATTTCTTGTAAGTGTATAATTTCGTATTCTGCACAGTGGCTAGTAAGAATTACTGCTTTCTGTTAGAGTTTGTAAATGTTTTATTTCCATAATGCTTTAATCCTCACTAAATTATTTTGTCAAGAATATAATTTAATTTTGCTTTTAACAGAGCATTATGTCATATGCTACTTGTAGCAATAACTATTGTAATAAGTAAAATTCTAGTAATATTGCCCTTTTTTTTTTGTTCCTTACAGTTACTTCAAGTTAAAGCAAGTGATTATTCACATTCTCCTTTTACTGGAGTAGATCTTCTAGCTGTGTTTCACTGCAGTTCAGGGGAAGAGCAGATTGGAAATGCATTGAACACTTGTCTCTGCCTTTGTGAAGACATTTTAAAAATCATTATTTTAACTTAGAATAATTGCTGTATATGAACATGAATACACTTGTTAATTGAGATAGGAATGGCTTTCCCTTCAAGTTGCACTTGACACCCACCACCAGCTGGTCCCCATTTGGCCTCTGACATCTTTTGTTTGTCAGTCTTTAATGTTATTATTGTTTAGCTACTGAATTAATTTTTGGGAGTATACATCACATCTCCAGAAATATTTCTGTCTAAAAAACAATATGAATATGTGTATTAAAAGTTATTTCTTTGTTCTGTAATATAACTGGAAAGAAGGAATCTATCTTTGACAATAGTCAATGACATTGTGAAATGTATGTTTCTTTTTATTTTTTGTGCAGGAAAAGCTCTTGTCCAGATCTCTTCAAAGAGGTGAAGATCTTCAGTTTGATCAGGTAGGAGACATATAATTGAAGGCAACTTTTATTGGATTAAGGTGGGATTTACTGTTGCAGAATAGTGGTTCCACTGTTGTAATAACTGAGAACATTCACATCTGAATCTGTGCCATCAGATTTAGATTCTGAATGTTAGTTAGACTTTATTTTCCATTGTAGAATATGAGAGTGATAAACTACTAGAACAGGTAATTATTTGAAGATGGCAGTGAAAACTGGTGGAAGAAAGATGCTGAAATACACTAGAGGACAAAAAGTCTTTGTTTATTTCTACATCACTTATTTGAGTGTTTGGGGTTCTGTTTTTATAAACAAATAGTGCCAATTTTATTTCAGTAACATGGCTTTTACTGAGTGCTTTTTGATTCTATGGCAGAAGGTACAGGGTAGAGTCAAAGTGTTACTAAAGTGTTACTTTGTCCTTTGCTGAGAATATAGATAGACTGCTAGGCAATTCCATTCACTTACTCTCAGTGAATTGTGTCTGGAAAGACTTTCTGCTCAATTTATTCATATTTATTGTCTGTATTTGTAATTGTTCAATAGTGTAGGCATGTTTGTCCCATAACCACTTCCTTGCAGTGGAGAGGCAGCATTCAGAGGAAGCCTCATTAATTGCCTGTTCCTGTTCTTGACTGTTCCTGAATAGCATCTTCTATATGAATCTTAGTGTTTTGTCTACAGAGAGGTTCTAAAAAGAGGCTGAGTGAAGGGAAATAAAAAATTAAACATGTACCTTTTAAAATTTGGTAATATAGAAAGAAATTAGTTTTTCCTGAAAATACAGTTTGTTTGTTTGTTTGTTTGTTTGTTTTTTGTTTTTTGTTTTTTTTTTTTTAAATTTGATTGTGTCTATGTATATATGTGTGTGAGTTCTTATTTTGGTCTTTTGTTATTTGTAATCTACTTTGAAGCTGAGATCTGAACTTTAATGAAACTGAATAACTGCCTCAGACAGACCTGAATAGCTGGGATTATGAACTTTGTTAGGGAATTTTGCACATTATTTGGCAAAAGGAATTATGATTGTCTCTCTCTGTTCGTTGCTTGATGTATAAAACCTTTATTAAGAACAATTCTCCAGCAGTGCAGAAGATTACAGGTTAAAAAAGTGATTGGCAAAGTGTGGTAATGAGGAGGATCCAGAGGTCACAGCCACAGCATCTAGCAGAGAAGCTCGAGCTGTTGCTGGGCCAACCTTGTTTACCCAGAGGTCTTTATGGAGCCAGGAATCTGAGTCTAAAATGTGGCTTTACCTGTACTGATAATAGTGTCTGAACTAGTAAGTGTTGTACTGTGTGAATAAAGAGAGCATGCTTGGAACACAAGAGGGGCCCTGCCTGGGACTAAGGTGGTATCTAATTAAGATTTGTTCTCTCATCACAGTGAGTGATGAGAAGAGGGATGGAGGAGGAAGGCATGTAATGTTGCTTGTTCCTCTAATCAAAAAGTAAAATAGCATTTAAAGGGATTATAAGTAATTTTTAATAGAAACATAACCAGACCAAGAGGGCTGCTATTAAAACAAGTTTGAAAAATCAATAGCTTTTAATTTTCAAACAGCAGAAATCTTCTATTTATCATTTGATTTCTTAATTGGAACAGTAATAGAAATTCAGCTGAAAGAGGTGAAATTTTGGAAAAGGAGAAGGAAATTTGTATGTTGATACACTCATGAACTGTTAAAAATGTTAGCATTTTAGTACCAGAGCTTTCCCTTTCTCATTCCTAGCACATCAGGAAGCTACCAGACAGGAGTTTTTTATAGAGCATATATTGCATTTCTTAAAATATTTTTGCTTGTACAGCTTGAAACTGAAATAGCTTGAGTTTTTCTTTTTTTGTTAGTTGTAGGAAACATACTTGGCAATTTCCTACTCTTGTCCTAAGACACCAAAATTTTATGATCACACCAAAGCCTGTGTTGACCTTCTCAGTGACTGAAAGCAGATGTATGTGAGGTTCAGGCTTGTTCATGATTAGGCACAACTTGAGCAATGTTTTCAGGATCAGGATTTTGGCCAAATCTGGAATTTGTGCTCTAGCATCTTACTATAATTTTGCTTCTCTCTTTTTACCTCTCACTGTGCTGCAGGATATGTTATGTGAAGCAATTAGCAATATGTTACAGCCTTTGAGACTTGAGCAGGATTTGCTGTTTCATTCTGAGGAACTGAAGTTCCTCAGAACTGAGGAAGTGAAGGTCATTGCAGCCCTGTCCTCCTGGCTATTACAGGAGCACTTTGGATTGCTGCTTTCGACCTAGGCATAATGTAATGCTAAAATAAAAGAGTTTTCTTGTGTAAGAAATATATCTTCTATATATAAGAATTTTTTTTTAATATAAAAGTATTTTGAATTTAGTATCCAGGCAGTATAGTAATTATTTTAAATGAAAAATACCTGATGTTCTGCTTAGATGCTATGCAATATTAGCAAAGATGTCATCTTCCTGGTGATTTCTGTGCCTTTTCATTAGAATACAAAAATTACAAAACTTGACAGAAAATAAATAATTATTATGTAAAACTTTTTATTTTTCAAGAGGAAAATGCTTTATTATGCTAGTAGTTTCTGGGTTTAGCATTTTACCAGTGGCAGTTTTGAATGAGTGTGATACATGCTTGTTTCTCTAGAAGCCAATGTAAATTGCCTAACTACTTTTATGAACATTTATGGATGGTATTAGTATGGATAAACTGTGTAAACTTGCAGGAAAACCTAAGGAAATGGTTTATTAAAGCTTAAAATGCAGCTTGCTTAATTTTCTTCTGCTAATAAAGCCATCAGTTCAGAGCACTAATTCTTATGACTTGAATAACTGACTAATTAACAAGCTGAGTAATGTATTCAGAAGATTAAAAAAGGTCCTTCTGAGGTTTCCCTGTGGTTAACTTGTCCCCATCCCTTCCACAAACCTAAAAACGCAAAATGCTGCAAATGAGGAAAAAGAAATAACTTCATTAATATTATATCAGAACATGTGATGGCATAATGTTATATTGTTGTCTGGAATAGTGGATAATAGATTAGTTACAGCATGAGCATGGCTTCTATTAAAACCTCATTTGAAAGATCCTAGAGATAAGTAATACATGGCATCAGTGAGCAACATGGTAACTGTCCCATTCCAGCCTGTGTTTAGGGAATGGACTTGCTCCCTGCTGCCTCATGGAAGCAAGTTTATAATGGCATTTCATTGTCTTCAGTCTTTTTTCTCCTTTCCAAAACGTTTTTAGTTAAAGGAAGCCTAGATAATTTAAGTTTAATAATGTCTTAAAGTCTTCCTTCTATAATAGTTTCTATTGCCAGATCTGTTGCATAGATGAATTTACTACTCATACAGATTTTCTGAAAGAAAGCAGAAGATAGGGAAGTTATTCTGCAAGTAAATATGGCTTAAGACCCAGACCAATCAAATGTATTAAAGGCAATGTAGAATATCTAAAAGGCTCTTATTTTTGTTTATATAATAACCAAAGAACCAGGTTTTTTAAAGTTACAAATTTCTTCAGTTTAGGAGGGTTGGCTCCTGTCATTTGTGATATGAAGGTGTGTATACTTCAGACATACGTACGGCAACATTCAGGGGCATCCTAAAACCTCTGCTCTTTTCTCAATGATTTTATACATATTTTATGTCTACAAATTTGTTATTTTGTGATCCCTGTGAACTTTGGAACACTTTAATTTGTTACAATAATGGACTTGGTGTGTAATATTTACAGCAAATGTTGTAGGTGAAAATGAATATTAAGTTGCTACTTTGTGAAGTTATGTGATATATAATTTTTAACATCAAAAAACAATTTGAAAGAATTATTAAACTCCAGGATTTTCATTGCTATATCAGGCTAAAGTATTTTCCTTACTCTTTCAGTTGATAAGCTCTATGAGCTCAGTAGCAGAGCACTGTCTCCCCTCCTTATTACGCACCTTGTTTGACTGGTACAGGCGCCAAAATGGAACAGAAGATGAATCTTATGAGTATAGACCTCGGTCAAGCACAAAATCAAAGGGGTAAGAATTTTCCTTGCAGAAGGAAATCTGATTTTTCTGTGCTTTCTCATAAGAAAATGTGTGCTTTGTACTTCTGTGGCAAGTATGTTGTATTTGGATTTGTCCTTACCTAAATTTGTGTAGAAAAAATTGTCTAGAAAAAGCCACAGACTTCTTTAAGGTAGTGTATTTAACTTGTGTAGATGATATACATGAAGTGACTTAATGGTTTTGGTGTGGATATACAGAAGGAAGTTGGATACTGGTAATTCTAGGCTAGTTTGTCCCTTTTTTTTTTTGTTATTGGCAGGTCCTTTCAGGAATAGAGGGCAAGATGTCAGTACTGTGCCAAACCCCCGAGTCTTTCCACTTATCCATTTTATATACATCTGCAACAGTGATTACGTGAAAAACAATGCAGTAATTGTCTCTGCAATATTTGTGTTCAGTGTTGTGTCTGATAGCTGTATTCTTGATTTCTTATTTTAGGGATGACCAACAACGTGAAAGAGATTATCTACTTGAAAGGAGGGACTTAGCTGTAGATTTCATTTTTTGTTTAGTTTTAATAGAGGTTCTAAAACAGGTAAGATCTTTTGCTTCAGCAAATTAATTTTAATATTTTGCTAGTAATGTTGGGTTTTATAATCTCCTTTAAATTTTTTATTTAAAAAACTAGAACATATCTATGATGAGCATATGCAGGCTGTAATTATACTCTCAGTACATAAAGCCTTTGGGCTCTCCTGCCTTTTCTTTACATGCCTGCATTATCTCAATTCGTGTGTCTTGGAAAGCTGCTGATGTACGGCAAAAAGCAGAACTGTAAAAAATAACATTTAATTTATGATCAGTACCCTTTGTTCTTGAAATACAGGCTGAAATTATTGGATAATGAGGTTAAAATGTCATTTCAGAATTACCCTTATTTGGCTAAGAATGCCAATGTAGATTGTGTAAGTGTTGTATACTGCAGAATTAGCTTGATATATGCCAGCAAAGGATGTGTCCTTGGACACTGGTGGGAGACATTTCTCCAGGGCATCTCACAGAACTGTTTATTTGCTTCATACATGCATGTATGTATAGGTGCTACATACATGTAAGTGATATGTGCCTTTCAGATACCTGTTCATCCAGTGCCAGATCCTTTAGTACATGAAGTTCTAAACTTGGCTTTTAAGCACTTTAAACATAAGGAAGGGTAAGTTTCACTTGTGTACTTTAAAATATTTTGTATTACCAGCCTGTGTTTCTTTGTTGTGGTTGCTCTCCTTTGCCTCACATGTACCATGTTGGTGATAATACCAGTGTGAATGAACACGAGTCAATGTCTTTAAATTGAAAACATATCTTGAAAGAACATGGCTGTGTTCAATGTAACACTGAGTTTGTTTTGCTTAGCATATACAGAATTATGTGCTTCCTCAGATGCAGTAAGAAAAGTCTGAGTTTGGATCACTACAGTAAAACTTCTACCCAGAATATGTTTCTTTTGAAATAAAAAATGAAACTACATTACTTCAAATGTCACCCATTCATTTAATGTTTGAATTTAATTGTTTTTATGGTAATAATTTGCCTGCTAGGGGACAAATTTTTTGTTTGTAATTGAAAACTTGCTTGGGGTTTAGAAGAGTAAAGTTGTACTTAATGAGTTTTCCCCTTTATTGTTTTGGGTTTTTTTTTTCTCTTTAGGTATTCAGGAACCAACACTGGGAATGTGCATATTATTGCAGACTTATATGCAGAAGTGACAGGGGTTCTTGCTCAATCAAAGTAAGTTCAGTCTCTTACTCTTTGTGTTTAGGGATACACCAATGTAGATTTAAAGACTATTTGATATAGCAGAATCTATTCATGTCCCCAGCAGATAATCCTGTATGTGTCAAATGCAGTCAGGTGTAGTGTGTTTTGTCTGTCTGATGTTCCAGCACAAAAAAATTGAACCAATCAAGAAATAATCTTTAGTACAATTGCTTTGCAGTCAGCTTGTAGGGGCAGGGAAAGGAGGCCCTGTGCCAGTCAACTGTTGTTTACTTCGCTGGTGCATTCTAATGTGCTGATCATCGCAGCGCTCGTAAATGCCTAGATTTGAAGTACAGGGTTCATCTCCCTCGCATTTCTCATGCAGTAGCTGCTGATAGTGTTACAGACTAGAGAAATTGGTTCAAAATTATAGACTTCATACAAAAGTAACTAAGAATGCAAATAATTGCTATCTGTATCCCTTGTTCAGGTTTCAAGCTGTTAGGAAGAAGTTTGTCACGGAATTAAAGGAACTGCGGCAAAAAGAACAGAGTCCTCATGTAGTACAGAGTATCATCAGTTTGATTATGGGAATGAAGTTTTTTCGAGTAAAGATGTATCCTGTGGAGGATTTTGAAGCATCATTTCAGTTCATGCAGGTAATCAAATGCTACAAAAAACTGAAATGTGTATCATTTTAAATGCTTAAGTCGTGAAGCCATGATGACACTTGATGTGATCAGTCACTCCCTCTACTTGTGTGCCATCCTTCCTCCTTTTCTGTTCAGTTCCTGATTTTTCAGAGGCGTGAATTACAGTTTGTGAGTACCTCTCATCAGGAGAAGCCTTTCACAATCGCCTTAGTAGTGTGGCAAACCTGTAATATATTAATTTAAAACTGAATGAAAATGGATAGCAATCAAATAATTTTGTCTTTATAAAAGCAGTGTATTAAAGAAAAATAATTACTTTATATATAATTTTTTAAGATGAGATGTCAAGACATACTTTTCTTTAAAAACATTTCACTATGAATTATTTATTGTGTATGGAATATTTAATTATCTTTAATTTTCTTTGCATCGAAGTCCTTTGAAAAGGAAAATTAGTATTAAAAATATAATTTTCCAATAATTTTAATAGATGTAAGCATTAAAATTTTTTAAGCTTCAAAATTATCTGAGGGAAAATGTGCGTATTTATATTCTTTTATATTCTGAGTACTCTTTATAGTCTGAGTAAAAAGTAAATAGCTATTGTATAATACAAATGTTCTCCTTTGAATTAATTGAGGTGTAATGCTGGGTAAACAGGTTTTAAAGTTTCTTATGTTTTGTGAAGTTGATACTGCTAAGGAATATAAAACTAACTCAAACACATTACCTGTTTTAAATTAAAACAGGCAACTAATGTTAGACTGCTAGTGGTTTTTTTATGGCATAGTTATGTTTGTATTCTTTATTCTAAATATTTTTCTAATGTTTTCTTACTAAGGAGTGTGCTCAGTACTTCCTGGAAGTAAAAGATAAAGATATAAAACATGCTCTTGCTGGTTTGTTTGTGGAAATTCTCATACCTGTGGCTGCTGTAAGTATTTTATTCCCCCCTGCCACACTGTTCCTCCCACTTTCAATTGGGCTCTCATTATTAAAATTCTTCAATTAATCGTAAAAATATTACATTTTTATAGATTCGGAAGGACATCAAGTACCTAAGGAGGGCTTACAAGGAGGCTGAAGGGAGATTTTTTACAAGGGCATGTAGTGATAGAACAAGGCAGAATGGCTATGAACTGAAGGAGGGTAGGATTAGATTACATTTTAGGAAGAAATTATTTACTGTGAGGGTGGTGAGGCACTGGAACAGGTTGCCTAGAGAAGCTGTGGATGCCCCATCCCTGCAAGTGTTCATTGCCAGGTTAGATGGGGCTCTGAGCAACCTGGTCTAGTGAAAGGTGTGCCTGCCCACAGCAGAGGGGGAAGTTAGAGCTAGATTATCTTTATGGTCCCCTCCAACACAAACCATTCTGTGACTGTTACATAGATTACAAGCATCTTCACAGTCTTAAAAGGGAAATAGGTTGGCTTGTGTGTTAGCTAGTTTCCATAGTTTTTTCAGAACTTTAAAAAATTGTCTGTTTTCTGGGCACCTTTATTACCAGAGCATTGTGTAATTTTATACAGGCTCTAAAAATTTGAAATTTCCTTGGTTTAATATTTGTTTGCTCAAGGGTCTGGTTGACTTTTTTTTATTAGCTGAAACCGTTTAGGTTCTTTCTGTAATAAGCCGAGATGTGTAACATTTTTACAGTCTGATAAGGAGAGTGTGAACTCTTATGCAGGAAGGAAGAATGTGGGTTTTGGTAATTAAATAAAAATCTCATTATCATCCCAGTGTTGGATGTACTGTGCCTGTAATGCTGCTTGTTGGAATGTTCCAGGCAAGAGAGGCTTTCTTTCCTCCCAGGCTGCTTTGCTTGGTTTTGTGAAGCTTGTTCGACAGGTCAAGAAAAAATTATGGCACCTGAGTATAATTCAAGCTGACCATTTACCACCAGCTCAGTTAATTTCATCATAGTAGATTGATGCTTTCTAGAATTGTTGATTAAAATGCTAGTTGTATTGGCAGATGTCAGGCCACACTGTGTTTGGCATGCAGTCCCAAAAAGTGGCTGGTTGTGACTCCGTGTTGCCACACAAATTATAGGAATCTATAAATGGAATTTATAGTTTGCTATAAATGAAAAATTGGGACATGTAGATCTTGTTTCGTAGGATAGGAACTACAAAGAGTAGCATGCTGAGTAGGTGTCCCATCTGAGCAAGATCATAGGAAAAGAAAGATAACTCTCTCAGAGTTCATAATCTTTTAAATGGCTTATTTTGCCCTGGGCAAATGCTTCTTTCCTTTCTGTGTTCTCAGTCCTGGTTTTTTGAGGCAGGGGGTTGTTTTTGGTTTTGGTTGGTTTGTTTGTTTTTATGGTTGCTTGTTGTTGTTTTTGGGGGTTTTGTGGGTTTTTTGCGTGTTTGTTTGAGTTTTTTTGTTTGCTTTTTGTTGGCTTGTTGGTTAGGTTTGGTATTCTTGGGGGTTTGGGGTTTTTAAATAATTTTTAAATTACAAAGTAGATAAGCTTTTTTCATAAGACATAACTAGAAAGTGGTGCTTCTGGTAGTAACTGCTTATGGGAAGAAGTTTTGATCTTACTCAGGCATGCTTCCACTCTTCTAGAGAAGAATATAAGATTTTCTTTCCTAGTAAAGAGTGAACACATTTTGTCTGGCAGTTGGAGTGGGAGTGCTGAGTGAAACTACTTAGCATTTAGGTAAATGCAAATATTAGTTTGCAGAATCATAAACGTGGTGAAAACTGCCCTTGAAATAAGGAGGAAGAAGCAGCATTTGGGAGGTGGGACTATCCTCTGGCAAGGGCGGAGGCACGAACACGGGCTATGCAGAGCGCTTGTGGTGCTGTGTGATCCCTTCCTGCAAGCACAGCCTGAATCAGCTTCAGACAGCTGGGGAGGGAGGCTTGATCTTCCCTTCTGACTCACCGAGTCTCTAATCATTTCATACAAATGGAGCTTCTTACATACAAACCAGGAGCTCACTCCCAGGCTGAGGTGCAGTTGAGCAGGTTAGTCATTCTCTGGGAAGATGTGAGATGCAAGTTTGAATATTTTTGATGCAGCTGAAGGAATTGAATGTAGATTTTTCTGTATCTTGGATACAGAAAATTGCTCGAGTGAGGAAGCTATTGGGTTTCAGCATTGAGAGTTCTTTACTGTCATTCTCTTCCTTAGTCATTCAGGCATTTTAAGAAACCTGACCTGATTTGGACCCTGCAGGTATGATGAATCACAGCATATTTTATAGCAGGGAAGTTAGGGCTGCTCTGAAAGCCTAAGGTTATATCCCAAAGCAACAATGCTGTGGTGACAGCAACTGACTGATTTCTCATGTGGAGCTAGCAGAGTACTAATCAACCTATAGCCTAAGAATAGCAAAGCATAAATAATTTGGTACATAGGAAGTGATTTAAATCATAGCTACTTTCTCAGTTCTTTATTTGTGTATCTGTATGTATTACACAGATACATGCTATTTTTGTGCTTCTACATCATGAAGGTCTTAGAGTGTCCTTAGCAAGATGGACATGCTTTTTTTAATGTAGTGTTAGTAGATATAATGTTTATGTAATACTAATAACTATAAATAATAAAGATAACAAAAGTTGTCTTATGTTGTAAGGAAATTACATGTACAAAGGACCTCTTCCAAAAAAGCCATTTCAGTCTCCAACACCCCACCCCTCAATTTGATAAATAAAGCAGAAATAGCTTAAAACAATAGGTTGAGAATAGTGTTTTAATAGATCATCCTGAGGATCCAGAGAGAAGCCTAAGAGCCTTGCAGAAGTCTCAGTAAAGAAGTTGGCAGCTGCCTGCGTTGTGGAAGGAAACCTATTCTGTGTGCAAGAGCAGAGCGGGTCAGAAGGGTGTAGGGCTCCATGTGTGTTCCATTAATTCTGAAAGCTGAGCAAAGACAACTTGCATGATTGGTGACTGGTAATTCTGTGGGTTATTTCTTAACTTTCCAATTCTCAGTATTAAAACAAAGAAGAAAACAGGAGCAGTTAAGAGGGGAGCTGTGAAAGTTAAATATAATATATAAATATGCATATGAAGATCTTCAGTGTAGTTTTTATTTGTTAGTTGGTATCAAATACATTTTCTTCTTTAAGTATGGAATAGAGACCACATTCCTAAACTATTTATTTTAGTGGGCTGTTCTGTTTGCTTTAATTGTTAATTTTAACCATATGGTTGTAGTGTATGGCATGATTTCTTATGCTTCTGTTTATATTTCAAATACGCTCAAATACCTTCCTAAAGTGAAATTTAACTTTTGAATGGTTTTGAATTCATAGACATCTTAGTGTGTATTTAAATTGCCTTCTGTGTAAATTTTTAAGCCAACTAATTTGGTTTTTTTTTTTCTAATAGGCTGTTAAAAATGAAGTGAATGTGCCATGTTTGAAAAATTTTGTGGAGATGCTTTATCAGACTACCTTTGAATTGAGTTCAAGAAAGAAGCACTCGCTGGTATTTTAAAGAAATATTTCAACTTCTCCATTTTGCTCAACTTAGGCTCTTAAGCTAGTACATTATATGAGGAAAAGCTTATCAAGCCATATTAATTTAAATCTTAACATCTCAGTATAATTAAATTCCCACAGTGTATGTGCATTTGTTCTAATTTTGCTTTGTTTCTTTGTGCAGATATGTGCTCTTATCTCACATGTGAGATTGTCTTGAAATCAGTGCTTGGTATTGATTTTTTTAGTGGGTTTTAGCAGAGTTATTTAGCCTAATGTCTTTTCAGTAAAAAAATGACATTCAGGGAGACTGAATATATTTAAATTAGGGTTAATTAAAAGATGCAAATGTCAGACAAGACTTTTTCAGTAAAATAGCAGCCTCTTAATAGCCCTGCTCTGCCTGGTTCTCTCCTCTCTTCATACACCTGCTTTTTCTTTTTCCAATATTTTTAAAATATATCTTATTTTTGCAGTATGTGGTTATTTTTGATGACTATGACAGCCATGTTTCAAGTCTATTCACTTCACTTTGCTGAAAATGTAGAGCTAATTTTTGCATTTCAGTTTGCATTTCAGGCACATTCAGTAAATGGAAGTGAATTTAAAATGTTTTGTTCGCACCTTCATGTTATGGATGAACTTTACTTTCTAGTATTCTGCACATATAAAGCATTTGTCATTGTATTGGTTAAACTCCTTATGTAAGAATAACATAAAGTGGTTGATATTAGTATTCAAAATGTCATTTTATTTATGAAGTTAGAAACATTGTATCAAGAGTACTATTTACCTACTCATCCCTTAGTTTTGCTTCATAACAAGAAAAGCTGCAGTCAGATTTGGTACTAATCTCCATTATGTGTTAAAAATATGTGGTACTTAAACAAATCTTACCTTACCAAAGCAAAGCTGAATCATACTCTGCATATGCACAGATTTAAAATAAAATATATTGTGGTTCATTCCTCACTAGAAGTAGATCTTGGGTAAATGTAGCATTTCTGACAATTTGAAGTCTGTCTGAGTATTTACTGAGTTGATGTTTTTCCTGAATATTCTTGGAGGCGGTTCACCTGCCCGGCATGTAGAACTTCATTAATTGAGTCTTGTGGTTGCAGAGAAAGCCTGAGATCAGGCCTTGCTGGGGGATGAGCTTCACCTTGCTCCCACTGCCCCAGTCTGATCTCTTGAGCTCTTACCACACTCAGGAGTTACCCAGGGCACTGTGCCTGGCACAAGTGTTCCAGGGCAGGGGAGAGGCTGCCATGCAGTGCCAAAACTGTGAGAGTGAGAGGCAGCAACCCACTGTGTCTCATTCTCAATGTACAGCACTTAGGAGGTCTGAAAAGAGCAATTTGATCAATTCTTTTTCCCCCCTACTCATAGGCTTTGTATCCATTGATCACCTGCCTGTTGTGTGTCAGTCAGAAACAGTTTTTTTTAAATAACTGGCACGTTTTCCTGCAGAACTGTTTGTCACATCTGAAGGTAAGAATCCTTTCTAATTAAGGAACTGTTGCAAATCACTAGCATTTATTACAATATGTTCTCAGCATTCTTATGCCAAATAAACAATGAATAATATTTGGCTGTTTAAAAGGACACTGAAATATTTTTCTAAAAAGAAATTAAATGTTTCAGGTCTCTTTATTAAAGTTAATACTAAGTTTTTGTGATGCTTTATCATGTTGGAAGTAAGTGTGGTCCCCTTGGGGACTATAATTTTTATTGAGTAAAATCTGCAGAAATATCTGCTAATAAGGGCTATTACTGCCAGAGAAAACACAAACTGTATTTCTTTATGTGCAAATTATGTGTGAGAAAATAAGTGAATTGTCTGCTCTTTGAAGTAGAATGTATAGGAAATACAAACTTTCTATCTCTTGGTTCTCTTGGAGGAATAGAAAATAAACTATGAGACCAGGAAAGATGTTATATCTACAGCCTGTGACAGAAATTTTAAAAAAACAATTACAGTGTCCCTTTAACTTGTGCCTTCTGTTGATATCATTGTAACCATTAATGGGTTGATAAAGACATCAAGATACAAATCAGTCACTTTCTTGTAGTTATCATACATGTTCTTTCTTTGATTGTGATTAACTTACTTCATGATTTTGCCTAATGTATTGATTTTGATAATAAATTCTTTGACCCTCCTTCACAACACTGATTCTGGTTAGCTGTGAGTGAGAGTTATGAAGCTTATTCGCAAAATACGTAAACCAGCATGAAGTCAAAAGGAAAACGGTTTAGCTGCTTGGATTGTTTTGGGTCATTTTGTTCTTACAACATCCTTCACACTTTCTGTTGCTTGTTGGGTTCTGTATATTTTTCATCTAACATTATTGCAGTTCTTTTGCAATATTTGCCTTGATTTTTGTTTTGTGGTTTATTTTGCTTATGGAGGCTGCTTGTGCTTTTGTTTTTAAAGCTTTTAAAAAAACTCCTTACAATCTAGGAGTTGCCTTTTTCTGGCATAATGTCCATTGCTGGTAATGGATGTATTAAAACTATGAATGCCAGTGAGTTTAACTGGTATTTGCTGAGCATGCATTTTATATTTTACTTAGATTTGTTAACCACTAACAGCTTAACACATTTACTGTAAGGCTCTATTCAGCAGAAATTCCACATACGAATTTCTGCAATTCAGAATCTGCAGCATTATGATGCTATGCCATCAATGAGTCCTTTAGGGTATTTTATAGCTTGGTTTAATTTGGCACACCAAATACTATCAAGTTTTTTGTGTGCCTACCTTGTTCAGAAACTTTGTTGAGCTTAATCTTGAAAAATACACCCCCACTGTCCTGATGTGTCTTATGAATTAATATGTTCCTTTGTTTCTGAAGCTAATTAAATGCATGCACTGTGTAATAAGTAATCTCATTAATTTATAAATCTGAATTTCACAGCAGTTTAGTCTTTCGGATTTTCCCTCCCTCATTTTATTTCCTGATTTTCTAATGACTAAAATTATTTTATTTGGAGTTATTAAAATATGTAAAATGAAATAAGAAATTCCAAATCCATTGCCTCTAGTGTCCTTGTTATTAATAAAGTAATTTTGAAAGTTACTAGGAGATACTTATAGCACTAATGGGATTCATCTACCCCTACTGCATTTGTTGAAATTAACAAATTAGGAATTGAAATTGTGATAACACTTAGAGTCTGTCACAGAGATATTCTGTGAAAAGTACAGGCATGCTAGCAAGTCACCAAGAGGTAATGTAGGTCATGGATTCATGGTGCTCTCTTTACTCCCTGGTGGGTGCCCAGTACAAACTCTTCCTTAGCCAGGAGCTCCATGCTGCACGTTGGTGACTGAAATGACCATTTCCCGTTTGCCATGCTGTGAAAGTCATGCCATGCTGTGGCCCCACAGTACTTGATGCAGTTTGGTCATACCCTCCCTTACCTTCTGGTGCTATATTAAATTTGATAATGCTCCTGAGTGCTCTGAATCTAAACCTGGCAGAATTTATGGTCTTTATGTACCCTCTGTGCTGGGTTTCAGTGCACATTGCCTTTAGCTATCCTCACAGCAGGCTTAGTGTGTGGGGAGAACATCCTGGCCTTGCTGAAAGGAGGAACCCTAGTGTCTGGACCAGTGCAAATAGCACAGTGAGCTGTAAGAGTCAGTTCAGACCAGGAGTGTACGAAAGGGTTGTTTTTTTCTGGTATATGTATATATAGTTGGCTTTGTCCCACAAATCTCTTGGGATGCTGTTTCAGCACTGTGCCCAGCAGGCTTTTTTTTACACATTGTAGTGTAGGCAAAATTCTGAGTTTGTTCAGCAGACAGTAACGCTGGGTCAGTATTGTAAAACACTTTGCTTACTTTTTTGACTAGTATTTACACATACTAATTCTAGCAAGTTTGTCAGAAAGTTGATAAATTCTTGGATGAATCTGAGCTGTGGTATCTTTACTACCTCTTCTGGAGGGAGGAAGGAACATTTTAAAAAGCTGGAGAAATGAGAGAACAGTGTCTGTCATTCTGCACCACTGTTGGCTGGAAAAAGTATTTTTATTTTTTTTTTCTCAGTTTACCTATACTGTCTGTTGAAAGTTGAAGGAACATTTTCTGCCACTATAGCAAACCCTTTATTTCTACTGAATAGAGTCCTTGCTAGACAGCTATCTGTTGGTTTTGAGCTTTTTTTCATCTAACATGCATGTGCCTTCCATTCTCATGTTTGTTATGTTTTGCTGTCTCACATTGCTTTATTTAGATGCCATCTAACAACAGTATCAGAAAACAAATAGAAACACTGCAGGTGAGTTAATATATTGTTGTAACTCAGTGAAATGTTGCTTTGTCTCATGTAAATACTTTTGGTTTTGTTTTTTTTATGCTATTTGTTGTATTTTGTGCTTTCCTTTCTTTGTAAAATTGCTGTTAGTACTGTTAAAAGCAATAGGACTAAGAATAGCTAATGTTTCAAAGATGTTTTTCTTTTGCCAGGGAGTAAAGGAGAAAGATCAGAAAATTGTCTAATACCAGTTTTTCCTTGGGGGTGAAAGTATGGCTTTGTGAGATTGATTATTAATATCACAGCTGGTTTCCCTGAACAGCAGTGCATGTTTCTTCTGGAAGTAACTACCTATTAAGATGTATGGGTTTTTCTGTTACTTCATTTCAAAAAGTGTCTTGCATGTGAGCAAACTGAAAACCTTTTCACAATAAAAAAATGTGAAACTGATTTACTGTAACAACTTGCAGTGCACTAACTTGAAAGACTTTTACACTGTTGGTTTTGCAGGTTTTAAAAAGTAGAAATTGTTTTAGTTCAGAACAGAAGAAAAGTTTAACATCAGTATTAAAAAGTACTTTCTTCAGTAAGTGACTACATTTGACTAACATGGAAAAAATGCTATTTTGTTTCTTGCCATCATTGAGATTTGTTTCATTGACTCATTTTGATGTGTCATGTAAAACCACCGTACTTTGCTCTTACATTTTTGGTTTTGTAACAGATACTGTTCCTGACAACTTTTTTCATGGTCTGCTGATACCATAATTTATGTTTAAAACTTCTAGGATTTTAAACAAAACTATGTTTAAAAAAAAAAAAAAACAACAACCATATAGAGTACTTTAAAATCTGACAGACATCATCTGAAAAAGACTAAAGTTCTGCCAGGTTGTTGAATTGCATAGCCATCTAATCCTTATTCTAGTTGCTCTAATGTCTAAGAGAAATTAAATACTGCCATCTTAACACCAGGTGTACATGCAGTGTTGTAATTCAGACCCCAAAAGCAATTTTCTTTTATCATATTTGTTTAGCTCTTTATCGTAGGAAGTGATAGTGAAAATTTTCAATGCTTAAAATAATAAAAGTACTGCAGAATTTATTTCATAACTATTTTTAAAAGGTGAATGCCTCTATGCTCATTTTTTTTCCTTTATAACAAGGAAACTTTGTCATAACTACTCAGAAGTAGCTGTATTGGATTATACAACTGCTAACAGATGGAACATTGTTTACACATTATTAAACTATCTGCTACCTCTACAATTTTTTTATTAGATGATTGAAAGCCAACAATAATTTTTTGTTTACTTCTGGACCTGTAAATTAAGATCCCCTGTAGAATACCAGAAATTAGAAAATTGAAGCATTACTCATTTCAAGATGCACAGATAGACTTTGATAAGACTTGTACCAATGAATTCCTGAACCTGCTTTGACAATCAGTAATTGTTGGCCTGTAAATTAAATACAATGAGTAATAATATTGTGGGTTTTTTGCTGTTTAAGCTGATTAGAATCAAAGCTGTTACAGTCTCACCCTCTGGTACAGTTACACTTCCTTCTTCCTCACAGTAGCACTGCAGGTAAATTAACTGAACAGTGAGACATTTGTCAGTGTGAATAGCAAACAGGGACAGGTCTAACTTCTTACTGGATAGATTTCATCCAGATCACTTCCCTAAATTTACCCACTGCCTAGTTATAGGTGCTAATTCAGAGGTGATGGCATCTGATGTGTGAAGGGAAGACAGAACAGCATGATCACTGATGTAAACTGGGTTAAGTTATTCCCTCTAGTATTCTGGTAGTCAGTCTTGTGTGTTAGTTGTCTTTCCTACTTTGAAATACCACTTCTGCCTCTATGATTCTGTGATAGGCTTTTAGCCTTTCTTAAAACAAGATGCTGCCAAAACCAGTAGTCTGGACCCACCTGTGTTAAAAACACCAAAATTACTCTCCTTTATGTATATAGTCTTTTACACAGACATGGTCATGGGGTTATTTTGATCAGCTTATGAGTGCAAGTTGGACTTTGTTACTTCTAGAATTAATGTAGAGGGAGCATTGAGGTTGTGGGGGAAAGAACCATAAATGAGACCATCTCTTTTTGAACAGTATGATTTTAGTTCCACTTACACCCTTTGTGAATTTGCACTCCATTTGTCCTGGAAGGACAAAGTCATCTGCTATTATGACTCAGTGGCTGTGGCACAAAATATGAAATTAATTATGTTCAAGTCATCATATACATATGTCTTGAAACAGAGAGACTTGGCTGGAGATGGGGAAGGTCTGCTTTTGGGGTTCTGTTTTTTGCTTTTTTGTTGGTTTTGTTTGGGTTTGTTAGTTTGAGTTGGGATAATGCCTAAAAAGTTATCAACTTTTAGTTAACAACTCAGAATCATTTATTATATTCAGAAATTTATACTTACGGCCAGGTCCAGGAATCTTGCTGGACACTTCTAGATTGTAAGTACTCCAAGAATCCTTATTTGGAAAGCAGGTTTCTGGAGCTGGTACAAAGAATGTTAGTTACTTACTGTTTTACACAGTTTAAGAGCTTGGAGGAGCAAAGCTAAACTCATAGTAGCAGCTTTAAGACAAAAATCATATTGCGTTCAGTACATAATTTACACTGAATTGTGCTGCTAGATTTTATATTAATTCAAGAAACAGTAGCATAATTGTTACAATAAAAATTCATTGAAAGTGGGCAAACATTAATACAGCCTGCAGGAAGTGTCTGCGTTGTCTGAAGCCACACCCAGAGATGCATCTTTGTGTGCCTTCCCTGTTTTGCATTCTTTTCTTCTGCACCTGCTATTGTCTGCTGTCACAGGCTGAGTGCTGGAATGAGACCTTGTGCCTGATCCAAAGCAGCTACTCCAATGTTCTAGACAAACTATAAATTGGTTTGCTGTGAAGTAGGTAATTGTTACCAATGGCTTTCTGAGAAAGTTCTTGAAAGCAATATACTCTTGGTGTGTTCATTTCAAGAGGTATATCAACTTTTTAATTACTGCTCTGCCCTCAGAGTTAGAGATGTGTAAAATGAGCTTGAATTACTAGTTAAAAATTTCAGGTTAGGAAATATGCAATATAGGCTTGTTTTTATGAAAAAATAGAAAAAAAACTTATAGCCAGTATTAAACCCATCTGCTTTCATTGTTAAAAAGATTATTTTCAAAAGTAAATAAACATTATAATAGAATTTTGTCAGTGTCTTACAGGCAACAATAACTGTATTTCTAAATTTATTTTACAGAATAAAGATCCCAAAATGTCCCGAGTTGCACTGGAATCTTTGTATAGGTTATTGTGGGTTTATGTTATTAGAATTAAATGTGAAAGCAACACTGTAACTCAAAGGTAAGTTCATTATGCAAAGTATTTTAAACTACTGATGATGGAGATTTTATTCCAGCCTAGTAATATCAGAAGTGATCTTGAATCCAGCTCAGGGATGGTTTAGTCAAATACACAGGAGACCAAACATTTTGTTTTAATAGAGAAAACCACAAGCCCTTGAGTACCTTGATAGAAAGAAGGAGTAGAGTCTAGAATTGTCTTTGTGGGGACAGAAGAAGGCAGAGAGATGAGCAGGAAATTTATTAAAGTCAGAAGGCATTAATGGTAGCAGAACAAATGGGGTATGAAGTGTCCATCACTAAGTATGGACTGGAAATAAAAAGGTTTTCTTTATAATTATGTATAATGAGAATTTGGAATAGTCATTCAGATTTTGCCTCTCCTCCTGACTATTAGTAACTGGTTTAAAAAAGGATATTTTTCAGTTCATAGAGGAACTCATGATCCTATTGCCCGTGACAGCTGGTGCTGGGCTTCCTGTACGTGGTCCTACCTGTATAGGCTTCCATATTATTTCACAGTAGCTCCACACACACACTTCCAGATTTGAACTGTAACATATGTGCTGTTATAAGGAGCTATTTTTAAAAGATCTTTTTATTTCTTTTTTGTTTCTAAATTCTTGTAGCCGTCTCATGAGCATTGTATCAGCACTTTTCCCAAAAGGATCACGCAGCGTGGTCCCACGAGACACACCTCTGAATATATTTGTGAAGATTATTCAGTTCATTGCTCAGGTAAGAATACATCTAGGTAGAGCTAGAATAGTAGGATGAACATTATTTGGATGATATCTAAGTTTAATAATTTTTAAAATGTTTGTACTGAATTAGTGGTCTCATATCTTGAGTAGAATTTCTCCAAATATGTGTAACAAGTGAAAGAACTCATTCTGTTTCTAATGGTGGCAAAACTTTTTTTTTTTTAAACATCAAAACTGCTATGTGCAAACATTATACTGATTAGTATTTACATTTGTATTGCACTGTTGGGGGTTGTGTGTGTGTGTATATATATATTTAAATATGTTTATAATATAATTGCTATATCCATTATGATATAAGGGACAAAGTATTAGAACAGTAATACCTATGTATGTTTAGCCTGGAGACTGGCCTCAATAGACAGAAATAGTATGCAATGAATGCAGTAGTGTATAGTCAGCATTACATTATGATTTATATTAGTTTAGGTGCGTCTCTTGTCCTAATATCAAAATGCAGGATACAGTCTCACAAGATGAACTCTCATTAATCTTGAACCTTATAGATTAGAGATATCTTTTCCTGTCTTAGAAATAGCCTGTCTGTGCTTCAGCTTCCAAAACTATTTGCTTTTGGTCATACAGTGATGAGGCAGGATACACAACTCATCACTGGTTTGGTGTTTTTTTTTGTTTTTTTGTTTTTGGGTTTGTTTTTTTTTTTTATTTATATTGTAATATTTTTTAATACCTTAGGGCTTCTCTTTGTCCCAATTATTTTTTTCTATAACAGCTCATGTTATTTGTAGAAATGTGTTTGATCTGATGATGAATTGTCTGGGAATTTTTTCAGGAGAAATAGTTCAACCATATCAGGGGATGAGTTGTGTTGAATTGTACTAGATTTTAAAAAAAATGTCATAAGAATAAGGGGGAAAAAAGAAATATTTTATAAACTTTTTTTAATACATGATACCTAGTAGCTATGCAAAGTCAAAAATTATGCATATTAACGGAAGAAAGATGATCATACAAATCTATTTTCCTTTGTAGGAACGTTTGGATTTTGCAATGAAAGAAATAATATTTGATCTTCTTAGTGTTGGAAAATCACCTAAAACCTTCACTATTAATCCAGAGGTAATAAAAGCTCATTACTTGCATGCCATGAGAACAAGGCATTGGGGGATTTTTGGGGGGCAAGTGGTTAACTTCGTTTGTGCCAGGATAAAAGCAGATTAATGAGTATCTGAAGGAGTGTTCTGCTAGCACTGAAGATGTAATTGCTGTTGTGCACTGTTGCTGTTTGAGTTTAGGTGAGCAAGCCAGCAACAGTTCTACAGTTAAGACTCATTTCAACAAGAATTTCAGAAAGTATGGTTTTTTGTTACAGTGTTAACTGTAAAGCATTTTTTCAGGGAATTCATACCTAGCTCTTCAAGACCCAGTCTAACAGATGGGATGTTTAGCAATGTCTGTCTTCAGTGTGTTGCTCTAAAGGCTCATATGAAGTCCTTGACTCTCAGTACTATAAAATATTCTGTATCTTAGCCTGGGCCAAGTCAATGCGCTTGAATCAGAGTGCGGAGCAGCACATAAAACTTAAGCTCTATTCTTATTACTTTCATTACTCTAATATGTAACATTTAAATAAGGTCTGTCCTACTGAGCCCTATTGTTGTCTCTTTAAAAGAGAAGAAAAATGCAGTTTCTGTTTGCTGCTGTGTTACTTCAATATTGTAATTTTTTCTGTTTTTTCTTTCCTTTTTTTGTCCCTTTTTTGTTCTTGAAGAGGATGAATATTGGCCTCAGAGTCTTCCTTGTCATAGCAGATAGCTTGCAGCAAAAGGATGGTGAACCACCGATGCCAACAACAGGAGTTGTTCTTCCGTCAGGAAATACTCTACGTGTGAAGAAAATTTTTCTTAATAAAACACTGACAGATGAGGAAGCAAAAGTTATAGGTATGTTGTATTCTTCTGTAAGTTGGCATTTCAGTATGTATGTATATGTTCCCAGTTATTCTCAAGCAATACATTAGTGTAACTTTATTTATGTATTTATCTTAATTGTTAGCAAAAATTGCTTTGATTCTTAGAGAGGGCTTCTAGACAATATTGACCTTCTGGTGTCTCAGACTAAGCCCATGTCTTTTCTTAAAGTGTTTTGCACTTATTGGAAAATAAGCACAAAGAAGCCTGAGAGCAGTTAGTGTGGTAAATAGCATGGCCAGTTTTTTTCCTTGATGTCACTCTAAAATGTCCCAGATGTCTCACAGCTGAGTGGAGTAAGACAGTCTTGATCCCTGTGTCTTGTTGATTTTCTGTGAATGAGGCAGTCATCTTCAAAGGACTGTTTCAACATGTTAAATTTAAAGTAGAACTAAAAAGCTTGGAACTGAGAAAATGAAGAAGCAGCTAATGGTTACTTCATTGCTTTTGTTTTTTCGGAACAAAGCTTTTACTTTTGTATAATATCTCATATTTCTATATATATAGATATATATTTAATATATCCATGCATTTGTTTTGACACCTAAAGTATGTATTTCATGTCATCTGTGCAATAAGAAGTTTGTCCTAAGCTGAATAAGTGGCAGATATTTTAATAAAAATATGGAAAAAAGGTGATGGAACTCTTTGACTTTTCAGGAATGTCCATATACTATCCTCAAGTCAGAAAAGCACTGGATAGCATTCTTAGGCATTTGGACAAAGAAGTTGGAAGGCCCATGTGCATGACTAGCGTGCAGATGTCCAATAAAGAGCCAGAAGACATGATTACGTATGTACTGATTGCAGCATTTTTGCTGTCACAGTAGCATGGCCTTATTTTTATTCTGTAATGTTACAGATGCCATCATTAAAGTGTTACAGTTGTGGGGTTTTTACTGGACTGTTAAGTGAATGTTAGTTTCATTAATTATTGATAAAAATGTTTGTTACCTCCATAGTTATGGCATGAAACTGAAAATACATTTCTAGTGTACTGAAGTAGATTTTCCTGTTTCTTTGTTGGTTCTAAACTGCTTTTGTAGGGGTGAGAGAAAACCTAAGATAGATTTGTTCAGAACTTGCATTGCTGCTATTCCAAGACTGATTCCAGATGGCATGAGTAGGACTGACCTCATTGAATTGCTTGCAAGGTAAGAGAGAAGGGGTTCTGCTCTTAGTGGATGTCCTTTTTCAAATGCTGTGTATGCACAATTGTCAGTGCCCTCACTGTGCAGCGTGAGTCGCCGCATGCAGACTCTGTCCTCACTGCTCCTGCCAGCCTTCTGCACTTGGTCAGGTTTTACTGGCTATAGTAGCAGGAGGTACATTTATCCTGCAGACCTTGCACTTATTTTTAGAGAGAGTATTTTGAGAAGTAGGAATTTATTTCTGTTGCTTTGGTTTTTTTTGAGCTTGTTTTATCTTTTTGTTACCTGTTTTGTTATGCTTTTTTTCCTTTCTTTTTTTTCTGTTGGGAATACTATAAATTTTCAAAAAGTCATTCTTGTTTGACATTACCAAAATTTGAGACAGGCACCTGGGAGAAACTTAAGTATTTTTCGCTACTAGTCCTCCTTTGTTTTTCATTTTTCTGTAATCCAACATTACCCATATTCTTCCATCTCTTATCTCAGTTTAAATTGAATGTACCTTATCAGTACTGATAAATAGTTGAGAATAGTTTTTAAAAAACTTAATATGAGAATAGTCTGGCACAGAAATTCAGGACAGCTCATAGCTTTGAAATTGTAAATCCATTTTCACATAATGTGTTGAGTAACATATATAAAAAGTTAGTAATAACTTAAGAGAATAAGATTTTTCTAACACACTTTTTTCAATGTTTAAAACAATATGAAAGACATGAAATTATTCAGTAATAATACTGGAATAGGTATCTTTTACCATAGCGGGCTTTTTAAGTATATGCGCAAAGGATTTTTGGTGAATTTTTCTCATATCCTGAGTAGATGTCCTTTAACTGCAAAACAAATGTGTTATTTTCAATTTTAATTTGAAGAAAATAGCCTATACATCTCAGGGTGCTGGTCTGCTGAGCTCAGACGCATGCAGAGATGCACCTTTGTTAAACACTTGATGGTCTCTCTTGAACACAGTTTGTTTGTATTAAGTTGCATTATTATTATTATTATTATATATAAACCTTGCATTATTTTGCTGTAGTAGAAGTGCCTTCTGTTACTAGCCGGTTTCAGGTTTATTCAGTGCAGAAAGTGAATCTCTGTGGAATCTCTGTTCTACGTTGTACAGTAAAGAAGGAAGAGTAAACACCAAACTTTAAGTTATAAAGACGAAGAATGTGGTGAAGAATATGCTTCTTGAGGGTGATGATGAATATTTTTTCTAAACAGGCTGACAATTCATATGGATGAAGAACTTCGTGCCTTGGCTTTCAATACACTCCAAGCATTAATGCTTGATTTTCCAGATTGGCGGGAAGATGTTCTTTCAGGATTTGTTTATTTTATTGTGCGTGAAGTGACTGACATCCACCCAACGCTTCTTGACAATGCAGTAAAAATGTTAGTGCAGCTCATAAATCAGTGGAAACAAGCAGCCCAAATGCACAATAAAACCCAAGATGCTCAGGTATATTTATTTAAGGTCCTTTGATGTTAAAACATACTTGGAATCTCCATACAAACTTAGCAGTGGGCTTTACTGGTTTCGTTAGGTAATAAAAATTTAGCTAAATTTCTTATACTGCTTGAAGAATTCTAGATCTCTCATTTTAAATTAACATTTTTTATTAAAATAAAATTATTAAGTATTACGTGAACACCAATTCATGACTACATTTTGCTTACATTGTTGGTCATAATGTGTAACTGGAAATATGTAGGAGTTATTAAACAGTAGAACAAAATCCATCATTTTTTACTAGCCAGTAGAAAGGGTTGAAATAATTTAATACCATAGTCTTTTACAAAAGAGTATTGCTTGATGTTTTTTAATTTTGCTCTCATTGCATCATCTTGTGAGAAAATGAAATAAAGATGTTCTTGTGGTATTTGTTTGGACTAAATTCAGAGAGGTAATAAAAAAGAAGTGACTAATATTATGTCATTCTCATAATGCAAAATTTGACCAGTAGCCAAAAATCTGAATATTTTATTATTAAATCTGCCATTGCCAGTAATGGAACTGTATCTTAGTTGTGTTTATTTTTTCTTTAATGCTTAAGTTCTGTGATGTTTTTCTTAGCGTGGTGTATCCAATGGGGCTGCCCATACCCTTCCCCTGGAGAGGACCCTTTATTCCAGTGTATTCCATGTGGTGGAAGGCTTTGCTTTGGTCATCCTTTGCAGCACAAGGCCTGCCACCAGGCGATTAGCTGTCAGCGTTCTCAGAGAAATAAGGGCCTTGTTCACACTTCTAGAAATTTCGAAGGTGAGAGCTGATGATGCATTCTTAGGCTGCCTGGTGAAACTGCTTTTATTTTGACATTCTTTGAGCTTGGTATGCTTTGTGTTTTGTAGAGTGATGATGAGTTGGCTATAGATGTAATGGACAGACTAAGTGCTACTATCCTGGAGAGTTTCATACATCTCACGGGGGCTGACCAGGTAGGACCGTTTTATGTCAAGTTGCTTGTAAGATGAGGTAATTCTGTAAAGGTATCCCAAATAAATAGTATGTATTTCAAATGATAGTGTCACTGTGTTCATGCTGATTTTAACAGCAATTTATCACCACAAACAGAAAGGCAAAAATCTGAGGAATGCCGTGAGGTTGACGCCACCATTGTAACCTTTCTGACTGATAGTGTGTTGTTACCACCACCATATGAACACTGAGAGCTGTGTCTTTATCTGTTTCTTCTCATCTTGCTCACACACTGCAATTTCTTAAAAGCAAAGGGCACTGCTTTTTTCTGCAGTAATATGGTGTCATTACAGTCAATGTGCCCTTTATCCATGGTGAATGCTGTAATAACTGTCAGTGAGTAACAGCTGAATTCCATCCTTATGTATTTATCGTAAACTCCGAAGTATCAAGGAAACTTCTGATTTTAGGATTAGGAAACAAATTGGAATTCAATAGTAAGGCTTTTAGAGTACAAATCTTTTGGAATAATTAAATCATTATGCATGAAAGGGTATTTTTCTAGGATTTGCTATTTCCTAATACCAGTTTGTTCACAAACAACATGTTTCTATAGCTGTTCATATTAAGATCTTCTGTAAAAAGCCCTATAAATTACTTTTTTCTCTATTACAGATGTGCTTTTGACACTGGTACTTTATTAGATATATAAAAAAAGATTGTTGCTTAAAATGCATGGATATTAAATATTTCCTCATTGTCTTTTCTATGCACACAGACTACTTTACTGTACTGTCCCGGTTCAATAGATTTACAAACTCTGGCTGACTGGAATTCCTCCCCAATCAGCCACCAGTTTGATGTGGTCAGTCCCTCACATATTTGGATATTTGCACATGTGACTCAAGGCCAGGATCCATGGATTATAAGCCTCTCAAGTTTCATGAAGCAGGAAAATCTTCCAAAACACTGCCCAACAGCTGTAAGCTATGCTTGGACATTTGCTTATACAAGACTTCAGTTACTGTCTCCACAAGTGGATATCAAGTAAGTTTATTTCTAAAATAAATACAGTATATTATATTGAGTATTATTTCAAGATTAATCATCATTGTAGTATCACAACTGTTTCAGTGGGGTAACATAAATTCTGATATTGTCTGTGGATTTAATTCAGCTTTATATAACAAAAAATTAAAGCAGATTTATCTGCGGCTAACATTAATTAATCAATTAATGCCTTTGGCCATATTGTAGTTTCACAGATTTGAATACAAAAGCATGCATTATTAGTGTACAAGTCTGCTCTGAATAACTTATTCAGAGTTTACTATGTTAACAATTTGGGAAGTTGTGGCATATGCATCACTGAAAAATAAATTCAGTAGAAAACCAAAGTAAAATGTGGTAAACTTCATTTACTCTACTGAGCTCTTCTCTTTCTTTTTTAATAGCAGCCCTATCAATGCAAAGAAAGTAAATACTACTACGAACAGTGACTCCTATATTGGGCTCTGGAGAAACTACCTGATTCTTTGCTGCAGTGCAGCATCTTCTTCAAACTCCTCCACTTCCACAGGCTCTGTGAGATGTTCCCCTCCTGAGACGCTGGCGTCTACCCCAGACAGTGGTTATAGCATTGATTCAAGAGTAGGTCCTTCTAATACTTTCTGTAAATAAGTCTACGTCTTACTGAAAATCAAAACACCAGAGGTGTTCTATAATAACTTATTGTGATTAGAAACTGGTATCGTTTGTCTGAAAATATTTTTAGGATACCTTTTTTTATCATTTGTTTGGAATACTGTTTTAGTTTGCTTTTCCCAACCTGTGGTATGTTTTTAAAGCAAATCTAGTCACATAATGACGACATTTACCCAATAATGACGACATTTACCCAATCTCAAAATCATATCTAGCAGTAGTAAGGAAATGCTTTGTTTGCTGTTAAAGGGGTGGTTTTGCTGTCATTAGACTTCTGTAGTTCTGAGCAAATACCCTCTCACTTCAATAACTGAAACAGGGACCTATTCAGGCATGATGTATCTTGTTGTATTTTCCCAATCGCAGATACTTTTTTGTCTTCATATCATCTGTAGATTATGGGGTTTTTCCCTCTTCTTTGTTTCTTTTTGTTCATCTAATTTTTGGCTTCCTGTAAAGATATGAAGATAATTCGTGGACTATGCAGCAGATTTTTGACAGAAGCAGCCTGTTCTAGTTACTTGTTACCAAGATACCTTCCCTAATTCTGAGAAACTATGGACTGAAAGCTTTGTTCTGTTTGAGAACGACTCAGGAGTCTAAGGAGTTGGACACCAGAAATCTACTTCTTCCCCAAGGAGGGCAGATACATTAACGTGCAAAGAATCTGTGTATCAAGCTGTGTAATTCATTATCATCTGACTAGGAAAATTCAGTAATGCAAGAAATAGTTAGTACTACTTTACTATTTCAGGAAATCTTTCCCATGTCAAAGATAAATTTCACTTTTATCATTTTGAGTCACTGGTCCAGTGTGAATAGACTGAAATTACAGTAGGTGTTTTCATGTCACCACCTTGTGGTAGCTACTTCATTGTGTTTTGTTCTGGTTTTCTTCTTAGATTATTGGCATTCCATCCCCTTCCTCCCTGTTTAAGCACATAGTTCCAATGATGCGCTCTGAGAGCATGGAAATTACAGAATCTCTTGTCCTGGGACTTGGCAGGACCAACCCAGGAGCTTTTAGGTAACTGTTGTGTTTCATCTGTTTCTATTCTAATTTGTTACAAAGCTGGGGAATTGGATCTCATTTTTTCTTTCCTTTTTCTTTGTTTTGGTTTTTTTTTTTTTTTTTTTTTTTTTTTTTTAAGAATTTAAAAAAAGCTGTGACAACTGATTCTCATTGTCTCTTCTAGCATTTAAAGGCATGATAGAGATGGTTAGAGATTGTAAGAATTTTATGTGAAGGTCATGCCTGCATAAAGCAAAAGAAGTTAGTAGAAAGAATAAACAGCTTATTGGTATTTAAAGCTGCCCTTATCTGAAAAACAGATTGTGTGAACTAACAACATTTGAAATGTTAATTACAATCAAATTTGTAGGAGTTGATAAACTCTCCTTAATGGTATTGCCAATTGCTTTTTATGAGGATGAATGAAGAGAGAGAACATCTAAGGGCATGAAAACCTCCTGGGAAGGCCATCAGATGTTCACTGACAGCAGCCAATCTCTGCTGCTGAGAGAGATTATGAGAGTTATAAAATTGAGATTATGAGAGATTATGAGAATTATGAAGTTTGTACCATGCACAGCAACCAACTCTGCTTCTGCAGAAGGAACCAGGAATTGCTAATACTTCGGTTTTTAATAAGATGATGCTTCTCTCCAGTCACTTGTGTCCCATATTATCACAGATAAAAAGTCAATATTGATATTAATGCCAGGTTCTCAGTTGTCATATTCTGGTTTATATCCCTTGATAATCTTATAATTTTATATCATATCTGACTTTATTTGCTACCAGGAGTAAAGCAAGACTTTGTGCCATGATTCTGAAGATCTGCTTAACAGCTGTAAAGTCTAGAAAATGCTTTCAGAGATAATTTTATCAGAAATCCTTGATTCCTGAATTAGAAACAACTCATCCAGCAAGTTAAAAAAAAATGATCTGATCCTCATCAGTTTTATAATTTCAGAATATGGGGTTTTCCATGACCAGCTTTTTTCTCTGTCCAATGCATGTTCTCACACCAGATGCTAGCTCACCATTGCTGCTCTGCACTGATTTGGTGTTTAGCTTTTGTGGTTTTAGGCACTGTTCTTCCCCACTTGTTATGTTTGCTCAGGAACTTTTTTCATTATAGATTGTATATGTGCAATCCACATAAATTTATCAGAGTAGTATTTTTGTTTGTGTAACTGATCATATGAACTCTTCTTGATCTCCATTGTAAGCTGACCCTTTACTATATTTTAGCACAGAAAAGTTTCTTCCAAATTATCTTCTGTGTTTTCAAGAAAATACATAGCAATATCTAACCATGCTTAACTTTCTTGTAAATGAGTACACCACAAACATTTATGCAACATTCTGATCACCTGGACCCATTCTCTGAAGGAGGAACTTTTTATGCTTTTGATCTATCTCAATTGCAGAACCACAGGAAGTAGAAGAATGTGTCCACTTCAACAAATCTGGAGGCAGTAGTTATTATGTTAACAAATATGAAAGTAAACCAAATATATTTTTACCTTAGTATTTTGTCTGCATACTTCCATACTACTGATCTCCTTTCCCTGCCTCCTTTTTGAAGACATATGAGAATCTTAGTTTGGCAGAAGGAACCAAGTAGTAGTATAGACAGTGGAGGTTCAGAACAAATGGGGAATGTAAGCACACTGTCAAAACCTGTTTCAGTTTTCAAAGAGACTGGTCAAACTTCTGTCAGTGTATTGTTACTGGACCTAAAGAAACAATATTAACAATTAAATGCATCATAACACCTGAAAGAGCATTTTATGATAAACTGCCAGCATCTTTTTTTTTCCCCCCAATGATATCTGTTTGCACCATATGGCTTTGTTAAAGTTTTAATATGAAAATAAATGAAAATTATCTGTGATAGAAATAAGCCATAATACAAATTCAGGGATAATTGTTAGGACATTAAGTTAATAATCTGCTTTAAATTAGGAAAATATCTTTCTAGGAAATTTTGCTTTTAAAAGCTACAGGTAAAGAAGGAAAACCTGAGGGTGTTTTAACTTCTGTTGTAACGCTAGTTCTTGAGAAACGTCTTTCAGTTGAGATGTTAATTTAATGTTTGTTTTTATCCTTTTAATTATTCTAATTCAGGGATCTAATAGAAGAATTACATCCTATAATTAAGGAAGCACTTGAAAGAAGGCCAGAGGTAATTAAATAATTTCCATTATACTCAGTACAGTTTTAACTGTCTTTTCACAAAGAGGAAGTGTTAGTTATTTTATTTAATTTGTGCATGTAAAAACAGTCAATATAACAGATAAAAAAGGTGAAATATTGCTTTTTAAAATTATTGTGAAGTGTTTACATTAGAAGAGCTCCATGTTTGAGCTCTCTGTTACTCCTGTATCAGAGATTTTGTTTCAAATGATGAAAAAATATTGTCACCTTTTCCACATTCTTTTAATTTCTTTAAGTTAATCATAGTTTTACACAGTTGTTCCTTTGTTGTATCATCAGTGACATTCCCACAATTAATGGTACCTATGACGCAGAATTGAGTTTTAATGTCCGCCAACTTTGTTGGGGTTTGATGGTGGTTTTTAGTGAAAAAGTTTGTAAACTCACCTGACTGATCTAATGAAAATGATGGAAAGGAACAGCACTTCTGTTTCAAAATGTTACTGTACTGTTGTGTGTTGCATCAGGCTTGCATACAAATTGTAGAATCACAGAATATTTTGGGTTGTAAGGTACCTTTAAAGGTCACCTGGTCCACCCACCCTGAAATGAGCAGGAACATCTTCAGCTACATCAGGTTTCTCAGAGCGCCATCAACCTGACCGTGAATGTTTCTGCAGATGGGGCATCTCTCACTTCTCTGGGCAACCTGTTCCAGAGTTTCACACCCTCATCATAAAAATTGTCTCTTTTATATCTAGTCTAAATCTACCCACTTTTACTTTAAAACCATTGCCCCTTGTTGTATCATAAGAGGCCCTGCTAAAATGTGTGTCCCCATCATTCTTACAAGCCCCTTTTAAGCACTGAAAGGTCACAATGAGATCTCCCTGGACCCTTCTCTCCTCCAAGCTGAACAGCCCGAGCTCTCACAGCTTCTCTTCACAAGAGAGGTGCTTCAGTCCTCTGATCATTTTTGCAGCCCTCCTCTGGACCCACTCCAGTATGTCCATGTCCTTCCTGTGCTTGTGGACCCCAGCAGGCAGTACTTCAGGAGGGGTCTCATGAGCGTGGAGCAGAGAGACAGAATCACCTCCCTCAAAATATGTAGGAAGACTGCCTTCTGCACTTCATTGTTTTATATATTGCACTTAGTGGCAAGAGACTGGATAATACATGTAATAGCAAACCTGGTATATCTGCAACTGGGAAAATGTTTGTTCACTGTCTGGTTTATTAAATTTGTTAGCAATTTTGTTAACTTATCTTAAAAGGTTGGCACCTCTGATAACAGACGCCAGTTATAGTACAGATATAATAATGCTTTTATAGTCTACTCCGGTTTTCTACTTAGTTTTTCCTCTGCTTCATTTAATTTTGTGTTTCCTCTGATGGACAGAACATGAAACGGCGCAGGCGTCGAGATATTTTACGAGTACAACTAGTACGAATATTTGAACTGTTGGCAGATGCTGGTGTCATTAGTCACAGGTAGGGGCAGCACGCATGGGAAGTTGTTGATGTTCGTGAATTGTCACTGATAGACTTATGACTCAGTGTAACAAGCCTGCCAAATTCATCAGTGAGTTTCAGTATACCACTAAATAAATAGACAGGGGTTTATAAAACTCAGAATTTTTCTGGCTTTCTAATCCCTCGCTCCCATGTTCTTTGTCACTGTGTTCTGTTTTATTTAAAATGTTGCTATTCCCCATACTTTGAACAGGCAGTACATCATGGTCCCTTTTGTTTGCTCAAACATCGCGCCAGTTGTGCAGATTGTAACTATTCTGTGATAATTCAGGAACTTCTGCCTTACATGGAGCGCTGATGCTGGTCAGCACATCCTATGCAGAGAAGGCTACTTGCTCATTAATGTTGGACTTCTGAAGGACAGAGAATGTTAACTTGGTTATTGAGATTTTTTTTTTCCTCAGTTTACCCTACTTGTGTAGGGACACTTTGAAAGAAGCTTTGGCATATGTTTTACAGAAGTCCCTAGGAAATTTTTTCCTATGCATGTGGAATAGTGTAAGAACAAGTAAGCTAGGAGATGGTTGGCCCCTTCCTCGCACTCTGTTCGACAGTGATACTTAGACATGTATTTGTCAGTCTTAACAATATATGCATGAAATTCTCAATTTTCCAGTATACTTCAGAATGTTGCCTCAGAAGCAATGAAATGTCTATCAGCATGCTGATATTTTAGAGTCCAACAATTAAAACCATTTTTTCCCTTATCTTTTAATGTTTTCACTAGGGGAGGGGGAAGGGACTTTGTGTTTGGAGATTTTAATTAATATTTTTAACACTTGTCCCCAGTATAAGAACTAGTTCTGTGGAAGGATAAGTGACTTCAAATAATTAGATTTGATTCTTAGTTTGCTTTCACTGGAGTTTTTTATTTTATTTCTGAAGTAGAAGCTGGATGAAGAAATTACTTTGAATTAAGTATTTGCAGTGATGAGGGTGTAGGGTTTTTTAAAGATTTAAAAAAACCCGATGATTTTCAAATACTGTATGTAATTACCGTGCTCTTTGATTTTCTAAATTTATTTTATTTGTTCAGTGCAAGTGGTGGCCTTGATAATGAAACACATTCCCTCAACAACACTTTACTTGAGTATGTTGATCTAACAAGACAACTCCTAGAAGCAGAAAATGAAAAGGATTCTGATACATTGAAAGATATCCGATGCCATTTTAGTGCCTTAGTGGCAAATATCATACAAAATGTTCCAGGTATGTAAAAATGTAACTTCTGATTACTGTATTTAATATGCAGTATATTTAAAAAAAACCCAAACCCAACTAAACAGAAAGGCACTTCTTATTTGAACCTTTAGAATACTTTTATTAAAATAATTTGTGATATCAGTTTTGAGTATAATTTAGCAGTATGAGTTTTAAGAGGTTTTTGGTACTGTTTGGCAGTCTTGTTGATTGTCTATGTATTTGAGTTCTGTGTACTAATAAATAGCTTATTCCTGTACACTACTGGCATTAAACAGGACAATAGTAAACCTACATCCCGGCATTATGGTGTTAAAATAATAGTGGGTCCTTTAATATTTTCCTTTAAATTTTAATAAAATTTTTCCTTTAATATTCATAGTTTGGTTCTGTTTGTGTTACATGCTTTATCTTAAAGAATTGCAAGAGGAGTTTGTATAACTGTGTGCTTTGCTTACAGTTCACCAGAGAAGAAGTGTCTTTCCACAGCAGAGTCTACGCCACAGCCTATTTATGCTGTTCAGTCATTGGGCAGGCCCTTTTAGTATCATGTTTACTCCCCTGGACAGATACAGTGATAGAAACATGCGAATAAACAGACACCAATACTGTGCATTAAAGGTATTTTAACACTTCTGAATTTTGGAAATAGATTGTTATGTCAACATGATGCAAATTTAACATTTGGGCTTTTAGATGTGGTTTTCACATCCATGTTTTAGCATCTTTTTATTCCTTCTGCTTACATGTATATTTATGTCAGTTCAGTTTTTCCCATACTGTGAGTATTGTACTTGCTATTGAAATTTCTTATAATCACTACTGAATGTTCACTTCCTGACTTTAGTTCTCATTTGCTTAAATTAAAGGCTTTCTTCTAAATGTACATTAGCAATGAAACTGGTTAATGGTGTATTAACTCTTCAGTATGTCAGCATTTTACTATTGACCCTTCCTTTTGATTTGAAAGTTGAGAAAAATATGATTTAATAATTTCTTGAATAAAATATTAAACATTTTTTATTACCCTTGGTTTTCTCTCTTAACAGGTTAGTGTTTAGTTATGTGATATTTTAGTGGACTGAGTAAGAGCGATTCCTATATCTGAGTTATTAAAATGTGTTTTTCATTGCTTTCCAAAGGCTATGTCTGCTGTACTGTGTTGTGGCCCTGTTGCAGACAACGTTGGGCTTTCATCTGATGGCTATTTATACAAATGGCTGGATAATATTTTGGATTCACAAGATAAAAAGGTAATACAAGCAATGTGAACATCACTTTGCAACTATCAGTGCCTCAAACACATGTTTTAGTGAGTTTGCAGACAGATTTGCCTAAGTGCTCTACTTAAAGCTGTTTTAGTGGTGCAGGGTTTTTGCACTGTCCTTCATGTATATTCACCCTGTGGAGGAAGGTGGTCCCTAATCAGACCAGAGAAACAGAATTTAAGAGGAAAGGACAAGGGGACTGTATATTGTTTATAAACTGATCAACCATGTTAAGCTGTAGTAATAAGTCAGAAGAGAGGAGATGAGATTTGGAACATGAACTCTTGTGAGATTGCAGAGTTCCTTGGGGTCCTTTGGAGTTAATAAGACCAAAATTTTCATCTAAACAGCAAGGTTAGCTTTAAAGGTAGGACCTCTATTGCCCTCTAATGCTAGGACTACATAAAAATACAGCTCCTGTGGGCTACTTTGATTCCAGGAAAGGTGCAAGTCTCCATGCAGATGTATCCCTTGTATCCCACTGGAATTCTTGCTTGTCTTTAAATGCTTCTTTGTATCTAATACTTCCAGGGCAATGTTTCAGTGCAAGACATAAAAATGGTAAATAGTTCAAACTAGCCTTGGAACTGAAGGGGGGAAAAAATCAGTAGATATCTAGTTATTTGTGTCAATAATTTATGACTGTGTGCTAGTTGAATAGTAAATGGTGTGGTAGAATTATCTGCTGTTAGAATTATCAGTTTATTCTATGGTGTCATTGGTTTTAGATGGAACAGATTTCATGTTCCCAAAGGTTTCAGCTTTCTTAAATAGTTGTTTTCCTATTTTATGCCATTTTGTAAGTTGGTCTTTTTTTCTACATTTTTAAATATATATTTACTCTTCCCTAGGTTCACCAGCTAGGCTGTGAGGCAGTCATGCTGCTCTTGGAACTCAATCCTGACCAGAGTAACCTCATGTACTGGGCCGTTGACCGGTGTTACACAGGTTCCAAGCGGGTAGCAGCCGGCTGCTTTAAAGCCATAGCCAGCGTGTTCCAAAACAGGTACTACAGCATTTTTCAAAACTTTAAAACTTCCATTTCCAGTGTGATCTTATGTAGAACTTTGGGTTTTGTTTCCATAGAGAGAAAAGATCATCACTGTTTGTGTGTCTGTGTTCCTAGAGAAACTTCTCAAAATGTTATTCTGTCCCCTATCATATTCCTTATAAATTAAACTTAAATAAATTAGAATCTTAGAAAACCAAATGTAATTTTATTTTTTTCATACTTGCCATATTTTCCTAGGGATTACCAGTGTGATACAGTGACCCTCCTGAATCTGATACTATTTAAAGCAGCTGATTCTACTAGGGCTATCTATGAAGTTGCTATGCAACTATTGCAGGTTTGTAAGCTAATTCTGATTATTATTTTTTTCTTTTAAAATAAAAATTGTCCTATATATGAAAAAAATCTGGTTATGCTTGGTTGTATTCAGTAATGAAATACAATGTTGTTTTTTTTCTTCTCTATTTTAGTACATAGTTAAACCAGATCCTTACCTGGCACAAAGAGACTTTCCTGAAAGTCTGTCTGTTTCCATGCACTCAAGACCTGTATTTTCATAATACCTGCTTTTTCAAGAAACAACCTAAATCAGGACTCTATTGATTTGGCCCTGAAACAGAGTGATACATAGCTCCATTTGTCTAAAAGCACCTCAGAAACAGATTGCTTCCCAAGGCTTCGCTGTCTGCTAGGGTAGCAGTCAGTTTTCTGATTTTTGGACTATTACCAAACATTTTTTTCATATGTCCATGTAGAGAGATGACAGTGAAGATCTTGTTACTCATTTAATTTACTTTTGTATAGTCTTTTCTGAGGTCATTTAGAGGTAAGCTTAAGGTAGCACTAGTATTTAAAAATCTCTGCTAATAGTAGCTCAGACCTTAAGTCTTGGAGTTTTTTTCAAAGGTTTTTTGGTCAGCTAGGACTTCAACAGTGAAGTCCTCACTGAAGTTTCCCCCTTATTGAGACATCATCCCCATCTTTCTTCTCGAGTGGACACTACTTCTTAAAATCAGCCCAAGTTGATTTTTAAAGTGTCAGAGTGTTTTAGCCTCCTGCTGCATCTCTACCACATCAGAGATTTTGTTGTTCCTGTCCATGTCTCACAGATGAGCAAAAATTAGTATTGTTTGGAAATGCAAATATTAAATAGTATTTCGCATTTCGTTATAGATAAATTTGTATTTAGGATGGTATTATGTGAAAGCATGTTTTGGAACTTTATTGCTGGAAACTCATCAAGTGGAATGTATCTTAGCTAGTCTTCTATTAATTTACCACAGTATTAGCAAATGCTGTAGCTGTATGGAGATCTGTATAGATAAGAAACATTAAATGAGAATAGCTACGTGAACTTAAGAAGTGATTTTTGTTTAAAAATTTCTACAGTAGCTCTATATTTATCTTCAAATTCTGAACATTCCTGTTGCAGATTTTGGAACCAAAGATGTTCCGTTACGCTCACAAACTGGAAGTTCAGCGGATGGATGGGGTTTTGGGACAGCCTTCTCCTTTACCACATTTGTATTCCATGTCGTATTATCAGCTGTCAGAAGAATTAGCAAGGACTTATCCTGAGCTGACACTTGCTATCTTTTCAGGTACTTTAAAACTTAAAACCAAAAAGCTTCATCAGGTCAAAAACACTGTACAAAATGTGTCATTCTTATTTTTCAGTAACTGATTTATATGTCATTCACTACAATCAGGACACCAACATCATCATACTGAATAAAATTTAAAAAGCCTAGTAAGTGACAGTTTTTGTTCACTTGTGTTTGAAATATGTTCAAGGTGAAAGAACATGAATCAAAAATGTTTTTACTGACTTTCTAATAACCATGGAAAATCACATTGTAGAAATAATTTGCAATTTTTAAAAAAAAGCATTATTTCATTGTTCTCTGTAGTATGTTATTTATTGTAGAATGCTTAAATACATTATTCTGTAGCATTTTTAAACAATTGCAGAATAATAACCTCTTACATCAGTTTTAGAAACAAAAACTACTAGGACTAATCTAAGGAAGAACAAATTGTACGTGTTTTTTTTTCCAAACTTGGTACATTTTTTTTATGCTATAGGTTTTTCAGTTCCCTCCTTCATTAGAGGAATATATGTACACACACACACACATATGCCTACGAATGTGATTTCTTCAACATACTGTTTGTCAGCAGTGCCTTCAGTTAGCTCTCCTGAAGACCATGGACTTTATCATTACGGCATGGCACTAGTCAGCTAAACAAAAAAAATGCATCTGTATCAGCATGGCATTATATCAGTATGGTGTGCTGGGCTCATGATTGTTGTTATCACCAACCAGTTCCAATTATTGATTTGGAATTCGTGTATGTACCTAATTTTTGAATGGCAGAAGTAAGTCAGAGAATCCAAACGGCTCACCCAGCTGGGAGGCAGGTGATGCTGCATTATCTGCTGCCATGGATGAACAATATTGAGTTGGTGGACTTGAAGCCTTTGCCAACCATTCGTCGGCAAGATGAAGATGAAGAAGATTCTTTGAAAGACAGAGAAATGATGGTGAACAGTCGACGATGGCTACGAGGAGAAGGCTGGGGATCACCACAGGCTACAGCTATGGTTCTGAACAACCTGATGTACATGACTGCAAAGGTAAAGTTAATTACTTACATGCTTACCTTGTTTCAGTGGATTGTTCTGTTTAGGATGCAAGAAAATACTGTTCAGATATACTATGTCACGAAGCTTTCAAGAGTTACTGTTCATATTTGTGGAGGTGCTTTGTATACTCAATCTATACCCTATAGTTTTGAGGTATTCTAAGAAATATGTAATATGTAACATTATTGTTACTGTAATTGCTATGTATAGTGACAGTATATAACTAATGTTTTACAATATAGATGTCTACCTGGATAGAGAATACCTAACTGCCTGTATACCTATGATCTCAAAGTGGAGTTTTGGAACCTGCCTTGCTACCAGAGGCTAATTGACTCTGCTTCTTCCTATCATAGCTACTTCCAACAGAGAAGTATTGCTCACATGCAGTGCTCCTGTCAGTGAGAATCCTAGTGATGAGAGATCGTGTTTTGAACTATCAGTTAAAAGCTCTTGTCAGTGTGTGGTCCATGGAGTTTTATTCAATATTGTCAGCAGCTGGGAGACTGGGTCTCTGTTAAAATTCATAGAATTCTTAGAGTAGAAAGGGAGCTCAGGAGATCATCAGGACCAATCTCCCTGCCAAGGGAGGGTCACCCTGAGCATGTTACACAGGAACTTACCTCAGTGGGTTTTTGGTCTCCAGAGAAGGAGTCTTCATGACCTCCCTCAGCAGCCTGTTCCAGTGCTCTGCCACCCTCTATGGAAATAAATTCTTCTTCCTGTTGAGGTGGAGCTTCTTGTGTGTTAGTGTATGCCCATTGCTCCTTGTCCTGTTGCTGGGCACCACCAAAAACAGTCTGGCACCATCGTCTTGGCCTCTGAGATACTAATATGTGTTAATGAGACACCCCCCCCCCCCAAAGGGCCCCCCCCCCCCCCCCAGTCTTGTCTAGACTAAAAAGGCCCAGCTTCTTCAGTCTAATGTATTTTATATCAATGGGATATATAATATGTACACATATCTTTAGATATATTTTTATACAATTATATCTATAAAAGAAAAAACTGTTTCCAGAGTATGTTTTTAAAAATACATGTGAAAACATTCTGGAACATTAAAAATGCAACAGTTTCCTACAAGATTTATGTTTCTCTTTTCTACAGCTTGTTTCACTTGATCAGAACAGATAATTTCTGAGTACAGTGTTTTCTGATGAAGTTTTCAGGACATCCATTTATTTTGTTTTCTAGTATGGTGATGAAGTGGCTTGGTCAGAGATAGAAAATGTCTGGACTACATTGGCAGACAGCTGGCCAAAGAATCTGAAAATAATTTTGCACTTCTTGATCAGTATTTGTGGAGTGAACAGTGAACCCAGCCTTTTGCCTTATGTGAGTATGGGATAGATCTCTCATTGGTGCTTATTGATGTTTTAAAAATTAGTATGTCTAGCAGCAAAGATCACCAAATTAAAATGTGAGGTAGGATTTATAGTATCAAAATCTCCACCCTGTATTTTATGATCACTAATACTGTGAACAGATAAAATTCAGTTCTTTTGTTTGTGTCACTTTGGACATCTGTGTCAAAATTACAGAATCAATTTGTCAATCAGTTAAATAAATAAAGTTGTCATTGCTGGAATGAATGTAGGACTATGTGAATATCATAGATATTATTTAGTGATTAAATAATAAAAAATGTAAAAGAACTACTAAAATTTTACGTAGGTCTAAGCATTTTATTTTCTTTTGTCATAAAAACAAATCTTAAGAGTTTGATAGCTAAACTGGGATTAATTTTATTAAGAGTATACACTGAACAATTTTTACCCATGCTATAATTTAGTATATTCCTAAAAAGCAGCAGATAACACAGGAAAATAAAGCACCAGTTATACCCTGCAGAGCATCATTCTTTCGTGATCAGTATTACACCAAAAAAACCCCACCAGCCATCCCAAGCACCCTCAAAACCAAGTTTATTTTGAGTGAAAATGTGTGTGAGAGCACTGCAGGATAGCATGAAGAAAAATATGATAATATGGAAGAAAAGAAATAGTATAGAACAGAACTGTGAAATATCAAAAAGAAATTATATCAGAAGACATTCATTCCAGTGTTGATCTCAGGTGCTGCTAAAACCTTTGTAAGAAAATGTTTTGCTTAAATAATTTTCAGGAGCATACTTTCAACTTTACTGTCAGAAGATTTACTTTCTTACTGTTGTGATATATTTCCCATTCTTCCTGCTATTGACAGCTAGGAAAGCAACTGGTTGCTTTTAGAACTGGAGTAAATTTCATGTTTTGTCGCTTGCAATGCAGGTAGATAATGATTCTAATAAGTTGTGATATTAAAATCTTTTAATATAAATATATATATGTATTTATGTATGTTTTTTATGGCAGGTAAAGAAAGTCATTGTTTATTTGGGTAGAGACAAAACAATGCAACTACTAGAAGAGCTGGTGAGTGAACTTCAGCTTACGGATCCTGTCAGTTCAGGAGTCACCCATATGGATAATCCACCATATTACCGCATTACGTCCAGTTACAAAATCCCCTCTGTCACTTCAGGTAGGCATTTACTGACTTAACTCATTTAAACTGTTATTATTGATAATTATACACATGCTGCTATCAATCAGTTATGCTGCTGGAGTGCATTTGTAAATATTCAATAGGAGTGCGAGGTTCTATTTCTAAAAAACAGGTTAAAAGTTTGTTTTACATGATCTGCAGATTTTGGTGTACCCAGAGTTCTTCCTGAAGAACATCTGATAGGTTCACAAGGGATGGGTTAGGGTTGTCTAAATATGTGCATCAGACTTCGTCTGTGTACAGAGACCTTGCACTCTTACCCTCACTTTATGACTTTTATGTCTAGTCAGTAAAATCATGGGGAAAATGTATATAATTTTAAATCCTTCTAAGTTGCTACATTTTAAGTTTTGGTACAGACACAAACTCCATCCATAGGGATTGTTTAAAGAAGATTTAAATTCACTTAGGAAAATTTATCTAGAAATTATTAATGCTGGATCACTCATCAAAAAAACCCCAAAGTGCTGAAAATACCTCATGCTTCAATCCAAGAACATGCTGAGAAATGTGAGGAAAAACAGCCTTGTTTTGGTGGAGTATCCATCTGTCAAATTGAGCTACAAAAGACATGGATGTGGGGAGAGTATCTAAGCAAGGCCTTAACTTTTGTGCTGCACATTTGTCAATATCATGAAGCAGCCTGGACCTATCACATGTGTTATCTGGATCACAAGGTGGATGCACTGGCACTTGTTCTTGGAAGTGTTTAAAAAAATACAAAAACAATTCTGGGGCTCTTGCACTTCATGTAATTTAGAATAGGAAAGGCTGGAAGGGTGCAAAATTGCTTCCAATTGGGGCTGTCAGTTCAGTGTGATGCTTGCAAATTTCTCCTAAAAGAAAATTGTTATAAGCTTCACCACAGGCTATTAGGCTTTAATTCTTAATCTGTTTGTGGTTTGAATTAACTGGATAGCAAAGTCCAACTACATTTTACAGATTACTGTGAGATGTATAATATAGGAAAAAAGGAAATATGTCTCTAGATACAGCTTAAAAAACTTTTTATTTAATTTCAGGAAGAAGTATGAGTACACATTGAAGAGTCAGAGATTCCTGGAATAGATACTTTTTATTTTTTTTCCGGTTAGTGAAATTATGGTAGCAGCTCACAATCCTTTATTGCAGGTGAAAATATGGCTCAGTTTGTATTTGTGCCAGTTGCTGTAGAATAAACCTGGTTAGGGCTCAGGGCAAGGACCAGTAAATAAGGGTCATCTTGTAGTGCTTAAGACTACTTTTCCGTTTTATTGACCAACCTTTTTCCTTGCCCATAATTCACAGGTACCACTTCTAGTAGCAATACAATGGTGGCTCCCACAGATGGCAACCCTGACAGTAAACACATGAAAGACAGTATTGAAGAGAAGTAAGTATCTCCTCAAAGAGCAGTTATTAGTTGAATTACAGGAATTCCTTCTAGGTACTTTAAATACTCCCATCTCTCAGCAGCACCAGGTATGTCTTCATTGCAGGGATTACATTCCATGTAATGTCATGCATGTCAACAGAACTGGAATGCTATTTGATATTAACAGTAGCAGCCTCAGTTGTAGCTTGAACTCCAGTCCAGGTCAGGCATTGTATTGCTACAGCTGTATTGTTGGTGGTGCCTAAAGTAGCTACTATTGCACTGGACTGTGTATGTTCACATGAGGGCAATTGTACTGTAAGGTGGGGTTGGTGAGACACTGGAACACATTGCCCAGAAAAGTGGATGCCCTGTCTCTGGAAGTGTTCAAGGTCAGGCTGGATAGGGCTCTAGTGGAAGGTGTTCCTGCCCATGGCAAGAAGGTTGGAAGCAAATGATCTTTAAGGTCCCTTCCAACCCAAGTAATTGCGTGACTTTGTGACTCGCAGATTGGTTTATTACCTCGCTGGAAATGAACAGTTCCTATGTGTTACTAGTTTATTTTCCCTAACTGGGGTATTTGGATGCCTGATATCTGTGTCAAGATACCTTACAGCTAACTTTAAAACAGATTTCTCCCTCCCTAATTTTTGAGCTATTTAAACCTAATCTTTTGGCAGACACTGTGACTGAGGCTGGTGGAAAGCAAACAGTTGATATAGACTTAGTCAGGCTGTGTACTTGGAGCACAGCAGTATCTGACTGTGGGCATGCTGTCATTTTGTGTTAATATGGATAGCTAACCTTCAAGTGAAAAGGGAGGAGAGACTCTGTAATTAGCATGAGCAAAAGTGTGCACATATGCCATTACTGTAGAGGAACAACTATGTCGTAAGTTCGCAAATGAGTTTCTGACAACTTGAGAGCTTTAATAATTACACTTCTGATATAATTTCCCAGTTGGACACATTCTTTCCTTCCCTAGGATAATTATGTCAATATAATTAGCATAGTAAATATAGCATAGTAAATATACAGAGGCAACCCCAATACTTAAGTTAAATTGGGGTGAGTGTATGATAGTAAATCACAGAAACCTGGAAGGTGAGATGTCATTCAGAATTCAGCCTAGCAAGGCACAGACAAGGACTTGGCTGCTATGGGGTCTCAAGCTGAAGAAACTTGTAAAGTAACGAAGGCAGTTTTGAAAGTCTCTGTGAGTTTTGGCATATACTGTTGTCTTAAACCTCCCCAGGGTATATGCTTCTTGGTAAGATGTACCCTGTACATCTTGGACTTGCCAGGAGGAGAGAATTTTAGAAACTTACATAGAAACAGTTGGAAATTATGCTTTTAGCACTCTTAATTTCTCTGATTTTTTTATAGTTTATCAGAATAGCAAGGTAGTATCTTGGACATTGTGCGTGTATACATGCATATGTCGCTGCCAGATCACATATGGATTTCCTTATTTTCTTCAAGAGTGAGAAGAACTTATGTAAAATGGTAACAAATATTTTAATGTGCTTAAATGTTAGTGAAAACGATGGAACATGATATACAATTTATAGTGGATAATCTCTGAATCCCCTTATGTGGTGTTGCTTGAGAAGGTATGTCTTACATGGCCGAGGTGCTTTGGCATCATGTTGATTATCCTTGTAAGATGAATTGTTTTTTGTAAAGGAGTTTTGCTGAAACACAGTTTTACTGAGAGACCCTGATTAATGTTTGTCACAGAGTGTCAGTGACTAATTCTGCTTTATTTGCACCTACAGCTACGCACACCTAGACATCTACAGTGGGTTGAACAGCAACTTAAACCGCCAGCACCACAGACTGGAATCTCGCTACAGCAGCAGCTCTGGAGGATCATATGAAGAGGAAAAAAGTAATATTCTTTATTTTAAAATATTTCTATGAATAGCACACAGAGTTTTCACAAGTTAATATTTCTGCTGAAGGTTGTGGAACATAAAGAAAGAAATGAGCACTATCAGTGTTTTTGCATAAACTTATTAAAAATCAGGGGGTTTTTTGTCTTCCTCCATCTTAATTCTGCTATTGAATTCTGGCATACATTTGACTGCAATAAAATATTCAAGGAAGATAATATATTTTGTGCTTTCTGTTGTCCTCTTGAATGAGTTGTAAACATCTTCCTGAATGAAATGGTTTTACTCTATTTTGTTTGACAGTTAGGCACAAGTAACAGAGATGAGCAGGATGAAGATGAGATTTAAAAAAAGGTGATGGAAAAGAAGTTTTTTTAAAAAAAGGAAATTGCAAGTAATTGTTCTTTTAAAGGATAGCATTCCTTGACTTATTTAAAAAAAAAGGGTACTAAACTTTTTTGAATCCATTGCAAAGGAAAATGTAGCAGGGAAAAAGATTCTCTTCCTGTACATCTAATTTCCAACATTGTTCTAAAGACATGTCTTGGGTTGTTTTTCGTGATCTATGTTTTTTTTTTCCTCTGAGATGCAGAGGTATGGAAGAAGGTAAAAATTTCTTCTGAAACTCCATTATGCATTTGCAAAGATTTCCTTAACAGAGGTTTATTAACTGTGGCTACTTTTGTAACAATGCCTAAGATACAAATCAGAAATCACATGGCAATGCTACGGAAAGCAAAACAGGTCATGTAGTCAGGCAAAAATGATGACAGTGGTCAGACAGTAAATGAAGTGTTATATTAGTGGGTTCTGTGTGCTTGGTCAGAAGAGTTGTTTGACTGAAACTCTTGTTCAGCTAACAGGTTGTTAGTAATTTAAATGACTTTGTACTTAACCCTGCATGAGATAATCACATATATTTCAGTTGTGGAAGTGGTCCCACAGACTTAGGTTTCACTCAATTTTCATTGACCATTGATTTTGCTACCAGTTAAGTTGTTTGGGTATGTTAACAGCACACAGTGCAACACTGCATTTTCACTAATTTTCTTGTGTGACTGAACAACAGGAGGTGAACTTCTGCATTTTGAGCTTTAGATGGCAGTATGGAACCTATCCTGTCCATGCTGTATTGAAGCAACGAGAGTCCCTTAGGATCTTCTGATGCGCTCTTCAATGACTGATTCTTTGCACACTGTGAAGATCAGAGTGAATATGTAGTTCTTTCTTCCTCTGTTAAGGAGGTGAAATCTAATGTCCTCTACAGAGATTGCTGTAAGGGCTGGACATATTGAGGCAGAATCTGCTAAACTTTGGGTCAGTAGCAGGTTAATGGCTTCTGGTCAGCCAGAGTGTTTATTACTGCATGGATAGGCATTATCCAGAATCACAGCTGCAGTCAGTTTTGGATTTGTTTGCTGTTTGTCATATCAACACTGAGGATCCTGAACTAAATGATATTTCACATGTTCCATCAGTAAGGAATTTGTCACTTCTCGTGGAGAAGGTGATAATGAGCTGATACATGTGTGAACATCTGAAACTTCTGCAGCTGTACTTCCAAACAGAGCTGGTAGAATCACTGAAACATTGAACTGTTGAGGCTGTTTCCTTGTTTCTAGTCTTGACTGATAGTTCTGAAGTCCAAAACAACTTTTAAACTAGAAAAGTATTTTGGTTGTGTTAACACAGTATACTCTCATACCAAACAGCTGATGTTTTTCTTGCACTTTTGAAGCTTGCTAAATAAAAATCTAAATGTCATTCTGTGCTTTCTTGACAAATTGACTGATTTTCTGAGCAATAGCTTTTATCAACCAATGGGATTGGGCTGTGCTGTTGTAGAAGTGGCAATTTCCAAGTTACCCATGGATCAGGCCAGCATTATCTGGCAGATAGCACTGGTGGGGTTTTGATCTGAGACCTATAAAGATGTGCTCTTGATGAATACTTCCTTAGCCTATAATGAAATGCTCTTCAAGATGAGTTCAGTTAAATCTTAGGGCCCAGCCTTAATTAACTCCCTATCTGGCATGAGGTTTGAAATTCAAGGAAATTACGTCAGATCACTTTGCCTTTTATCATAGATTTTATGAACCTATTCAAAAACATCTTACTCTGTTATGTGTGTAACTTCTGTAGAATCATCCTTATATTAAAAGAAATAGCAGGTTTTTTCTTTTAAAAAACTGCATCAAACTACTACTGCTTACAGCTGGCTCCCCTTCTCCTCTCCTAGATCTCAACTTTCCAAGAATTTAAAAATATTTCTTCAAAGGCCGTAACATACAGAAATATGCATTGTAAATATATTTCTGGTTTAATTTTCTGTTGTGTTAGGTGATTCAATGCCTCTGTATTCCAACTGGCGGTTGAAGGTGATGGAGCACAATCAAGGAGAGCCTCTCCCTTTCCCACCTTCTGGAGGTTGCTGGTCACCACTGGTGGATTACTTGCCTGAAACTTCTCCTCCGGGCATGTCACTTCACAGGTAGCTGTTTTGGCAATGCCTGTGGCAGTTCATTGTTTTCATTTGTGTTGCACAAATACAGTCATTTGAAGATGGCAGATTAAAGGGCAGTTAATAATACATTTGTTTTCTGTGGATTTACTTGCAGGTCTACCAATTTAAGATTACTCAAGCTTTTAATCTGGAGGATTAAAGTGTTTCTATTTTTATTATGAGCCTTCATCTTTTACCTTATAACACAGCTTTGTGAATATTTATAGACTGAAGAATACAAGTTAGAAGCATATGAAGCTTTTTGCAGCTCTTTGTGAAGTTCCTGTTACATTCTTCTAATATACTATTTTTTTTTGTTTTAGGTGCAATATAGCAGTGATTCTTTTGACTGATTTGATAGTTGACCACAGTGTAAAGGTGGAATGGGGAGGATACTTGCATCTTTTACTTCATGCAATTTTTATAGGTAACTAACTTCTTACAGAAATACTTATAGTAACTTGAGGAATTCTCAGCTTTTCTTTTTGATACTTAAATTAATTTTTGCCATTGTATTGAAATCCCATTAATTTGATAATATTTACAGTATGTTTTAAAATTCAATTAAATGTCTTTCTGCTTAATTAGTATAATGTAGATTTTTTGGAGTTGCTTTAAGGCACTTTGTTTAGGAGTCACTTTTACCTCTTGTAGAAGGCACAGTAAAATTCAATATTTTCCTTGTTGTTTCTAAGTGTATTAATTTTCATACAGAGCACAAATGAAGTTCTTACTTAAAATTCTTCCTACTTAAAATTACTTTGTACTTTAACCTTGCATGGGATTATCAGATATATTTTAGTCTGATCAACATACAGTTTGTTAAACTATATGATGTTGTTTCTATACTGAAGCACTGAAAAAATACTATTTAGAGAATTCTATATCTGTTACTTGGTAAAGTATAACAGACCAATTTGAATACTGCTATTTTTTAAATAATGTAATTTCAGCATGCTCTTTGAATGTTATAAAGCCTTGCTGTTTTCCTTTTGTGTCAGGTTTTGACCACGGTCACCCTGAAGTCTATGAGCATTGTAAGCGACTACTTTTGCATCTACTGATAGTGATGGGCTCTGGCAGTAATGTCCAATCTGTTGCTTCTGTCCTGCTCAGAAACAGAGAGTTCAATGAGTCCAGGGTGCTTACTGTCAAGCAAACTACCCATTTAGATTACACTTTCACAGGTATGCTTTTGATTTATTACATGTTGCCTGTTAAAATTACATGGGAAGTTATCTCTTCTTACAGGCATTATTAAGGTTTCTACTGCCTGTAATATTTTTCTGAGGCCTTGGCATTGAAATATCTTTGAATTTTAATTAAGTCAAAATGAATGGAGCTCTTATTGGCACTTGGTGCTCATTTATCAAAGTAGGGAGCACAGATGTATGATGGATATTAGTGGAAATCAAAGAGGGAGCTTTATGTTTTGGAACTTTATTACAGCAGTTTTCATTATGCCTTTGAAAATAAAAAACAAGAAGATACATCTCTTACTTGTTTATAGCAAGTTAAAATTTCCAAGTTTTGTCAGCTGTGATTGCATTATTTATTGGCTATCAGAATATTTTTTTAGATACTAGTTTTAAATATTCCCCTTAACTTTACAATATTGTAACTATAGAGTTTGCTCTATTTTTCTATGTATCTCTTCATGAAGGGAATATTTTGATGGTGAGACTGTATTGCAGTTTCTATTTAAATAGGTTTGGGGTTTTTTAAATTTAGTATTTCATATTATTTCAGTAGGTGGCAGCATATTGCCATTGTTCTCTTTTGTTCACATTAGCAATGGTTTTATTGCTTAACAAAAGTAGTTGTCTGATTTATTAACTTGGTTTTTTGTAGTAATGAGGAATTAAATTCCACTGTGTATAGTGGAGGAATTATTTTATAGGAATCTGTTCAGCAGAACTTTAATGGTGCATCTGCACAGTGGCATATACAAACCATTCCCTTCCTAATCTTTAAGGGCTTAGATAAACTATCTAAACGTGACACAATAAAACAAAGATGTTTGACAGAAACTAGAATAAGGTCAGCATCAAACATTTCCAGCTGGGGATTAGGATAAGTTGTTTACAGGTATGCACGCCTAGCACAAGGTTGGACAAGCTAATTTTAAATTTTATTTGAGCTGGCTAAGCTCAAATACCCCAGTCCAAACTCTGTGGTTCTATAGTGGAAATTTGTAGTGGTTTAGTGAGTCTTAAGCTTATTTAAATACAAGTGCTACAGTAAAAGGCTCTGCCAGTTTTTCTTGATAGTTTACTGTCCCCCAGCCCTTCATAGATGGATAGAAGGGCAATGTGAGTGGTCACTGCAGTTGTATTTTATTGTCATGTGATTCTTTATATGGAAGAGAAAAATCTTCTGGCTGCAAGATTAAGCTAACTTCAGAGAAACTTTGTGCAGCCACAGGGGCTCTGCTCAGAGTCCATTCACCAGATAATACTTAGTATTCACTAATTTCAAGTACTGTCAGTTACAGTGGGACTGGGTTTTACCAAAAAAAGTCTGCTCTTTAGTAAGAAGTAATCTGTATAATTTTTTAAGTTGAGATACCTCAGCAGCTGGTGAGCTCTGATACTATTAGTAGAAAATCAAGGATAATACAGGAGTTTTAAAAAGGGATCTAGCAGTTCCCAATTAAAGTTCATATAAGTCATGTGAAGAATTTGGATATATGAGATTTTTTTATTTCATTGAAATTATTGCATCCATTAATTTATTATCTTTTAAGTATTCACATTACATTTACTAAGTTATTGATCTTTTTAGAGGGTGATTTTTTCTTTTTATATATTTAATATTAACTGACAACTTAAAAGTGCATAATCGTCTTGTTTCAATTTCAGCAGGTGTTCATGATTTTATACCTGATTACCAGCCCTCCCCAATGACAGACTCAGGGCTTAGTTCAAGTTCTACCTCTTCTAGCATCAGTTTAGGAAATACAAGTGCTGCCATTTCTCAACTGCACACCACAATCCTCAATGAGGTTGACATTTCAGTAGAGCAGGATGAAAAATTGAAAACTCTTATAGAATTTATTACCTCAAGGTAAGATTTCAGTTTTTACTTTGTCAAGACACATATTTTGTGGAAAAATGGCAAACCTCTCACTATTTAGCATCATGTTCTCTAATTCTGTCTCTGTTCTGTCAGCAGTAAATGTTTTTATGTGGTACACATATGAAAAGTTCTAACTTTCCAACACTTTCAGAGAACTTTGACCATCCTTTCAAGTCCTGTCTGTTTAAAATTATTTTGCCATGTTTTATTCTGAATTAGGGCAGGAATACATTGAGATGATTAGAGAGCTGCAAGACTTGTGAGCAGTTTAGGGATTACCTAGTTGTAGAGAGCTGACTATTCAAAAATGATGAATGTGTTGCACAGGACATTGGTAAAATCATCCACATTCATGCACTTTGTATGGTAGTTTATATTAAGTTTTCAGGATGGTGTTAATCTGAAATCCTACCTGTTTCTCCATGCTTTGAGACTTTTTCTTTACCTCAGCCCAAATTTATAATAGTGTGGCATATCGATGGAAAGGAATTGGGATGAAAGTTGGTTAGGAAGTACATAATGGTGGTAGTTGTACTGGTTCTCTTTTGGAGAACTATCTATTATACTGCAACTACACCAGAGAGCTATTCTTCCATCTTCTTACCCACTTATTTCAATTGGAACTGATACACTGCTTTTCACTTTGTCTTAACTTCTTGTATATTGTAAAATATTGCTCAGTTGTCAAAATTCTTTCCAGTTCATGTCTGCTCTTCTAGATGGTTTCTTTTAGGTGGTACATAGTAGATTCTTTTGCAATTAACCTTAAGGTTTAAATGTAATTTAAACAATATTAAGGACAAAGGCTACATTTTATATTCTGTTTACTCTATTTTTATATTTTTTAGGAAAAGAGGCCCACTTTGGAATCATGAAGATGTTTCAGCCAAGAACCCTAATATAAAAAGTGCTGAACAGCTAACTGTGTTTTTAAAGCATGTGGTATCCATATTTAAACAGTCTAGCTCAGGTATGTTAGCAAACAGACACTGTGAACTAAATAAATACTTTTTAACACATGTAAATGCATAGGTTATCTATAATATCACTCTAGGAAATTACTGCTTCTAAATAATAGTTTTCTTGTGTATTGCTCACTTCAGTTCATGTTTCTGTTATGACAGATTTAAATATAATCTTTTAGGAATGAGATAAAACATCTTATTAATTTATTTTGAACTGTTAATATTCTAATAATAAATGTTTTATTGTCTGCAAGTCTCTCTTCCATTAAATATTTGGAATACATGTTTTATATTCCTGTAAAGATTTGTGAGACTAATACTTCTTGAGAAAAATGTAGAGGATGTGAGAGTGTTTTAAATTTGGGAATGACTGCAGCAGTTTACTCTTCAGTAAATTCAAGTGGATTTGTTTTTTTTTTATAAAGCAGTGTTGCTTGAATATTTATTTGCCTTTAACAGGAGGATATCAATTGGAACATCGTCTCAGTGAAGTTGCTTTGCAAACTGCTCTTTCGTGCTCCTCTCGCCATTATGCTGGGAGGTCCTTTCAGATTTTCAGGGCTCTGAAGCAGCCTCTCACTCCATCTACACTTTCTGATGTTCTCTCAAGACTAGTAGAAACTGTTGGAGATGCAGGAGAAGAAGCTCAGGTATTTGAAATTTTGCTCCCACTTTATTAGAAAGCTAAGTCTGCCTAAATGATGTGTGTGCATTATTAGCAAAATTGAAAAGCATTATTTTATTCAGTTGTTTTTTTTATTTTTAAATCTTTCAAATATAAAACAGTTTTAGTCATGACACTTCTTGAATTTCACGTAATTAACTGAGGAAAAGTTGTTCATATTCTCTTCTACAGCAGGAGGCTCTTTGACAGAGTTTGATACAGCTCTTTCCTGTAGACACCACCTCTTTATTGTTAGAGAATACGGAGATCCTCCTTATAAGAATTTTTTTTTAAAATTTTATTTAATTATTTATTTTTGTTTTCTTTTGTAAGAACTTTACCCGATAAAGTGTTAACAATCATTCAACTTAGTGTCATTGTACATCTTAAGAGTGTATCTAATCTTTTAATACTGCAAAATGAGTCTGAATTACTTCATCCTTCAATCCATCCTTGAAAACAACGCAAACTAGAAATAATTCAGTAAATGCTTATAAATAAATTGAAGTTTTTCCTTGTCTTGAAGCCATACTGCTAAGTTGAGCTGTCTCATGAGGATTGTGTTCTAATTGAAGAATAAAATAATTTAGTTACTGCTACTGATTTTATATTTTTATATTACTACTCAGTAGATTTTCCGTGATCTTCCTTGTGCATATTGCATAATTTATAATGGCCTGTGGCTTTCCTCAGGGTTTCGTCATAGAGCTGCTTTTGACTTTAGAATCTGCCATTGATACATTGGCTGAAACCATGAAGCATTATGATCTGCTTTCTGCCCTTTCCCAGTAAGTTCTCTTATTAGTCAATCTTCATTATGCATTTTTATACATTTGGATTATTAAAAATCTGTATTATAAATGTAATGAAATAATTTCTTGTCATCTTTGCAGAATAATTGTATCCATATAGCAAAATTGCTTGCTCTGGTATGTTTTTATCATTCTGCCTCAAGCAAAACTTGTAAGAATCTAGATTTCCTGAAAAGGATGTCTTATTGCCTTTATGATTTACCTTCTTGGGTTCAATTTAATTTTGTAAAAATGGTGTTCCAGAAGTTTCTTATGGCTCAGTTCTGAAATATTGTCAGTTCTTCTTAAACTTCTTGAATGTAATGGCTCTGCAAATGTTGGTCTGTCTTAGGCCTCAAGTTTGTTGTCCATATATAAAAAGTGTAACTGAACAGTCTGAGTCACTTGTGTGTCTCATTACAGTTTGAGTGGTTACCCTGATGACTTTTTATCAAACTGAAAAAAAATCCCTAAATGTACAGACATCTGTATTTGTTAAATTTCCTTGCAAAGTTTTTGAAAATGCTCAGGTTTCTAGGAATATATTCAATTTTTCAGTATCAGTATAGGAAGTGTTGAGTTTCCTAGGTCAGATACCTCAGACAGATACATGGTAATAATTGTATTAATTCAATCATTTCCCTACTTTTATCACATCTTTAAATAAGTTGGAATGCTAGATCATCACTTACACATAATCTTTTACATGCTATGGGCTAATTTTTCCAATTTTGCTATAATTTTTATGGTATTCTGGGATTGTAACAAATAGATTTGGTAGAAAAGATAACAGGATGCTGCAATCTTGTCTTTATGCCATAACGATATTTTAATAATAGATACAGATATCCTATATTTACATGTGTTATAATACTCTTAGGGTGATGAAACAGTATACTGCATGTGTATGTGATTAGTGTAACATCTTCTTTCTTTTTTCCCTTTTTCTAAATTCTTTGTTATTAAAGTATTTTGCATGTAACAATATGTAATACTGATTTTTATTTTAGAACATCGTACCATGATTCTGTAATGGGAAACAAGTATGCAGCTAATAGGAAAAGCACTGGACAGATAAATCTAAGCACAAGTCCCATTAGTAGTGGCAGTTGTTTGGGATACTACAGCAATACAAGGAGTAATTCCTTGAGACTGAATTTAATCAGCGAGCGGAGAGGCGACCGGCGACGGAGCAACACACTGGATATAATGGATGGAAGGATAAATCACGGTGGAAGTTTGGCAAGGACTAGAAGCCTTTCCTCCCTGAGAGAGGGAGGGATGTATGATGTGCAGCCCACTACTGACCCTGTCAACTTGATGGCCACCATATTTTGGATTGCAGCTTCGTTGCTGGAGTCAGATTATGAGTATGAATACCTTCTGGCTCTCAAGCTACTCAACAAGCTGCTTATTCACATGCCTCTGGATAAATCAGAGAGTCGGGAAAAGATAGAAGAGGTGCAGAATAAACTGAAATGGAGTAACTTTCCAGGCCTCCAGCAGCTTTTTCTGAAAGGCTTTACTTCAGCCTCTACACAAGAAATGACAGTTCATCTCCTCAGTAAACTCATCACAATTTCCCGGCATGCTTTGGTGGATCCTTCTCAGTTAGCAGGTACCTTTAGTAAATATGTGATAAAAATGTATTTTTTCATCCAATTAAGTAGAGTCAAAATCAGTAGTAATTGTGCGTTTGCCTTAAAGAAACACTGCTGTAAAACACTTTCTGCAGCTGTCTGTATTACACTGCTACGTAGTGGGAATACATTACAGACTATGATTATCTTACAAGCAAGATGCATGTAAACTTTATGCATTGACTATTGTTTGCCAGTGAATTTTAGGAGCTGTGTATTTTTTTTCATTATCTTATGCTAACAAGCTCAGTTAGCCCTATTTACACATTTTTAGAAACAATGTGACATAGTGCCTAAAACTATCCAGTTTCATGGTAGTTTTGATTAATTGGTCCAGTGATGATTTTATTTTCATCATGCATCATAAATGTATGTGTATATATAATTTACATATCTTTGTGAAAGTATGTGTCATGCTGTCAGAATTTTAAATACCAGCTAACTTCACATTAAGTTAAGTAATTAAAAACCTTAAGGACTCATATAACTCTGTTTATGTATGTGTTTAGGATTTCCCCTAAACATCTTGTGCCTACTTCCTCATCTGATACAACATTTTGATAACCCAACTCAGTTTTGTAAAGAAACAGCTGACAGGATAGCAAAGGTATGTAACATGATGCTTGGAGAAGTATCCAGGAGGATATATATACTAGCATTGTCTCTGTATTTTTGGGATCCCTAATGCAATAGTTCTATGTGATTCTAATAGTAATATACACATAATCATGAGGTCATATTTTAAAGATATGATCCAGTCTAATTTATATAGCTGGACCTTGTATCAAGCCCTGAGGTTGTTTGTCAATGAAAAAACACATTTAGCTTATTCTGTAAAATTGAGATTTCAATAACAAATTTTCTTACCAAATATATCAATTACTTTTTCTTGTCTGATTTTTCTGCTTGTAATTTTGAATGTCAACCTAATCACATTTTAAGCATGCTTCCTAATTTTCTTATGAGAAGAAAGTGATTCTTAGTGGTAGAGAAGAAAAGGCTGTATGTTCTTTCTATTACTTATACAGAGTAAAATACACCTTGAAATATTTCTGAACTGTGGTGGCTGTTACAAGTATGTAGTGCACACCAGCTGTTAGCCAGGATGGTGTTGCACTGGCCTGACAGACTCTTTCTTTTAAGGAAGAATGTGGAAAGGGGAGTAGGAAAGAGCTGTGTGGCACAGGAGATGCAGGCATACACCTCTGGCTGCTCAGGCTGTAACATGTGAACCACTAAACCACTGAAGCTGTGCACAGGCTGACTCAAAGAGTATGTGCCTGATGCAAGTGCAGAAATCACTGCTGCCCTTAAATACTTGTATTACTCGAGTGAGGGATATTGGTTGATCATACCAAATGTATGATGAGTAGATAAACTTGGAACATGGATGCCACAGTACCAAAATTGAGCAGAAACTGTAGGTCATGCTTGTCTGGTTGGTTAGATTTCACTTACTAGAAAATAACTGAAGTGGAATTTTGGAAATGAAATCTTGGAGTGAAATCTGGGAGAAGTGCATAATAACTCATGAATGCTTGGATTTAAAAAAAAAAATCGAATATAATTAAATATGGTTTTGCTTTTCAGGTTTGTGCAGAGGAGAAGTCACCAACTCTTGCCAATCTGGCTCATATGATGAGTTTATACAGTACACACAGTTACTCCAGAGACTGTTCTAACTGGATTAATGTAGTGTGTAGATACTTGCATGACTCTTTCTCAGATGCCACATTTAACCTCATAACTTATCTTGCAGAGGTAAATTTTTACTAGAAGTATCTCACGTTGACAATTCACTGCCAATTCCTATTTTCTCATGATTCTGAATATCAAGGGGAATTCAGCATATCTTCTCTAACAGGAAAATATTACTACAGTGTTCTAGGATGTAGAAAAGGGATGACTGCTGCTATTTTGGAGTGCAGTAATTTGTAAATACCTTGAAATTATAATCCCTTTAATGACAGGTCTCCTTTTGTGAGAGTGGTGTTTGGCAGTAGGTGTTTATATTCTGTACTGCATCAATATTCACTTATCTTTAGCAAAATAAGCTTAATGCAAATTTTAAGAGACCTTCTTTAGCCAGGTACACGTCTTTATCACAACTTTAAAAGTTAATTGCAAAGTTCATTTGTAAGTAGTGCTTAATGGAGAAAAGGATAATTTAAATTAGAGAAATCAGTATATTATTCTGCTGGCCATTCATACAGGAAAGCTGTTAAGTACTTTGTATGAAAAGCTTGCAGAGCTTTTCCTTGAAGTGTATCACTTCAAACTGATGGAGGCATTTAAAAAATGTTGTTGGTTCTTACAAATGACTTTATATGTACATTTTTTGTTTGTAAAACTGCATTTACCAACCTTATTTAAGGTGTTGCCGTAATTGTTTTTCATAGTTTTAAGATTTTGAATTAGTATGAACACTTATTTAGTGAAAAGTGTTTTACTGTGAGGTGGTTTCGATCTGTGCTAAAAATATGTCAGAATTCAGGGGAAAATTTGAATTAGGACAAAACCCATTGTGCTGTTGCATTACTGATTTTAGTGCTAAAGCAAAAGTTTGAAAAACAGTAAGTGCTACATTTAAGTTTCTTGAAGGGAAAAAATAAATGTGTGTAGAAGTTAGCTGTATTTTAATGTTTGCTTTCATTTTTTGCTACCATTAAAGGCTCTAATTAAATTTTGTATTTTATAAATCTTTTTTTAGCTGTTAGAGAAAGGCTTATCCAGTATGCAACAGTCCTTGCTGCAGATCATTTACAGTCTTCTGAGTCATATTGACCTGTCCACAGCTCCAGTGAAGCAGTTTAATTTGGAAATCATAAAAGTTATTGGTAAATATGTTCAGGTAGGTACTCTGAAGAACAGTAAAAGCCTGTCTGCTCATTATCAAAATGGCATCAAAACTACACATGAATTTTGGGGGCAACTTATTTCAGATATAAGTAAGATGCTTGTAGTCAGATTCCATAGGCTTTGTTTTTCCCTATGTACTTAATTCACTAGATGCTTTTGCATTTGTCCAGTGTGGTTTGGATCTGGTGGAACACGTTGTCTGGGTGAGTGTGTATCGGTGTACGGATGTAGGCAACTTGTCATAGTAGTTAGAGAAGATTGTCCTTCAGATACTAAAACACAAGGAAATGTTTACTGCTAAGCTGGACAAATGTTTTCTTTATGTGTATAAGCTTTAAAAAGAAAATTTTACGGTTAAATGAATATTTAAATCACTCTCAGTAATATATCCATGAGGAACTTTAAGGTGCACCTTAACAAAATTGAGTACATTTTTTATTAAAGAAAGTCCCAAAAGATGAACCACAGTGTTTTGCCCTAGGTAATTTAAGCCTTTGTACTCGAAACACAAATTTACTGAAAATCTGTTACACAGAAGAAAGTATATAGTGGCTTACTGAAAGATTTTATAAAAATGCCTGTAGCATAAAACCATTTATGTGCACAGTGCACAACATTCTCTTCTTTTTTCTCTGAATTCCATTATTGCCAAATGTATTTCAGTCAAATGGTTTAACCATAATTAACCAGGAAAGTCATGTTCCCTGGATGTTTTGTTATTGATGGATATGTACTTTAGATATTGTGCTCCTGTCAGAGTGCATTAGGCAAAGTGAAATGATTAGCATTAGCTATAGTTTTTATGGCCTGGTGGCTTCTTGCTTTGCCTCTAACCCCTCTCTGAGCTTTCTATGCAAGCCCACACTACCATGGAATGTAATCTTAATTAGATGTAAGCTATCAAAAGATGATTCCAGTGAAAAAACATTCCAGAGAAGTCTTAACATATTTTTGGTAAAATAAAATGTGTTGCTATAAATGAGAAAAGTAAAGATCATAAATTTATCATGTCTTGTTTAAATTTTCTACTAGGCTTTGGGTCTTTTCAGTCCTCTGCAATGACAAAGGCTGTAAATATATCTCAGTTGCTACAGGATAGTTCCAGTTTGAGACTCCTTTTTTATGCTTATGATGCAGAGAAATTGAGGAGATTATTGAAGACTCTCATTATCTGCAAAGAAGAATAAAGCATATACTACTTAGAGAATTGAAAGGGGTGTTTACTTTTTTTAATGCAATAAAATAATATTTTTATAAACATGGCCTCCTAATAAAAAAATTTTAAAAAACAGACATCATGCTGATTTCAAAAATTGGAAAATTTAAGTTTCAGGCAGAATCCTTGCATTTCTTGGAGTGTAAATCTTAATCTTTGCACAAAGCTGCTTTTATTTTATGTATCTTCTTCTGATTCTTTTCACAGTGTGTGTAATTAAAACTACTGAATTATGTACATTGTCTTAATCATCTTTTTAAGGAAAGCCCACTTAACTCTGGCTCTGCCTCTTATATTTTCACATTTTTTCCATAGCATTTTTAAGCACTCTATTGGTTTGATACTAAAAACTTTGTAAATGTTTTCACTTCTTTGTTAAAATCTTTTGTATTTCCTCATGTATTTCAAGCAAGGAATAATTTTACTTGTTTCAAATTCCATTTATCCTCCCCATAACTGTAAAATAATTAAAGATGTCAAGAGATGGAATTGTTAGTTTGAGTACTGTCAGTTACTCTAGTTAAGTGATAGTTAAATACTCTCAGTTTCTGTCTCCTGGGTCGCAAAGGGCCAGTGCTTCAGACAATGGTGAAAAACACGGTGTAACTACAGGGATGGAGGCACATGGACTGTGGTCTGGTTGTGGCTGGACCTGACCACACTCCATGGGATGGCCACTGTTTTCCTGGCACTTGAGGGTCTGAAGTTTCCCAGCTGTGCTAGCCCCTTCAGCCATGGGTAATAGATCAGAGGTTTTGGGTTGGGGATTCCTACAAAATGCTACCGTACATAAAAATTGCTGTCTTGGTTGAAGGGATTGTTGTGTGATTTGTGTATGTTCTCTTCAGAGTCCATATTGGAAGGAAGCCCTTAATATTCTGAAACTGGTGGTGTCTCGGTCAGCAAGCCTTGTTGTGCCTAATGATATTCCAAAGTCTTATGGAGGTGACATAGGTTCTCCGGAAATCTCTTTCACGAAAATTTTTAATAACGTCTCCAAAGAGCTACCTGGGAAGACCTTAGATTTTCATTTTGATATATCAGAGGTAATTATTATATTTAGATAACAATGGACTTACGACTTGCTGTTACAAACTCAGGTGCTATTTTTTGTTAGCCTTCTACATTTACATGTTTTTGAATAAGTACAGTTTTTAAGAACGGCAGAGACTGAAATTTTACGTACTTGTAAATGAGAGTCATACTGGGGGATAAATTTAAAATTCTTTTATGATGTTTGTTTGCCTTTTCCCCCTTTTGACTGTCTGGAGAGTTAATTAGTAAAAGTCAGTAAGGTTATTCTCAAGGGTATCTCATCTGTGTCAGAGAGCAGACAATGCAGCTGGCTGCTACTTGCAGCTGAAGATACCAGGCTTTCAACAAATGAAAGGATGTGCATTCAAGGGCTGAGAGGATTAAAACCCTCTACTGCAGTTTTGGCATGAATTTGGGAGGGGGAGGACATTCGGAGGTTGGGATCAGATACAATTTGTAGGAAATTCAATGTAAGAGGGATACAATTGGAGAAAAACCTCCTGTGATTAAAAATATCACCCCTGCCACCAATGATGCTCATTCTACATCTGAAAAGGGGAGCATGGCTGCAGTGTAATGTGTATGTAGTGACATGAAAATTGTAGAAACTTTATAAATTATCAGAAGAGCAAGCCCCTGGTTGAAGCTAATCCTAGATAATGATAAGAGATATAGATGTCTCAGGAACATTACTTAAATTGGCAAGTACTTTCACTACTGAAGTTTCAGGGCATACAGCTAATTGAGAGACAAGATAAATTTCCACAGATAGCATTTGCTGTCAAAATTTGATCATTGTTTTTTCAGAAGTGTGTGTGTATTTGTAAAGTTGCTGGTCTGCGACAACAATTTGTTCATGTCAGGGAATGATTCTAGAGAGAAGCTTTTAAAACATCTTTTAAACTTAGAACACATTTGGTTTTAAAGTGTGTTTTAAAATATATTTGGATTGTCAGCATAAAATGTGCATAATTCAACACCACACAAGTGGGCAGAATGGCCCTTGCTGCAGAGGGTACAAGTATTCAGCTTTGTATTTCCCAGTGAACCAAGGCTTGGTGGGTTAGACATGGGTTTTACAGAATGCTTACAAGCAGACCAACCCTCCTACAATTCATGTAATGCTAAATTCTAAAGTCAAATATGTAGTCTTTACTAATATAGATTTGAATTTTAAGGAAGTGTTTGTTGTCTTTGCTAGACACCAATTATTGGGAATAAATATGGTGATCAACACAGTGCAGCTGGTAGAAATGGGAAGCCAAAAGTTATTGCTGTGACCCGGAGCACTTCTTCAACTTCATCAGGCTCCAATTCAAATGCACTGGTTCCTGTCAGCTGGAAGAGACCACAGCCATCTCAGGTACATTGTGCCTCAAACACTCTATACATATATTAGAGACAGTGTTTGTGAATGTATTAAAAAAAATGCATTGAAGTGTTATTTGAAGTTTGTATTATGTCGTAGCAAAACAGTGAATTAATATGGCATAAACTAAAAGCTGATACTGGTGAAAAGTAAACAATTTAAAGATTGTTTTAGAGGATGTCAACAGGCAATATGACTTGTTGAAAGTGCAAATATTTTCTGTTTTAACCTGCACCTCCAGCAGCTGCTATGCTATGTGAATTTCTTTGATATATTTTTCAGAGAAGGACTAGGGAGAAGTTAATGAATGTGCTTTCTCTGTGTGGTCCAGATTCTGGTCTTCCCAAGAATCCTTCGGTAAGTGGTGATGGTGGTTTGTTTTGGTTTTTGAACTCAACTAGCAGAATGCTATTGCATTCTTAGTTGTTGGTGAAGTTATGAACAGTGGATTTGGACAAGCTAGTTTTGGTTCAGCAGTTCACAAATGCAATTGAAATATTAAAAAGAAGAATCAGAAGTAATGGATTACTATTAGTCCTCAAGGCCTCCAGTGGGCATGGTTGTCTTGGCTAGAAAAGATAATTGAACTAGGTCTCCCCTGTTCTGACTAAATCTCTACCTAGTCCATTCATTACAGATGCTTTTGAGTGAAGGGGTAGCAGTAGCTGAGGACTGTGAGGGTGTTGAAAAAAAATATTAAAAATATTAAATTATTAAAATATTTTTATTTAAAAATAACATAGAATACACTGAAAATAGCCAGTGGGTCATATATCTTGAAGCATGGTTGTTTTTAAGAACAATAGTCCTAACTGCTGAGTAAAAATAGGTTGATGGTTTTATTTCTGTATAAAGAACCCCACTGGCATACTGTGCTTGATGGTGGTGATGGCATTGGCAGCTTTTAAAGTAAAGTGGATAGCCTACCTTGATTCTCATCTAGAACACATTTTTTTATTGTGTCTTAAACGTTCTTACCTGAGGAAAATATTGGTGGGAGAAGGATCTCGAATCTAGTGCAAGAAGCTAAAATAAATAAAAATAGATGCCTGAAAGCTGGAACTGGAGAGATTAAAAAACAGGGTATGGAAATAAACAGAATATTGACAATTGTGATGGTTGTGAACGCCACAGTATCTCAGTATTAGATCCCTTTTAAGGTGTACAGTCCTTCCACAGAAGTTTGTAGGTGAAAATGATATGGTCTGTGTCATATGCATGGTTATTATGATGGAATCTTTTGTTCTTAAATTTGACTGATATTGTGGTTATGAAAATGAAGTTTGGGTGGTATATTTTTCCCTATTTATATCTTTGTAACTCTTAATTATTAAGTAGAGAATGATACCACTAATATAAAGATGTAGTTTAAAATCCAGCTACTCTTAAAGCAAAGTGTTATCAGTACAGGGGTAATCATGCTGCCTGCCACTAAATCCATTAAATGGCAGGAAGCAGGATAGCTGATTTTTGGAGTTACAGAAACTGGGAGTTCTTACTTCTGTTTTTACCTATATCTGCAGGTTGTGTTTTCTTCTAATGAAGACTTAGAACTTGGAGAGCAACAAACTAGTCTAATTTCAGCAACAGAAGAAGTGATTCAAGAGGAGGAAGTGACTGTAGAAGACAACACCAGTGAACAACAATTTGGAGTTTTTAAGGACTTTGACTTTTTAGATGTTGAATTGGAAGATGCGGAGGTGAGACCTTGGGGTTTCTTCTGTGTATTTCCATTTGAGAGCATTTTAAAAATAAGGTTGTGTTGGTGCAATTCTAAGGAATTGGCAGCCCTACTAGCTAATCCAATTCAGAAGAAATTATGACATGATGGAGCTTAGATAGAGAAACCTGGACCAAAAACTTTGCAGGGTTAAGTTGGTGCAAATTGTTGGCTGGTTTTGGAAGGAAGAGTTGAGTTTTTTTTGGAGGGGTTTCAGTGACTGTCTGAAAGGGCAGTGATAGGACAGCGTAAGCCAATGTCAGCATGAGCACCCGGGTACCATGCTGGAGAAAACTTAATTATGGAACAATGTGTTAAGAAAATGGCATAATCATTGTTTCTAATACATTTCTGGATTTTGAGAACTTGATTAAAGGCTTTCAAAGTAACAAACTGTATGACACACTATCTCAATATACAATTGCCTTGCTCTCTATAATTGCTTGCTTTGACTTTTGCATTATATCTGGTATATTGCAGTTCTTGTAGTTCCTCTACTTCTCCTGTCAAAAAGAGAGAGGGAAGGTAAAACAAAATTAAGTATTGAGAAATAGTGAAGATTCTGTTAACAACTGTTACTTGTTTCAGATCAATAAAATGCTTCAGACCAAAATTTGCTGAAGCTTAAAAGTATGACTATAAAACGATTTAGAAGGAAAAAGTCAAATGTTGTATAGTTTCTTGCAGTGGTTTTGTTACAGTCTATGCAAACTATTGAATTAGTAATGGAAATCCTTGCTGGTCATGAGTCCACAAGCTACTAAGAATATCTACCTATCTAAACACAGATTGTTCTCCTCTTGATTTATCTAGACCTCTTTACAGGGTTTCTCCCCTAATTCTTTAGTTTTATCTCACTTTCCTCCTGCTTCCTGTGTATTGCTTTACTTCAGCCAGTATTTGCACCTTCTAGGAAAAGTACAGGCTTATTATGGTCTATTGCATAGATGTAACCACACACTATTCAGACACCATTTCCTGTATTGAATACAAGTTCAGAATTGAGTCTAAGTAGTATTAAAACATTATTTTAATACTAGACAAGACTTGGCCGATGGGATGGCAGAAGCTGAAAACTTCACCAAATGAAGTTAACCTTTAACTTCATTTTCTGTGCTATTTTAATGGCAGATCATAATTAAGAAAAGACATTTTCTTCTTTATTACTTGCCTGAATGCAACATGTAGTGCTGTACTAGAGAAAAAAAAATAAGACCACAGATAGTAGAGATTTAGGGCGTTATGTATATATAAATTGTGCACTTGGTGTAAGAGCTCTGGCTGATCTTTTCACCAAAAATATAGAAAGTTGTTTATTGCTAATAATTAAATGTCAACAGTATGAACTGGGGCTTTTACATTAACATCTGAGTAGGACCCAGAATAAACTTAAGTGCTTCGGCCCAGAGTAGTAGTACTTTGTTGTACTTGAAATTATTTTGCTTTTTCATAACTTTTCATCCTCTTTTGAGGAAAAGAAAGCACCAAGAGAGAAAGAGATTACAAAATGTTCAGTTTGCATATTTAATGAGTCATGGTGATTTCTTAAGTCACCACAAGAGATACTCTGTTAAGGCAGTTTTGGAGCTGTGTTTGGGGCTAGATGTGGTGTTACAGTAACTGTAGACCTGTGAAGTGAACTTCACCACGTTTTCCATGTTGCTTAGCTGAATTGTTGAAGGTTGATTAAGTGCTTGAGAAAATCAAAGATCATTATTGTGCTTGTGAATTAAAATAACAGTGTTTTTAAGATATGGATGTCACTTAGTATGATGGATATTTGAAACCTAAATATCTCAGTTTGAAAATACACAAAGAGAATGGATTCAGCTGTTGGTATTCAGGGTGCACTTTATAAAACTGACACAAAGTAGCTGGTAAAACAGTTACAGACAACATCATCCTGTATATAATTATTGTTGATAGTGTTTTGTCAGTTGGATGTGGTCAGTATAGATTCATGTGTGTTAGTTAAAGAACTTCATCAATGTTTGTTGGAACAGTTGCTTTACATGTTATGCTAGAGCAAATGTATCATGAGCATGCTGATTTTAGTGTTTTGTCGTCAGTTTGTTGGTTTTTTTTTTTAATCTCATTAGAAAGAGACATTATTTTAAATACTAGCTTTTTGACTAAAGCTTTTTTTCAGAGCTTGAATCAGTCTTTTACTGTTGGCAAATCCTATGTAATAAAACATTTTTCCCTGGCTCTAGAGTATCTTTAAGTGTTTGTCCTCGTTCTTTCTAATTATATGTGTTTTCCTTTTTGCTAACCAGGAGCTGCAGGTAAGTTGCAGCCTGGTGCCCTGGCTTGTTCATCTTTTGTTGTCTGTGATGTGTTTGTACTTTTTAGTCAGATTTTAAAATCAATACTGATGTAGTTCTAGATTACATATTGAGATACTTTCCAAGAAGATATTCAAAATATTTCTACTTCCTTTGCCATATATTTTATTTACAAGCATTTACCAAGGTACTTAAAATTTTAATAAAACTAAAGGGCTGATTGAAACTCTGTTCATGATGCATTCAGTACTCATGTTTCCTCTGTCTCATTTGTGTATTAACTTAATTATGTTGAAACTCGTACATACCAGATGTGTGCAAACTTTTTTATTACAGGGTGAAAGCATGGACAACTTCAACTGGGGCGTTCGCAGGCGCTCTCTGGACAGCATTGACAAAGGAGACACACCATCCCTTCAGGAGTGCCAGTACTCTGGTAGCACACCCAGCTTGAACTTGACCAACCAGGAGGATACTGATGAGTCTTCAGAAGAAGAAGCAGCACTGACTGCAAGTCAGATACTGTCTCGTTCACAGATGGTAGGTTGTTTTTCTGTGGAAGAAATCTGAGAACTTAAGTTTTCCCTAGCACATTAAATGGATAAGTGTGGCTCACACTTTCAGCCTAAGTGACGTAGTAAGGAACCAAGTTAACGTGGCTAAGCTTCTTTTTCATAACAGCATCAATGAAAGAAAAAAGTTACTTTATGACATTGGTGGTACATAATTCATAATTTTAGGTTTATAATTTTAGTATACTATTAATTGTTTAGTGTCTTTACACTTATATTTTTTTAAATATAAGCACAAAATTGCATCTCTTATATATAAAGTATGTATCTGCGGATTTCTAAATTAAAAAAACCACTCCAAATACTAAATAATATCAAGAGCATTAAGTGGTCATATGGAGGTCTAAGCACAGAAATTGCTAAATTAATTATGGATTTTGAAGCCTGTGTACATATAACGTAGGAAAATCAAGAATTCTGGCCACTCAGAAGTCTCTCTGCATTACATAAATGAAATTAAGAAAAAGTTGACTAGATGGGGAACCGCTTGATGCCTATGTTGCTTTTCAGACTGTAGGCAAAGCTTGCATAAATGTTGCTCCCAACAAAATGCTCTGCTTTTCAAGGGTTTCAGTCTAGCAAAAAGAACTTCTAAAACAAGAAAGAAAATAATTTTCCTTAAAGGAAAAGCTTATTTTCAAAGTGAAATGTTGCAGAAACGCATGTGATGCTTTGTAATACTTCTAGTGTAAAGCTGTGAAATTCATCATATGTGAATAAATTCAAATAGCTAACAATACTGAAACAACCTATTTCAAAACTGATGTATTCTTTACCTGCAATTTGTGTTTCCCTTGAATAATTTTGTTTCTTTCTTTTCTGTCTTAGTTAATCAGTGATTCTGCCATTGATGAAACAGTGTCAGATCATGCTGGTTTATCACTTCAGTCTCAAGATTCCACTAGCAGTGTGGGAACAGAAGAGGTGCTTCAAATCAGAACTGAGACCCCAAGTTTGGAGGCTTCTCTAGATAACTCTAGCAACCAGCTGCCTGAGGTGGGGAGAAATGTGGGCTGGTGCATGGCTGATTTGGGCTCCTTCTAGTTTCAGTAGCAACTTTGGCTTTCTTTTCAACTGAATTTTCATCTGTTACACTGATTAGTTGATTTGCTTTTAATATTTCTAACCTGTTGGTGTGTTCTTACAAAATGTTCCCTCAGCATGGAGACTTGCTGGATGGACTGAGGGAACTTACCACAGGTTAAAAATATTCTTGAAGGGCTGATCATGATCATTTCATGGTGCAGAATGAAACAGGCTAATATTCAAAATGCTTTTACTTGATATGGTTGAAATCCTTCTTAAGCGACATTTTCTTTCCAATACTTTTTTATTTCCCTCCCCCTGTCCCCCCCTTTTTGTTTTTTGCTTTCTTTGGGTTGTGATTGGTGCTATATGGGAATAAAACCTCAGGCCAGCTGTGTTAGCAGTTGGTTCCATTAAATAATCCTTTAGTAAGGACTACAGATGCTAGTGGTATACTTTTTTGGAAAGGCCCATGTGGACTGAGACAGATTTCAAGCTAATGGCCGCCTGCAAATCTGTGAGTACTTCAGTTATTGTGTTTTCAAATGTTTGAATAATTTAAAATTTAAAAAAACACCCCTAATTTGAAACAAACTGTCATCTGCTACAGTTTTTCTCCAAGTGGCTTGGTTTATGTGGACTTTTTATCTCTTAATTTAAAATTATTTGTGGTACTAGCAATCTTGTTTTTATTTGCATAATGTTAGCTAATCCCATCTTTAACTATGCATGCAGTTTTATTGAGTATTCCAGAAAATTAAGCCGTTCCTATGTTGATTTGACTAACCAGTGAGTGCACTGTTGACATTTAAGAATGAGTCTTCAGCCAACCTGGCTTAAACAATCTCCTGACTAGTTCAAGTGACTGGGCTAGTTCAGGTTCTGAAGGCTCTCGTTTGCCTGTTTGCTACTACAAAAATCGCTCTTACTATCAGGCAGACTACAGATGTAGCTAATGTTTAATGAAGAAAAAGAGTCTAATAAAGGGAGAGTGGCCGATTTCCTGTGATAGTATCCTCACCTTTTACAGGTGTAATATTGTGATGCTCATAAAATACTTTCCCCCACAGTTTTTCTATTTTCCCATTAAGATGATCTATGTGCCTTTTTTAAAAAAGTGTTTAATTACACTGGTGTTGATAAATTGTCTCAGCTGTTGCAGAGCACCTGTGCTTAGATTGTCAAAGAAATTGTCATCACTTCTTGTGCTTATCTACCACATGCATTTTTGATCCAAAATAATTTTGTTTGAGGAAGAACACCTAATCTGGGTGAACTTTTTACATACACATTTCAGAAGCAAGAAGCAATATCTAAGCTGGAATTTTATAGAATGAAATTCACCACAAAAATCTTTTGTCTTCTCCCTTATTGGCATGTGGCACATCCTCAACTGTAACTAATTTTTACATTTTCATAGGTCTTACAGAGACTACCACTAGAATTCACTGTTCTTCTACAGCTCCCTTTATAAAATCACTATATACTGCTATAATACAGGTGAAAATATTCACACAAAAAAGCACCACTGTAATTTTAAAATGTTGAAAACTTTTAAACTGTGCTGTAAAATAATTCCATGACTAGGCAGCATTCAGAACAAATTGCTGTATATAAAAAAAACCCACTACATACCAATGCATTCACTAGATACTATGTGTTCCAGGTTTATTTGGTGCTTGATAGAATATGAGATTTGGAAATACACAGGTTTCTTCAAGCACAATTCAAACAGTTATTACTCTACAAGACTTAGCTATCTGGTTGGATTTTGTTGCTCAAAAAGTGAGCTGGCCTTATGCCTTTTACCAGAATTACCTTGAAAATATGCACACTATTGACTCGTCTTGAAATATTTATGAAATAGTAAAACTGATTTTGTTCTGAATACGTACACTGTACAACTTGTAGCATAGGGCAGTTGTTTTTTCCTGTGCTCCTGTACTTTATATATAAAGCTCTCTCAGCACAAGCATTTCATTGTATGCCAACTGTCAGTTATCAAAATGTTTTTAATATAAATAAGTATATATCAAAGTTATCTAAGACAATATGAGAAAAATTGAAGCCATTATTCATAAACAGCAGTGTGCTGGTTAGATGAATTGTTAGTTCCTTGTTTGTCTCACAGGAATGCTGTATTTAAATTAATAGTTTACTTAAATATATTTGGCTGATAACCAGAAAATGCAACAAAGGTATTTCACATTCCAGTTAAGAATTTATTGTCCATCTGAGAAGAATAATTTTGTTCAAAAATAAGTTTTACAAGCTTATGCATATGAAAGTTTCTGACTAAAATGATTCTCTATTTTACTCACTTGCACTGTAGAATTGTGAGGGAGTGGTTTAGTAGAAGTAATTTTCCCAAGGTTTGTGGCATTGGTAACCATATAACTATATAAATCAGCTTTTTAAGATACTTAAGGAATATTCATACTAGTAGTAATGTCCAATGACACACTGCAAACAAAATCAGGAGTCATGACACTATGAAGACTTAAAACTTGGTAGTAAACTTATTAACTAATAATAAGCATATTTTCAAAAAGTGCATCTCTCATGTGTGTATTTACCAGTCATGATCAGTGCAACTCTGTATCCTATATTAGCATCTGTAACAGAAATGGACCATTGGTTCAACTCAAAGTATTTTGTTGAGTTTTTGTAGAAGTGTACTGCATTCCCATGTGCCTCAGCTGCTTGGTAGGACAAAATGACTCTTCTGTGAAAAAAAATTCCAGATTTTACTTTAACAAAAGAGGCAAAAGAAGTGAAGTCACTAGCTGTGTCAAATGGCAGCAGTGTCATATTGAGGAGTACCATAGTCAAAGTGAAATTTGGTAAGGATCACTGTGACAGAAAATTGTGTAGTTCTGTTTAAAGCTGAATTGTCTTTTCTAATATGTATACAGTTATTTAATCTGTCAGAGGATCTGTTTCAACTGCTGAAAACCATGAAATGATGTGTACGCTTAGAGGCTGTCCAAAGGTTCCTTGACCAGTTTTGGATGTGCCAGTAGAGGAAGACCAGCATCCTAAGAATGAAAATAATTTGTGTCTTTAGGAAATAGCAAGTGTTATTTTTATTCCACAGAGAAATCCAGTATAAAGGTTTCAAATTAATTTATCATAAATTAACTGAATCTTAATTCGTCTGTGCAATATAGTGATGTTAATGAATATAATAATGCTAAGGGAGAAAGAGTTGTTTTAATATTACCTACATGAGTTTAATTATCCTCTCTCTGTAATTGCCTGTTGATGAAAGCCTACATTTAGAGATTCAGGGTAAAACCCTTAAAGATGCCTATATTAGTAGTAATGGCAAAATAATAAAAACAGTGGAATGTCCCTTTTCCACTGTTTATCTGTTACACTGTTGCTAAGTAGTTATGCTTTAGAAATTTGTTAAAATGGAGAGTGGAAAGGAGAAAAAGTATTCTGATACTTGCTCTAGACTCCAAAGGCAGTCATTTTGATGCTTACCTAGAAAAGTAAAACATGAAAGTCTTGGGTTTGTTTGATCTCAGTAAGTTTGAGTCTGCATGCATATTTTTCTATCAGTATTCTCTAACAGATTTAATTAAATGTATCTGAGAAATTGTATTTGCTTTACATAAGTCACATTCTAGGATATTAATGTTTACCAGGAGTTATAAACATTACAAATAGGCTGCCTGTCTTTGCCCAAGTAAAACTCCGTGAACGAGCCAAAGACCTGAACAGTTAAAGTAAATATTTGTAAATAATCTTTTATAACTGTTAGTTTACCATAGTAAAAACTGATAAGAATACATAGGCCCCAACAGTAATACTAATGAAAGTATGTGTGATTCACAGGAAGGCAGTTCAGCAGTAAGGGATGAACAGGTCAGCACTGCCAGTGAAGACACTGGGTCATACCTACTACATGAGCAGCAAGACTGTCTGGTCTGTCACGAGTCTCTGGAGTTGGAAGAGACCCCAGAACTGGTAGAGGCAGCAGCTCCTGAAAGCTATTCTGAATCCGTCTGTGAAGAGGATGTCACTCTTGCTTTGAAAGAGCTTGATGAGAGATGTGAAGAAGAAGAAGCTGACTTCTCTGGTTTGTCTAGGTAAGATTAATACTTGTTATAAGTAATAGAAATTATATGTTATCCGTGCATTATCAAACAGGCTTTTCTATGGTATGGAGATTTCCATTAATCCCATAATACAAAAATATAAAACGATGGTTTGCATATCTGAAATAATGGTTGATCAGTTTTGCCTGTTAGAGCAACTAAACTCAATATTTTTTTCAGCAGTTGTTTCTGGTACAAGGAAAACAGTTGTGCAGGAAAATACGAGAATTCTGAAATAAAAGAAATTAGCACTTTTCTTCACCATCAGTAGGACAGAAATGTGAAAAGTTAGCTGCAAACAGTATAAAAGAAAAGCTCTTGAACTGCTCTGACTTACAGTGGCACCCAAAGACACGAGAAAAACAGGGAAAAAAATTTTTTTTTTTTTTTTTTAATCAAGGCTGTAGAAGTCAGGTCAGTTTGTCTTTGAATTTGCTCAAGAGCTGTTTTCATTATTAAGGTTCATAAGTCTCCCGTATATTTCTAAGACATTTTAAAGTAAAATAACATTTTTTTCATTTTCATAAGGAGAGCAAAAATGACTATTGAGATGAAAAGTTAAAGTTCGTCCTGGCTGTTTGAATCATATTTAAAGTGAAACTTTTAAGTCCCCTGGAAGTAACAGTCTAAGAAGGAAGGAAAAGGAACAAGCAACCGCGAACAAACAAAACCCACAAATCAAAACAAACAAAAAATTCCAAATTGATCATAGGCTTGTTCATATTTAAAATTTTTTCAGAAGTTTAGATTGAATAATAGAGAGACTTGGTATATATATAGGAACATAGACTTGACATCTGTTCTTTCAGAGAGGTCTCTTAAGGAGGCATTTTCAGAAAAGAGCACAACAGGAGATACAAAAGAAGTTGCTTGAGATGGTTTTACTGGGAGAGACAGAGAAACCTGGCTCTTGTGACCCCACACGTGACCTGCTCTATATGCCTTGTGAGACTTCAAGGCTGGTACCAGTTAAGAGCAGTTTAGTTCCTCATCTGCAACTGAACAATCCCTCATGGTTTTATTTTATTTACACTAAGCAAGCAAATGAAAAACCCCACAGCTCCAGTCTAAAGAGTGACAGAGGTGATAGCATTGGTACACTAGTTAGAAAATACCTGGAAATCTTTTTTGAAGCTTTGCTTACAGAGGATAATCATAAGGGATTAGTCTTAGCTTTTGAGCTTTGTGATATTCAAATGAAGGTATCTAAAACCAGCACCCATACTTCTTGTTTAAGGCATGTTTAAGTCTTGTTTAAGATGTACTTAGTGCTGTTGTGGATGAGGCAGTTGTCATAGAGAAAAACGGTATGTGATTTAAAATATTATTTTAATAAACTATCTGTATATTTGGAATCCTCCTACACATATTTGTGCTGCCTACATACAGTTATACAGAAGAAATGTCAAAATGTATCATCCCTTCTAATACAGAATATTTTAGGTTAATCATTATTTTAATGATTGGAAATAGTAGCATTGATTAATGTGTAGTTTGATATTTTATTGGATGTTTGGTGCCTAATGGAAAGTATGACAGCAGACTGTTCTGTGAACAAAGGGCCGTTAAACTGATTGCCCATAAACATGAGTGTTTCCATCTATCTCCATTTGCTTATGTTACTTAAGACAGTTATAAAGCACTATTACATTGCTAAATGAGCTCTTGTGCTTCCCTTAAGGAAGGCTAAAACTTGTTGCAGATAGTGGTGGACCATCTGTTCAGATCAATAAAAATTTGAAGAATGGGATGTTACTTCAGTTATTGGGGGCAAGGAAAAGATGCCTGTTTCTACATGGTATCCATATATATAGTGCTGTAATACCTATATATAACATCCAGATAGCTCTTTGTCTGTAGTTCTGTGTGTAGTTCTGTGTATAACTGACATGTGGTAGTAAATTTTGGAGAGTATAAGCAATTTTTCATATATTGCAGTAACAAAAGTTTTTGATTGTTTACTCTTTTCTTGGCTCATAGTTACCTTAGTTGATCTGTTATTTATTTTACAAAATGCTATTCTGAATTAAAAATTCTTTTTTTTTTTTCCTTCTTGCCAAAATGAAGGTGTTTTTTTCCCTAAAAAGTTTGCTGAGGAGGTAATTTCTGCTATTTATTGTTTGTAGCCAAGATGAAGAAGAACAGGATGGTTTCCCAGAAGTGCAAACTTCCCCTCCTCCTTCTCCCTTTCTTTCTGCCATATTGGCAGCTTTCCAGCCAGTGGCGTACGATGATGAAGAGCAAGCCTGGCGCTGCCACGTCAATCAAATGCTGTCAGACACAGATGGATCTTGTGCTGTCTATACATTTCATGTCTTCTCAAGATTGTTTCAGGTCAGTGAATTCTCCATGTATGATTGCTCATCTGAAATTTTTTCCCCCTACTTCTAAAACTATTCTGCCCCTTGAAACTGCAAAAGCCACAAGATTATGGTAGCAAGAAGCTTTAGAAAGCAAATCAAAAGCAGACCACAAAAAGTGGTCCAGATCAGAAACACACTGCTGAAGTAATGTTACACTGTCATACCCTATTTTTCCATAGAATATCTGCTGTATTCATTGCCTAGGAGTGAACCTGCTCAGAAAATAAATAAAAATTGAGAAAAGCTAAAAAAACCCCAACAGTTCAGTGTTTCTTGCAAGTTCTTAGTCCAGGTTGTGTCCCTTATTTTATTTTCTGAACATCACCCTGGTTCTGTAATGATTACAGAATTAATGGCTTTCTCCTGGTTTTTTTTTTTTTTTGTGGGAGTCATTATTATGGGATCACAGCATGACAAACATTAATGAATTTACCTTGCATCTTTCTCTTGAGAGAAAAAGGTTTCTTCTGCAGAGAAGTAATTGAAACACCAGGAGATCCACTGGAGCTGGATGTTTCAAATGCCTCTTTTTAAATATATTCACCTCGTAGATCTGCTATCCAACACAAAATGCCTATGGCTTAATTTTTCTGGCTCCCTCCTCCCTATATGTAGGGGATGAGATTTTTAATTTTAAAAGTGATGCTTCTTTGCAAATTCCTATGGGGTAGAATAAGTATCATTAATTCATTTTATGTACAGGCAATGTGCCAAATGAGCCAAGAGACTATTCAGGACAAGGTTTTATGGCTCCAGCTCTTTCTTGTATCTCTAATATTAATTTGCATGCTGTTTGGCATATCATAATAAATTTCTCAGTGAAAGACCCACACTGGCACATATTTTATCCCATGTATGGGCAGTAACTTAGATGTGAAGAATTCATACTCTGCCTTTTACATGGAATAATTTGTTTTCACATCTATACCCATTTTCCATTTTATGTTAAACTAATTTCATGGCCACAGTGCCATGAAATTTCTGTTATAGGTTGTAGATTTTTGTCTTTTTGCTTCATCTAGATATCAGGGATTTGGTTTTTCTGTATTATACCAAAGCTTAGCTGCAGTTGGTTTCCACACATTCATTCATTTCCTGAAAGTGGTAAAACAAGCGCTCATATTCTCTTGTGTTCATTAATGAGGGAGCTAAGGAAGAATGATGAAACTTGGCTTAACAGGTGGAAAGTAGGATACTCTGCACAATACCAAACCAGTGTTCAAGCATGGGCAAAAAATGTTCCTGAGGAGTTCTTACTGGGTACAGAGGAGGGTTAACATGATCAAATGACACTTGGGAGGCCTTGTTTGACTGGATCTTTCCATTTTGCCTTTTGGCTCCTTCTTCCTCTTTAACTTTGCAGCTGTCTGTATAATCCTTATATAGTTTTATTCTACCTGTAATTTCCAGGATTAATGAAGTAGTACATAGCAGAGTGGAGTGTTATATTAGGCTAATCTGACAGTCTGCATAATCAAACATGGTAAACTCAGGACTGATTTTTGAAGAAGGTAGAAACCCTGCAGGTGGCAGTTTTGGACAGAGATTGTGCTACGCAGGTCACATACTGACTCATAAAACTCTGTAATCTTCTGCAACACAAACACTTAAAAATAAATTGAACTATCTGTACTGTGTAAAGGCAAATAGTCATCTACCTATACTGAGGCTAGAGACCTAGATATGAAAGGAGTACTTGTCTCTATAGATACTGGCTGGTTATATTGATATATTGCGTTTTCCAGAGCTGATTTTACATAACTATTCAGAGAAAATTGCATATTAATTTTTCATTTAATGAAAAAATATGTGATGGAAACTTGTCAGGATAGAAACTTGCTTTGAAATTCTTACCTAAAAAGCCAGAAGAGTAGTAAAACACAATGTAAGAGAAATGTTTTTCTGATTTGACTTCTAGACCATTCAAAGAAAGTTTGTATCTATAACAAATGATTCAGTCAGCTTTCTTGGTGAAAGTCTACAGCGCATTGGGACAAAGTTTAAAAGTTCTCTGGAAGTGATGATGTTATGTTCAGAATGTCCGACGGTCTTTGTGGACGCAGAAACGGTAAGAATCTCAAACCTGCATGTTGGAATATCTGTCTGCTTAAACATTTCATGTAACATACAAAATGGTGTTCTAATATGTGGAAAAAATAAACTCTTTAAAATCAAAAGGGAATTAAAATCTTAAGTGGCCACTATGTATCATAAACACTGGAAGCCACCAGTGAGAAATGTATTTTCTTTAAAAATAGTCTCCAGCTGTAACAGTTAACAGTAAGGAAACTTACTGAGAGTAGGTATCACTTTAATTCCCATACTACTCTTTACCTTCCCTGCTTGTTCATATTTATTCTGTGTTGTCTGCACAAGTAAGAAAAAGGAAGATTACTTATCTAGCAGCAGCTTTGCCTTTTTCTGTTATATTGTTTTATGTATATATTCAGTGATTCATGAGAAGAACATTCTCACTACAAATATACAATGAGAAGACTTGGAATTATTTGTTGTCATGCAAGTTGAAATCCTGATTATAATAGATACTAATCCAAGAAGTCAGCTCAATGTTTAGCAGCAGTCAAAAAAAAATCTCTGCTAGAATTATCAAGAAAGGAGACAGCAAAACAGGAAATATCACTGAGTTAATGTACATATCCTCAGTACACCTACATCCTGAATTTTGGGGACAGTTTTGGTCCCTTGCTGTCAGAGCAAAGGTAGTAGCACTGGAAAAAATTAAAGAAAGATCACAAGGATGATGAAATATGTACATGTAAGATATGGAGGCTAGGATTTTTATCCCTTTAGAAGATAAATGTCTTATCATGGATAAATTATAGAAATTATTTTCTTTTTGTCTTAAAGAAAAGATGTTAAGGGTGATTAAAGTAAGCTAGCAGTAACTTACAAAACATACAGAACCAAGGTCCTGCATGTGATACATAATCAAACTGTGAAATCCTGTCACTTTTTATGGTATCTGTTCATGTTTCCAAAAAGCCACTACAGAAATTAATGGAAGAAGTAGCCCTGGACACATCCTTTAAATATGCAGAACAACACATTGACAGAGGCTAAGAAAGCATTCTGGGGCAGGTGGATCACCACATGTTTGCCCTTCTTTAAACCACTGCCATTAGACACTGTCAGCTGCAGGGCTGAGGTAGATGGATCTTTGGCCTTAATGCCCAGTGTGAGGCACTTCTCCTGACCTGCTTTTTTTCCCTTGCTACTAAGGGGCAACTCTTTCTTAAGCTCTCACTTAAGAATCTGAGAATGAAAAAAGCATGATACAGATAGTGCATTTCAAGGGAACCACCCGTAATGTTTTTTGTTTTTATTTATGCCACTTTCAAAGCAGTAGAAATTTACCAAAAAAAATTCTTTAAGATAAGAAGCCTTAAGAAAAGTTACACTAGTGCCGAACTAAAACACCATGTGTATTTTAAAATGAAAAACCAAATCTATATAAACACAAATATAAAAATTATATCTTTTATATATATATATAAATTAATATAGCACACAAATACTTAGATGTGTGCATACACATACACACATTAGTGTTGTTACATGGACAAATACTGTATAAATAAATCTTTCCTCTCCAAATAATTAAAATTAAATGAACCTGCTTGTCAGATTAATTCTCACTGATAAAGTACAGAGCTCTTATTGTGTGCAAGGACTGACCAGTGTGAGGGAGGAAATGTCATGTTAGAGATGTTTACTACAGGAAGTGTCAGAAGAAGGACTAATAAAAAAACCTAAGTGAAAATAAAACTACAGGGAGAAATAGTGTGGAAAAAAAGCTGAGGTAGCAGTCCCTGAGGGAAAAAGACATTCTGAGACCATGTTAAAAAAGGCAGTTATTAATAGTAGAAAATTCTTCAAATATCCAGTGGTTCCTGCTTTGACCAAGTCCTGTTTCTTACAGACTGCAGAAGCTTTTCTGGTAGTATATTTTGTATTTGAGAAGAGCAAGTAACCCTCAGTGGATACTCCTTAGGTTGCTACAGGAGCAATCCAGCAGCAGTACCTTTACTTCCTTCTGCAGGCTGTTTTATTTACACTAGTGGTGTCTGTATCAAATATTATTCTTCATTATGAAAGATCTAAAAATTGCTTGGAAATCTCACGTGTTAACTAGGTACTACTCTTCTTATTTTGGAATTAAAACTGTTCACTGATTTAAGTGGTAGAGCTACGTGTGTTAATTCACTTACTCAAAGGTGTCACAAATGACATGCCCAGCTAATTCTAATTTGTTTTTCCAAATGTGAACATGGCATTCTGTATTATGTAGATTAGATATTAGACTGTATGGATTAAATTCAGATGTCACATGACTACAGAGTTTGATTGCTTTTATCTTCCAGCTACTGTCTTGTGGCCTGCTAGAAACATTGAAGTTCAGTGTTCTAGAGCTCCAAGAACACTTGGATACCTATAATGTCAAACGAGAGGCAGCAGAACAGGTGAGTCATTTATATCTCAAAAGAAAAATGTTAGAACCTGCTCATCAAGAAAATGTTGCAGGTCCTTATCTCTCATCAAAGGCATCTAAAGGTAAAATGTGGGAAAACACTTCTGAAATATGATCCTGTTTCCTTTTTTTACTACTATTCCATGTGTATAATCTGAACCTGAGGGGATTTTTCTTATGTGCAATTCATTTTTGTTGCATGTATTTCTGAAATTAATTTTTAATATATAACACTGCACAAATCCACTAACAGTGGGAAAAGATTGAACATGGTGAATTTTACAGATCTCAGCAATCTCTGAGGCTGTGACAATGGCAGTATAGGCAAGTTTGAGTAATGCAAAACAGAACCAGAATTCAAGCCATGATGCTTTGGCAGAGCTTTGCCAGATATTTTTCAGCACAAGCGGCTCCATGTTTCTTGATCATGCTGAGTTTATTAGGAAATTATGGCCTTTGCCTTTCAAAGGTTGCTGACAGCTCATCTGTTGAATAGACCAGACATGCAGTTTTTTTGTGGAAAGGATCTCAAAAGAAATGTGGTTTCCTTGAAACCAATGCTAAAGTATGCCACACAGCACTGTTAATGCAGATAAACTCTGGGCAGGATCCAGGCCAGCATTTCTGTTAAAGAGTTGCTGCATCTATTTGCCCAGCTCTGTAGTAATAACAATTTATTTGATCTAATATAATGAGCTACATTTTGCCATGTAGGCTTAATCAGAAACAAGTGCTCATCTAATGACTAAGATAATTTTACTCAATGTAATATTTATATTTCATGTCTGGCAATCTCCAGTGCATAATGTGAATTCCTCCTTTTAGAGAGCAGCCCTGAGCCACAGAGGGTGTAACTGATTTGCCCCATGGTCAGACAGGAAGATTTATGACAGGGTAAAAAGGGACCCACATGAGTGTGTGTAATTAGAATGATGACTATCCAAACATGAAGGAATTTTACATCAACTCTCCATTTAGCCTAGTTCATCACAGCAGTAACCAATGGTATTGTTTTGTTGATTTATCAAAGTATAACAAATCACAAATTATACTTTCGTATAATTAGTATTATACTAGTATATATAATACTAATTATTCTACTATAATACTAGTATATACAATACTAATTATAATACTGTAATTAGTGTAATACTTTACTATAATTAGTATATCACAATATACTTGTCAAAGTATAACAAAATTACATCCCTTTCAGATGGCAACTAATTCACTAGAGGTATTGTTACCTAATTTTGCGCTGCCACATTTCATATTGGTGTAAATCCATGCTGGATATTAAGTACTTCTTTGTATTTTATTTTACTAGGTAAATAAATAGAAATATGTCAGTTTGATGGCCTCTGTCATTATATCATAGTGAAGGAATTGTTTTTTCTGTCAAAAAGGGAGTCCAGTAACATGTTTCTGTGGTCAGCCTGTCTTCTGCCACAGATTTTTGAGTGACTGGAGCAGGAAGAAGGTTCACAGGGTTAAAGGAATTGTTCTGAAACAACTGAGAGCATTTTGTCAGGGTTTTATTTTTATTTAATCATTTCTAAATAAAAAGAAGCAGTACTGAGAAGGAAGAAACTTTTAGCTTTGACCAGTCATCTCTGACTCTTGATAGCACGCCATTTAGACAATTTACGGCATTATTTAAGTGGTTATTGAGCATGTTAATTTAGAAATAATGACTACTCAAATAATTTTCTTTTCTAAAACATTTTAGAAGTATTTCTTTAGCTCTTGGCCCTCTTTTTCTAAGGTGTACTTTATATTAAATGTAAACTAAGAATCTTCTAAGCTACATCTTAGATATATGTTTTATTGTTTTCTTACTCTGTCCTCTTAAACAGAGTATAGGTAATGTTTGAACAAGACTTCATCAAGTAAAATCTGAATTTCTGTTGTTAGACACAGATATAGACTGTGCTATGTATCCTATTAAATCTGAAAGTATTAAGGCAAAATCCTTAATCAACTTAATGCAGACCCTTGCTTTTTTCATAGAAGCACACTGAAAAATGACCAAATGAAGTGGTTGGGCTATTGTATAATAAAGTAAATAAAAATTAACAGATATTTTTGCATGTTAATCTGGTGTCCTCTGGAATCAACCACTGGGAGAATTTGTATGTTAATTTCTTTAATGAAAAACTGTTGTTTAAACTTTATCCTAATAGATGATGTTTGTCACTCTCAGTGCTGTGTGGTGTACAGGCATACACATGAATCAAATGGAAAAAGTAAAAGGCTTGGGCTGCAGTTGCTTGAAATGCTTACCTATGCACCAAGATGAGACAGAAAGGCACCTATAGTGTAGGCTGTTTAGCATGTCTGTTTAGGGTGTAATCTGGCAGACAAACCTGTGCTATGACCAAGACTAACCCCAGACTTCCCTGTGTTATGCTTTCATCAACACACTGTAGGAGATACATGGAGAAAACATGAATTGACACAAAGCAAACACATAAAGAAGGTTATTCTGTCACACTATTCCCAAAGAAAAAAAAAAATCTTTCTACCATGCTGAACTCATATTCTGTAAAAAATCTTAACAAATTAATTTTGTCACCTTTTTGGAACTATTGTTCTGTTTTCTTGCAAGGGGACTGCTTAGACTTCATGTGTGTATTAGGGACAAAGACACTGAATCAGATAAATGTGATAGAAAATGCAAACTTATACACACAGCATTCTAGGCACACCCTTTATCCAGATGGGTTCTAAGATTTAAAAAAAGATCTTAAAAGGATGGTGTGTGAAAACAAATACTAGCATCCCAATTGCTGCTGCTGTTTGTTGCAGTGCAAACCTGTTCTGTTGGAAGCTGTCTGATAAAAAGAAAAATGAGATTTGCTGTGGATGTTGGTATCCATGTCACTAATTGAAACTGACACTGCGATGTTCAGAGAATTCCATTTCTCCTCTTGATGAGCACACTGGCCTAGTTAATTCACTAAGTAACCTTTATTAAATTGAACAGATGGGAAATCACATTTTTCTTTTTCTTGCATCAGACAAAGGTTAGAAAAAGGTCACCAAGGTTCCCTCTGAGATTCAAGATACCAAACACAAGCAGTATGCTAAATTATAATTCCTTGGATGTACAGAGCCTATTCTTCATTTCAGATGATATTGTACACTTTATCTCAAGATGATGCATTCCTATTTCAGTAATAACCATGCTTGCAATTGTTAGCACTGTACAGAAAAATTCATCAGTGGGGTTGATCAGGTTGTATTGTCCAAAAAGAACATATTTGATTCTATAAATGCTTTATAGTAACACAGAAATTCATGTGAATACCAGTACACATGGAGGTTATTTTTTGAGAAATTTGCATGGTTGGTTAAAGGTAGAAAAAGAGACTGCCCACTGAAATTAATAAACTTATTGTGTGATATAGGAAGTGAAGTTAAATGCAGCCCTGAGTGGAACCTGCAGATTTGCATTGTGTAATGCAAGAATACTTCATCTCCTTGGCTTGTATGAAGTGGAGGTGATGCTAAACTCCCACTGGAGAATTTGGGTTTTTTCATTCCAACCTGTAAACACGCACTTACACAGGAGAGCTCTATTTCCTTCTGTTTCTCAAGTAGTTCCAAGAAATGTAACAAGCTTATTTTCTAATTAATGAGAATGAGAATTAATGGGAATCAGTGCTATATTTTAAAGGCTGAAAAATCACATTAGTGTAAACCTTTTACAGAAAGTAAAGAGAGGGATATTTCTGCTTCCACCCTCTCATATATTTTCCTGTAACAGTATCAATTCAATCATGGGTTAGTATTTATGCTGAAGTGTACTATCTCCATCTTGGGTAATGAAGGCTACAGGAAATAAAAGTTACAAAGTGATCTGTCAGAGTGGATATCATCACTGCAAACAACACTGATAAACAATTGATTTCATACCACAACTTCTTACGTTATCCGAGAATGTACAAGACAAAGTGTCTTAAGCAGTGTTAGCACAGTCTTCAGTTTGCTGTTTCAGAAGATGTTCAATCTTATTTATATTAATTTGCAGTGGCTAGAAGACTGCAAAAGGACATTTGGTACTGATGATGGTATTCATGGGACTAACACAGATGCCCAGGTAGGTGTATGTCATTTGTGAGTCTCAGGATATGAGATTAAAAATCATCTTTATTGCACAAAAAACCCAATATTTGTAGAGAGATTGAAAATATATGAAAAGCTTTTAATTTTCGTTATCATCCTATCTTTTGGAAACTCAGAGTCTCATGAACTGGCAATAAAAATGGATCTTCTTAATAAAAGCTGGCAATCCGTCTTGGGTTCTAGATTTAATAACACTGAGTAGATAAGCAGACTAGATACCATCTGTGTACCAGCAAGTCTGCTTTTTTGCTGCTGTTTCTAGAAGGAAAAAAGATTAAAATTCTGGTTATATGCTCAGAAGTATTGTCTACTCAAAAACTTAGAACTACTTAAGACCTTTCTGGAGCCAATATTTGGGTGAGAAGCAACAGGGAGTAAAGTAGCAGTATAGCAAAAAGTTCATTAAACACTTATGTCAAAATATCACCTAACAATAGATTAAGTAACCATTAATATTAGTTGAATATTTTGTATGTATTTGCATGGCACTTATCCATGTTTAGTATAACTAATTGCTGTAATAAGTGATAGCTTTTCCCAAAATGGACTAGGACTGGGTTTTTTTTTAAATAGAATAACTATATAATATTGATACAGTAAAAAAAGCAAATCCAACACCCAACATTAGTTGGTATAAAGAGTCTGCCATCTGAAGTACTGTGATAAGGACAGTGAAAGATGTAAGAAAGAACTGCAAGTAGCAGATGAACTTACCTTTTCACAATCACAGTTTGACAAAAATCTCAAATCCAAGCTGAAAAAGGAGAAATTTTATTTCTTTTGTTCAGTTGAACAATTCATTGATGCACTTGGTCATGCTTCTGCTGCTGAAGATGTAGTCTTCACCAACAGAAATGTTTACTGTATCTCTGGACTATTTTTTCTTTTATACAGTTTTCTTTTGCTGTTCTTCATATATACACATATATGCAGGGCTTTTTATGCAATTACAAAATGTACCTGAACTTTTAGAGTAGTAAAATGTGGTAATAGAATGCTAATTGTTATACTGCATTGAAGTTGCACATTAAAAAAAAAAAAATCAAGTGAATAAGCTTAGGTAATACAAAACCGGCAAAATAACGTACTACTATTTGCAAGGACTTTTATCTTGCCTATGAACTCATGCTTTAGTGTATTTTACACTAAGTACACATCTTTGTATACTGGCTGTTATATCATTATAAATAGATAACATTTACTATTACAATACAGTAAATGCTGTATATATATATTAATTAAAAAGCAGCATTTATGTATTTCAGTCCATACTTATAAATTTGTTTACAAACACCAAGAAATTGTTCTAACATTTAGTTGTTAGAACAGAGCCATTCTTACCATGAAGGTAAATGTTACTGTTCCTACTGTGTAGCTGGGGAAACTAAGAAATGGAAGACAAGCAACATGCAGGCTTGCAGATACCTTGTACAAAAAGAATCCACGATTCCCTGGCAAGGCAGTTTGGCCTATTCTTCCCTGTTTCTGCAGGGTTTGAAGATGACCTCTGAAAAGGAGTCTGAGACCAATCACATTGATTATTATTTGTGGGGACTTGTTTTGATTTTGGTTTTTAATCCTAGCCTGCAAGGGTGGCATGCTGGTAATTCTTCAAAAGTCCTTGTAAATGGAGTGTGGGGCTGCTAAGTCTGAGCAGTCAACCAGTTAATGCAAAAAATGTGTTAGTGTTGTCTTGCTCAGGGAAACAGATATTTTTTATTCACTAACACAAATAAGATTTTCTTACTAATTTTTGGCACTGTGGTCCATACAGCTAAGGAATAGCAAGATTAATTCTGTTCCAGCTTGTGCATTGCCAGCAGACTTGCAAGTAAAATCTAATTATTCAGTTCTTGCTATTAGTACATCTAAGCCTGAAAGAATGCATCTGGACTCTGGCTTGACTGTTACTACAGGACAGGCAGGTAGAAAAATCAAATTATTTCTCATGTATGTGAAAGACTGAAGGAGTACAAAGCCATTTTTAAAGGAAAACCTCTCCTGAATTTTTAAAAGGTAGCTATCAAGGTGCGTTTTGGGGGAAAGGGATTAATTATGGCTTACAGTAATAATGAGACTTGGCTTTAAGAACACTGGAACTTAATGACTTAAAGTTATTAAACAGTCAACCCTGCCATTTCTCAAAATCTGATTCTCTGTGCTTAAGTGATTCATCGAAGTCATGTTAACTTCTGCAGTTCAAGATTTTATGTCTTCAGTGTTCTGTGCATCAGAAATATGGTAATTGTGCTAAGTATATAATAGCACAGAGTGCAGAACAAAAACATGGAGTGTAACAAAAACATGCAATGTTTATAACCTGGGAAGCACATAGTGTATAACTTAGCATAACACCGTGTACAACTATGTGCTTAGTAAAGCTCAGCTGCTTCTGTCTGTGGGAGCCAGACATCCGCTGACATTCCTTTTTTTTGCTCTCAGGCACGTGGTGTGATTCCAATGGGGTTGTCCTGTGCAGGGCCAGGAGCTGGACTTCAGTGATCCTTGTGGGTCCCTTCCAGCTCAGGATATTCTGTGACTCTGTGATTTGGTTTGCTATGACCACTGTACATGCACTCAGCGCTGTACAAAGCACAGGAGTGGTGAAGTTCACATCCCTAGTCTGACACATACATTTTCTGACCACTTCTCTCCCTATCCCTCTTCCCCAAACATTTTTTTCTGAAATGGCTTGTAGAAACCAAGTGCAATTACAGTACAGAAACCTCTGAGAGGGGTTGAGAATTGAGTTTAGCAAACCCAAGAATTTCTAAACTGATTCAGAATCCAAATTAATCTTGCATCTCCAATTTTAAATGCATTAATTTTGCTTAAACTATTGTGATACTGAACAAGTAAGAAGCTTTGTACAGATATTTAGATCTAAGTGTCCTGGATTTTGATTACCTTAAATTTCTGCACCTTTCAGACTACACAATGTATAAAGACCAGACAGAGTTGTAAGAGTGTTACTCATGCTGTGGGACAACAAAGCCCACAACAAAGCCAGTACATTTTATCTTTAGCTATGGCAGCAAGTAATTTTACATCAAATTCAGCCTGTTAATATTTTTTACATTCAGGATATGTTTGGAGCATGTTACCTGTATTTCTTCCTCCATTTTACCTGGAACATCTTTTACCCTAATTAAAATTATTTCCTACACTAATTCTTGCTCTTTTTTCTTTCTTTGTATTTTTGTGACCTGCTCATCTTCTTGCTTAGCAAATGGAAATTCTAGCAGTAAGTGACAGTTCTTGATTTATCAAATACTTAACCATGCCAGTCACCAAACTGGTCTCCATCTGTCTTGTCCATTTGTGAAATAATGATGTCTTGTCCTAGACTATTACAGAAATGCTGTGTGCTTCAGTTTTGCATCATCTAACCCATTAGACTGTTGGTCCTTTGTAGATAATAGGATCCTGTAGTTAGTAGAATGTTATAAAGATTACTCCATTAGCACTAGCTTTTATGTCTGTATGTGAAGCAGTATTAACACTGTCTGCATTTCTGACTAGTGTTTTAGAGGCATAAAAATGGAAGCAAGACAGTATGTAAATTAATACTGCTATTTCATTTCCTTAAGAATATATAATGTGTTATTTTCTAAAGCAGAACAAGGGCTACCTTTTATAAAGAAAAGATTATACTTGCCTCCAGGAATGGAATTATTCTCTTCCTAATCTGTCAGGCAGTGTAAACAAGGGCCAGGTTATATACTGTGCTTACAATATAAATATTAATGGTTATGAAATACATATGGACCACAACTGCTTCTTTTGGATATTAGAACTTGAATTCAAAACAGTAAAATACCAATAATAAAAGTAAGTGATCTATGAAACTCTTGGTTTAAAGACATGAAATCTGGAAATGTTCCAGACATTTCAAAATGCCTTTTGAATCACTTCACATTCCACTCCACTCCCTTTCTTGGAAATGTAACTTATTAAAAAGTGAACTTCAAATCTCTGTGAGAGGCTACTTGTAAATCTAGAACTGAATGAAGCTTTCACCTGCTTTTCATTTAGCTTACTGTATGTTAGCTTCTAAATATTTTTGGCATTTTCTTTAGTAGCCAAATTAACTACTTCTAATTTTGCACACTCTACTGAAGAAGTTGTGATTTATTGTCTCTTGCACTGGATAGTAGGTGGTTTGCACTTCCTGAATATAATAGTGTTGTTTACATTTGTAGGAGCTGGAGTTGTGTCGGAGGCTATACAAGCTGCATTTCCAGTTGCTGCTTCTGTTCCAAGCCTATTGCAAACTCATCAGTCAAGTAAAAACAATCAAAAAAGAAGCAGAGGTAATGAATACCATGCCATTCAGCTAGTAATTGTTGACATTTTAAAAGCAGACAATTTAAAACACATTTTGATAGCATTTTCATCAGTGGAACATCCTTTTAGAAACTGGAGGAGGGTTCCAGCTGTTTTACAGCCAATTAATAAAATATTTAAGTAGAGCTTACAAGAATTTTCTGAAATGTTCAATTATCTGTGTTGATTTTTGTACAGCAGGAAAGCTCTTTAAAAAAAGACAGGAACATGGGGAGTCCAATGCTGAGGATTTTAAGTATTTCAGAAGCACTCCTGGTGTATTCTAATCAAGCTACAATCAAGGCACATCAAGTCCACTCAGAAGAGCTGAGCCTTTCCATAGCCCTGGTGTTTCCTATAGCAAACACCACCACCAGTTTCTACCAACTGATTCATTTAACTGTGTCACTTCAGCCACCATTAATTACTGTGCAACCTTAGTCCCCATCCTAAGCACAGTTAGTAGTGCATAAGCACCTCTTCTGCCTGATTTTTAGTTGTTGTAACTTCAGAAGTAAAAGTGTTTTTCAGCTGTGCACATGTGGCACATATGTGATGTTGAGTTGTGTGCATTATGCTATTAAGAATGCCTTCTGTAAGTTCTCCCCTGGGTCGGGAATGCAACAGGGGTAGCAGAAAAAAAAAAAGTAGGCTTGGTCTTGCTTGACATAGTAGGGAGGAACATGAAAATCCTGACTGAAAGTCTTTGGTTTGAGTAGCTTTAGAAAAAAACTATGCATGTTCCTCACTTATATTTCCAGATTTGTGTAGAGGCTGCAAATAAGTTTGTGTTTGAAGAACACTGTGGAAGGTTGGCATCACAACTAATAACCCACTCGGTTAGTCAGATGTAGAACCATGTTCTGAGAGATGGTCTCATGTTTTACTCATGCATTGCAGCTAAAGTCAAATATATTATTATATACACTGGCTGCACTAATGTTACTGTCCTGGGTTACCAGTCTTCCAGATTTTTTCCTTCGTAAAGGCATCCTTGTAATGACACTATTGCTGTCATACCTTTCTGAAATGTTTCATTCTTCGTGTCAGTTTGTTATTAAGTAACATAAGGAGAGAAGAAATTTATTTTTTGAAATAAATTTGAAAAGAACTAAGAGGAAAACTTCATCAGGGAAAGCCCAAATAATTGACATACATGCTTGGGCCATTAACTGTATACTTAAGCAACTGCAGAAAATATTTGGGTGTTCTTTTTCTATTTTACTTTATTACACAGAGAAGGAAAAATAAAAACCTGGTCTTCTGAAAATTATTTTTCCTTGAAATACATTTAAACTAAAAGAGATAAATTTTACTTGTTTTAGGTAATAAACATGTCTGAAGAACTTGCTCTTTTGGAGAGCTGCCTGAAAGAGGCTGAGGCAGTGTCCGACAGTGGTATCGAAGAAATTGAAATTGCAGAAGCTTCCCAAGCTAGCACAGAAACAGCTATTCACTCCCTCATTGAATCCCTGAGAAACAAGGAGTTTGTGTCAGCTGTGGCACAGGTCAAGGCTTTCAGGTAAGTTTTTAAAAGGATTGCTTTCAGATCTTGAGTTTCTTAATAGACCTTTTTAAATTAAAAACAGGGATAAGCACTATTCCTTTCTTTTTTTTTTTCAGTTCTTGTTGGATGTCCTTGTTGAAAAGGACAAGTACTGTTGCTTCATTACAGGTTTTGGGGTTTTCTTTTCAGCAATTTAAGAAAAGTAAAAAGCAATTTCAGTACTTATTTAGAATTTATCTCTGGGAAAGTTTACTGTTATTTACCAGGACTCAGTGAAAGAAACTTTCCTGTAGCATTTTTCTGTCTTTTGTTCAAATATCTGCTTAAAAGTATTTAAACTTTTGATTTTTAAATCCAAATTGCATGTTATTTTCCCTTGCATTTTCCTGTCTTCTGTTCAAATACCTTTTTAAAGAACATTTAAACATATTGTTTTTAATGTTTAAATCCAAACTGTGTGTTTACAGATCTATTTGGCCCCACGACATCTTTGGCAGTTCTGAAGAGGACCCAGTTCAAACATTGCTGCACATCTATTTCCGTCATCAGACACTTGGCCAGACTGGCAGCTTTGCAGTAGTAGGCTCCAACCAAGATATGTCTGAGGCCAGCTCAAAGCTGATGGAACTTAATCTAGAAATCCGAGAGTCTCTCCGCATGGTGCAATCCTGTCAGCTTCTAGGGAAGATCAAAACAGGAACAAATCTTGTGACCACTGGATTCTGAATAACTGTCATTTAGAAAAGAACTGATGATGAAGATACTTCAGACTATTATTGAGCACCTTTCACAAAAATAAAAAATCAAACCTCCAGCAATCTTAACAACCAACACACTTTTATCACAGCAAGAAACTGTTTCATCACAAGTAAAACCCTGAAAATTGAAGTGAACATCTGACTTGACTGCTCTTTCTATACAGCAGCCTGTGTGGCAGTAGTATTTTTTTATTAAATTTATGTATAAAAACTACATGAAAGGAAAAGGGCTTAAATGTAATGCATACATATGCATTATTTTCTGTTGTAACAGAACTATAAAGGATGTTTGCAAAAACAGCCTCTAGAGGTTGGATCAGTATCGCAGGTGGGATGAGGCTAAAATCAAGGCTGGTTTGTTTTGGCTGAAGACCTGCAAGGCTTCCTGGCTTTCCAGCAGTAAAACCGTCAGCTTAACACCTAATGAGACACTGCAATGTCATGAAGAATGTGCAGTCAAACACAAGTAGAATGATACATGACTGCAAAAACCATTGACTTCTCAGTGTTTTATTTGCTTTTGTTGTCTGTTCTAAGGAAATAATGTGTGTGAGTTAGAATGTATGGCTATGTGACAGTTGTTTTTTTGAAGGTATGGATGATTGTTAAATAAGGTCTCAGAGCATGCTTAAAAGAGCTGCAAGATTATTTTTGAAGAAATTTTATTTTATTAGAGCTAATCCTCATAGTGTGTAAATGTTAGGACATTTAATAATATTTTAAACTGGGATTTCCCAGTGTTTCTAAAAGAAATAATATATCTGTTAACTTTATTGGAATGCTGCTCAGTTCTCTGACCAGTGCTTATGTTAAAATACTGATAACAACTAACCAAAAAGTAGCTGCCTGCAGAGACTTTAAAATGTATATTAAAGATATATGCTGCCCATCAGCAATTCTCATTAGAAGTTAACTTATTTTATTCTGTATATATTCTAGAAACTGTATAGTGCAAAACCAGTATTTTTCATGTAAATTTGTGCAATGCACTGTTAAAACAGTAGGTGTATAAAGCTATGAGGAGAAGGGAGCATTCCCTCTTGGTAGTCACATGCAGTACTTGCAGTCTGAGTAGCCTGCAGGGTTTGAAGAGTTTGAATGCATGTATATGCATCTTCATGACTCAACTGAATCCTAAGGAATTGGGACTATAGAAAAAAAAAAAAAAGACAAAAAATACCCTGACTACCAAAACATGCAAACAGGCAATATACTCATAGTTCAGTGTCAAAGTCTGTAGCATAAAAGAAACTGGATTCTGTTGAAACCAATCGCATTTTGTAGAAAAAAAAAGAAAAAAAAAAAAGAAAAAAAAACAGAAAAAAAAAAGAATGTAGTCCCACAATTCCTGTGATTTGAAAGGAACACCCAGTATTTTTATATACATCTCCTACCCACTGTGATTTTTTTTAATGGGCTCTAATTCCAGAGTTTAGAATGTAGAATTGAAATTCTTAGCTCTGCCTTTTTGGGGGAATTAGGCCCCACTAGAAATGTAATTATGCTGAAATGCATTAATTGAAGGCACTGTGCACGCTGTTGGACTGCTGACAGTAGTTATGTTATCCTAACAAGTTCTGTAACTGGTCAAGGCACATTCATATTCACTGTATTTTTTTCCCCTGTCCCTGATAAAATTTAATTATTTTGATGGTTTTGTGGTACTGTAGATGGTGTTCTTTATTATTTAACAAGTATTTACAGGGGAGAGGTAGTTTTATTTAGGGATGCATTACACTTTTATTTACATCATCTTTTACCAGCTTTTTTGTAAAAATAAAAGACATTGTATCTCTAATTTTGTGTATTTTTACAAGCTAGAGTTTAAATACTTTAGCTAAACAGATTAAACAATGACAACAGAGGCCTGGGTGCCCTGAAGTAATTTTTTTCCTTTTATGTCCTGTCATTGCAGCAGCATTTTTCTAGGCATCTTCTGAAGCTGTTAACGGATTTCTCATGAAACTCAAACCTGAATTCATATATGTAATGCCTTATGTTACACATCCTCCTCCATTTACAATGGCTAGTGGAACCTGCCCTGTTGAGCAGAATCACGTTAAATGACTGTCTTTTGATATTGCTTTAATTTCATTAAGCGTTTCAAAAACTACTCAACTACTGCATGAGCTGTCACCCTGCATTACATGGTGCCAGGCCTGTGCCAAATCCAAAGCTATGGTAAAGCTGTGTAGAAACAAACAAAACATCAGACAGCTCCTGTAAGATGCAGCAAGTACAGCACTGACTGAGCTAACGTGTGCAAAAAAATCTCTTTATGAAAAAGCTGTACAGAGCAAGTTCAGGATAGCTTTGAACAACTGGCACCCTTCCACTTTGCATAATTACAATAGGTCAGGAGTAGCTTTCCTTCTTGCTGAGTGCCCACAATCAGTGTGTGCTGTCACAGACATGACATGGCAGTAAAGCTGAAAAGCAGCTAGCAAGTACAGAATTGTACTTGGGCATCAAGCAGTAAAAGCATTTAACATATTTATGTAAGAGGGATGACATGTAGAGCTACTCTGGAACTGAAGAATGCTACAGGATAAAGGGGAGCTTGTTTAATATGACTGCCCACGGCACTGTACTCCTCCAAGCCACAGAGCCTTGCAGTAGCTGCAGGGGTGGCCTCCTTGCTGCTACCTGCCACCTGGAGCCTTCATCAGCTGCTAGTGAAGCACAGCGCTCAGTTCACATCAGCTAAGCCTGTTCTACACGTTATCATGCAGAAACAAGTACTGCTTTGACTGTAGTTAGTGGGGATGACAGCCTTTAAGCTGTACTAGATTTCACTTTGGGCTAATCACGCAAGAGTCACCATATTCACAAGTAATCCTCAAGCCATGTTTTGTAAGGATGCCTATGTAAATAGGAAGCATCCAGCGGCTCATATTGCCGTGACTTCATACTGACATGGCACAGAGCTGCAGTTCTCCGACTCATTACCAAGGTGCACAGACTCACCACGGTCAAGTTTCTCAACACATGCATCAGGACCAGACTACAGCCATGAGAATGGGGAAGGCAAGCAGGAAAACATTGAAGAACATCCTTGAGGGGAATATGCTCAGAAATAAAGACATCCCAGATCACAGCTGCAACTGCAAACTGAGGCAGTGGGGCCAGGTGGCTGCAGAGGGCCCCAGGTGCTTTCCTCAAGCTGGAGGATTGCCACTGCTCATCACAGTAACTACAGTGAGTACAAGGCATGTGCATCTACAACAGAACATTGCCCAGCTGCAGGGCAGCTTTTCAAATTGAATAGGGCAAAGGTGGAATTTGCTGTAGAAGTCTGAGTGAACTGGTAAAGCAAGGGATATTTCCTTTTACTGTGATATAAGGGAAAACACTTCAGGTAGAAGCATGAAATAGAACTGTGCTCTGCTCTGGAGGGAGTAGGTCTACTTCTTCCCAGAATGCCTCACACTGCTGTAATAATGAATGCAGCAAGAATAAATAAAATTACTTTGCAATAAATTGACACTGAGGCATTAAGCCTACTTCAGCAGGTTCAAGGGACATATTGAAATAAAGCAGGAATTTACAGCAAGATGAGTTAAGCATCAGTGAGTTAACACTCACTGCCCCTCAAACCAGAAACGTTGATGCAAAGGATATTGTTTGCCACACTAGCTGCCACTAACAGAAACTAGCACTGAAGCTGTTCTACAGCATGGGCTGAGACTGCTTCTCTCTAGCACTTAATGGAATGGTTCCTCAAGTAAGCTGGGTACAGGTGTAGACAAGTTTGCTATAGCAAATATAAAAATCACTCTTGAAGCTGTTCTACAGCATGGGCTGAGACTGCTTCTCTCTAGCACTTAATGGAATGGTTCCTCAAGTAAGCTGGGTACAGCAAATATAAAAATCACTCTTTCAAGAGACGTTACCTCAAGAGTTCTGCAAAAGGCTTGGTGACTATGCTCAATTTAACAATTAACAGTGCCAGTAGCATTCTCAGAAAAGTAGGTTTTCATCTGAGTTTTTCCAGCTTCATAGCTAGAAGGTAGACTGGGGCAGTGGTGTAGGTTTTACTAGCATGTGAACCTGCTCAGAGGGTGATGCTGTAAGTTAGTCCCAGAGTCACCTTGTAACACTTGGCTGAAGCATGGTGTTCCTATAGAGAGCACCAACAGCCCACAGAGAGCATCATCTGCATGTAACCAGTGCTGGTTCTGCCATTCCTATCAAACAGGACAAGTACAATTCCTAGCTGCAAACCCAACCCCAGAGCAGTGTGGGAGTGTCAATCCTTCTGATGGCAGGCATCTAAACTGTAATTAGATCAAACACTTCAAGTATAATCCATCAAGTGCACAGCTCTTGCTCTTCATCTGCAGGTTGAAAAGGAAGCCAAGCAGATGCAGTATTACTGCACCTTGCTCCTCTGAAGTGTCATTTCCCTCCATAACCTTGTGCAAGTAAGATGAGCAACACATTTACCAAGAGACCATCGCCACAATATGTGACTCCATTCCTCAGCATTTTGTGAGAGCATCCCTGAAAAGTTTTGTCTTTTACCTACAGATAAGAAGACCAACTTAGCTAAATGCAGGCCAGCTGTACCAGTAGAAGTGATTCAGTACTTACACTGCACTTCTCAATTTCCTACTGATGAAGAACAGGTGCAGAATACTTTGTACATTGAATACAGGTGTGCAAAATAAGTAAATACTACTGGTGTTTTGTTCATCATGAAGGATGGTCTACTATCTACACAGACGTCAATTTGATGTTAACTTCAAGCATTTGATTAGTTCAAGAGCAGGAGCAGTAACAGAAACCCTTTCCACCTGAGAGTCTACAAAGTCCTGAGTCAGTTGCTTCCAAGGCCATCACTGATTTACAATACACCTCTAGGCTTGCTGCCTATGCAAGTTACGGAATCTACAATATGCACCCTCTAAGCTGAGCACAAACCCACCTGATCATTTGAGTATGCTTTGCAATACTTTTATTTACATGCTTTCTTAGCTACATCTCACCAAGTATCTTCAACAATATCAACAACAAAAAAAATCCTGCTCTACTTGCAGTTTTCTTGACGAGCCCTAAACAAAAAGAAAAAAAAAAATCCCATCCCATTCAGATGATGTATTTGAAACTGAACGTGCTATCGCAGGAGAGGCGTTTCCCTTTGCATCTCCCACAGAGGTCCTGGCGGTGGGGCCTCTTGGGATCCACGTGGCGCATCTTCACGGGGCAGGTGCACCGCGTCTGCTTGCAGCTCTGAGGGAGAAGGCGGCGGTCGGCGGGAGCGGCCGGGCCAGGGAGTGACCGGGCTTAGGGCAGGGCGGGGACCCCTTACCTGGCAGGTGATGTCCTCCACGCGGTACGGGTTGTAGGACTTCTGGCAGGTCCGGCAGAACTGACGGAAATAGACCTGTGAGGAAGACCGGGGTCAGTGGGAGGGCGGCGGCGAGGAGCGCTCGCCGGGCAATCCGAGCCGGCCCTACCTTGTTGGTGCCCTGGACGCACCAGACGTAGGCGCTCTCCCAGCGGATGTTGCAGGCCTTGCAGTGGTAGTACCCGTACTTCTGTTCCAGAAACTGACAGGGACAATGTTATTCGACGGTGCGGGCGCCTCTCGGGCCAGCCCGGCCCCGCTCTGCTCCCCCCCGGCCGACACTCACCTGGAAGCGCAGGCGGGTCTTGCCCGCCGACGACTGCTGCTTCTGGGCTGAGGCCGGCGGCTCTGCCGGCTGGGCTGACGGCTCCGCCTGGGCTGACGGCTCCGCCGCCTCTGCCTGGGCTGACGGCTCCGCCGCCTCTGCCTGGGCTACCTCTGCCGGCTCCTCCCGGCTTGCCTCCGTCGCCTGCTCCGGGGGTGCAGCCGAGCGCTGCCCGAGTGGCTCGGCCGGGCGCTGCTCCAGCGGCTCGGCGCCACCCTCGGGGGGCTTCTCCCAACTCGCCCGCACGGCAGCCGCCTCCGCCGCCCGCTGCTCCCACAGCGCGGCCGGCTCCTCCTCGACGGCCGCCGCCTTATCCTGCTGCTGCGGCCGCCGCTCCGGCTCCGGGCTCGGCTCCTCCAGCAAGGCGGTGAGTCTGCGGGACGCCACGGGCGAGTAGACGGCGATGGTGCGGGGGAAGCGTACGGCGCGGGTGTTGGTGGTGGCGGGGCTGCCCAGTTCCTGCTCCGCCTCACGGGGCCGCGGCGCGGCGGGCCCGGGGCGGCGGCGCAGCAGCGTGCGGGGCCCGAGCGAGCACTGCACCGAGGCGTCCTGCCGCGGGTTCACCTGGACGCCCACCTCCTTGGTGTTGGCCTTGCGGAGCCGCGGCGTCAGGTTGGGGTTGACCTGGGAGAGGATGGCCTTCAGCTGCGCCCGCTGGTAGTTGTCGAAGTACTCGGCGGCCGCCTCCCCGTAGCCCGAGAAGTAGCTGCTGCCGCTGCCCCGCGGGCGCCAGCCGCCCGCCGCCCCTCCTTTGCCCTTGGGCGGCGGGTAGCGGTAGGAGTAGGGGTGGTAGGCGCTGTAGAGGTAGCTCGCCATCGCCTCCTCGGCCATTGCACCTGACCCGGGACAGCCCCCGGGCAGTGGCCTTAAATACCCCCGGGGCGGGGCCGGGCTTCCCTCGCCCCCGACGGGCGCCGGCCTTGCGGCCCCTTATCATCCCCACCTGGTGCGCGGCCTTGGGCCATCTCCCACCCCCTCTCACCTCCCCGGCCGAACCAGGTAGCGCGACTCTTAATTGCCTCCAAGGGAGTAAACAGCGGAGAACACGGGTTTGGTTCGGCTTCGCCATGTATTTGTGGTGACAACAATGAGAACAATGCTTTTACAGCAGGTGGGAGGCACAAATATACACATGCGACGTGGTTTTTCCTGTCATCTGAACTGACACTGAGTTCGTGTTGGCTCTGTGGAACACTGTTTCTTCCTTCTAGCTATTCTTGCTGCACTCAGCCAGGCAGCAGCCTCCTTGCATGAAGTTTTAGAGCTACTGGTTTGTGTCAGTGATGCTTTTTATTTTTTTTTCTTTTTTTCTTTTTTCTTACCTTTACTTTTGAGGAAGTAGAACTGTCATGGTAATAAACACATATCACCTTGTACAATGGGAGTAGCTGGACAAATGATCGAGGCTGGGCAGCTCCGCTTGCACAGCAGCAAGCACAGCCCCAGCCTGGCTGCAAGCACAACACACATTCACGTCTCTGGGAGTTACCTCTTTGTCCTGCCTAAAGCGCCGTCTGAGTCGGCTCCATCTGAATGGAGTTGTGCTCCTCTGTGGTCACTGTGCCATATGAAGTGTCAGCTACCTCCTCTTCCTTCAGTTTCTTGTAGGAAATGTCTGTGTCTTCCTCTTCACCAAGTGCATCTTGCTTGTAGCTGTCTTTTCCGTACATTTTGTATGCCAGCACAAACAGTCCTGCTTCTGCTGACTGAAAAAGCGCATAAAGCAAGGGAAACATGTACATGCTCCCTATGAGCTCTGGGGAGAAGGTGAGTTTTAGGATGGCAGTGCAGAGCTGGACGTTTTGGCACCCTGTTTCCAAAGATACTGTTCTCCTGCAGTGTGGGGGCATTTTAAAGACCGTGGCTAAGCCGTATCCCAAGGCGTACCCTGCCAGAGGCATCAGCACTGCAATGGCGTAGACAGACGCAGGAATCTGTGCCAACAGATCTGGGCCCAGCATGGTCCCAGTCAGGATGAACAGGACCACCAGAGTCACCAAGAGGGACCACAGGGAAATCTAGCAACAGATAAAGATAACATGAGGGCTATTATTTTGAAAGGATAAGCATAGCAGGTAGAGGCTTGCTAAAGAATCAACGTGACAAAACATGGTTGCGCTGCCCTTCCCAGGTTTGCTCCTGGCCTGGGATTTTGGTGCTGTTTGATCATATCCCACGAAAGGAACGGGCTGAGGTCATCCTATATCATTTTGCTTTGGGGTGACTTGCTGGGAAAAAAGAGTTTCAGGACTTGTGCCTCTTCCTTTCTCAATTAAGCTAATTTAGTTGCATGTTTTAAGGAAGTGTGGCTGTGCCTGCAGGTTGTTTTTGCCTGACCTGGGTGCAGCAAGAGTGGGGAGAAAGCAGGATGTCACGGAATGCCTCTGCTATGGGGTCCAGGATGCCTGCCGGGGCAGAGCACCACGCTGCCCTCCCTCCTGTGCGCTGCATAGAGAGTAACCGGCCCTTTCTCTCGCCTTCTCTGCCCCACCGTTTTATTTCAAGACTTTAAGTCTTTGTATTCCACCTAAGCAGTTGAATATGCCTGTGTGAGACTAACACCGGTTCGGAGAGACCAGAAAGCTTCCTGCCGTCGGCTCCCCTTCCCCGCTGCCGCCCCGGGTCGTTCCCCGCGCCGTGCCTACCTTGACCAGGAGGTCGGCGGCGCGGGGGTGCCGGTAGCGGATGAGCACCCCCAGGCCGATGGGCAGCAGGGTGCTGCCCAGCGTCAGGCTCACCGCCCCCAGGGGCAGCAGCTGCACCACGGCCGTGTTGATCCAGTGGCGGCTGTAGATCCAGAGGCAGAGGGGCATCAGGAAGAGGGCCAGCAGCGTGGAGGAGGCCGTCATGATAATGCTGCGCCGGGGGAACCAAAGAAATGCTCCATCACCGCGCGCCCGGCCGGGGGGCAACCCTGGGAAGCTCCAACCCCCGCTGGAAGCGGCTTCTGCAGCCGGCTGGGCACTTCTCACGGCAAGAGCCCGTTCGCTCTCCTCTCTCCATCCTCCACCCCCTTCCCTGCTTCGGCCAGGATGCGGGCACGCAAGCTTTTTAGGGAAGGAGGCAGAAGACGTGTGTCCAGGCTCTTGTAACATCCTCCACAGGAGAGCAGTGCTGGCGATTCCCAGAGCGCCGTGCCCGCCCGCCCGTCCCGGCTCCACCGGCGGCAGATGCCCAGCGAACCCTCCCTGCCTCCCGGGGCCGCCGCAGCCCCCCGACCGGCTGGGGGTGAGGGGCAGCGGGGCACCTACCTCAGATTCATATCCCCGTCGACGAGCACCGACATGAGGTTGGAGAGGTTGCCCCCGGGGCAGCAGCCGCACAGCAGTACAGCCACGGCCGCCACCTCGTCCAGGGCGAAGATGAGGGCGAGGAGGAAGGCCAGCAGTGGCATGGCCACGAATTGTCCCAGCAGCGCCAGCAGCAGCCCTACGGGCCGCCGGAGCTGCTGCCCCAGCTGCCCCAGCTCCACGGCGCAGCCCAGCCCCAGCATGGTCACGCAGAGCCCCAGCCCCACCAGCACGCTCAGGCCCTGGCTGAGGGAGCGGTCCCCGAAGGTCTCGCCGCCCCCCGCCAGAGAGCCGCCGTCGGGGCCGCCGCCCCCCGCCGCCGCCGGGGGCTGCGCGGAGCTGGCCATGGGCTGCGCGGCCCCGGGAGCCGCCGGCTCCCCGCAAGCACCGGAGGAGAGTGACGGCGGCGGGGCGGCCGTCAGTGCGGGACGCGGGGAGGTCTCGCCCCGGCGGGCGGCGGTGCCCGCATCCCTCCCCGGCTCCGCTGGGATCTCCGGGCGCTGCTGATGCGCAGCGGCCGCGCTCCCGGCTGCTCTGTGCTGCGGGCGCCGCCCGCGCTGCCCGGACCCACGCGGGGCCACCCCCGGCGTGGGCGGTGTCTCGCTGCCGCCTCGACGGCGGTCACCGCCGGCCGCCAGCGCCGCCCGGGCCCGGCGGAGGGAAGCGCAGGCGGCGACGGGCTCACGGCCACATCCCCCTCTCCCGTGCGACCCCCGGCATCCTCTTCTGGAGCCAGCAGGACCCGACCTTTCCAGCCGAGGACCTGAGGTATCACAGGATTTGTTTTGGCGTCGGCATTACAAAAGGGTCAGTTAGCGTCGCAATGTCTCGCGATGTGGGTGGGCAGCACTAGACCCTTCTGCTGAGGGATTGCTAAGCTCGTTCCCCCTCCAGGCAAGTTGCTATTGATAAGAAGGTTTTGGAATGTGTGAGGAAGGATGGAAAGCCCTTTTATGAGGTCGAGATGGCACCGCTTTCTGCTGGTGGGGACCCAGAAACTTGTCAGGAGAGGTGATACCTTTTAAAGGGTTGTCAGTACACGTGAAGGAAGCAGGCAAGCTCACAGGCATGCAAGTATTCAAACCAGGGTAAGACACAGTTCATCACCCAAAAATCACATCCAAGGGCGATTAAACTGTTTTCAGTCATAAAATTGTGCTTTCAACATTGGCTTTTCATTAAATAATTGTGTGTCACTCTGTTCCTTCAGAAGTGAAGTGAGGTATAGAATGCCCAACTACACTCAGAAGGGCAGGAGTTTCTGAGAGACGAGGGCAGCTTCCGAGGGCAGGAGATGGTGACTCTCACTCTTGGCACCACTATTGGCCTTGTCTTAGCAATGTAACTCTTTCCCTCACTCACCCACGGGGTTTAGAGGGATCACAGCCACCACTTCACATTACCACTCCTGGGTGAGGGTAGCTGATTCAGGACAGAGCAGCCCCAGAGGCTGCCCTTGGCTTCTGCACTTCTTGTGTCGCTCTATTTCTGCATGGAGCATTTTGGGTCACAGCTGGAGGAGGGTACACCAGATTTAAGGAGAGAGTCTGTGGGAGCAGACTCTGCACTAACTGGCTATTTGCCTTAAGCTCCATCAAATCTGAGTTAAATTTTAGGCTGTCCTGGGACTCAAGTAGAAATTATTGATGGCTTGAAAGAAAACCACACAGTTTGCCTATTAAACCTTTGGTTCTTTCTTGGGGCACAGGTAACACAAGAAGTGCAAGTAGTACCTGGTGGCAAGATCCTGAAAAAGCAACTTTGCCAAAATGATGCCACCTTCAATACTGTTCTGCCTGTGTTTGTTTCTTTGTCATTAGCCTAAGAAGAGCTCAGGGAAGATGAGTCATCAGAGCTGAATAACCAAATAGGATCCGGATTGCTTTAGTTCATTCAAATTTTTGGCCTCTAGAGGAGGGGAACTCAGGATCTGGTTGGCTTTTTAAGCCAACAGCATCCTCTGGATTTAATTTGCTGGTTTACATACACAGAAAAGTGCTTGCAGTGTATTTATTGTGCTTCATAAAGTTACCACTGTTCTATCTTATTCCATCTGTCATGTAGCCAGTACTTTGCCATGCAACATGCAGCTCATTCACTTATCATACCCTCCCTGGTTTGCAGGAAATGCCAGGGTGGTTCCCTGTGGTGTGGCTGGCCAGGGATCACTGTGGGCAGACCCAGGATGGATCCACTGTGTGAGCACAAGGGGGCTGCTTATTGAGCAGGTGGGAAGGGCACAGCCAGGCCTCCTGCTTTATCTCTGAGTGCCACTCCCCAAACTCCCCCCTGCAGCAGGGCTGGCCACAGGAAGATATTTTTATATCATAAAGTGTGGCACCTATGGTGCAGGCAGTTACAGGAGGAGTCCAGTGTCCCTGGAAGCAGATGCAAGCTCTTTCAGAGCCCACCCCAGTCAGCATCAACTCCAGTTTGAACTGGGCGCTGAACTATAGTGGGAAAATGTGATGAATGCATTGCAACAAATCAAGACCTCTTGAGATTTTTGTTATAATTGATCGGCTAAAATTAAAGTTAAACTCTTGGTTTAAACATGAGCAGTGAAGCTGGCTTCAGGGAAAGCCAAGTCTGAATCCAGCCAATTGGTTTTGCAAATTGTCCATCCACAAAGTACCTCCACTCCAGTGGGCAGCCGGCATATTTTCACATGCAGCATTTAGAACAAAAAATTTTGTACCTGCTGCTGAGCATGGTTCTTGTCTCTAACTTGCTGCAGGCTTTTCTGATATGTCATAATGAAAGCACAGTCTGGAGTCTGGAGTGATGCTGAGTAGTTTTGCAGGATCTGGCTGTGAGGCAGCCAGCTCACACATAGTGAACACCTCAATGTATCTAAATCCATGGATAACTCCTTTCTGCTTTCTTTTGTGGAGGGCAGGAGAAAGGATACTGCCTACCCTGCTATTACTGGAAGCCACAAATTGAATATTTGAGTATAAAAAGACTTGGCAAGTAAACCTGATCATACATCATTCTCAATTATTCCTTGTTAGTCCTTCTGTTGAAAAATGGGTAAAAGGATAAGAGTTAGCAAGAACAAAGAAGAGGGAGGGAAAGAACCACTGAAATATGAACTTGTTGTAGTTTGTAACTTTTATTAAAAATATTGCCTTATGATAATTTTAGAAGAGGGTTGATTTCCACAAAAGAGCACTTGTGCTATAAGCCAGTCTGGAGAGGGAGAAGTCTCCCAAAACCAAGGAATTTTGTTTGCTCCTTTATAACAGGATTTTTGTGCCTTCCCTTTGTTCAACTAGAATCAAAAGTGAAAAATAAAGGATCAACTTGTAAGGAATTCTGGTAGTACTGTAAGGAATGTGCAAAGCGTTGCTGTTTACTCAGTGACTGCTTTAGCACACTGTGTGATGTTTCAATCACTTGCTTCTCCTGACAGACATCTGGCCAGATACTAAAAGCATCTGGCATAGCCCAGGACTACTGCAAAATTGCAATCATTGTGTTTATGCTTCCTCTTGGTGACCCCCAAGGGAAGTCGCTGTGGGTGTTGTCCACTGAGCTGAATTTGGGGCAGCAAGAGGAGGTTTGGTGTGTGCCTGTCCCTCTGCAGGCTCTAGAGCCTCAAGCAACAAGGGTTGGTTTGCAAATCCAAGTGAGTTAAAGATAAATCAGAGTCTTGAAGTTGAAAGCCTAAATCCCAAACATGTTGCACTTCACAAGTGTGCATGCTGTAGCTATGAGCACTCCCTAAAAGCAGCCAGTGGGGCTGGGTTAGAAAGCAAAGGGTGGTCACCCCCTCTTTTCCTGCTCTTCCCATTTCAGCTTAATATCCATTTCAGTCCCCGCTCCTCCTGCCTTGGCTCTTGTGTGCTGTGCCTGGGTCTGTGGGAAGTGGCGTCATGCTCTGCCTCTGCACGTCAGTGCCAGCTGATTTGTGGAGCTGTGCCGGGTGTTTGCAGAGCAAGAGAGGCCTCTGAAGGATAGTCCTGGAGGATGGAAAGCTTTCAGTCAGCACCTTAAGGCTGTGTGCTACTAAAGATGATGGGACAAAATACTGCTGTGAAGTGATGTTCAGGTGAGACCTAGCAGGAGTAGTTTCTGATTTCCAGGGGATGTACAATCCCTTCATTTCTGCCTTACTTGCTATGCACCTAGGCTATGGATAGAAATAAAATTAAAGACTTAATAGGGAAATAATCATTTACCATGGGAAAAAGAAAAGTCTTTGCTGTTGCCTTGAATTAAAATATTCTTTTATTGTGTATTGTGTGATGCATTTTAGGGTAATTTTGTGGTAAACTCTATGAAATGCATAAGCTTGACCTTATTTATAATGTAAATCCAGAGCACTTATTTTTGTGGCTTAGGAGAGTTAGGAATTGGAGCCTAATTGTGCAGATACTGGTGCTTTTGCTTGTTCTTCCATGATTGTCTTTGTGCTAGGAAGGATGTGTCACCTGGTCCTTTGCTGAACTAGAACCTGTCTCCCACACTGTCTCTCAAGAGTGGCAGCACACAGGGGACTTTGCACCTTTTGTCACTCCTACCCATAGCCCACCCTCACAGAGCCAGCAGATGTGAGATCTTAGCAGACAAGTAACTTTATCCTTTCTAAGAATTTTATGTTTTAAAAGTTCTATGTTTATGTTTGGGATGTTGTTGTTATGTTGGTTGGTCAATAAAGAGTTTTCCAATCTTATTTGGAAATAAGATGAAGCACTGAGATCTGTGCAATCAAGTTTTCCCCAAGAAACCTCCCCAGCCAGACACAGGCAGAAACTGCTTTGCTGAGGATGTGCCAATTGATAGATGTTGCTCCTGCCCCAAGCTGCCTGTGTGTCACACAGAGGCAGAGTGCAGCTGTGCCATGTAGGTGGAGAAAACACAAGTGTCATGGGTCTCCTGCTACTTCATTGCTCCTGCAGGTGTCTGTAGTGCAGGAGCACTAGGATAGATCTGCCTTTCCTGCCTTCCAGGCTTTTCTGCTACTGTTCAACATGACACCTGGCCCCACTGCAGCACTGTTACTTCTTGTCCTGGGTTTGTTTATCTTCAAGTCTCCTCTGTCCTGTCCTTAGCAAGCTGCTCCTGCTCAATCCTGCTTGGTAAATCTCCACAATGATCAGCATCTTTTATTCCATGCCCAGCATCCTCGACCAGTCCCAGGGTCTGAATTTCAGGGTGCAGAAAATTAGATAAATGTCCCTTCCTCTCCTCTTCAGCAGCAGTCATTGCTGTGTCCCTGTTGTCTCCTCTTAGAGGTGAGATCCCATCAAATCATCCTTGCCTTCTCCTGGCTGAGGTGGCAAAGGCATCCAGGCACCCTCCTCTGCTGCGCTGCACCTTGTCTCTCCTGTGCCGTCTTTGTCATTTCTCTGTTCATGGGAGTGCTGGTCCCCCTTTTCTCATGGGTTCCACTTCCTAATGATGCCTGCTTCAGTCCAGTCCTGCTCTGTATTTATGCCTGCCTTGGGAGCAGTGCCCTCTACCAAGCAAGTTAGAGCCTCTGAGATTTTATTACATTGAAGTGGTGTGGAAGGGAAGCAAGCCTGAGCCTTGTTACCTCTGGGCAGTCTCCTTTGTGTCCCCCCTGTGTGTTCAGTGTCTGACCATACAGGAAGAGAGCCTTTCACTGAAGCTCTGGGTTAGCAGTAAAGGGCAGAAATTGTTAAAATCCTCCTGTTGCACTTGGTGTTCCCCCACGTTTATTTTTAAGATGTCTGAAACCATTAATCAACAAGTACGTGCATGATGCCTCAGGTCGCAATGTTCCAATACTTCATAATTAGAACTAAGTGTATAGGGCTGCGTGATCTGCCTTCTAAACGAAGAGGCCTTTTGCCAGCCATCCCATTAGGAAAGGTCTTCTGGTCCATGAAAAGAGATGAAATCAGGGAATCACTGAAGGATAATTTTGTAAATTGACTGCTGACAGTGAGTTGTTTAGGCAGTTGTATCCCTACAAGTGTAAAACTATTACTAGCAGCAAGTTTTTCTTTAAGAAAAAAATTGCCTTTGTGTGAGGTACCTTTACCCAGATTCAAATAAGGAATTCATTCACTATTCCCTTTTGTTGTCATTTGATCTTTTTCTGGAGTTGGAGTGTTATCAGAATTAAGATGAAAAGTCGTAATAAATGACCTGATGACTAATGCATGCGTTGGTCCAGAAGAGCCAAAATTATCATCCTGCCCCATCAGATAGGGACAAGGAGATGAGATGAGGATGACTCTGAGAGCACTGGATTCAGATTTAAAATTCAGTGGTATTTTGCACTGCAAGCACAGGCTCTCACAGGCAGGTGTTCATAGGACTTTAGAAACAGGCATGTCTTGGCTGTCACAGCTCTGGTTGACCTCCCCAAGAGCGTGACAAACAGCCTGCTCAGCACCTTCACTGATGGTGTGGGGGACCACACTGTGCTGTGGGGGACCCTGGTGGCTGTGGAGGACATCAAGGCTGCGGAGCACAGTGACAGTGGGATGCGCTCAGCCTGGTAAAGGGTGAGGCTTCAGGATGGATGTGCAGTTGCAGTTCCAGATCCATCTGGGTTTACTTGGCATTCATCGTCCCCTGAAGGTCCCAGCCCCCTTTTAATTTTCTATGTATGAACCTGGGGTTAGGGGCATAAATCAAGAGAGGTAATGTGGAGGCAGATCACACAGATGTGGTTTTGTGCCTATACAACCTATAATTTCGGTTTTGCAAAAAAAAAAAAAAAAAAACCAGATCAGAGTAAATGATGCCAAGATATTGTCCCACAGATTAATTTAGTTGTCAAAAATGCATAAATAAATACATTTAATACCATCTATAGCAGCAGTTGCTTCATAAAGTATTCATTTAATTGAAGAAAGACACCCAAAAGAAAAATTACATCACTTACCTGCCAAAGCTTTCTCTGTATTAAAAGGAATGTTAATGGTGAGCCCCATGGGAATGATAAGAGCTAATAGCACCAATATTCTGTATCTTGGGTTACACACAAAAAATATCTTTGCACTCAGTTACCAGCCATTTGTATCATGCCATTGAAGGTGCCTGGATGTGGACTAAAGCTGTTTTGTGCTAGCATAACCATAGAATAAAAATTATTCTTGTCCTGCTGCCAAATTTTTACCAGATATTAAAAATGAGTATCAGTAATGCTGATCAGCAAGTAAGGAAGCCCTTCAAAATAGGTGCACCATTACCTAAATTAACTCTTGAGCTGTCTAGAAAAAAATGTCAGGGAAATGGGGGGAAATAAATCTCAAACGTAATAGACATCTCTTAATACTTGTCTCAGCTCATGTTGTAATTAATCCTATGAAAATAGCCTTGACACAGTGTTATGTGCACTTTTAAAACCGTGATGAAGCAGAACATTTTTGAATAAATCACAGTATCAGTAGAGCCTCTATGTCACTGCAGCTGAGGCAGAGGTACTCTGGGCTTTGTATATTTGTTGATTTTCCTGAGAGATGAAAGTGTGAATGTCTTGATCAACAAGATCTTTTATTTCCTTTCTCCACTGCCCAAGCAGAAATGCTGGGTATGCAGCCAGGGGAATATTTATTCCTGCCTGGGTTGTCCATTCTTAATCTTTTTTTATAAGCTCCCAGCTCCTCAGAAACACAGTGGGTTTGAACTGCTGTAAGAGAGGTTCAGATCAGACACTGATGGGGCAGGTAACAGCCATGGTGCTGAAGGCCGGATAGTCCGGGCAGGCAGCAGCGATGTCCCGGGAAAGGTCAGGCGAACATCTCTGCGGCAGCGTGAGCTGCAGCTGCTGACTTCGCTTTGGGGTGGCACAGCTCCTTCCGGCCCGGCTTACCTGGCTGCCTGGCACCTTTAAAGGGCTGCAAATGCCCTTTATCCTCCGCGGTGACACCTGCCATAACACCTGGCCTCTCCCTGGGGCATCTGTGCCTGGAGCTGCTGGCAGCGCCTCCGGGATCGCAGGCATCAGCCCAAGCTGGAGACGTCAGGTGCGGTTCACAGCCCAGAAATGGAGTCTGTGTCCTGAACTGCTTGCAAATTTTATTAAGCTGGCAACATCTTGCATCCTGCCTGCCAGAAAATGAGCCTTGGACAGAGCTGTTTCGGATTGGATAGTCAGCGGAAGGAATAAAAACAAGGGCTGAGTGGTCAGCCCCTTGTTTCAGGATGAAAGAATTAAAGAAAGACAAATGATTGGAATAAACATACACAAAAGGGCCACTACAAGAGCTCCTTTCCTCTGCTCAGTCCACTATAGTATAAGAAAGCAAAATATTAGCAATAGTATTAAATTAATTTTAGGATATTGAAATACATCAATTACTAAAATAATAGAAATAAATATATAACATTTATTTCATACACACTGTTTAAAGCATATAATTTCTAAATAAAATATTTGAAACATATATTTTACCCATATGTACATGGGTGATCCAAATGCTGAGGAAGTTTCAGGAGGAGATTCTTGCTGCTGAATCAAAGCTGACAGGGACCAAAGCAGTAGCTGCCCACAGACATCTGTAAGATGTCAGTGCTCAGTGTTTCCACCCAGCTGTGAGTGGTACCATGCAGTAACTCCAGGCCCACAAGGGAAAGTCCACCCACACAAACCTGGCCCAAACCCCTCCAGGCAAGGGAGCGCTGTGCAGGATAGCAGCTGGGGATGGGCAGGAAATGACAGTCTCCACTTCCCATGGAAATACAGAAACTCATCCTTGCAAAGCAAGTTGCTTCAAGCTAACACCAAGAAGCCTAGACAAATCCAGGTCCCAAATGCAAAGTGCTAATGCAAAACCAGCTAGGGAAGGGGCCTTCCCTGTCCCCAGAGAGTTTATTATCAAGTGCAAAGATGCAGGGTCATTACAGGAGAAGTTATACATGAGAGTGATCAGTTTGCATAGGATCATGCTGGAAATAGTGGCAAAGCTGCACAGTGGCAACAAGCACACTAAGCTCCAACAGGTACCAAAGTCTTGAGGAGGCAGCATGCACAGTGTGATCCCTCCGGACAAAACAATTTTGTTTCTCTATCACTGCCAAACATCTACACAATCAATTTTCACTTGTAGCTTCTCAAAGTGTTTGAGTGATGTTGCTGAGACCCTCCTTAGGACTTGCCATAAGCAGTGAGCAATCACCTCCAGTCTCTACAGACACATGAATCCTGCTCCCAGAGGGACTGCAGAGGGAGAATGACTGCTGGGTTCCTCCAGCAAGCAGCAATTCATTGTAAGGGCTTCTTTAAACCCTTTGATTCAGTAGCAAAGGAAAGGTATCCAAGCATATTTTCCCTTCAAGTGGAGAGGCTGTCTCATAGCTCGTGGCTGCTCCCAGTCCCTGCAGCATGCTGGCACTCACTGTTAGCATCCCAGGCCTTTTGACATTCAAGACATTTTTGGCAGTGATCTTAGCCTTCATTAGATAATGAAAGATATTATCTGAGAACTCAGAAGGAGATTTTAGAAAGACCTTAAGTAACCAAAAATTTAATTTTGAGGGATAACAAACACTAAGAGCCATTGGCCAACCAGCATAGGAAGCACTAATCTATGAGTGCAAATTTCACTGCTGCTTGTGCAAGGCATGTCACAGCTGAGCTCTTCCCAGGAGATTTCTTGGATCAGATGCCCAAATCTGGAAGCCCTGAGAAGCCAAGCTCTGCAGAAAAGGAGATTGACCCATGCTCCCTGTTGCAGAGTAGTAACAGCACCAGTTTGCAGTCACTGCTGTTGCCCCAAAGCAGAAGCAGTCGTGATGCAACGCAGACTCCCAACCCCTGCAGGGATTTCCCAGCCGTGCCAAGGGGAATTGTTGGCTCAGCACTGCACTTGGGTTGCTCAGAGGGGCTGCTCAGGGGGTTGGCTCTGCTTGAGTGCTGTGCTGACTGGCACAGCAAGAAGAGGAGGGGTGTATGTCTTGTCTAATGCATGCAATCTCTGAGTAGCTTAATACAAGCCTTTGTCCATCCCACTGTCTTGAGATGTTGCTGTGTCACCACACATCTAGCTGGAAAAACCCAGACCAGTTGGAAAATATTTCTGAAATCCTAAACAATTCAAGGAGATTTAGGTCCACGTGACACTGAGCAAAAAGTCTAATGGGAGTGTTTCAGACTCCTCAAGAGGTATATTTTATGGCCTGCTGTGTGTGGCTTCATCCGCCCTCAGACTAGGGATTTCCTGGCATAAATGCAGCTGTTAATTACATTCAGGACCTTATGCACAATTCAGTGAAAGCTCAGGACAGTGTGTTGAATTGAAGCTGAACTAGACCAAACTTGGTCACAGTGAAGGCAAGATCACCCTCTAGTGTCTGAAGAGTCCTGGGTAGGAAGCAAAGAGCAAAAAGAAAACCCTGCAATATTTAATAGAGTAATAAAATGCAAAAACTACAGGAAAATAGAAGGGCTAAAAAGAGTGCATAAGTGGGTAGTAAGTGTAACCTTCCAGTGGAAGGTTACATTTCAAATTTTCAAAGAAGGTTTCTGGTAGGCAGATTTCAGTGACTTGTTTGTAATTAATGTTATTTAATTATCTTGATATGAAGAAGTATGCAGAAAGTGAGAGCACACAGATAGAATCTGCTAATGAAAACAGTTGAGGGACTTCAGGGTGGAGGGCAGCACAGAGAAATGGCCTGGGCAAGGAGCAGGGGAGATGGGCTGAGTCAAGGCACTGATGAGGGTACATGGTTGGAGCTCCTTAACAAGAAACACCTATTTTTGTACTTCAGTTCTGCCATTGAGGCACTTGGGCCAGGGAAAGGAGTCTTAAACTGCTGTTGTACCTTTATGAAGGTGGGGAAATAGGGTACAAAATCAGTATAGCCTACTACACTGTAGCAAGTCTTGAGCAGTAGGTTGTGAAGTGGCTTCCTAAATTGTAGGTACACAGTTTGTGGTAACTGGGAGTGGGGCTGTGGCTGAGCCTCACCCCCAGTGGGCACAGCTGTGAGCAGCAGGTGAGCAGCACTGACAGCAACGAGCCTTGGAGTGCCCAGGGGCACTGACCAACCACCAAAGGGAACAGAGGGCACACAGGTGCAATCCCTCAACATGAGGGGTATAGAAGGTAGGGCTAAACAATTAGAAGGGTGGATTTTTGCAGCTTTCTGAAGTAGGAGGATATTGCTCTGTATGGATAGGTGCTTGAAGCCTTCTGCTGTGGTATGCGCTTGCTCTGCATGGGTTGAAGCCTTCTGAAATTGTATGATGTACTGTGTGTATCGTGGCTATCTCAACTACATGTGCTGTGGTGTATGTTGTGACAGTAAATGGAATTTTTCATTTCTTCCACTGACAGTGGACCACTGGGTAAGAGAGCTGGCACTGGTGGCTGGATGCAGGGCCCTGTAGAGAATTGTATTTCAGACCCCTGGGCAAATTTTTGTATTTCAGACCCCTGGGATAAATTGTAAAGGTGAGAAGCCCACCATGTATCAAATCCCTCTGTTCTGCTCTGGTAAAGGTAGCCTGAATTTGCCAGACTTTTTCAGAGCCTTGTGTTACCAAAAACTGCTTTATTGCTGAAGAAGGCTGAGCTGGGCTTGGGTGCTTTACCAGATCTGTGATTTTAAGCAAGTCCCTTTAATATTTCTCCAGTATGTTTGTGTATGTGGGCCCCACCACTCATGCTGAGCCTGTGTGAATGGCAGCATCAAGAGTCACTAAATCTTTGCTGATGTTCTTTTAAAGGGAAAATAAAAATCCCTTGACTCTGACATTTACAGTAGGTATTATCTGCTCTCTGACATTTGAGCTCATAAACTGAGGTCAACCAAATTTCTGTTCTTAATTTACCCCACTGTATCAGACCAGATATGAAGTGACTGGCTGTCCCTTTCTCTAAATAGCAGCCTGGCTCCCAGCACGTGAGTCAGGAAGCCTGGGAGTAATTTCAGTGATGATGGACTGAGCCTCAAGAAAATAAATGAGTGTCCTTGGGAGTGTATGGCAGAGCAGGGAACTAACTGAAGGTCTTCTACAGGCCACTCTTGTACCATTATGAGTTATTTCTTTGAGCCCACAGGCATTTGGGAGGTCTGTGTGCACTGCAGCAGCCGTGCCTGGTGTTGTCAATGGCTGCTAGGGCAGTGCAGCCGCTCCTCGGGGAGCAGCTTGGGGTGGTGGCCCTGACCCTGCTGCGGGTGCTGCGTGTGCAGGCAGGGCATCCTGTGGTCAGCGGCTGCCGGTTCTGCCAGCAAGGCTGGCCCCGGAGGGAGCGGGATGAGCCGGGCTGCTTCCCTGGGGCTGTGCGATGGTGGTGGTATCACACTGCTGTCTCTGACACGTAGGCATGGTTTTAAAGGGCTGAGAATCAGGACAAGGTTTTCATGACTCCTTTGAAGGCAGGTCACTTGAAGCAGCATTAACAATGGTTTTCTGTGTCTGCATTAGTGTGGTGGGGAGCACATGAACAGAAACAATATAACCGTGCCCTGGGCTCAGTAGTTGGGTGAATAAATGTAAGGGTAAATGGATCATTATGGAGCCCAGAAATAAAAGGCTGAGGCAGAGCATGAAAAGGAGAGGGTTTGCCTGATCTCCCCCTCTTTTTCTTTGAGAGGGGACTCAAAATGGTAGCAAGTGTATCAATGAAGTTTCTATTTTTAAAGGAGGAGAGTGACAAAATTATGGTGGCACAATAATTTTTGAGTCCTGCTGCTCATCATTAAGACAAACAGCTTTGAACAAGAACACTTTCTCTGCCTTTAATTTGGCATGTATTGAGTTCAGTAAGCCAGCAGCACATTTGGCCTCACCCTCTGCTCTGAACAGGAGCCAAACTCACTGTAACCCAGAGCTTGGTCCAGCATTACTTTCTCTGGCAGCATTTTGGTACTCACGTGCAGCACAGAGCCAGCAGCAGCTGTAAAATTTGCACAGCAGTGTTAACCCTGCTGAGTGAAAGGCAGGTAAGGATCAGTGGGATAACTAAGCTTTGCAATGGGTTGTGCAGTTTTGTTTGCTGATAAAGTCTGAAGGGAAACAACTTAGGAAGAGTGCTGTAAGAGAAACAGAGGAGACTGCTGCCCCATCCAACCCAGCAGCTGATGTGTCAGTGCCCAAGGCAGGTGCCTGGGAAAAGCAGGAGACTGGGAAAAGCCCAGCATGTCAGCCCCCTGCCCCGACCACTCTTCAACCACCAACACATCACACCCCAGCTATTTCCTGATCACATTTGTGGCTTTAAGCAGCCAAGGCCACAGAGAGTCCTAGGTCAAGTCACTGATGACTCCCACATTTAATAAGCACCTTTTTCTCTTGGACAGGGCAGAGGTGGGGAGATGTGGAACAAAAGTGTCTTTATTCACCTTCCTGTTACTATGTAGAGAGTTTCCATGAAAAAAATCCTAGCCTTGCTCCTGGAAGAGAGTGGAGGTAGCTGGTCTGAGGCTTCCAGAGATCACATGCTGGCTGGGGGGCCAGTACTTTGTCTGACATTAGTCCAAGCTGTTTGCACTAGTGAGGTTTTTAATCAGCCTGTCATAGCAGTGCTGTGAAAGGTTGCAATTTTCCAAGTCCCAAGAAAATCATGGCAAAGAGAATGGAAAAGAACAGAATGGAAAATAATATATAGTCCATATTCTGTGCATTGTGCATGATAACCAAGAGCTGAGTGGCACTGGAGATGAACCTTCTCAGTAAGGCAGATCCCACTCACCCCAACAGGGGTATTGTCTTAAGTCTCCCATACTGTAGTGCCAAAGGAAGAAAGCTTTCAGGGATAATTTAAAAACAGCAAGGAGTGGGAGAGCATGCTGGGAGAGAAGGCATCACATGCAATTGTCTTTTAAACTTTACTGTTGTTAGTTATTAGAACTATTATTTACTGTACTTACTGTTTGAGTTATTAAAACTATTTTCAAAAGAAAAATGAATTTGCATTACTTTTTGTCACTTTCAGGGCAATGAAGTTGGTGCAGAGTCTGGAGCTCTAGTGTTCTAGTTTTAGCACAAGGAGCAGCTGAGGGAGCTGGAGTGTTTAGCCTGGAGAAAAGGAGGCTCAGGGGAGACCTTTTCCTTGTTTACAACTGGCTGAAAGGAGTTTGTAGCCAGGATGGGCCTCTTCTCTCAGTTAGTGACAAGAGGACGTGGCCCCAAGCTGCACCAGGGGAGGTTTCTGTTTGGACATAGAATTTTCTTCACAGAAAGGACGATTAGACATTGGAATGCACTGCCCAGGGAGGTGGTGGAATCACCATCCCTGAAGGTGTTGAAGGAAAGATTGGACACAGCACTCGGCTGGTTGGATTTGATGATATCAGAGGTCTTTTCCAACCATGTGATTATCTGCTTATGCTGCTGATGGCAGAAGCTCACTTACAATGTAAGTATCTTCTTTTGTTTAGTCTGATGAAAGATACAGTATACTTTTGTCCTCTGAGAGTGCCACACTGCACAGAGATCTCAGGCATTCCAGTTTTGAAATCTAGTATTTTTTTTTTAATTCAGTTTGTAACAGGTGGATGATGCACCAAGTTAAAAAATTACTTTGCTGGTAAGAAGTAATTTTTGCTACCTATTCCTTTAAATTCTTTAAATAAATGCTGAAGAGCTACAAATCAGCTAAATCACTACAGTTGAATTTTGTGTCCTTCTAAGTGCTTAACGTGGTCCCAACAGAATTTATCATTTAGTGCAAAGAGGACAGTGACACACAGGACAACTCTGTGGGGTATCACAGCTGAAAAGAGTTGTAAATAAATCTTGTGGAGAGTGAGTCAGGTGGAGTTTGCTCCTTTAACTCTTAGAGCCAAAAGCATCATCTTCACTGGCAGTTGTGTGTAAAACAGGAGTGCTCCCGAGAGCAGCTGAATGCCAGCCTCGCCCTCTGAAGCTGTACAGTGAGTACAGACAGGCTCCTGCAGGTGTCAGACTTGGGCTGCACAGTGGCATGAAGGCCAGTCAGGAGAAGCTGGGCCTTCTGGTTTGTTTCTTAAATCAAAGCAGCTTCACGTGTTGCCTGTTTTAGTTAAAGAATAAACATTAAATCTAAAGTTTGTTCTGTTCCAATCAAAAGAGGGAGAACTGCAGACAATACTAACATGATCACTTCCCATACCTGTTTTAATGCAAAAACTTCTGAGAAATAAAAAAGGTATGTTTTAAATTATTAAATTGTGCACTCTGCAGCCATCTCAAAACCAGCAGCATAAGCATTTTCAGCCTTCTGCCCCCTTATATGTTCATAACTTTTTTTTTTCATTCGCCACTGCCATCAGGCTTCCTGAGGGGAACGCACATGAAATGTAAGAGGACCCAAAGGAGCTGTCACATCTTCCCTCAGAATGAGAACTGAGAAAAATACTGTTTCTAATCCTCAGTCTTGCAATATGGTGATGATACTAATCATAAAAAACAGTTTCATATAGAAGAGTTTGTTACAGAAATCTACTAAAAGAGAAGAGCAAGACTATTAATTACCAGATTTTGACACTGCTCTACTTTCCTGAAGGAACAGGGCAAGTGGTACTTGACTGCAGACTACAAAGTGACAATACCTTTAAGAAGCAGCAGGTCTGAAGCCAGTTCTCCATAACTACATCAGTTAACTAGGGAGAAACATTTTAACCTACTGGCTTAATTACAAACTAGGGGACTGTGCTGGGATAAATTATTAATTAGAAGTTTTACAGCTTAAATTTTGTTAAATTTAATATTAAGTGGCTACCAAATAGAATTAAACCTGCCCTTATTAATACCAAGATAAGACAAAGATGGCATTCACATTACTATTGAATCCTCTGCTTATAGCAAAATGCAGAACACAGAAAAATACCAAGTTCAAAGCTAACTTCTTGCTTGTATGTGAGCCAAAGATGCAGGCATTCATGTAAAAGGTAGATAAAACGTGTACTTCTCAGTTCCAAGAGGGCTTAGTAGGTTCACTTTTACATGGCTCAGTTTTCTGCATAAATTCCAGAATTTTTAAAATTAAAATTTTGTTTCATGTGGTGGTCTGAAGTGAGTATAAATCCTGAAAAATGAAGGGTAGGCTTGTGTACTTCAGACTGCCCATACAAATCACTCTGGATGAAAATTTAGAATAGAGATTTTCATGTAAGTCTGAACTCTGCAGGGTCCTTCCAGAACAGAGACACAAGTCTACCTCTGTCTGTCAATGAAATCACAGACTTAACCCAGATACAGTGTTGTACTCAGCTCATGAATTACAGTGGGCAGAAACCAATGCTGGTAACTTCTAGAAAAGTGAATACAGCTCCTGAAAAATCCAACCAACCAGAAAAAACACCCCATAAAATAATATCCTCTAAATTTCTGAAACACTTTTTAAAAAACACTTGTTGTGAAAACAATGATCTAGGAAGTATTTTGTGGTAAGAATATTTTATATATATTTTTTACACTTTTAACACTTACAAAAACATTCAAACACAAAAAAAATTAAATAACTTTGGGAGCAGAATAAATCCTTCTGCCTACACACATACATCAACTCCAAGCTGTTGGCACAAAAAGTAATCCACATTCATAAAACCCTTACTACTATATCAAACATAAGTTAAGTAAATCATAGGCACTATTTTATCAAATCCATATTTCCACAATGCTGCAGTAAATCTCTAAACACAGAGCCCCACGATTTCCTGATATCAATGAACTGGTAATGCACAAAGGCTTTCTATCAAACAGACAGTCTGTCTTCTCAGGAAGTCATTTGCTGTATTTTGGGGAGAACAGCAGAGAAAAGAATCCCTATAAAACTCAAGCTGAATTTACCCAAGCGATGAATTACTTAACTTAAGGAAACGTACACAAGTTTGATGCAGCCATGGTAAAACCCCCAATAATGTCACCTAAACTGACTTTCAAAATTTGTAAGTCAAGTGAAGTTTGATAAAATCCATCAATTTAAATTCCCCTTTCTTCAGTGAAGACTGCAGCATTGATTTGTACAATGCTGAAAAATTAAAATTCAGGCTTTACTGAGAATATGCACATTTAATCTAGTCCTGTTTTCTGCTGAACAGTGCTGTGAGATACATCCATTCCCTGCACCTGCAGGTGACTCAAGGCTACATTAGTGGTATGTACTGCTCTGTACTGGTCAAAGGTGGTTTCTGTTGAAATCTGACAATTACAGTACATTTGACACCCCAGCTCTGAAGTCTTAGCCCAGATCTTGATCTGGTGTGTGAAGTCACCCATCAACCCAGAGCTTGCTTGAGTAGTTTAAGTTGCAAGTTAGTCTCCACTCCTTCCTATTTGGTTTCTTCCAAGTCAAGTAGTATTGAATGGCTTTTCATCCAGGAATATGTTAATGTTGGCCTAAAATTCAAGTGCTAGAATTTCAGGATTAGTTATCCTCTTTGTGGTGGGAGCAAACTACACCAGCAGTCCCAAACTCAGTTACTAATGGGGTTGAAGGCTACCTACCGTCCAATCCGACTTGTAGTGTTTGTCAATCATTGCACAAAGGATATACCATTCACATTCTCTTACTTCATCAACTGTACATCCAAAATACTGAAAAACCTTCAAACAAAATCCCTTCCACTTAACTAGTCCCACTCAATACAACTTTAGCTACAGATTTTGCATGATGTCTTCCAAAACAGAAAACAATGGTTCAATGCTAAATATATCAGTTGTTCTGAGCAAAATGTGTTAGAGTAAGTCAGAGCCACCAGAGGAGTTTAATAGCTTGTAAACAGACATAGCAGGTTTCATACTCTGTTACCAGTAATGTAAGATACACATATGTAAGGCAAAGTACATATTTAAACACACTTACATGGGCAATATCTTCTGTAAAAATATTTACAATTTAAAATAAACCAATTTAAGAAATGGATGAAAGTAAAAAAATAGGATACAGAAAACTCCCTCATACCATGGAACATCACCTAAATGAATATCATTTGGCATCAAGAGTCAACTAATTTCCTTAAAATTTGTATGTTACAAGTGCATAGTTGTGTTTCCTTCTCCTTAACTATCAGCATTTACAGTTGCTGCAGGCTGCATGTATAGTGGTATGGTATTAGAATAAATCAAAATTATCACTTGCTCTTTCTTTTGCAAGGAAACCTGCTATAAAAAATTTTTCCCCAAACAGCAAGTCGTGTGTTAAAAATGTGGCTACAATAGTGAAGGCCATCTTTCCTGAGCCAGGAATTTAAGGTTAGAAAGATTTGTACAACTGATACTAAGCCCTTTCGGCAATCAAATGTAAGAGTAGGTAAAGCCAATAAATCAACACAGGAAAGATGCAATCTGTACTATTGCATTGTGTGTGTCTGCTACATTCAAACCTTTCAATGTGACAGAAGTCATGGCCACGACTCCCTGTTCTGCCTAATCCTCCAGAGTAACTGCTGATTCTTCCTGCAGTACTGAAGGATGGATCCAGTCCCAGTTGGGATCTCATACAATTGTTAAAATCAACACCTCCCTAGCACTGTAGCAGTCTGCAATCAGAACATGAGCTCTGATTCATGTAGCCTTGTTTCAATAGTACATATTCACCAATCTTTCTGCTGAGTTATAACAGGCTGAAAATGAAGTTTTGGATAATGTATGTTGATAGTTGTCCTTGCTGTTTTTCAAGATGGGCATTTCTTTGGCATTCATTCATTTTTGCCCCGACATTGGCCACTCTCATAAATGCTCATATTGATAACATTTTTAGCAAGCAATAAAAAAGCCCCCAGAACTGATAGCAATTTAATGTAGAAGTGATTGTATGACCACCAAACATCTGATGTTAGATGTCATTAAAGTGCTGCTTTTTAATAATCTCTGCCAGTTTGTGCTAATTAGAGACAGAGAGGTTTGGAATTTTTACAAATTCCAAGAGTCACATCTGAACAGTTTGTTTAATCAAGCTGTCTTTTTGCCTGGTGAGGAAGTATCCATGAGCACTGGAACATTAAGCTGTGCAGATCAGTAGCAGCCATCTTTCCAACTCTCATCTTTCACGTTGCCATATGTCTTGGGAGTGGGTAATGATCTAAAATGAAATGAGATGTTTTTCAGTTTCATATATAACTGCTGAAGTCTCTATCTACAATACGTAAGAATTTAAACACTTTATAAATAACTGAAATATACAGTTCATTCATTTACTTCTCTGCAAAACAGTGTACTTAAGATAGAGTACCATAGAGTATTTTCAGTTTTAGGTTTCATGTGCTGTAGCTTGGCAGCTACCACACCAGAAAAAAGGCTAAATAAATACACAGACAGAAAACTTACTGCTATTATACTCTTAAAATGCAAACTTATCTGCTTCCACCTAAAATGGGCCATTTTTCCAGTGAGGTATATAAAGGCAAATCCTTGGTTACAATATTGCATTTTGCTTACGTCAAAATCTGACATTCATAGAAACTTAATTATTGCACTGTGTACAGAGTCTGCATTATAGAACCATGGCAATGTTTAGGCTGGAAAAGACCTGTAAGATCATCAAGGCCAGCCATTAACTCAGCACTGCCAAGGCCACCACAAGACCATGTCTCAAAATGCCACATCTACACATCTTTTAGATATCTCCAGGGATGATGACTCCACCACTTCCTTGGCCAGCCTGTTCTGATGTTTGACAACCCTTTTGGTGAAGAGATCTCCCCTGATATCCAACCTAAACCTCCTCTGGTGCAAGCTGGGTCTATTTCCCTTTGCCCTATACATGCAAACTTTAAAAAAATATTTTTATAAAGTCAGTTTTTAAAAAGTTGAGTAAGTGAAACACTTCTGTAAGACAAGCTGTGATTTGGACAACCACACTTTACTACTATTAGCAAACTCCTGGCAAAAAACCTGCTTTTTATTACACAGAGTTCTGTACTGCTGACCAGTGCAGGCTTTAACCACAAAAGTCAGTGCTGTGACAGTTGCTTGTCATTCCCCTGCTAGCACTCACTGCAGAGCAGAACTTTTCCACTGTGCTATTTACCACCATTTTATCTTTTAACAGTACAACAGACTGACTGTTTTTCCCTTCCGTTTAAGGAGATTTTTAATATTTCTCATGGATGACTGATTCCTTATGTCAGCTTCCACTTAACACCTTCAGTGAAAACTGACATTCACAGTTAATACTCAGTCTCTCTTGCAGTAGTTTTTGAAATGACACATCAAGCAACTTCTATAATTGGGTGCTAGCACAGTTAAGTTTAAGCTAAAAATTTTGTTTCATCCTGTGGGTTAACTGCAGTGATTTTTACATAAAGTTTAGCAAATGCTATGGATGTCTTGGTGCATCTTCCTTCTGGAAGTTTCCAGCTGCCCAAGGACAGAAACTATCTCACCATGGTACTGTTGCTTGAGTTATGGAAGCAAGCAGTTCTGACTTCACAATGTGTCGCTCACACAAGCAAATTTTCTCTTACCAGGTATATTTTGGTAACTTTTTACCACATGCAGACAAATTCTTGCTGCCCTCTCAGTCCAGATTAAGATTTGATTTACTTAGTTCAGTATCGTGCACTACCGATTTCATTTTCACTCATTTACCATCACTCTCTCATTAAAGAACCTTTATCTCTCAGTTTGGATTCAAAACTGTTTTGGAAATACTTCACACGGAGGTCTGCATTTCTGTTCTGAAAACCTTAAGATCAAAATAACAATCGCAAGAAGAAGCAGCACAAATACACAATGAACAAAATTAATTTTGAAAACTTCAACCTAAGACTACCTGTCAGAGACTCACCTGCGAACAGGCTGTGCAAGTTTGCTGCGAGGCACTGGGATGCCCCCTGTGGAAGGGGCACTGGGTCTGGGCAAACCACTCCTCATCCCTGCTGGTCTGGTAAGAGTAGTACTGTTAATACTGCTGGCAGGGCTTGGCAAGCCTGAGCTCTGGGCTGCAAGAGGCCCTGGTGAAGAACTACTGTGCGTCAGCTGTGCGGCTTCTGGAGAGGCAACGGAGCCCGGCCCGTGGGTACCGAACGCTTTCACTGGCTGGCGGAGAGCTAAGGGAGACGGTGCCGCAGGCGAGCGGAATTTACTCGAAGAAGGGACTGGAAAATACAGAAGTTACTTTCAGCTTATGTTACAGTATTACTGAAATTAAAAACTGAAAATTACTTTATGTGATTATACAAACAATATGGAATGTATAATGGAATACAGCCAGTCAAGCAGCAATGAGAAACAGGAATTCAGGTGTCCTCTTTGTCATGTGTTTTTGATATCATAACTCTAATGCCCTTCTTTGCTGACTACAAATATTTATCTGGATTTGTATGTAATCCTAATCAGGCTATAACTGTTGTATCAGTTAAGTAAAAAGAAATAGAGAAGAAGGCTTAAGAAGAAATTTAACTGCTTCAGAACTTAATTCCCATCTGTGAAAGAACATGTTGAAGAATACAACATTCTAGTGTGACACAGGCTTTAAACAGACTCAATATTAGTCTTCAATGATGAAATTTTGAGCGCAGAGCGTCTTGGTGTTTCTTTTATGCTGTTCTTTTTAACCACTGAGTTAGAATTCATCTAAAGATATAGTTACATTCCACATTTTCTGGCAGATGAAAAAAACAAGATGAGGTTAGCTGTCCTGATTTCAGCTGGGATAGAGTTAATTTTCTTCCTAGTAACTGGTATAATGCTGTAGTTTGGATTAAGGATGACATCAGCCAACCCCCGACACCAAAGAGGTTAAGGTGCTGCTATGAAACTTAAAACCAGACAACTCTTAACAATTTATAGCCTTCCTCTTCTTACAAACATTACCTAAATTATCAGTATAACTAATACCTGTTTTCTAGTACTTTGTACCTGAGTCAGTATGCAAGGTTTTGTTATCAAGTCCTTTCTGGGATAGGTTAGTAAGACAAAATATTCAACAGTCCTTTGATAATGCCAAACCTTAAGCATAATTCTTCACAAGTATGAGGAATATTTACAAATTATGAATAATTTATCACTGAACAGAATACTTAAACTAACCATAATCTTAGTAATGGAATGAAATTTCACCAGCTTTTCAAACTGATTAGGGTGTGTCACTAAGAGTCAACACAGCATGATCAAATCAATCACGTAACGAAAACATGTTTACATCTGGTAAATTTGCATTAACTATTCGTTCCTCTACTAAATAAATGTTTTATACTGAGATCAAAGTTGCATCGTTTTTGACAGTTGTTGTGCATAAAGAAGCTGGTCCTTAACACAGCTTTTATTATAATTTTCAAGGTAGATCCAGTAAGAACATGAGGAGTGAGAAAGGAGATGGGTAATGCAGGAATGTAGCATCCTAAATGGGGTACAGAGGAGCTGGTAATTTTAAGATTGTATTCTGAAGCTGTTTCTTATAGGGGATGTCTAGGAAGATTAATATGTACCTCATTACAGATGTGAATTTGATTTGATTCCTTTCTGGATTACCCAAGGGGGCCTTTCCCCTGACAGCAATATCAAACACAGCATGAAGCCGCTCATGGGAAAAGCTGACAAGAAAAGGTGACAGAGAGGTCAAAAACACATGACAGTTGCTAAGTGGCAAGGAGATTAAGTAAAAAACCTTAAAATAAAAGCTGGCATCAAGCCAGAGTATGGATTAAGGAAAGCATTACCAACAGAATGACTGGACAAGAAGAGCATCCAAGTGCTCCCATGACTAAGATAGATTATATGTAAATTTTTAAAATGTGAGCTCGCCTGTTAACATCGATGCAATCGAATCTGCAGAATTTCCAAGCGACTCCACAGTGTAAATACTGGGAGCTTTTATCACTGAACTCCTCATTACAATGCTTGGAACACAAACACAGCACCACGTTCGCAGCTACCAACAGAACAATGCCAGCGTATAAAAACTGAATACGGCTTTGGGGCTCTTACAGGCACAACAGGGAAAAGGTTTTTAGGTACAGAATGTAAGCAACAAAAAGTTGCAACAGAAGAAAGCTTCTCGCATTCCCAGCAGAAGTAAGGATCCAGTAAATCACTCTTCTCCATACTATTTTACCTTCTGCTGGCCATACTTTACCATGCTGCAAACTTGAGCTGTCAATTCATGAAACATTTCCTGTCAGCACAGCATTGCAGACATTGCTGAGAGCTATATTCATTCTTGTGCATAAAGGAATGAATTGTCTTCCAGAGCAGCACACATGATGCAGTCTGGCAAACTGCCTAATAGTTCTGCTCTACAGATAAAGAATTTGGTCTCAGAGCAGTTCTGGATATCCATTATAGTCAGTCTGGCCTATCTGTAAGACAGGATCACAAAGACTGAGGTACTGCCTCATAGACTATTTGGTAACTGTGTAACCATGTATAGTATTTAGCTGATCCATGTTAAACAAAAAGATGTAAACATGTAAGGGTAGTACTTAATAACTTGTTACACAACTCAATCTCCTTATAAAGTAAACTAGAAACGCTACAATTAAAACATCTGGCAGCCAAAAAAATAAAAAAAAAAAAAAAAAAAAAAAAAAGGAAAATTAAAAGCCATGGTGCAGTTATGACATTTAGATGTCCTACCCTCTCTGGATTCTGTCCTGGATTGTGGGCAGGGAGCACGAGATCTCCATGTGGTAAAGTAGGGTGCTGTGAAGTTGCAAACTTATTTGGCTTGCACTCCAAGGCCAGCTGCTGCACACCAACTTGAAAACAGATTAAATTCTAATGCAGTTGTTAAATCACAGCCATTATCATGAGATGAATCAGCCCAACATGAAAGAACAGATGAGGTATAACTACTGGAATCAATAAACTGATCTGTCATCTCAGTACAGGAAAGATGTGGACCTATTGCAGCAGGTACAGAGCATGAATGAGTATCTCTCCTCTATCTAGAGAGTGGTGGAGGTCTTCAGCCTGGAGAAGAGAAGGTGCTGGGGAGATGTTACCACAAAGTGGTAAAAAAAAGCCAACACGTGTGTGAAAGGTGTCAAGCTATGTAGTGAACAGTATTTTAAGAGGGTAAAATCAATTGTTGCTCAGCTGTTCATTTCTCTGAAAGGCAAGTCTTGCTTCATTACTGTTAAATGCTTCTATACTCATGAGGATCTCAGATCAGAAGAAAGAAAACCAATACACTAAGGACTATAAAATGGAAAATGTGTGAAAAAGACAAAGCAAGTAACTGAAAGGGTCCTCATTTGCAGTAAGGAATGACAACAACCATGAACTAGAATATATAACTGGCAGCATAATGTGCTCTGTTCCTCATTCTCTAAGGTTTAATAAATTTTTACAAATAATATAAACTCAAAGAAAAGCTAATTTTCTGTCCATTCCTACAGGCTCGGACTAGGCCATTGACCTAGTAAGTGTTCCAGACAGGCAGAGGAGGGCACTGCCAACTGGAAAGAAAGCAAAGAAAGCTCTGCAGAGGAATAGCGACGGTGGTCTTATGCAAAGCAGAACACTGTGAGAACTTTATCTGGTACAAAGTATGAAAACTCTTAAAGAGACTTCCTCTTAAGACATGTGAATCTCTTTCACAGGCATCATACTCCACTAAAACTTTCTGCATGGCATGAAGATGACTCTAAGAAATTGGCACTGTTAAAATTCCAAGAGATACAGGTACATTCTGTCAGCCCCTCATGTCTGCACCAGTGACTCTCACAACACTTAAAGGACTCTAGCATCTACAAGCTTATGAATTAGTCTCAAGTGTAATATGATCTTTAAAATGAGATCTTGATTGTAATAGACAACAGGCCAACTATGCTTAAAACCAGAATCATTGTTTACCTTAACTGTGAAACTGAGGCAGTGTCATATACAAGGCTGCCAGAGCTGATTAAAAATCAGATAAAACTGTCTAATTGTATTAGAAACTCAGTATTTCATTGTATTAAAAACAAAAAGTCAACTTCAGTCATTAGCAAACTAGAATATTATATACAAGAGTCTCTAATTCCTTAAGTCAAAAACCTTAATTCATCTGTTTTGGGATTAACCTGGTTTTGTGAGGAAAAGTGAAAGCACAAGTACCTGCAAAATAAGTTGATAGTCTACACTCATTTTTCAAGGATAAATTTGTTATTTTTGTTCCCAGCACAAAGGATTGTATGAGTATTTTTACAATTTCTGTTTTAAAAACTGTATTTTGCCATTTAAAAAATTCCTATACAAATACAGCCCTAGTGAATATGCATTTAGGAGTCTACTTTTCTAATCCCTATTTCCTGATTAATGTTAGAAAGTCACCAATCCTTGGATTTTTATCTCAAAATTCAATTTCCTATACAACACAGAGTTTATTTTCAATATTTAGACCAAGAAGTTAACTTCCATTCAGCAAGGACCACTTGGTTAATCTCTACAGTAATTGCAAGAGCAAGTTTATTAATCTAGAACATGTGAGATTTAATGCAGACGAACCATTATCTGAGATTTGCTGGAGCTTGATAAGAGGTTGTAAGTTAATTACCTCCTTTTGTAGATGGAATTTGAAGAAACTGTTTGGTTTTGAAGGCAGCACGAGGCAAATTTTTCTGCCTTTGCAGAGCTGTTGAAAGACAAGAAGTGTTATATTTGTCTAAGAAGATAAGAAAACTAAATTTACTGGGAATTTCAGAATTGTATCCACTTGTGAAGCACCAAGGAACAGTGTGAGTAAAACACTCAAAAAGCTGTTATGACTCTGGAAGTGATGGAGTTTTGTGAATGGTGCTTGCTCTTAATGGCAAAGAGTTGCAGAGGAGTGTGTCAGAAATTTTGCAGTGCAAAATGCGCAGATTCTGTAAGAGTAAAGCTTCTTGCAGGGCAAAAAGCCCAGAAATGCAAAACAAAAATGAAAACACCATAAGGAGAACAAGCCACCTAGCAAACATGCTACAGCAATATGAGAGCAAGATTAGATACAGATGAAAATTAAACTCATGTATTTGACCTAGCAAGACTAAATTTTTAATTTTAAAAGTTTTTTCAAAAAATATTCTAATACTATACAAAAGCATAAATCTTTGTCTAATATGATCACCATATAAACAAATTGTATTCTTCAGTTATGGAGACTTAAGCCTTCTTTGAGAGATGTCTTTTTTCTCCCCTCTTCAAAAGGTATGCAAGAGGACTTAAGCTTAAAATGAAGACTTAGCACTAAGATTTATCAACTGCCAGCATGTACCCAGCGTGATGGAAGTTGGTTTTTATTGCTCCTTTTCTCCCTTGTCCTGCCTTTTGTCTAGTAACATTCAAGGGCTGATGCCTTGCAATGACCTCACTACCTACCAGTTACCAAGAGAGAAGCCAATGTTCCGAGAGCTGCAGAATCTTGGCATGGAGAGAATTACTTATTGCCAGAAGGAATGCATTGACTCAGACTATTTCCATCACAGCACATTTAAAGGCGAGAAGGAGGAAAAAGTAGTCAATGAAATAAAGTTTTGACTACACAGAGACTTCATAAAATGATAATGTATGAATAAACATCTCGGCTTATCTCAGTATATGAAGTTTTATAGCAGCATAAAACTGATTGTACTAGCAAGGCTTATTTCCATAGTGAGAAGGAAGAAGGATGGGGGAACAGCTGTGCAAAAAGTTCCTGACCCTGAGTAAGGACTAATCCCATCACCAATTACTGAATATCGCTATAAAGAAGGTGGGGGGGAACAATCTGAACCCTAATATTAGTTAATACTTTTGTTTGATAGCATATAATAATTTCTATCACTTTTCCTATGTTTCAGTCAGTGCAAAATACACAGTATTTTATGAACTATAAAAAATTCATCACGTGTTTTAACATCATGCTGAAATTTTGACTAGGCAGTCTATTCAATTTAGTCCTAATAACTAACTATAACTGTCATGTTCAACAAACAGCAAAAAGGAATTAGATTGTTCATAAACACAGTAAAATTCTGCCTCTGCCTGCTACTAATAAACACCTTATTCTTTCTACCAACTAGAATCGAATGCAAAATAGCCTGTGGCAATATGTAATTCTTACTCAACTGGCACATGGTCTTTCTAGAAATTTTTTTAAAAGCATATACATGAACAGCAAATTAGGCACAGTAAGGTCTCATTAAATATGAGCACAATTCCTATAAATTTACTGAGGCAGACCACTGGCCAGACTGCTTCAGTCCATAAGTATTCCACTTCATTATTTTCCACTGAATTACTGTTTTTGTTATGCCACACAAAATGAAGAAAAGCTTCTTCCTTCATATTTTGAGGTTTTTTCGTCCTAATGCACTCAGATTTCAATATGCTACTGCACATGACACTTTCTTCCCCCATCATTATTCACACTTCTTGCAAGTCAGAGAGATGGGATGATATGGAAAGGATTTTAAATATGCATATATCAAATTCCTTCCTTCTCAATGGAGACTCCAGGAAATAGACACTCAATAGCAAAACATTTCTGTGCACTGAAACACTGAACAGAGCTTAGGCAGTACAATTTGAGCAATGCTCAGCAAACATGCAGTTTGAGATAAGCGCCCAGTGCATGTTTATCCACACCACTTGCTGCTCTTGAAGTGCTCTGTGTGCTGTGACATTATTCCCTGCCACAACTGCTGCATGCTGAACACACGTCGTGACATTTACTTCTGATCAATGGAACTGAACTACTTGGTTTTTCAAAACTTACTCTTCCTCCTTTTACTCTGAACATGCCAAGCAGTTGGATCTTGGCACGCAGACCAGTCACGTTACTGATAGTTTGAATCTACAGCTTCTCAAGAAAGTTTTGTATTTAGCTCTTCTTAAAAGCATCCATGTGCTGACAGTGCCACTAAGTACAAAAGCATCACACAGAATTCAAAAGCAGGGAGCTCCTACATGGAAGTCACCCTACAATTTCTAGAGCTTTGTACAATCTATGTGGTACAGAACCCGAACATGGAGATTTCCCATCACTAACACTTTAGACAATACCTTATCCTTGGGGAACACACATATTATCATATCTTCGAGTGTTTTAAGGTGAAATATTAATTAGCTTTCATATTTTAAAAAAAGTACTTTATGCAGAATAGCATGGAAAATCAGTTGTAAATGAAGATTCAAATTGTTAAAATTGCTATTCAGTAGTCTGTCTTCAAAACCAATTTGGATTGTTCACCACATTGCAGCTAAAAGTTAAAAAGCCAATGTTTTCATGTTTACAGTTGTACCTCTAAACACATCATATCTGTCTTCCCTCTCTTCTGTAAGCAAGCAAATACAATTTGGCTATAAAACTGTAAGAGGAATTGTCATTTCAGAAACTTACTGGATTCCTAGCTCATTTTTGAATGCCAGCAACCATAGCAAGTTCAGTATTGCAGCCACAGCAAATGTGCAAGTAAATCATGGACCGCAAATCTTTGACAAGGAGCAAAGTAGTGACCTCGGGTGGCAAGCCAGCATCCTCGCAAAGGTAAGCTCATGCAAAACTAGCAGGTGTATGAGGAAGCTTCAAATTCCAAGACCCAGAAATCATTGCCAAGAGAAAACAAAAATTTGCTGCAATTTAACAGTGCTTTGTGCAAAGTGACAAAATATAAAACCAATAAAACAAAAAGTATACAATAAAAAGGACACAATTCTGGAAATCTTTATACAATGTACAGTTTTGCAGAAAATTTTTTAATCCAGACTAAGCAAAGATACTTACTCATTGACTTCACACACAAACCGTTTTACGATTGTCAATAGCAAGACTCTGACAAACATCTGTAAGAGCAGGGAAACTGTAAAAGCTAGAAATCTGGCCTTCATTAATGATATTTAACTTACATTTAAATGTAAGTTGGTCTAGAGTGGTTCACATTTGGGGAAGTTGTCTATGAAAGAAAAGCAATTTTACCTAGTAATTCTTAATGCATCCACATGTTGAAAAAGAAATATAAACACAATCAGACCACTTTGGTTCCTGCAATGAAGTAATTGACTAAATATTGAATACTGAGACTTCTGTTGTCTGATCTTTCCAGAAAGTTTAACCATGAATATAGTTTTAATTCTTGAAATAGCTTTCCAGCTAAGTTGCTCTCTATGCTCTTCCCTTCCCAGTTCACTAAATTCTGAAGCACCAAATAAAATCTGTAGATTTTTACTACAAATATTTTTTCTTCATTTTCTTTCAGCTCATTTTGATAATTCTTCCTATCACTGAATATCTGCCCAACTGCTTTGAGTACTTTATACTTTGATAAGGCTGCCTAACAGGTAACAGATGTGCATTTGAACTACACGAATGTCCTTTCAGCTGCAAGTCCCACCTTCTGAGTGTCTGCAAAAGGTGGAAGAAGAGAGCCAAGGTGCACAGATGCTGGAGTAACTTATACAAACAATGGTAAAGTCACACTAACTTCTGTCTACTACAGTATCCCACACCTGGGACTGTTCACACAACCCTTACAGCTGCTCTGAGTCTGTACAAAGACAGAAACCTTGGAGTCTTTGGCTTGGTCTCTATTCCATATTCTGTATTTAACTGTACTCCGTAGCTTTAACACATTGTTTTGAAAATTTTAAGACAGCCAACTATTTCTTCCCTTGAAAATGTCACACAAGGTTATTAAATTCAAAAACTTGTTTTAAAAAAAATGGTCAGGAAACATTTAAACATCAGGAACTGGCAATATTGACATATAAAGAAACACTGAATATTTAATTTTCATTTGCTTTGGCTTCTTTAAGGTCACCATTTTCAAGAGATTTATGAGAATAGCAGCATTTTCATATCAGCAGTTAACTTCTGGAGAAACTAGGAAAGCAGGAGTCCAGCAATGGGCTAATATGTTTTATGAGACACAAGTTCATCCAAACCTTTTCTAGGAAGTAACTGACACTTAAAGTAAATAAAATTGCCAACTGGATATACAATCCATATGCCAAAAAAAAAAAGAAGGAAAGAAATTGCAGAACTGCAGACATGGGTTAAACTGAAATTAACACTTTCAGGTCATGTTTCATTAGTTTAAAAAAAACAATAAACATCATCTAGGTATTTTTTCAGAGCCTAGAAAGAAAACAGTTTCGGACATGCCCAAATACTGTATTTATAATTCTTCAAATTACTTCTACATACACTTTTAGGAAACTATGAAAGAAACCAGACTTTGAGTATTTTGTGTACCATAAAAAGAGATTCATAAAAGTCTGATTAAAAATCAAGATTACCATCTCCAGTGTGGCATGCAATGTTTTGCTTTGTCCTGAGACTAGAAGACAGCCAAATACCATCACTTAACTCCGAAATTTACACTGAAGTAGTACCAAAGGTACTTACTGGCTGAGGCTTGAGGTTGAATGCGAGGTATTCCTCCATTTGGCACTTGGAAGTTTGAGTCACTTCTGCTGTTTTTCACAGACTCAGCTTGGATGTTAGATGTCCTGGACAAGTTTGGAAGACTACGCCTTAGTTTTTCTGTATGAAATAATACAAAGATACAGCATGTAGTCTGATGCTGGACAAAGGTCAGGTTGCAAGCCCATAGTTGATCCCCAAATGTGACACAAAATGTTAGCCATATAAAACTACATTGCAGTTTAAAAGTGTATTTTGTTACATTACTTCTTCTCAAATCTATCACATAGACTATTTATGTATCTAAAGAGTAAGAATGTCTATTTTTCACCTATGGAGAAAAAAGTCAAGCATATTGTGTTTTGAAATTGAAACATATCTGGATTGTGATTTTCTGAGTTTTATTGTACTATTATCAAAGCTGAACAGACAAACCTAATTTGCAGTTTTGCACAGTTTTCAAATTTTTTACCTAGAAGGTTATTTGTAACAAAATGCTTGCCTGAAGAGTAAAAACAACATAAATGTTTGAGTAAATTTTTGAGACTGCCTTGTCCTGTATCAGTCCACTACACTACAAATAACAGACTCCCACTTGGTAAGGACTTCTTCATACACAGCATTCAAAATTACAGAAGTGTCCAGTTATGCTTCATCTTTCACATATGACTTGACTTATCTACTCAGCTAATGCTGATACTTCAGGGGCCTTCTAATATTTGTACCACTGTTCACAGACTACGAAAAGATGCCATTAAGTACTTCTCCAGTCTAATGACATTCTGTGTATCTCCAACCCATCCAGAGCTGGGTTGACGACATACTTTGGATAGAAGACTGAAGATGCCGTGACAGGATGAGTGGCCAACCTGATTCTGCAGAGGGATGCAGGGAAGAAGTAGGTTAACCATGCACAAGCACTAAAGGTGAAAGCAAAACTAAGTGTTCATTGGCTGAATATTCCAGTAAGTGTACTCTCCTCACTTAGCAGTTTGCATTCCTTTGTACTGCGCTTGGTACATTGTTGAACCCTGTCAACCAAATTTCCCTCCAACCATTCTAGACAAATAATGTAAAAAAAACAAACAAAACAAAAAAACCCAAAACTAAACAAAAACCAAAAGAGAAAACCTGAACAACTTTTTTTGGCTGCTGCTGTATCAACTCTGGAATATCCAAGCAACACGCAACTGCACAAAAACCACTGCAAGGTAACTCCTTGGAAGTGTTTCAGAAATGCATGATCACACACTCTATTTTGATCCCTCTGGTATGGGGGATACTAGCTTTCACTACAATTCCTCTCATAGGATATTTTTACTGCAGCTCATCTAGCACGCATTAAGACTTTCATTTTAAGAAATGAATGGGAAGGGAATTCTCAATTAAGTTACAATAGAATTGAATAGCTTTTGTGTTGCACATTTTCCTAGATACTAAAATTTCCCCAAACCACTATTACTAGTAAGGGCAATTCTTAATATCTAAATGTGTATTCTTCCTAAATTTAAAATCTTACTTGCTGGAAAAAAATACGTTTGTTGAAATGGGAATATGCTTGCAAAATTTCATCCCAGTAAAAGGAGTTTGTGCTGGATTGCTACTAGGAAAAAGTACATTCAAGAAGAAAAGTTGTATCAGGATTATATTATTTTGTTCTATGCAAATATAGTATAACTGCATTGAATTTACTCCAAGCTTTATTTACTACGCAGCAGTTTTCACAGCTTTGAGATATGTAAAACAGCCAACAAATGCATGAGTTAAGTACTAATATTTTTAAGACGGTGTTCATGACTGAAAATTTCAGAGTCCTGTGCAACCAGAAGAAAGCATTCAGCTGCCTCACAGGCTATAGGCATGCATAAATGGCCATGTTACTCTTATCTGACCGCAGTTACTTTCCTCTGCATTTTGTTCTGTCATCTACAAGGCCTAACTCTACTAGTAAATGAGTTTTCCTGCTTTATTTTAGTGCATTTGCCTGCCAAATATAGACCTTGGTCACTATGAAACTCAATTATACTCATTAACTAGATAACATCTAAAATAAATATAAGCCTATCAACTCATCAGACTGTAAGGTTGCCCCAGCAGAACTTAAGCTTTGCTTGCTCTGTTTTCTTCAGCAATTCAGAGATCAAACCACAATATTACATAGGCACATAGTTTTAGGACTGCACACTGACAAAACTGCTTTACAGAAACTACACAAATACTCGTGTAATGAACTTCAAACAGTTTTTTACCTTCACTTTTGACATTACTCGTTTGCAAGTCTGTAGGATGGCCTTGAAGGGAAAGACGAGGTTGCTGTAAACGGCTAATCATAGGCTGTGGTGACACTCTACTGTACTCTATGCTTCGAGCAGGTGATCGGGAGCGAGGCGAGTTTCTTGGAGACTGTTTTGGTGAAGGCCAGGGAGAACTGCGAGGTGATGGTGAGAACCTGCTAACAGCAGGGTGCACTGTGTGATGTGTGCCATCTTCCTCATCTTCTAAGCTCTGTGCATCAAGCTCCTGGTCGCTGAACGTGCCTCGCCGCGTGGAATTGCAAGAGGAGCCAGAACTACGCCGAGAAGCTGTGGCTGCGTACTCTTGCCGCAGGCCTGGCAACAACAAGAGTGTTGTTTACTTGCTTCCAGCCCACAAGTGGTTCAAACTAGAGACAGTGCACACAGATATCTGCACAGTTCTCAAACTCAAATTTGGCTCACCTTAACCCCTGTTATTGGAGGCATTAAATTAATTCTGATTAGTACCAAAAAGTTATCTGCCAGCTAATAGTGACTTGAATTAGGTGAGCTCATTCTTCTTCCTAGTAAAGCAATCATCAGTATAGGTGTTTGTGTATGTATTTGTTCACCTCCTCTCCCAGGCTGCAAATAGCAACACAGGCTACATTATAATTTTGGTATCAAGTAACATCCTACAACAATTACAGCAGCCACAATGAAGCGTCTCTTGCAATGTGTTAGTGAATCTAACCAAAAAAGCAACACCATAAGCTACCCCTAGAGAAACTGGAGGTGTTAGATCAGTGGTCTCTGAAGTGTGGTGCCCACACCCCTGGGAATATGCAAACTAATCCACTGCCATAAAGCAAGAAAATTCTGAACAACTAGTATTTTTAAAATAGCATTTATCTTGTCTTTATCTCATACTTTTAAAAATTATAATTTTGTGTATATTTGTGTATTTTTGTGTATGTTATATATTAGAGTAATACGTGTCTATAATCTATTAAAAGTACATTTATTAGGCATTTGGTTTTTGTTTTTTTCACTGATAAGGATACACAATAAAATAGTCTGGAGACCACCTAGTTAGACAACTGAAATTATTACCACTTTCTGCAAATTCAGAGGCACAAATGTCTCAACTAAAGCTGTAATTAAAGACAGACATCTATACAGGCACTTTTCTTAATAATTCTTTGCCATACTGACTTTACATTTCAGCGATGTAAATTATAGTTTAAGCATTGATGTGAACAAGACTGGATTACATCAGGAAAGCACTAATCTCCTGAGAAGAGTGGTGGCAGGCAGTAGTCCATTCTAACAATCATCCTTTTAGCAAATACTGTACCTTACGAATTCATACTCTCCAGCATTGTCTTGTCCATTGTCCCTAAAGAAAACTTCTGCACAGTAACTTCCTTTCTTTAGCCTGGAGGCTGAAGTCCTTAACCAGCTTTCTTGGGCAAACTACATTTGTGCTTACTAAACAAGTACTACTGCAGTTATTAAAAAAAACCCAAACAACAGCTCTATTTGATTTCAGGAAAAAAACCCCACTTACTTTCTTCCTGCATTCGTGCTAAAATTTGCACATCTGTAACATCATTTAACTTGTAATTAGACCCAATAGAATCTTCATCCATCTCCGATGCACTTAATTCACTGTCCAGAGAAGACTGTGGACTTAGTGGAGGATTTCTATCTCCTGAAATTTTAAGATGACCTATGGAAGGAAAATAAAGTAACAGGAATTGTTGTAACAAAAAAACAAACAAAAAAACCCAAAACAAAACAAAAACCCCAAAAAAACCCACCCAAAAAAACAAAGGCAAGCTGCATTTCCTTTCCTAGTAAAATTCACCAGTCTGAAGAAATTGCTACTGAGACATAGTTCCATTGATCTGACAAACCATTTGAAACATTTGGTTATTATTGCTTAACTGGAATGTATGCTTCTTCCTTATATTGTTCACATCTCAGAGGTATTGATGGATACACTGCATACCAAATGTTTCAGTTACTAAACCATAAGACAGTTGAAAAGACTTCACAACTACCAACCCCTAACCTTTGAACACCCACCATGGAACTTGCACCCCTGTCAATTACAGGGTCAGTTCCAGAAGCCACTTGGAACTCCACAGAATGAACTCAGGTGTTTTGGTCTAACTGCTGATCACATACATCAGTAATTTTTGGGATGCAGACACCCAAAGAAAACATTTTACTCATGTCAGAGAGTATGCAAAAAATCCCTTCCTCAAAAGCTTAAAACGTGTGATGCACACACCCTATAAAATGCAAGAAAGTTCTGGAGTCTTTCTTACTCTAGCTTAATGCAGATGTTGTCTATCTGAGCATATTTGTGAAGGAAGAAGAGGAAGAAAGGAAAAGGCCAGACACACAGTGACTTACCTGAGGTACCAGGAGGTATGAGCTGTTTCACTAAAGCAGATTTCACCGGTGTTGAGGAGGGAGAGTTGAAGCCACTGCTGTAGGGGCTACCGGTATTTGGACTGTAGGAGCTGGCGTAACTGACCGCACTGAAAGGGCTGCTGTACAAACTCTGTCTCTTGAGAGCTGCAAGAAAGAGGAGAAAAGTGATGAATTATACTGAGTGAATTGATGAAAAACAAATACAACACTATATTATGTCTTCATTGTGATTTAATTACTATGCAATTCACGTAGAAAACTTCAGTCGCCAGAAAGTTTTTCCACTGCTTTCTTCACCCCTAGATATAACCATAATATGAAAAGAGTGGCAGAAGAGGGCAAGACAAGATAGTGACAAGTGTTTTCCAATTAGAAGTCAGATCTAAGATCACTACAGCTGATGTCTTTGAGATGTCCAGCGCAGGTGCTGGGAAGCAGGGAGGCAGTAGTAGCTCAGTTACACTTACACCTTATACACAACTACGTACAAACCAGAGCACACCACAAAGTCACGTTCTCAGAACTCTCAGACCTGTCTGAATCACACAATACTTCAACAGTAACACCAAAACTGGCACCACACAACTAAGCAGAATCACCTACAAAATTTCCCTAAGCACATGCTAAAATGAAAAACCATTAAGTAAGGCAAATGCTTCTGTATAGATTTGCGAGTACCGTGAACTTATCAGACTAAAGCAAATGCACTATTCCCTACTGTTAACCTTCTGTTCTAATAACTTGGGATTTTTTGACCATAGGCTTCAACTTTATATACAATAAAAGATCTAAATTGGGTACTTTCCTCTGCCATTTATTGTAAATGTTTCAATGTTGAAATATTTCCAGATTAATTTTAAACACTGGTGAACATTACCAGTGGTGAACAGTATGATATTGAAATTTTGCTGGTTGTCAGGTATCTTATTTGTTTAGTTACTTAACTATTATGTTCAAAAGTTTACATTTTAAATGTAACAGAAAATGGAATTTCAGCTACAGGGATAGTGGGATCCAGAAGATATTTAGACACTTTTGCTACAAATCGGTTCCTTCACTGCTGGAAGTATATTAATGCAGAAATGTATATAAGGACAAATTAAACTGCAAAATGTTAAGATGAAAAGCTGGAAATGCCAACTTGATGTTATGTAAACCCAGATTAGATTTAGTTGCAGCTCACCCAGCTGCTGAAAGTAAGCTATTAAAAAATATTGTGTGACATTTCTCTTAGTGAAAAGGGACTTCAATGAGTGCAGTAAGAATTACGCTACTGAAAGCAGTGGACAGGAAAAAAAAAAAAAAAAGGAAAGGAATCCAAATTTCCTTACTAAAAATCATTGTTGCTTTGACATTAGAAGCCAAAACAGACTACAGTCGCATGAAATGCTGCTTTCAGCAGCCAAGCCCAGCAAAGCTTTGCCTTCTCCCTTTTGCTCTTGGTCACTACGTCCTCAGTTGTCCGTGCAAACATTGGTGGGGCTGCACTATTATCTGACTTACTAAAGTAGATGCAAGTTAAAAAATATCAGGAGTATTTTAACTGATTGCATCACTTAACCAGTTTTTAATAAGAGTGCCCCAAAAAAAACCTTAACATCCAACCTAGCCGATGGCAGAATACAGCACAGAGGCAAAAGCAGCAGAAATCAAAGCTGACTTTGCAGCAAATTCCTAAAATTGCATCTCACATTCCTAAAATTGCATCCTTTCCAAACCAGTTAATATTACCAGTGTTTGAGTTAGAATGAAAAGAGTTATAGATGAAGATGAAAGGTTTACATTCCAGCTTCCACTGCAAGTCTTAAACAACATGCGTTAATTTCAGCAAGTTGTGAATTCACTAAATTCTAGCAAGTATTCATGAGGTGTCTTCAGTTTATTTTGAGTGTCAGAAGGGAAAACCTCCATTTGATTACAAAGCTCCGTAAACAAAGCCAGTAATTACAACTCACTCTGTTCTGGGTGATTATGATGAGGCCTTTGATATCAACTTCTAGCATTCACAAAGGAACCCCCAAGCATCTATTCCAATTGAATCTTTGTTCTCATGCCAAAAAGGAAAAAACTACTTTTCATCTCTTGCCGAAAAATGTCATTAAAAATCCCTCAAATGTTAATTCTGCACAACAGTTCTTTCTTTTGTATTTATTACACAGACAAGTATTTTAAAATACTAATCACACATTAGAAAACAATTCTACTACTGTACAGTCTTCAAAACAGGCTCTTTGTATACATCCATAATGATACAAAGTATTTGATCATACACAGATTCTTTTGGATGAAACTTAGCACGATTTTGCTACATGTAAAAATTTTGCTCCTGTATGTGGTGAGACTTGATACACACAGTAGTTTTCATCATAGCTAATGTGAACCTTCATCAACACAGTACATTTTCCCAGACAAAAAAAAAAAATCTGGATTCAAACCCATTTTATGGACCAGAACTCCTACTAAAGGTTTTCCAACAGGGATTTATGTGGCTCAGGAAGACACTGCTATTTTTACAAATAGAGATATGGTCTTTATTAGGAGTGTCAGACAAAACTAGCAAGACAGATAATCATTTTAGCATTAAAATGATCCTAACATTAAACACTAGCTTACAAAAGATTACACATTAGCTTTCAAAATGCCAGAGGGAGGGTTGATAATCAGCAAGTTTATTTTAATGTCAATTTTCTTTTATAACATTCAGAAACAGTATGCAGCATCTAATTCCTTTTAGTTATGTTTTTGCTGAAATGGTAACGAATTTCTCTTTTGCTGTAGAAAATAGGAAAATTTGAGTGCAGAATATACCTAAAGTTCCCTCTGGTCTGAACACACTTCCAACACTGAGCGTGACTTGCCCTGCAATTGTAAACCTGACTGCTGACAAGGCACTGTGCATCAGTAACTGCTAGCAATAGCATGGAGCTGAGAGCTCCTCATCCCTCCTTTATTGTCAAGCAATGAAAAATATGATGGAAGAAGAAAATGAGAAATACAAGAGAGCATTTGAGACTGAAAAAGAGGAAAACATATTAAGATTAGAAAGACCTAACAACAAGAACTACCAATGTAAAAAGAGTCAATGCAAAAGAAGTATCAGCAAGGATTCAGGAAAAAGTTACAGCTGTGTGAAAAGCCTTATCCATGGAGAATGGAACTAGAATCTATGTACTGAACCAGTAGCTAGTAACAGGTTAAGTGATGGCTCCATGAGATAGAAGTACTATGCAAAATGCAAGTTACACGATACTCCTGAAGTTGAGAATAGGAAATACACACAAAGTTACAGGAAATACTACATGTCTTCTCCAGTGGAGCTCCCTGCTACCCTTATTCTTAAAGGAGGCTGGTTGCACTGAAAGACAATTTTCTGTTTTGTTGGAAATTCATTTTTACATGCAATCTGCTCTAACCAGCATGTGCCCATCTTTTCTACCACTGGTATTTCCACCAATTAAAACTATAAATGAATTGTGTTATTCTTACAAGTATCTGACAGAAGCAGATTCACAGATCTAGGGGAAAACAAAAAAAGAGAAAACACATAATTGGAATGTTAGAACTTTCAAATGAATCCATTTCACAGAGAAGCTTCCTGCCATTCTGCTTCAGCTATGGATTTTTAAAGATACCCTGTGGGTAGCAGAATTAGTGGTACTTCCGGAAGACTTCTACTCAGTTCTGAAAGAAGTTAAACCACAAACAGAATTTTGTCAATCAACTACTATCCATTCATAAATACTCAGCAGTATTCAGATTCCCAAATCTGTATCATCCTTCATAAATCCCTGTGACGTGAGTGCTTTTTGTTGTTCAGAATCTCAGTTTTTGCCTGTATCTAGTCATACATCATGTTAACTGTTCAGGTAAATTTTTAATAGACATTTGTCCAGGCAGCATAAAAAAGCACAAGAAATAGGGAAATATTCAGGGTGACTCATACTGAAGGACTTCCACCACTACGCCCACAATTTTCATAAGAATAAAGAACGGATTCAAATTTTATTAAGAACAGTTTCGGTACAAACCAGAATAAAGACTGAATTGCTCCAGAAAACAATACAAGGACTGGAAAGAAGTCACAGTCAAATAAACTCAGCACAAAGTTTACGTATAAGCACGGAAAGGAGGTGGCCATTGGAACCACTCCTGGAACTGTGTGTTCATACACTCTTAGCTCAAGTCCAACCATTCTGTCATTCCTGAAGATAGCAGTTTAATATGTAGCAGTAGCAGACTACAAAAAGGTGGAACAGAAGGAGAATAGCTATTAATACCAAGAAAGTAAGTTTTCTCAGCATAATTACAAAACAAAATAGGTTCCAGCAAAGAAACAAAACAACGCAACAAATCAGATGGACAGAGAATTCTAATCAGACCTTCAGCATTTTGCTGCTAGTTTGACATTAAAAAGTCTGGTAATAGAAAGATAGAGAATGCAGACTTTCATTCTCACAGTATCAAACACTCTCCAGTTTTGAATATAACCAACTAATTAGTATTAAGGAAGAATCATAAATTCTGGATTTTTTTGAAATCTGACTGTAACTAGGTCTCAAGTTACTGGGGATGGGAGGAGAAGAAATCATTATCATCTCCCCAAAATATTAAAAAACTTAAACCTCCATTTCGTTAGATGAAGTAAAATAGGTAATCTAGCAGAAAACCAAGTTTCATGCTAACATACTGACAAGCACCTAACAATTGTGATATCTTAATATATTTAAAAATATATTATTAAATATATTTTAAATTCTTCTATTAGGAAAAAAAAAAAAGAGAAAACTTTTGAGTTAAAAACATTGGCTTTTCCTGGAAACATCAGACCAAACTATGCAGGTATTACAAAACTCTGAAATCACGCCTCATCATCTCATGCCTTCTTCTATTTCATTCATATGAGTAAAATGAGTAGAATTAATGACTTTGTAAACCATAATGAAAGATTTAGACACAAGTAACTGATAGATGTTTTATCTCACAAGCATTAGCTAATTTTGATGCTGTTCAAAATAAATACATAGAACCCAGTGATTTCAGTGTGCAGAAACTCACCTGACATTGTTTGTTCCAGCTTGTGGATCAGTGACTTCTTAGCACATTCAACATCAGGACTTGGGTAATCCAATACCTGTCTGCACCAAACTAATGGATTAACACTTTTTTTCAGTGGATTCTGTTTCTTCTTTGGAGATGTATATAACCTGGAAAAGAGAGGAAAAATAATTTATGAGGACAGACAAAATGAGCATAAGATCAGACATGCAACAGAATACCACAGAGTATGCTATTTCTGTTTTTATACTCTGTCTACACTATAGTACAATCCCAAAAGATAAAGAAAGGACAGATTTGACACTAAAATTAACTATTTTGGATAAAGTATGACAGTGATAACACATGGTTACCAAAGACTTCAGACACATTACATATATGGACAATTTCACTGTCACATAAACACACAAATGAGGATTAATCTTTTCAGATTCACCTCAAAGAAATAAAACACTATGCAATAGAGAACTCTTGTTTTCCTAAACAAAGGAAGCAATAAGCATCTTAATAGCCAAGGAGTAGTGTTAAAGTACACAAAACACAACTACTGTTTCAGTATCCTTGAACAATAAACAATTTATTTTTGTTTATTATTTTTATCCTAGCACCTGATCTTTTAATTGTCTTTGAACACAGAACAAAGTAGTAGTCCAGTTTAAAAACTCTAGAAATTTAGCTGAAAACTTCTCCCTCAACAGACAGATGGAGGGAAAAGTCATAACCAACCACGCATTCAAAACAGGCAACTTTCAGCCTTACTTTGGACTAGAACTAAACTTGGAAATGTGGTTCAGCAGAAGACAAAAGTGAATTGCAAGACATAACTCTTAACTACAGATTATGCATGTGTAGAATCAGCAAAACAAGTGTTTCTTCTAGGGTAATGACAGACTTCATATTCCAAGTGAATAGTATTGTATGCCACACAGCATCACTTAGGAACATCTGACAGTCTAATCAGACATGCTTCTGTACAAAATATACAGCAAAAGTTGTTCTCTTTATGCCAATGACATTAGCAACACAGAAGTTATTTCCCACAACTTTCTCTCTACAAGATTATATCATCTCTCCTCTGTAATTCCAGAACACGAACTGTTTGTGTTATAATAGCTTTCAGAGATTTTTTGTAATTACTACCATTAAGTTCACTTCTTACAAAAGCTTATGTTTATAAAACCACCACTCACTGATCTTTATTAAGAGCGAGCTTCAAAACACTCTTCCCTGTAACACTGAAATTAGCAAGCTATGCTTGCAGATCCAGGTGAGAAAATATTTGTCAGCTGCCAGGTTTGAAAATAAAAATGAAGCTGTTTGTAATAAACCAAATAGTCACTGACACTTACTGTATTTCAAGGGGTTTATGCTTTGGCTAAAATCATGCTGTCATAACTGCTTTTGTAGAAATGCCTACAATTGGGCACTCAGCCCAAAAGAAAAGCTAGAAGCCCTTCATGTATTTATAGCCCTGAAGATCCTTGAAAAGCACAAGTCACTCAATTTTCACAGTTGTGCAAACAATGATGCCACTTTCTGTAATTTCTATGACATCTCCATACTGTTAAAAGCAATGTTTAACATTTATTATCTCTCTAACAACATTTTGAATTTACTGTCTTTCTAGTACTCGCCTGCACTTCCTTCTGTCCTAAGGTATGTTTACACAATGCAAAGAGGCATCAAAGGCAACAAGGCCAGCTTTTGCTCAGTACAGGCCAGACTCACTCCTGGTTCTCTGGATATGCCTTGCTGTGTTTGAGAAGTTCCATGCACATTCAGTTTACAGTAGCAGCCAGTATAAAAGGCAAGAAATTAAAGTGTGTTCCTCTTTGAGGAACACACAAAAGGGGTACCTTCAACAAACCTCCAAGATTGTTCTAATCAAAACTCTACCTGATATTCTAAGCTTCAACACATTCTTCTCAGGAATTCCCAACTGTTCCATTTGTTTCACAAGTAGTTCATTTACTGAAGCAATCCAATCTCACACCCTCTTTTCCACCTCCTTTTCTAACCAAATATATATTGCATATTCCCCCATCTCTTCCCAGTCAACTGTTCTCCTTTGTCAACCTTTGTTTCACAACTTGAACTTCAAGGAAAGACAGAACTTGACAACATACATATTTCATGCAGCTCCATCCACTACAACACACACATGTACACTGATGCAGTGACAAAACAGCTCTTTCAGGGCAGTTTCTTGCACATCATGCAATTATGAAGTCCCACTATAAAGCAGTGATCTTAATATTCCACCTAACAATGAACAGCGAATCTCAGGTCTTGAGACTGACTTAATTCCACTTGCTTTGCCTAACTTGGATTTTACAAAAACCAAAAGGACCAAGGGCAAGGCTAAGAATCAGAGGGATGCCTCTATTTACCTCTTCCTCTTTTCCCGACATCAGAAAAAGAACAGATACATGGAGCATGCAGAAGTAACTTCACACAGCTAAGTGGTCTTCTTTGTCAAACTGTTTGACCCAAATCATATAGGTCCTCTTTAGCTAAAGAACCTTCCAGAACAGATCCCATTTGTACCTGTCAATGCATTCTACAGCAACACAACAGCCCTAATTGGCAGTACAGCAACTTCAAGACAGAAGATTACCAGAATAACTTCAGACATGTTTAACCACTGTAAATCAACTCTCAAAACAGGAAGTTAAAAACAACTGAAGAAGCTGACAACTTACAGTTGCCACCCATACTACAAATGTTAACACACCAGAAACATACACTCCAATCTCTCCACAACAGAGTAAAGACTCTACAACTCAGTGACATCAAGTAAAGCAGAACAAAATGGTATATTAAGGGTGCTCAGGAGCTTTGATCTACTTTGAAACAACACTAAGAAGACCAGACACTATGACTCTGCTGCAGCCATTAATATTTCCTTCCTTTGGCTCTCACTAGTCAACCACACCACAGCAGCACCAACCTGAGGCTGAAAGCAGCCAGGGGCTCTACTGATGAGTTCCAGCAAGATGCAGCACAGAAAAGGGCAGAGCTTTTGCTGGAAGACTCCTGTGACTACAAGCAAATATGATGTCAGCCAAATGGGGCAAGCTGCAGCGTGTTGCACTGGGACACACATGAGTCAGAAAAGGCTTTGAAGAAAGAGGACACAGCACTGCAGTAGGAGTGGCATATCTGTGTACAGATTACCTCACCTGAGGAACACCTCCCAGTGCATTAAAATACAAGAGGCTAGTTGCCACAGGCATGAAACAAGAAGCCAAAATTCTAACTCGGAAAAAAATGAAGTGTCTTTTTGTATCAAAGTCCTTCCGCTGCTCAGTATAAGAGTGAGGGCAAACATGCAGATGAACATGAAGTCACAAATCTTAATTAGAAAGATGGCAAGTGGAAGGAATCTGAAGTTAGAGCTCATTTATTTTAGCTACATTAGCTTTAAGCAAAAACTGGAAGGTACAATAAAGGAAATTAAATGGGAGCACACAAAACATGATGCATGCAAAAGCAAGATTAAAAACCTGAAGACATGATGAGGAGAAAAAGCTGAAATCCAAGGACAAATCACTAAGCAATACCCCTAAAACACAACAAGGAAACTCCACAGTGAAAAGCTACTGAAAATACATAAATTAGGAAATGATAATACTGGACAGTCTTGGAAACGGATAATTTAAAACACAACAGTGTCAATCTAAGCTATTTTAAGACAATTTAAGTTTCAGGAAACCCTATCTGAAGTGGCTTAAGCATGTTAAAACTTAAGACAGATTTTGAATGGACAGGTAAAGATATGAAAAGTATCTCTGGTTGAAAGACAAATCAATCAAAAAATTAAGTGACATCCCTGCCCTTACGTGACCCACAGATTTCCTTTCCTTCTCCCCACCCCACAATACTCCCATGCTACAGCTGTGGCCGACTGAGATACACATTGCTTAGCCTGCAATTATTAGTTTTCAGCTCTACTTCACAGAATACTTCCAGTTCCAAGAGATTGCACAAACTACAGCAAACTCCAGTCTATGAATATAAACTCCAGGATATGAATACTACAAAAAGGCTTTGACAGTCTCTTATTACAGTGGCACATCTCACTTACATAATGTGATTTTTAAGTAGAATTAAGAATATCCAAGAAGTTGCAAAGTGCAATTTCACACACAACTATCTTTCTGTGCCCAGCAATTAACGATAGTCAGCTGTGCCCTGGCTAGTTGCTGGAAATTACTGCCATTATTCATTTCCTCATCCAGAAGAACACGTTTGTGTTGGAAAAGGGCCATCAAAACCACCATCATGTAGCTTCTCTAGAATTATCACACAAATTGCACAACTGTCCATTACTTGAGAAGCTTTTCATAAGAAATTTGTTAGTGCGTATGTGCTCAAACATAGCTTTGCTCATATTTACACTGAAGAGAGAAAAGTTGAGTAGTTCTGGGTCCTAATAAATGTGTTCCAAAATAAAATTCCGTTTAATGACTATGCCTAAGAGCTCTACCAAAAACTACAAGTAGTAGAAATGTGAATCATGCCTAAACAAGACATGATTATGTAGTAAATTTCAGGAATATCATTAGGACAGTAAAGGAAACCCATATCAAAGATTTCATTGTATCTAAATATCAAGCATGTTTAAAAGCTATAATTATCACAAAAAAGTCAGAAATTGAAATAGTTCTTCCTCAGGATTCTTCCTCCAGTCCTCTAATATCTGCTTCACAACAAATATGGATATCTCAAAGACAATAATCAAAGTGAGTATTATTTAATGTTACCTGTTGTTTTTCATTATAGCACTGACAACTTCCATAACCCTTGCTTTTCCTACATGCTTCTTTTCATATTATCTTCCTAGTTTGTGAAGACGTCATCTGAATTTGGTTAAACCCCAACAACTTTAAATCAAATTGACTTTTTATCTGCCACAAAATGAAAAGCAGCAGTTTCTCTTTTATGTACAGCGTGGAACAGAAATTGATCAGAATCTGTCTGGCTTCCAAGGGGCCTAAACCACATTAATACAATAAAATTTAACAGTTGACAGGAAATGCTGCAATGTAATTTCAGCAGTGGGATTTCATTCAGGTGGAGCTCTAGCCTAAAACAGTCACAGTATACTTTACCAGCTCACTATGGCAAACCAGGATTCCAAAACAATGCTAGTGCTCAAGGGACATCAGCAATATGAGACAGAAGACAATCACTACAGACAACATTCGTGCATCTCAAACAGGCCCTTGGCCAACTAACGTTAATGGATGGCTAGAATGGAAACTTGCACTATTATAAACAGGTGCAAATTAGAAATAGCTGCTGAACGAGAGTGAGTATAAAGCCAAAGTATGTGCCTTCCATTTTAACTAGTCAGGATACACAACCAATCTGAACTCTTGAAAAACACTGAAACTATTACTTTTAGCTATTCAGTTAGCAAAAAAAACACCAATAATTTCATTTTAAATACACAATAACTGCCTTTTGTTTGTAAATGAGGTCAGACAACTGTCAGCTATTTTAACCCTAGCAAGGAGACTTTTATGCTGATATGAAAACATGGGTGCTAGACTAGTTTTTATAGCACTGTCATTTAAAGAGGACGCAACTGTTCTGAAGTTTGCTGAGCAATTACATGTACAAAATAGATACACGGCAAGCTTATGCACATGCTGCAAGTAAATTTTAAAGAAAAGCACTGCATGCTTTGCTCACATTTAAAACAAGACTTCTCAGAGAGCTTAGGCTGAGTGACCATGCAACAAGTTACCACAAAGGAAGTTACAGTGGATTCACAGCACAGTAACTACTCTGCAGTAATTGCCCACGTGTGCACGCTTATCCTGCAATAAACTCAAGACCCAATAAATTCTTTTTAAAAGCAGCACGGCAAGCCACGCTGCACACTGTTATCTAGATAACACATCTACACCCAACCTTACCCAGCAAGTCAGGCAAGGAGGTGCACACCACTTCTCCAAAGATTTCTCCACTCTGGTCACCCCTTCTGCCCTATTGTCTGTTCCATTAATCAGTAAGGAAAGACTCATTCAGACAGAACTTGAAAAAAATTAAATTTAATGCAACCTGGTTCAAGAACAACTAAATAGGAACACCCATAGAGTAGATTATAAAAGCTGCTGATAACTGGAGGAAATAATCAGCAGGCCTAAAGCAAAGTCCCCATGGGTCTGTGCAGAGCTCAGTACAGTGTGCAAGTACAGATGTGCCCATCTGCAACCTTCAGGACCTTATCAGGAAGAAAGTTTCAGAACATTAAATGACATTCAGAGGCATATGGACAAGAAACTCAATCTAAATTCACTGAAATATTTTTAATAATTTACCCAATAATTTGAAGATTGTCTGATGCAAAAATGTTTAAAACTTGAAGTGAATCTGATTTAAGTAATCACAGAGAAGAAACACAATCAAGCAAAAATATAAACAATCCCAAAATTCACTAATACTGTAAGGATCTTTTAACAGCTAAGGCTGCTTTTAAAACAGCAGTGTCAAAGTTCCTTTGCTTTGATAGTTCCACCTTCTCCTTACGTTTTCACTTTACACTTCTCTTCTGCATACTTATCTAAATGCATTTTAAAAGCTAAAAATAAATTGATCGGCTCTACAATGTAGATTTAAGCAAACATGTCACATTCTAGTATCAATTTCAATTACAGTATCAAGTGTTCTGTCTTAAATTCACAGCCACTAATCTCATGTGAGCATTAAATGTAAACCAATGTCATTTTAACAGTTAAGAAAACTATTTCTTCTGCCATGACAAGACTGCAGACAATTTCATAATGGGTTATGAAAATACCTGTATTATACAAAACTGAAAAGAACAGCGATAACCAGCACCCTTTACTACCTATTACTGCCCACAGCAAGGTTCTTTTGAAATCAAAAGTAAAGACAAATCTTCACTTCTATATGTAGACAAGCAAAACAGGCAAGATGAATCAAATTTTTATGAACAAACAATAATTTAAATTTAGTTTGTTTCCAAAAGAGGTGTCCTCAGCTGCTAAGAGGTATTGGATTTTGACAGTGTAATAATCCCATATTTTAAACAGGATTTTGGGTTAAGCAGTAGTGATCCAATCCATTTGAACCTCAAAGAGTTGATATGAGACTTAAATTTCACTGAATACATTTACCTTTTCAGTTGATTAATTATTTGATTAGTGACCTTGCATAACCAAGGCCTCAGGAGCAAGATCTTTATGAAACAGTTTAAGGGAAATCCACTTACACCAAACCCTCCTATCTTCACAGGCTTGTTTCTTTTAGATTGCTCCACTAGCCCTGTGAAAATTTCAAACTTCATCAAGAGCAATAACCTCTATTAATCAAATTCATAAATAAAAAGGCATCTTACCTTCATGGGAAAATAAAAGGAGTTGGACTATTTAGTGTCTCAACAGTTAAAACAGAAGATGTTTAGAAATTCCAAGAGCTTGATTTCCATTTTTATTAAGCACTTTGGAACAAAAAATCATCAATCTAGCCAAACTATGTTTATCATTAATTGTATATTAAACTACAGCAGGAAAACACTTTTTTTTTTAATAACTACATATTCATATTTTGTGATATGTATGACAATTAGTAAATTTTTACAATTGCTTTTTTGGTTTCATGCATTTGTGTCTCAGTCAGTGTCCCATGCCTGAGATTTAAAATTAGTAGCTGAAACACTTCAGCATTATAGTTGCCAAAATATTAGTAAAAGAATGAAGACGTACAAAAGACTACCTGTAAGTTTTGCAACCTTTTGAGCACCAGAACTTGCACAGAAACACGAGGGTGCCACAATAACTGGCAGCCAAACACCTGACAGCAGCAAGGGCAGTGCTCAGTGAACCATGCGGCTGTCCCCTGAGTGCCCCCAAAACTGCGTCAACAAAAACACACAGCACTAATGCCACCCCTGTCACCACACACTCTATCGGGACATTCACTTAAGAGACTCATTATGTTACCCATGATTTAAAATGAATGTACAAAACAGTAACATCTATTGTCACTAGAATTCCTGACATTAACAAATTTGGCCATCCCACTCCAAACTTGCTGTGCAAATTTACCAGATTCTATTTCCATCAAGGGCTGTAGGCCCTTGTAGATTACAAGGCATACAGTGAGAAGTAAGAGTAGCTGCCTTGCACAGACTCATCTTCTGGGACACGATCCCTTGTGTTAATTTAGTGCTGGATGAGAATAAACTTATGCTCTCATACTTCTCCAGTGGATCAGGCTGAATGTCAGGCAAATGACTTTTCCAAGGAAGTGCACACACTTGTCTCCTCCCTGAGCAACTAAAACATTGCTCATGCATGGAATCAGTCCAGGACTTTTAAAGGCGTTCCTAACTCTGAAAGATATTTTTGTTTGTTTTGTAAATTTGTCTGCATGTTTGTTTCCAGAGACCTTTGTAGATGGACCACAATCAGTCCTGCCACAAGACAGTTTGCTTGTGTTACACTTTTTGTTCCTGTACATGCTTCCCTTGCATTTCTCTGCTGACATGGTGTTGACACGGTGCTCCTCCCCACTATTTCTCCTGCAGCTCTGAGGCTGCCCCTCAACAACTGTCATAGGAAGCTTCAAAACGACAGCTGGAGACAGTGTGATGTTTGGAGACAGCAAGTCTTCTTGATTCTCAGTGGAAGCTCATTCAAGTATAATAATGACAAGGCAAACAGCCACCTGCAGCTGTTTCTGCTGGAGCAGCAGGGTAAGCAGTCCATTTATAACGAAGAACCACCTAAGGGAAACCGTGATCCTACATCATTAGCAATAAATTAGAACGCCTAAGGGCAACACGTTTATGAGATGAAAAAGTGTTACATTTGCTGCCTTTACAGCTGAAAGAAATCGAGGCACTAAAGGTGCCTGATGCCTGTCTGAAGTCTAAACAGTACCTGTGGGCTAATTCTGAAGTACCCTAGAAATGCCCCACAAGTTTCTCAACGCCTCCCCACCGCCTGCACTCCCGCAAACACAGACGGCTGATTCTGCGGCAGCACCGGAGCGCGCTCGGTGTCCGAGTGCCCCGAAGCAACGCTCCCACCGCGGCCAGCAGCAGCGCAGAGCCGCGGCCTCCAGGGAGCCCTATCGCCGTGTGCGGAAAGCCAAACACCCTTCCCCGGCAGCTTCGGTACGTCTGGCACAGCTCATTAAGCCCCTCACCCAGCCCAGAGGGCGAGGCTGCCTCCGCACACAAAGCCCCGAGACCCCCTCCGACGTCAGGCACGCGCCTGGAAACAGCCCTTTACCACCGGGCACGGCGGGGGAGGGGGACGCGGAGCCCTGCCCGCCGCCTCACCAACCCGCCCCCGCCCCATCCCCACCCCGGCCGCCTCCTCACCAGCCGGTCTCGTCCTCATCGAAGCCGGCCAGCCGCTCAAGCTCCTCCGGCCTGAGCACCGCCGCGTCGTCCAGGAGGCCGTTGCCGCCGCTGCCCCCATCGCCACCGCCGGGCTCCTCGGGGAGCGAATGCCGGGCGGCGGCCCTGGGGCTGAGACAGCGGCCGTCGGGCGACGGGGAGGCGGCTGGAGGCGGCGAGGAGGGCCCGGCGCTCGGCAGGCGCTTGGGGCTGACGGGGGCGGCGGGCAGGGCGCCGTGGCGGCTGCGAAGCTGTTCATTCTGCTTCTCTAGCTTCTTCACCAGCTCCTGAAGCTTCCGCACCTCCGCGTCCGCGTTCACGCCCGAGCCCACATCCTCCATGGCGGCCGCCGGCAGAGCGGCGGCTGCGCGGGGAGAGGCGGCCGTGCCGCCCCGACTACGCGGCCGGGCGGCCGGCGGCGGGGCAGGGCTGGGGCGGGGCGCAGCACGCACATCCGCCGCCGCCATGTCACCGCCTCCCGGCTCTGCGCCGGAACCGCCGACCCTCCCGCCGCCTTCTTTCTGGGCGGCACTGGGCGGCACGGAGTGGAACGGCACGGCGCGGAACGGCACGGCGCGCGGAGTGCCATGGCCGAGCATGGCGGCGGTTCGCAGCCCCGGCTGCGCGAGGAGGCTGTGACGCAGCCCCGCTTGGGGCCGTTCGAGGGGCTCTTGGGGCAGGCTCGCTCCTGAGGGAGGGGACTGGCCTGGCCTCCTGTGTCTTGGGCACTACAGGTCCCATACAGGAGTTGCATAGGAAGCCCCGGAATACCTTCCAAAACCGTTCAAAACCTCTGAAGAATACAAGGCTGCCCATGGTCCGAGGCCTAGGTGAAAGTGTTGGGTCTGCTGTGTATGACAGACGTGTGAACTGAACATCCTTCGAGTCTACATTTTGTATAAATAGATGGATGTTCTTTTAAAGGTTGTGGTGATTTTGCCTTCCATAGCAAATCTTACACCTTTAGGTTTAAGGAATTAGTGGGGCTTGGGGGTTTGTCACAGAATCACAGAATGTATAACGTGGGAGGGAACCACAGTCGTTGATCTGGTGCAACCTCGCTGCGCAAGCAGGGTCATCCTAGAGCTCAGGGCGCAGGATTGTGTTTACTGGGCAGTGTGTTCCAGTAAAGAAGCTCTTAATATTCAGGTGGAATTTCTTGTGTATTGCTTTCTGCTCACTGCCTCCTGTCCTGTTTCTTGGGATGTTTTGTGTCTTGTGATGAATTGTCTCCAGATTTCATCGGCTGGCATTGTGGGGATGCTCTGTGTCCCCCTTCCCTGATCCACTGAGAGACAGTGTCCTTAGTGCCGTCCCTTCACAATTTTTTCCTTTTCCCAAGTTGCATCTACTCACCAGCTTCATTTTGGATCCTGCTTTAGCAGGGGAGAGGAGGAACACGAGCAAGTGGGCCAGAGGATGGCTGGAGTCTGCGGGGAACAGCACTGCTGTGAGCAGTTTTTACCAGGCTCAGGAAGGGATGGAAAATAAGACTGGGGTGCTCAGACCTGCGGGATGTGTTCAGAAGTTGCAAAGTTTAGGGGCATTTAATGCTACACAATCTGGGTTGTGTTAGGTATGGTGAATGGACTGCTGGTGTGTTGATGAGACTGCCGGGAATGAGTTTACAGCATCCTTACAAGACTGGGTCACTTCCTTGCCTTACACAACACTCTCCCCTTATACATCCAAAGATTTCATTGCTTGTATGTACAGCATTATTTGAGGGTTTATGCTTGGGTGGTTTTGCACTATTTGTTACTGTTAGCTTCTCACCAGAATCCAGGCCTTTGATCCATACATGCAATTTATGTCATTGTTTTCCCAAAACAGTTACCTTAAGTGTTTAACTGCATCAAAATACATCAGGGCTGGTATCTTTCAACAAAGCAATTTAATTAATCTTATGGTAATCTACTCTTCATTATATGGTATATACTATATATATATATATATATATATATATATATATACACACACACTATATATGGTAATATACTCTGTTATCTGCAAGTGAAACAACTTCTTAGCATCACATTTTGCCACAGATTTTGTATAGTTATCACAACTATAGAACTACTAAACAGTTTTGGCCCATGAGCTGAGACCTTTGGCACTCTGCTCACTGACACCATGTTAATGACTATCATGACTCCTTAGAGATTGGTCTGTAAATCAGTTTGTAAATCCATCTCATTCTTGATGTCTGTATGATATGGTACAAAGTCAAGTGCCTTAATGGAATCCAGATATATTCTGTGGGAACAGTTACTTATCAACAGAATTTACAGTCCTCCAAAAGGCAAAGAAAACTATTACATAAAGTTTTTTTACATTAAGGATCTTCCATGACTCTGACACTTACAGTGACACTGCAGACAATTCAGTGGTTGCTGGATCTTAAATTATTCAGGGAAGTTTATTCCAAATTAGAACATTTATAGCAGGACCACACAATATAACTTCTTTATTCTTCTATAACTGTCTTCAGGCCAAACATCAGTGGCACAATAAACCCTCAGTCACTTGAATTACTGGTGGCTGGAACTGGGAATGTGACAGAGTGTGAAGTGAGGCTGTGACAAAGGGCTCTGCAGACAGGCAGTGCAGAGGAGAACCTGGAACACAGAGAGACCCAGGCTCCTGGGAGCTGCTGCCAAAACTGCAGCTGTTCTGTTGATTCTGACATGTTTAGAGGCTTCCTCTGTTAGGTGATGGGACAGATCTGAGAGCTCTTTAGTGGTCAGTGCACAGCCTGCATCCTGCCTCTCCTCTACTTCCTTCTCCCTTTCTCTTCCCCAGTTCATTTTATGGTCTGTCTGTCCCTCAGATTTCCTACTCCAACCTTCTGTCCCCTACTGACACCATTGCTTTGCTGCCAGCAGCTGTAGCATTTTTTTCTCCCCACAAGATACTCTCCCTGCAGGTGTGTGTGGACAAAGGGGGAGGAAAGTGAGAAAAAGGTTGTAGAAAAAAGTTTCAGAACTGCTGAATCATCTGCTATTTTTACAAAGAGTAAGGGCAGAAATGAAATTAAATGAACAAAGGGAGTCACTGCTTAGTAGTCACCATAGTCTGTGCTTTGAATAGCAAGAACCATGATTCTGCTTTCTCATTCATTCTTGTGCTGTGAGTGCCCTTCTTGTGTGCAGGGAGCTGAAGAGCAGCAAGGCTTGGTCCATAAGCTTCCTATGAAATATCAGGTCAATAATAAGCTTCCACAACCTTCTTGTTCCTCAGATTCCAGGCTTGCTCTGGCCAGATGTGAGACCACACCCAAGCAGAGGCCCCTGGGTGATTATACAGAAATAGTATTAATTGATAGTAATGCCACAAAAATGAAACCTTTCCACTACGTCACAAGAGCAAGAGAAATTCCTCTGTGTGTGAAATTAGATCTGCTGTAGAGTTTTTTGCGAACAGCTGCAATTGCACCCACGCTGTTTTTCCCTTTTCAGAGAGGGAGGAGAAAAGCAGCCTTTGCACAGCAATATTTTCCAGATCTCAGGACATGCATGGGTGCTTCTCTTGTCTGACTTGGGGCAGGTTCTAAACTCACAAGATGAGAGGAAATGAGGACCAGTCTCTCCAAAGGAAAGGAAGTTGAGCAAGGCTCTCGTGTCACTCAAATAATTCAACACATCCTTCTGACAAGTGGATCCTAGGAAAAGGCCACCATGAGCCTTGTTTTGCTGGCTCTCTCACTCTCTAGCATGGACAGCCCTATGGTTAGTTTCTCACAGCTGTGATTTGCTGGGTATTTGTCTTTACACCTGTCAAAACTGTTAGAATCTGACTTTGAAACCCTGATTTCACTTGTCACCTGGGAGGACAGTCCCTCAGGGGGAATAGTACATGAAGATGGGCAGGTGCATGGTGGGAAGTTAACATTTGTTGTAAATATTTAACTTCATGCCTGGAAAACCAGACTGGTTTTTAAGCATCTTTGTTTATTCTCCTGCAGAAGGGTGGTTGCCTGCCAGATTTCTCAGAGGAGGTGTTCAGCAGGCCCACACATGTTTGTGTTAGGCAGTGTTTAGCTAAACCTTTGACAAAATATAAAGTATTGTTTATCATTACAATATATGGCATGTACATTGAATTACAGACATTGAATACAAAGTGGAAGAAGCATGTTCCTGTCATAATATGTCCCTTTCAGAATTAAAGTTAGAACTCTTACTCTGTTTCCACTAAAAGAACCAACATTATACCTTCAGTTGTTTATAAAAGATACCTCTGAGTATATAATGCTCAACAGTGATGAGACAACATGTTTAGCCCTTTAGACTGGAGTTTGGAAACTAAGAAATGCAGTCAGTGTCTCTGCACACATCTTCAGTACCCATCCCCTAAAAACTTTAAACAGCAGTGAGCTGTGCATAAATACACTTTAAAAGTCTTTATGAATAATTTATAATAAGTGTTTTCTGATGACAGTGTTGTGGATGATAGACCCACGATCAGTACGTTGGTCTCCTTACCAAGGTACAGGCCTGCCTGAAGGGCAGGCAAAATTCCAGCCAGATTCTGCTATTGAAAGTACATTTCTTTTTTGTATCATCAAGTAGAGAATGTAGCTCTTTGGCATGAATTTATATGCCTGTTCTTTTTCTGCACAGAGAAAAAAGATGTTAACATTTTGAGCACAACCATCTTTAAACATGTATTTTGTGCTCTGGAGCCAGAGCAATTCTAAGACAGTGGACAATCAGATTCATAAAGAGGCTGATATTCATGGCATACCATGTGGCTAGGAAATGTATGTACTTCAATCGTTTTAGATTTTTATAAGTAGGGTACTTATGATCCTTTTCAAGTATTATCATCACACTTAAGCATTGTAATAAATATTTCATATCACAAAATTGCAGAGTGGCTGAGGCTGGAAGGAACAGGCAGGAACCACTCACCTTTTTCACAGCACAGACTTGTTGCTGGCTCGTCTCCGACCTGCTGTCCACCAGGACCCCCAGTCCCTTTTCTGCCAAGCTGCTTTCCAGCTGGGGGCCCTCAGCAGATACTGGTGCAGGGGCTGTTCCTCCCAGCTGCAGGACTTTGCACTTCTTCTGGATGAAGCTCATGCAGTTCTCCAGCCAGCTGAGGACCCTCTGGATGGCAGCATGGCCCTCTGGTGTGTCAGCTGCTCCTCCCAGGGTGGTGTCATCAGCAAACCTGCTGAGGGTACTCCCACCCCCATCAACCAGGTCATTAATGAAGACATTGAACAGGACTGGACTCAGCTCTGACCTGTAGGGTACAATATCAGGCACTGACCCCCAGTTAGATCTTGTGCTGCTGACTGCTGCCTTTTGAGCCTGGATCACTGCAGACACCTGTTTTGCCCTGATCTGCTCAGGGGATTTAGAGGAAGATTGTTTGATTCATTCTAGGTGATGCGTGGGAGAAACACCAAAAATATCTGCAAGCTCAACAACAAACAAACTTTTATTTGCAAACTTTAGAACATTACGGTAGAGTAAGGACCTTGGCAAATTTTAAAACAACATCCAGACAAAGCAAGGCACAACATTTTCACAATTTTTTAATTTTTAAAATTTAAATTAATATTTCACAATTTATTAAAATTTATTAAACTTAGCCAGATTTATTAAACTTAGCCAAATTTAAATTATTCAGACAGAACAAGGTACTTTCTAAGGCATTGAGTGGAATTTTCTAGTCTGGCTTATGACATATTTTGAGAAGAAGTGAGGAAAGAAAGAGAAGAAAGAGGAAAGAAAAGAAAGAAAGAAAAGGAAGAAAGAAAAAGAAAAGGCGTTAGCTACCAGTATTTCATGTTTATCAACCACTTGGAAATAAATTAGTTGCTCTTTAAAAAACTGCTGAGCTCAACATACTTAAAATGCTGTGGTGACATGGAAATTGAATTGACATTGTGGTGACTCAACATTGGGAAAGAATTTTTGTCAAGAAGATTCATGATTGATGTTCAGTTGTAGTGATTTTAATAATTTGGGTAACAGTGAGTGAAACCTTTCATGTCTCCACCCATATGAAGCAACCTTCTGTTCTATCATTCAAAAAAAAGTTCCTAAATTTGCTCTCCCGACATGGCTTTATTAACAGGCCAATTCTGGAAGGAAGAAGACTTCATTGCACTCAAGAAGTTTTTAAAACTGTTTTCCCTCTGCACTATTTTTAGCATGATAAAGTACCAAATCTTCAGAATGCAAAGTAATTGGAAAGTCAGGAGCTTTCAGATGTGTTGAAAGTTTGAATTGCTGCATACTGGAAAAGCTAATATGTTTTAAATGTCTTTTTGCTTAGATTTGCAGAAAAATTTGTTACTGAATAGGAGAGAGAGCATATTCACATTGCATAGACAAAACTTTGCAATTAAATTAGGTTTATGCTCAATTTATTAATGGCTTGTACTTAATAAGGCTCTGCTTCTGTCTGAAGACAGTATGCTAATGCTGACAAAAGTAATTAAGACTTGCAATCAAGAAAGGAAGATGCGTGACCATGAGTAACCAAAATACTGTATGCAAACAAAAGAATTACCAAAGAAGCCTGAGATATTACGTTGGTACTTGAGTCTGGAGAGAAAATGAGAATATGTTGTTTGAGAAGTGTCATGTCACTGTATAATGCAACTTCTGACATTTTTTCCCTCTTCCCTGTTCTCTTTTGAGAAAGCTTTTGGCTATCTTGCACAGTGTCGAAGGTATCCATCGCCATCTAGTGACACCACGTTGTGCCTGAGTCTGAGCACAGGACCAGAGCGTTCCCAGGGAGAAGATGGTGCAGCAGGACTCCTGCCACCCTATTTCAGAGGTCTTGAGGTCAAGAGACCTCGGTCATGGCTTTGGTGGCTCAGGACTCACTCCTGAGGAGGTGGCTCAGAGAGGGGACAAATGTGTGTGGAGAGTTTCTAGTGGGACAGCTCTTGCCATGCCTGTGCAGTGGGGAGGTAGCACAGGTATGTGTGTGCTCTCGCTTCTGCACTGACGTTTTCCTGCCCACGTTTTGGGAGAGGGTGAGAGGACACCCTGCACATCCCACAGTGGAAGAAGTTCCCTGTGTTTGGAGGATGCCATGAAGTAAATTCTATGGTGTAATCAGTCCCAACACTTACTGATCTTCTTTTCTTCAAGACCAGTATTATTTAACACAGTGTCATGATGGTTTTCTTTTGGATTCTTGTATGGTAATTTTTTAATATATCAAATGGCTGATTTTACCCAACAGTGGTAAAATAACAATTCATAGGACGGAGTAAAACATTCCCTCTGTGGTGTCCTGCTGCTCAAATAAACCAGCTAGCCTCAGTGAGGAGCTGAGTTAGTCACTGTGCCCTTTGTCAGCAAGGACAAAAGGAAGGAAAGACCCTGCTGCAGGGAAACGAAAATAAACTTAAAATTCATTTGTTTCCCAAAGCATGTTTTCAAGGCCTAATTAAGTGCATACCTTTTTGCTGAAGTCCACAAGAAGGACCATCATTAGATTTCCCATTGCAAGAATATTATAGGGTTTGTGAATGAGAAGCAAATTGGGAAAATATTGTTTAGAAATCACAGTGGAATACAAGAGCAGACTGTCCAGGAAGGGGGCCAGGAGACCCCTCAGAAGGGCTTGCAGGGAAATGGCCCTCTCATAGTGGCTCTCAGCAAAGTCAAAGGAAAACAGTCTGCTCTTGATATGACAGGCCACTCACCATAAGTCAGTAGGCTTGATACAGAGATTCAGCTGCCCAGCTGCAGGTAGATCTTGATAAACAATTTGATGTAAAAAAATCAGGACAAATGTATTCCATTATTTCCCCACTGAATTATTTGCTTCCTTTCTAATACTATCACAACATTCACCAAACAGACTGGGATTTTTTTCTATTTCAGTAATGACTGCAACAGCAAGATCATTCTTTAAAGTATACAGTACAACTAATCTTATTTATTTTCCTTTGGTTTTGCTTTATTTTACAGACATTTTAGAGACTACTACACATTAGAAAAAACAGCCTGATAAAATGGTCTGTGTCATTATTCATGCTCCTGCATGTATGATGTGTTTGTATTTCTTCTGTTTCTGTTATTATCCCCTTTAGATTTTAGGATCTTTGTTTGGAGCAGTTACCCAACTTCTGTTTTTTAAGTGGTTCGTTTTTCTCTAGTACACCTAATAGAACTACTCAAGGGGAAGTCAAGATCTGCAGAATATAACTAGCTGAAATATTAATTTAAAAATATTTGTGCTACTCAGCTGATTTGAATCCATAAATCCTCAGTCAGATAACTGTGGAAGGCAACTGGAATTCCTTTAAGCCTAAATGCTCCAGAAATTATCTTCAGGATGTTCCCCAAAGGAAAAAAAAAAAAAATGGAAATAGCTCCATTCACAATTAACTGGGAAACCCTGAACTTTATAAAGTAAAGAGTGAGTCTACAAGGAACAGAAAATGAAAAAATGTCTTGCCAGACAAAAGGCATGTGAAAATGTCAAAAGTCAAGCTTAGGAAGAGGCTTAGGTAAAAGAAATTTAAGCAAATAGTAAAAGGTACCTTGGCCATATAAACAACAAAAAAGGAGTGGATGCCTTATAAATCATGGATGTGGTTGCAATTAAAGGTAATTAAGGTCCCACCCCAAACTGCCTGACTATTTGGCTCAGCATGAGTAATGATAATGCTGAAGTACACAGAGCTAAACCCAAAGATGTTCATGAGAATGGGTGTGGAAAGAGAAATTGTCATGTGCGAGGTGAAAATGAAGGGCAAAGAGCTTGCCTGTCAAGGAGGCCCAGCAGCAGAGATAACAAATCCAGCAGTAAGGTTTTTACTAAACCAGACAACAATGCCATATGATTAAAATACTAAAAAGTGAAGTAGCAGTATTTAAGGAAAAAAGTGATGCACAAATTGCATTATGATGATTTCATAATGTCTGAAGTTTATAATGACTCAACATTTTGTGAAAGAAACAGGTATGAAAGCAGATTAAAAATTGGAGACATAGTTGCCAAAGATAGATTGTGACAAATCAACTTGTATTTTTATTTGCTGAAATACACAATGTTTTTAGAAAATTGCAATAAAGCAAATCCATATAGGTTTCAGTACAGTGACTGACATGGTGTTATATGGAAATCAGTGTGATCATGCAGGAAAATCAGAGGCAAGAAACCAGCCAAAGAGCAACAGCAATTACTGTACTTCGAGGAAACTGCCGTGGCTATAGGGGATGATTTATGTAACTGGATTAGGGACTGATGCATTTATTATTTATGTTAAAGGTTATGTCCAAATTAAATAATTAATGAAATACACTTGTGACCAAAAGAAAATATCTGGACTGAACTGCCATAAAACAAAGTCTTAATTAACAGAAGTCTAACGCAACAAAGGCAAGGTACTTAAAATACTAGGAGGAATTTCTTCAGTAAGTACAGGTTTATCAGCTGCTGAATAAAAATTAAGAGAAGAGCCTGGCCCGAAATATTTTTGAAACTGTTTAAGCTGAGACCTTATGGAGGCATGTCGCAGTGAAGAAAGATTAAAACACACTCAGAGAAGTTTAGGAGAGAGAACCTTAAAATGGCCAAGGAAATAGTGATACCTTAAGTATAGGTCAGGAGGTGTCTTGTTTGGCTCAACCAGATGAAACCAGATGTGGTTTTAGAGAGCAACAAGGGTAAACACTGGGGAGGAAGAACTATGCAAGTCAAAGTACTGTGCCCCATGAGCAGGTTTTCCAGCTTCCTCCACATTCAAGCTGCAGTTCTACAGAGTCTGAACATTCCCAGTGCAAACAATACACTAATAAGCCATGCATTGATGATTTACTATAACCAAAATCTGATCTTATATTCCCTATTTATTCCTATTATCAGCGGGAATTAAAAACTTGTAGCATCAGGATCTCTCAGGTGCCTTTGTAATTCAGGTAAGTTGCAAAATTACAAGATTTAGTGTTGGGTTTTGTTAATGCATGTAATAATTATGGGTGTCACTACACATACCATGTTGCAAGTGTTCACTGACATGTATTTCTCTCTCTCTATACATATATCTATATATATTTATATCTCTATACATATATTTGACTTCAATCAAAATATTAAGCTGCGGTATTAGACTATGATAGTAAAATAGCAATAGAAATATTCTACCTTGCTGCCAGATAGAATATAAAATTGTTAATACTTTTAAACAATTATATTTCTCTCCCAAAATTAAAAAGGAGAAATAATATCTGAACATGTAGTTACCATCACAGAAAATCTGTTTATTGAGGGCTTGACGATAATAAGCACAGCACAACATTTACATTTTATTAGAAGTTACCTTCTGTATGTATCCTTTTCTGCAAAAATCCCTGGCTCCTTGCATAATTGTACTTTGTACACATGCAGTTTAACTGATTTTATCATTTTCATCTTGAAACAATCTTTGGAGTGAGCTGTAACCTTCTAAATGCCTTTGTTGGTTGGTGGAAAGGCTGAGTCACTCGTCATGAGGGATTGATGGAGGATGAAAATCAAAAGAATATATGGGACAGATTCAGCCCAAGTGTGGCTGAAGTCAGTCATGCTCTAGGGCTAAATATGAGCCCCATTTAGGCTTTCTCCAGGAGAAGGGAACTGTCTTGGGCTGAGGCGTCTTGCTCCATCACAACCAAACCTGCACATTAGGGCACAGTAGGATGCTGGTGTCTGATTCAATAAGACACATTTTGCACTTCCTCTGTTAACAGGTCTGAACCTGTTCCACTGCTGCACAATTCTGTAAGTAAAGAAAGCCCTACATAAAAGCTAAGCTATATTCAAACCTCAGAAGATGTGCCAAAATGACAAAAGTCAACCCTTAGTGGAAAGTTCAGAGTAGAGGGAAAATTCAAAGGCCTCTTATTTTTAACTGAGAATGTAGCAGTTTGTCTCAATTTCCCAGGTCAAACAATGTGGCAGGCTGGTGAGAGTGAGATATTTTCTATGGGTTCAGTTCCTGGTATTGTTTGCAAGCCAAATGTGAGGGTAGATAGTAATGCGTCAGCCCTCTCCTAGTCATGGCACAGGCATCTCCTTCTAGTGACAGGCCTGGCTATTAGAACAAAGAAACACAGAAGGCAAGAGACTAAAGACTTCTTCCTTTCTCATAAGTATCTTGGCAAGAAAATTTTGAGAAAAACATTAAGGTTTGTCCAAGGAATCTAATTATTATTAAAAGAAAAAAAAAAAGAAAAGGCTTTTACTGCTCTTGACAATTGATTTTTTTTCCTAAGAAATAAGTGATAGCTAAATAGTTCTCTGAAAATCTTGGATTTATGACAAAGTCCAGCGAAGCATAGAGGGGTACTGATTTGGGAAGACTAGAGTTATGGTCTGTTCATATTGCCATATTTCAAAGTGATGAACCATATTGTGTTGTTTTAACTTGTGTTTCATTCGATGTATAACAAATAGTGTGTGTGCAACCACACATGTGTGTGTATCTGTGTTTATACATACACACATACACCTATTAAACACCATATTTGCAGATCATGTTAGACTTGAACAACTGTTAGAATGTTGGACTGCAGCTTCAGGAGGTTGCAAGGAAACAGCAATGAAGTATGGAGTGGAAATTCCCTCTTTATGACACTTGAGGGTCCCTAGCTCTGCCTATACTTCAATATTAAGAACTTTTAGGAGCAATGAAGGCATTTTTTTCAATAAGACCATAGCTTTGGACATGACATTGCAAAGGATGCAACATTCGTCTTCACTCAGCTTTGTTCACAGCAATGCACATTCACAGGGGTTGAATTAGGGAAAAAAAATTATGTCCCTACTTTATTTAATCAGTAAATATAACTTGAAAAGTGATCATAAGTTAAATAAAACTTTCTAACATGAAGTTACAAATTCTTTAATAACAAAACAAATATTATTTGCTGCAACTGTTTTGAAAGTTTGTAACATTATTGTCTGTCAATGAAGGCTGGAAAATAGATTTTACAGTGAGTGTAGGATGTCAAATTCACTCTAAAATAATAGTAAGGTCATGTATGTGATTATCACAGTGGATTTACTCTGAATTGTCATTACTGGGATGCCAGGCTGATAAGGACAGAAATTAAGGTCATGTGGCAAAATGCTTGGGCTGAAGGCTGTTGCCATACTACTGATTCCATTTGTTGAAGTGAGCTTTTATTGTCAACCAGATGCATGGTATATTTTATTTTGCCATTGTGTTAGGGAATCCCAAATACACTAAAGCTCCATAAGCAAAACCATAGTCTGACCTACATGTAAATTCAGAATAATTTAACTAGGAACACATCTACAATAATATCACAATCAGAATCTGACCTTCTCTTGGAGATTTGGCGTGATAGCCTTCTAATCAATGTGGTTCAGCAGCTTCTTAGAATTAAATCAGTGTAACATGGTTATATACACAGTGATACAAACCTCTCAGAAAAGGAGATAAAATATTCTTTTCTCTTGAGAGAGAAAAGTTATTTGCATTTTTGCTTTGCTTTCTAACCTTATTCAGTCATACATAATACTTTGTGTATATGCTAAAATTACACATTGACACCTACTTTTCCATAGTATATTCCAGTTCAACAGACCACATCTTGACACAAAATTTCCTTTAAGCATTTTCCCTGTAAATTTGGTGTAACTTCACTGAAGTCAGATGTGAAATCCCAGTTTTGCTGAGCTCAGATTCTGTTCACTGAGGATCCATATTAATTGGTTAAATTTTGCTTTGCCACCCATACCTAAAGGCTAAACTTGCTTTTGAAATCTAAGAGTTGGCTCTTCAAGCAGACTTACTGTTTCCTTCGCAATAGCACATGCTAAACCACATATGATGCTATCACAGTGTCTGAGGCTGCCCTGCAGTGTCACCTAGACAGAGTTTTTGCCCACAGCCCCTGGTAGCTGCATGCTTCAGACAGTCCACACTGACTCCATTAGCTGGTAGGGCAATAGTTTTCAGATCTCATGATCCTTATAGAGTGAATCCTACTGTAGTCCTTCTTGGTTACCTCCTAGGGGTCCTTTGAGAAGTATCCAGAGACTCAGAGAGCACAAGCTGACAATCACCAGAGCTGAACATCCCAGCATACTAACCCACATCCTTGTCTTTTTAGATAGTTGTTCTTTGTACCAGGACTGGCAAAGAATTTCAGTGTACTCCTTAGCGCTACTGTTCTGACCCTGGATGTCAGGTAAAATGTGCACATAAATGAAGACTCTTTATGTTCTCTCCCGTGTTATATATTCACATTACTTTCCTGTCATGTTATTACATTAGCACATCAAGCCACCACTCAAATCAGGCTGCACTGTTCTGAAGACAGGGCCCTGTTTTTAATAACTAACTCCTTTGTTTGTGGCAAGTTGCACTGCAGCAGTTCATGTTATTACATTAGCACATCAAGCCACCACTCAAATCAGGCTGCACTGTTCTGAAGACAGGGCCCTGTTTTTAATAACTAACTCCTTTGTGGCAAGTTGCACTGCAGCAGCGCACCATAGCACAGAGAAAGAGGAAAGAAAGGTTTGACAAATGTGTGTGGTTACATGATTTTACCAAACATTGTGGTCAAGCAGGCCCACCACTTACTAAAGAAATTTTGCAAACTCTTTTGCAAGTTTATGGGTCTGGTAGCTTTAGAGAGGTCTATGGATTTTTGAAGGCTAATTTAGCCTGATACACGCTTCTTTTACCTTTTGTTCATTAAATCAGTAACTATATTAGTGTTCCTTGCAAAGTCTTGTGAGTTTTACTCCTGGCATGTCAATAACCTGACTGTTTGATAAACTATTTCCCCCATTTCTTTTTCCTACATGGAATTAGCATTCACTTATGACTCCTGCCTAGACTGTGGATATGAAAATCCCAAAATGTCAGGTGACAGCTGCATGCCAAAGGAAAATCTGGCATCAACAGACAACAGTTCACACTGAAAGGATAAAAAGTTATCATGGTGGAAATCACCCTGCATCCCCAAGAAGATTAATCCCAGCTACACCAGGGAAGGTTATCACCATGATAGGTCAGGGCCTGCCCCTTCCCAGCCAACCAGCAGTAGTAGCTACCTCCTCCTTCTTGGAAACACTGACTTCCTATTCCAGAAGGTGAAGTTCCTAGAGGGGACTTGTCAGAGGAGATGGTGATCAAGGAAAGGACAAGTGATATATATGGATAATTGCTGCTCTATAAATCTAGATTATAACCACATAACAAAACAAATGTTTTCTTATGTGGTTATATGTTTTGTTCATGCACATACCTTGTGCACAGATCTTTCATGTTATGCTGGGCAATGTTTATAATGAAAAATGCTGTAATATTCTAAAACAGTGGGTAAAAACCCAGATTCCCTGTATTCCAGGGTGCTTTCAAAACTCCTTGGTATTTTGACTGTACCTTCCTGTTGTGACTATGATATCTTGTAAATCATCAAGTTCAATCTTTGACCAATCACCACCTTGTCAAATAGACCTTGTCAAGTGACACAGTCATTTCTTGAGTACCTCCAGGGATGGTGACTCCACCTCCTACATGTACAACCCGTTCCCATAACTGACACCCTTTCAGTGACAAAATTCCTCCTAATGCCCAGCCACCTGAACTTCCTCTGGCATAACTTGAGGCTATGTCCTTTCATCCTGCTACTTGCTGCCTGGGAGAAAGGACCAATCCTTACCCAACTACAATGTCCTTCCAGGTAGTTGTAGGGGGCAATAAAGTCTACCCTGAGCCCTCCTTTTCTCCAGGCTAAACACCAGCTGCTCCTTCAGCCACTCCTCACAGGACTTGTGCTCCAGACCCTTCACCACTACTGTCCTTCTCTGGACTCACTGCAGCACCTCAATGTCCTCCTTGTAGTGAGGGGCCCGGACCAGACACAGGATTTGAGGTGCAGCCTCACCAGTTCAGGGGGACAATCCCTGCCCTGCTCCTGCTGGCCACACTATTGCTGACACAGGCCAGGATGCCATCGGCCTTCTTGTCCACCTGGGCACAGCTGGCTGATGTTTGGCCACTGCTGACCAGCACCCCCAGGCCCTTTTCCACAGGGCAGCTTTCAGCCACTCTTCCCCCAGCCTGCAGCACTGCAGGGGTCACTGTTGTTGTGACCCAGGCGCTGGACCGAGCACTCGACCTTGTTGAACCTCACACTACTGGTCTTAGCCCATGGATCCAGCCTGTCCAGATCCCTCTGCAGAGCCTTCCTGCCCTGCAGCAGATCAACTGCCACCTAGTTTGGTGTCATCCATGAGTTTGCTGAGGGTGCACTTGATTCCCTCATCCAAATTACTGATAAAGGTATGGAACAGGACTGGGCCCAATACTGAGCCCTGGCAAACAGCACTAAGGACTGCCACTAGCTGGATGTGACACCATTCACACTCTGTGTCCAGCTGTCCATACAGATTTTGACAAAGACTGCAGCCATCCCAGCCATCAGCTGCCTACTTTTCCTGGAGGGTGCCATGGGAGACAGTGGCTTTGCTGAAGTCCAGGTAGATTACATCCACAGCCCTTCTCGTTCCCCCGGTGGGTTACCTGGTCACAAAAGGGAGATCAGGTTGGTCAGGCAGGGCCTGCCCTTCCTAAACGTGTGCTGGCTGGGCCTGATCCCCTGCTTGTCCTGTATGTGCCTTGTGACCACACTCAACGTGATCTGTTCCATAACCCCACTGGGCAAGTACCTTTCCCTAGGGTGGCATTTGTCTATAGCAAACACATTTTACCAGACCTGACACAGCTGATAGTACCCTGCACCAGTGTCCCAACCTGATACTACGTTGATATGATGCTTTTGCTTCTGGACACAATGTATGTCTCCTCAAAACCGTGGCGCAGCTAGGATACATTCTCACATTTACTGCAATGAAACACAACTCAGTGGCTGGCATTGAACTGGCATACACCTTCAAGACAGCAATATTTACTGCAAGAAAGAGTATTTTATGGTAGGTCTCTATTACACTCCACTGTTTAGTTACTTTCAGCAGTGCAATGGAATTATCACTCCCAAAATCTCTCAAAACTGGGCCAAAGCTATGGAGAAAGGAAAACCAGCACATTTGCTGATAGGGAAACCAGATAATGAAGAATGACTGCAAATTTTCTCTCATTCACAGGGTTCTCTCTTAAGAGTGTTATCTCTGCCCACAGGAAGTGAGGGAAGAGAAATAAAAAAAGAAAATACTTGGTGACCAAATTGACAGAATCCTCTGAGAAATGAAGGGACAAAGAGGATTTGACAGGCATGTAAAGAAAAAAGAAAAAGAGCCTCTCTGTGACTGAGGGACTGGTAGAGATGTCTCTCTCTGACCAAAAATATTAGAGTGGCTTTTTGAACCCAAGAGCACACCCAAAAGAACAACACAGGCTTCAAAGAGAGAATGGGCATGAACCATGAGATGAAGAAGCATCAATAGGTGAAAAACTGCTGGAAAAGGTGGTCTATTAAAGTCACCATCCAGCTTGTGTATTTGTCTTTCTCTCTTTGGTACTTTACACTACATGTGGGCCTGAAATTTCATAAGTCTCAGTCTTTCCCAAAGTGGAAACTTCCTCTTCGAGACTATGTCACAAGGACTCTTCACCACTACTCTTTCCTTAGTAGTAGAGCAAAATCCTGAGAAGCAGTGTCATCCTGTAGTTGCTTTGATTCCACCATCCTGATGATGTCCTTTGTCTGCCATTGCGGTAGAAGAACACGGGAAGGGAACTGAGAACTGCAAACTCCATAAAGTTTGCAAGCAAGTTTGTGATCCACAGGTCCACCACAAATGCTCTGTCAGTTGGCAGATCAACATCAAAGTAGTTAACCCTTGATCAAAAGTTATAAGACAACAATAGTTGTAAGAACAGCTTCAGCATGGCAGCAGCCACATGCTTTGAACCACAGAGATGTGCCTTGCTGTCCCTTTGCTTCTGCTGCAGCTCTGGAGTGAAGCCTCAGGAGTAATGTATCTGCTGCTGGTTAAGTCACAGTGTAGCATAGCACTTAATCTAGTTCTCTGCTAAATGCCACTTCTTTCTAGAGCTCAGAAATGGCACCATATGAGGCAAAGCTATTTCAAGTTCCTCCTTTAAGCAACTGTTTGGTTTTATTGCCCTTTCCCTGTGCCACAGCAGCAGCAGAGGGCGTGAGGAAAGCTGTAGCTGCCATTGCTTGAAAAATGAAGCAATAGTTGCCTCTTTGCAAAACTGACCACATCAGTGGCAGTGGGTAAAGGTGTCTGAATGGATGCCTGAGTGTGTGCTACCACAAATGTGTGGACATGGAGGGAAGGAGGAGTGGTTACATGGGCTGGTGGTACTAGTCATCGTAAAGTGGCTGCAAGGAGACTGCCCATGTATTTAAAACAGAGAGGCCCCACACACTGGCATTCAGCCCTGTGACTCCCAGGTCTCAGCAGTAGTGTGACAGGCATGGGAGACAAGGCCACAGTGCCAAAGTAAGTTGGAGGAAATCCCTCAAGTGAAAACAAAGGCTCTGTAAGTCATTTCCTCTGAGCTGAACAGAAAGACATCTGTGTTGATACAGCTATTACACTCTAATCACAACAAAACAATTCTCTTGCAAACAGCATAGACCCTGCTTGCTTTCCTCTAGGCTGACTGAAATGTGAGAGATGTATTTCCACTGAACTTTACAAGATCTTTTTCTTTCAATGTGGTTTTGCAGTGACAGTTTCTATAGGTCAGACTGGGCTAAGAGAGGGAAAGAAGGTAAAGAAAAGAGCCTACACACCGTTTCAGTACAGACCCTGAACTCTGAAGTTCAACACAGGAACCTGAGGGGTGCAAAAAGCCGCTTCAGTCATTCTGGCTGTGGGTTTGAGGTGGCGGGATGCGACTGTTGCGCACGGTTAATTATGAAGGAAGGCACTGTTACCCCGGGGGCACTGGGACACGAGCAGGTCTTCCATGGGCGTTAAAGAGGAGCAGCCTCGGGGTGCACAGCCCACTCGGGATGCGGGAATGCCGTGCCCACCGCCACACCAGCCTGGAGCCCTGCGAGCGCTCATTCTCACCGTGGCTTGGTAAGAGAAATGCTGTAGTCAAAGCACAGCTTTCACACAGTTTACAGCCAGCTGGGGCCAAGAACCTAGATTTTGAGGGAGCGTTTGCAACCTGCTCCGAATTACGTAATTTGTCTTTTTCTTGAACTTCACGGACAGGATTCCAGGCAGCTCCCGACGGATCTAGTGGGTGTGGGACACCTCAGTTCAGCTTCTCGCAGTGCCGCCCCCGCCCCGAGCGCGGAGGGCGCCCAGACAAGCGCGGCCGCCCCGCGCAGGGCTGTCCCCGCTGCTTCCTCCGCGGGGAGCCGCGCTCGGCGGGAGGAGGAGGAGGAGGAGGTGGTGCCGCCTTCCCGGGCCGGAGCGAGGCAGTGCGGTGCTTCTCTCCCTTCCTCCCTCCCTCCTTCCGCCGCCCTCCACGCCGCCGGCGCCCGGACTCCTTCCGAGACCGCGGCGGGACGCGCAGGTGGGGCAGGTAAGGCAAGCCGGGCTGCCGGCCCGCTGAGGGAGCGGAGCGGGTCCGTCCAGCGCTGGCACCGCGGGCAGCTGCCCGGGGGTGCCGGCGCACGGAGCCCCCCTGCCTCCGGGCCCGAGGGTGCGGCACCGCCGGGGCGGAGGGGCTGCTGCTGCCTCGGCGCACAGGTGCCACAGCAGCCGTGAGCGGGAGCGGTGACAAAAGCTGGCTGTTAAACCTTTGCTTAAAATTGCTCTAACTGTGTAATATAAAGGGGTTGTGGTCCAGGCTGCCAAATCCATTTGACAGCCAACACTGATGGGTATTTCTTTCTTTGTGCGACTTTCTCCTCTGAGTCTTAGCTCCATGCAACCGCTGTTCTTTGCTGAGGCCGTTTCACCTCGTCTCAAGGGAAAAATTGCCTCCTGTTGAGTTCAGCTATCCTAATAATTCCTCCTGCTTTCTGTCCCGCACTGGGATACCCTTTCTTGGCAGTGAATGCTCTTGCATAGCCTCCTGCTGGGATACAGCGCACCTGCTGCTTGCTCAGTAGGGGACGAGACCCGCGTGGTGCTTTTCCATAGGCTTCCTTTCTGTTAGAATGGGTGGTTATTTGAGCTGTAAACTGAACCTTTAGTACAGGCATGGCCATGAGTTCCCTGCTTGAAATGACAGATGCTAATCTGAAATACTCAGCGTTGTTTCACGAGTCAAATACATGTAGCTTTTATAGATGGAAAAACTGACTGTAGTAGAGATGCAGGCAAAAAGCTGTGTTGCGAGTACTTGCTTCTGGAGCATTTGTTTTCATTTTAGAGTATGTGTTTCTGATATTCTGACTGTCTCACCTCTGATAGAAGATGATGTTTTGTTCAGTTTCTCAGAATTCCTCAGAGACAGGAAGATGGGTTATTACTTACTGCTGTTATATAAATGTTTAGAGTATTTTAGGCTATCAGAAAGCACGTGCTTTTCTTTCCTTCTGGCACACAGAGCAGCTGTGCTGCTCAGATCATTTCACCTGTGCACAGGAGGCCCTTTAGGTGTCCTGGTCTTGTTTGCTGGGTACTGCTCTTGTAGGTGGGGAGGTAGCTCCCAGACAGGGAGTTCCTTATGGTGGTTATGGTTTGTAAGGGAACTGCAGCAGGAAAGAGCCCATTTACTATCAGACTCTTCTTTGGTATGTTTCATGTTTCTCTGGGGTTTATTTTATGTTTTATTTGTTGTGAAATACATTTTATCGTGAAATGATCACATTTATCTCTGAACCTAGTTCTTGAAAGGGTGCCTTATATATTCCTGTAAATTTCTAAATGAATATTACAATTGTTTTGAACCAAAAGGTTGATTTCTATGTGATCTTTCCTGCTGAAACCACTGAAAGCAGAGCAGTGTGATTATGTTTGGCATGTTTTTTGTTATGATAAGATAATCTCATAGGTGTGCAAATCAAAACCATACTGGCAGTTACACCTCAGTCTTGAAGGAACTCTGGGTATCAACTGCCAGACCTGCTTTTTTTAGCCCTTCAAAATTTATAGGCATACCACGTTTTTTTTTTGTTGTTTTTTTTTTTTTTTAATGTTAATGTAGAGTTTTTAAAGTCTTTGAAATATTTAAAAAACAGTTACTATGAGACAGTTTGAACTATGTCCTAAGTTAAATCACATTTTAATGCTTGGCTGTAGTCATTGTGGATTTGGCATTGTAGTGTATCCACTAGGCTGTCTACAGTAGATAAAAAAGAAAAATAAAAAGCTGATAAAACAATATTAGCTCTATATTTTTTCATCTTGCCCTGAAACAACATTGTATTCAGAAACACCATGATATGTGATAACCTGTAATGAAGTTTAAATAACTGGGAAGTGGTTAATTTAATAGAATTACTTAGAAGCATGAAGAAAAGTCTTCCCCCCCACCAAATATAGGTGCAAGTTGTAGATTTGATTATCTCTTCATTGTGTTAGCTTATAAACTGGATGCCCAAGATAAGGTGCAGAATAGTGTAAGTTTGATACAAATATTTATACCTCAAATATGCAAAACATTTTCTGTTTCTTACACAATAGAAGTCTGTGCTGCCTGCTGTCAATGCAAAGGTCATGGAAAACAGTCTTTAGCCTTTGTTAACTATTGATGTCTAAGATGTTTTTCTACTTTTACTTAGTTTGACTTTTTTTCAGTAACCTATTACCTTTTTGCTGCTGAACTTGGAACCGTTCTTCAAAAAAGGAAGACTTGTGCATGCCAAAGAATCAGTTGTAGCAGTCTACAATGACTCTCCTGCAGAAATAGTACAAAGAACAATAAAAACTGAAAAATATGGAAAACAGTACTCGAACAGAGTGGAGTACAAGTTGGCATGATGAAGAAAGGTCCACCACCTCAGGCTTTTGTGTTTCTAATTACATATGTGCTCCTAAAGGACATATATAATATATTTTTGTATTTGTGCTACATATATTTTTATTATTATCTGGATTCATCTATTTGTGCAGAATTACTGATACCTTGTCTAGAAAGTGTTGGCAATGGTCAGTCAGTTGCTGCACCATGGAAATTAGAATGATGAAATTCATTAAATGACCTGCTGATACCAGTAGCTTTCTCCATTATGCAAAATGCAAGGGAAAGGCTCTCACTACACTGTCTGCATCCTCCTCCTTACTGCAGAGGGATCAGCCCAATTTACCCTAATTCTCCTGGCCAGGACTTCATGCTAGCACTAGACATTAGAGGTATTACTGATATAATGGAACACAACTCTCCAGAAACCCATGAAATTACACCAGTGTTTTACCAAGTGGTCTCTCAGGTCTCAAGAAATGTATTTTTGGTAATGAAGCAGTTTACTTCTGGCAGCAAATCACCAGCTTGCTCTGCCAGCACTCAGGCAGAGGAGCATCCTGCTCTCCTGCTTCTGGTCTGTTTTTCTAAGTGTATTTTCTAAAGGAAAAAGCATTAGGAAAGAAAACAGTGTGCAAGTGAGGGAAATGAGTGTTTGGGTGGACACGCCTGCTCTTTGTCTGGTGTGGCAGAAGAGGAACTGGGGAGCTGAGCACTGCCCCGTGGCCATGACAGCACTGGCAGTTCTCAGTCATCCCCTGCCCTGGCTCAGCCCCACGGGCTATGATTCAGAGTCAGGGAAAACAACATGTGAGATAAAACCTTGAAAAATAGGTAGGTAACTACGTACCAGCGTGACGATAGTCTCATTGCAGAAGGTGCTTTGTGGGGAGGGGAGCAGGTTTTTGCATTTCCTGGGCATGGAGGTGGGATGGAGAGAGAGCCATTTCTTACAAGTACTGTGAAGTAGCCACTGTGTTCAGATGGGGTCATGAAATCTTGGGAAGAATGACGGAAGTCTCCTGAGAGTAGGTCTGTCCATCATGGGCAGGGTTTACCTTTCTTAGAAGTAAGGTAAACTTCTTCTTTCACCTAGAAGTCGTCTTTGGTTTGGATAATACCCAAACATTTAGGAGGAAATGCTATTGCTGAAAAGACACCTCTTGGTTGCATGACTGTCCTGTGTTCTGGGCAGTTCAGTAAAGCTCATGCTTAGCGTGGTGTGGTCCTGCCTTGCATGGTGGGCAGGAGATAGGGTTGTCAGGAGCCTGCTGCAGAGAGAGGAGTTGCTCTGGGAGAGTCTGAGCCTGGCCAGCAGCTGATGTACAAGAGCTGCTTCCCATCAGCTGTGGGACTCAGGTTTTGGTGAGGGGAAGGAGAAGTGTTTGCCCATGTTTGCAGTCACAGCTCCTCTGCTGAAGCAAAGCACCAAGCTGCCAACTGGGCTACTCTCTTTCGCCTCTTAAGGTAAAAATCCTATGCAACATTAAACAAACGCAGGAAAAAAGGGAAAAAAAAGTAGTGTGCTGAGGTGTGTGAGACCTGAACAAAGGCTTTCTTGGCACTCCTGCTTTTTCTCGTTTCCATTTCTCTTATCAGCAGACACGTGAATGGGTACCACTTTGCCACACATAGGGTATAACTTTATGTAGGCTCAAGTAGGTCACAGCTGAGTTTCCTGTGAGGAGGGGTTTTGTTCAGCCTTGTGCCTATTACAAGCTGTGATCTGATTAACTTGTAAGATCTAGGCCTTGTTTTCAGTTGAATGTAGGGCAGAAAAACATGGCTTTGGGTAGTAAAGGAAGTAGGATTCTTCCTTCTGAAAGAGGGTCTGGCCATGACAGTGGGACCCTACCCTTCTAGGGGCACTTCCAGAGAGTGCACTGTACGCTAGACTGGGACAAACTGCTGACCATTTATGTTTATGAAACAAAAAAAGGCTGTCTTTGTTGTTTCTGGGTTTTTGGTTTTTTTTTCCTTCCCTCCACAGGATAGCCACATAACTCACCATCAGACCCAGGTGATACCTGCCGTTTCATTTTAGCTGAACATTGCAAATCTGTCCTAGGCAGCCCTGTGAACAAATCTTGTTGGATTCACTGTGGTAGCTGACTAGGTAGGTGAGATAATTATAATGCATAAATTAATATATTCAAGGTTGCTACTTGTCCTGTGAACTACAGGATGTCCTATATAACAGGGCAAGCTCCATACCCTGGCAGAAAAAAAAACCAACTGTGTGTGTTTTTCCTGCCTCCCCACCCTTATTCTGAGTGTCTCTTCCCAGCTGAAGTTGCAGACCACATCAGTGGTCTCCAATGCCATAGAAGGAGAAGGATGGGGGCTCTCCCGCTTTGAATTGTGTGACCCAGTTCAAGGGATGTGCAAAGTGAGTTGAGCTGAATGGGTCTTTTTCTGCCCCATGGGAGATCCCCTAGGCTGATAATTTCACATATACTTTGGGATCTTTTGAAATTAAAATTTCTACCTCATCTGTATCCAGAACAGACGCTTAAAATAATATTTTTTTTAACATGATGAGATCTAACACTCCAGTGTTAAGAGTGGCTGGTTCAAAACTGCTATTGCAACTTGAATTCAGCTTGCTTACATGCAACCTGTTACATGTTTAGTTATGCAGCCACATGTGATTTTGCTGTTTCATTCAGACCATGGCTGGCTGGACTGTTTCAGTTTGCTTTGTCGTGGTCAGCCATGAGGACCATCTCCTCCTCAGAGCTGCAGGCTGGCAATCAGTCATCCTCAGTGGTTCTTGAATACAGCAGGTTTGGTGGTTGGAAGGAGACATATTTACAGCTCCAGAGTGTCAGATGAACTGTGAGGGTCTGTTTTATCAGCAGGGAGTTTGGGAGAATGGCATGGTGAAAGGCTGTGGAGTGTGAGAGCAGTGGGAGGAGGGCCATCGTTCTGTGCAGGCAGCCTCTTTGGCACCACAGCAGCTTTCTCGTCCCACAAAGGCACTCTCCCCAACCATGAAGGGGATTACAGCTTTCTGAGGAAAAAGTAAAAGTCATGGGCAAGCAGCAAAATTCCCTCAATTTGGTATAGTTACTTTTCTGGATCTCTTAACCTGAAACGAACTCTGAAACTCAATGTGATACAGGCATTCCCCATGAAAAACTGAGACCTAACCATGAATCTTACCTTTGCAATGCCTTAACTTTACTTCTTGTAATTTTGACCTCAATGGGACTGGATTATTGTAGCCCAAGTTGTGATGATGTTTGATTGATTCTCCAATATGCTTGTGTCTCACCATAGATAAGCAGAGTGGAGTAGGATACCGTGAAGCATTAATGACTGTGTTGCACCATGTCTCAAAGAGTTTGACCTCAATGCTTGAGACCATAAATGTCTTGTGACTCCTGACAAGTGCAAGTCCATTTCCCTGTTTAACTTGCAGCAGTTGTAGCACCTCAACACATCTGAGATCTGACACCAAGGAGAGCAGAGATAACAAGCTGCTTTGCTGGAGATGCTCACTACCTTGCATTAACCAGAGGAAAGGGAAAACACGAGACCACAGCCTTGCGTCAGTTGTGTCTATTTTCAGATTCAGTGAGAAATTTTCCCCTGAATTAATATGTGTATATTGACGTGAATGAAGCTGAAGTCCTTTGGTATTCCTTGTTGCTTAGGGTGCACTCTATGTGAAGGAGAAATTCTTCAAGGTCACAGCCTGGCTTTTCAGTCCTGTATGGGGAGACTTTATTAGCAAGTGGCTATAAAATGCAAGTAAAAGCAAGGATTTCTTTCACCACTTCCTGTGGGTAGGCAGGTGTTCAGCCATCCCCAGGAAAGCAGGTCTACATCATGCAAAGCAGTTTCTTGGGAAGACAAATACCATAACTCCAAATGTCTCCCCTTCTTCCTTCTTCCCCCCACTTTATCTACTCAAGTGATGTCATATGGTCTGGAACATCCCTTTGGTCAGTTTGGGTCACCTATCCCAGCTGTGTCTTCTAATTTGCCAGTCTCCTTGCCAGTGTGGCAGTACAAAAAGCAGAAAAGGTCCTGGCTCTGTGCAAACACTGCCCAGCGATAACAAAGCCATCACTATATTATCAACACTGCAATCAACACAGTTTCAAAACACAGCTCGATATTAGCCACTGTGAAGAAAGTTAACTCTACCCCAGCCAAAATAAGCACACCTATCCAACATAACAGGGTAAGAGAGTCTGGAATCACAAGATAAGCATGCTGACCTTGCCAACACCACAGCTTTGCCACGCATGGGAAGGGCAGTACAACATCTCAGCTGAAATGTAAATGGTTGTTCATTTTGTGTTCGATCTCTCGTGCTTGTTTTGTAGTGGAGGGGATGTGTTCTAGTGAAAACATGTTTGTTGAATTATTTCTTACTGTGTAGCTTCCACAGAGTCTAGCAGGTGGAGAACAAGTAGTTCTTTAGTAGGTGGAGAACAAGCAGTTGTTTAGGGAAAAAAGATCTTGGAATGTTTGGAAAGAGAATTAACTGAGGAAGTATTAGTCATTCCCTGTGCATAAAGACAGTCATAATTCATATGTATTTCAGTAATTTAGTTAGACCATGTCAAAAGAGTGTCTAGAATACTGAAATAAATTGAGCTTATTTTTGGTCTAATATATCATGTCCATCTCTGAGATTGTATAACATTTGAGAAGACAACTTCAAATTGTGAAGAAAGTTAATTAAGTTGCCTCCTTTATGGTAGTTGAAAAAAAGGGTACCCTCAGGCACTGTTGAATTATTTTCTTTTTATATTTTTCTTTCCCATAGATTTGATTAGTTTTTCTCATACTAGCAGTTTTGTGTACAAAAGCAATTGTTCTCCTACTTGATAGTGAGCTTTAGGATTCCTTAACATGGTTAGGTTCAACCTCTGATTTAATAGAGCTTTTATTTTTCCAGCCCTCTAAATCTTCAGCTTCCTGGAGAAGTAGGAAAATCTTTTGCACAAGCATCACCCATTTTGTTTGCCAATCTCATCTTTGCCTGTTTCTTTAGTAAGTGGGTGTTGCCATTTCTCTTCCCTTCTTATGGGCAGGGGATTTTTGGAAAAAGGCTGAGGCAGCACTCTGCTTTACTGAATGTCCAACCAGTGGGGTTGTGGTGGAGTGGCCTTGGTCTATGTAGGAGTGAAGCATACAGATTCTGCTTTTTAGCTGCTTCTGCTCTTCCAAACCAATGCCATGCCAGTTTGGAGTTAGTTCTTCCATGTCTCTCTTTAGCCTTATTTTGGAAACACTTGCCAGAATAAAGCAGATTGTTTCCTTTCAAAGGTACATAAACACGTGAAGGGGACCAGTACACCACATGCCTCTTCCCAGTTCAGACCCTGTCCTTCCCTTCCTGTTCTTTATCTTTTCTCTGTCAGGTGAGGGTCAGTTATATTTGTGCAGGTAAGGCAAGCCAATATTCTTCACTAGACCTTTATGCTGCACAAGTGAATTAAGCAAATCTCTTTATGCTCTGCCTCATCTTGCCAGCTACAGTCAAACTTCTTGCAGCATCCTGAAGTCTTGGTGATGGCACCATAGCGGACAAAACCTGCTGGATGACAACAGAAAATGGTTTGCTGTTTTCACTTTGCTTTATACATGGTATTTAGAATAAAAATAAACATGAGCTACAAAGCCTGGACCTGGGAAAATCTTCTGTCTCCCTTTCAGGGATTAATTTTCAAAGTCTTTTCCTTTTTTTTTTTTTTTTTTTTTTTTTTTTGTGCCTTGCTTTCCCCTGTCCCAAACTAATTTTCAGCTTTATTGCCTTGCAACAGAGAACATTATAAATGATAGAGGTTTTTGGTCTGAATAAACTGAAGGCAAAATAGTCAATGCAAGTTTACAAATATTGCAAAGTTCTTGTGTGGGAAAAATAAGAAAACTACAAGTACTCAGCTCTAGAGGAATGAATAAAAATATAAGTTGTTGAGGATAGTGAAAATTGATTAGTCCACCTTTTGTATGGTATCTCATAGTGTTGCTAACTCAAACTTAGTAGTAAATAATTTCAAGGAAAAAATGCCCATGTGAATATATTTCCTTCATCATGGATGATAATAGTGCAATTTTTGTTTCATAAATTTCCTGAATAATTTAGTTGTGAAGAAAGTGCCTCTAAAGCTGTGAAAGGATAACTTAGTAACTGGAGTGTATGGCTTGCAGGCAATCCAGTAAGGAGCAACAGCTGAGTTTATAAATGAATTGGAAACATCTACATGCCATTCAACTAAATCATTGTTGTAATGGGAAAACAAACCCTTTTGTTTTCTTACCATTTTTCCTGAGCTGTTTTGTGTACTCTCTGGAGTGCATTTCCCTTTTGCAATGGTTGATGAGCTGATGCTCCAGTTTGGTGTGATAAACCACCTCAGTGCCAACTGACCCTAAGAGTGACCATCACTTGTCGTCATTTTCTTGCTTACCCCAACCACCTAAGTTACAATGCCAAAAGGAAACAAATGATGTACTTTGTAAAATGTAGCGAGCCTGTTCCCAACAAATTTTGGAAAACTGCTTCTGATTGTGATAAAATGCTCCTTCTGTGTGTGGTGTACATGAGTACCTTTCAGCTGAATAAAGGATATTTTGCAACATCACATGGTCTCAGAATCTCCAGTCAGAGTTGTCATAGATTTACCCCTCAGCCTGTTTACTTTTAAACCTAAATTTCATACAGGCAAATATGAATTTTATTTTCTCAGGGTTTGATTGTGTATATAAAATTAGCCATTTTTTGTTTGGCTGATTTTCAAAGAGAAATGAAGCTTTTGCAAACCTTTGGCTATAATTTTGAAATCTCTTAGAAAGTAGTCCCCGCAAATTACATTTCTCACAGTTAAAAAAACCCCGAACTTGCATATGATGGAAGTAATTTCTGAGAGTCTGCTGCTGCTGCTAAAAAAAAAAAAAAAAAAAAGAGGAAAAAAGTCAATCTAAGTATTTCTTAATATTTTTTACTTCTCCTTTTTCTGGATATGATACATTTTGTATATTATTACAGTATTTTTCCCTGAACTTTTAAATTATGACAGATTTTTGCTAAAGTATATTTCTTTTGTATTTGAATTTCTGTGAAATTTACCTTTTGAACAGGGATTAATAACAGTTGTATTTCATTTTTTTGAGTTTGAATTTGCAACCTTAGATGCAGGACAGGCAATACAAGAGTATATTTTGCAACCCTTGCTTACACTGAGTTGTAATTATTCAAATAAGCCTGTGCTGGATACTTATGTAAATGTTCACATAACTCAGTTCATGGTTTCATGGTAAAGCAACAGAAGCTCCAGCAGAAAAAACAGGGTGAGGAGTTCTCCTTTCCTTGTTCCTTCTGCACTGTTTCTGCTCTCTGCCCAGAGGAGCACTGTGCTGCCTGCTCACTTGCCCCACGGCAGACATCTGCAGGGACACAATATGAGCTTGGTCAGCAAACTGATCTGAACTAATTAAAATGAAGGAGGAAAAATATTCTGAAACTTACAGATTTGAGGAGGGATTACAAGGTACCAATTGGGTTTTTAGAATCAACGTTTTGGTTGATACTTTCACAAATTGAAGTAGTGAATATTTAATTTATTTTTATTTTTTTTTAGTCTACTGCCCTAGGAGGTACATTTTCAATGTTAAGTATCCAGATCTGGAGTTGACATGGGTTTGGATTGATGTGTCCTAAATCTGAAAAAGAGCAGTTGTGCACAATGCATGAAATCCAAGGCAGAAAGCTGAGGATGCTTGTTACTAGAGGGATTGCCTGCCTTGATTGCCCATCAGTTTAACATCAGGACTTTGCTCTGAAGGACACAAATTCCTAGGGACATTTTGCCATCACTAAGGAGGTGTTGAAACTCAGAAAACAGTTCCACCTTGCTTTCATTTTTCTTTTCAGCTACAAATATTTCCTCCTAGTGTTCCTTTTGCATCATTGTGATGCATGTTTTTCAGAATGTGTTTTTTTCTTGTGAGCCCCTCCATGACTATGTGTGGTGCAAAGATTTGTGCCTTAAAAAGTGACAATTGTTACATTTGGCTGAGAGAAGCCCTAATCAGACTGGATGCACTTTCTCTTTTCTGCTCACTAGAATTGCACTGGAAATTTCGTACAATTTTTTTTCATCTTTTTGAATGTTAAAGGTTCTTACAAGCCGGCTGGATTACAGTGACTAATTGTTTCAATAAACAGACACAATCTGGGAGCTGGGAGTGGGAACCAGAAGATATGTGGGGTGGGTAGTGTTGCAACACCTGAGCTTACCACATCACTTAGTGGCTCAGTTTTCCCCAGTGAAAACTGGGAAAGGTGGCATGCATAAGAAGCTTGTCTACAAGTGAAAAGGTATCCAGTGCATTTGGACCAATATTGACTTAGAAGGCTTATCTGAGCAGTTGTTTTAATTTGTTTTGAGGAGGTGTATGGTGACTTCATGGCTGTACAGATTAATTCTTGTATAATGGGAAAATGGGAAACACAAGCTGATGCAGGTATTTTGATGCTTAAAGTTGAGGTTGTTTTCCCGCCCTGAGAAAAGCTGAGAATCTATAAGTCTTTCTGATTTCTGCCATAATTCTGAGTCTTCAGCATCTCTGCAAATTAGATTGTCTTTGTTATTGTGTAACTACAGTTGGCAGGGAACAGGGCAATTCCTTGGCACCAGTCATATTGTGAAAAGTTTATGTTGGGTGTCAGCCTGAAACTCCCACAGTTGTTTATAACTAGATAACAATGTGTCATGCAAACAGCTTCATGTTCTGAGGGATGGTCTGGGAACAAAGGAGTGTTTGGGGGGAAGTGGGGGCAGGGAAAATGTACAGAAAATGTCCAAAACTGTAACGAAGAAAAGTAGTGATATATGGGTTTGTTAAGAGGTATGCGTGGCTGTTACAGGGGCTTCTTAATGGAGTATTGCTATTCTGAAAAAGAACTTTCAGAATAATAATTGAGGGTTCAGTTATCCTGAGCCAAAAAGAAATGTATCTGGAGCCATTGACTTAGAAATAACCCCAAATAAGGCAGGTTTCTGTGACCAGATTCAAAGGCTGATCTTGTGACCTGGGAAACTGGTTCTAATCTGCTGAAATCTTAATAGTAGAGATAATTCAGTGTAGCAACCAAGAGCAGACGTTTACTGATGGTTTTATTTTTTAACCCCAATTTTGTCAAAAGGATCTTTTTGATTCTTGTGTCATGTTAATGTAATCTGGTAGAGAAATGAAATATATTAGCATTATCAGTATTGAGATTTGAAATCATAGTTAACTTTGAATCCTTCTTGTACTCACTAATGCAGCACTCTAGGGATCTAGAGATAAGATGGATAATAATTATGTTTTTCTTAAGTACAAACAGAGAACTTTTACTACTGAGAGCGATAGAATTGTTTTGAGTGGGGGAGCCTGTGATGAGAACCCTTAAAGTTTTGTGTGAATGAAGCTGGTCTGAAAGTTAATACTGACTTTTAATTTTTTGGCCAATGTTTATATTTTCAGTTTATGGTAGTATTCTTCCTTCTGCAATTACCTTTAAGATTGCCAATTTATTTTTAGAAGGGCAATAAATCAGAATTGGTCAGCGTTAGTAGTTAAATAACATATCCAAGACAATTACTGATTAAAAAAGATCTGCCTTTTTCCCAGAATGCAATATGACAGACTACCAACAAAATGTATGTGTATGCATTTCAGAAGAAGAGAAATAAGAAAAAGTAGATTATTCATAATAATCACTATTTGCAGTCCAATCATTGTCTTTTACTTATACATCCTAGCCTGGTCTTATTTTGTAGTTCCATTTAAACAACTGAATTATTTTTTTTAACATATGAAGAGGTATTCCTAGGAAAGAAAAGGATATTTTAAAGCTGTTAACAACTACTTCCAGCTGTTGACATATGGACTATGAGAGCTCAGCTGGTCAAACCAGAGAGTGAAAAGTAGTAGCAATATTAGACTGGATGACAGTGTCATTTTATGTATTGTGACAGCCATTACTTGCTCACAAAATGAGACACACTACAGTGAGTTTGTTTACATTTGATTTAATTAAAAATTAAATCATGTAAGGCAATGTTGTGAGGAAGTTTGTGGTTTTTCAAGATTGTCTGCCACAATTCTGTGAAATGTACTGTTTTGTCCATGCTGAGGTTATGTTGCCTGCAGAGAAAAGTGTGCATGCCATTTCCCCAGTGAATTCTGAAATACTCTAAGTAGCAAATAGTTGCATAAAGTAAGCCCTGTGAAGAATGAATTATTTTTTTGTTTTACTCTAGGGCTTTGGTTTGTGTTATCCCCCCACCCCCGCCAAACAGTTGACAGATTGTTCATAGTCCCTGGTGCTTCAGCAGATGCTGCTGTTCCATCCTCAAGCCATGGCCTCAGCTCCAGCCGTGCTGCTCTAGCCCGAGTTGCTCTCCAGGTCTGTGCCTGCAGCTTCTCCTGGCTTTGGAGCACAGCTCCAGGCAGGGAGGGCCCAAGTGTGCCATGGGCACGGCTGGCAGAAAGTGAGCAAAGCAAAAGGGAGTGGGGAGAAAGTTTTCTGGAACAGCTTCTCCACAACCTCTCCCACTCCTTTCATTCCTGGCTCCTCCATTTAATTTCATTGCTGCCACTTCATTTAATGTGTCTGTGCAGGCAGCTGCCTGTGCTGCATGATGAAATCCTGGTTGGATCCCCTCCCTAACCTGCTTCCCAGTCTGGCAGAAGGCAGGGTGGCATGGCAGGACAGTGGTGAGCTGATGAGGAAGGAGGTCAGCTGTGTTGAAGCTGCATCATTGCAAAGAACAGAGAGATTGACTACAGCAGGACCCCGGAGCCAGATTGGCAAACAAAGCAGCTGTGGGTGCTTTGGTTTTTATGTACTCCTAAGTTTGTCTTACAGGTGTCAGTCATAGTGTAGAACTTAAAGCAGCTTGACATTACTGAGTGACCAAAAGTGTCTGAATTCAATTGCTTGATTTTGTTAGTCAGCATGAAGTCTTTCTTAACAGAAGTTGGAAGGCATATGCTTAGCAGTTTCAGAAAAATAAGCTTAAGTTCTTTGTTCTCAAACTGAAATCTTCTAAACAACCATTTGTGTCTGAAAATTTTCATTAATAAATTTGGGGTAAATTTTCAAAATTACATTTACTGATCCACGTTAGGTACAAAGGGTTGTAGTAAATGGGATTACATCAGGCTGATGACTGGTCACTAGTGGAATTCTCCAGGGAGTTCTCCAGTGGAGTTCTCCAGGGCTTCATTTTAGGCCCAGCATTCTTCAACATCCTCATAAACAACTTGAATACAGAATTGAAAGAATATTAAATGAGTTTTCCGAAAATACTGAACTGGGAGGAGCTGTTGACTGCCTCAAGGGCAGAAAGAGGCCCTGGAGAGAGCCCTTGACGAATTAGAGAGATGGGCAATCACCAACCATTTGAAGTTTAACAAGGGCACACTGGGGATTCTGCACCTGGGATGGGCAGCCCTGGTTGTGTGTGTAGACCAGGGAATGAGAGGCTGGAAACCAGCACTGTGGAAAGAGACCTGGGAGCCATAGTCGATGGCAAGGTGAACATGAGCCAGCTGTGTCCTGGCAGCCAGGAGGGCCACCCATGTCCTGGGGGGCATCAGGGACAGCATCACCAGCTGGGCAAGGGAGGGGATTGTCCTGCTCTGCTCTGCTCTGGGGCAGCCTCACCTTTAATATTGTGTGCAGTTTTGGGTGCCACAATGTAAGGAAGACATTAAGCTATGCAGGAGCATCCAAAGGAGGGGGCAAGATGGTGAAGGGTCTAGAGGGGAATCCATATGAAGAATGTCTGAGCACACTTGGTCTGTTCAGTCTGGAGGAGACTGAGGGGAGACTTCATTGCGGTTAAAACTTCTGTGAGAGGGGAGGAGAAGCGGCAGACACTGATCTTGTCTCTCTCGTCACCAGTGACAGTACCCAAGGGAATGGCCTGAAGTTGTCAGGAGAATTTTAGGTTGGATATTAGAAAAAGATTCTTCACTTAGAAGATGGTTTGGCACTGGAACAGGCTCCCCAGAGAAGTGATCACAGCCTGACAGTTGGAGGAGCATTTGGACAATGCTCTCAGATAAATGGTGGGATGCTTGGGGCTGTCCTGTTCTGGGCCAGGAGTTTGACTTCCATGATCCATGTAGGTCTCTTCCATGCAGGATATTCTATGATCTTCAATTTTGTATATAGAACTCTTTTGCAAATGACATTATACAGGCACAGACCTTAGCAATTAAAACTTCTCTGCAGGTTAGAAACTTCTATACAGGTTTGTGGTGCAGGGCAGTTGTACACTGCTGCTTGCCTGGAGCACATTTCAGACTTCTCACCCATATTCTCTGTGACAGAGGCTGCAGTGTACCTTATTTCATCCCAGTCACGTACAGCTTTTGGCTTCCTGGGAATGTGCCAGTGCAGCCTTCAGCTGAGCGAAACCTGAACTTTTTAGTCTAATAATTAACTTTTGTAAACTTCCATGTGAGCTCCAGCTTTCTGTATATTCAGGCAGCTTCGTTTATAAGTAAAAGATCTTTTTGTTGCAGAAGTCTCCTGTTCTGTGATCCTCCAAAGATTTGGTAATGTTTTATTCCTCTTCTTCACAGGAACTGCTGTTCAATGGCTAGAAGAGAGTTGACAAGCGGCTGAAATGAATACTACTACTATCCTACAAGAGATTTTGATTAAAAGATCACAGCAGAAGAAGAGGACTTCTCCCCTAAACTACAAAGAGAGGCTTTTTGTACTTACAAAGTCTATGCTAACATACTACGAAGGTCGAGCGGAGGTAGGAGACACAGATTGCCTTTGTTCCTTTTTGCTTTTGTACCATACTGGCTTTTTTTCCTACTGTATGTCATACTATCAAGAGCTGATTGGGGAAATGGTCATTAGTGGCCATTAACATGAGCTGGCATTTCTCTTACTTATAATGCAAGTTGACAGAGGTGTAGATAACTTACCTGGTAGTCAGTATGAATTGGTTCTCAATAAGAGAAGTAGTGCATAGCCAGGATGGTAGGAATGACATAAAACAGCCTTTAGAGGTGGTCATCAAAGCTGATTTGTTTCTCTCTCTAGAGAGATGAAAGATCACTGCTACAACGAATTGGGGAAAAGGTAGAAAGAGTTGCAATTGCAGTTCTTGTAGCCTTGTGTACTGTGAAGGCCATTACATCCACATCTGGCCATTAACTGCATTTGAACAGGAGAAAGATCATTTGATAGGAGCAGTGCATTGCAGACCAAGTTCAGCAGAGACAAGATCCATTAGAGTGGATCATGCAACCTGGTGATTGAAGTGAAACTGGAAGCAGTTTATCTTTGACCATACAAGCAACTCATCCTGATTACCACTTTCTGTGTAAATTCAGTTACTCAGGAAGTCATTAGTGTAAACTATGCAAATTCCCCAAACCAGCATTTTTTCAAATAATCTCCAGACTCAGTTTCATCAAGGTCACCTGCCCTCAGAGTGCCCTGTCATATCCTCAGTGCTGGGGGTGAGATTTTCCACTTAAGTGAGGCTACTTTCCGTGTTTGTCACAATGCTGAAGAGGATTAAAATGGCTGCAGTAGCTTGTGAAACATGTTGTATGCCTTGGGAAGCATTTAATAAATAACGCTTAATGGAGGGAACCCTGCAACCTTTTGCCTTGGCTGTCTTACCTGTGCTAAAAGAAGAGGGTAGAGGAGAGCTGAGGCTTGCTAAGCATGTTTCTCTGCCAGACATTATGGTTGCACCAGACCTGAGCTTGCTTACCATGCTACAAGATGCTCACAGCACTTTGTTCTCTGAAAGTAGCTTGGGCACAGTCAGGGATTAAGAACAAGATCACAGACTGAGGTTGGAAGGGGCCTCTGGAGGCTATCTGATCCAAGCAGAGCTGCACAGAGCTGGTTGCCAAGAGCCAGCTGGCTGTCAAGTATCTCTGTCCAGCTGGCTGTTGAGTATCTCCATTGATGGAGTCTTCACAGCCTTGCTTGGCAACCTGTGCTAGGGCACAGTCATCCTCACATTAAAAAAAGACCAACATTATTTCCTGATGTTCAGTGGAGCCTCTTGTCTTTCAGTTTGTGCCCAGTGCCTCTGGCCCTGTCACTGGACACTGTTGGCAGTAGCCCAGCTCTGTTCTCTTTGCACACTCCTGTCAGGCATTTTATGCCCACATTTTATGATGGCAGAGTGTACCAGTCACTCCTATTTTGGTGACTCTGACCTCCTCCCAGAGAATAAAGAGGTGGGGGCTAAGAAGCCCTCTGAAATATCTCTTGTATGCTTATCCCATGTCTTACATTCAGATCAAGTAGAAATGTGACAAACAGGTTTTGTAGGTCTAGTTGTCACCCTTTAAAAAGTTACCATTTCCAGCTTCCCCTCTTCCAGTCTTCCCCTTCCAGCTTTCCCTTTGCCCTGCAGGTTAATGTCCTCTGGCTAAAGTGTTTTTCCAGCAGACTGACTTGTGGATCTCTCTGAGAGGGGTTTAAACTGTCAGTTTTACTTGCAGTGACATTGAACAGGGCAGCCCACAGTGCCCTCAGCAGAAGATGCAGTAACTCCTTAAAACATTTCTGCCTAAGATACAGCCAGCTGGGCTGAAAATATACATTATGACTATGCTATGCCATCAGTTTGCTGCTGAAAAAGGCCATTTTATCCCTGTCCTAGCCTTCCTACTCGCTTGAGTTCATGCTGGTCCTTCTTGGATTCCATATTGCTCTGAAAAAAAATTTCTAATCATGGAATCATAGAATGGCCTGGGTCAGAAGGGACCTTGAAGTTCATCTAGTTCCAACCCCTCTGACCGTGGGCAGAGATATTTTCCACTAGCCCAGATTTCTCAGAGTTCCATCCAACCTGGCCTAGAGCACTTCTAGGGATGGGGCATCCGCCACATCTGTGGGCAACCTGTTCCAGTGCCTCACCACCCTCACAGTAAAGAATTATTTCCAGAAATCTTATCTAAACCTGCTCTTAGTTGGAAGCCATTCCCCACTGTCCTGTCGCTACATGCTCTTGGAAAGAGTTTCTCTCTTGCTTGTCATCTCCCTTCAGGTGCTGGAAGGCTGCAATTAGGTCAGCAGAAAGGTATTTGATCTGGTTTTATTTCTGCTGGATTAGTGTTCTGCTGGGTTAGCACGCTGCATGAGCTGGGGGCAGGATGTAACAAGTGCCAGAGGCCCTGCCAGGTGCTGGAGGAGAACAGGATGCTCCGACTGTTGACATCAGCAGGTTGTTAGACTGGCTCAGCCATAATGCATTACTTTCCAGCCTCAAAACATTTTCGTTTTCACTGTTCCTCTCATTTCAGTTTCTTTTAAACATTAATCATTAGCATTGTATTTTATTAACAGTGTTGTCTGAAAATAGTGAGCTCTGACCTTAAAGGGGCATGCTAAATATTTTGGTCTCTTTAAAAAATCACATCTGTAAGGCTAAGATCTCTGTGGCACAGTTATTCCTTAATATCTCTGGTCAACTTAAATGGCAAAGATGTTTGTGGGTTTAATTATTTGTTTGGTTATTGCTTGGGTTTTTTAAAGCCAATTGTGGTGGCTATAAATATGTATTTACAGTAAGCTGCACATTCTGGCTGAGGTAATTTATATGAAGAGAAAAAAGTTATTAGCCATCAAGATAATTCTGCCCCCTCTGAATAACTGGAGGCTTATTGCTGAAATAAATGTGACTACTGTGTATGCTGGTTGAATTTAAAGACATGACAGATGAAAGGATAAGTACAGACTGATTTAATTTTGGGCTTGGCAGTATTCAAAGTCCAGATTGGTAAGATAAGTATGGAAATCCCAAGCCAAGAGGATCTCACACCCTCATTTTAATCCCATAACTGTAGTGGTAACAGTCTGCCAAGGGTGGTTGAGTTCTGCTCCTCTAGGCAAGTGTGCAATTCCTAGTTTGGTTGTTGGCCAATCTGAAGTATTTTCTTGTTTTCTTCCATTTTAACTTTTATGGAAGTTCAGTAGAGAGAGTTCAAGAAAAACCCAGGGTTTGTGGGCACATGAATAATCATACCACTTCTTTTTTAAAACAAGACTAAAGTAAATCTCGTTAACCAGATTAGTCAATGCTCAAAGCGTGGGCAGGTTGGGATTATTAATAAAGTGACAGAATTAGACATTTTGTATGTCTGGTGACAGAAGTGGAACATTGATGACAACAAAAAGCAGTCAACCATAGCAAATACTGTTCATGTAAATGCTGCTGAGAGATTTAATTGTTCTGTGCAGCCAGAAGTGGAGCATCACTTGCTCTTTGACCAGAAACTACACATTACAGACTCTACACTTCTCTGTTTTTTTTCTGTCCCCTGTACTGAAAAAGTCCCATATACCTTACTTGGAGCAATAAATTATTATCTCCTAAACATGACTACTAACAACAGGCTAAAATCTTGTTCTAGCTTGCTCATTACTTGTTTAAATCTTTCTGTACATCCTTTCAAGCAGATCAGGCCCCCTGCCATGGTACAGTGACAGTGCATGCCTGCAGTGAAGCTGGAACTGCACTGCTGCCATGAGAAGGAGAAATACAGTTTTTTCACTTAAAGATATTGCTCTGCTATAAGTCATGGAGCAGGTGTGTGAACCATTGATGGAGCATAGCTACAGAATCAGTGAAGAGGCTGCAGTTCAAGACTGGTTTCAAAACAAAGAAGCCTGAGGAAGGAGAATCCTGGTTTAGATCACCTGTGCAAAGCTCTACAATTATGATTAATATCGTGGGGAACTTACTTTGGGTAGGAAGTCAATAGGACCTTGGCTTTTACTGCTTACCTTCTGGGCATTATGCTGTTGGATAAAAAATGTGGAAGAAGTATCACCTTTAAGTTTGTTAAAAAGATTGCCATTAAGAAGCTTGAAAATGAAAATACATCAGGAACCAATGTGCCTTAAGTGTCATGGAGATAGATTTTTAATGTCAGAAAAGAGAAATATTCTGTTTAAGCTGGGATGTGTTCTGGTTTTGTCTTTTTTTCTTGGTCATAAATTCTGAGAATTAGTAAATGTAGCTGTTGGGGAAATGGCATCATTGCACTGTTGTGTAACATTGGGTTAACAATGATTATAAGCATATAAAAAGGCTGAGCTAATGTTGTTTCTTGAAGCTCTTATTGGTTTATCAGCTGTCATTATTGGAAAGAATATTTTCTGTATTTTTTCCTGATGTTGCAGAAGTGGCTATTGAAATCTGAATGTGATGAGGTCTATTTAGAATGAAGACAGAAGTTCACTGTAGTAAGATATAACTGCATTGGTCTCCAAGCACAGAATGTCATGGGTGGTCTTGAATGTATAAAAGTAGGGAGTAAGTAAAATATCTTCCTATTCTGAGTATAGAGATGTACTATAAAGCACATCTTGCTGGTTATGCTACAGTCAGAAAGACTTAAGGTATGTACAGTATTCTCAAACATGTATTGTAGCCTTACCAAGCCAGCTTTAAACACATTTACATAGATGGTATTGACTAGTTTGAAAGTGGGAGGTGGTAGGCATTTTTTAACAAACTGGGCCTTGTTCTTGAGGACCACTGCACTATTCTTACTGGAATAATAGTGGAGTAATGGACTGTAGTGTGACTTTGCTGGATAATCTGGCTGTATAGCAAAGGCAGTGTTTGTAGTGCTCGAGTGAGGAAACATGAGCATGAAATATTTTATTAGGCAATCTCTTTTCAATTGTGTGTGGTTTGAAAACTCAGGATAATACTTCAGGTGTGCATCTGGTAATTTTCCTGAACTACTTTTTTTCAAGAAATCAAAACATACTAGTCAGTACCAAATTGATAAGCAAATTCAGGCAATTTTGAAATTAATTGACTTGTTTGAAAATCAAATATTTCATGCAGTGATTAAAAAAAAAAACAACCTCATTTGGAATGGCTTTCTTTATTTTTGACCAGCAAAAAATTTAGCTGAAGTTTTATATGACTTTTTCAAATTGCTGATTTCATCTTGAATGGAGTGTAGGTTTGAATTCCAAGGAGGCATTTGTGGAAATAGCACCACATATGTGTGGCCCTAGGTACGTTTAGCCATTGTCTGTCAAAAGTGATCTCATATCTTGAATATTCAACTTAAAATTTCCTGGAGTTTATTTTCAAAGGATCAGTGCGTTGACACTTTCATCTGTGTCTGTTTGGAAAATCAAACCTTAAGTGTTTATGTAGGAGTCCACTGAAATTTTAAACACTTTAGTAAATATGGACAATGCAAAGGAGCGCTCATTTTACCAGCATGCCTGATGGCTGGTGTTGCACAGTTCAAGTGCCCCCCACACTCCTTTCCAGGCTGGCTGCAAAGAACAGCATCATTGATTCCTCTGGAGTTAGCCAACAGGCCAGACCACACAAAAATAGCATCCAAGCTACGGCATCCATCAGGGTTGGCCACCACCTACTCGTGGTTTACTCTCTTTCTCCTTGTGTGCCAATGAGTTTGGCTGCTGTGAATCCTTTCTAAGGTGTCTCTGAACTGGGCAGTCAAATGGGCTCAGCTGGAGCAGGCTTGCTGCTGCATTACAGAACAGCCATGACAGCAAGTAACACCTACTTCACACAAGTTTTAGTTAGCTAATACTGACAAGGCATCTTGCTTGTACTTAAAAGTGCCACCAGACTACAGGTTTTTGCTCTAGATGGCATTTTAGGCAAGGGAAGTTCGTCATGATGAAGGAAAGAGAGTAAGTGTAGGTGTTAAAGTACTTCTCACTAGTGAAATAGTTGAAAAGAACTTGTCTGTGCAATTGAGATGTCCTTCTAGTTTGTTGGTTTGAAAACTTTCACATTGATGTTTCTCATGAGTGGTGCTTCCAAAGGTGACACAGATCTGGTCATAATTTTATAAGTCCTTCTCAATATGTAGACTGTTAGTATCCTCATACATATTGAACCTGTGCAATGTTTCCTTTCACCATGATATTTCTCTCTCTCTTTGTCAAGCTCAGTTTGCTTATCAATTGTCAAGCTCAGTTTATCAGTGTTACTCTTTAGTTTGAAAGTGTGCTGATGTGTGTGGTTTGGTTACTGTCCTCCCACACAGGGCACAGCATGCTTGAATTAACTTTTCCATCCCACTGCTGCTTGCACTGACCATTATTATGAAGCTGACTATGAGCTTATGTACATTAAATTTGTTTATGCTTTGGCATTTTTATTGTTTGCTCACGTTTGTTGTATGGATGACAGTTCACAGCAATAAATAGTGTACATTGGATTTTGCATTTTCAAAAGGCATAGGCTAAATCCTGATTCCTGTGGTTACCCTGCATGTGTTTTGGTGGACAGGAGTCTGCCATGTTAGAAGGGAGAACTAGAAGGGGGAGAGTTTGGGCTGCAATGCCCATTAGCTCTGGAACTGCTGCACAGCAGATATTGGAGTAGGCACATCACTTACCTGTTTATTAGTGAGCAGAAACCATTTGCTTCTACAGAGAAGGCAAATGATAGTTCTCGGAGAGAAAATGTTTAAGAGACTGAACTTGAGAGGTGCAGAATGCTCTTGTCTTCAGTGGCAGTAGTGGTATTTGCCATTAGGATCAGGCTTGTGTGAAAACTTTCTTGTGTAAACAGGACTGCTACAACTGATAAAAACCAACCGGGATATAAATGAAAAAAAAGCAGAATACAAACCTGAACATTTTGGGCGGTTGCTTATTTTGAAAGTCTCTTCCTAAGGAAAAAAGGTCCTTCTGTAATGGTTATGTTTGGTTCTTGTAATTTGAATATAAAGGAGACAGAAGCTACTGAAATTACAGTGGTGATATTTTAAGGAAGGAAAAATAAAAGCTCTGGGGCCCACCCCGAAGCTGTAAGTTTCAGGGTAAAATTGTGTAGCTTCATTGCGACACTAATATTGTGCAAATACTTCATTTGGAGCACAACAACATGATAGAGTTCCAAAAACCTATGCTTCCTACTTTTCTTTTTTAACAGAAGATTAATTCATTCTACTGTTGTTTATTCCTATAGTGCTTTTCCTTTATTATTTTTAAAATAATTACCCTGATTTATGGGATTTCCTTAGTCATTGCATAGGTGATTTAATTATTTTATATAAATGAAAGCACAATTCAGTATTACAATGTTTCTGAAACCAGTAGGTTTACAGAGAATTTTTTAGTTCCAAGTCACAGGTCATAACGATACAGCATTCTTAAAATACTTGAGAGTGAAAACTGTTCAAGTTGGAGACACAAAGTAAAGCTATTCTTGTGAATGGAAGCAGCTTAACAGATGCATGGGAATGCTCACTTGTAAAGGGCAATTCATAAAGAAACCGAAGTTGTAAAAAAAAGTTAGTTATTTTGTAGTAATGATTCCCTGTTTCCTGTAACAGCTACTGAAAGAAAAGTCAGCTATAAAATGAGAAGCTACAGTAAATCTCTTTCTACAAGAATTTTTATTTTTATGATATGGAACAAATGAAATGTAGATGAAGTTGAGAAGCATAGATTGTAGTTGTTGAGATATAGAAAAGGCAGGGGTGAGAATATTTACCTTATGACTAGACAGGAGTGGGTGAGTCTTAAAGGTCTTAAGAAGTAAGAACTGGAAAATAGGTAAGAGAAGGCTAGAGAAGGCCTAGGTTTTAAAAAAGTGTGCAGAAGAGAAGCTGAGAAAGTTTAATCTATGAAGATAATTTGGAGGAAAATGCAAGAAAATCCAGCTTGTTGAAGGTACCTGAAAGATGCAGAAATTGCACATCAGCCAACAAAGAAACAAAACAAAATAATCTCAGACTTATCTATGCTCTGTCTGCTATGAGGTAACAAGTCTTGTGGAGAGCAGAGAGCAGCAGAAATCCTGTGTTTTCATCCCAGTAAGGTTTTTTTTGACACTGCTGAATGAGACATTTTCATATGTCAGCATTAGAAATTACCTATATAAACTTTGTGTGAATCTGATTGCAGAGCACATGGGAAGCTGGTACTGTGCTGAATAGGCATCAGTGGCTTGTTTCCAGATGGAGATCCTGTCTTGAATGGAATGTCCTATTCTGCATTTTAGTATTTTCACTGCTGGTACTGTTGTTGGACTAGAAGCTTGTTGAGTTCTCAGGTGAAATAAAACTTGAAGGGGCTGCAAGTATTTTGACAAACAAGTCTAGAAATCCATGTGGTATATTTGGATTAGGTGGGTGGTGGGTTTAATTGATTGGTTTTTTTAAATTTTTATTTTGTAGAATGCAATTCAGTGTGGACAAGTAAAAAAGGCAGGAATGCTGAAATGTTCAGATACAGAGCAGCAATAAGTAGCCAAGTGTCAGGTGTCCCCAGCAGGACCTGGGGCCCGTAGTTGTTGAGTCCATCATATGGCCCTTGAGAAAGTAGCTAAACAGCAAGTGCCTTGGCTGAGTGACCTCTTGGATCCTGTTTTGGATTCTCTGGCCACTTGTCTGTGATGCCTGTGCGCTTGGGCTCTCCTCTCTGCATGGCTCAGACAGCAGGGAGGCTGCGTTGGGCTGAATGCAAGGTGTCACTCAGCCAGCAGCCAGAGCGTGGTCCTGAGCAGGAGAAAATGGGGCAGAAATACTGCAGCTGGGCTGGGCAGGCCGAGAACTCCGTGTGGGTGGACTTCACAAAAAGCCAAGAAGAGAAGACTTGTCTGGAAGAACCTGAAGAAGTAGAGCAGTTACTTTGCCAGCTGAAGGGTTGTAGGTTATTTAAGGCCTGATATGAATGGAGACCTGGCTGATTTATTACTTTTATGAGTTTGCAACAATAGATCATAACTGCAGTTGTGCAGGTTTTAATGTCTGCCTCTCCATTGCAGAAGAAGAGTAAATTAATTAGATTAATTACAGATAATGCACTGTGGTCGTGGTTAGGAAGTTGTATCAGAGCTATGGCAGAGAATTTATTTGTGTGCTTTTCAGTCTCTCCAGTGCTGGTCATTGACATCTGCTGAGCAGCCAGGCCATGGAAATGGATTCTCAGTTTCTTAATCTGCAAGACAGGGTTTGAAACTTTCTTCTTCTTAATTATATCTGTATTTTTCCCCCTTTAAATTCTACCTTGCAGATGGATATTGGATCAGGTCAGACTAGATCAGAATAGTAATCACCTTTGGCATGAAAATCACCTTTCACTTTTCCTATCAATTCTAGCCATTTTCAAAAGGTAAATAAAAATACTTGATACTCACTTTTCTTAATAAGTTAAAAATATAATTGAAAGGCAAAGGACATTCTTCAATGTATTTGACACACTGGAAAATATAGGAATAGAAAATGTGGCCACTTGACACCTAGCTATGGTAATTATATTTTCATAATTTGTAATTGCTTGCCTCAAGAGGGAACTGCAGAAGTGTCCAGTCAGTGCATTTATTAATAAATGGCAAAACTGTTAAAAGAAACAAAACCCAAAAACCAGACCTCCCTCCCCGCAAAGAATCCAAAAATGAAAATACCCGTACATTTGGCTCTGGAGCATATTCTATCAGAGCAGCTGGCTGTAGGCAGTGTTGGCTTAGCCAGGCTTTTTGTGGTTTTGCAAAGTTGAAGAGGCAGTCCATAAAAGGAGATAGAAGTAGTGCTGTGATGTGCTACACTTGTGAGAACACAAGCTCCATGGGTCACATGCTGACGACCTCAGGATTTCCTATATGGGGGTAGGCATGGAAGAAAGAAATAATATGTGTATCAAGGAAAGAGAGAAAGAGCATGGGGAAGACAAAAATCAAGATATTTCTTGCAAGCTGGGCTGACTTATGCATGTTTTCATTGAGGCTTTCCCCCCCTCCCCCAAATCTAGTGTCCTTTGTATTGTTCAACACCCCCGCATACACACATACTTCTGTAGGGGTAAACAGTGCAAAGAGGAAATACGCTGAATAAATATTTTCATCTGATAGTGAGAATATGGGCTTCTGAAGCTGTAAAGCCTCTGTATTTAGCAGAGGAGTAATTCCAAATGTACAGTGGATCAGCTGTTTGTATGCTTATCTAACACTTGGGTATTTCTTGTCTTACTGTGTTCTAAGATTATTTTTTTAAGGAATTGTGTAATCCTGTATTTGTTCTGTATCTGACAACATAGGTCTAGTGTTATGACTGCTTCATATTACTGTTTAATATGCTAAAATAAAGAGGAATACCTTATTCTTTTGAGATTGTATGGAAACAAGACTTGGCCATACCCATTGTGAGCAAGGATCAGGACTTCTAAAACTCTGAATCAATATTTTGGAACATAAGTAAATATGAAATATGTATGGCATTTTGAAAATCTTTGTTTATATAGTTTCTGTATAGTCACTTCCCTTTTGTTATTTTCAGAAAGAAGATAAATTAAAAAAGAAAACGCACACCAAAACCCCAACCTTTAGTGTGACTTTGTAGCACATATTTTACCTATTTTAGGTTTTCCTTATTGGGATTTAGTATTTTATACCTTTATTACTGTTCTAACCATATTTGCTTCTATAGGCCTCCCTCTAAAGGCATATATCTATCTTTAGTAAAGGAGCAGACCAGGTTTGATAGATCCCTTTGTTTCACTGACCTGTGATTCTTCCAAATCCTGCTTGAGTACTTGTATCCCATTCAGAGAGCATGAATGTTCTGATGAAATACTGCTACTTCTACCATAAATTCTATCTTTTTCTACTTTGTTAGCCATCTTCCACATAAAGAAAAAGAATATCTAAAAATGTCCCTCTGCTTCCTACACTTCAACATTGCATAATTAGCCATTGCACTAGTTTTGTCTCTTTGTAGCTTTTCTTGTTGGAAAGAGTGGCTATGGTTGAATTTCTCAGGGCTGGCTCATGCCCACATCTCTACTTCCCAACTGCTTCAGGGCTTGAGCTCTGCCTTGATTCTGCATTCCATGTCTGCTGTACAGGTGTAGAGCTTGTAGAACCCCCACTTGCCTGGAGAATAAATGCAACACAGTTATGGTATGCAAGATGCCCTATTATTATAAAGGAAAATCATTTAGGTAGGGAAGACAGAGAATTGCAGTGGTCTCTTTAGCATTTTTCTTGAGTCATTCTTTCCTGCTTCTGTGCACCATAGTTTATATGATGAGTAAAGGTCAGCTAAAACAGAGCTGCACACTTGGCATTAATAACTGCTGCTTCTGATGTGATCTGAAAATGTCTTGAGCAGTAGGTTTTGTTTTTAATTTCACATATGCAAGGAGGGTTTTAAATCTATAAAATATGCAAGAACAGAAGAATCTTCCCTGACATTAGGTTTAATAAGTTGTATTGCCTTGTAAGGTGGGTCAGCTTTGTGTTAGCTTAATTTAGCATCTTGTGATAAAGCAAACGGTGCCACCCTAAATCAAGAAAGAATACAAAGGTGTGACTTAGGAAATACAATTACTAGAATGAAGTGCTGTACACCAGGGGATTTCCTTTATGTTTTTCCCCCAAATGTTAGCTGGCTATCTAGTTGGATTCCTGTCCTTTGTCCTCCTATCAGTGTCCTCTGAGTGAGCTCCCTGAATGCCAGAATTGGCATGAAAATCTCAGCCCAGAGGGAGGGTGATCCAAGATAAAACAATAGTGTGTTCCTCTAAGGGATTTCTGTGATTCTGGACACAAAAACTCCCTCCAATGTGTATTTTCTGTCTGTCCTGCAACCTCAGTTAACCAGCAGGTAGGATCCAAGCAGTAGGAGCACCCCTCTGGACGCAGGAAGCAGGGTAGATAAGTTACAGGAGTGGTGTTTCTTCTTCTTTGCCTGTTGTTGTGCAAAAAAGACATCTGGAGAGGTGTCTTCAGCACAATTGTGTGGGCTGTTGAATTCTGGGGTTCATGAAAAGGCTGATCTTGTTTGGACCCTCCTGTTCTGCCTTGGCTAACCTGGCATCCCTGAAACTGCTGGGTCAGCCACACAGTGACAAGGGGAGGGAGAGGCAGTACTGCCTGCTCTGCCAAATGGTGTGGATTTCAGTAACAACTTTTGGCTTTTGCACGAACTTTAGGGAGTCAATGTTCAAGTATGGGGATACCATAGAATAGCCTGAGTTTGGAAGTGACCAACATAAAATAAACAAAAAACTTAAAATGATTTTTTGGTTAAAAAAATCCAAGGTTTCATACTTAGTACAAAATTATTTTTCAGCGTTACTTGATAAATCTTTGTAGTACAACTCATGGTAATGTTTATGATTTACTTTTTCTTTGTGGTTGAAGTGCCTAATTTCCCCATACATTCCCCCTTAAAAAACCTACCTCTCTTGTGTGTTGGTTTTTCTGGTAACAAATAGCTGTTGTAACTTTATCTGAACTTATCCCTTGTCATTCTTCCTGATGCTGACCATGATGTACATGAATTCTTTATGCATGTTTTCTCTGCACTAATCTATGTAAGACTCAGAATGCTAAATGCATTTTAAGTGCCGATGAAACTTCATGGGTAATTAACTGTAGTGTTTCTAGGGTGATGGATCATAACTGCTGTATTTGAAATTCTTCTTTTCTTCTGCATACAAGACTGTGTTTTCAATTGCTTGTGATTGTACCAGACTTCTGCTATTCGGGCTAAAATTTCCATCCCCAAGAGAGGAGCTGAGTAAGGATTGGCATATCTCAAAGAATTCAGTAATTGCTAATTATTTCCACATTGTGTGAACAGTGTCAGTCTTTCATAAGATGTACTCTGGACTGGATGTTCTGGATGTGCTTGGGAAATCAATTTTTTTGATGTGTATTAATTCAGTACCAGCCATGAGCTGTTACTGCTTTTGTTTTGTTCTGGATTCCAGTAGAAACTTCCTCTCCTATTAGAGATTTGGTTGTCCCAAAAGTGAGAGATGGCACTATACAGTCCTCCTGTGGATTTCAGGGCAGACCAAAGCCCAGTACGCCTGCCTCTCATTATCAGCTGTTCTTCCAAGGGGCTGCCTCTCCAGAGTGTTGAACTACACTGTCATTCCATGCACTGTGCAGCACCTGCTGAGCACCTGTGCCTTCTTTAAAATGCTCATCATTATCAGTGTAGGTGACTAAATCTCAGATTTAGTCTGTGCTTTTGACTTTGCTTCTCTGGGATTCTGCTAGCCTTGTTCAAAGAAGTTTCTTCAGTACAGACCCCACTTTGGTCCAGGGTTACACCTGTATCTTCTGCCTTCTGTCTCATCAGGGACTTGTGTTGCCTGTGTAGCATCCAAATTTCTCTGGAACCTTAGTGGAACACCGCAGAAGCCTCCAAATGCTGGAGCACTTCAGCAACAGAACAAGGAAGCAGATGAGATTATACCAGTTTTCATCATAAACTCAGCAAGGGGGAAGCACTTCTTTTTTTCTCAAGTTATTTTTTGTAAAGAAGAGTATATCAAGCCTACAATTACATCTGATAGGAAATTTTCTATATAAGGAATTGGTACTTTCACTAAGCAAATTTACTGTATTTTCGCAAGTGCAGATCTTTATACTCTCAGTTTTCAAACAACTTCTCCAGCTGAAGTCACACAAAGTGAAATCACTATTATAAATGGGAAAGAAATCAAGATGTCTCTGCTGAAAAAAGGAAATAATTAGATAAATTGGTTATCTTTTTACAAATGTTTTCTTTCTTTTCTCTTATAGAAAAAGTACAGAAAAGGATCTGTGGATATTTCAAGGATTAAATGTGTAGAAGTTGTAAAAAATGATGGTATTATTCCATGTCAAAATAAATACCCTTTTCAGGTATGTTTTTAAAATAGAAAATACATAAAGTGCTCTTTTCAACAACACCAAGTCATTTGGACATAACTGCCCTTAAAATTACTGTAAATAACGAGACCATTCTCTATCTCTTGGGCTGGTGGGAGGTAATTCAGGATCAGTGGTTAAAACACTCCCCTGCAAGCTCTGCTGCAGTCCCTTCCCTTGGGAGTTGGGCCGCAGACACTTGGTTGTTTTCTTTTCCTCGCCCTCTCAGCTTGAATTTTGACTGGAAACTGCCCTGCCCTGTTCTTTTGCTGGAACAAGTGAGCTGACAGCCCAATTTCCCTGTCTTCATTCTTTTACATGAAATTAAATCTAATTGCCATGAAATTATATAGCAATAAGAAAATCAAAATAGAAGTGGTTGCTTTTTTATTTTGCCCTGTTTAATTGTGAATTGAATAGAAATGAAAACAGAAAACAAAGTTCTTAGAGGGGAAAAAGAAAAATGTGGGGGTTGGATGCTTACTATTCCCTCCTTTCTATAGAGGGAATGGTTGGAGTGAGGAGGAATTCCACACCTGGAGAGGGGCAGCAGTGACTCTGATCCATTTTTGCCACAGCAGTACTCTTTTTCTGCCAATTCAAGCAGTGGAGAAGTAAAAAAGAGTCACTCCAGAGCATTACTGAATCAGATGGAGAATGTCTGGTTACAAAGTAGCTTTCATTCATTAAATTGAACTGCTTTCAGAAAAGAACACAGTGAAGAATGAACAAAGCAAAGCGTGAAGCAAGCATTTTAAGGAATGCTGACAAGATAATACACCATTACAAAATTCTTTCTAATTCTCCTGAAAACATAATATCTGAATAATACACCTTAATAACCTTTTCCAATTTCTGCATTTTGTGCCTGAATACACCAATTTTGCCAAGTGTAACAGTCATTTGTCTTCAACAGTCATGTGTTCTGTTTCTTTAGGAAGAAATGAATTAACATAATGAAGTGAATGTATTTTGATTATTTCTTTTCTCCTCTCCAGGTTGTATATGATGCTAACACACTTTATATTTTTGCACCGAGTGCACAAAGCCGGGATCAGTGGGTGAGGAACCTGAAAGAAGGTAATGGGAACTGCTTGTACTTAAACCCTAACATAGGCAGATAGCTTTGCTTGAGCTGTCTGCATGGATTGGAGTTAACTTGGTGCCGTGTTTTGGATTTGTGGCCAAAACAGTGTTAAAAACATTTCAGTGTTGTGCTTGCTGCTGAGCAGTGCTTGCACAGCATGGAGGATTTGCCTCTTTCCTTCTCTGCCCCCACTGACTGGAGGTGGACAAGAGGCTGGGAGGTGACACAGCCAGGACAGCAGAGCTGGACTGGCCAAAGGGATATTCCATATAGAGTTGAGCTCAGCAATGAAAACCAGGATAGAGGAAGACAGGGATTAGGGGGTTTTCCTTCCCTATTGGCTGCTGCACAGGGGCTGGCTGGGCACTGGTCTGCTTGTGGGAGATGGTGAGTGATTTACTTTACATTACTTCTGGGTTCTTTTTTTCTCTCTTTTGGTTATTAAACTGTTTTTATCTGAAGCCAAAAGTTTTTTTATCTCTTGTTCTTTCTATTCCTTCCCCCATCCCACTGGGTTGTGGGAGTGGGTGAGTGCCTGCATGGGTGCTTAGCTGCTGGCTAGCATCAACCCACAACAAATTACAAAAATGAAATAGTAGAGTTTCTGCTGTTTATGTCTACCAATTTTAATTTTTATTGGGCCAGCTCATTACTTGCATACACAGGGTGTGGTAGCAGGTACTGAGAGCCTCAAATACTCAAACTGATCTAGTTTGATTTTGTGAAGTGCAGCTGCAGTCAGAATTTGACTCTGCTTTTGCACAATGAGTTAAAAAGTTTATCCAAGCTAGCTGATGGCATCACTGGAAAGTTTTGTTTGGATCTAGCTAGACAACATTGTGGGCCTTAAGCTGATGTAAAATGATAGGAGGTATCTCTGCTGAGATGTGGTCAGATAGTTGCTTTCACAGTGAGTAAAAGTGTTTTTTAAATTTGCCTCTTAATGCCCTCTCTCACCATCAGGTGCTTACATTAATTACAGGTGGTCTGTAAAGTAATAAGAAATTATTTCTGGGCTGGGGTCAGAGGGCAAGGAGTGACCTCTGAAACTCAGCAAGTCCATAGCATGGGGGAAGGAGCCTTCCAGGCCAAAATGATGAATTGTGCCACAGAATAGAGACAAATATCAGCTGTCTTTCCCTCCAGAACACTGTTTGTAGATGAATTTGAGTCACTTGCAACAGCAACAAAGAGCTCCCAAAGCCTACACAGCTGCCTGACTGATGCCAGTGGTGCAGGGTCTCCTGTCAGTGATGCACCAAACCCCTGCCAGGATGGTTGATGTAGGGGGGGAGTATGGCATACCCATCTGGAATAAAGTTATTACCTTAAATATGTTCTCTGTGGTTGTTTTGTCACCTCCATGTAAACATGCAAGAAGAGAAGCTATGCTGAAGTAAGGGCAAGCAAAGATTATGCCTCATGTCAAAGATATTGTAATATGTATTAAAAATTACCCTCTTGCAGACCTTTTTTTTTTTTTTGGTATCTTTCAATATATGCTCCTTTGTTTCTTGTAGAAATAAAGAACAACAGCAATATAATGGTAAAATATCATCCTAAATTCTGGACAGAGGGAATTTATCAGTGCTGTAGGCAGACAGAAAAATTAGCACCTGGCTGTGAAAGATATAGTCTTTTTGAAAACAGTAAGTACATATGTTTTCCTATGAAGTTCTTCTGGTATATTTTTCTGCTTTTTTGTATGATTCTGTCATCACACCTGAATGCCCTGGGTATTAGGCAAATTTATAGAGCAGAGTCAATCATTGATACTGTGCCTAAAGTAAGACAAAAATATTTACCAAGCATTCTTGGTGGAAAATAGAAAAGCCAGCAAAATGTCCTTGCAAAAAAGAAAAAAGTTTAGGTAAATCTGAAAGGAATTATTGAAGTTGCTGAATTTCATTTGGTTTTTTTCTCCCATCTGAAACTTATTTGACCAAGTGTTCCCCTTAGACTGAGGATAAAACCTTATGGCAAAAAGATTCTGCTACAAATCTTGCCAGCTCTTCAGTTATTTATTAAAACCTCTGGATATCCATGTGAAAGAATAATAACTGCATTGCATTCAGTGTTCCTACACCTAGTTAAAAATGGTACAAGAAGGTTTAATATATTTACAGACACTGGATTGAATTTCCTCAGAGGTTTGTAAGTGTCCCTGTGCTGAACTGGGATGAGCTGTGCCTTCTTCCAGCCTCCAGATTGCAGGTTCTGCTGATTCAGCAGTGGAGGCTCCAGCATGCACTGCTGTGGCACTGCAATATTGTCCAGCAAAGGAGCTAGTAATGATCAGTCCTTGATTTAAGAAAAATTCTGTAGTAGGGAAAGAAATTGAGCCATTGCTTATCTCCCAGTTAAATCTGTGGCACCAATGATTTCTTATGTCTGCACAGGCAGTCAGGGGGACCTGGGGATTTAGTGGCATTAGAAGACTTGCAGAATAAACAGGGGCTCATGGCTGATCTGATTCAGCAAAGTGAAAAGCATGACCTATAGCTCAACCTTTTAAATGTGTGAAAAAATTAGTGCAGGAGAAAAGTAGTTTTGGATCTCAGGGATGTAATAAGAAAATACATACAACTGTTATGCATTATTTAGCAAGGCATGGTTCAGGGGCTTATGTTTTTTAAAAGGGCAGGTGTTGATACTAACAGACTTTTAGATTATCATGCTGACAAGAACACAGCTTCATTTTCTTATGCCTTTTTTATCTCTATCCTTTTTTTATTTCTCATATTTTTTAGCATCTGAGGGCTGGTTCAGAGCTCTCTGTGGCATGCTCTAGTGTGGCACAGATGTTGCCAAATCTGTGGTCAATGTAACTGCTGGCTAATTTAGAATAGTTTTGCAAGAATATTTAGTTATTTTTCCTATAGCTTAATTGGAATTGTCTTTGCTTTCTGAATTTCTAAGCCATACTGAAGGCTTGTTCAAGCCTGATCTGAAATGTAAACCTTTTATTTAGTTTTAAAGTTTATAGCTAAATAAATAGGCACAAATCCTCTCCTGTGCTTTGTTTCTAGATGTAATGAGATTGTCCTCCTCAATGCCAGAAAAAAGTGCGGTAGGTAGAATCGTTAAAATATTGAACAAATAATTACTGCTTTTTGAAAAAGTGTTTACATTTCTCAAAATACTTGCTGTATCTGGAGCAAAGGTCAGTTTCTGGATGCATCAGTGGGCATCATGTTCTATCTCAGGGTGAAAAAATCCCACTGAAATTTAGCTACATCTGTTAGCTGTATCTGTACTGCTGGTGGAAAATGCTGGCAAAAAGCAAATGCCAGCCAGCTTTGCTCTTTAGTGGCAGCTGCAGGGCTGCAGCACAAACCAGCCCCATGGATGGCACCTGCGTGGTTTGCCTCCCCAGAGCCCAGCTGCCCCCCAGGCCACCACAGGACTAGCCCAGCTTTTGCCTCCAGGATGCACTGGGGTGATGGCAAGGGTGAATGGGCGGGAAGGTGGAGCAGCGTGGGATGATAATTGAATAATGTGGTGTTGTTTTCAGCGAAGGCCTCCTCCACCTGCTCCTCCAGTTGAAGAAAATGGAAATGAAGAGGAGGAGATAGTGGTAGCAATGTATGACTTTGAACCTACAGAACACCATGATTTAAGATTAGAGAAAGGTGAAGAATATACAGTGATTGAGAAGAATGACATCCATTGGTGGAGGGCAAAAGACAAATATGGGTAAGAATTAGCTCCTGATTTTTTATCATAAAGTTTATCAGTCTATTTTCATATTGTAGAAGTTCATATTGACTATGTGTCAGCAAATAACTGCATTAGACCCTACATTAGGCCCAGGCTCTGAAATCTCATCCATATATTCTCATGCAGAAGCCAATTTTTAAAAGGGTACTCCATAGATGGATTGTGGGACCCAAGTGCAAAGACAGTTGCAGAACTGGAAGCCTTTCCAATTGTGTTTACTTTCCAATTTTATAGTTCCCCAATTAAAGACCCAGCCATCCTTTAAAACCTCGCTAGACTGGTAAAGTATTCCCACTTCCCTGGGGAACGTCTCATTAGGGAGCAATATGGTTAACATTTAGCTCAGCAGACTCTAACTTCCAGACTTGAATAATCATCATTTTACTTAATAGCTGGATCATTAGGGACAATCTTTGAATAAGTTGAGAGAGAATTGCAGTGAGATACTGTAATGACTACAACTTCACATTCCCTGTATTAGAATTTTCCCTGCGGTTTCAAAGATGAAAGTTTTCATATTTCAATATTTATCAGGTTCCTGTTGCCATATGTTATGGTAATTGTGAGTTATCAGGCTGTGCCAGGCTCCACACATATTTCCCCTGACTGACTGGGACTTCTGAGTGCAGAACAGTGACGGAGCAGCAGAAGGTTACTCACTCTCCTTCATCCCTTCTGCTGCTTTCCTTGGACACTTCTGCTGGCCGTGACACTTTTCTAGGGCTGCTGAAAGTCAGTGTGAACTGATGATGCAGAAAATTAGTTTCTGAATAATCAGTAGTAGAGTGGGTGGGTCAGTAATTAATAAATTACATTGAGAGACCTCTAGCAATTAGCAGAATGAAACAAGTGTCTTCTAGGCGTGCAATTTTACATGTTTTCACTCAGATGATATATTATATATTTTTTTAGAAAACAAGGATATATTCCAAGCAACTATGTAACAGGAAAGAAGTCCAACAACCTTGATCAATATGAGTAAGTGAATGCTTGAATTAAAATCTGGAATATCATGAAATAAAACCTATTCTTCAAGAATGACAATGTATTTTTAGCATTTTGAAAGCAACTGTTCACATACGGTAGCACCTAGAGGTTAAACTTAAACAACTGAAATAGGCATATATTTTTTTTTCAGATTCTCCTCATTGATTCTGTTGGAATTTATAATGTAGAGTCAAGACAGCGAGACAGCCATCAGCATGTACTGTTTAGGCTATCAAGGTTAAAGCAAAAATCTCCTCTTAATTCTCTGGTAGACAAAGGGAGACTTTGAAGGAAATGTACCCATTTTAAGTGTGCTAAATGTTGTTTTAATAGTAAAGTGACAAGTCTGTCCAAAGTATGTAGCAGTAAACAGTAGAGGAGAAAACAATAGAAGTCACTCCAAATAAACATAAAATACTGGATATTTTGGAAGCTCTAGTTTTCAAGAAAATATGTAATTCAATGCTTTTCAGATTTCAATGTAACTTAACAGCTATAAATGTCTAGTTTTTTGGTTTTTTTTTTTAATAGTTTTTCCAGTTGATATTTAATTACAGAGTACTTATTTAGGAACATCAGAGTAAAATTTAACATGATAGTCTCCAAACCTGTTCTTGATGATCAAACATCATTATAGGATAAACTGTTATGCCTGAGAATTTAAGACACATTTCATGTGATAAAATTGAGCTGTAAGAAAATAATGAATAAAACCAAATTTCAAAGCTGTGTTAGTAGCTCCAAAACTTTACTCTCAGCTACATATGGTTCCTACTTGCCATGGTTTGACAGAAGAATTTCATCTGGGATTTTGCCCTTAGCTTGACTAGAGGGAATTCTTTGTTGCTTTCTCATCTTAGAAACTCTTGCTAAGAGCTCTGCTCAGCTCTGGGCTGGGCTGCAGGGCTGGCAGAAAGGGAAGGAAGGAACTGGACTGCCTTATCTGGTCCAGCCACTTTGTGCTTTTACCACCTTGGGGCCAAACTTCTGAGTCTCTGCGCAGTCCAGGGAGCATTACTCCAGGTCATGTACCAACTGCAAGAAACCACTGTCTCCTGAACATGCAGCATCTGATTAAAGGCTGCCGTGCCACTTCCCTGCTTGGTTACTGAAATAACAGCATAGCTCAAAACAACTGCTCCACACCATTTGCAAATGCCTGGTTTTCCTTTTTTTTTTTTTTTATTATTCTCTGTGACTGGCTGACCTGCCAGGTGCTTCTGTGGCTGCTTTAACCTGCCCATGCAGCACAGAGCTCAGAGATGTGCAGCCATGACCCTTAATTCAGAGTTTCAGCCTCCCCTTTGCTAGGTGGGTGCTCCCTGGGAGCCCAGAGGAATGGAGATACTGCATGGCAGAGCAGTCTGACACAGCTCCACGGGTGGTTTGACTGGTGTGCAGGCAGCTGCTTCCCCAGGGCTGCCAGCCTTCCCCTTGGGCTGCTCTTCACAACAACTACTGCCACTGTGTTTGACAAGTGTTTTTTCCAAAAACTTACATCAGTTCCCTGAGTTTTATGGGCTTTTGTGGGATCTCCATGGATTTGTTTCAGAACTTTTTTATGGGACAACTGCATAGTGTAGCAGAGACTGATTTTTGCATGTTATCAAAGGTTCAATTCTTGATCTTCTTCTATCATAAAATTGTTTTATCTCTAGCTTCATAATAGTTTGCTTAAAGCATTTTAGGTAAATCATGCACCTTGGGGAAGTTTTATTTACTTATGTTGTGTTGCAGGTGGTACAGCCGAAACCTGAACAGAAGCAAGGCAGAGCAGCTCCTCAGAAATGAGGTGAGCACATCAGCCTTACAGTATCGACTGTGAAATTCACTTTAAGTAGCTTCTTTAGTTAAAGCACAGGCTTATTTTGGCAAGTGCATGTCCTGGAACCAAGTGATAGAATCATGTAGCTTAAAACCACTTGCTCAAAACTGTCAATGTGCTTGTGTTTTAGGATAAAGAAGGTGGTTTTGTGGTGAGAGATTCCAGTCAGCCTGGCCTGTATACTGTTTCCCTTTACACAAAATTTGGAGGGTGAGTTTCTGTGGCTTCTCTGCACACCTTGTCTTGTCTGAATCCATTTGTATCTGTATCCAAATGCATTGGCTGGGGGAAAGCCAGGAGAAGGCTCAATAAAGGAACAAGGGCTGCTGTGGTAGAAAAGGCGGGTGACTAAAACAAATTTCTCAGCTCCATGGTTAGTTCCCATTTGGTTTAATCCAGCGTAGACCTTAACCCCCACCCACAGGAGGAGGTTTTGCTCTCCCACTCCATTTGGTCTCTTCTCTCTTGCCAGCCTGTATGTGTGAGCTGGACTGGGGAACTCACTGGGCTGAAAATTACCTTTTCTGGGTTAATCTTCAACTTGGTTTGAGAACTGAGGTGCAGGCAAGTTGCCAGGGCTTAGGATATTTGCTATTCAAGCCATTCCCAAAGCATATGGTACTCTGCAGCTGTGCTGGCACTTTCAGTTTACTTATTCCTTGTAAATGTGCTCCTCTTAAAAAAATCACCACAAACGACATGATAATATTACAAATTGTTATTGTTGTTATTTTTTTTCCAGGGAAGGTTCATCAGGAATAAGACACTATCATATAAAGGAAACAGTGACATCACCAAAACAGTACTACCTCGCAGAAAAACATCTCTTTAACTCCATTCCAGAAATAATTGAATATCACAGCCATAATGCAGCAGGTAGATGGATTGGATTCTTTCTATCCCTGAAGGTTGATTTGAAAAGGAATTTGAGGCATTTTATTGTTTTAATGAAATTTTGGGGGGTTTTGTGGATCCTTCCTTTTCAGGGAAGCCACGAAACACTGCAGTTCCACATTATTTCAATAGAGGCAGTAATTTGAAAGGTTTTGTGCATGTATATATATATATACATATATATTTATATATATATCTATGATGTATAAAATGTTACTTTCCCAGAGTAACAGAAGAATAGTTGTATCAAGTCAGGAAGAATTGTCCCCTTAGCTCCACATAGTGCTTCTATCAGCTGCCTGTAACCCACAGTAGATGGATAGTGATGGTACTTCCCCAGAACACACTCCAGGTCTTACCTTTTTACTTGCTGGTCACTGCCATTTGAAATAATCTAACCTTCCCATATAGCAAACAGTTGAGGAGAACAATAATTTGTTGTTTAGAAAATCCCGACTCCAGATTCATGGCTGATGCTAGTCTCTGCCCCCTGTATGATGGAATGGGGAGAGGATAGGGATGGGGTTTAAGGCACAGATACTAATACTTATTTTTTCCAAGTCTGGTCTGTGCACAAATCTCACTCAAGAACTATAATTTCCAGATCTTTACATCAAACTCAGATGGCCCAGCATTTCCTGATGACATCCTGAAAATCACACCCCAAAAACATACTCCTGCTTTTCATTTATTATAACTGATTTTTCTACATATTCTTAATTGGAGTCTGTAGTGAACAAGAGGCTGAGTTGCTGCCTGGTGCTGTTTCTGAAGTAAACTGTGTCTCTTGAATTATCATTGAACCTCAGGTCTCGTTACCAGGCTGCGTTACCCAGTGACCCCAAAGCGGACGACAGCACCAACAACGGCAGGATTCAGCTATGGTGATTGCCTGTTATGTTCATCTACACTTATTCTAATGATTTTGTGTATGCTGAGGTGCTACAATACTTCCTAGAAGTTTTGGAAAGGTCTGATTCTGTGCTGTGATTTGCTGTATGAACTCACACTGGTCCATGCTGTACTTTCAAGACACTTGCAGAGGCACCACGTGCCACTGGTGCTCCAGCAAAATTTGGTATTTTCCTCCATGCTTTCTGCTATGGCTATCTTGAGCTCTGCCTTATTAGAGGGCTGTGCTTTTGGTTCCTTCATTAGTCTCCAGACTTCTGACTCAAACTTGACCCTTTGATCTTTGTTGAGGGGTTACCGTTTTAAAATGTAAATTTAGAATAGCCATTTTTCATGCTTGGTGATGTGAGCAATTTCTATGTGTTGGCACAACTTTGTGGTGCCATTCTGTTGAAATCAAATCTGATAATATCAGTACGTAATTACTGGCCTTAGCAAAGTTTGAATTTTGACTTCTGTGTTAGTCAGGAGTTGCTTAAAGGTCATGTCCATCTAAAAGTTTGTTTTGTGATGTACTGAAGTGTTCAGATTTCAAGTTAATTCTCAGAAATTTTCTACCTAAATTCCTTAATTTGCTATTAGTCCAGTTTCTCTTTCCTCTTCCTTATCGTCTACCAGGTCAGTAGGTTCCTTAACTGTTTGTTAACTTGTTTTGTTTTGTAGAGAAATGGGAGATCAACCCCTCAGAACTGACATTCATGAGGGAGCTGGGGAGCGGTCTGTTTGGTGTGGTGCGCCTCGGGAAGTGGAGGGCACAGTACAAGGTGGCCATCAAGGCAATTCGGGAAGGTGCCATGTATGAAGAGGACTTCATTGAAGAAGCTAAAGTAATGATGTGAGTTGTGTGGTTAGCACTTTGATCTCCAGTCCTAGGCCTCTGATGCTGTATACTGATGATAAATAAACACTGGGGGAGGTGTTATTTCTGCAGTTTTGTGTGCTGGAGAACTAGCATTGGGTGGAGGAAGTAATAACAACATGATCTCAATCTTTTCAGGAAGCTAACACATCCTAAACTAGTTCAGCTGTATGGCGTGTGCACACAACAGAGGCCCATTTACATCGTGACAGAGTTCATGGAGCATGGCTGCCTTCTCAATTACCTGAGACAAAAACGGGGAGTTTTGAGTAAAGACACTCTGCTTACTATGTGCCAGGATGTATGTGAGGGAATGGAGTACCTGGAGAGGAACAGCTTTATCCACAGAGACCTGGTAACATCCCATTAGGCAATACACTCCTCTCTGAAATTTTTATTTTTGGAACGGTCTGTTTGTTTACAACTGCTTCTGTTCTTGCAGAAAATTGAATGGACGAAGTTGGCTCTTTATGGTTTAGTCAAGTCTCTAAAACTGCTCTGTACAGAAAATCTTGAGAGATTTTCCTCTCTCAAGAAAAAGAAATAAAATCTCTCTGAAAAGTTTATAAATAGTAGCAATTTGTGCTAATATAACAGCCTATCTCCTTTCTGTATTTGTGCAATTTTCACCACACATTAATCCCTTGAGATGATAATTTTTTCCTGGCGATCTTTTACACAGTAGTGTAGTTGTGAAAATGGTACTATCAAGAGGAGATGCACATGTACTTTTTATAATGATAATACACCACTGAATGTGGTAAATGGCTTAATTTGCTAAGCAATGAATAAAAAGACATTATTATGATAAGACTGCTGTAATTTGTCTGCAAGAGACTCCAATTTTTCATCCAGCTCTAACCATTCCCATTGCAGGCTGCCAGGAACTGCTTGGTGAGTGACTCAGGAGTGGTCAAAGTCTCGGATTTTGGAATGACAAGGTATGTGTGAGTGTGCAAAGACATTTATGGAGATTTGGAAAAATTCACCTAAGCCTTGTACTAAGCCCAAAGGCAACACAGACCAAGTAAAATTGCATACAAAAATTACCTTTTTTGACTTCTTTATGAAACAGTCTTCGATGGGGTTTATTTTGCCTTTCTCTTTTCTAGTTTTATGTTTGCTTGTTCTGTGTTGATTTCCTTACTCATTTAAACAAAAGACAGAGTTTGAGCTTCAGAGAGCAGAGCTGCTGCAGAGATAATAGTTAAACTGTATTTTATTAAATAGATGTTAGAAAGAGGCTGTTCAGTGAGTTTGGGATTCTCTTGGGATAGAAGGTTCAGAGTTGTGGTAGCTGAAGGGCTGGGAGATGCTGAGATCTGGAGGGGGGTTAATTTCCTGCCCTTGTTAGCGCCTGCGTGGGTGATGTGTTGGTGAGGCAGTGGTGGGAGCAGCTCTTCCAAGAAAGGTGTTAAAGCACCGTGGTTTGACTTTTGCCACATCTCTGTGTTGCTAAGTTTCTATGTCCCCTGACAACTGAACTCAGACTGGCTGGTGAAAAACAGAGCATGCAATTTCTGCTTTTCCCACATTTTCTCTCATATTAGAGAATTTAACTTGCAGGTGGCCTAGACCTGTGTTGTATAGCTAATAGATCACAAGAAAAGACTCTGGGGTAATATGAAAAATGAACAGAGTCATGGCTGAAGCAGTAGTACTGCCCCAGGGAAGCTATTTTTGTCTTGTGATGTTAACACCCATGGCCATTAGGTGGCAATAAGAGCTTCTAATACTCCAATCCAAAGCTAAATTAAAATTTGCAGATTTGGAGGCTGACAGAAGGATATAATGTGCATATATTTTTTTCTTCTTTTTTTTTTTTTTTTTTTTTTGTTTGGTTGGTTGGTTTTGGCGGTGTTTTTGTTTTGTTTTTTTGTGGGTTTTTTTTTTAGGTATGTCCTTGATGACCAATACACCAGTTCTTCAGGGGCTAAATTTCCTGTGAAATGGTGCCCCCCAGAAGTCTTTAATTACAGCCGATTCAGCAGCAAGTCAGATGTCTGGTCATTTGGTAAGATATTCATCATGGAAAGAAAGTGCATTTTTTATATTCTATCAGTAGCAGTTAAGCTCTGGTTATTAGGAAGGATTCAGACATCTGAGTAGAAGCTCAGAGAAGCCATTTGCCATGGTTTTATTAGTGATAAAGTTCCACAGACACATTTAGTTATGTTATTCATTAAAACACATGCGACTAGAATAACACTTTTTTGGTGATGACACATGTGAAAAGTGTCTAGATTATGGATCTCAAACTATTTATCTATCAGAAAGCCTGAGTCCAGGTCTCACAATAAACACGTGTAAGAAGTTAGTTATTTTCTTTTTTTTTTCCCCCAGGTGTTTTAATGTGGGAAGTATATACAGAAGGAAAAATGCCTTTTGAAAAAAGCTCCAACTATGAAGTGGTAACAATGGTTAGCCAAGGACATCGCTTGTATCGGCCCAAACTGGCCTGTAAGCAGATGTATGAAATGATGATGATGTGCTGGCAGGAGGTATATATTTATATATATATATATATATATATATATATTTAATTTTTTTTTTGTCTTTGAATTTAAATAAAGGTTGACCTAAAAACAGCAGTTATCTTCTCTAGAGGAGCGTTCTGAGTGTATCCAGGTCTCTCAGCTATTCATGTGCAACTGAACTGGAGCTCAGACAAGATAAAACATTGAAGAAATTTCTATGAAATAAATGAACTGTCTGATTGAGTATGTGAAGGCATTTAGTGACAAAATTAAATAATTTGTCATTTCAGAGGTCAGAAAAGAAAGTTGATATAAAAGAGGCATCTGAGAATGACACCCAAAATTCTTAGGAGCATGAACAACTTGCATTAAGAAAGACTGGAGCAGTTCATTGGGGAAGGGTGGGAATGGGGAAGAAAAATAAAAAAGGTATAAAACTATGCAAAATAATGAATTATATAAAGAGTGTAGTCCAGCAACACCTGTTTATGCCTTTTTCAAAGCATTAAGAAAAGTGTTGCTTACTGATATTAAGTGACACATCCCAAAATCCTGAATAGTAACTATTTTTACTTTTAATACCTAATGAATGCTATATTCCTCACCAAAGAACGATTATATAACTAGTAATTTATCAAAATCAACACAACTTTATTGATTTTTGATCACAGCTGTGCATGTTTTTTATTTTCAGAAACCAGAGGAACGCCCGACTTTTGAAGAGTTGCTTCATGCAATCATTGACATTGCAGAGGGTGAAGATGCTTTTTGAAAAAAGGCAACAGCAGCACAAGCAGAGAAAATCAGGCACTTCCCAGAGATATGTGGCTTCTTAGTTTCTTTTTAAGAACTTGATCCTGTAAGCTGTTGGGTGCTGATAAATAAACAATGTGGGGGACATGTAATATCTGATGCACTCCAGAACAAGGAGAGTTTTCCATGATGGGAAATGAGCACAGTACCTTCAGCAATATTAGTGATCTCTATATTTTCTCTAAAAAGTCAGCATTGCATAGCTGCAAAGTTGAGCTCTTTATGGAGAGGGAAAATGTGGCCAGAGGCCAGGAACCTCGTTTGCATTCAGTGGGTTGGGTTCATGTACATACAGTCCATGTTTTTGGGTTTCTCTACATGGGCAGTAGCATTAGTAGTGATTTGTGTGCTTGGAAATGGAAGGTGTTTATGAATGGCTTTTTACTGACACTGAAATATTTCCAGAGATTCTTCAGAAACATTGTTTTTCTTGGCTGATGGGTGTTTATCAAGACGAAATGCATCTCTTTCATTTGCACATGGTATGTTCTTACCAGCTCAGTTTAGCATAACACTCTGAAAGCTGTGCTTCATGAGCCATGATATGCTGGAGTCATTGTAAAGTTGGTTTACCAGAGACCTCCCATGCTTAGTCTTCATGTTACTAATGAAAAATAAGTCCAAGATTCAGCACAGCTGGCTGTCAGTGAACCATAGTACCATGTTTTGGATTAATTATAAAATTATTTATATGCTGTATGTACTGTAAATATATAAATTGAATGCATTTATTTATATAAAGTGGGGGGGGGGGATTGTCTTGAAATGTTCAAGCACAAATTTGTCCTTTCTTCATTTAAACACATAATTCTCTGCAGGGGGTTGTGAATGAAAGAAATTCTCGAATGTGTTTAAGAAGGGCTCTTGTTTCTGTCTGTTGTCTGCACATACAGTAATCTAACCTTTCTGTTCATAACAGAAGATATCATACTGCGTGTGTGTGTAAATAAACTGAATGTTAACTATTGTTTGGAACCAACTAATTTGTAGCCTGTCATTTGCTGTCAATGCATCGTAAGTCAGACGAATTGTTCACATGAATATGGCATTACATTAGTGCATGTATATATATAGATACATAGATATATACACTTTGGTGTGTATACATACACTCTCTCTTTGTACATATATATATGGTAGAATGAATACATATTTAAATGAATTTGGCCTTGATGAAATGTTCAGCATTACCTGAACTCTCCTTGGAAGTTACATGCCCTGTCCCCTCTGCTAACATCTCCTCAACCATACTGAAGCCTACTTCAGTTAACCTAACTTTGTAGCAGTCCATATGAGGACTATTTGTACTCCTGTTTCACTGTAGTCACTTTCTTAGTAGCTCTATTAAGTTTTTTCATTTTCTGTTGCTACTTGTGCTGTTGTGGCATGTATAATAGCAAATAGATTGCACCAAAAGTTTTTTTTTGCAATTAGTCAGAGAGAAGTAAGAGGAATTTAATTTCCAATGAAGTTATTAAGAGTAACCATAGTTAGCTTAATACATTCCATCATTCTGGCATTGGGATATTTCAGTAATCAATTTTAGAGATGTTTAGATTCCCACATTGCTTTGTTTAATATTTACCTTTATGTTCAAAAGGAGGAAGCCTCCTCTTTCTTGGAAGAAGTGCTTTCCTTTTCTCATGCTATTCTATTGAAAAGCTACAGGCTGCCAGAAAAGGTTCAAATGCCTATTTCCTTCATTGCAAAGTCTCAGAAGATTATTCCAGCCATGCAAACCAACCTGTCAAATTGCTGAGTCCAAAACCACTCTCCAATCCATACCAACAGCAAGCACTGTTGAAAGGGAAAATCTAGGGGTTTCTACTCTACCTAGTAGAAAAAGTAGTGGAAAAAGCAATGTGGAACATGTAAGGTAAGCCAGGTACATCTTTCCTTCCCTAACTGCTCCTTTGAACCCCACTTTCTCTTAAGATCTTCCAAAGTATGGTGCTGCTAACTCTTTCAACCACACATCATGTCATAAGTAATATTTCCTTTAAAAGACAAATGAAGCTTAGGAAAATCAGAAGATTAATTGTTTGCAATGAACCTTAAGCCTATTTCTTTGCAATAATTAAATATTTATCATTAATTTGTATAATAAAACACACACTAACTGTGTGAACATTTGGCAGCAGTTTTCTAAGTGGAGTGGGTGCTTTGAATCTTGCCCTTTCACATGCCACTTCCCAGTAGCTGAAGATAATTTCTGCCTACTTGGTATTTGGCTTGATATTTAGGATTTCAGGAACTCTGAGGCACCTAGTTTCTAGATTAATTCATTTTTTAGTTGAATGTAGCCTTAGGTGGCTAATTTTAGAAAGGGTCAGATCACCTTTGGAGGCAGTTGTGTTGCTGACTCTCCTGGTGTCTTCAAAGGCAGGTTGAAATGCTGTACCATCCTTTCTTCTGGATGAGCTCACTCACCCTTAAGCAACTTCAGCCCTTCCTCCCATTTTTATTATAATTCAATTCTGTCATATGTTGGGGTCAAAAATCCATTTGAACAACACCAGGCTTTTAAACTTTTTTTTAAAAAGAAATACTTAGAGCTAGTGGTAACAGTTTAATAACTTTTTTTTTCTATAAAATGTTTGATGCTAGAAAGCAGACCATTTTTCTCCTTCTACTCTGTTTGGGACTTTTTTTTTCAAATAAAAGGTAAGTAGGCGTGGTCAAGCAATATTTGTGGTTTACCATGCTTCTTATCAGAGCAAAGAGCTCAGTTTGGGCTGTTTTACTGACACAGCTGATGAAGAGAGGTTTGCATTTTCATTTCAATATAAACGGATAAGCGGACATGATTCTTTCTACCTGTAAGTAAACTTGGCTGCATATTTTGATCTTGTAGTTTTGTTTTGTGCAACAGCAGCATACTTAGCAAATTATGTATTTAAATATTGCCATAAAAATATGAATCTACTTTTTCTTGCACTGCTAAGGGGATCTGTGTTAAGACTACTTGTCTACTTGTCTACTTGTCTGGACTTTCAAAATTAACACACCAATATAAATCCATTGTATGATGGATTTAGCAAAGCAACTGATTTTACATATAGATTGGGAGATTTTTCCACATACTGTTCTTAAACTTGTGAACTGCATAGACATGGACAGAGAGTTTGATAGAACTAAAATTGTCTTTCCTCAGAGTAGAGTTAACTCACAGGAAAGACAGGAAGCCTCAGCTTGCACACACCAAAAGCTGAAAGCTTGTATTTTAAAGTGCTTTTAGAAGCAAACTATAGTGTGGCTTTCTACCAGGTTATTGATTTTTGTAGTAACGTTGAAAACTGACAGACCAGACCAGGAGGCACACTGTGTTACAGCAAAGGTTTGATGGGAGAAGCTGAGTTTGTGGTGTTGAACACAGTAAACCTTCTGCTCCATTGCAAGAGCAATAGCTTCTAGCAAAAATGTGGTGGTAGAGTGCAAACCTTTGACATGGACTAGAGTGTGTTCAGTGTTAGTAGAGCTTTGGGAAGCTGACTCAGAAAAAGAAACACAAGTGAAGAAAATGGTGAAATAGCAAAATTATAACATGCAAATGATAAAAATTAATTTCTGACTTGTTGCTTTTCTCTTTGGTGTTCCTTTCCTAAAGCTGCCATTTACAGTGAGTAACAGCTGAGGATGGGAGGAAGATTGCACATATATGTGTGAATTTGCACCATACACAGACAACGTTATCAACCCAAAGTGTACGCTTGGGACTGTATCAATGTGTTTTCACTCTGCCTTCTCTGTTCTGTTCTGATGGGACTCTTCTTTAAGCTGCTTAAGCAAATGGCTGTTCCTGACAGCTGACCCATCTTTTTCTTCCTTTTGCATCCCATCTGCTCTGTTGTGCACAGATAAATTTATTTCCAGGACTCAAAAGTTAGTTATCAAAGTGTCAGCTGCACATTTTTAGGCTGAGTGTTTGTCAGATTAGCTTCAACACTGGTTTCCTAGTGTTTCTACTTTAGCCACATGCTTCTCATGCCATGGTTATTTCTTGTTTTGAAACAGAGCATCCTAATAGGTCTGATGTACTTCCATAGGCTGGCATGGCTCTGTGCTAGTGTTGGGGTTTGTGTTTGCTTGCCTGTCATCAGGGAGATAATGTTACACTGCTTTATAAACAAGTGTCTTCCTCCTAAAATATTAATTTCCAGAAAGAAAAAAGATATTAGCAGTGAAGTGCACTATATTTGTTTGTTCCTGTGTTAAATAACTTTGTCTAAGGTGGCAGGCTTTCGTCAAAAACTGCAGAAATGAAAAATTCTCTATACAATGGAAGAAGGAAGATGGCAAGTTCTAGATTGAACACCTCAAATACTCTTCATGTTTAATTTAAACCTAGGTTTTAAACTACTGAGTTTAGTTGTTCCATCATGATGTACCCTGAGGATCAAAGCAGTGTGTTTGCATAGCTTGTGTTTTGATAGAACTCAAGGGAATGTGAGCTGAAAGATTTAAGGGGGCTGTGGGTGCTAGAGGAATCTTCCTTGGTATGGATTTAAAAGAAGGAAGACTTGGTTACTTTTTTTTTTTTTTTAAATTTAGGGGAAGCTTTTTGGTTAGGTAGGAAACAGAGAAGTGGAATCTAAAATAATTGATAGCTACATAAGTACTTTATTTTAACAGAATTCAAAGTTAATTTACTGTTAAAAATTATAGAATATTTCTTCCTCTTAGGCTGTATTTCTTTTCTGTGTCCTGTCCAAGCAGTCTGTAATTCATAACATGGCAAATCTAACTGGTCTCTCTGTTCTCTTCCAAATACGGAATCCAAAATGTGATTTCTTTGCTGAAGCACAACTTTCAGTGATACCATCAGTGACTAAACTTTAATTTACGAACTCTTCAGTGTGGTTACTTGAGTTAGGGACCAAAGGATCAAAGCTAGCTAATATGTTACTCTAACACATAATATGTGACTCTAATATAGTGTTTTAGGAAAATATCCTTGATGAAAAATCAAAGGAAGCCAGATAGAACTGTTCCACTGATTTCAGTGATCCAGAAGAACGGATAATCAAGAAGAAATATTTTAAATTAGTAAATGATAAGAATCTATTTTCAATTAATTTGTATTTTAAATGTTAGCCTTTTAAAAAAGTTAAAATACAGGAGTTTAAGTATTATAATTCTTTCTCAGTTTTTCTGATGGGTGTTGAGAAAAGAGAAAGGAAGGAAGAGCACAAGACATGAGAGAGTGCATGTGGGGGTGAGAAGTGTCAGGCAGGAAATGCCATCTTCCTGCTGCGTGACAGCACACACTGCTGTGCAGCCCTCAGCGTCAGCATCTGCCTTGGCCACGAGGAGAGCAAGTTCAATCAAATTATTCACTCAGGGTATCAAAGCTTTCCCCATCTGTAGTGTTGGCCACGTCTTTCTGGAACAGCCACACAGTTTGGGCCTCCTTTCTGATGGAAGTTATGAACTTAATAAATATGAATTTAATCGGGAGGGAAAAGTGTAATTCAAGAAGATTACCAATGACCAGGGAAGATGTAAAATGCGCAGATCAGTACATGAGTCTTTGCTTGAGAACTGAAATTCCAAGCCATCAGGTCAAAGCTTCTGGCCTTAAGTCAATTTAACTAAAGCAGGACTTAGCTCTGCAGAGCTGAAGGCCTTTCTCTATGGGCTTTGATAATGCTTCCTGGCAGCCTTGGTAAATTTCCAAGCAGAAATGTACAGTTTGCACTGCATTAATTTACACTTGTACTAATTTCTACTGAATTAATTCCATGAATACTCTAGGAGTAATGCAGGGATAAAAGAATTTCAGAATTGTCTGAGGTTGCTGAGAAAAGATGTATAAAGACAAATTAATTCTCAAAGAACTGGAAATTATCTGCTTTAGGATGATATCTGCTGGATTGATAGGCTGTGATTTCACACTTAAAATACTCCAACGGAGTGAATGAGGGCAACTAAACTTTGGTAGAACTGTGTAAAGTGTGTGCTGCTCCTCCAGATCCTGCAATTCAGTTCAGTGTGGTCTTGTCTGATCCATGGCCTTAGTCTAATCTGAGCCTTAATTTACAGTCTGCAGAATTTATCATCTCCTATTTTGTCATCTTTATTAGGTTAAACACTCCACCCTTGGAAAAATTGCTCACCAAATGAAGCACATGTCCCAGGAAGCAACATCACAATTACAGCTTCAGCCTATACCTTTTCTGTGGTTTTATGGATAGGACAAGAGGATAAATACTCAACATCATACATGCTTAGGATATTTTTTAAAATGTCACATACAGTCATTTTTTACTAATAGCTTTTAGCACAGTAAAAGGAGGGGGTCAGACATAAAAATCATCCATTAACAAAACAAGTCTGAGATTCACTGAAGGCAAAAAGGATTCCTGACCTTACACTATAAATATACTCAAATTACTGGGCTCATAAAGAAAACAAGACAGAATTACACATTCAAAGCATCTGTCTGACCCCCTTGTTTTCAAGCTAACAGCCAAATCTTTAAAATCTAATTAGAAGATTATTCTAGTGTTACAAAGAAAGTCTGCAGTGCTCTTTCTAACTATTTCTTGTAAATGTTTTATATGGAGAGCAAATAAACTGTTGAGAAATAATGTATTTCATTAGACTAGATGGTTCAATGAGAAGAAACAGACAGGATTTCAAATATCATGTTCCTATTTGCAAATAACAACATACTTTGCAGACATCGATTAAACTTCATGTCACTGGCTGAAATAAAAGAAACCCAAGCATTTTTTCACCCACAGTCTTCACTATTTATGAGGCAGGTTTAAATGGCCAAGGGACAATTACACTGGACAATTACGCAGGAAATAAACTTCATTGACAGCATCTTTTTGGTCTGGCGGCTTTGAAGAGAATTGTTGCTGCCAGCCAGCTTGGATATTTTTAATTGCTGCATTTTTCACAGCTGTCACTGGAAACTTATCAAACAATTGATGGTATCTTCTGATTACGGTCAGCTCATCTGTTTCCCACACAATAGATTCTTCACAGGATTCAAGTCTGAGGGAAACTTCACCATGACTTTCAAGTCTGTCTAAACAAACCACTTATGAGGCAGGGCTCTTCCACCTAAGAATTAGATTTGGTCTTATCATTTGGACATCCAACATTCTCATTTCTTTTATTAGCACAAGATTTGCTATGTTATGTACTTTCATAGGGAAAATAATTACACTTTCATAATGTGGTAAGTTGTTTAATGGTTTTAATGCGAAGATTGATACTCTTAGCACATTTGGCTTTCACTTGGTAATAGGCAGTGGCAAGAGTCTCATAGGTCACCAGAAGGGACATCCTATTTATTCCAGGCTGGATTAGGTCATTAGGATCAACAATGCAAAAGTGCCATGAGAAAGAAACAAATAATGTGGAAGGAACTGGTGGGACTGCCAAAGAAATATCATATTAAATGCAAAGCAGCAAAATTCTGAGACCTTGGGAAGTCTATTTCAAATAAAAATCTGAGGCCTCTTTGCAAACCATGACCTTTGTGGCAGAGAAAAATAGGACACATTGTAGTGGGATATAGTGTTTATTTTATAAACATAAAGTGCTGAATATGAAGGGAGCCTTGTCTCTCCATCCCTGACTCTCATGCTTCTTAAAAGACTGTACATTGCACCTGAGAACCTGAGCCTGTCCTGCAGGTGCTGCTGCTGCCCTCCCCCCTGCCCAGTGGTGATGCATGAGGGTGAGACTTCAGGGAACTGACCCAGCAGGAAGGGATTACCTGCCCTTTTAGCATCCTGTCCTGCCCAGTTTGAGATGAGATGAGAGGGAAAGAGTACACAACCATAGCTGCTGCAGCTTAGCTCAAACTGCTCTGGGAGCACAAACTGGGGAAGGTACATCTCAGCCTGGGTAGGAGCGGACCAAGTGTCAACCATTTATTTACTTCCTTCAAATCTTCTTAATGCCTTCCAACATATTTAATGTCATATCCTCTCTGCTGCATATACAAGATAGATTGGATTGGTTTCTCTCTAAATTTTTGATGTCTGTGATGATGTATCCACTGGATTTTGGATTTTAGAAACAATTTTATAAACAAGGATTATCAGCCCCTCGACATGCAAGTGCGAAGCACACATTCTCTCCACACTTCAAACCTAGGCTAGTGCATTTATTATGTTAATGGCTGCAACAGAAACAGGAAAATCAGTATTAATTCAAAGATGTTAATATTGCGTGGCTCCTTTAATAAACCTCAAAATAAAGAAAAGCTTGTCATGCAAGTGTGGTTTTGTATTTGGCTTGAATAATCTAAAAATTATGTCAATGCTGAAGGGGACAGTTGTCCACCTCCTGTCCCTGACAAGATTCTCATCCCCCTCGGTGCACTAGGTAGAGCTTGTGCAGGGTGGTGTAATCAGTCAAATCATTATGAATTTGGCTGACAATGTATCTTTTTTTATTATTTATTTTTGCTGATTTAGTGAGCTGATTTAGCTCATACATATAGCCTCATAATTGCCAAAACATTATAAGGCAGACCGTGGTAGGAAAGATCTGCTGGGTTTGGTGGCTGCAAATTCAGCCGTAATGATTTGCCAGATATCTCACAGCCAGACAGAGCTAACAGTGGGTCTAAGCACATAGGATAGTCCTTAATTCTGTAAGTGTTGTGAGTAAACAAACAGGAACACTGCAAATATGGAAATTGTTTTTGTTCACAGATCACACCTTCCAGTCTGTTTTCTGCTGCTGCTGCTGCTCAGTGCAAGAAAGGTATGTGAAATGCCTAGACTTTTCAGTCATTAAATATCTACACATAAAGGATTTCTTAAAATCCCTCTATTTGCAGTAGAAGAGCAAATGTGTGGAAGTTTAAACACCGTGCTCTGCATATCCCTAATGAAGGAAGGCATGGATGGCTATGGATATTTTTATGTGGATGTTTACAGATATGCATTCACACAAATGCTTCATGTTTTTCAAAATCAGAGAAATGAGAACAAAAGTGCACCTGGACCCTGACGCTGTTCTGGTGACTCAGTATTCTGCCTCACAACCAGACGTTTCCTATGAATCTATTTGGAAGTGTGGGGTGAGTAACATTTTGGCAGGTGAAAAGAGAGAATTGTGAGTACCAGTGGCTCAGTACTAGAGTAAGCAGGGGAGTAACTAGCTCTTGAGCATATCAAGTTCTTTGTTGCATAAAAATCACAGAGTAACAGTAACTAAGGAATCTATAGTAGAGAGAAAAGACTAGTTATGAAAAATACTTTGATTTTTCAGCAGCACAAGAGACAATTACAGTTTAAGGACAAGCCATTACCTCCTCTGCCTCCTGAGGCCTTTGAAGACTGCACGAACAAGCCCAGAGTTACTGCACTCTGTGACTTCTTTGCTAGAGGGCCTTTAGATTTACCTCTCAAGAAATCAGAAGAATACATTATCCTCGAACAGTATGATCCCCTCTGGTGGAAGGCGAGAGATCGACACGGGTAAGAGAGAGGTCATCTATTTCAATCTCCTACACAGAAAGAAAAAAGCCTAAAGCAACCTGGGCAAAAGTGGGTAGATAGAATGAGACTTATGAGACTATTTAGGAACGGGCTTGAAAGTGTTCAACTCTATATGAGGCACACAGATTGACTGGGCAGACTTTCAGCAGGGTTTGGCACCCCAGAAACGGACAGGGAATCTAGAATCTGTTGGGAATTCAGAGTTAAGCCCTACACTCAGTAAGTTCCTGACCAGCATAAGGGTGTTTGAAGACCATGTGAATCACTGGGCTCTGGGCCATGTGCAAATCCAGCTTTCCATATTTCAAGTGCTTTACAGTGGAGTGTGTAGATGTAAAAACTTTATGAAACCATAGAGATTTTGAAGACATACCAGAAACATAACCTCTTCCCCAAAATACCTGGTTATTTTAGAGAACTAGATAACTTCAGTTAATATACTTTTCACACTTACGTTTGTTTTGTGTTGTTCCCCTTTCTCCTTTGCATTTTCTTCAGTGTATCCTGATGTTGGGAATGGTTGTATGTATATTATAACATCTCTTTTCCCTTCAGATTTCTTGTTTAAATATTTTAATACTTTTTCTCATCTCATGTTTTCAGTAAAAGTGTACTGATAACTATTTTGAATACACAAGCAAGCACACACTTTGCATTTCTTCATATAGGAGGTTTGTATAGGCCAGAAATAAGGATGGTGTTTTCTGGTTCAGAAGAAAAAAAATTCTTTTCCTAAATCTCAGCCTATACTATCTGGCTTTTTCATCTGAGTAGCCATCCACAGTCGTGGGACAAAAAGGTTGTGCCTGGATGAAAGGACTCATATTTTTATTCAGTTCTAATGCTGTAATTCAGTATCTAGCAACATAGCCTCTAGGATAAGAAACATTTGTAATTCAACAAAAGGATGATGTATATCTTAATCCTACTAATCTTTTACACCATTAATGCTATCCCCAATATGTTGTTTCAGGAATGAAGGTCTAATTCCCAGCAACTATGTTAGTGAGAACAAGAAAAGCAATTTAGAAACATACAAGTAAGTACCTTTGAAAATTATAACTGTGCTTTCATTTCTAAAAATGGATTGCAGAGATACATTTTAATGTTTGATCCTTCAAATTTTTATTAGACGTGAACATGTTTATCAAAGGCTTTCTTTTTTTTGTCACAAAACATTACTCTTAAAATGAATTAACATTCACGTGCATGAATCATAGTGTCAGAATCCAGATTTCTCCTGTTTCTGTAGACCCAATGCATAATGTTTCTGTATTCTGATCTTTGCCTGTTGTGATCATGTAGCTAATTCGAATTACTATAAATTTAAATTACTGGAGAGAAGAATAAAGTTCTGAAAAAATTGTAGAGAAGAAAGGCTTCACACATCATCCAGAACTGTAAATTTTCTTCACAGTTTGGCATAACTTTTTTTTTTTCCTCTGGGGTTTCTTTTATTTGAACTAATATTTAGTAAATTGGGCCAAAAAGTAAAAAAAAAAAGGTCTAATAAAATCATTCCAAATTAAGACATGTTAACATACAGTGATAGCTCTAAACATGCTTTTGACCTGGAAAAATGCAACTACTAAACTGTGAAACAAAGCAAACATTCATTTTTACTGGCTGAAATTAAGGCTAGATTATCTCCTTGTTGCAGGTGGTACTGCAGAAACATAAACAGAAGCCAGGCAGAACTTCTTTTGCGCCAGAAGGTAACTCAGCTTACAGAGAGCTAACAGTACTGAAAAATACCTACCAGTAGAGGCATCAAGAGAATTATCACAGTCAAATCAAAATCTGTTTGGTATTCTGTAAGAGAGAAAGTACATTTTAAGATTTCTACCTTAAAATGAAAAGGCTTTCTGGTGTAAGTGTAAAGTGCAAACTATCCAGACTCGACAAAGCTTTAAGCTGTAGCCCCAGCAAATTCTATGTAGATTTTCCATACCAGATAAATCAAATTATTTGGCTTACTGTTCTTGTCTGTTGCATTAGATATTAAAAACTGAAATCCGTGTAGTAAGCTAATTAGCTCTGAGTTTAGCAGGACTTAACAAACCACTGCTTCTTCCTTAAATACAGAGCAAACAATCCACATTGCATTCTACGCCCAAAGTGCGTAACTCAGTCAAACTCGTTGGGTCTTTGCTCAGCCCAGGGAAAGACCAAGGAAGAATATCTCAGAATGTTTTTAACTGGATTTTTTTTTCTTGTGATTTGTACAATTTGATTTTTTAATAAATCGAAGCATTTTCACTACTTCACACTGAAGTGTTTAATTCAGCTAAATTATTTATCTCTAAGAAGTTGCCTGACACTTATTATTTTCTCTTGGTTTATTTTGTTCTGCCATGTACCTGGCTATCCATTCCTGTTCTCCACTTATTTATCTTCCTCCCAAATACTCATAGAATTTGGTAATCAGCTGCAAGTCCTGTCTCAAGAGAGCATTACTGAAGCCAAAAGCAGGTAACTCTACTTGGATTTCTTTTCAGCCCACAGAAGGTGCCTTTGTTGTCAGAGATTCAAGCCGGCAGGGTCTTCTTACGCTGTCCATGTATTCGCGGGCTAAGGGGTGAGTTCCTCTGCATGGTCAGGGTTTGAATCAAGTGGTGGTGGAAAAGCTTCCTCCAGACTCTTCAGAATAATTGGGTAGGTTGGACATGCAGTGCACAAGAGCAGGGAACCACTGGGCTGCTGTTCATGCAGAGTTCATCACCCTGTATGCAGAAAAGGTCATGGTGGGCGGTGGATCTGGGAGTCAGTGTGCAAATCTCCTGGCAAGAAAAGATTACCTGCCTGCACTCACTGAAATTCTCAAATGATCTGCTGTGGAAACCATGCCACAGCCTTTGGCCATGGCACCAAACTGTTTCCTTTCTTCACAGGCTCTGTGCACTGTAATCCATCCCAGACTCTGCTGTGCTCAAACTTCACCTGTTTGTCTCCCAAAATCACGTCACCCCTACTGTGCAATCTTACTTTTGCCAGAAAACAGCCACAGGACTCACACTTGCCTGTATCACCTACAGCACTGATTTAACCTATTTTAAGCTGTTTTACACCCTCTTCATCAGCAATCCCACATCCCCCCATACCAACTGTGTCCGCTTTCCTTCTCTCCCTCTTACAGCAAGCCAGAGGTGAGAGCAGCTAAGGCATTGCTGTTACCTCCACCCTCTTCCTCCCTCCCTCCATCCCCTCCTTGGAAACCTGGGGCCAGCCCTCCCCATCATCCCTGTGCTGGGGACAGACTCACCATTTCTGTAGGCTCAGTAATGTTTCTGACAATGACTCAGTAATGCAGACTGTATAATGTATTCTCTGTATTCTGATCTCTGCTTGTTGTGACCATGTGTCCACAATTTAGTGTACTAACCTTCAGCAACCACCAGTCTGAAATGCAGACTTAACTGCTTAATTTTGAGTGTCACAGAAAGCAGGGATAAGCAGACAGCAAAATATACAGAAAGCAAATAAGACAGATAATGTGAAGAAATACAGAAAAACAAAGGTGTCAAATAAAAGCTCCAATGAAGACCTTTTGAAGAAGTAGAACTTAAAATTTAATCTCATGCTATATATGAATATGTTTAAGTTTTTTGGGAGAAAATGCAGGTAATTCGTACCATCTTAATTTTAAGAGGTTGTATTCAAATACATGCTAAATGAGGAGGAGCACTGCTTAAACGTTGTGGCTATTTCTTAGGAATGCAATGATACAGGGGTAAAAAACACTTGGGCAACAAAAGACATTGTACAACTATCTCCCAAAGCTGGCAGAAAGCGGCAGTCAATGAATTATTTTTTTTTCTCCTGAAACAGTAGCCATTGCTACACACAGCCATTTTAAGCTGAGGACTGTGTCCCAAGTTTTCAGATTTTTCTATGTTTCCATAGTGAAATTTAAGCAGATTTATAGTACAAATTATTTTTATAAAATTTAAAACTGGAAATTATGATGTTTTGTTGATTTCAGAAGTCATAATGGAGATATTCTACATTATCAAATTAAGCAGAATCACTTGGGACAATATTATGTAGCAGAAAACTATCTCTTCTCATCCGTTCCTGAGCTCATCGAGTATCATCAGCACAATGCTGCAGGTAATGCATGTGAGCTGGTAACAGTTTTACATCTTTTTCTAATACTTTCCTTACAAAAAGAGACAAAAGTGTTTCTATTGCTAATGTATTCAAATATGCTTTGATTCTTTCTGCCAAAGTCATAGCTGTCATGTGCATATAACATGGGGGAAGTGAAACTGCCAAAATTGTCTACATGTAGTAAATGAGTTTAGCAAAGTTAAAAGCCTGATCTGTATTGTCTTTGTTCACATTTAACTGAATGGGACTTGAGTGAAATTTGATCATAATTCTTTTTTTTCTATGACATGGACCTGCATACATGCAATCTAATAAAAGCAGGAATTATGCTGTGCTTCAGCAGGAGCATTCTACTGATTTTGGAAAAAAACCCAACCCATACCACAAACAATCAAGGGCGGGATGAGGGAGCACAAGGACTCTCTAACACTGGCTTTCAGCTTACCAGAGTTAGACACCTCTAACTGTTGGCTGATGGCAGATTTTTATAATTTTTAGCATGAAAAATATCCTTCACCTTGGTTCTGCCCATCATTTTAATACAATATAAAATGGTTTTAGTCTGAATGAGGGAAGATGGAAAAACACACGGAGATCCCTTGCACTAGAGAAGAAGATATGGGAATAGACAGAACATTTTGCTGGAGCGAGGAGAATTGTAGGAATCACTTGTAGCAGAATTGGCCCTAAAAGTAGTAGTGGGAAGAATCAATGAACTCAGGGAGTCCTTGGTGAAGGCTGTATTCACTAGTACTGTTGGCTTGTGAATGCAAAGAAAATAAATGAGACAAAAAAATATTTTAAACCTGGTAGTCATGCTGGCAGACCCTGCTTAGGTCGGTTATACAGTATTTTACAGTTCATTTAAGCTCACTATCATGGTACAAAAAAGCAAGAGTATTACTGTTGGCTTTATGAAAGTAGAAATACTTTCATAGTCAGGGCCCTATTAAATAATCTTTCTGTATTTCTTCTCACTGTAGTGTTTTATCTGAGCAAACTAGACAAAAATAACTTCAATAAATAAGAAATTTACATCAGATTCCAAGTAGCTTTGTTTGAGAAGAGGTATGATATAGCATATTTTAAAATTAAGTAATTGGTCAGCAGAATATTATGGCTTTGTCCCCAACAGGTCTTATCACACGTCTCCGCCATCCAGTCGGATCAGATGGATGTACCTCACCAGAAACCACAGGATTGAATTATGGTAAATTTTTCATCTTCTTTTTTAAGGAGATTTAGCTATCTGCTGAGGCAAGAATTTAGCTCATATTCACACAGGTTAATAATTAAGTTGTATCTGTGAAATTCTTTGGTAATAATAAACACATAAACAGTGTAAGGTGCCAGTACCAAATGAGACACCTGACTCAGCTGCTTCTGTGCAGCGACTGTTGTGCTTCTGTTACAACCACCAGTGCATTCAGAGATATTTGGACTTTTCTAAGGAAACCCAAGACTCAAACATACATTTAATAGCTTTTGAAAGGCTATTTGATTTATGTAAGTGCTTAGGAAACCAAAACTGAAACCTGAAATTATTACTATTTATGGAGAAGATTTTCTTTGTCAGTCCTGCAGGTTTTAGAAACAAGAATGGAATCTGATGTGGTATTAAAAAAAAAAACCAAGCAATAAATGTCAGTTTTGTGTATATAGATTGGAACTTCATACCATCTATTGGATAACAGGAACCTCCAAGACAGTCTCTTTCATGTTCCCATAATCTCAAGGCTTAATATTTCTGAAGGGTTGAACTATTGTAGTTTTTACAATAATGGTAGCCAGTGACTATTTCTGTAGCTATACTATCCATCCGGAACTGGTTTTGGAGCTAAAAACATCACATATCATAGAGCCAAAAAAATTCCCATGTGTAATTAAATCTAAACATTTGCCTTATCTTCAAGCCTCAGACATTCCTACGTTAACCAAAATTACCAATCACATTCTTTAAGCTGTTAAATAGCATTTATATTTAAACATATATGAGCCAGTGGAAATTTTCAGATATTTAAACCTGATGCTATAGCTGATGAACCAGTGTGATGCTTTGCAGTGCTCATTAACTGCCATCAGCAAGGCGCTCAGGAAAGCTGGCCTGACTCTCCTGACATATTGGGTTGCTTTTGCAGAGGAGTGGGGATTAAACCCATCTGAACTGCTGTTACTGAAAGAACTTGGGCGTGGGCAGTTTGGAGTTGTTTACCTTGGTAAATGGAAAGAGACTATCAAGGTTGCCATCAAAACAATCAATGAAGGTGCAATGTCTGAAGATGATTTCATAGAGGAGGCCAAACTGATGATGTAAGTACAAAAGCTATTGTGTCAGTTTACCAGGAAATAAATATAACCTAATTCCATTTCAAACACACAAAGCAGTTTGATGGGAATGGTGGATGTGTGGGACAGAAAGGATGATATAAATGTCTGAACCATGCTGATGCAGATGCTTCCTACGCCCAGATTCTTTAGAGTGTGCCTTGCTTTGTACTGTGGAGCTCAATGGGGAATAAGTGTTCTGGTAAAATGTAAATGTGCTCCTACAACTATTCTTTAATCCGTAACTCAGTGTCTCTAGGAATACTGGCAGAGCTTCCATCCAACTAAAGCTTTTGAGAAACTGTATTACCATATATGCAAATTTTGCAAATTAGGGAAGCATCCACATGAGGTCTTGGCAAAGCCCAGAAGAGATGAACCCTTGCAGGGTCAAGGCCCCTGCCTGCAAACCAAGTGTAACTTGACCTTTCCATTTTGCATCAACCAAATCAAGCTTTGCATTCACTGCATTTATATAACTGATGAAGAATTATGAGTTCGCAGAGTGAACTTTTTGTAGGAAGTTGTAGAGAGAAAAGTGCTAAGTACTGGGAGAACTCTGAAGAAAGCTGAATAGGACATTTTTTATCAAGTAATGAAAATATTTTCCAAAATCACCATGAGAATCAAATGTTTAGTTACCTGTCAAGAACAAATATTAGCCTGTCTAAAATGTGATTTTAAACAGGAAACTCTCCCATCCAAAGCTGGTCCAGCTTTATGGAGTATGTACACACCACAAACCTCTCTATGTTGTGACTGAATTAATGGAAAATGGTTGCCTGCTCAATTACCTTCGGCAAAGGCGGGGGAAACTCGGCAGAGGTGTTCTCCTCAGCATGTGCCAGGACGTTTGCGAAGGGATGGAATATCTGGAAAGAAACGGCTTTATTCACCGTGATTTGGTAAGTACAATAGGTTTTTTGAGGTTCTTATCAAATATTTGCTGTAGAGAATGTGCTGTTGCATTTTATGGGACACTATGTATCTTGTAAGACTTCAGCCCTGCAGGATCTAATAAGGCAAACCCCTTGAGAGATCAGAGAAAATTAGGATATTGACAGGGAACTATCTGGTATTATGACACCTCAGTGTGAAAGTGATTAGAACACAACCAAAATCACAGCATTACAAAAGGTCAGGAACAATGAGAATTTTAAAAAATTGAAATATTTTTCTATTTACATTTTTTTGGCTCTCTACAGTCATTCATTAATGCTGGGATATATGAGTGGGTTTTCTGCCCATAGGCAGGGAATTAGAGGAAAGGAGTTTGTTTCTTTACTCCTTGATGCTTTTTCAATGCTTACATTTGGATGTAGAGAGGAAATCTTCCTCCTTTCCTACCTAGCTGCATGAAGAAATGTAAAATCTTGAAAACTACCACAAGGTTACTGATTTCTGTAATGAAAGCATCACAAAACAAATTAAAAAATTTACACTAATTGTTCCTAGTGTTGATGTTCAGGAAAATATCTAAAAGTCTTTCACTTTCAAGAATACGTAAACATGTTGCAACTCATACTACAAGCATTTAAGTTGCTAGGTGCTATGTATGTGTTTCACTACACAGTAGTGAAATATGTTCACTGACTCAGAGACAAAAATTCAGTAATATTTTTGACTAATACACTAATCTCCTTTCAGATATAAACAGCATGAGCTAAAGCAAATATAATCAGCTGCTGTATTTCTCTTAAAATTCTTTAGCACAGACTTCAGATATATTTCTCTCATTTTCCCTAGGCTGCAAGAAACTGTTTAGTCAATGTGGAGCACGTGGTTAAAGTATCTGACTTTGGCATGGCAAGGTAGGAGGCCACTGACAAAGGTTTTGTGAGCACCTCTTCTCAGACAGCTGCAGCATGATATTTAGTTAACCTCACTGCTTGCTTCACTGGTTTGGGGAATCCCACTGTGGGTAATTTTTGAATCCTGATGAAAACTGTAATGTTGTTTAACCACTGTACCATGAACTGGATGTTGTGTCCTCTTGGTGATTTCAAGATAGGTAAACAAAGTGCCAGGTAAACTTCTGAGGTGTTTATGGACAGAGAAATGCCCAGAGTGCACAGGGCATCCAGAAGTCTGAAACAACTTTGCTGAGCAGGATGGAGGTCAGAAAGTCACTAGGGACAGGACTGGGAGATGCTGCTGACCTCTGGAGGCAGCGGTAGCTGAGTAGGTGAGGCAGGATGCAGGGAGGACCATGTGGGTAGGAAGTGTGACACACGCTGCCCTAGCAGGGAAGTGGTTTTTCTGCTTGGTGATAGAACCAGCCAAAATGAGGAAAGAGAGCACTCTGAACTCTGACAAGCACCAGTCTGAGAAACACAGCTCTAGCATCACAGACTTTCCTCAGAGGACACAGCTGATCTGGCCAAATGACTGAATGCTACCCAAAGGGGATGTCTTCTTTCTTCTTTCCTCTTGCACGCCCAGCACAAAGCTCTCCACTTTTGTGTTTTACTGACTAGTTTTCTTGTGGGTTAGCAGACTGAATCAGCTCACTTAGGAGGCAGATGAGCTTGAAAGAGCAAAGTCAGTGGCTTTGAGCAGAAGGTTGTGGTGACGCTTACCTTGTGGCTGTGGGTCATTACGTCAACACAGCCATGCTCCTTCAGTTTTGCCTCTCGTTTCTAACCTCAGGCTTAAAACACCCTAGAAGTTTATAGCTAAGGACTTATTTTTCAAAGGGCTATCCTGTACCATGCTTGTACTGCTCCCCAAAAGGGTAAGGTCAGTATCAGGGCTCTGGACTTATCCAAATGAATGAGAAAATACAGTAAGACCAAGGTGGTAGTCAGGGTCCAGCCTAAGAATAATTGACCTGAGTGGCTCACTGTGGCCACAACGTGGAGATCAGTGGTGTGGCTCTAGGACTCACTCTCCTGGGGAGGCTGTGGAGATGTGATGGGAACACAACCTAATTATTCAGAGCTCACACAACTGCTACTACAGGCTATTTTGTACTGCTATTTCATATGGTCTTTGTTCAATAGCCTCCCATGTTTCTGTGCCTGCACCAAAATGAGAAAGTGAGACAAAAAGATTACTTATTTCAATGTGACCTCCTTTAAAAGGTGCTTTAAAAAAATTACCTTTATGCTTTCCCTGAGAATAAATATGTACTGCACATCTGTGATCTGCTCAGGAACATTAATACTTGGAAAGTGTTCCCAGAGTTCATAAGGATGTTGGGGTCAGCCTAGTAATCATTTAAAATGCTGCCCTATAAATGCCTGCCTTAGGCACATAATTTCATTTTATCTGGAAGTCAGCTCCTACAGTTACTTTAGTGCACCTACAAGAACTGTTGCCTCAAATGTGATGAACATTTCTTTGTGTGTTGCTTTGGTAACAATGGCCCTGATATGGCATCTGTGAAGATGGACAGTGAGAGTCTTATTTGGCTAGAACAAGCAGTTGAAAAGGTGGATTATTAAAAAAAACAACTAATTATTTATTGCTGCTGATTCTCCTGCCCATGCTGAAGTGATGTGTGTTATTAATATACGCCCAAAAGATGACAATAATAACCATCCTGTCACTCTTATGTTTGTATCAAAATGTTTTATTCTGACATATTTCTGATGAATAATCCAAATCATTCATTTAAACAGAAATGTCTTTAAGTGCATAGCTTCCCATTTTTTGGGGTTTTTTTGGTGTGCATTTTATATTAAAGTTGTGATATAATTGTGTTGTTTCCAAATGATACTATTTTTCTGGAATTCTAAACCATTTGTGGAAATGTCACTCATTCAAATATGTGATTTCCTCTTATTCTTCAGGTATGTCATTGATGATGAATATATCAGCTCTTCAGGTGCCAAGTTTCCAGTCAAATGGTCATCTCCTGAAGTCTTTCATTTCAAAAAATATAGCAGCAAATCAGATGTCTGGTCATTTGGTGAGTTGATTAGGTAAAAGGGTAACCAGGCTTCCCTAAAACTGCTGATGTGATTTAGGAAAATGTAAATTTTTACCCATGCTACCTATCTTAAGCTTCAGTCCTTCTCATTTTTCAAAGTTTGCTTATATCAGACAAATGGATTTTCCATTTGAAAGGTTCTGCACCTAAAAAGTAGATTTTGACTGAAATGTGCATTTCTGATGAGTCCTCATTAGCCAAACATATTAATCTGAGTTTCATGGACTATCACCATAGCTGACTTAAAAGAGAGCAGAATTATAGTAGCTGAAAATTGTTTGGGTTGTATCCTTTATTCAGCTCAGGCTGCCCATATTTTCATTCATTTTCCACATTTTCCAACACACAGAAGAATCAGGAGTGGTTTTTATTCTCCTAATTTTCTTAAAAGCTGGTGGGTTTGGCATCTTTTGTTTTGTCCTAAACCTATTTTGGTTCACTTCTAGGTGTACTGATGTGGGAAGTTTTCACAGAAGGCAAAATGCCTTTTGAAACCAAGTCAAATGCTGAAGTTGTCCGTGAGATCTCTCAGGGTAACCGACTTTATCGACCACATTTGGCATCACATCCGGTGTACAAAGTCATGTACAGCTGCTGGCATGAGGTTTGTTCCCCGCCCCCCTTTTTTTTCCCCTTCAAGTATTACTTTGTTCTTAATTTTTAAAATGGATATAAAAGCAACCTTAAAAAGCTCAAGGCATTAAATCCTTATTCCATGTCTGTGGCATTCTCAGCATCTCCAATTATGTTTTTCACAAATCACACCAAAGTTTACAAGTGTCTCCTTCTTTTGACTGTTGCAGCCAAGAAATATAAAGCACACTATCAGAACAATAGATCTAGACCATCCCTGGGTTGGAATATGCCACTGTTGTCATGTTTCTCTGCTGGGTGCAATGCGATACCTTTTTCATGCCTTTGTATTGTTCATAGCTTTCTCTAGATCTGCTCTGAATGATAACACATTCATATACCAAGTGGATATGCCCACTAAATGTAGATTTTGAACCCCTTTTTTCAAGTGTATATCAGTATCTCTGTACATCAGTGCAGCTCCTAGGCTGCACCTCTTTCACCCTCTCCAAGCTGATTTAGTACTTCATGTTCTTTCACCATTTGTCCAGCAACTGTTATTTCCTATATTGGCAACAAAACACTGATTTCATCAACTTCTCCATCTGATTAATCCCTTAAGGGACCTCCTTCCCTAGTCTCTAGAAGAAATACATCTTTAGGTTAAATACATTTTAGGTTAAAAGTCCTTTCAGAAGAGCTTTGTGTACAATTTTTTCATATAAAATTGCAGGCATACCCAGTGAGTAGCTGGGGAATCTTGTTGCTACCACTGTCTCCTTTATCTCCCACCTTATAACTCTGAATAAAATTTTTAAATCCTAAGTTTAAAAAAAAAAAGCTTAAGAGATGGAAATCTAAATTGCATCCAGCTTGCCTGCTTACTACAAACATCTGTTGGGGTGCCAGCCAGCAGAGAGATCATGGGGAAGAAGCTCTCTTTCCTGTCTGCCACCACACAGGAGTTTGTTCCACACTGGGCTGCAGCACTTCAAATTATTCAGCAGTGAAGATCCTTTTTCAAAAACACAGAAAGCATTCCTGAGTACCATGTTTTCCTGACTGGCAGGGCTTTCCACAGACCTACTGCAGGGGGAAATTCCATAGGAATTCTGATCCAGAACTGAAATAAGTATAAAGAAATGTCAGGAATCTTTTTATAAGTGTCTGTGCTTATGCTGCTGGTGTCATTAATAATGATTTTTCTTTTTCTCTAAAATGACAAACTTGATCTTTTCTTCTGTATTAATAAAATGAAATGTAATTTTAAAGCGTTATCTTATATGTACTTATATCCAATTTCTGAAGTCTAGTACTGTAATCAACCAATCTGCTAACACAAATTTATCCTCTGCTTTTCTTTTCAGAAACCCGAAGGACGTCCTACTTTTGCAGAGTTAACAGCGACCCTCAGAGATCTAACAGAGATGGCATAATCACAGATTTTATGTGATTTCATATATTTTCATCACCAGTATATTTCCTGAAAGGCTAGCATTAAGCATGCCACTTATGTAGCTGGTACAGAAAACCTCAGCCTTTTAGAGAGGTCTCTACCTAAAACACAGTACCAGCATCCTACATATTGAAGCAGTTGTTTGGTCTTGGCACAGTTTTTCATATTTGAGAAAGATACTCCAGGACACTGATTTGGGCCTCTCAAGGCTTTGTGTTCATGGTTAGGGAGAAAAATCTGTCTGAAAAGCAGTAACCAAGCCTACTCACCTTATAGTTATTTTTATTCATTCCTTTGAGTTACACTAATTCTTGCATCAATATTATTATATTATTTATACTTACTATGACTCATGCACAGGGGAATACTGATTGGCAGAGCAAAAATGATGGAAGAACCTCTGATAAGTATTGTATTTGTGGGGTGCCCCAATGAAGGGAGGAATGATGAATCTGACTCCATGTTCTCAGAAGGCTAATTTATTATTTTATGATACTATATTATATTAAAAGTTACTATACTATACTAAGAATACAGACAGGATACATACAGAATGCTAAAAAGATAATAAAGAAAACTTGCGACTCTCACCAGAATCCCGACATAGCTTGGCACTGATTGGCCATTGAGTAAAAACAATCCAGAATCCAATGAAACCATCACCTGTGGGTAAACAATCTCCAAACACATTCCAAAGGAGCAAAACAGAGGAGAAGCAAATGAGATAATATTGTTTTCCTTTTTCTCTGAGGGTTCTCACCTTCCCAGGAGAAAAATCCTGGGTGAAGGGATTTTTCAGAAGATGTGAATGCCACAGAAAAGCTCTGGCTAGGTCACTTTCAAAGGCAAGTCCTTGTGCACAGCAAAGCATCCAGCCCTAGAGAAGCAGAGCAGGGCTCTGTCCAAGGGACAGCCAGCTAAGTGATTGGCTGGACAAAGTAGTGCATCCACTTGCAAATGGCCAGAATGATTCATGGGCAAGTAAAAACTGGAACCCTACAGTAAGGCTCAGATGGATCCTGTGACACCTTACATGGACACCTCTGTACCCCTATTTCTTATGTTATTATTCACTTTTAATTTTAAATCTTAACTGTGGTCAACACAAATATGTCGTAGAGAAGGAAAGGTAGATGGAATTCATAATTATTTTTAAAAATAGTCAGATCATTGCAAATAAATATGTTCTTGAAAATATGTGATTGCATTGTGAATTATTTTTAGGTAAATACATCACAATATTTAGTTTTATAGGGCTTTGTAGACAAAATATGTAAAACATGCTAGAGAAAGAATGAGTTAAATTTAATTTTTGTCACAAATTGAGTCACAGTTTAATTTTTTATTTCCAGATTTTAAAAATAACTGTAACATTAAAATTAAATATAGAAAACCCCACAAAGTATGGAATTTCCAAAGAACGATGGCATCTCATAATCAAATATAGTCCTGGCAGTAATCAGTCATCTTTACTGCAATAGTATTTTGGTAGTTATCAACCCTTGGGGAAGAAAATTGCTACTCCCATTGTTTGAACATTTGGGAGTACCTACAAACACACTTCTAAGGTATTTCTGCATCAAGCAAACCATGATATTCTCATTATTTAATGTAAATTCCCAGAAGAATTGCCAACAACTGATGCCACTGTTTACTTTCATAACCAATTTATTTATGAGCATTCAACCCTTCATCAGACCCATGACTGAATGCTGGCCTATAACTGCTGTGGGTTAACCCCAGCTGGCAACAGTGCCACACAGCTGCTTGCTCACTGCCTCTGCCCTGTGGGATGGAGAATCAGAAGATAAAACTTGTGGGCTGAGATAAGAACAGGTTAACAACTGAAACAAAGTAAGATGTAACAATAGCAATAGCAATTTAAAGGATAGAACCCAAGAGAAACAAGTGATGCACCTTACCAGTGCTCACCCCTGCTGACCAATGCCCAGCCCACCCACGGGCAGTAACCAGCAGCCCCCAGCCAACTTCCCTTCCTCTCCCCCCCAGTTTATACTTCGATCATGATGTTCTATGGTGTGAAATATCCCCTTGGCCACTTTAGGTCAGCTGTCCTGGCTCTGCTGCCTCTCAGCCAAAATTGAGACAACACAGTAGACACACGGAGCTCAGCACAGTTTATGCCCAGGCCGTAGAAGTACAAAGCTTTTCAGCAGATGATGTACTACCAATGTGAAATTCAAACACTCTCCACAATATAAAGTGCATGGGGACTTTGAATAATATATGAGACATCTTTTTAAGCAGCTCTTGTAAAACTGGTTTTGCCATATTACTGCAAGTTAATGTGTGATACATTACAGCACCATGCAGTGAAAACCAGCTCCATTAGGTTTATGTACTCAAAGCACCTTGCTCCTGCCTCTCACTGACCTCTCCCATGGTGAATATGCACCCATCCTGGTGGGAAACATGCTGGTCTAACAACTGGAACCAATAAGGCTTGCCTACCAGGCTTCCACTTCCCAATATAATCTTTCTGTAGGCTGCTTGGGGAAAAATTTGAAGAAGGTGTTATTAACATTCTGACACAGATAAATTAAACAGCTGCTATCATCAAGCTGACAGTAAATAAATGAAAAAGCACGAGAACTTGTGAAACTGATGCTTAATTGGCAGCAAGAAATAGTCTGCAGTACAAAGGTCAGGTATCTAAAGTGTATTTATTTATCAGAACAGCTACACCCTTACATAAAGACTGAGTAGGCCACCTTAGACCTCATGGTGACTGTGAGCTTAGTTCAAATTCCAACCATATTCTAACAGGCAAAAAATGGATTAATAGATATCCTTGTCACTGACCATAAAGAGATGTCTGCTGTTTTTTCAAACTTCCATGTGATAAAAATGAGATCTGGAAAAAGCAGTAAAGACACGTCCATACAGGGAAGATTCCGTCAAAGGCTGTAGGAGTGTTCAGCATTTGTAAAAATTTAGCTACTGTTTGCTGATCACAAATCAGAACACTTGGAACAAGACTGTATCATGGCTGGGAGGAAAAAAGACAGAACTCCAAGCTTTTGTGAGCCAGCCACTTAGGATACATCTATTTTCTATGAAAAAGGTGCATTATTGAAAAAATGGAATTTATTTTCAGAAAGTGAAATGAATTCACTCATCAAAAGTACTCCTGAGAAGCAATGCAGACCATTTTCTAGTATGTACAGGGCTGGTGACACTTGTTTCAGACCAATTCCTGCCTCCTCTCCTGCTCCCCCAGCAGATTTCACAGATGGGAGGCCCTACAGGCCCACCAAAGCACATCACCATCCCTCCTCCCTCAGGCACCACCAGCCTGGCTCCTGCTCAGCCTCCCACCATGTTCTGAACCATGGCACCATCTTAAAACCTGCCCACAAGGAGTCAGTGCAAACCTGCCCTGCTGGCAGGATACTTCCTAGCACACTTGCCAGTTTTATTTTGCTGGAATTTGAATAATAGGAGTCCACACCCTTCTCAAAGTATTCTAGAAAATGAAGAATTCTAGCAATTCCCCACCTAGCTCCAGGATGCAGCGCTGATGAGTAGAGTTTGATGTTTTGAATATGTACCCTTTGGGATGAAGATTTTATTATGGCATGTTTCTTTCAAGTGTGGCTGGAAAAGGAAGATGGTAGACCAGATATCTATAGAAACTGGTAACTGAAGTATTTCCTTCCAAAATCATACAGATTTTTTAACATATCCAAGTCTTCTTAACCTACCTAAATTTAGTTGGTGCAGCTATGTAAGGAACTTAATTGCCCATTAATTTGTCCTGAGATAGGGTAATAATGAGTAGCTGCCCAGATTTGTTTAGTATCAGCATTTAAAAGCTGTAATTTGGTTAGCAATGTATTGCCTCTGAGGATTGCTTTGTTCTCCTTCTTATCCATTCACCCTACATACCAAAACACATTTAATTACTTTAAATAGTGTTCTTCATTTCACTGCCTGGAAAACCTCACAACTCACTGAAATGCTCTCCACTGAGACTGGCTAAGAGACAAACATGCCTAACACATCAGCTTTGGGTTTTCTTCTCTAGTTTTGAAATATGGATGACACTCTTTTCTTATCCCTTGTTTAAAAACCACAGATAATTTAGTACATAACCATGAATAATTTATTACAAGAGAAATATTAGCATAATTTCAATTAAAAAAATCAAAGTTATTCCAAACTAGTAACTAAATATAAACATTTAAAAAAATAGCATCTCTTACAACAAATATTTTTATACAAAAAGTTAATCAGTAATTTTTTTTCTAACATGACGGACTTCTTGTACACCATGAAAATAACCATTAACTTTGTTTTTTTGACATTGTTAGAAAATAAAATTCTTTTATTATTAGTTGCTATTTATGTGTAATAGCAGATACACAGGTCCAGTAGAAAATACAGGAATTTTGCTTGGTATAGGCTAATTACAGCCAGCATAGTTGGAGTATAAGGAGTCCACACCCTTCTCAAAGAAAGTATTATGACAAATCTTTAAAAAATGCCAATGCACATCCATTCAAGAACTGGACTGGTTGCTATTTCTTACAAATAACTCATCTGGTCACACCACAGTGACGACTCTATAAGCAAATAAAGGGGCCGCAAACTATGCAAAAGCATTTCTTTTTCTCTTTTTTACAGTCAATATTTTCTTCAGCTATTCTTTGAATTGTGCAATTCAGAGTGAAAAGCAACTCAAGTTTTTGTTAAAGAACAAACTATAAAATGCCCTCCATCTTTAGTGTTTTTATTGTTTGTATTAGTTGTTTTTAACTATTAAGATTTTGAAGCTTGAATCTGGTCAATAAAACCAAAGTATTCTCTACATTAACTAAGAATTAATGAAACCCTGTTAGTAGCTTTTCTTGTCTGAAGCTTTTTTAACACAAGCATTTTAACAGCAAAGAATTGCTGTGAATTTCATCTCTCAAGCTGAAAAATATTCCAAATTGATAATGTATACAATGTCATTATATTTTGAAGACAAGCGTTTTTAGTGAAAATGTCCCTTTTGCTGGGTAACAGTGATGCCACACAAATATATGAAATATAAGCAGCAACCCTTTTGTAAAGGATGAGCTTTCCTTGGCAGAACAATTTTCTATCCATCCAAACTCTTCTACCAAACCTTTTGAACATTAGAATACATACAGCTTGCTTCATGAAGAAGTTCTGCTTGGCATATACATTTCAGCTGATTAAAACCAGTTTTTAACTGCTGATGTGCTGGCATCCTCTGGCAAACTTTCTGGACTCACACTTAAAAATCCAAAGACTGGAAATGCTCCTTTCTGAAGAGCTTGTCACCAACACACATCTGATTGCTGAAGTTACTTACTTACAAAGTGGAAAACAAAGAGGACTGTAATGAGCAAACCATGGACTGTGCGAGCTTTTTTGTGACAGGAAGACCAGTGACCACAACTGAGGAACTACAGTAAAGTTACCAATCTTCAAGGCTTCTGGTAGGTTAACATATTGTTAAACACCTAATAGGGGCGAATACTATTTTTTAGAAAGTTCAAACTCAAAAAAAAAGACATTCTGACGTTTCTCACCCCTTGCCTACAGCTCATCCTTTACTTAGTATTTTTAGAAGTAGTGCATGGATTGCAAAATGAATTTTGCACTTAGAATAAAAATTAACAGGACTATTTTATTAATAAAGAACAATACCTTCCTAGAAAATGAGGAAAAAAATTTGAAAAGCTTAATTGGGTTCTAATTAATAGATGGCTGTATTAGGAAAAGGTGAAAAAAAATCTTGCATAAAATTTTGTACTAAAAACTAAAAGGATTAAACAGTGTTTTCTTCATATTATGTCTCCAATGAATATCCTTCATGTAGAGTATCCACAAGCTCACTTGGCAATAAATTGTAAAAATATAAAGAAAGCCAGAAATATTAAGGCCATCACCAAGATAATAGCAGAGTACCTGCCACTTCAGCAAGGCTTGTCTTTTATCATCAAAAGAAAATTTCATTTTTTAAACATGGCTTACAAAGATCATTCTTTTTTGCTAATATTTCCCAAGAAGAGATGCTGCATAAAAAAAGGACCATGTTTTTCATTGCCTAACATATAATGACCACCAGGTTTCTGGCTGTCATGCTAATTACTGAATATTTTCAATCATTACTGCCAACAGCTGATATAGAGAGGAATGCTCCACACTTAACAGGCCTCACAGACAAATTTCCAGAGGACTGCAGGAAAGTAGAGCTTTCTAGTAGACATGGGTGGGCTGAGTCTACAATTCATGATACTTCAATGATGAACACTGCTTGAGTGTTTCACTGACTGAATAAAATGTTGTCCTCCTCATATGCCAAAGCTGGGTCTTCCATGCTCTCCAGCAAAGTGTGACTGGTTTCAAATTCACGGTGGGGCAGTGACGGTTCTTTGGCAACAGTGGACATCAGCTGACTCCAGGTGATGTTAGTGTTTTTGAAAGCATGCAGCAGGAAAATGCCAATGATGATGCTGCAGAATCCACTCAGGGTTCCAATGATATCACCCAGTTCCATGCTACTCCACTCCTTGAACAAGATGATGGAGCACGTCACCACTGTCGTAGTGAAGCACACGTAGTAAATGGGGGTCACGAGGGACGTGTTGAACACGTCCAGTGCTTTGTTGAGATAGCTGATCTGGGTGCTGACTGAGAGCACCAAGATGCCCACCAGAATGTAAACCAGGGGATGGCGATAGGCTGGCTTCCTCTGCAGCATCTGTTTAATGGCAATGCCCAGGCCTTTCACAGACGAGACAGAGAAGGCGCCAATGAGTGAGCAAATTAAAATGTAGATCAGTATATTTGTCTGACCTCTCTTTGGAGCCACGACAATGATCAGGACGAGGGCAACGACTGTTAGAAGAACAGCAAATGTAACAAACACTGTAAAAAAGAGGAAAGGGAAGAATAATGCACATGAGGTAAAATACTAGACTATGCCCACAAATATGCTCAGAGTTGTTCAGTGCCCTGGCAACCTCCCTACAAGCTGCAGCATGTCTTCTCTGCAATTGCATACAGACCTGGATCTTGCAGTTTTCTTTCCATCTCATCTAGTGAGGTGACCTCCTCCTCCTCTGGAGCATGAATAACCATGACTGTTGACCCCAAAATGCTCAGTACACAGCCCAGCTTTCCATGAATATTCAGCTTCTCTTTTAAAAAATAGGATGACAATATAGCACTGTTCAGCAAAATAAAAATAAAATGTTCAGCTCCACCAGGCACAGAAGACATTAAAAATCTCTGTCTAGCATAACAGAAAACCTCTTTTGAGTTTGGATATATGGTAAACCAGCCTAAAACAATCAAATTGTAAGGAGTTTTTCCAAGAAAGTTGGTCATGACCAAGAAGATAAGGTCAGGTTTTAGGGAGTTTAGACACCCTCATTGCTTCCCTCCAGGTTGTAAAAGGGTCCAAAGTACCAAGGAACTTCTCACTCCTGATTGCCTGGCTCAGGGTATGCACTTTCACTGGAGATTAACCATAAGAGCAGTTTCTTTCTTCCAAAAATGGTTCAAAGCACTTCATTTGCCATTACAACCAATGCACATGAGTTTTGGAAACTGTTCCTCATCCCTCCCCAGGCTCTCCCACCCAGGCACACTTTCTGCCTGGCTTCCAGGGCTCCCCCCAAAACAGAGAGAAGGCATGTCTTCCCCTTCAAAGAGACCAACCTCAGGATCTCCACGGGGTTGATTATTTAACCTAAGGACAATAACACAGCCTAAATAACACCACTCACAGGTCATGATTAGCCTGTTAGAGAACAACCTTGGGCACAAACACAGGCTTAATGGTGTGTGAACACACTCACAAATAGTTATTCAACCCACTGATCAAAACACAGACATTTTTTTTCACACAAGGGTAATGAGTTCATTGACATGGAGTTCTAACAACCTCTCTGTCTCATGACAATTTGAATGATTGCTATCCCCATCAAAGAAGAGAGCAATAAAGCTCAAGCTGTTTTTGCACAGCAGCAGCCAGGCAGCCAGCTGATCTGCATTTACCAACGTGCTGACCCCAGCACCACTGCAGGTTACATCAGTTACATCAGTTTTGCTACGACAGAACAGCTGAAGTTTAAGCAGGTAGATTATTCCAAGCATCCTAGGGGGTTTTTTGTTTGTTTGGTTTTATTGTTTAGGTTATTTTTTTGCTTTGTTTTTAATATGTGGTGCATGTTGTTTTTAAACACAGTGGTTCATATAATATACTCAGTTCTTAAAAATCAGAGTTTTACATTTAAAATACTATAATTTCATTTTGCTAAAAATTATTTCCTATAAAATTTTTGTATGCACAGTCCACGTCTTTTCTGCTCTTATGATTGCCACATTACTGTATGTGCTTAAGAACTTGGAAATTATTTTTTTTCTTCATACATAGGAAACAATAAGTCTGTGAAGGACATTTATGTTTCAAAAGAATCACAAATTTTAATTGTGGATACAGAAGAAAGCTTAGATTTTCTTTGCCTTCTTGCCAGAAAGATTTCAAAAAGACAAAACAAAATCAAAAGGTTTACTAACTCTGCTTTAATATGAAATTATGCTCCTATAAATAGAAATTATTTTGAAAACATTTTGTGAAGGAGTGCTGTATTTTTATTTAAAGTTTAGTCACAGCCAAAGAACAGAATAACAGTTTTTTAAAAAACTCCAGTTGTCTAGGAATAGATAAATTACCTTCTATCAGCAGTATACCTTGTTTGTGCTGATAAGAATTACTTTATGATCTAGGTGGAAAGCTACAGGGAAGGCATTCAGTGGCCTTTGCAACAAGACTTTTTATTCTGTCTAGCCAGAGAGGTAAGTTCTAAATAAGGAAAAATATCTTTCCAGCAAGCAACAAAAAGCATTTTCTGCTCATCAATTGCTTTCCAGTTTTCTTATTAAAAATCTCTACTTTCAGCCAAAGACAGTATTTTTTTCCTCATGCAGTGAGTGGTTCATCTGCCAAGGCTTGCTCCCAACTGCTACTGACCTTATGAGAACACTCAGTGCACCCAAGGGGGTAACCAAGGTTGCAGGTGCAAAGGCATAGGCAGCAAAGTTTGCAGCTTCTCCTAATCCCACTGCAGAAGAAAGAAAATTTGAATCAGCTTGGAGGAGAATATTAAAAGGCACACTACTGTAAATATTTTCTATGACAGCTATGACAGCAAAATACAAACAAAAATATTTTTTCTGCACTATACATGAACATTTTCATTTCAAAATTAGCTGCACAACCTCTTTTGGAAGTAATAAATGCTGAAGACAGTTAAATACTTTTCTCCTAAATACTCCTAGAAGCTGGACAGATGAAATTCCATGGCATTTGACCAGATATTAAAGAAAAGATGGTTATTCTGCAAAGAGCTCTGAAGACCAAATGCAGTATTTGAAAGACAGCATATGAGAACAGCTTGTCATGAATGTGATTGCAAGGACATTTCTTTTAAGTGAAGGGAACGAAAAATCAGACAATAAATCTCTTTCAAACAATCTGCTTTTTGCAGATTTACATATAGGTTGAGAGGAAAGAACTGACTTACTTGACAGCAGTCCAGCCCACCAAAGCCATTCCTTCAAATAAGAATATCCACCTTGACCTGAAAGAGAAAAAACCCTTACTTTAGAACTAACAGATCACCTTATTGTAAGAAACAAAAATTACAGCTTCACATTTGCACTTACAAAGTACAAAAGAGCATTGTTTGCAACAAGAAGAATATTTGATTTTGACTGACATTTTATTAACCACTCTACTGCTTTGTGACTTGGACTTCTAAAAAATGCTATTTGACTAAAAATAAACAGAGGGGAAGTTTCAAGCAGAAGTAAAATGTTTATAAAGACTGTTGGTGAGCTTAAGAGATGTTTTAAAATGCTTTTCCAATATATTCATATGGTCAACTGCAGCTTGACTCTCCTTTTACTTTAGGTTTGAAAAAATTAGAAAGAAAAATGCCCCTGTGTGCATGACTTTTTTTGTTGTTTTTTGTTTTTAACATAAAACATAAGTATATATAATATACAGTATCAGAGCTTTTTCAAATAACCAAATTCTCTGGAATAATATTTTCCAATAAACGCAACAAACAAAAGAAAAACTGCTAATATTCTGTATTTAAATTCATGCAAAGGAAATTATGAGATTAGTGCAACTGTTCTTTTTCTAGCTGTTCATATGTTGACTTTGATGAAGGCATAGTTGTACTAACTGTAGAAACTTGTGTAATAAATATCATTTCTAAAACTCATTGCACTCAAAAAAAGCTGAGCAAAACCAAAAAGCTAAACCAGCTTAAGACTTTCAATCTCAAATGAGGGGGAAGAAAGATTGAAAAAAGAGGGAGAAGGGCATTTTGGAGGGTAAGACAAATGGAGAATTTTACTTTGGTAACTAATTGCTCTCAGTGAGGAAATCACACCAGCTCACTAGATTTAATACCCCCTGCATCTCCCACAGTCCTATGAGTTCTGAAATCCTGGTCCCTGTAATCACACACAGAAATAATACCATGTCTCCATCCCTCACCAAGACAGGACTTCTGATCACCATTAAAGTAGTTTTAAACATGCAATCTGTGACTTGAACCTTGATTTTGTCAAGCTGGAAGAGGTGTTTGTGTCCCCAGCAGGAGCAGTGATGGGGACACATCACTTACCAGCTCGGGTGACTCCTCTGTCTGCCAGTTTCAAAAGTCCTTTCTTCTTCAGTATGAAACTAGACCCAATAAAGATACTGGAGCCTATAGCCAAAGCCAAGCCAATGTAGAGGTGGTATTTGCTTCCAGAAGGCATGGAAATGCTCCAGTTTGTTTCATTGCCCATCCCTTCCATAGAGGTGAGGAGAGGAGAGTGTGACTCAGACACATTGATGATCTGGCACCATGCCTGACAGGAGTTGCGGCAAGAAAAAGAGAGCACAGCACCTGGGAGCACAAAAAGAAGGACAAATGATTCATAACACAGGCCCACCTCTGGAAGAGCCCTGGCCTCACTCTGCTCACTCTATTTCGTGTCTTTGCAGAGCACCTGTAATTTCTGACTGTGCAAATAACACACAAAACCCACACAATGTACACAGTGCTGCCCTGGGTCATTACCCGCTCCTGTAGCTCGCAGGTGATTACATTATTTTACATCCTTATTTTGCACTTCATTGGCTCAGACAAGCAATAAGGGGAATACCAAGCAATGCACCAAAAAATATTAGCTTCAATTTAAAATTCAACTCAAAATCTTAAAAGCTAACCTGAAACTTAACAAGATGAAGGGCCTCTTTTTTGTTGTGCAGAGATCACAAACACATAGCCGAATCCAATTTTGGACTTTGCCTGTAAAAGTAAGCCTGCTGCTATTCAAGGCTTCTGTTTTTACATTGGTGGCTGAGATTGGAAAAACAAATGGAAAAAAAAGAAGGAAAATCAAACAGGGAACAAACTCTCACTGCATATGGGCACTAAGACATTTTATGAAAACTGTTCAGTGAATACTATGTGAATCAAATCTTATTTAACCAATCACAAAATTTTCAGGTGAAGGCCTCATTACACCTCCCAGCAAATCTAATCTAACCTCAATAAGCCCTGGGTGGAGGTAGATCACAGGCCACAGGGGACAGATCCCCCAGCTATCCCTGCAACACTGCTGGAGAGCTGGGTGATCCTGAGCAGAGACCGAAGCTTCACACTCAGCCAGCCAAGCATTATCAGTGCCACCATGACGACAGCCTGTGGGAATGACATCATTGTTATCAGCCTAGATTTGTTTCTAAAGGAAGAACAGGTACTGCATTTCCAAGAACAAAATGAATTGCTTTTTTTTTGCATGGGGAAGCAGAGGTCAGGCAGCAAAGCTGCAACAGGGCTCCGGCAGTCTAGGCTGACATCTCAGTTTGTCACAGTAGAGTGCATCAAGAAACCAGTGTGGATTACAGACTGGAAAACTCTTAGGAACAAAGTTTTTTGAAAAGAAGGCTTATTGTGAAGACATGTTAAAATATGAAACAATTTGCAGAAGTACAAAAGCTGAGTGCACTGTGATACATAGGAAGCAGGGGATGCAACAAATAGTTTTGTTTTTCATGTTTTCCCTGCAGTTAAAATAACACATGAACAATTAATCCTGAAGAGTGACAGAATCAGTAATACACTCCCTTTTTTTCTTTTTTTTTCTTCTCCCTTTTCCTAACTGAAGAAATGCCACTTAGGGACTTGGTAGGAAAGGATGTGCCTCTGTGGTCACATGTAAGCTCTGGAAATAAAAATGTTACATCAAAAGTACTTAACTGAACAATTAACAAGAAGCAGACTTGGATAATTCATTTAATACAGTTTAACAAAGAATAGTTAAAATACATAAAGTCCTAAAAATATCCTATTTGCAGTTAATTACAGCTAATACCAGGCAATGCTGGTATTAGCTCTGGGAGACAGCACCCTTTACAAGTAAGGAACTAGAGTGAGTACCTGTTCCCTATTTTCTCATTTCATATTATACAGCAAACATACTACAGGAAGTGATAATTTGATTTGCAGGCTGTACAAACACATTTCCTTGTTTGCCAAGAGTGTTTCCATATAACAGGAGTTGTTTTGTATTGCTAAGTCAGACTTAATAAAAATGTTCCCACAAGATAGGTATGCTCATATTCCACAGCTGAAGATTCAAATCTTAGAGAACTTAGATCAACATGCAGTTACTATTGCATAGTATGTAGGATAGATACTATTCTACACTCTTATCATTATTAGAAATTACAATTGGATAATGTAAAAATATGGAATTAGCATTTGCAACTGAAAGTATTTTGAAATCCTAAACTATTAGCATAGTCTTAGAAGAAGAAAAATTTGCATGTGCTTGTTTTCACATAATTAGTGAAGAATAAATCACAAAACAAAATTACAGAAAAGTCCTTTAAGCATGAATACATTTTGTCTTAGTAAACACATACTGGGGCAAGATAAAAATGCCCTTGCTCATGACGGGGGGTTGGTTTAAATACCCTTCAAAGGTCCCTTCCAATCCAAACTATTCTATTATTCTGTGAAAAAAACAATGGAGAGATGAATGAAATCCCTTAGCTCCCAATACCTATACTGGTGCTAAACCAGGATGGTGTGAGAAGCAGTAACATTCCTTGCCTTTAATTAAAAGAAAACTTGAAGATAAACACTCCTGGTAAGTATAGTCCTTCCATTCCCTGCAACAGTAAAGGCAGCTTTCTATCTGTGCATTGGGTTTCTACAGCGAAGAAAATAACAGTTTTCGTCCTCCTTTTTGGTGACTGGTGCACTTTCGTTTAGCTGGAGATGAATGGCAAGCTTATTTTGTTTCACATGAAACAAAATGTTTTTCTATGTGTTCTAAAGTTTTTCATTCCTCAGCATACCTCACACCATCAAATAAGGAAAGTTTATCACGTCATTTGTACTAAGTCACCCAGTGAATGTCACAGGTTGCTTCTCTCCTTTCTGAATTACAATCTTTGCCCACATTCACAAAGAAACATTGGATTTGTCACTGAGAAGAGTCATTTTAAATGCTTATGATCTCTTTTTATTGGGCTGAGCAGCTTCTCATAGTTAAAGAAAAAAAAAAAGTAATTTGTTCCTCTTGCATGAAAAGCGGCATGTAAGTGCACTGATCAAAGAACCACCTGAGTGACGGGAAGAGGAGGCTGCTCCAGAAATTACTGTTATTTTATTACCCCAGTCTGAACAGTCTGAAGATCACTTGGAAAGGCTGAGGAAGATGACAAACCACTGAGGCTGCCTGGCTTGCTCAGCACAGAGTTTCTGTAGCTAAGCTAGTTTCACCTCCTACTTCCAAATGTCAACAAACATGAACGTGTCAGCAGAACTCCTCCTTGCAGAAATAATCTCTCCCAGCTCTGACTCAAGGCTGGCAGCAACAGGAAACCAGTCTGAGCCGAGGCAACTGCTGGTGTAACTTCTAAACCTTTTTTATGATTCAGCTAATTTTTTTCTTTTTTCTTTTTTTTTTTTCTCTCAAACACCTAAATATTCGCTGTCTGAATTGGGTAGACCAGCCACCCCGGTGCTACACACTGCTTGTGACATGTCTAACTTGCTGTCATTCTGAAGTTCAGGGCTGACTGGCCTTGGTTAGTGACAGTCAACTTGGTTCTTAACCTGCCACTGAAGATACTGGTCCTAAGTCATCTCGAAAACGAATTGCTCTGATTAGACAATAATTTAACCATTTCTAATGAGCTCACGACTCAGCTCCCCCCTGGCAGAAACCTGGAACGCCTTTCTCGGTCACCCAGGAAATACCAAGCCCACCTTTGCCAAGGCGCAGCTCCTGGGGCCAAGAGTGGGTGTATCGAGAAGCCGCAAGGAATTCTTCCCGTCACACCTGGAGTAGAGACTCACCAAAAAGCACAAAACAAAGCTGAAAAGATGTTTAACCCTAGGCAGCCGCGGGAGAGGGGCAGGAGCCTCCCCGGCGCCGCACACGCGCCGCTCCTCGGAAAACAACTGGGTGATGCCGGGGCGGAGGAAAACCTCACCTGGGGGCTCCGGGCACCGGGGCTGCAGGAGCGCACGGCCGCGCCCCGAGCCCGCCGGCCCTCCGCGTCCCGAGCCACGCGATCCCCCCGCGCAGGCCGAGCCACCCCGCGCCCTCCCGCGGTGGATCCCCCCGCGCAGGCCGAGCCACCCCGCGCCCTCCCGCGGTGCCCCGGCCCCGCGGCCCGCACACACTGACCCGCTCGGCAGCACGGGCGGGCGGGCAGCGCCTCTCCGGGGCCCACGGCTGCGAGGCTCCGCGGCTCCGCCCGCCCGGGCGCGGCACGCCGCACCTGGGCGCGCCCGCTCGCCGCTGGAGACGGGGGTGGCATCCCCGCCACCCCTCTGGACACAGCCTGTGGGCGAAAGGGCACGCAGGGCTCCAGGAGTCACCCCGAATGGGCTTTCCAGATGGTTACCGAGTCCCAGACCTGGGGAGTTCAGGGGCCCCACCTGAGCACTGAATCCAAAGAAGAGCGCGCTCTCCTGAAGTAGCTTGGCAGCGTTTGCCTCTCCTGGGAGTTTCTGTAGATTTAATTTTCTTCCCCTTCGCAGCTGGGAGCAGAGATGAGCAGTCTTGATGTGCAACCACTTATGTTTGTGACAAGCTGCCTGTGCTCGCTTTGGCCAGTGGATCTGCGGGCAAGCAGAGGGGTTTCCCGGCCAAACTATGGCAGCGTCCTAGAACAAGGGCAGTGCCTGGTGATGCATACCCTGAGATGACTCCCTGTGGCTTAACAGGCTCCAAGTTCTTACAGAAATAATTATCTTTATTACCCAATGAATAGTTTCAACTAAGGTCTTGGTTTTGACATGATTAAAGTGAAATACACTTACAAAATGTAAGGCTTAATAAAAGATTATATGTTGCCCAGCAAACTTCCTGGGACACTCTGCAGACCTTTAGCATGCACAAGGATTTCTCTAACTGGAGGCAAAATTGCAAATTTAACACACCTCCACAGAGCACCACAGGGACGTGCAGGACTGAGATTAGAGCTGTAACCAGGCTTTGCAGCACAGTACCGAAACTAATCATCATTGGTTTTGAAAAGCCATTGGGGCATACTGCTGAAATACGTTGACATTATCAGCAAAATAACTTGGTTTTCCTTGACTTAGGTATCCTTGACTTTGCAGTCCTGTGGTTAAACCAAGAGATTGGTTTCAATGTCTAAGTCTCATTTTTAATTTCTGTATTTATTTTTTAGCATAACCAGCACTCGTATGTTAGGATAAAAGGAACACTGGATTTGCTTTTTGTGATTTTAGTTACCATTCCACTTTATCTTTACTATGTCTACACTATAACAACTTCTAGGGAAGGTGGCCAGAATCCATTGCAGGCTGCATGATAAATAGTTTGACTTCTCCGCTTTAACATTTCTAAAGCAGGCTACTGCTAAAAAAAAAAAAGAGAGCAATAATTTTAAATGGTATTTGAAAGAATTAAATCAAAATTTTAGAGCATAATCTGAAAGTCTGGGAGAAAATTGTGATCTTCTTGTACAACATAAGCATGCCCATAGGATAAAACCACATATATGGACAGATGCATGTCTGCAGTCTACTTCAAATTCCTATTTTTGTTCTGTGTCCTCTCAGATCTGTCAACTCTGTTTGTTCATATCCCTGTTTCTGAAAAAATGTGTCAATTTTTTGAGCTTGCTGCAATCCTGCAAGTGACTCCGTTGGCAGATCTGCTGAGAAGAGAAGTGGTAATATCCACAAAGTCCTGCTGAAGCAGCAGAGAAGGTGGGAAAGGGTGAGCTGCCAAAGACCACCTCTTCCTCTGGCACAGCTCTTGCTGACATGCTTCTCACAGCTTCACTGTGGTGCAGTACCCAGAGCAAGAATATGGAGAAACAACACAGCTAACACTTCTGTAAATGGGCTGCTGTACCAGCCAAGTCCTTTAGCAGGCCATGGACATCAAAGTCTATTTAATTAATGAATAAAATATTTAATCTGATTTACACATTTGTTGACAGCTGGCTGAACATGAACCAGCAGTATGCCCAGATGGCTGGGAAAACCAATGGCATCCTGCCCTCTATCAGGAATAGGGTGGCCAGCAACATTTTGTCCCCCTGAAGCTGGCACTGATGAGGCCACACTGTGAGTCCTGTGTTCAGTTCTGGGCCCATCACTACAAGAAAGACACTGAGGTACTGGAGCAGGTCTAGAGAAGGGCAATGGAGCTGGTGAGGGTCTGGAGCACAAGTCATGTGAGGAGTGGTGAGGGAGCTGGGGGTGTTTAGCCTGGAGAAAAGGAGGCTCAGGGTAAACCTTACCTCTCTACAACTGCCTGAAAGGAGGCTGTAGTTAGAAGAGGGTTGGTCTCTTCCACCAAGTCAAAAGCAACCAGACAAGAAGCGACAGCTTCAGGTTGTGCCAGGGGAGGTTTTTCTTCACTCAGAGGGTTGTCTATCATTGGAACAGGCCACCTAAAGAAATGGTGGACTCGCCATCCCTGGCGCTATTCAAAAGATGTATAGATGTGGAAGTGATGGGTATGGTTTAATAGTGAACGTAGTAGTGTTGGGTTAACTTGTACTTAATGATCTCAAGAGTATTTTCCAACTTAAATGATGCTATATACTTATTGTTCCTTGGCTGAAAATCTTTAAATGCTTCACATTTTTATATTGTAATAAACAGCAAAAACCATTATGAGACCATTTTTCTTCAGAGAAAAAAAAATGAAGTCACGAAAACCTTGTGACTAACAATCCAAGTCAATGGACAGATGCAAAAACCTTGCAATCTATAATATTATTACAGAACAGAGTAGGCATACTTCAGGTGTAAATACTTCACTGGTGATTAGCAGTTTTCATACTCAACTTGTTTTGAAGAACTTTGAGACAATGTCAGGGAGAAACTAACTACATAAAAGTAATTTATCAACATTGATATATTTTTCTTTATTTTGGTTGACATGTAAAGGTCAAATGGGAAAAAAAAATAAAGTATTGATACACAATCTCATCAACTGACATAAAGAGAAAAAAGATGCCAGTTTGCCATCCAAAATGACACTTATGACTGATTTAGAGCAATGCCTGGATCATAAGCTAATGCAAATCAGCACAGACCCATTTAATTCCCTGGAGCTGTGCCAGATACAGCTAAGCACAGATTAACCTTTTGTGTATGAAGTAAAAATATGCATGTAGTAACAGTCAAAGCAATTTTGTGGCAGTTTCCATTTCTCCCAAAGATGAATAAATGTCTGTGAAACCCTGCTCTGCCCTTCTATGTTATTGCACTATTTTTTCCCCCATTAAATGTTTGGAAAATGCAAGAGAAAATTTATGTTAAAATTCTGCTACTTATGTAGCTATCTAACTTCATTAACTATGTAATATATTAAAAGTTTCATGAAACTTTCCTTAAAGCCAGCAAGCACTGACTTTAATAGTAGATCTTTCATAAAAATGGAAGCACTGACTATCTAGCCAATTTTAGTCTTTTACATTTATAACTAAAACAGTCACTGGAAACATCATTTTTTGTGCCTTAATAAATCCCATCTTTACCTCTGTGTTAGCCATGAACTACTTAATTACCATAATTTGTGTGTCTTCTTGGCTTTGTTATAAATTCTTTACTCTTATTGAGGATTCTTTTTTCTTATGTGCATGTACATTGAGTTCCTGATGCAGTATTGAATTATATTATCATAAATACTGAAGATGATGACAAGTTTCACCACAATTAGAAAACCTGTTCACTGTGCAGCTGGTTCAGGTGCAGACATGAAGCAAGAGCTATCTCTTTTATTATTATTTAGGAAAATTGCCTGTGGCATTTTTAAATCCTGTTCTCATTGCTCAGCTTCCCTGTTCTGCATTACTCTGCCAGCAGTCGTTGCTACACGACAGTGTCCAAACATGAGTTCTGTTCAATACAGAAGGTACAGACAGATTCATTACCTTTCCTGGCATGTAGCCACACAAAAATTACTGAAGTGGATTTGTGAATGAAGCTCTGACCATGGGAACTCTATCTTCCCCACTACATGGTGATTTAGTGCAGACCTGCAGGAATACATGAAGAAATTAGGTTCAACTGAGAAAAAAAAGGTCTCTAGACTGAAGTTTAAAATTATTAGATTGCTCTACTTGCTGGGTAGAGATTAATTGTATATATGTTCCCTTATAAATGCCCAGATAGTGCCATCTTCACTCCTTCTATACTACAAAGAGTGAATAACATGCAAGGTTGGATTTATGAAACCTTTTTTATCTACAGTGCACTTTCTATCTCTCTTATTGGTGGCAATGTCATATATTGATGATTTTTGTTTAAGCAGAATTAATATCAGTGGAATCACCTTTTATTGTGTAAATGTTTCAGCATCATTATTCTGTGCAACCAACAAAGATTCTGCTAAATAGAAGTAATGACTGTACAGAACTTCTGGAACTTCTGTAGGGTCACTACAATTATTCTTTATCCCATTTATACCATTGAATGAAGATCTAGTATTTTCCAGAGAGTTTTCTGATAAGGCAGTCTCTTTGTTCCTTGCAGTTTCTCAGGGGAGAAACACCCACTGAACATGGAAGAGACAAGGATAGTCTTAATGCAGGTTCATCTCAGGGCACAGAAAAAACTGCCAGGCATGGCCAGACACAGTGTGGACATTTCAGAAGTGCTAGTCCCTGTGCAGAGTAGCCATGCAGAAACTAGGGTCTGGACCTGGTGGATGGTGGTGAAAGGCTTTGAGACAGTGTTTGAGCACACTGTGCGGTGCTGTGCTCTGTGCCTGAGAGCACCTGCAATGCTTTGCCATTCCAGCCTCATCTGCACATTAGAGCCCAACTCACCAATACACATCTTAAATTGCTTCTATTTCACTCGCCATCAACCTAAAGTAAAAATACAGTACCACCTACTGGTGGAGACACTGTTGGCACTGATGGTTTTCTAATCATCAAGCCTCATTGATGACACTGAATTCTAGTGTGAATTGAGCTTCATGACACTGAATTCTACATAAGACCATAAATAAGCCAGAAGCCCTGGAATCTTCTCAGCTGCAGCACTTCCAACATGACATTAATTGCTGAAATCACATCAGCTCTAGAAAAACCAGAACAATATTTGCAGAAAATAAGCTTGCCAAAACTGTGATCCCAATCCAAACACTCATCTGTTTACAGAGCTTCAACATAGTAAGCTGAAAAGCAATGTCATGTCATTAAAACCTGCTTAATTTAGAAGTCATATGCATGTGTAATGTATCTAGTGTTTTGGCTGTGGGTATCTGAAACTACATGTAGAATTAATAGGATTGAGCAGAATTACAGATGATGACAATGCAAGATGCAAAAAGAGATTACAGTTGGCCTACTAAAACAGTAATCCATTAGTGCAGTCATTCTCCCATCAGTCCAGGTTACTTCGCTGGAATACAGAATGACAGGAAAAATATTCATGAAAAAATATTGACATTAATATAATAATCAGTGAAGTCTATGACCTCTATGTCACTGGCTTTTAAAGGAGGGCAGAATTGACACCACTATGTTGAGCCTATGCAGAATTTGTCCTGCAAACTTCTTCACAGGTTAGTGAGGTCCTGGCCACTGTCAGACAAGGAAGTGGCCAGGCCTAGTAGGACTCATCTTCCTCTGTTTGAGAGCTTTGAAAAATTCTAGGGTAAACCAATAAAGAGAAAAATAAGTTAGTTTTGCTTTGCAGGACATACTATTTTGTGAGAAAACTGGCAGTTCTACACCAGATTAAAAAGGTGTATCAACTCTTTTGTGTCACATAACAAGGAATATGTCCCAAACATTTAGTTTGGGACATATTCCACATATTCACAGAATCACTGCTCAGCACTGAACATTGACATCTTTCAGACAGTAAGACAGGGAAAAAACCTGGAGAATGACAGAGGTAAATCTGATCATGATTCAATACTATGAATGCAGTTGGATGCAGTAACCTTCTGAGATTCCTTTAATATTATCTATGATTTTAGGATAACAGATGCATTTCAGCTCTTCAAAGACAACAGTAAAGCATAAGCCAGAATTTAGAAGATTATTCACTTCTTTATCTGTTATGTTGCATATCTTACTCAAAACTGGGGTATGTGGCTTCCATTGTACATAAGATTATACATTTCCTTGTTGCCCTGTATTATCTTATTTTAAATTATTTTTATTCTTTAAATTTCAGATGCATGTTCTCATTTCTGGAAAATGGAATGACTGTCTCCAGGGTTGGAAAGTCATAGCAGCAGATGTGTTTAATTTGCTTCTATCATCAGGAGGCTGACCTGTGCTGAGCTTTTGTTTTATGATTAAATCCATAAACTCAGTCACCTGGGCTGCAAGATTTAAGTTGGTTCCTATGATTGCTAATGGCATTTTTTTCCTGCTACCCTTGGTTATAGAAACAAATATGTCATAATCCTGGAGTCCCATGGGCTGGACTGCTTTCCTGGATTCTGCTTTTTGTGAAGCAAAGTTAGAATGTAATTCAGTAACTTTAGCTATGTCTCAGTTGTGGCAAAGATATAAATTCAAGGTTCAACATTTACCTCTTTTTGCTGCTTAAGAGCCTTTTGTTTTTTTTTTTCTTTTACAAAAATGGGCCATGCACAAGATTCCAGACTGAAAAATTAATCACTCAAACTTCAGAGAACATTATTTTCCTCATTCTTATTGTATCCAGCAGTGAAATGTGAAAGGTGAAGTATGCAAATACTATCTTCTCTTTAGATGTATATGCTAGGATCCTCGTGGGGCCTTTCTTGACTCTCTGGCCACTACAGATGCACTCTTGCACATTTCTACCGGAGGAGGAATGCAGCTACTTAAACCATTTTGCAAAGTCATAATCCATACTGAAGCTGAAGATCAGTTCAGTGTCTTAAAACTTCATCATCAAGGCATTTTCCAATAAAAATATATCCACAATTCACTGGATTTTTAAGCATCAAAATATGTCATGTTATATTGTTTAAGAACTTTAAGTAATTTAAAATGTTATTTCCTTTTCTCCAGTTATATGGTATACACATTAAAATAAACAGGAAATTTCCATTGAAGGTGTTTTATCTATTACAGTAAAAAACTGTTACTACAGTTAAAAAGCATCTGCAATATTAAGAGAACAAGTAAGTAGACAACACTGAATATATAGTTATTTACAATATTTTTTTTCAGTTTGAAAACAGAGCACACTCCAGTATTTGTCACTTCTTGTGCTTGTAGATAGGGCTAGTAAGCTTCTGCTCAGGTGAAGGATAATACTGACTGCCACTGTCACTTTCATCTCACTCTAAATCTCAAAATCCATCACTAGGTCAAGGAAATCCTCCTCTAATAACCATGTCCTTCCTTGGGAATAATTCAGAGAACTGCACAGGGAGCTGACTCTCTTTGTGAAATCAATCAGTAAGGGATTTATTTATGAAATGTTGATTATATGTAGCTTTTCATGGTTTTCTGTTTATGTAGTAAGGAAATGTGGCTGATTTAAAGGACTGAAATCTCTAGCAGAAGCAGCAGATTACATTCCTAAGGTAAGCATGCACACTGCTTGTTGAAACTGCTTACTGCAGAACTGCTAAGGACTCTTAGCATGTTAGAAAAGACAGATCATGCTGTAGCCTGCTGCAGATTTCAATGTTAATGAAGATTTTTTTGCTGCTTTTTGTAAAGAAAAAAAAAATCTTTATATGATGCCCAAATCTGTTCCAGGGTATCCTTATTTAAAGCATTTTCTCTATGAAAATAATTATTAGAGATATGAAGGTGGTGGGCCAGTAAGAAAGGGAAAAATATGTAAAATAAAAGAGCAGAAGCGACAGAAACTGATCTTCTACTCATCACCATCCTGTAAAAGGGTAATACTTAGGCCTTCATTTTCTTGAAGCCCTAAAGATTTTGATGCACAGTGATTAATATAATTAGTTTTCAGGTCACAATGCTGGAAAACTCCGTTGTTTATCATAGTAGTTACATTTAAAAAAAAATACAGAGTAGTAAAAGGAAACTATTTGGGATGATGCAGTAAAAGCCATATGGTAAAAATCTAAAATATGTCTCAAGAAAGCATCTATTACCTTTGGAATTTGCTACCTAAAGGTGATAATGTGAAAATATGCATCCCAATATTAAAAAGTACTGTAATAAGTTGTGGCAATGTATCAGTTTAAGAAAAAATATGTGTGGCTACCAAATAAAAAACATGATAGTGATAGAATTTAGTAAAAATTCTGAAACACTTGAAAATGCATTAAGATGAATTCAGATCCACTGAGTTTAATGTGGTATTTTCTACTGTGCCCAGGATGGGCAAATGCTGTAACAAGATAACAACAGTCCCCAAACTAGATTTAATTTCTGTGTCTGTCCAACTTGCACTGGGCACATGCTGCATTAGCAGTCCTGTGTCTTAGACTTGGGAACTTAAACTCCCCACAATTTGCTTTTAGACTAGTGGAATTTGAGGATACTCTTGTGCTTCACATCCTGACAGACAGAAAAAGAACCTGGTGCAGCACTTACCTAAACTTGACATTCAGACTTGGTATTTTGAGACTGCAGGGTAGTTACTGCTTCAATTTCTATGCCACTTAGTGCTTTCAGTGCCTCAGTAATGTGAATATGTCCAGTCCTGCCTCAAATGGCAGCTCCTATTTCCCAGCAAATCCTATGCATGGTTGCCATGGCTGCTTCCCCAGAACAGAGTTTCCCACAGTGTCTCTGCTTACAACAGGCACCAACAGAGCCAGAGGAATTTGTTTATTTGAAAAAATGCAGAGAAAATCCTATTAACCTGAAGAAGATGGGAATGTAGAGGATACAGATTTTTTTCCCCAGCCTTTAGGCTACATACTCTGGATTGGTGTGATTTTAGACACATTCTATTTTATCATACTTATCATCATCTTTAAACTCTAGAACAAGTGGAAATCAGTATGTCTGGAGAGCACAAAGTCCAATGTTTTTTCTTCTTTTTTATTTTTTTGAGACAAAAGAGGACTCAAAGAGCAAAAGTAAATATGAAAAATACATGCCTATGTAGAAATGCTGGTACTGTGAGTAACACTAACATGAAATGACTGGCTTAGAGCCAGTTCTTCTCTGTCGGAGAAATTATTTCCCTTGAGATTAATGCATTTGAATTTGTATGGTGCTGATTTGGACACAGCTTTATTTTGCACCATTGTTTGTGTGGTCCTGTGGAGGATATAGGTTTAATCAGGATGAAATTGTGTGTGCCAGCATTAACAGAGCTTTCCGAGAACTGTAAGGAGATATAAAGCTACTTAATTGAACCTGGTGTAATTTCAATCCTCTCACTTTCAAGCAGTAAGTCACAGGAAACCCTGGTACAGCTTTTAGTCTCCTGGTGAATCTAACCTAAAGTTTAGTATGTCTTAGATATTTAGAATATTTTTATGTCTATTTGTCTTAAACCTGATCCATGCTGGTAAACACTGGAAGACTGACCAGTAATATTGAACTGTATTTAGGACTATTAATGGAATAACACATCTTAATCTTCAATTTTCATCTTTCTATTGTGTAGAATGTTAGATCTCAGTTAGTCAGAGCATGATGTTAATAACACCAAGATTGTGGGCTTGATCCCTGTATGGGCCATTCACTTAAGGGTTGGGCTCAGTGGTCCTTGTGGGTCCCTTCCAAATCAGAATATTCTGTGATATTGCTGTATTATTTTTTGCACCATGTGTCATTCATGTCTGATGAGTGCTGGAAACATGGATTTCCCCTCCTATTTCCTGTATAGGCATATTTTTATTTTCATTGACAAATAAGGGAAGTCAAGTGGGGCAGCAATGTCAGCTGTATCATTCTGCTCCTCCTTCGTGGTGTGCCAGAATACACTGCTTCAAAACTAAAATCCCTATGGCATTTGACTTCACTTATCAGAGGTACAGACACTCATTTGTCAATTTGCGGCTTACAGAGGTCTCTGTACTCTGATTTCACATATACAGGGATATTGTTACTGCAGTGGATAGCAGTATCAATATCTGTTTTATAATCCTCTCTAAATGGCCCTGGCAAGAGCAAATCATACTGGTAGAATTCATGCCTAAAGAGCTGGCAGTCTCCCTGATGCCAAGATGTAACTGACAGCGTTGTAGGAATAAGTGCTGAAAAAGGAGAGTAGAATTTAATTACACCAGTGCTAGAAAATGATGCAGTAGAATGCACTCTATTAGCTGTAAAACATTTTCAGGTATTTTTTTTTCCTTGAGATGAACAGACCAGACATAGAGAGCCAGTAACACTTCTATTTACGTGTTTATTATACCACCTGCTATATGAATAAGGAAACCACCATATTAATCTCACCCTCTTACTTACAGGACCCACTCTTTGATCTCAACAGAGTATAAGTCTCAGTTATTAGATATACTGAGATTTCTTTGGACCTACAACCTGGGGATACCTTTTAGACGGATTTTCAGGATGTCACCTGTGCATGAATCTGTTTCTCCATCTTGATACAGTGTTTCAAGCCATTGGTTCAAAACCCACAGAAACAGCGGTAGATGTTTCAAACACAATTGTTTAAATATTTTCAGAGTATATGTCAAAACTCAGGGGAAAGACCTAAATTAATGCTTCCCTGAAGATGTGTACAACGTTCCCTTTAGCAGCAGTTGCCAGGTCATTTTCTCGTCTGGCAGGAATGACATGGGAGACAGGAAACTGCAAATAGTCTTGTTGGTCTTCAGGAAAGCAAGAGTGTAAAGGATTCATTCCTAGAGAAAAAAAAAAACCAACAACAAAACAAACCAAACCAAAACAAAAAAAACCAAAAACAAAACAAAACAAAAAAACCCCAACCAAACAAAACAAAACAAAAAAAAACCCAAACCAAAAAGCTACTTATTCCAGTGGTGAAATGACTTGATTATTTTTTTTATTCAGTCTTCTTCAATTACCCAAGTTAAAACAAACCTGACCATGAAGGTAGGAGTGATTGAGACCCACCACTCCCATACAGTTGTTCCCACTGTGGTGGTGCATGACACCAGTAAGGACCTTGGACTGATGCACAAAGGGGAAAACAGGTATGTCAAATATATTTTGTGTTGGTTTGGATTTTTTTTAGTTTGATGATTTACATAGGATTATCTAAGCACATATACTTGCTATCATACAATTTTCTTCATTCTTAGTAATAAACTAAGTTTTTAAGATTACAGTATATTGCTTATTGTAAATATTTAGGAGATTTTTTTAAATTTCAGCATATATCATATAACTGTGCTGTTTTGTTGTTTCCCAGGCAACAATATCTACCTGGAGTATTTGCATGCTACAATATTAACAATAATAGTAATAAAGATGAGTAAGTATCCTTACCATTTGATAAAATGAGAGTACTGCAATTTTGATTAGAAAAGCATTAATAAATAATTATAGTAAGTATCTAATTGTTTAATGAGAAACAGTTATGTTATTCAGGTAAGCCCAAAAGAGACTGCAACTTCATGCACATCAGTTATAATGATGATCATCCTTATTACCAAAGTAACTGATATTGTATCTATTGATTTAAAACAAAAGTAGTTCTAGGTGAAATAACAAGCAGTAAGAAAAACACCTTTTTTGAAGGCTAAACACATAAGTACAATGTTATCCTTACTGAATTCAGATGCTTCTAATAAATAGATGTTGAAGAAACAGGATGTGCATCCCATGACCCTCTCATATTTTTCTTTTTCTTAGAGAGGAAAAGAAAAGGAAGAAAGAAAAGAAGAGGTAAGATAAAGAGTAATATTATTATTATTTCTAAGAGATTTACTTTTCTTTCTACATATGTTTTACTTGGTCCTTAACAATGGAAAATGTTAATTTATTTCTTAGAAAGCCTGAAAAAAAAAAGGATGGAGAAACACAAAAGAACAAAGAAAAAAAGGAGAAAAATAAAAATAAAGATAAGTTGAAGAAGAAAGAAAATCCAGAAGAGTAAGTGTTTTTAATTTAAGTCCAGTTATGCTATATAATAATATTACTTTTGATGTAAGAACAAATTCATTCACAGGTATCCTGTAAAGATGCTTATACCTTAGTGAATGAGTGTAAAGACTGCTGTTCTCCCTAGAGTAGAGTTGTTTTGACTTAAGTTCATATGTGGACAACTGAAATATGCATGCATGGAGGTGGTCTGAAACATTAATCAAGATATATCTCCTTTGGATTCTGATTATCTAATATTTCTTGTACAACACACTGCAGCAAATGATGTGCCAGTATAAAGCAATCTCTTCCACACACAAAGGCACCTACAAGCCAGTAAACTCTTCTATGCTCTAAAAGTTGTTGCTTTTCAGTCTGCTTGGTAAATTCATAATTTTCTGGCTAAGGAAGAGAAACTCAACACAGTGCAGTAGAAATCTGTGTTGTATGATGTCCTATTCTTTGGTTTCTTTATGTAAACTATGCCAATATTTTATCTTCCTCGGGGCTAGACTTTCCCTGTCAGAAAGGCATGATTCATGTCATAATTTATATTTATCTAAAAATTAATAGTCACATAATTTTTTTAATGATAAAATAAATTATCAGACAAGAGAGTTATTTGGGTAAGAAAAAAAATTAAAAATCACATGTGCCACTATGAAGTGAAGTGAGACTGCCAAGCTAACTTTGGTCAGCAAAATTTAGATTCTAAAGGTTGTGTCACCCCAAGCTTCATATCTTCCATGCCTTTGAGCAAGGAAGTTTAACTTTGATAATGACCATTTATTTCACAATAATAATTTCTGGAATGTGTAATTCCTCAAAAATGAGACACGTATTTCAAGTCTCATTAAATCTCTTTTTTTCCCCCTGCTTACGACTTAGGAAGAAGAAAGATATTTTCACCATTGATCCAGCAGGAAATATATATTACAACTGGTTGTTTTGCATCACAATGCCTGTCATGTACAACTGGACCATGATTATTGCTAGGTGATGTACTCATTTAGTGACTACGTAGAACTTCTGGAAAATCATAATATCCCTGACTAGATAAAAAAAAATTATCATTGATTCATTCAAGTATTTAATTTTTTTTTACGGTAATTTACTTTTGTTTTCTCATATTCAGGGCCTGTTTTGATGAGCTTCAGCATGATTACTTAGTGGCATGGTTTATTATTGATTATGTTTCTGATGCCATTTATGTTGCTGATATGTTTGTACGGACAAGGACAGGTAAATATACTCAATGATTAATTATTCCTTTTTACATATTTATGCCGGTTTTAATTTTTTTTAAATCAAAAGTGTACTACTTCTCTCATCTGAATAGCCTTGATGAGACGCAATAGTGAAAAAAGACACTGAGTTAGATTTCTGAAAGAATGCAGCCTTACTGTAAAAGTAGGAGAAATTCTGATGAAATTTTATGTACTACTCAAAGGACACATAAAATTTGAGATATGTAGGTACAAGCTGTTCTGCCTGCAGCTGACTCACCAAGACAAAAGAAACACGTAGTGCAGCCAAGAGAGGATCAGGGGTTCTGAAAAACCAGTACCTAACTCTGGTTTTTGTATTAATGGGAGATTCAAGTATTTGCTGGATTTTCAAGACCATTGAGCAAGCAAGACATCCCATTAACGTCAGCTATGACTATTTATTTTAAAACTTATATCTATGGAGCTATTAAGTAGATACACTCAAAATGGAACCGCAGTTCCTGTGTTCAGATTCTTTTCCTCATTGATCACCCTTCCTATAACTTGTGGAGGTTTCTTTGGAGGGGAAGATGTGGGCTTTTTTCAGATGTTCACCATAGTGGAAAAGTGGAGGAAAATATTCAGATCTAGAATTTTTTATCTTTCATAGCTGAACCATACAGCAGTAAGCTATTTGCAAATAAGAAATTAAATAGTAAAAAATAAGAGAAGTTATGTTCCATATGGAATTTGCACCCAAAATATTTTTCAAAGAAGATTTGGACTGACCTTAAAGACAACATATTTGAGCCTGTAGCTTTTTTTATTATTTACCATTTTATTTTAGGTTACCTGGAACAAGGTCTTCTGGTGAAAGAAGAACATAAGCTACGAGAGAAATACAAAAAATCTTTTCAATTCAAACTAGATTTTCTGTCAATCATTCCAACTGATCTCTTATACTTTAAGTTAGGATTGAATTACCCAGAATTAAGAATAAACAGACTACTCAGAGTAGCTCGGATGTTTGAATTCTTCCAGAGAACAGAAACAAGAACAAACTACCCAAATATCTTCAGGATCTCTAACCTTGTCATGTACATTGTGATTATTATTCACTGGAACGCCTGTGTGTACTACTCCATCTCAAAAGCCATTGGATTTGGGGCTGACACGTGGGTGTACCCCAACACCTCAGATCCTGAATTTGCCCGCCTGACTAGGAAATATGTCTACAGTCTCTACTGGTCAACACTGACCCTGACTACTATCGGTGAAACTCCCCCTCCTGTAAGAGATTCTGAGTATTTCTTCGTGGTCGTTGACTTCTTGGTTGGAGTACTTATCTTTGCTACCATTGTTGGTAACGTGGGTTCAATGATCTCCAACATGAATGCTGCCAGGGCAGAGTTCCAAGCAAGGATTGATGCTATCAAGCAGTATATGCACTTTCGGAATGTGAGTAAGGACATGGAAAAAAGAGTTATAAAGTGGTTTGACTACCTGTGGACAAACAAAAAGGCTGTGGATGAAAGGGAAGTCTTGAAGTATCTGCCAGACAAACTAAGAGCAGAGATCGCAATCAACGTTCACCTGGAAACGCTAAAAAAAGTTCGTATTTTTGCAGACTGTGAAGCGGGTTTGCTGGTTGAACTGGTTTTGAAACTCCAGCCCCAAGTATACAGTCCTGGAGATTATATTTGCAGAAAAGGAGATATTGGACGAGAAATGTACATTATCAAAGAAGGCAAGCTGGCAGTAGTTGCTGATGATGGAATTACCCAATTTGTGGTCCTAAGTGATGGCAGCTACTTCGGAGAAATCAGCATTCTTAATATCAAGGGTAGCAAAGCTGGCAATCGAAGAACAGCCAATATTAAAAGTATTGGATACTCAGACTTGTTTTGTCTGTCTAAAGATGATCTCATGGAGGCTTTAACAGAGTATCCAGATGCAAAGGCTATGCTGGAAGAAAAAGGCAAGCAAATCCTAATGAAAGATGGGTTGCTGGACATTGAAATTGCAAATTTAGGAAGTGATCCTAAAGATCTGGAAGAGAAGGTTGCCTACATGGAACGCGCTATGGACAGACTGCAAACAAAGTTTGCCAGGTTGTTGGCTGAGTATGAAGGTGCACAGCAGAAAATGAAAAAAAGACTTACACAAATAGAGAAAATATTGAAGCCAATTATAGAGGAAGAATTTGCAGGCTTAGAAGAAGCAGATCCATCCACAGATAAACCTGGATTGTCAAAAGCAGAATAAAAACCATCAAAGTTGCCAATAAGACTGAGGGTCAAATCCTGACTGGGGCTGAACACATTAACTTCTAATATTTGTAGTACCTGACTAGTAATTACAAAAAGATTATTTGTTGAGACAATGTCAGTAATCTCCTACAAGTAGCGTGTATTTGGCAGTTTTGGGGCAGAAAAAAGAAGAATCAAGAATGAGAATGGAAGATAACACTTTGCTCTTGCACAAACAGGTATTATTATCTGCTAATGTGTTTTGTACTCCCTGTAACGCTGCTCCATGGCAGTTGCACATACATTGTCATATACTGAAAATATTGGAAGTTTTGCTGGTTGTTTTAAAATAATTTTTTGTGTCAGCTTATGGAAAGAATGAAAGGTTTGGTAACAATTATATTATTTGGAGTCATTAACCTTTATATTAAATTTGTGTAGAAATGAGCACATTTTAATATCTATTGATTAACATGAAATTAATTAAGTATGCAATATTATAAAAAAATTAAGTATATCTACTAATACTATATACTCTCACCTACAATGTAGATGAGAATACTGAAGGCTGTAAGATTTGGAAAATACTATTACTTCATAGGGTCCATCTTGGCTGATTTCTTGGAATATAAGAGGACAATTTGAAATATACCTTTTTTCAGGATAGTACATGCAAAGGCTGGAATACAGAGAGGAGAAAATACAACTTTATGCAAGCATCAATATGAAAGACATGGATGGCTCATTATCTAGTGTTTTTTTCACAATAAAAAAAAATATACAAATAATATACCAATAAAAATATACATTAAAGATTGTTCTGTTCCATGTAATCATGTGGCTGCAGAACATGGACTATCAAGTTTTGAAGATTTGTAATTAAAAATATTTATGTCCCTAATGTAACACTTGTTTATGCTGGAAGACTGCAAGAGGAAGACACAACAGCAACAGGCCAAATTCTTCCTACAGTGTCTTCTGTAGATGCTGTTGGGGGAAGAATATGACTAAAGAGGCTGTTTTTTCCCACTGATAGAGAATTTCTTTTTTTATAACTACTTCTGAGATAGTAAAGTTTGTAGATTCCTATGTTAGATCAATTTTTCACTGCTTTAAGATGCATTATCTCCTTGGATTTTCCCCTAATTTATGTCTTTTTCCATTGGCAAAAAATGGTTTGCTCAGTTATAGTCTCAGCTGAGTATTTGCAGCAGGGTATTTTCAGTAGAATTACATCATAGGCACATAACATCGGATAAGTTTGATGAAAAGGAGTGAAGAAAGGGACTGTAATGAGAGAATCCATAATTCTCTATTTAGGGAAATTTTATTACCCTGAGCAACTGGACTGCCACCCTTAAAAATACCTATGTACATGTTACTGTCAGTAATATCTCAACACTTGCATTCTCTCCTTAATGAGATGGAGATAATATAAATTGGGTATTTTATAAAGTGCATTTCTTTCTGGCTGTTTTATTTTTTTGTAATGTTGATGCTTTCCAGCATGCCAGAGATTTAGAAATAACTCCTGATTTGCTGCAAGGATGAAATTTTATGAAGTACCTAACGCACAGGATAAATATGGAACAACAAGGGTAGATATAAACACAAAATGGCTGTTCGTGTCCTGTTGATCCTGTGCTTTGAATGATAAATAGCTTCATTAGGTGATAAGGGGAAATGTATGCCATCCTGTCAATAAAGATTCTATCCCTGTACACAGGAACAAGGATTATTCTGGTCTTTAGCTATATTGTGAGATTTGGACTTTGTAATCAGCATTCTTCCAGCTCAGGTCTTGGATATAATTTGCAATCTGTATGCCAGCAGCAACCTATCCTACATGGCTACTAGGCACTTAGAAAGCACTTCTCTGCTTTGTTGAAGTGCTTAAGACTTTTTATTAGATAAATGTGTGATATGAAGTTTTAATTTAAAAAAGGCAGGTATCGTCTGTTGGTTTTTTTTTCCTGGTATTGATCCTTCAGTCTAAGACATGAATTGTATTCACTAGCTGCCTCTTTCTTGAGAATAAGAACTTGTTGATTTAAACCACTTCAAAATAAAACAGAAAACCCGAATTTATCTCCAGTGCTTTGCTTATGATTTACAGACTACTTAAGGCTGGAAATCTTCTATAACAACTTTTAATAGAAGGTATTTGCTGAAAAAGTTTCCTCCTGGCACGTGAGATAATGTAAGTGCTATAAGGAAATGTCAATAAAATCAGAATTATTTCAACCTGCCTTTATTTGTCAGAACTTGGCAGGCACACAGGCTCCTCGAGATATGTTTCTGTGCGCTAGAACTTTCTGGATGTTCTTCAGTCAAGTTTCTAAACAGGCTTTGTGGTCGGTTTTTAACTCTCATACTCCAGCAGCTATGGAGTTATAGGAATTACAGGAAGAAAATGCCTGCAAGAGCAGCATGCTGCAGGAGCAGCTGCCAGAAATTCCCTCCGGAGAAAAGGAGGCTCGGGGGGACCGCACCCGAGGATCCAAGCTCCTGAAGGGAGGCGGTAGTGACGGGAAGGGGGGCGGTGTCTTCTGAAGTAACAAGAGACAGAAATAGAAACAATGGTCACAAGTTGCGCGAGGAGAGGTTGGATTAGTTTCGATTAGTTAGATTAGTAACTAGGTTTCCTAGTTACTAGGACAAATTTCACCCGAAATGGTTGTCAAGCACTGGAACAGGCTGCCCAGGGAAGTGGTGCATCACCATCCCTTGACGTATTTAAAAGCCGTATGGATGTGGCACTTGAGGACATGGTTCAATGGTGGACGTGGCAGCGCAGGGTTAATGACGGTGATCTCACACCCTTTCCAAGCTGGGACACTCTGTGACCCGGGGACACAGCCGCAGCCCCGGCTGCGAGCCCGGCCGGCTTAGGCGGTGCCCGGCGCGTCCCGCCCGCCGCGCGGGGAGCGCCGGGAGCTGTAGTCGCGTTGCCGCGGGAGCACCGGCGGCGCCGCTGCCTCTACCGCCGGGCGGAGCGGCCAGGCCGGGCTGGGCCGGGCGGAGCGCTCTCCGGGCGGCTGTGCCGGCGAGGGGCCGGCGGAGGGTCTGGTCCCCCGCCGTCCTTCGCTCTCTGGCGAGGGACAAATGGAGGCTCAGTGGCGTCAGGGCGGCCGGGGCCGCGGCCGCGGCAGGCCCGGGGACGAGCTCGCCGCTCGCTCTGGGGCGGCCGCCCGGCCCCCGGCCGCGAAGGGCCGCGGCGGTGCCCGCGCTGCGGCAGTGGGGGCCATCGGTGAGGGGGCCAGCGGTGAGTGTCGCGTTCCGCCCCCTACCCGCGCTGCCGGGCCCCGGGCTGGGGAGCAGGCGGTGGCCCGGAGCCCCTGCAGGTGCGAGATCGGGGCTGTCCCCGGCATCGCGGGGAAGGGAGGCTGGCGGGCCCCGGCCCCCCTCCCGCGCTGCTCGGCGGTGTCAAGCCCGTGTTCGCCATGTGCCGTGTCCTGCCTGCGGGTTCCTGCCGGGGAGAGACGCGGAGGCCTCGGGCAGTGGCGAGGAGCGAGGGGCTAAGCCCTCGCCAGGGTGCACAGGATGCACCGTCTTCTCGGAGCAGAGGAGTAAAGTGTGAAGTAATGGATGAAATGTTTCTTTCTGGTTGGAACAGCCAGGGGAGTTGCTCGGTGGAGAGAGCCTTAGGTGCGCTGGTCAGGGAAACACTTTGCTCCGGTCTGGGAAAGGTGCGGGCTCTCGGTGTGCGCGGCAGCTGTGAGTGCAAGTTCGTCCTCGGGAAATCCTGCAGAGAAGCGCCAAATGCAGAACTCTTTAGTGGCAGCATAGTTTCGTAAGAAAAGCCTTAAAACTAAACTTGACAAAACCCCGGTAAATACAGTAGAAAAATCTCATGTGAAATAGTATGAACACACTATTGCAGTAAAGATTTGTTGAATTTGAGGGAGATCAGTGAAAGTCATAATTTAAGAAATATCAAATCCTGGAGAACTACCTGTATGGTATCTGCAAGTTATAGCAACTGAAAATTTGTTATAAACAAAACTGTGTGTCATGTTTTGTTCTTCTCTTCCTCATGGTGTCACAGTTGTGTTTGTGTAGGATGTCTGGGGTTTTTTAAGTATCCTTTTCATAAAGTGGTATTATAGTTGCTTTTATTCTGGTATGTTAGATTGGATTTGTCAGTAGTAATTGACAGATAATAATTTCTGCTGTGAATTTTATGATAATGCACAGTAAAGAAGTAAATACAGTTTATTTCTTCTTGTGTAGTATTGAAAATGTGATGAAATACTCTTAAAAAGTAAAATCAGCAAACTCTTTAAAGAAAAGAACAATTGAAAGTTTGTAGAACTGAATGTGGTGTGTACAATTAGCTATCATGGTATTAATCATCATTAGTATTTTCTCTTAATAGAATTATCTTCACTGAAGAAATTTGATGAAATTAAGAAGGCTAATCAGGCTGCAGCAAAAAAGCTAGTTGAAGACCAATTAAGCTCCTCGTCTGAAGATGATGATGAAGATGCTGAACTAAAACAAGGGAAGATTTTGGACAAAACATTTACCATTTACACCAGTCAAACTGGTAATGGCTTTTTTCATTTACTGACTTTTACTTTAGTCTGGAAACATAAGCAATGCAGTATCATTGTGTATTAGAATTTTACTGTAGTTGGAAGGAAGGCACTATATCATGATGTCTTACATTAAAAATACTTTTTCCCAGCTGTGCATACTGGCTGCACTTCTTGTCTTTTCCTGCAGAAGCAATGGTATACTTTTAACTGTCTTAAGTGTGGCCTTTTTAATAATACATGACTGGCTTTATTCAGAGAGAAAATACTTTTGCATCAGTTTCAACATGTACAAAATAACAGATCAGATGTTACTAATTGCTTTAAAAATCTTTATCCGTTAAAGACGGAGATGCAAGCGAACTGGAACGTACAAGACAGTACATGAATGAGGCTTTCCAGTCAGGGGCCATGACATGTCTCATCTGCATTGCTTCAGTTAAAAGGAACCAAGCTGTAAGTACTTTACAGTATCTTTTAGAACAAAAGAAATGTTACTGTCTGAATAACTTGTATTATAATATTGAGGTTATTCTTGGGATTGATAGCTTTAAAATGGTAAAAGTACTAAATGCAAATTTGGCATCTTTGGATTTTGAAACACTGGAAGATGTAAGTGGTTATATGTGTAGCTTGTAAACAGAATATGTCTTTTTTTTGTCATATGTTTGTTATTGTGTAAAATTGCTATTTTTAAGTTTTAGGTAGTAGCGGGTGACAAAGATAAGTGCTTGAATACCAGTGCTTGCAGTTGTGTATTCAGTAAGCTATGGAGTAGCAAAACAAAACACAAAATACTAGAACATTAGGAGATATTATTGTTAGATTTACAGCAGGGAAGCTAAGATAAACTTTCCTGCCTCAATGCTGATCTGGTGAAAAAGAAGTGTGTGTGTCAGAGAAGTTTGTCCTATTTCATATAGGTACATTTTATATGGGAAAAATTTCACGACAAATATTTTTTCCTTCTTTCTGTTAGAGGTACTTGAACCAAAACCATGTATAACTGTGATGCCTTGTGAAGGCTGACCTAGAACAGAGGCCAGACAGAGTTAAAGAATAAAGTAGGTATTTATTAAAAGGCCTCAATGGACACACCTTGGGCAGTACAAGACCCCAGCCAAGGCTACACCCAAAATGAACTGAAAATGGTCACAAAAAAGGGACGACCGGTCAGGAGGTCTCTTTTATAAGTTTTGGTCCATTAGCATATTGGAGTTAATTGTCCAATTATAGCTTTAGGGTATGAAGTCCCATCCTTGTTTTTCTCTCTTCATTCTGCTGTTGTTTATCCTTTTGGGGCCTGAGATTTGGATCGGTTGTCCTTGGGTGCCCAGCTAGAGAAGGAATTGCTTTGTCTAGCTACTCTGTGAAGAGAGCTTACCATCCCTTAATATGAAGGTCAGAGCTTCACACTAAAGCAGTACAGAATCTGAAAAATATAAAGCTAAAGCCTGAGGCATCAAGTGTGTGTTTGACATGAAAAAGAAATGAGGTGAAAAAAAATTTTTCCAGACATTTCAGAAAACGTTTAAATTTCTTATGAGAGATATACACAGACTACAAGGACCCAATGAAACCATAGTCAGTAACTTCTTTCTAGAAAGAAATGCAATATATTTTGTATGAATGCTTAACATATTAATCCATATTCTTTCAGACCTCAATGAGTATGTTTAGCTTCATATTTCTGGGGTTCTTGATAGAGTTCATCTTATCTTAGCAGAAGTGAGATGATTTGGTAACTTGAAAGCCTTCTTTTATAACTCAGTGGTTTGCTAGTTATCTTGAATCTGTATAATTTTGGCCAAGTCTGTTTGCATAATGTCTCTTGCTTAGCTTTAGTTTTGGGGAGTTAGTTACATAGTTGTAGATACTTAGTCATTGGCACTGTCCTCTGTAAGTTAATGGAGAATATCTCTGCATTTTCACAGTATTTCATAACATTGTCTTCAGTTATTAAGAAAAAATAGTTAAAATTTTCTTCTGCACTTTTCTTACCAAATTGTTATAATTTTGGGTAAAGCCAAAGTCATCTTTATGGTGTCAGGTGGTTTGATAAGGGAGGGTGGCACAAACTGGGCCTTGGGAGGTGCAGATTGGATACTAGGAAGGTAATATGACAGTTGGAGTGGCTTGCTCACAATGGTTGTGGAGTCCCCATCCCTCAGGACTTTCCAGCTTTGCTTGGCAAAGCTGTGTCTGAACAGAGCTAAGCTGGCAATAGTCCTTCTTTGGGCATCAATTTGTGCTACATGATCTCCAACAGTGTTTAAATCAACATTTCTCTGATAATCTGAGTATTTGGGGCTCCCTCAGCCTTGGCAAAAACTTCCCACGGGAGCTGGAAAAAAGATGATAGGTATGAATCTATAACAGAAGAACTGTCTGTATTATCTAACAGTGGGTATAATCTGTCTTTGAAAAACCGTTTTTTAAAGGGAAGTATTTCTTCAGGTATTAGGGATCTTCATCAGTGGAAACAGAAACCTCATTTAAAGCAATTGACACTTGATGTCTGCTCTTTAGGTCTGGAGCTGTTGTGGATGCTTTTGTATATTTCATCTGGTGTGTATCCAAAAATGGGCCAAGGACAGCCTCTTCCTTGTATCTTCTCCTCTGACGGATGATGATTTTGGGAAGAAAGATTATCCCTGGCCATGGTGAGCTCCTCATGGTACATTGACAAAGTTATTTCTGTTGGGAAAACCATGCAAATTGGTGTTCCTTTAGAAGGAGTGGTACTTGTACATTATGGGCACAACAAAAAAAAAAGTTTAGAAGACTGACTTTTCTATTGCTTTTTAAAATTATTTTTAAGTTTTTGTTAACATGATTCACAAAAATTTCACAGTGATATTAAAACCTTGTTGCATCAAATTTGTTTCAGCCTCTGTGAAGGTAACTTATATGTCTCAGCTTCTGACATTTATTTCTGAATGGCTTTACATATTTTTCACTTTTAAAGTTGGCACCGTGAAAGAAGTTTAAAAAATATTGTCAAATAGCAAGATGTTGGAATTTATTTATTTTTTTAGTCTCATTATAATCCAAACATTAAATCAGGTCTTGCAGTTTTCCTTGAGATGGTATAAAGAGAAGGTAATAATGTGGCTACATGAATACAATTTCGTAAGCAGGTTTGTTTAGGAAATAAAGTGTCACTTGCTGGCTGGCAGCATCTCAAGTTGATAATGCCTCTTCAGGCAAATGGTATTTTATTTTTTATGTAAGGACATGCTAAAACTATGCTATCACTATAGAGAAATGATTAATGGTCTGTAATATATTATATCAGGGCAAATTGATGTTTTATTTGTTAAAAATGAGTGCCTAGGTCTTTCAAAGTCTTTCTGTTCTTCTCTGAGGAGGACCTTCTTGTCTGTTGTCTTTTCCCAGTGTAGCCAGCAATGTGAATTGATTTGTTTCTCCTTCCTCCTGTTGCCTCCCTTTTTCATGGCCTCTGTGGGGCCTGTTGGGCTTGTGGCACTTTATAAATTCCAGGCCTCTGGTGTCTATCTACCTTTAGCAATAATTAATTTTTTAATTTCTGTCAACATCAGGGATGAACAGTGAAGGTGTACATCTTGAATCTAAAATGTTTCAGATAAAATTCTAATTACTATGCTTGGTTTTAATAGCATTGCTAAACTTTGTTTTACATGACTAACAGACTGCTACTAGAAAACCCCTAGTTTTTAATAATTTTTTTAATTCGTTCTATTTAAGTAGGTTAACTGTAGCATAGATTATTTTAATATTACTTGACATAAAGACTGTTCTGATTTTTGCTGTGCTTATTTTTGTCTGTATATATTCTTAGCGAAAAGAAATTGCATTAACAAGGCAATTCCTTAGACATTCTAATTAATGTATTGTAAAATCTGACATATAGAAATACCTTTATTCTGTGTTACTGTATATTTTTGTTAGTCATTATAGTAGTTGTAAAAATGTTAATTTGTAACATTGAAACAGTCTTGGGAAGCCAAAACAATAAAACTGCTTTTTTTTTTTTTTTTTTTTCATTGTTTTAATAAGTTGTTTTTGTTTTCACTCCTTTTTCCCTTATTTAGTCCAAAATGTAGGTTTGAATACAAACGCTCCGAGACTCCCAGTAGGTATTACTGTTACTGTGGAAAAGTGGAGAATCCTGCGGTGGACCCATGGCTGGTACCTCACTCCTGTGGTCAAATATGTGAGAGGGAATTCAAACCTTCCTGTGGTCATAAATGTTTGCTGCTTTGTCATCCAGGTAAATCCTTTGTGTTTCTTGGTTGTGTGACCTGTATTTAGGTACCTGTTACACAGTTCAACTTAACATCTGTTAAGTATATTTAAAATTCTCAGAAGAGGAGAGATGTAGTCAAGGCTGCATTTGCTGAATGGTCATTAGCAAGATACTATTTTTCCTGTCATTAGGACCGTGTCCACCTTGCCCAAAGATGGTGACAACAACCTGTCACTGTAAGAAAGCCAAGGCAGTGCCCCGAAGGTGCAGTGCCAAGGAGTGGTCTTGCCGCCTGCCGTGTGGACGAACATTGCTGTGTGGACAACATGCTTGTGAGAATCCCTGCCATGCAGGTAGACCAACCTTTTTAGATTTCAGAGCAGTAGCTGTTTCTGTTGTTAAGATACATCATTCTTTTGCAATTCCTGCTCTCAATGTCACTTTGCAATTGCATACAGGAGATTGTCAGCCTTGTCCACGTGTCAGTAAACAACGGTGTATCTGTGGGAGGCAGACAGCGGAGAGACTTTGTGCAAGCCCTCAGTGGCAATGTGATCAGGTATGTTGAAGCTATCCTTTTAAATGGATTTCTCACCTTTATAAAATTTGATTACTTGGTGTATTAAAGATTGGAAAAATGTATTCAGTAAGAAAAAAAAAATTAACTTTTGAAAGTGTAATCAAAAATATAAACAGCATTGTTTGGGAAGAGATTTAATTGGTGGCTTCATTAATTTTTTATGATAGTTAAAATGTTTCTGTTCTGGAAGTGTTCTGGGGTTACTTTAGCAGTGAATTTAACTTTGTATACTCTTTTTCTTGTACTTGAGGAAATTTCAGCTGTTGCCTTCAAAATCAGAATGAAACTACAGCTTAGTAGACAAGAATTTCATGTTTATTTTTAGGACTGTAGCAGAATGAAAGCTTTGTGATTAATTCTTTGAAGTATATTTGCAGCCTTAAGACCAAGGCTATGGATCGACAGACTGGAAAAAATAAAAATAATTGTAAAAATTAAGTGGTGGGTGGGAGGCTGTACCAGGAGGTACTTGACCATTCTGATCCCAGTAAGGAAGGTACTTGGCCTCTGTGAAGTATCAGTTAAAATGCAGTTTATTTCAGCTAACACTGTAGAGTAAAGGAGTATAATCTAAAGACTAGTATGTCCCTTTAGATCTTTGGAACCCCAAGCTGTGCAGCATTGAATGGGCCATGATAGATGTGCAGCATACAGTGCAGACCCCACTTTGGTTGTTGAAGGTTATTGTAGGATCTTCTTACAAGAGGAAAGCATCCTTGATCATAATTTCTGCAGTCAAACAGAAAGGGTACTCAGATGAGAACTTCTTGCTGCACTTTTAGATAAAGGCATGCAATCACTGGTACCGAGTGGGAGCTGCCTCCAATCGCTACTGCTACAGTAGGTTTATCCTGTGGCCAAAGTGTATGTGCAGCACAATGCCGGCCTGAAGGCTGAGCTGTATGTGCAGCCCAGCACAGACCTGCAACTACTCAGGTTTTGTGGATCACTAATTCCTCACTGTACTGTGACCTTCCAGGCAGGATCACTGCAGGGATGATCAGTTTTATTTAGTGAACTCAGCAAATACAGAAAAAGTGAAATTCCATCCAGAAGCATCTCACTCCTGCTTTTTACCCTTGGTTTGCTTTGGCTTGGTATGTAGTTCTATTGCATTGCATTCACTGGTTTCTCTGAATTTCTCAGGTGTGTGGGAAATGTTTGCCATGTGGCAATCATACATGTGAACAGGTTTGTCATGCTGGTTCCTGTGGAGACTGTCCTCGTTCTGGGAAAAGGTCCTGTCCATGTGGAAAAACAAGTAAGCTGCTTTCTTCTTTTGTATGATAAATTAAATAAAAAGTCCTCCAGTCTTTCACAGTCAGTAGTTTAGGCTAATTCTGCAGGGCAGGGTCCATAAAAACTTCTTACTGTCAACCATGACAGTACATTAACTTTTTTTGCATAGCTTTCAAAGCTTTGTTTAGCACCAAGGGTTTAATTTTTGATGTGAATAACTAAGTATATCTAAGGAAGCTTTTGAAAAAAGAAAGGCAACTGTCATTTGAGCTTACTATACATTACATGTTTTTGCTAAATATTTTGGCTTTTTTTTCCCCTAAATGTTTACTTGTACTTTTCTCTCTTCATCTAGAGTTTACATTGCCTTGTACAGAAGATGTGCCCACCTGTGGTGATAGTTGTGACAAAGTTCTGGAATGTGGCATCCATAAATGTTCACAGCGCTGTCATCGGGGTCCCTGTGAAATATGCAGACAGGTTAGTCTTACCTTATCAGGTTCACATTTTGTTTGGGCTCTTAAACTATGTGCCTGGAACAGTGCAAGTCACCTAAGGAAAATGAAATCATATGTATCACAAAATCTGTGACTTTGTTTATTAAAAGCAACAGGTTCTTTCATTATTCCCCTCCCATCCCAACACAACTCTGAGTAAGTAGCTGAGCACTGTATTGACTTGAGGCTGCACCTGTGGATGAGTGTGTTGCTTTAGCTTGGTTTTATTTGTTTTGTTTTTTTAAATTATTATGCCCTAAAAGGCACTTAATTTTTTCCCCATCTTTTCTACCTTCCTTCTGGCTTTGTCTTTCTATGATATTCCTTCGTTAGTGAGATGGAAGGTGGTATAACATAACACTATTTTCTTCTTTGTAAGAAAAGTAACCGTAAGAAATTTACTGTGCTCTGGATATCTCTGGAGCTTCTGTGGTCTGGCCTACAAAGCCATTGCTCTGTCAGGTCTCAGCTGTCTCTTCCTGAACCAGCGTAGGCTACAAAGTTTAGGTGATAGTAATCATCACATGACAGCCACCATGAAGGTGAGATAAACCTGCTCATCTACTTATTAAATTATCTGTATGCACTAGAGGTGAATCTACTCTCATGTGCAAGAGAGGTACTTTTTTGTATGAATTTGTTTTGCAGTTACCCTTATCATGCAGGACACACTTGCCTTGTGTATGGAGTGTAATGTTACTTTTCCTTGAACTTTCCTTTACAGATAGTAGTAGAACATTTTATTTTCCTTTTTTTTCCTCTTATACTAAAAACACCCTCCTTTTTTTTCCCTGTCTTGCTGCCCAGGAGGTTGAAAAGCAGTGTCGCTGTGGGAAGCACACCAAGCGCATGCCATGCCATAAGCCATATCTGTGTGAAACCAAGTGTACTAAAATCCGTGATTGCCAGAAGCACCAGTGCCGGAGGAAGGTGAGTGCCCAGAGATAATCTGTCTCAAATGCATTGTTTAGCTGACTTGTAAAAAAAGGCTGGATAAAATCACATCAACTTGTTGCTCCACCTCATATTACTGTGTAGAAAGAGGAGTTTTCTTCCATGACACTGAAATTAGTTTTCAGTGTACCAGAATTCTCTGAAAAGGATGACATCAAGTAACACTCACTGGCCTTATAAACAGGGAGTGGATTTTGACAGCTCTACAGTTCCTGAAGGCAGTTTTACTTTCAGATTCTTGAGTAGTCACTGATGCTTTATGCATTTTGCAGTACTTAAGTCAATTTATTTCCCTACTTTGTAGGAAGAGCTGGGAATCACTTATAACTTTGTCAGGGGCACACTCTTTATTTTTGACAGCCCAGCATTCCATCCCAAATACACAGCAGTGCATGCAGCAGTGGTCTGACAGTTGGGAATTGGAGTTTTGTTTTGATTCTTATTTGAAGTCAGAAGTATCTTTTCAGTTTATTCATTCAAGAGAGCCTGAAAGTTGCCTCCTATTTTGAATTAATACTTTGTGAAAGTTGGACTACTTACCACAAATAGGCATGAAAAAAAATACAGTTTTACTCTTAATGTATTTTTGAATATTATTGTTGTAGTGAATTTAATTTATGTGAAGAGATTACAAAACAAGTAAATGCAATGTTGACACCTCCGTGGTGGAAAATCCAGGTTTCTTGTTGGAAGGAAGGTACTTTTCAAGTTGATAGAAAAGATTATGTTCTCTCCTGATACAACATCCACTGATGTGATGGTTTTATGAAATGTTTTGATTCTTTCAGGTTACTGATTTATTTAAGAATAGAAAATAGATAACTGGTCTTGAAGTTATCTGTCTTTACTACAAAGGTAAAAGGTGTATAAAAAAAAAAGGTTAGCAACATTTTTGTGCTGGGGACAATAGAACATAAAAGTGGAAGAAATTGCAGAATAATGAGGTGAAGTGTTAGATATCCTGTCTTCTGAAAATATTTAGGATTAAAATATGATAATATTTTGAACTTTATGCTTTTTTTGAATCCCTCTGCCTTTTTAATGTGTTGAAATGATGCATTCAAATGTGTGTTGTCCTGTTATTTTGTAATAAGAATTTTTTTTAAAACTACTTTATGGGTAGCCTTTTTTTCTGGGATGAGTTTGAGGAAATTTGACTAAATTGCACTGACTTTTTAAAAAACAAGTATTGAAATAATGAGATAGTAGAAGAAGGAAAGTGTACACCAGAAATTTTTTTTTCCATTTATTAGACTTCATGGGTTTTTTTTTTAATAGTGCTGTTCTGGAAACTGTCCGCCTTGTGATCAAGTCTGCGGGCGGACTCTCGGCTGCAGAAATCACAAATGCCCTTCAGGCTGCCACAGAGGTAAGAACAGGTGAAGAATCCTTGTAGTGATGGAAAATTGTTTATTTTTTGCCGAATTTCATGCTTGCATAACTGTGTGTAGTGCTTAATAAATTCTCTTCATTGTTGCATATGGACTTTTTGTGGGGGCAGTATTGGTTAGAACTTAAGGACTTACATCGTGGCAACCTGAGTTTTTACCTGGTGATTTGCTTAGTACTTTTCCTCTGAAAATGCTCTTGTCTTCTTTCCAATTGTGTAATGCAAAAGCCATGGCTTGACTTCCTTTTATCAATAATTCTGTTCACTGAATATGCATAACAAAGTCCAAATTCATATAGAAATGACTGCTGCTGATTGAGTCTGGATAGTTTAAAAAAATCCTAGAATGCAAGATGTGGTACAAGTGGGCTTAAAATGAGAAAGAATATGATGAAATTTGAATGTATATTGGTATCCTACTGGTAAAAGAAAATAAGAACTTGTTACTGACTATAAGAAGGATAACAAAAAAGTTTGCTTCTGGATCTAGTGACCTTGGTTGAAAGATGCTGGAAACAGGCAAAATTACCTGGCAAATTGCTTTGACATTTGCTTGGTAGGGGGTTAAATTGGAATGACTGAAAAATTGTCTACCCTCTCAGCAATTTTCCCCATAGAAGTTGCTGGCCTGCTGAAACAGCAGCCAAGTAGCCTCTGTAATTTTCCTTAGTATTCTGAAGTATAAATTGCAACAACTCAGGAAATAAATCACAACTTGTTCAGCCAGTCTTCCTTCTGAGGCAGTGACTCTTAGGAGGAGAGGATAGGTAAATGTGGTAGTTGTACCTGTTAAGTTGCTATTAAATCTGTTACCACAAACTAGCAGTTTGGTTTTTCTCTGTATACTGTGCCCCCTTTTCTCTTTCCCTTCCCTTTCTTCTCCATCCCTTGTAGCTCTCTAAAATCTTGGATAATGTAATTTTTTGTGTACTGTCAGAAGAAAACTGGTAGCATTGCTTTTCCACATTAGTTTGGTTGATAACTAAATTCTAGAATAAAATTGTGGTTGAAAAACTAAAGAGCTAATGCTGTACTATAGGATAAGCTTTTATATTGAATGATTGTTTATATTTGATGCTGTTTGCATTTTACAACCTGGCTAAAAGTGACAAAGATTTCCAGTAATTAACATGAAAACAATAAAGCAGTGTCTGTAAGAAAACGAAAGTGATCTTTGAGAATGTAAATATCAAATATATACACTTTGAAGAGTAACTTATCAAAAGAGCATAATTGTCTATTTGCTAACTAAAGTTGCATATAATGATGGTAATCACTAATGATAACGGATGATAAATTTATTTTCTTTTCTAAATTCTCTGTGTTTTAACAAAATACAGTCTAGTACAGTTTGTAACATCTTCATAAATGTTTGAAAGTATTCCTAATAAAGGCAGTTATTTTAATGTAAAAATATTAATATTCATTTGTTTCTCCCTATATACCAATATTTTAATAGCTACTGAAAGTAATGATTAATTATTTTATCTTTAGTTTGTAATACCAGGTCAGGGTAATTTTCCTATGAACTGTCAGATTGTAGTGACCTCTGATATTAAAGGAAATAGATGCCTCCTAGAAAATAACTTCCCAGATGGGGTCCTTTAAAAGGCACCAAATCTCAGAATTTTTACAGGTTGTTGATAATAAATGTTTGGCCTTTAACAGGAGTCCCTGAAAAAAAAGGTAACTTCATGTATTCTGTTTGTGGTTTGGGTTTTTTCCTTATCTTTTTTCCTTAAATATTTATTGTGCTTGCTGAAATTTACAGTGTGTTGCCAGGGAATGGAAATGTTTTGCTTCCTACTGCAGTACATTATAACACTTGATTTGAGAACAGTGTGCTCTCACCTTACCTTCAGGCTCTCTGAATCTCTGATCTCTGCCTTTCTGTATTTTTGAGAATGTAGTCAGTTGTCTTCCTTAATAGGATATTTAAGTGAATTGTAGACGTATTAGCCACTCTGGGCAGTATAGCGTTAGACCTTCAGTTTATTTTGCAAAAGTAGCTGGAACTTCAAGTAAGCTGAAGAAGTGGGCCCTTGGGAATCTCATGAGGTGTACCAACACAGGTGCAAGGTGCTGCACCCCAGGGTTGGGGCAACACAGGCTGAGGGATGAACAGATCCAGAGCAGCTCTGTTCGGAGGTGCTCTGAGAGGCTGGACATGAGCCAGCACTCACTGCCCAGAAAGCCAAACGTGTCCTGGGCTGCATCCAGAGCACCGTGGGCAGCAGGGGAGGGAGGGGATTCTGCCACTCTGCTCTGCTCTGCTGAGACGCCACATGGAACACTGCATCCAACTCTGGGGTCCCAGCACAGGAAAGACATGGGCTTGTTGGACAGAGTCCAGAGAAGGGCCACTAAGATGGTGAGAGGTACGGAGCACCTCTCCTGTGAGGAAAGGTGGGACAAAATTTGGGTTGTTTAACCTGGAGAAGACTGGAAGCCTTCCAGTCCCTAAAGCAGCCTACAAGAATGATGGAGGGGGACTTTTTACAAGGACAGGCAGTGGCAGGACAAGGAGGAATGGCTTTAAATGAAAAGAGAATATGTTTAGATTAAATATTAGGAAGAGATTTTTTACTGTGGGGGTGGGGAGGCATTGGAACAGGTTGCCCAGAGGATTTTTGGATGCTCCATCCCTGGCAGTGTTTTGAGGCTAGGTTGGGTGGGGCTTTGAGCAGTATGGTCTAGTAAAATGTGTCCCTGCCCAAGGCAGCGAGGTTGGATCTAGATCATCTTTAAGATCTCTTCAAACCCGAGTGATTCTATGTTTCTGTGCATGCTGAACACTATATTGTTAATTAATTTACTTTGCACTATGAAGACTGTAGTTCTTCCATCCTTTTCTCTTCAGCAGCCTTTTGCCAGTGAGACATCTGCTTCTTGAAATGCTGCTTTTCAGATCCTGCTAACAAGCCAGAATTGCTTAAAATTTTTTTGCTGTAAATATCTTCAGTTGTTTTCTTTAAAGCTTCAGAATGCAACATGATTAGTAAGCTGAAATCTCATGGGTTTACTTTTTTTAGAAGATTCATATTCTTGCTGTTAAATTACTCAGTCATAAAGCTTAGCAATTGGCACTTAGTGAAGAAATGTTGTGGGAGAGTTATGAATTAAAACATAGATATTTTACGGATACATTTTTAAAATGCATCAGATTAGTAACTTTATAGCGATGGAGGATGCTTTCAATTCATTATACATAGGCTGAACATTAATATCATACTAAATCTGCAAAATTTTATTGTACCAGTTTTTCAGTGTCCCTTTTTGAATTCAGATGAAAGATGGCATTTCTTCATAGGTATTTAAGACTGAAATACAAATTGAAAACATCTAAGTGTTGCATGATCCAAATAACTGGGCTTCTTTTTAAAATGTGAGAGGGGGGGTTATTTCTGACTTGCTTGTCAGCTTATTGTTATAATTATTACTTATTATAATATGTTTATTTTTAGGTAGTTGTAATCCATGTCCGGAGACTGTAGATGTGAAATGCAATTGTGGAAAAACTGTCATTAAAGTGCCCTGTGGCAGAGAGCGCACCATCAAACCTCCCAAATGCAAGCAGCTGTGCAGGTCAGTATAGAAAGTGGGTCTGTTTGCTGTCTTAAGTGGAGTTTAAAGTGTTCTTAAAGAAAGTGATAAAATATACCTTGAAAGGCAAAAATTGTTCATTATCTGATTACAGTTATTATTTCTTGCTCTTCTGAATCCTTGACTATGCAGATGGAGATTAGCAGTAATCCCTCCTATTAGGCACCTCTCTGACACCGAGGTTTCATGAGCAGCTTGCCTGTTCATAGGGGAGGTTCTGTCTCACCAAGCTCTTCCAACTCTGTAGTCCAGCTCATTTCTTCAAGTCATCTCTGGTATGTTTTGAAGTACCTCAGTGAGGCAGTTTATCTAGAAAAATGTACTAGCAAAAGAAAGAATATTTTTTTCTGGGGTGTAGCAAGATTATGTAGTGCAGAGTAGAATTAGGATTGAAACAGCTGTTTGAATATGTAAGCCCAACTTTGATTTTTAATTTTTTTTAGAATTCCTCTCTAATTTTATTGTAGTGTTAACCACCTGCTGAAGGTGAGAAGTAAACTAATTTACAAAAAACACCAACAACTTGTTCATTTCAATTCTTTGTATGTTGAACATACTTGCCCAGTGACACTAACTTCGTATTTCTTACTGTCATATTGATTCATTCTTGGATTTTACTGCAGTCGGCCGCCTACCTGTCACCATTCTACCCAGGAGAAACACTACTGTCACTTTGGGCGGTGCCCTCCGTGTCGCCAGCCCTGCCAGAAAACCTTGCCTTGTGGCCATTTGTGCCCTGTGTCCTGCCATGATGAAGCACTTGTGAAGCAAACTGGCTTGGTAAGTAAGCAGTGAAAAGTGGTACGTTATTTGTGTTTGGAACAATGAGCATCAGTTTGACCTGAATCTTCTGTTTTGAGGCTTTTGGAGTTCAGAGTAAACACATAATCAAGCACAGAGGTAGGTGTACTGCTCAGCATGATGCTAAGTGGTTCTAGCTCCTTTGTTGCAATCTAAGTAATATTGTAATACATAATTGAGTTGCTCAAAAAATTATAAGATTGGTTTTGGAGTTGTATTAAAAACATTTAATTTCAGCTTTAAGCAATTGCTTTTAACAGAAGAACAAAAAAAATTTAAGTCTGGTATTTACAAAACCATCAAATTTTGCACAAGTTAAGTCAGAAATTGGCAGTTCTTAACATAACATGTGTTATGCACTGCATGATGGTAATTGAAGTATTGTACTAATTGAAATAATTTTACCTTTATTAACTGGTTAGAATTGTTTTACTCGTCTTTTTTATTTGACTTAGTGCTTAATATTTTAGCACTAGGAGCCCCAGGACTTAATTTTCCTATCCCTAACCAGGCTAAGGATAAAATTGTAATTTTTTTGTCTATATGGGGTGTGGAGATTTCCATTAGTAAAAATCTAGTTACTAGAAAGTGAATTTCTTAGAATTGGAAAGGCTTTATTTATTTATTTATGGTCAGGCAAATTTGTGTTTTGTATTCAACTAGTGTCTTTTGCTCTCAGCATCAGTCTGCAGGGCCTTGGGAACAGCCATCTGAGCCAGCCTTCATTCAGACTGCACTACCATGCCCTCCCTGTGAGGTTCCTGTACCAGTGTAAGTATTAAAAAAAACCAAAACTAATTAAAAATAAAGATTTTATATAGAAAGATAGTTATTTTGTGTCTGAGACGTTATCAGGGAGATTTTTTTTTTTAAATAACTGTTCTTCAGACTAGATAACTGAAAAATATGATGTATTAGTAGAGGCAAAGAGGATGCTTTTGGAACAAAACCAGGTTACTTTCTAACAAGTAACTAATATCATATACAAGTACAATTAATTTGCAATGAAACAAATTTTGAGATTTTCATTATAAAACCCAGCAATCCAAACAACTATTAAAAAGGAGGAGGCATTGATCTGCATAGATGGGTGATTTTCTTAGTTTGCGCTTTTAAAAAATAGATTGCACTAATTTTTGTGTGAAAAGCCCTGTCGCTGATTTAAGTCCCCTAAACAAATATGCATTTTCTAAATCTCTGATTTTTTTTTTATTTTTTAACAGGGAGTGTCTTGGACAGCATGAGGTGAGTCATGAAAACTACCCTGTGAAGTGAAATATGGCAGTTAACCTTACTTTATAAGTCTGCAAAACAAAAGAAATAGTAGATTTTTTAATACATATTTTTAAATCTATGAAGTACCTTAACACAACAGCTTATATATCAGAAGGTATTTTACTTCCTTTCTGAAGAATGTATAACTATTTGACTTTGTGCAGTTCATGGACAGAAATTTAAACTCAGGATTTATGTAGCTCCTTGTGTTTTCTTGCAGGTGTTTAAATTGTGTTTAAATGGTTTTCGGTGGTTGTCTTATTAAATATTTATGCTTTTTTCCTCTCATTCTATAGTTAATATTCTCTCTCTGTCACACACTCTTGAATTCTATGAACTGCTGTGTATATTCTAAAAAGATTAGGAATAGAATGTCATACAGGAAAATGTTCATGGGACTTGGATCTAAACATACATGGGTGAAATCAGACAGAATAGTGGAAAATTCTTTAGTGTTAGTTACTAACTGGTCTTTCTGGTGTGTAGCCTTCTCTAGTTTTAGGTGAGGTTCCTGTCTGTTTCGTCTTACACGAGAAGAGAATCTAATTGATGCTTAGTAGCTATCATCATTATTCACAATAATTTCTAAAAGTTACAAAATGTAAGGTCAAGTATTTTTTCTTGATTTCAAAAGATGATTGCTAAACTAATTTAAAAAAACGTTTTTCTGTTATGGCTTTGTCTGTTGGTATGTCTGGTATAAATTCATTGTCAAAGCCTAACTAACAATATTATAAAAAAACCTAGAATCATTTTAAGCAAATAAAAAATTGTAGAAAACACTAAATAAATACAAAAATATTGAAGATACCTTTTTTTTTTTCTTTGACTTTTATTAATAATCTCTTGATGTGTGTTTTAATGGTGTCTTGATTATGTTTTGTTGACATCTTTGAATGTTGTTATCAGTGTCCATGTAGCTGCAGTCTGTTGGGGCAGCACGTTCCCATCCCCATGCAGGCTGTGAATGCAGCTTTTCCATTGAGCTGTTTTGCAGCTTGATGGTTGCTGAAGAAAAGCAAAGCGTGTCCTCAAAGTGGATTAAAAGATCAACAGTGCTTGTCTGTTTGTTGCTGAAACAGATGGGCTTTGCTTTGTTTTTCCACAGTAAAACTTACACGTGTATCATGGAGTCAGTGACATGGTTTTTGATAGGACATACCGAATCTCAGCCAAACTTCCATGAATTTATGTTAAACAAAATAAAAGCTGTGGTCAGTAGACCCAGTCTATAACGTGATCTGGATAATGTAAAAGGATTTGGTCCTGTTCCAATATACATGACTATGAAGTTTATCTTTTCTCATAGCAGAAGGACAGTATCACTACACTTAATAGAGAAAATAGTAACAATTGCTACATATTTATTACTACTTCTTTCAGAATAATTTTAAAAAATTCATTTTCTGTTGCATACTAGTCTTGGCAAAATCATTCAGTGTTTTGGGTCATGTTTTATATATGGATTTGCATAGAGAGTAAGGACAAATCCCTGTGAGTCTACAGCTGACTTTAATTATTTAGATTTTTGGATGCTTCATGGTACTCTAGATGAACTGTCACTTCTGTCAGCCCGCAGAGGGCGGTGCTGCCTTCCTGCTGAAGTGCAGCAGTTCCTCGAGTGAAGTTGTCTCCTATTTGAGATTTTGGTGGAAGTTATGGAAAAGTATGATTCATTAATGTGTATAGGAAGTGTATTTTATTTGCAGTGGATTTTGTGCTCATTGTACATTTTTGTGTTCTGAGATCTCTGGAAGGAAAAAAAAATGTAATGTCTGTTCACTGTTTTACAGCCACATTGGTTCCTAATGAATAATTTCAGCTCAAACTAATTTACATTTGTTAATAAGAGAAGACATATGTATTTGGGAATGCTTCCCTCCAGTAGAAGGGTCCTGCTCCTGAGGGAATTTTCACAGGGAAATGGGGACTGTTCACAAGTGACAAAAGTAGTAGCAATTTTCTTAAGCAAACTTTTGCTGTGAGTAGGTGCTTATTGCTGTACTATGCTACTATTTATGTGGGACTATTGTTATAAGCAAGCTGTAAAGTCTTCTTGTGTTTTATCAGGATGCCTACTGACAATGTGTAGAATAGAGAATGGAAGCAAACACTTTTGGACTTGTATAACAAACAAATATACTGTCTAATTTTTTTAATATTTTGACAGTAATTTTAATCTGTGTAGATAGTGGAGTTGGTTGTTTGTTGGGAAGGTTGTGTATGGGGTTGTTTTTTCTATTTCTCCTTGGTATTTAATTTGGAAAGTATTTTTAAAGGATTGATTTAGTTTGAGCTCTTACATGTTCTGGCATTTAGAACAAGCAATTTATCACTTAAGAACAGACTTAAAATTACTTTTCAGATTATGTAATTATATAAAATCTATGTAATTATATAAAATCTGTGCTTAGTGGAAGTATGATTCTACATGATGTTTAAGCTAAAAGAACATTTCTTTTAGCTGAAGTGTGCAGCTTAAATAATTTTACATATATTTAGAAAAATAAATAACTCATCATTCTTCCATTTGTAGGCCCTTAAAAGTAGCTCTCAATTTTGTTTCAGGTTGTGTGTCAGAAAAAATCACCTATCAACAGTTGATGTCATCCCAAAAAAGAAATCTTGATGTTCTAACTCTTTTTAACTGTTACATACATTGGAATTTCATAGCAGTAGTACACATATGCTATTTAAAAATCTTTTAAAGTCAAGTTATTCTAAATCTTTTTTATGGGAAACATACATTAAAGCTGATACAATAAATGATGACAAAGAAGGAAATCTTTACTGACTATGATATCAATTTATCTGCTGTGTGTGATTTTCTTCTAGTTGTTTCATTTCATTAAATGTTTTAGAGGAAGGAAAACACTCTGGTTTTACTTCCTTGTAAATATCCTGTATCAGTCTGGGCATATCATTGAACTCTTTTTTTTCTTGGGTGTTTCTTTTTATCTTTTGTTAGTAATTTAGTGGTATGTTTTTTTAATATTCTGAGTGGGTTTTAGTTCTGGTTTGTTCATAGGAGGAAGACCATTACTCTGCCTCTAGGTAAAATTTAATGTGAAACTTGATGAGATTCCTCTCTATGGCTAAACACCTTATAAGGGTTTCCAGAATTTCCTTGCCATGTTGATTTTTGGTTTCATATTCTAATTGATTTATCTGCTAATTGCTTTTATGCATTTAGGAGATTTCCTGGAAAGCTTTTGAAAGTTGTCATGTGTTTTTTTTTCCTTTCCTTCCTTTCCTTGTCCTATGGAAGACCTGTAGTCTGAAAATGGTGCCTTATTTTTTTTTTTTCTTCTTCCCATTCAGCTTTCATAAAATACTTCTGGTTCTCATCTGCCTTCTTCATTCTTCAGCTCATCAGCCTCCTGGAGTTTGTGGCTACTTTGATGTCTGTCTTTGTATTAAGAATTACAGCCCTCATTTAACCATTTCAGAAACTCATTCCAACTGTAGGAAATAAAACTTTACTTTCTCAGCTGGATTTATTACTTAGACCCACAGCAGAGGAGTGGAGAAAACAAATAATGTAGGTTTAAATTAATTGAAAATTTTCAGTTTTTGGCTATGGTGTCAGTTGATTCCAGGAGATTGTCATATCTTACTGAACTCAAGCTGAATCTCTGCTGGATGCAGCCAGAGGGCTGGAATGTTCCCTCTAGTCAGGCCTCTGAAAGCGGCCATTGTTGCCTGGCTGACTTGTGTGCTTCACCAGTCTTGTCTTTGTTTAACTGTGCCTCTCAGCTGTGTACTTGAGCGATGCTACTGGGAGGGATGCTCCACTTCTGCCTGAGTGCTTGGCTCTAACTGGAGCTAGTGCTTGTGTCCTTACCTGGTGGAAGACTAACGCCTGGTAAAAAAAGTCTCACCAGCATTATGGAACAGCCCCAATCTGCTGTTACTGTCTGAGCCACAGCAGAAGCATAGTCATAAAATGCTGAGTTGCAATGGGCGAGCAAGGAAGGGTAGAGAAGTGGGTGGTATGTAATGATGAATACATCTTTTTTAAAAATTCTTTTATCTTTAACATCACTTGACTACTTACATTGCTACTGAAAGGATGTGCTCTGGGGAGGGAGATGGAGTAGGATGTGAAGGGGTGGGATATTAGGAACATGAAAAGCTTTGGTAATTGGTAAGTGCATTCTGGGTAGGGTACTATTCTCTGCTTTAGACCCACTGCTTGCTGGCTTTTCCTCCTGTGGTCACCAGGAACATCCATCAGAGACAGAGTTAGGATGTTTGCAAGGGGCAGTAGGAACCAGGTGTGGTTGTTGTATTAGTGCTTTAGCCAGCATTATTAGCTTCAGCTCTGACACAGAGGTGTGAAAGTGATTGGATGTGATGGTTTCAAGGTTTTCTCCTGTGTATGCCATGCTTGATGTTCAGCCTGCCATGCAGACTTCTCTTCAGTCTTGGTGAGTCAGGATGATCAGGGAAGTTCAGAAGTCTTGTGAATGAGCTGGATTTTGAAGTGATGTAGTGGAGTAGGATTTTTTGGGTGAAGTCCAGAAAAATTTATATAGGTAAGTGGATTTAAATTGTGTTTTGTGTGATTGAGGAAGATAATAACATGGACTGTGCTGGAGGGAGGCCGTCCCTCATTCTGTACTGTGGGGTCATCTCTTCTTTCTTTTCAGTTCCTGTGTTCACCTGTTTGTATGGCCAGGCCACTGGCAAAAGACAAGCAACATTTTTCTGTTGGTTCCTTTTCTTCCATTTTGGTTTGAAAGATGATTTGAATCATCTTTCTGTAAAGAGAGATGTGTGGTAGGACTTGTTCAAAGTGGTAGGAGATTGCTGTGAGGGCTGTAGAGTTTGAAGAGAGAAAAGGAATGGGTACCCTGCAAAGCTGTTCGGTCAACCGCAGTTGCAACATAAAATCACACCCTTAGTCTAGTCAAAGTGAGTTATGTCACATTAGCCTCTTGTGTAATAACATCACAAATAGTTTGTTTTTCTCTGAGAAATGACATGAAATCATGAAAAAAAATATTTTTTTTTTGACAGCATCACAGGAAACTAATTTTTTTTTGTATTATATAATTGTTGGAAAATGCTAACAGCGAGTTTCCTCTAATCCTTTTGTATGGAGGGACTTGTACTATTCAACTTTAGGCAAGTAACCTACTTAGGAGTTTACACTGGTTTCAGTATCAATGAAGAGTAATGGCTTTTAAGTAGATGCTCTGAAGATTTCTGCAGAGTTCTGTTAACTGGAGTGTTGACCTCAAATTGGAAAGTACAAATGTGACATAAGACATTAAAATCTTAATCCTGTTATGGAGCTATTTCTGCTTCTCCTTACCTATCCTGGGAGTTATATTTGATGCAGTCAGTATTTGCTTTTTAGAATTTCTGGCAGGCAGGTTTTTTAGACTGTAAAATATTTTTGGTTTATGGTGACCATAACACAATTAGCTCTGTGAAAGCAAACTGTTACTGTCTTTTGCAATAATAGTAGAGCACCCTAGGAACCTTTAAAGGAAGACATGAGGGTAATTCAGAAAGACTGAGCAAATGACGCTAAAAGATTTGATCTTTCTTTGAACTATTCTTTTTTGAAAGAATGGTCTTTCAAAAAGAAAGGGAAACTATGCTGCAAAAGTTAGCTTATTTAGTGAAGTGTGTTTTTTTCCTGTCATAGTCAGTGTAAAACAAATTTGTGTGGATACATTGTTGTGTGGGCAGGAACCCAAATGACACTTAAAAAATCAGATAGAATTTCTCTGGTGTTTTTTCTCTTTCAAAGGAAAACCAAAACTTCTCCGTAATAATTCTGTGTCTCTGTGTGTGTAAATATATATATCTCACATGCTACATATGTGCAATATCTGTATATATATCTCACCTGCATGTCTATATTTATTTATTTATTTTTAACTTTTAGGTTAGTCCGTTACCATGTCACGCTGCAAATCCCTACTCCTGTAAGAGATTTTGTGGGCGGCTTCTTGATTGTCAGAATCATACCTGTGTGAAAGAATGTCATCGTGTTACTAAATCAAACAGTAGTGCAGATGGAAAAAAGGTAGGTTAATTTCCTTTTTGCTTTTGTTTTTGTGTATTTTATATGGAAATTGTCTTCAATATATAAACATGATAATATATTCATGTTTATCAGTGTCTACTAGAAACTGTCATTTATGCAGTTCAGTTGCAGGTGTTAACTGCTGAGGATAATGTGAAACAAAAGTATGAAGCTTAAAATTGTTCAAGTTATGAGCAGTCAGAGCCACATACGTAAGTTTTGTGGTTTGGGAGAGTCATGGTTTGGAGGAAAACAGCTTCTCAAGTTTTTTTTAAGCATTACTTTAGAAAAAGTTGTAACATGGGCAGTCTGGGCATTTAGAAAACAGAGAAGCATTTATTTGGGTGAAGCAGGAATACTATATTTTAACTAGCTAACATTTAACTTAAATAGCATAATATTTCTGTGGATTCATGTCCTGAAAGTGGTGGTGTTGTAATTTAATAACTGTATGTTGTAGCTAACAAAATCATCTATGATTGTGGAAATTTTGTCTGAGGAGTATGGGCTGTTAGTGCAACTGGTGGAACAGTAACTTGCAGCAACAGAGTGACATCAGTAAATAGTGACAGTTAAGCATCCCCAGTTCTGACTGTAAAAGGCTGCCTGCCTGCTGCTTCAGTTAAGCTAATTAAAATGTGAATGAGTCAGGACTATTCCTGGCTCCATTTTGAATGAGGCAGTACATTCTCAGAAGAATGGGAGTCTGTGTACCTGCAAAGCATGGGTAAATATAATTTCTCGATTTTCTTCAATTCTTATGAACTCAAGTTGGTGTTGACCTTTAGAGCTTTTGTTCTCTTGTTTTGGTAGACTAAATGTAGTCAGGGCTGATTAAATTTCTGGCTTATATGTCTGAGTAGTGATTTTTCTGTCTGGAATTTCAGTTTGTTCTGCATGTTGTGTTAGAAAAATGTTGCAGAAAAGCCAGCTGTTTACTCTTACCTACTGTTAAATGTTATATGACAGTTTTCTAATTGGTTTTAGTTGCTGTTGTTTTCCTTAGATTTGAATTTTTGTGAGTTAAGATTTGTAAACAATCATTGTACAAAAGTTGTTTTTAAATTTCAGCAAAAATTGTTCAGCTATAGAAGGAGAAGGATTTAACTTAAAACTTCACTTAAAATTCTTATGCTGTTATTTTGATCAGCATAAAGTTGAACATTGGTGTTGGAGTAGTCCTTTTGGGGAATCTTTTGTAGCTTCATTCCTGGATAAATTTGCTTTACTTTGGCTGACTTCTTGGCAACTGAACATGGAATGTGATAGTGGACCTTAAATATTGTGCTGTGTAGGTTCAGCTGATAAATCATGTCAGTCTGTCTGGGTCTGTTTGGTCACAGACTAGGGTTCTGGAAGTGTTGTTAAGAATGTGAGTAGAAATGAAGCTTTATTTACTGTGCTGTGCTGTTCATCACCTTGTGCCGGTGGTTGCATCACCTGGAATGAGAGTGTCATCACAGCTCTGGTAGACTTGTGTAGTCTGTGGAATAGAAGCAAGACCTTATTCAGTTCCTAGGATATTCCCAAGTTAATAATCCTTTTTGGAAGATTATACAGAATATCATGTGTGTTTGGAAATTGAATAACTTAAAGTTTGCTTCTTAAAATCAAGCAAACCAATCCCTCCACCCCTGTATTAGAGGATAGTATGTAATGACTCAAACATTACAAGAACATGGTGAGTGGGATAAGTTGGTTTTGAATATGTAATGACTTATTTTTCTAACAGTTTTCCTTAGAGAATTTCCTTAGAGGTTATGGTCACTTCCAAAGCACTAATATTAAGGAGGTTCTTTTATGCCCAGGAGGGAAAATAAAATTCTCTTTGACTGACAAACGCTGGCATTTCTGGTTTTCTCTTAAAAAACATATTTTAATAATTACTCTTGCTTGTGAAATATCTTACTGAATAACTTGATTCTCATAGCAAAAACACCCCAACTCTTTCTTCTGTGTAACAGGTCGTTAATGATGCCTCACAAAACAAATGCTTGGCATTTTCTTTAGTACTTTGTCTTAATTTTGTTAGGCGGGTCCGGAATGCTCACAGTGTGAAGAGGAGTGCACCAAGCCCCGGCCAGCTGGCTGTCCTCACCGATGTGTTTTGCCCTGTCATCCTGGGGATTGCCCATCATGTCTCCAGATGCTTAAAATAAAGTGTCACTGCAAACTATCAGTACTGTATATTGAATGCTTGTAAGTGTCAGAACACAACTCAGCTTTTCATTTGAATGCTATTAACTGGAAATAATTTGAAATACCTGGGGATGGGAGCTACTCTTATGGCAGTTTATAAAATTTCTCTTGATTATAATTTCTAAGATAATGGTTTTTTCTATTTAAATTTTGCAAGCATTTTATTTGGTATTACTGCTAAAATTGCTATAAATGCATGGAGTCACATGAACAGAAATTGTCTTATAATACAGATAATCCTTTGAATTATGCAAATATAAAACATAAAATTTGCTCTATATGTGCTTCTTTTAGAGTATGTAAAGAAGAATTTTATACAAGTAATAGAATTAATATAGTTAGTCTAAAAGGCCTTTGTCTTTGCAGTTAATGTCTTTCTATTTCTAGCTATTTTAATTGAAAAACTGCTTAGTGTTTCAATTTGTACACCTTTTTAATCATTTGTGGGTGTGGATAGACTTAAGCTAGACTTCAGGAAATGTAAGCTGGAACTTGTGGATTGTTCTGAAAATATCCATCATATGCAAGAATATTTGTCATTGTTCATTTTCTTGAAAGTACCTTAAGTCCTGTAAATTTGTGTGGGTTTTTCTGTAAAACAGGGCAGTTTATATTAGCCACACAGGATGTGGACAAATGAGTCCACTTTTCTTTACAGTGGAATATACTGAAAATGCACCCCTATTGCATTGACTTCTGTTGTTCTTAAATTGTTTGGGTTTGTTTTTTTTTTAAAACACAAATACATCTTTCCTTTTACAGAAAACTAACATGTGCTGATGTAAAAGAAAAGGAGCTTCTTATTTCCTGCAGAAATCAGTGTCCAAAAGAGGTAAGCCATATTGACAAAGAAATACTTGAGTTTATGGGCGTGTGGAATTTTGTGAATATAGGCGAAGCAAACTAGAGAAGCTTAGTCTAAGTGAATATGTTAAATTATAGATGTGAAGGTGGTTAGTGAACTGTACTTGAAGGACATTTATTAATAGATTGCTGTCATCTAGGAGGGTTATATTAAAGGAATACAGGTTTGTCTCCAAGGCACTAATGGCTTGGATGCTTAAACATACAGATGAGGTTGAATGTGGAAGAGTATGTCCTCTTCCATGGTTAAAAACTGGTCATCAATTTATATCTCATAAATGATAAGATGCTGTTTGATGAGGAAAAATTGTAAGAATTGTGCTTGCTATTCTCATGTAAGTGCAGGTTTAGAATTTGGAGGCTAAGGGATTTTATGCTTAATAAATGAGATGAGATAATAATGCCCTGGTGTATTAGTGAAATAAATGTTAAATAGTGTAAAATGGAAGACAAGCCAGTTAGTCTTCTGTATCTGGGTGCTGTGTATCTAAAGATTTGCTGTGAAGAAGAAAAGAATAATATCCTTACTGCATGATACTTAGACTGTGAGGCAGTAGCATCAGTAAAGAAGATTCCTGTTCAATACTATGTTTAAGTAATAAACTTTGTGGAACAGGGCACGAGCTGGTTGGAGAATTTTCATCAGAAGCAGCTTAGAAATGTTTCAGGATTTCTCTTGCAGCAGTGTTACCCACAACTGGATGTGAGGGATGGAGCAGACTTGTCCTTGTTCCTCCCAGTGCTGCAGTTGTGTGCTGCTTGTGTGCTTTCAGAAATCCTTGCATTACTTACTATTTTATGTTTGTTCCTTCGTTGTCATTAATTGTGCTGAGAGTGACAGCTCTTTCTTTACTCCATTTCCCACTGGAAGGTTAGAAAATGTGTAAAGGAATTTCATTATTATCCAGTGTCAGAAACTTCAAATTTGAGTCCTTGTCTTCATTAGGAAACACTTTTTTTATTATTTTGATTAAATACAATAATTTACAAGATTCCTCCTGCTTTCCCAACAGTGTAAGACCCTCTGCTTTTCAGACAAGATTGTGTTAACCCGAACAGGAAGGCTCTGCTCTGTACATGCTTGTGTCTTCTGCTTTTTGCCCTTGTAGATGCCTATCTGATGGATTTTTTTCTGTACATGAATGTTCCTGTCCCAGTTTTCTCATCTGGATGTCTGAAAGCTCACTTCCTGGTGGGGGAACACTTTGAGATATTACTTTATTTATCTCTTAATTTTGTCCTTTCATGTCTTTCTCTGTTACTTTGGTTTTATTTGCTCCACAACTTCCTTCTCTGTATTTTCAAGAGTGCTTACAATCTCTTCATCATGAACTATATGTTCTGTACTTCAGCTTCTCTTCAAAGAATCTTTTGTTTCCATAGCTCATCTTTGATTAATATAACTGTTGTGATTTCTCTTAACATATTCCTCAGACTTACTCTGGGATTTAAAATGCACCTAGCAGTGGTCCCAAACTTCATCTTGCAGTTCAGAATTGCCCTGTTCCACAGATAATGTGTTTTTTACTTAGTTTGGTGGGATGTGAAACAAGGAGTACAGCAACAGAATTTACATTACTTTTATGAAGCAATTCTAAAATTCTTACTCTATAAATGCTTTGGAAAATAAGGGGTTTTTTTCCTAGCTTCTGCTGTCCAGAGCATTTTTTTTTACTGTAATTGATGGAAAAGTGCATGTTCTTCCTTTCCTGTGATGCTAGCTGTAGCCCTTACTGTCTTTCATGAAATATAGAAGTTACTAGCTATTAGTACCTTCTTGCTTCAGGTAGTTCATATCTTTGTGCTACAGTTCTTCCTACTTTCTTCAAATCCTACTTTGGGAACTGCATGGGTACTGTATGGGGTTTTTACTATTTTTTGTCTAAAAAAATCTGTTCAATTTCTCTGACTATTTAACAGTTCTAGGGATTTTTTTTTCTGTTTCTGTTTTATAAACAAAATATATCTCTGCAGCTTTGAGAAAATTAGATAGCTGTTATATAATACAAATTATACTGATAGTTCTCTTTTGAAGGAATCATTGATAAACACAATTTGAAGGGGCAACCTTAACAGACACCACCCTGCCACTCCCACCACCACTTCTCCCCAGCAAATACAGGCCAAGCCCATTTTGTTGTTTTTAAGTTTTTGTCTTGTGAGACAAGAACTTAAAAACAGCTTGGCCAGAGATAAGATGTATAGGACTACTGAATTCAGAGCATTTACAGATTGCAGATCTAAAATGTCAGCCCGAAACTAATTTGGAAGTGTTTTTGTGTGTAGTTATGGAAGCCTCAAGTAAATTTCAAATTATTGTTTCTTGAGGATTTTGTTATTCCAAGTCAGGATCTGACATTGAGTCATTTGCAGAGCTCAGTGAAGTTGATGTTTCCTATAAATCAGTGTGCATTATCACTCCAGGCTTACCATGGTGTAACTTAGGTTCAATAGAATGCAGTTATCATTTTGAGATGTTTTTGCTTAATGGAAATTGCAGTAGACAGTATTAGTAGACCGTGGTAGGACAGCTACCACATTTGTTTCACAGTTGCCGTGGTACATTTGGGGATAAAGGAAACCAATTATATTGTCTGGTCCTTTGAAAAAATGCTACAGAAACTTGAAAAACTTGAGAAGTTTCATGCTTTTCTTTTGGCTATGGCAGTATAAAACTAAAAAAGTAACTTCCAGCATTGCATTGTACATCTGACATTTCCTTTCTGCTTTAGGGAGAAGCAGTGTCTTTAATGCTTTAACAGCTGTTACATATGAGATATTTTAATTAAAAAGTTAATTCTTTTGTTTGGTAGTAATAACAAGATATCCTGTTGAAGGAAATTTATTTTTTTCTTAATCAGGGTGATTAAAATCTTATGATCATGCTTGCAGATGTTTTGAGACAATTCTTACATAGAAATTTTAAGTCTATCAGTTTTTATTGTTTGTCTTCCTGTCAGTATGTGTGAATCTGTATTTAATACTTTATTCCATGTAGTTAGTATTTTTTGACAAAATAGACATGCTTTGTTGTTTTACTGTGGACTCTTCTTTTGTCTTGATATGAAATACATGACTCCATTATGATAAATCCTTTTGAGTTTTTTAATGCATTGAACTAATTAAGCATTCTGGAAATAAAGTTTAATTCTGCAGACACGCACTGCACGTGTATGTGGATTGTAAAAATTTAGTTTTGTCTCTGGAAGTGGTAAAACTCTCTTTTGTAGTTAGCTTTTGGGATTGGTGCTCAAAAGTGCTATTTTCTTTAGTACCAGGCTATTTTCTGTGTTATCAGATATGTATTAACAGGTTGTGTTTATTACCTTCTGTTGGAGTTCACTTAAGGCTCCATAAGTGTTGGCAAAGTCTATCATCATCAGGCATAATGTTAAGATTTAAATGCACTGCTTATGGAAAAATATTTGTAGGACATCTTTGGTTGGTTTTTTTTTTTTTTTTTTTTTTTTTCAGAGCTGTGGATTAAATCCCTTCTTTTAATGGCCTTTCCATATCAAACATAAAGCCTGTCCAATTTGGACATTAGTCCAGAAGCTATTGACAAGAGATTTTTATAAAAAAAAGGTAGAAAAAAGGATCTAAAGGGTGCACACACTTTCTGTTTCAGCACCAAGTAGTTCAGCACTGACACTTAAAAACAAGCAGAAAAAAATCCTTTCCCATTACATTTTTTATCCAGCAGAAGCAGCAGAATGATTGCTTTTGTTTTCTGCTGTCATGGGGGATTGTTGTTTTGCCATTCATTTCACAGCTTGTCTTGATAATTTTTTTAGTTTTGGTTTTACAGTGGGGGGAGTAAGAAGAAAGTTCCCCACACAGAGATATAGGACAAGAACAAAGCTTGCAGGGAAACTGAAGTGTGTACATTTGCGTTTCAGTATTGGATTAAACACACTCCTGTGCTATAAATATTTTGGTCTAATGGTGTCAAAGAATTTTATTGCAGTAGCATTTAGAGGTCAAGGTAAGGGTTACGGTCTTGAATTTGCAGCTCTGACATGACATTTAGAACACGACTGTTTGGGCTTTGACACTATTAATAAAAATGTGCCTATTTACTATGGAAGAGTAAGTTGGAAATAGAATAGTTTTAGCCATGGCTTGTTCCAGCCAGCATGAGGTGACTTGCAGGTGAGACTAAATGGAGTTACTGTGTCTGATGCTCTCGTGTAGGGAGCCAGGAGACAGTGTTCATGCAGGGGCAAATTGGTTTTGCAGAGACTGGTCTTGTGAGGAGACTCGGCCATTAGATTCCATGTTCTGGGTGGCAGTCTCACCTTGGTAGCGTACAAGGCTTAGACAAGCTCTCCCCTCATATTTTCAAAATGAGGCAAAATAATTATTAGATTTCAGGGAAAAATATTTGCTGATGATCAGTTGTGCCTGAAAAAAACTAGATTCCTTCTTTGATCAGATGACCAATTTATGTATTTTTTCCTCCACATAAAATGAATAGGTGAGATCTGCTGCATATGGCTTCAGCTGAGTGAGTGAGTCAGTGCCACTTAGTGAATATCTAGATCAGATACAGGAGAGGGTTAGTACCAGCATGAAGGTGGCTAAAAGAAACAACTGTATTTGATTATCTTTTTAAAGAACCACCCAACTTCCTCCCCCAAAACAACATCAAAACTAAAGAAAAAGATGGAGCAAGAGATATTAACAATAAGGAAGATTTTCCAAGGACTGAACTGACACTTGACTTTGCATTGTTTTCAGTAATGACCTTGACAGTAAAAACATTGTAATTTTCTGTTGAAAAGTTGTGGGGTGTTGTCAGTGTATGAGAATTGAGGAAGTGCATCTGTAGAACACATGTATTGGGGTCAGAAAAAAAACCCCAAAACAATAAGACCATACATGTGAAGTTTATAATAAACTCCCAGGAAACAGCAGATATTCTTATTTTCACAGCATGATTAGCTGGAGAGAAAGGCAATGAGAGCTGAAGATGTTTTGGGGAACATACTCTACTAATAATGAGGTGCAGTTAAGGCATTGTACAAAGTCCTTGCTGAGATGTCACTTGAAATATTACATGCAGTTCTGGCTGTGTATTCAAGAAACATTGATTGAACATAGTTGAAATTCAATTAAGGCAATACTGTGATAATAAAGAGCCTTTTAAGAAAAGACAGAAATACTTCAATATGAGGATAAAAACTGCAGCTTAAACTAGCTAGAACAAACCTAGGAAACTAAAAAAAAATCTCTTGCATAGTGTACTGACCTCATGGAGCACCCTCCTTAGTGAAACAGTAGAATAGGCTCAGAATGGGGTGCATTCCACAGTAAGTGTTCATCCAGTCCTGGAAGGATATATGAGGTACCTGCGTGTAGGAGGACTGGATTTCAGGACAGAAAATGGTGACTTAAAAGGTTCCTTCTAGTCCTGTATGAAATGTGCTGAAACAATAACTAAGAAACGGAGCTGAAAGCACGAAGTAGCTATAATGGCTTGTGATTGTCATGGACATGAAGACGTGTACGTGTTCCATAATTTTAGTCTGAAAGATTCATGTTCTGTTTAGGTATGTGTTTCATGATACTAGCTCAGATGTTGTGCCAGTTCCAATGGACTTCTGAGATCCCAGATTTACTAATCAAAGGTGTACCCCACCTGGGTTTGATACTTACTGTTTTCATTCTTGTGGATGAAGTGATGTAGTATGTGTACATTTTGAATTTTTAATAAATGTGAAAGACGGATCTTAAAATTGTATGTCTTAGAGCATTTTCCTATTTGTGTTAATGCCTTGATGACAGTGAAGAGGTGAAATTTCACTTTTGATAAAGAGCACAGTCTAATGCTATTTTTAGTTGGGGGCTTTAAAGCTCTCTATAAGTAAATTCTTAGATGTCTTGCGTGAGATTCTATCTTTGGTTATTAACAGTATTGAGTTATGTAATTGAAAATGAAAAATTGTTACTGTGAAGACTTCTCATGAGCAAGGGATATTTTTAGTAAAGTTCTTAACAATGAAAAAAATCTGTTTACTTTCCTGACATATTTTATCTAATGCAGTGCTGGGAGCACTGCTACATTCTTATCAATCAGCATACTTAAATTAGTAACTCAGTTCTTACACAGTAAATGAACGATAATATTTTCTTTGTAAGTTAAAAATTGCACTGGCAGTAAAAAACTCTTTATCTTTCAGATGGCAGAAATAGGATAATCTGCCAAATGCAGAAATTTAGGATTTTGTGAAATTATTTTCGACACGATAAGAATTTTGGTGACCTTTATTTGACTTTTGCATAGTTCAGATAATGTTTGAATAGAAGATCTCTTCTGCAGTATTTTTGCTTCTGGTTCTTTCCTCTTCCTTTATTACTCTCGCTAATCTACAAGTAGCTACAGTACATATAATTTCAGTTTTCAGGGGTTTTTTACCTTATCTATTTGTATTCCCCTAGCACAGAGATAGCTAGGGTGATTGTTGTGTACATTACTGTGGAAATGACTGTTCTTTAAACATGTGAAAGGAGCAATTGTCTTCTAATCAAGCTGTGCCAGTAAAAGAGAAATCATCCTACAGGAACTGAAAACCAGTAAAAAAGAGGCAAACATTTCCCCTCACAAAAAAAGAAAAGAAAAATCAATTATTTCACAAGTTAAAAGACTGATTACCTGAATGAGTATTCTGTTAAAAGTCTGTGTCTGAAATAAAACCAATTCCATAGGTTCTTGGTAATTTTACAATGCTTTATTGTTGTGGGAGTTTAATTTGTGTTTTGTTCCTTACAGTTGCCCTGTGGTCACCGGTGTAAAGAGATTTGCCATTCAGGTAGCTGTCCTCTTAACTGCAGCCAGAAGGTTAAAATCCGATGTCTCTGTAAGAGACTGAAAAAGGTAAATTTACAAGCTGCACTTTTTGAAGGATGTATATTCTTTGCATGTTCCTGAGCTTGTATGGATGGGTTATGTGGATGCTGCAGATTGGAATAGGGCCTGTTACTATAGCAGAGCTGTAACAATTCACATCAGCTGAAGATCTGGGCTGCTATATCAGAAAATTCACTGGAGAATATAAAATCTTGTTAATTCTAAAATATGTTAGCTGCCTGACTTAAAATAGCTTTATCTTCATTCACACTTAAATTTTTGTAGCTTTGTGAGAAAAATACTCTGATAACCTGGAGTGATTTGAGAGTAAAAATTACATTTTTATGACAATATTGGGAAAATGTGCAGAAGTTGGAATTAGCACAGATGTTGTGAAACCTGAACTAATGTAATTAATTAAGGTTCGCTGCAAACCTAAAAGCAAGTATGGGCATCAGCATCCTTAGCTTCTAACACAGATAAGGACAAAGTAATATAACAAGTTAACTATAGCTATACACTATTATGAGGGGAACAACAGAAATTTATATGGGGTTTTGACAAATGGTAATGTCTTAATGAAAAAAAACCCCATGATGTATCTTAATTAAAAATGTTCAAATTACCTTTCTGGACCCATTTAACTTCTGAACCTTCCAGCAATTCCCCAGAGTTCTCAGCTTCTCTAAAATATGTCTTGTGCATCCAAGAAGTCTTGCAGGTGGGATGCTCAGCAAGAGAAAAAGTGACATATATGGAATAAGTGCTTAAAACTAATTAGCCTCTGCTTAAATATAACCACTTTGTTATGGTTTTTTTTTTTTTTAATTTCTTCAATACTAGGAAGAGGGGAGAAACTATGATTGAGAATTAATTTTCTCCCCCAGGACCAGAGTGTGTCCTGTAATCTAAGCCAGTTAAGATAATATATATGAAATTACTGACACTCTAAATGCAAAGGTTCAGAAGTTATCTTACTTGTCTAAGGCAAACAGATGAGTAAAGAGGAGAAAAATTAAACTGGATTATAGATTTATTATTCCTTTCAGCTTAGCTTATTAGAAGGAATTTAAAAAAAGGACAATTTAATACATAATTACAGGATGAAATAACATTCAGTCATTAGCTTTATACGTTTTACTAAATAAGGAAGTTTTATTATTTTCATAAAGAGGTTGACAACTAAAATCTTATATAGGGAAATGATTATAAAAGACAAATTATACTTAACAGGAAGTGCAGTGCAGCAAGATACAAGAAGGCCAAGTTTCACTGGAATGTGATGCATTATGCAAGGAAATGAAGCGGAAGGCGTATGAGGTAATGTATCCATTGGAGCTATAATTTCTTCTCAGAGCTTCAAGAAAAGTAGAAAAAAGAGCACATTATTTCTCAAGGCAGTACCTGCAGAAATGCAATGTAAGTGGATGTGCTGTTGAATAGTAGCTATTTTTTCAGTCTTGGATTGATGAATGGTGTTAATTGACTCAAATACTATTTTTAAACAGTCTTATGTTATTTTCCTTTTTTTTTCTTTGAATTGATTGTAACTGATTCTTTCCTCTTTCATTGAGAACAAGTGATGATCAGTGATGATAAAATAGTCATTAGTGCTGTAAGACTAGAGTCAGTCTGCTTTATAGGACATTGTAAAATCTGTCTTCCCAATGAAGGTTTTGCAGCTCAGTTGCTCAGCTTGTCCAGTGTGGAGTATAATCTGCCACTTGGTGTTAGTTATCCTCTACTGGAAGAATTGAGACTTTCCAGTAACTGCAGAATACTACTTAGACTGCTGTTAACGTGCCTTCTCCCTAGCTCAGCTGTTTTATGAATTAAAGAATTTGCTGTGTGCTGTCACACAGAGAGACAGGATATGATCCTTGCTGTTACAAACCTTTAATAAAAACATACACAAAAAGAATTGATGCATAAGTTGCTTGAGTTTTATCAGGTAAGTATTAGATGTGATAAATGTACAACCCAAGAACTCAATGGGTAAAACTGACAAGTCAGCTTCTGCTCAGATTTTCAGGATTGATTGACAAGTTGTAGCAAGTGCCACACTGACCAAATCCTGCAACTTTGCAAGTAGATTGAATGCTGAAACTCTTGGGATATGCCTTTAGGGAATCCCAACCATAACAAACAGTTCCAGGAAGAATGTAAAGAAGATAAGTTTATAGTATGTGGAGTCCCTCCCTAAAGCAAGGAGAGCTCACAGTAATAGTGCATGAGCTGAGACCCAGCAGCATGTCTCAGAGTGGGGCAGTGTCAGTGCTGGCTGACTGGAGCAGGTACTACTACCAATTTCTTGCCCCAATATTGTAATCACAGGGAGACATGGTCTAATGCAGTGAGCAAATGGCTACAAGTTTCTGCTGTAAGCCACAGACATACTGGATGGTACCACCTAGCTATGTGTACCTTCTTCTCAGGTATTTACTTGTTTTGGGGTTTTTATATAAAGTGATAAAGTTTTATTGAAGTTCTTTCTAGGCGCCTTTGTTGACTTATTATTCAAATTACATACTGGAATAGTCTACTAATACAGGCACTTGATGAAAGTGGTTTATTTGTGTCTATTACTGTTTAATGCGTCCAGACTGGAAAAAAACTTGTTGAAAACTGCGGACATTTACAAAGATAAGTTAGTTTGTGCATTTTCAAAACACGCATTAATTTCTAAAACCGAAGTGTATTAAATCTTAATGAAGCTTTTCATGTCTGGCACCTATTGAATAAGCACTTCTTACTCACTAGATGCCTAGGAATTGAATCTGTCTTTTACTGTACATTTTATTGAAGAAATAGTCCCAGAAATGTTTTTCCATGCTGTTATTATAGTATTTAAGGTTCCCTTTATCTGTGTACATTGTACCTCTGTATCTTACACAAATATGACCACACCAGTGTAAAAAGAAGTTTTCTGTTGCTCTTTTCCACATTTGAAGGTCACTTTTTCTTTGTAGCTGAAGTTTTGCCATTAGAGGTCATGAAAAACAAGGGGGCTCATTGTGTAGATTTTTGAAAACCAGATTTTCAGATTTCAGATGTGCATGGCTGAAAAAGTCCTTTACACACATTCTAAGAGACTCTGCCATTGTATCTAGATTAATGAAATTCTCAGTAGTGCTTTTATTTTATACAAGGTTTAGTAATTTAAAAATCAGTCTGAAAACCTGCAAACAGGAGTGTGCTTTTGGCCCTGGCCCCAGTGCCTGCTGTTTGAGCCACAATGTGCTAAAGCATCAGCTAGTGTGCTTTCTCCTTAGTCATCAAAAGCTCTTGAATTGGAAATTATTTGTAATCAATTCTACCTGTGCAAACAGTATTCAGTAAACTATTTTCATTATTAGTATGCAAATCATCCAGCTACTAGGATCAAGATTTTTTTCATTTCAAGTTATTAATAGATTTTTACATCTAAATTTTCTAAGGGAGTGATTCAGTGACTGCAATGCTAAAAGCCTTGAAAAGGTATAAAAAAGGGAGATATATAAACTTCTCCCATATACTCTTTCTGTGGGAACTTAGAGGGTGAAATAGTGTCTTTCTAATGGCCTTTGTTGGATTTATCTCCTAGTAGTCTGCCTGGTTGTTTTTCAGTTGACATAAACTTTTGGCATCTACAAATGTCCTGTAGCATTGAAATTCTAGATTTAGCCAAATACTCTGTGGGAGTAGAATACTTTCCTCTATTGTGAGCCAACCTCCTGGTAAATTAATTTTATGCCTTTGCATTATGAAAAATAATTATTGATGTTTTATCCCTGTTTGGCATCTGTGTACTCTTCAGGATTTGGTGTCCTGTCAGTCACCTGATGAATCCTAGTTATGCATCTCTTCAGATGGGAGCCACTCCATCCTGTTGTCTTTTGTATATGTTCAGGTTTCACATTTATTTATTATTGTAGAACCAAAATGGAATGCAGGTGCTAAGGTTCAAGTATGTGGTGTCTTTACATATTGACAATTTTTTCTGCACCATTTTTTTCTCAATACTTTCTAGCATTTAATTTGCTTTCTTGAACTCTGCAAAATATTTCTATGGAGTTATCAATGGCAATTTGCATGGCTGCTTTTCATATTGCTTTTGGATGGTGGAGCTCACATGATGGAAAGTTTGCATGCTTTTGCTGTGAACCATTCTATAGGAGTAATTATGACTTCTTAAGAAAATAGGTTTAGCTACTGTTTACAACAGTTTATTATAACTTTTTGTGTTGGACAGATAAAAGAAGCAGAAGCCAAAGCTGCTCTTGAAGAGGAGAAGCGAAGACAACAGGTATTAACCTTTCTTCTTCTTCATCCACATCATCCTCACCTAATTCTTATTAGTAAATGATGTAATTTACATGCTATTAAAGATTTATAGTTCTTAATGTGATATGCACAGTCCTTCCTGTCAGCTGGTACCATACTCTGTGTGCTGTAAATTATTTACAATGGTTGAGACCACATTTTTGCAAACAATTTTCATAATTTTGTGCAAAATGGTAACTTTGTATTACTATAGCTTTGTATAATGTAATTTATTTTTGAATTAGTAAGTATGCTTTATTTTAGGCGAACACTTTATACAGCATAAACACTACAGGATACTGAATAGCCTCTGCAAGATTTAAATATTGGGTGGAGCTTCCCTTCTCCCTATCATGACAGAACAAGGACAGCTAGATGAGTCTTTGTCCTTCAAGGACTCTGGGGTGGGGGAGAAACATCTATTTGCTGTGATTGCTGTTGGTGGTGAGGGTGTGTGGTTGGCATTGCAGTCCACAAAGCTGCTGTGCCAGCTGCCTGGAGGTGCTGATACTGATCACATTCAGGCAAACACTCCAAGCGCAGTTGGTGATGGCTAGGTCAGGTTTGTCATCTGGAGTCTGCATGCCTTCCAGCAAGTTCATGTGTGCCTGTGCCTGAGTGAGCATTTGACACCAAATCATATTCCATGTCTGATGTGCTTTCTGACTTCTTTTACTCAATTATCACAGCATCTGTGTATTTAGTTTACACTTGTGTTTTCACCTGCATGTCACACTCTGTTTTTATCAGGGATCAGTGGCTTGCTCCCTTCTTGAAAGGGGGCAAGGGTTGCTTACAGAGCTGATCCACATGTACCATTTCCCCAACCTCATTAGGATAGACAGTTTCTCTGTGGGTTGCAACTTCTATTATACACACTTTTTAAGTTCTCTTAAAAAACTTTAAGAAAAGCATGGCTATGCATCTGTTGTCCAGAACACCAGGCACTGTTTTGTGATCATCCTGCAATGTTTGTTGCAGCATTCATATCTCAGCTGTCTACAGAATTGAGCACATATTCCCTCATATAACTCCTAGACAGTTCTTCTGTGTCTTCTTGTTCTCTAAGTTGACCCTGGAAGTGTTGCTTCTGGCTTATAGGTCAGGAAGTGTAACTTACATACAGATGTGTGAAACAAATTGGGCAGAGGAAATATGTAGGTGGGTTCTGCGAGCTAAGTACTGAAGTGTGCTAATGGGCATTTAAACATATAAAAACCACATTTACAGTCCTAGAGCTAGAAAGCCAAATTTGCTGATGTTTGTCTTGCACTGAGTGTTTTCATGCATTCCAGAAGGCATCCCACCCAAATATTAATGATTTCTGCTCAAAATCACTTAACTTACAGTCCCTCTAGTAAAGTCTCAGTAAGGATGCTCCTCTGAAACAGTGGCAGATTGACTCTACCAGCACAGTGTGCTGGATTTTGGCTGTGTTCTTCAGCAGGGATTGTGTCTCTCTGCAGTCATACCACTGTTGCTTTCTACTTGTACATCCTCTGAAGTCTCACAGTTCCAGCCCAACAGTAGCAACTTTATGCGATATATGGCACCTGCTCCTGCATATGTTTTGTGATGGATGCAACTTCAGGGATGGAAAACTTCACCTATACATAATGAACCCTATTAAAAGGTTAACTTAGAGTTGTTAGTTATTTAGTGCATTAGGAAGCAGTAGGACAAAAATAATTAAAAAAAAAAAAGGACAAAACAAACTGTAAAAAAAAAAAAAAAGAGATTTAACTAATAAATAGGCTCTAGAACTGCATGCAAGTATTAACCTCAACTACTGCAGCCTTTTTATGTAACATTGTTTCCCATCCAGTTAGAACTCTTAATCTGCCATCTGTTGATGGAAATTGGAGGACAGCACTATTGTAAGATGTTGGGTCACATTAAAAGTGTATTTTTGAGTGTACTCCCTTCTGACAAAAGTTTGCATCTTGTACCACCTTCTTCAATAGCACATTTTTTGTAGAGATTGTTCCTCTATTAGTCACAGTTTCTTAAAACTATTTTGATTAATACTTCATTAAATGTCTTATATACAAATTAGTTAGTGCTCTAGTAAGTCTGTGCATTTGTATTTTGGTATTTACTATATTTGGTAGCAACTTTTGCTAATACCATTTACAGATGGAATCACTTGTTTCTTAGTGGAAGAGATGGCTTGGCTAGGCTTCTTGTCATGGCCCAAGCAGCCAAGCTTTCCCTCTGCTTCTAATTCAGAGGCACCCTGTGAGGCCAGGGTTTTCACAATTGCTAGAGGTGGAAAAAGATCAGCACTTTGATTATTTAGCAACTCAGATCAAGCTCTCTCTGTCCCTCTTCATTGTAAAAAATTTGGTTAAATTTTCAAGCTAACTGTTTAGAGTTTCAATACTGGAAGTTAGGGTCTTGAACCTGAAGTGTAATTTACTGAGTTGTAGGAAAGATTTATTTTCCCTTTTTTATGTGTAAAAAAAATTTTTAATGGATCCTTAGAAGTTAAAAAGTCAAATGCTCCCCTCACCTATTAATAAAAATATATTCTCACTTTCAGTAAATACACTTCGTCACTGTTATTTGTATTCATTTAGCTGCATTTTCCCATGGGAATGCTACTCCTTTCAGTGCAGAAAGAATATAGTGAACAACACGTGAAAGAACAAAATCCAGTGCCTGAGCAACACTGAACTAGATGTTTTGAGAATACAGTTCAAATAAATACATGCCATTTTACTTTTAGTATATTTATGTACAAAGAAGTTAGGTTCTTATCTAAATAAGATAATAAAAACCCTAGGCTTGTTTAGGTTGAAAAGTTAAACTTGTTTGAAGATTGGGCACAACCATTACTTCAGAGGTCATTAGGGTGACACTTCAGGGATGTGACAGTTACACAAAATCTGTAGGTAGCTTTTCAAGGGTAGTGATGGCTTCTCTCATATTCTGTGCCTACAAGTCTTTTTTCATTCTGTGGTTTTTTGGTTTTTTTATTATATATTTATTTTTAGACAGGTTTTTGTAGAGTTCACTAGGAAAGCAATTCAATAGCTATTACATAATTTTGTTTGAGCCCTATATTTTAATTCAACTATTGTAATTCACAGAGCTTTCTGCTTTTAAAATGTACGGATCACAAGTGTGTAGTAACTATAGAAGCCCCAAATTTTACTTGAGTGTCTGTCTAACATGAAATACTGCCATGTTGTCTATAAAACCTCTGCCCTTTCCTCCAGATTTTGGATTTTGAAAAACTGTTTAATTAAAATACTTTGCTTTTCTAAGAGAGGATTAGCTAGTTGAGAGTAACCTTGTTTCAAATAGGCTGTGACTTTGTCTGAACTCTTCTCCCATATCATCAGAGAAGTGCCAACAATTTCTGCCTTTATTAGGTACAAAGGAATAGGCATCAAAATAGGTCCCTTTCTCCTGCTAACAGTGGTATCTGGCTCAGGAAGGGAAGAGCCACTTTGTGAAACTGACAAATATTTGCTGTCAGTAGAGGAAGACCAGACATCAGGCAAACTTGAGTTCTGAATGAAAATTTTATTTACTGAATCACTACTCTGTCCATTCCTCAAAACAGTCTTTTTCCTGTTTTTATAATGCACCTACTGTATTGTCTTAGTCTCTCTTCCTGGCAGCACTGCAGTTGTAGTCACATAGATTTATTTCCTCTCATGGTCAGGCTTTGTCCCTGTTCACTGTCCATGATTCCTCTGCTTCAGCTCAGTCTTGTGCCTTTTACCCAGCCAGTCCTGCCTTGCTGCGCTCTGCTACTCCCATCTCTTTTCCTCTCACTCCATCTGGTTTCTCTGCTCCCTAGTGCCTTGTCCCATGTTTTCTCTGGTAGCTAAGAACTTGACCAAAAATCCACGTAAGCATCAGACTTGTTCTGGTTTTCGTCTGTCTCAGGTCTTCCTAGCAACTAGATACCTTCTCATTGGAGCCTCATCCTAGTCTTCACTCTTTTATTTTAGGCTGCCTAGTTCCAGTTTTATTTCAGCTTTGTACACTTAAATGAGTTTTTTCTGTATTCTCATGATGCTCTTTCAAAAAATGTAGAGGGGATGAGAAACAGGGATCAGAGATGCTATTGTTATTCCGGACAGGACCCTGAAACTACCATTCTTTGTTGGAAGCCTGGCATTCTTACTTTTACAATTGTTTTGTTCCATTTTTGGGCCTATAGGCGTATGCTTCCTACTGGAGGATATTACATACCTCTTACATTCACATGAGTGATTAAATGTTCAAGTTCTAACACTTAACAAATGGAATATTTTTGTGTGTATCTAAGATTATATCAATTAATCTAAAATTTAGTGACCATGCAAATATAAAGAATTGAGGGAAATAGCATAGAGTTTTAGTTGCTTATGTTTTTATTAACTTAATTTTGGCAGAGTGCATCTTTATTACAAGGGAATGTCTTTGAAGATTTCAGCCTGTGCCTTTATGTAAGTTGGAAAAATAGCTTAAATGCAAATATGTTTTTTAATAGGAAAAAATCGTATTTTTAACATATTTTATGGAAATAACAATCTTATTTTATCTTAATGTTTTCAGCCTGAGTTAAAAAACTGAGCATGCAAAACTTCAGTTGGCTGCATTTTTGGCAATATTTTTATAGGAAACGAAACAGTGGTTTAATACTTGAAAGCAATTTGCTTTGTACCTGTGGGATGTAGTGCCAACAGCTCATCTGTGAGATGTGTAACTTCCCCTGGCTTACAGTTACTTCTATTGATTGCTATTTGCTAATATTATTTAAAACCTTCACATTTCCTTGTTTTTAATTCTGATATAAATGTCAACTCCTTGTGGATCTCTTTATTTAGGCTGAACTGGAAGCTTTTGAAAACAGATTAAAAGGGCGAAGAAAGAATAAGAGAAGAAAGGATGAGGTAGAAGTTGAACAATCATCATGGCAAAAGTACAAGAACCTCATTATGCTGCCGGTGTTCGGAGTTGCTGTTGTGATGGTTGCATGGCTCATGGTCTACAATGACTGAAAACAACTCAATATTTCATATACCTCAGTTGGACTTTAGGTAGCTATTATTCCTACAATATTAGTCTGTGTGTAACAGAACTTAATAAGCATAGATTATATATGTATACTCTTTGCTAAGAAAAACATAGAGGAGGGAAGAAATGTCACCTTTTGTGTTATTACATTCACAGCATAAAACTGAAGTCAGACACTGAAAGTAACAGTAGATTCTAGTCTACGCTGATAGTTTGACTGGGATTTGTTAACATCTCTTCTATTATCGTTATTTTTCCTTGTCTCCATTTCATAATATTAAGAATAGCTTAGTATAAAATGCTTTATTGAATATATGTTTCCTGTAAAATCAGCTTAGTTGTTTATTGAAGGTTAGTGTTCTTATGCTCATCTTTGTTGTATCACAACAATAATTCTGTGCTTCATGCCAGTTTTAATTATGACAACTAACAGGGAACCTTGGGTCACTTAGGCTTGCATATTCTGGGGCCTTGTTCAGAGCTTTGCTCAGATAAAGGAAATGTGAACTATTTTTCAATTCAGCTGTATCACAACGAAAACAGTGCCCCTTCCCCTTACAAATGGTGGGGTTTGCTTTTTTGTTGTTTCACCCTGCTCCTTCCCACCCTTGTTTCCTCAAAATTGAACTAACTGAAAAGTTCTTTTAGTGGACAGATGCATATTCTGAACATGGATGTGAAGAAGTTTTAAGGTACAAGGCTGCATTCTCACTATTGCCCCAACAGCCAGCAGCAAAAAAACAATTAGAAATTAAACTTTAAGAGTATCAGTTGACTGTTCATATGGATAAATGTCAGAGTTGGTATTTGCACAGGTGTGCAAAAATGTAATTGGACAGCATAACAATACAGTTATATGATGTTCTGAAGCTATCTGGATGGTGCTTGGTAGTCACATTTAAACCATCTAGCTGAACTTCCAAATGTTTAAATATTTTCTTACTGACACTTCAGAATACCTTGCATTAGGTTATCAGTATTGGTTGGTAGAACTGGAAGGTTTTTATCTGGCTTCAGGATTATCAGAGAAGCTATGTAGTCTCAGCTGAGACTGCAAGTTCAATTCAAAATTGGGGAAATCAGAACACTGAATTTTTAAACCTCTGCTAGAAACTTTTTGCTGATACTTGAGCATTGCAGGTTACTGCAAAGTGATTACAAGCTCCTGCAAAAAATGGGGTGCATGGCCAATGGGTATTAGTTTTATGCCCTTGTAATTCAGGCATATAATTTCATCACAAATCTTGCAAAAGCAGTGGGACCATTTGTATGAGTTAGCAGAAAACATTACAGATTGCTTGAAAGCTCTTCTGGTTGATTTTGACTTACTTGTGAAGGGACCCAGTATTAATTTGAACAGATATCCAATTGTAATTCTGATTCAGCAGCAAGAAAATAAAATAGAAAAGCTGCAAAAATGCAGAAGCTTTTGATTACATAGATTAAGAAAACAGGGATAAAATTAGTTTTTTTCACTGAAGTTTGGTGAATGAGGAGAAAGGTGAGGAAAACTTGGCGATATTTAGCGTGGATTGATGCTATTCTATAGTACTTTGTTTTTAAATGAAATTTTAGAGATGCATATTACTTATGTGTCAGACAGTATTTAAAGTTGTAGAATTAATTGAAATTACACTGTGCTAAGTTGCATCTCCATTGAATTTCTTGTTTTCTAGTATAAAAAGTAAACATTGTTGCTTATATAAAAGTAAATATTGTTGCTTTAACTTCTTTTCTATCATATTAATCCTGGAAGATAATTTCAAATATAAGTATGTTTTCTTTAACAAGAGTGAGGTGATGCTATTGTGTGACTGCATATGTCAGTAACTTCTGTCACTAAGGAAAAAGGAGAGATGTTTTTGTTCAGATGAAGTAAAATGTGATGGTTTATCCAAAAGAACAAAAGATACCTTTCTGGCTGAAATATGGAAGTCAACATGAATGAGAACTTTGTGGAAACAGCTTTTATTTTGCATGACTATCACTAATTTTTCTATTTACTGCTAGCTTTAAAATAAATACAATGGAAAGTTTATCCTTGCTTCTACAGCAAAGAGAAGAAACCTCTCTCTAGCGAGTTATACTAATTAACTGCACTTGTTCTATGTTTGAAGAAGTTCTTAGTATTCTTTTCTGCATATTTGTGGGAAATACTGGAGAGGAAAAGGCTTCTCATTGATCATCTTCATTAAAGATTGCCATGCTTTTTTACTATACAAATTCATTCTGTTCATACAAACGTATGTGTGAGTGGGCATATTCCCTTTCTTAAAGGATTTGTATCTCTTCTGAACCTTGCATATGCAAGGCATACCTATTTTTGAAATTTTATTCAAAATAGTTCTGTGTATCTTATCCAACCATCTGAGTCATTTGCACTCTGTTGGTCTGCCTGCTGAACCAGATATTTATTTCTTGGCATAAAAAAAAAGTGTGGGGGTTCAAGCAATCTGCAGTTTAATAAATCACTAGGTTTTTGTTTGTTTCTTTAAAATATTTTTACAATTAATATTTTGCCTTTCTTTGGTTGGAGCTGCATGTTGTCAACAACCTTTGAAGTAAAAGGTACAGATAAAATCACCTTTTATTCAATATTAATGAAAGATGGTAATTTTAGAAAAGAAATTTTGAACTGAAGGTGGGGTTTGGTAGCAATTTATATGTAATGTACTGTTATATAATGTAATGAGCAAATATTTTTAATGTTAACAGCTTACAAAAAAATGCATATCGATCAGTATACATTAAAACAAATTATATAATCTGACCTGCTGTTGAAGAGAAATTACAGTGATAGGAGCCTGATGATGACTTAACATTAAGAATATTTAGGTGTATGTAAAGTGAAAAAAACTTGGAGCTTTTCTGGATTGTGGATGCATTGTGGTGAAAATTTATCCTTCACTGAGCCAGGGTTCTTAAAACTGTTCAGTATGTTTGGGACTGGAAACTCCTAGGGCAAGTTTTTTCCCTGTAACAATATCAAATCCATTGTGTTTGTTAATTTAATGTAAAAAACAAGTCATACAATAAATGTATCAAAAACAACATGAAAAATTGCTTGTTCTCAAGGACTGGTGTAGTGAAGCAGCTAACTTTCCAGGTAATGATGACTGACATGCTGCAGCCCAAGTTTTACGTGTGCTTTTTGCCCCCTTCTCTGGCAGTGATAATTCTTACTTCTCAGATGAATGCTGGAATTATGTAATTGTGTTCCTTCATGTCACTGCGCTGACAGAATTGTGAGAATGGTTTGGGGAAGTCAATTAAGGTGAAACAAATGGGACTGGACTTAGTAGATTTTTTTTGGCCTCACAGGGAGAAATACAGCTGATTTATTAGACATTTGTGCTGACCTTAACTACTGGAGAAGGAAATGTTAATAAGCAGGTAGCACCAAAATTTGTTCATAAAAGCATCTGTGTTTGACTGTGGCTTTAAAGCAGTGAGCTCTGATCTTGTCATCTCAGCAGCAGTTCAGGCTCCAAAACACACCTGCCCTGTGCCAGCTTTCTCTGAGTGACGAGCTTGTGTGTTGTGAGGTTAGAGCACAGAGATGCTTGCTCTGAAGTGTGTTCCAGTGCCAGGCAGTGGAACCTTGATGTGTGTGCTTTAGGTTGGAGCATTCTTGTTTGGACACACATGAACGGGGTCATGTGTGACCCTGTTCTCATTTTCATGTAGTTTGGGTATCCCTCTTCTGCTTTGGTTTCATCCTGTTACCAGGATGAGCATTTCAATTGCTCCCTTTCATTGCTTCATGAATATGTTTATATTCCTGTCTGCTCTTATTCAGGTAAATTAGTCAGTTGCTCTAGAGAATTAGAAAATTAAGAACCTGTAGTGTTTTCTATTTCCTAGGAAAATAAATGCAAGGTAAAAATTAAGTCAAATTAATTATAAGATAATGAGATATGCTTCTTTCCACAAAGAAGGAAAGATGGTTAGATTTTAATGAATTATTTGAACACTGCATTATGATGTCTATATGCCATGGTACCAGAAAACAGTTCTGTGCTATGGATAGTGTATGAATATGAGCTGTGGTACATCAAACTCAGCTGTAAGGTAGGCTAAACAGCAGCTGTGTAGAAAGAAGTAAGTCATACTCTGAGGGAACTGTGGCTGGATTCAACCAAGCATTATTTATGCTAAATGTTGCTCATGCAGTGATTTCCATAAAATCACCAACAAAACCAGAACTCAGGCTTTCTTTGTGTGCTGCTGAATCTTATTGTGAAACTCTAGTTTCAGTGGCACTCCTATTGAAGGAAATTAGTTTGAGATTAGGAGTCAAGACTGGCTTGGGGTTTGGAATTCACAGTTCTCCAGCTGAAGCCATCCTCAGCCAAGGCCCAGCTGGCTTTGCAGTCTGAGTCATGTACTGCACTTCTTAGATACACGTTTTCATTTACTGTTACTAGAATTTTTGACAGGGCTAGCTAATCTCTGTAATGAATCACAAATTATGGTTTGATTCCTGCATTACAGCACAAAATATTTGTTTTACATTAAGCAATATGATGATTTTGCATAAATGGTCTTTCTTTTCTCTCTTTCCACATGCTTTTCCTATTTTTGGTGCAATTGTTTTAAAACCAGCGCTGTTTTCCTCCAGATGCTGGAGGTTGGTTTGGAGAGATGTTTGGGTGGTTGGGTGAAAGGTGCAGCACTGAATTACCATGAGCAGAAGCCTCTAAGTACATTGGCACTCCAGAAGCATAGGGAACACTGCACCATAACGTTTGCACACAAAGGAACAGGGCCTAAATCTGCAGGTATGGAAATACAGGTATGGAAAAGAAACTGGAGAAAAAAAAAAAAAAGCTAAGAAGTGTTAATCTTATTTATTATTTATATAAAAACATATATAACACCATGTGTTTATATTTACAAATATAAACATGGTCATGAGGGGTACCACCCTCACTGATTGTCAAGAGTGGTGACAGGGCTGGAAGCCCTACTCATAGAGAGGTGGTGGTTCACATTTTCTTGGGTGTTTTCTGATTCACATTTTGAATTATAGCATTTCAGAAGTACTAAATCATGCACAGTAAAAACTGGAAGCCTTTCTGGTTTACAGATGTTATCTCAGAACACGGCTGCAATCCCAGTGACATCTTTCTGTGACTCTTGGAAGGGTCCTGAATTGTTTCTATTCTGGTAGCACACACTTCTGCCCATTTTATACTTATTGTTTTGCCTTTTGTCCTCTTGACTTTATCATTCTTGGATAGTATTGGTGAGCTCCGTTGTGCACACAGACTGGGGCTTCAGTCAGACTTGGCATCTTTGAATGCAAACACAGGGCAAGGGCACAAACAGATCAAATGCAGGTCTTAAAAGCTGGTATCTTGTGGGGGTAGGACATTTGCTCTGTCATTTGCAACTTCAGACGGCACTTGTCTCTTGGCCTGAGAATTTTGCTTCAACAGATATTCAACAAACCAGCACACGTCCCTCCGGCTCCGGATCGCTGGGGCCGGTCAGGACCAGGACCGGCGAGGGGACAAGGGGTAACGGCGTCGGGTCGCCGCTGTTCTCCCGCTCAGCCCTTCTTCGCTGGGGAGGGACGGGGTACGGCAGACCGGGTCGCCAGGGGGCTGGGACCGGAGCCTTCCTGCGGGGAAGGAGCTGGGGAAACCTGTCGTCGGCTCCGGGAGGTTCCTCCTGCCGGAGCTCTTTCCCCTCCGCTTCTGCGGTGCCATCCTCGGTTTCAGCTCTCTTTGGAGCCTTAGAGGCCGGGCTGCGACAGGCCAGCCGCTGTGCTACCGAGGGAAGCTTTGCAGTCCCTGCCGGCGCGACTCCCTCGCTAGGTTGAAAGGAAAGCCTTTGCCGGACGCTAACGTAAAATGAAGAGCAGGGAAGTCCACCCGGGAACCGCGGATGAAGGAAGGGACACGGGAGTCTGGCCCACGCTTGCCAACCTCTGCTACGAACTCTGCGCCTGGACTCGGCGGGCCGAGAGCGCCTGCAGGTCCGTGCGCTGGGCTGGCTTCGCATCGCTTCAGCCGCAAGTGCGCGTCAGGGCGCGGCGGAGCCCCGGCGAGCCAAGGTAAGGGGTGCGAGGGGCGAACTCCGAGGGCTCTTACCCCTCACATCATCTCTGACTCAGGCTTGTCTTGCCACCTGAAGCCCTTCGCAGCGTGACGAGGCATCCCTTTACAGGATGGGGGGATGGGGAGGGGCGCAAAGCCTGTGCCCACTCCATCCGCCCTCCCTGGGGGACGGCTTTAGGGCGAAATTATCAAGTAGGCTGTGTCTCTGCGTGTGTCCCCAAGGGGTAGAGCCTTGTGTGCGAAAGGGGTGGGGATGTGGCTCTTTCTAGCGGAGGTTTATTATTATTGGGTGGAGGAGCGGGGAGGGGGAGTTTGCAGAGCAGACAAAATGCGAAGCTCTCCCCGCAAGTGTTTGTGCAGGAGGCGGGTGGACGCAGTTCGTGAGAGACCGAGGTAGAGAACGGTGAGGGGGCGGCCAAAGTGGAGAGGGGTCAGCAGCAGCCAGAGCATGCTCTCCACGCAACAGTTCCCTGCCCTGCCTGCGGAGGAGGAGCGCTACCGGCAGGTCCTCTCCGCCAGCCGGGTAAGGCGAACCTCGGGGCGCTCCCCTCCTCGCGGGGGACCGCCTGGGGACCGCGGGCCGGGGGCCTGGGAGGGCGGCTGGCTCCGCCGCTCGGCGACCCCCGGGCTGCGGGGGGTGCAGCGTGCTCAGGGGACACCCTCGGCCGCAGCCGGCCCAGGGGCAATAATTCCCCTGCGCGGCGCACAGCCTGCGCTGCCGCCGTGGGGCTGAGCGGCTGGGTGCTCGGGCAAGCGGAGGAGGGGCAGTCCCCTTTCCGAGCCCGCCGAGCTGTTGTAGCGAGAGCGGACCCGCGGCTCGCAGGCAGGGACGGAGCCGTGTCCCCCGGAGGCGCGGCCTGGGGGACGGCCGGGAACAAGTGACCTGCTGTGCCCAACCTGCCGCGATGGGGCCGTCCCAGAGCGCTCCTGTGTCGAAACTTGTGGGGACGCGCCGGGGACGGACGCGTTCAGAGGCGCGGGCTGCAGGTGAGCCGCAGCCAACAAGCGCTCGTTGTCGATTTCTCAGGGAGAGCCGAGCGGCGCCCTCGCCCCGCTTTTCTCACCAAGCGAGGAAGATCAGCGGGGCTGCTGTGCCCCGTAAATGCTCTGCCGCTGGAAGGAGCGGGGAGGAGTTGGCCGAATCCGTCAACAGGTCCGGCCAGGATCTGCGGGAGCAAAGTTTAGGCTTAACCTCTGTCAGGGCTGTCACGGCAGCTCCATCGGCGACTGGACTCCCGGGGAGGCGATGCACCGTGACCCCGGCGCGGTAGTCGCTCCCCGGCATCAGCGGGAGCTGGCTTTATCCTTGCGTCGGTGCACGCTGCGGTTGGGTGGAAGGACTCCCACTCCCCTCCCACGGCTGTCCGGCGGGATGGTACCGCTAGCCATCGGGAGGTTATCCTGCACAGGGTCACAGAGGGGGCACTTCATCCTTACAGGGAAAGCCAGCCTGTGTGGTTGCAAGTGTCCGGGGAGCACAGCGCAGGTGTGGTGTGGGCAGTCTCGCAGCACACACCTCTGCGGAGGGATGAGGGGGTCTGCCGCCCTTAGGGGAGAGGCTGCATAAGAGGGGGCGAGAGGGAACTTGCAGGAGATGGCTGCTGCGCTAGTGCGAGCTTGCAGGGTGAGTCCCCTCAGCCTGCCCTTCCCTCCGCTAGCCGGGGCGCAGGTGCGCTGTCAGAGGTGCGGGGGCCGCAGCTGTACAGCGGGGAGACAACGGCGAGCGAGCGGGAGCGTCCGCGGGGAGGGACCGGCCAGGCCGCGCCGGAGTGCTGAGCCTGATGCGTGGCCCTTGTGGAGAGCGCGACGGAGCTTCTCGCGCTGTCACACCGACCGTACGCGACCGAAGTGGCACAGCAGGGCGTTCCACAAGTTTATAAACAAGGCAGTATACTTTAGTAGTATCATTGCTCCACTTGATTTAAATGCAGAGTCCTTTGATGCATTTCATGGCAGACAGTTAATTAACTTAATTTACTAGCAGTCTGGTTGAGATTATGAAACTCTGAAGTGAAATCAAATATCTAGAGCTTTTAATGCATTCACGGGATCTCTTGGGAAGTTTTGGCTTTCAGCAGTAAGAGTATGGTAGTGGATTTTTCCATATGGGTATGTACACCCTTCCTGTGTTCCTAAAAGATGGATCAGTCAGCAGGACTAAATTCTTTTGTTTGTTTTTGTAATGGATGCTCTAGTTGGAGATCTCTGTTATAAGCTTCTTGGCTGCTGTGGCACATGGATGAATGAATGTGTCACTGAGATAGTCCAAACAAAAAAAAAGTTGCAATACAAGAAATTAGAGAACTGCTCTGCCTGTGTCTCTATACAAGCTGGTGGCATCCCCAGAGGACCTTGGGCATCTAGGTTCTGTAGAAAGATGGGGACTCCTCCAGCTGAACAAGGGAATCCTAAACAATGTTTAAACCTCTTTTAGAAATGAAATGCTCATGACTTTGTTTCTCTCCGTCAAAGGCCATTTATGAATTACCCCGACAGGCAGACAGGTCTTTCTGCCTGTGGAGAAGCCTGGACCTCCAACCCCACATATAATCCTCACTCAGCATGCATTTTTAAGGAAGCCACTAGCGCTCATTTTCCTGGGAAAGCTCTCATGGTGGTGAGCCAGGCAGTACAGCACGCTTTCCCATGTTAGAGGAGTTTGCTTGTCCTTGTAGTATCTCATGAGGCCATCAGGACAAAATATTGTTTTTCCTGAGTCTTTTGGAGCTGGAACTATAAAATAGCTGGAACTATAAACTGAAGAAAACATTCACTTCCTTTCCACAAGTCTTAGCTGGCACTCAACTGTATGCAGATAACTTGAGTGTCCAGTGAATTAAAAGTATTGTATGTAGATGGTTGGAAATGTGTCATGATTGGAGGTGTTCTGTAAAATGTGCACAGGGCAATTTTATATATTCTGTTATTGTTTGGCTGTTAATTATGTATTCGATGATGTCTGCAGATACAAGTTAAACCAGGACTGTTAACTGTGCCAGTAATTATTTTAAAATGTGGGTTTACTTGAATGGAGGAATTGCCCTTTTTTAAATTTTTCTTTTCCTGCTAAGCTGATATACATGTTTAGGTCTCAGCACTCCGCTCCCTTGAGAAACATTACTGTTCTGGCTTTGTATTAAGCTCATGTATTGCTAGACACATAATTTCTTGTCATTAGACTCATAGCCAGACAGGGAATGTGTGCCGAGGCTGAGGTGGATAAGCACCTAGACAGAAATCTCATTTGTCAGAAGGAGAATGGTCCTTTCAAGTGAAGGTGAAACAGGCAAGGGAATTTTGGGATTGTTGTATCTGGCAAAGAAATCCAGCAGCTCCTGCTCAACTGCTCTAACCAACAAATGGTGAACTGTAAACAAACCCTTTGTTCACAAGCAGGAAGACAGCACTTCAGTGTGGCTAAGTGGTTGTTTGAGCTCTGTCAATCTTTGCCATGCTGAGGCCCAGCAGATTCAGTTCATTCCATTCCAGGAGACACAATATGAGCACTACTGGCTCTTCCTTAAGACCTGGGAGCTGTGCCTTTTCACCTGGACCAGGAGGCCCTGGGTACCAGGTCATCTGCTTTCAGGCTGAACAGATCATGCTGTTGGGCAGTTACGTACACTGGCACGGTCTCCTAGTGTGGTCAGGTTTTAAAAGATGGTGGTTATAGCAACATTGTGTGGGAAGAGTCCTGTCAGCATGTCAGATATCCTTAGCAAGTGCTTACAAGGCCAGCTGAATGTCTTGTTTCTGAATGCCGGCCAGGGTTTAGCAGGGGTGGATATCAGGCCACTTGCAGGGCAGTTTTAGACTTGCACATGCAGCTTAGGCCCTTTCAAATGTGGCTGCCAGACACCTCCTGATATTTAAATGCCTTCAGGATGAAGCAGCTAAGTAAGCAGCAGGGCTTGACGGGGGCAGTTTGATTACAGTTTGAAATACTGCTGCTTGAGTCTGTCCCAGTTTCTTTCCCTAACCGAAAAGAAATGGACCTCGTAAGTGGCAGGCTGGGTACATAGAGTTCTCCAGTGCCAGGAGAGAAGGGTAGGTGATAACCTGCTGTGAAGTGATGGATTGTCATAGGAGAAAGAAAGGTTAAATCCTCCTTGCAAAAGTCTTCAGACTCAGAGCAGTGACTGAAGACAGTATCCAGGTAGCTCAGCCTGACTATTCTCATTGCCTCTGAATTTTTATTTATCTTGGCCCTCCACAGTCAATTGCTGCCTTGTGAGCAGTGTCACCTACAGCTCTCCTGGGCCTCACTGGGTGCCAGGATGTGAGAGCCCCCCCTCACTTGTTGGGACTGCGGGGAGTGGGGTGGCCCTCACTCGCCGGGAGGCTGCATGAGTTAAAGTGGGGGCAAAGAGGGAAGGTACAGCGCCTGGGCCTTGTCCCTTTGGCTCTCGCGGCAGCAGCCCCCGTGTCCAGCGGGTTGTCCCCTCTCCCGGCCGCGGCCACCTTGCCCGGCTGTGCTGAGGGGTGAACGGGGACTGCTCCTGGGTGCCTCTCCCGGTCCGCAGCCCCGCGGCAGAATACGATGCCGATCGCATCCTTTCCCTCAGTCCCCCGCCCTCTATAAATAACTCTGGCTGAGCTGACCTGTCAGATTCCCCCGGCAGAGCGGATCCCCTGACCCGGGCCGCCTGCAGTGGAAAGTCTGAATGCAAAACATACCGTAGTAAAAATAGAGCTGCCGGGGAGCCCCGCCGGCAGGTCTCCGCGGCTCTCGGTGCCGCACCGGGCCCGGCTCCCGCTGTCCCCTGGACTCTCCCGTCAGCACTGAGAGCTCCCCCTGTTCCTAAATCTGTGTACACTTTAATGCCTCAGTGGTGAATGCTTTTCTTGCTGTCAGATGGAAGCATAATTAATTTTTGCTGTGGAACAGATAGTTCCAAGTAGCGTTTTTAATTCGTGCTTGCCTTTCTAACTAGCAAAGATGAAAGAAATACGAATAATGGTTAATATCCTAAATGTAAAAATAATGAGATGACTGTCAAGCAAGAGATTCTCATTTCAAAAAGAAGTGAGAATGTTGCTGCATCTGATGTCTGAATGAGATTCCATCCTGTGCCTACCTTGTGCAGACAGCTGCTCCCCTGAAGGGACAGATACTCCTCGGCTATGGTTTCAAGCCATTATAATGTAAAGCAGTGCTTGTAACTAAATTGTGCATATATTATTTCTGGTTGTTTTACCTGCAAAACTTGAATATCTGGAGGCTAAAGCCAGCAACAGGCACCAGAAAATGCTGTCGGATGCTGCTATGCCTTGTCCTTCTGGCTCACCCATGTCACAGTTGTTGGCCCTCAGTGCCCTTTGGGGCACAGCCGACTCTATGGGCGGTGGTGGCATGGCCTCGGCCCCCAGCCAAGTGCCACATGGCCACTTGCTCTCTCCCTACCCCATCCTGTGGGATGGGGGAGAAAATAGAGTGAGAAAGCTCGTGGGTCAGGATAAAGGCTGGGATATCCCCTCCTGATTACCATCATGGACAAAACAGACTCGAATGGAGTAAATTAGTTTGTTACTGATTAGTACATGCTGACTGATTCAGATATTGTGAAATAAAAACAAAAAACGAAGCAAGCGTTAAAACGCTTCAGGAAAACACCTCTCATCCCCAATTCCCAGACTCAGCTTCCCTCCAGACTCCTCTCCTTCCCCCTTGTTATCACCGCAGGTGGCACTCAGTCCCTTCAGTGAGGCAATGAACAGCTCAGGGAAGGACTGTGGTTCTCTTCTACTCATCCTCTCTCCAGTGTGGATTCTCCGTGGGCTGCAGTCCTTTTGGGAGTATTTGCTGTACCATGGAGCACATACTTCTCTGACCTTGATGTTGGCACTGCTCTTTCTCATTCTTTTCCTCCTTCTCTGCCTGTGTGTGCGTGTGCCCTGTCTTAAATACTTTTTCATGGAGGCACCACCAACTTGGTTGGTGGGCTCATCTGTGTCCTGTGGTGTGGATCCAGGTGGAACTGGACATATCTAGCACACAGCAGCTCCTGCTCTCTTCTCAAGGAGTCCAACCTTGCAGTCCCTGCACTGGCAGCAGCTTGCCACCTACATGGATGTCCATGTAATTGGGACACAAGTGGTGGTCAGGGTACTCACCAGAGTAGCAGTGTTGCCTCTGTGGTTGTTTGCTTCTCTGTCCCTCTTCCTCTAGCCCCGACTCACGAAGGGTTGAAAATAATCCAGCAGCCGTCCTTCTGTTCCTTTTCATAATTTCTGTCACTAGAGCGGAACCTTTGCATCATCTGCTTGTTTGGGTGCCACACAGTTTACAGTGCTCTGATTTTTTTTTTGAGTTGTTTCCAGCATAAGGTAGATTTTAGCATGTTGACCTCTAGAAACTGAATAGAGGCTAAAAATCAGATACTGACAGAGCTGCTTTTGAATGGTGAAGTTTGTGCTGTGATGGTTCAAGCTCTGCCCCTGGGGGACAGCTCCTGTAAGTCAGTAGGAAAAAAGACTGTCAGGTTGCATCACTGCAGGTGCTCCTGTAAGCTACTGCTCTTCCAGAATTGCAAGGCCAACTTTTTCTTGTAAAAGAAGTGTTTTGTATATTGAACATTTAATTGATCCTCACCTAGTCCTTTAAGGGAAAGGAAGTGAATGTAGAATTTCCTTTTATTAGGACTGCATCAGATTTCATCTACTCCAGTTAATGTGTTGTAGTTCAGGGAGATTCCAGTATTCGGTGTACGGTGCTCTTGCAATCACTGGTTAATGATTGTCAAAGTCTGTCTTTCCCTTCTTCTCTTCCTAAAACCTTTAACACTCAATTCTGCCATGTACAGACCCCGGTGTTTTAAAAACTAGAATCTTTCAGAACTGATTTGTTTGATGCCAGAGAGAGATTTCACTTCAGCACTTGGCAGTGATTTAGCAGTACTAGTAACTGCCCGGAGCAATTCCTATTACTGTTCATCACCTCAAAAGAACTCCTATTTTCAAAATAGCCTATACTGTCACTCTGATATTATTGAAAATTTCTTGATAACATCAAAGATTCAGGAAGCATTTCCTAAGAAAAGAGACTCTCATTTTCATCCTTTTCTGCCTCTGAGTGAAGCAGTGAGAAACTGGTTATGTGGTCCTTGCATTTTTCGTCTCACTAGTGATTTCAGAAAGCAGACAGGTCTTTCTCTGGGAAATAAAACCTCTGGTAGGTAGCACTGAGGAGTTTTCCACCCCACATCTCTGAGTCCTGCTGCTCTGCATTCATGTAATAGTGCAGCAGATAGCTGTAATACACAGTCATGTTTTCTCCTGACTTCTGTGGGACACTGGAGCAACATGGACATGTCTTCCATTGCTGCTGCTTTTGCTGTCAAATTTTTGCTGGGTGGATCATTTTGCCTGTGTTAAAGTTCTCCTGAAACCAGTGGCACCTCAAGATTATAGAAGCAGTACAGGCTACGTTTCTCAGGCTTTTCCCAGCCTCCTGCATTTTCACATCTCCAGGAAGAAACACAGACAGCTGAGCCCACCTTGCCTTAACAGCCTTTCCTTTTTTGCCATTATTGAATGACAGATATTGCTGTGAGATACTTTATGGTTTGAAAAAGCTAGTTCTGTGCATCTGCAAATATTGCCTAAATGGATAATATATCTGAAAGAATATTACTGTAGAGTAAGTAGCTATCTTTCTTCTTCTCTTTTTTTTTTCTCACAGTGCCTTTTGATAGGCAGCAACTACATAACAGAAGAATTAAGTAGTAAATGCCTTTTCATAAGCTTTGTTTTGTCCCCGCTCAGCCATTTTAAGAATGTTAGCTTAAATAATTTGTAGCGCATGTAGATAAGCCTGGAAAAGAAGTCTGAAATTATGATTGAATGTGTTTAAAAATTATTAACAAATCCATTTCCCTATAAAGTAAGAGATGTGGAGTAGTGTTGATGGTAGTCTGGATGATTTGAGAATCCAGATGGTTTCCATTTGCTTTTTCCTTATCATAGATGGGATTATTCTATGACTCTTGGAGTTTTCCAAAGAAAATGTCAATGGGAGAAAATCTGGCATCTGTTTTAGGGATGACAAATTGAATATTCCTAGCCATAAATACAGTAGCATTTTTATTATTTGATGAAATAATCAGACTGTTATTGTTTCAGTGACTTAGAAGGATGTTTTTTTCCCATAAATCTTTATATGATCCATAAAATTCATTATTATGTAAAAGTCATAGTCAAATTTATACACCAATGTAAGTGCCTTGTTAACCCATTTAATCTTGAGTGTAATAATTTAATCTTAATCTTTTCTGTATTGGCTCATTTTTTTTGTAAATTCAGCAGTATTGAGTAGGTTTAATCTCTGGTCACCTTTCCAGTTATTTCTGTCTCAATGTCCTGGTAGTTTTGAAAAATATTCTTTTCTTTCTTTATTTTCTTTTACTGAGGCAAAATGTTCAAGGATGACATGTTTCTGAACAAAGTGGTATCCTACTGAAAAATGAATGAGTCACTTCTAAATTTTTTAGGTAGTAGCTGATTGACCTTTGTGACATTGTGTAAACCCATTTTCATCTTTGGGAGGAGGTCAAATAAAAATCCAGCTATGCTGAACAGATAAGGCTTTGCTTTAACACTAAATCACATCTGTTCCTTTGATTAATATTGCTGTTGGCCTTATCTTTGGTCCAAGGGTTAGTATCTTTTTTAATCACAAGTCAGAAAAAAAGTCAGTAAACATAATACATTCAAATCCTAAATTTTAATTTCTTCTAGGTAGATGTTTATAGCTGAAGAATAATTTTTAAAATGAAAATTAATAAAAAATGCATGAAAGATAAAGAGACGAATGCTTTTAAAAAGACTTCTGCAATTTTTTAGCTTGCATTTTAGTTTACCATCCAGTTAATGTGATTGAAAGCTTCTGATTTTAAATGGGTTAAGCAATTGCATAATCAACAGTAGGCATTGCACAGAGGGTTAAACCTACTGATGAGGCATTAACAGGAAAAAAAGGTATATCCAATTATGAGCTCTAGCTACCTTGTGTGGGATGGGACTTCTATGCAGGCAGTGGGTAACTGATACACTGAATGTGAGCCACAGGACAGGCAGGATTTCTTTTTACCCTTTCTAGTTTTCCAGGCTTGAAAGATTCTTTTAAGAGGAGGTTTTCCTCTAGCAGTATCCCTTCACCCCCTCAAAAAGTTTCTGGTTTTTTTTCAAATTTTTTTTTATTGTCAGAAAGTAGGCCACTAAGATTTTTCTGTGGGTTTTTTTTTTTTTTAACGGTTTTCAAATTTGCCTTTCTTATGCTAATGGATCTTCTGCAGACATCTGCTCATTGAATTCCCAGCAAGGCAGGAACCTGAAGAGGGTACTGTGTTACTTACTCCCTGTTTGATGGGTTGTGATTCTCAGCAGTGTGTAGCCAGAGGCTTGCCATCGCTGTTCAGCATGCTTAGCTCAATGCAATGAACATCTGGGTAGTCGGGAAAGCATTAGAATAGTCTCTCTGTGTGTTCAGAAAAACAGCACGGCACTGTGGAAACTTCCATGAGTAATTTTGCAAGCCGTAGCAACTTAAAGAAAACTAAGAACCCCTAGAGCATGAATTCTGCATTAGTTAAAGAGTACTTTTCCCCAGAACAATTTCCCACTGCTTGTGGAAGTGGGCTGAATGGGTGTTCGTGTTCTGGCACTGAGAAGTATCAGATAATGCTAACCATAGTTGAATCCTTAAAATTACTGCCTTTTGTACACACTTCAGTTTTTAAAAAATCCCTGCTATCTTCCATATGTTTACTGAACCTTGCTCATCTTATGAGGAATGGCAGCATCACACATCTTTGCCACCAGCTGTGAGTAATAAAGGAGAACTTAGAAATGTAGTAAGTTTGCCATCAGCTGTACTGTTTCCTAATCTCAACATTCTTGAGAATTCAACTAAGTTCCATTGGGAATGTGGGAAGTATCCCCATATCAGTGAAATGATAAATAATTGTAAATATGTACAATATATAACTAAGTATGTAAACAATTAACATTTATGCCAAAACAGAATCATTATACAGCAGCACTTCTTTTTAAAAATGAAGGGATTACAAAATATACTGGTATTTAAGAGTAGCATTACTGTTCTCTAGTAATGATAAATATCCTTTTTTCCCTGTTTTCTAGTTCAACTGAAGACTGATTTGTGCTGACTGTATATCTTGGCTAATGGTGTGTCTAGCTCTTATTTATAATGAGATGGAGAACAGTTATTGGTATCACACGTGGAATCCATGAAAATCCTTCTTTTCCGCTTCCATCTTTTGCATGAGGTGTTAAGCATAGATTACCTGTAATGGAGAATCAAGGCCAGTACTTTGCTTGCCAGTAGCTTTCTGATGTCTAAATAAAATATTTTTAGGGAGACCAATTATTAAATTATTTATGTTTATTTTGATACCAAATAGATGTTTTTCAAAGTGCCTTTATAGTCCACTACATTGCCAGGACAGAACAGTGTATTCTTTCCCTAAAGAACTAGATGAAATGAGAATAAACTCAGAACTCCAAATTGCCTGGCTGCAGTGCCTGTGTCTGAATGGGCAACTTACTTTCACCTCCCTCAAAGCCTTCAGAAAGGGAAGAATGAGTTGTGAAAGAGAAGTTGCACCAGAAGCAGGCTCTCAATTGAGAGACTGTAAAGATAGTAAATTGGGTGCTGGCAACACCACCGGCAGCACAGTGTTTATCTGTCACGCCACATAAAAGCAGATTTGGAGGTGCATGTTGGTGCCTCTGGCAGAAATGCAGAGTGGGGGTGGGTTGTGCAGGAGGTGTCTGCAGTCACACTGGACGGCGCAGCAGGCACACAGCAAAGGGGATCTCGCTTGGTAGCAGCAGTGGTTTCCCACACACAGGTGAGTGGAGCACCTCAGGTGTGCCTTGGGATTTGGTCTCAGCAAGTTTCTGCTGACTCGCGCAAACTGAAGCTGGAGCGGCATAAGAACAGTGTTGTCACTGAACATGGAGAGACATACCTGCATGTCACCTTGACCCTTATCAGCTTCTCCTGCATAACTCCTCAGTTACTCAGCTCCAAAATGGTTACAATGGCTCACAAAACTGCTGAAATTATTGGGAGTCAAGAACTCCAAATTTGAATGGAAGGAAAGAATATCACATAAATATTTCTAAATCTGAATTGGTGACTGACTTCTGGTCATGCCCAGTTTGATTTTTGCAGCACTGTTTCCCAAACTGGATTAAAAACAGCTTGAAAAGTCTGTTGAACAGAAGTGGTCATTGGGTCTACATGGTAGTGTGAAAGGCAAAACATCACATTATTTTATACCTTACATCTTCAACACAAATGAAACATCACTGACACAGTTACACCTTACTTATTTTAAGTGAAAATATACATCAGGAAGATTAAATGTGTTTCAGGTTTATGCTTCAAGCAAAAGAATCTGGCCTCTAGCACCAACCAAATACTTATTTTGGAAAGATATGCCCAGCTTTATATAACATCTCCCTTAGTGGGGATTGTTGTGGTAAGACACGAAATGATGACACAGACACTGCTGCTCTCGAGGGGAACAAAAAAGAAGAAGAACTTTATTTTCTGACTCCAACATTTATAGTTTTCCAAAGGTGACAGTGGATTGGAGGGTGACAGTGCCCCCTCTCCAATGCCACTGGACAGACCAAGGGTCCATCAATTCTCTCCACCTCCATGAAAGAATGCAAAACATAGGGTATTTACAGAACTGTGTGTGAGAAAGTTTGTTGAAAGAATGTAAACATCAGAAGGCTTAACAAAGTTTTACAAAATCAGGGCGACAGGGGATACTGTGTATTTGGCATTGATTAGTTTCATGGAAGAGAAAGGAGGTCTGACCATCAAAATTAACTTCTAATGAATTATGTCAGCAATTTGTATTTTGTCTGAGGATATGGAGTTCCGTGGGAAAAGTTACAAGATTACAGTGAACTTGAACTATCAGGAAAATAGTGCATTTTATTGGCAAATAACAACTTTGTGATAATAGCATGCTTTTCATGTTTGCTGATTTGCTGTATGAAAAAGGTTGGTTTTTTGGGTTTTTTTCCCTGCCTTCTGTATGAAAAAGTGTTTGGGTTCTGTTTTTTTTTTTTTTTTTTTTTTTTTTTTTTTTTTGCTGCTTTACTGCATGAGAAGTTTTTTTTTCCCCTCTAAATGGCAGTATTTCCTTTTAGAATAACTATGACACTACTGTTCCTCAATTTGTGTACACTAGAATTTGGGTACTGCTTGTATTTGCAGACAAAAGCTGCTTAGTATCCAGTTTCTTATGCTACCTTAACATTTATTTGTCAGGGTCCATTTCAATTTGGCTCTCTAATTCCTCTAATACTGAAAATGAAATATTTTGCAATTTTTTGCCTGCATGTGTTTTTAACATGTGACTTTGTACCTTTGGAGGATTTATCTTACACTTTCTACTTGTTACAATGACTATTGAAGTATGGTGTTAGATTTTTTTGACAATAAAGTAGTCAAATGGAGGTGCATTGCTGACTCCTAGTATTCATGTAAACAGGACAGAATTGGTAAAAAATGTAGGCCATTTTCAGCTTCTCTTACTCATTACCAGGCCTTCGAATATTATGAGTTGATCAGAAAAGGCTGTGAGTAGGGTTAAATTTTTATATATATGTAGTGTTTTGTGCTTAAACATTGACACTTCACATGTTCAGTTTTTGCTCTGTAGCCATAGCAGGTGGGAACCATCTTCCTCGTAATGGCAAAGGGAAAGCTGTAATGGCTGGTATGGTCATGTCAGTCCAGTATCTAGAGATTTAAGACTGGCATCATAAAAGTAGATGAAATCACAAGAGCTGACAACTGAGCACTGCTTAAACATTAGAAGAGGAACAGTATCAAGGATATGGAAAGAGCTGCAGATAGTTTTCATAATCTTACATAATTATTGCTTGGCTGCATAGCAGATTCCTCAGTGGCATTATGAGGATGGCTGAGGACAATGGCATTAGGAGATGACCTGTGTACCGCCCCCTGACATTCTTTCTGCATTTCATGGTAGTACTTCCTTCCGTTTCTTTCCATTACAAACACTAAATAATGCTTTGGTGTATGGCTTGCTCAAGATGCATTAATGCTTCTGATCTAGGAGGTGTCTTCTACATTTCTGTGTAGAGACCCATCGTGCACAGAAGATAATAACAGTAGGCAATTAGCCCTAATGATACATCTTTATTGGGAGAGCATCTGTTCGTTCTGTGGTGACAACAGCAGGAGATATTTTTGTCAAGTGCTTATACCATGATTCAGGCTGTTTCATAGACTAGTAACTTAGATACTTTTAGTATCTAAAAGGAAAATTGCATGCTGCCATAGTCTTTTCACCCATAAATCTTAATGTAATCTGTCATTTCTCTGATTTAATATGACAGGCATGTTACTGAAATGACAGCCATGAGATCAGATTCTTTCCACGTCTTGCAGAAAATAAGCTGTGAATTTTGGTCCAATGAATTCTTAGTCTTTTTGCTGTCAGATGGGACTACACACTCTTTTCCATCTTACTTTTTTCCTCCCTCTGTGGTTCCAGAAAATAAACTGAGCAGTCTGATCCAGCAGTCCTAGATAAACCTAGACTTTTTGAAAAAATACACACTGAAATTAGCTCAGAATTTCTTTTTAGTCTATTTCCTTTATTGCAGTCATTACTGAAAGAATGCCACTCAGGTATGCAGCAGTTAATGTAATTTTGTTAGGGACAAAACTTCTTAGCTGTCAGAAGAAATTATCTGATATTTTTAGGCATCCTCTCTTCTGACTATATTCTTGTCTTGACTATATTTAAATACAAAACCTGTTTGTATTAAAAGCACATGACTTGTTGCCTTAAAAAACAAATGCCAATATTTCGTAATTGTAGTGCACACGATATTTAATTCTAAAAAATATTTCTTAGACTGAGTTTTCTAATAACACTGGTTAGAAGAGAACTTGCACCAGTTCTTCAAGTATTGAGAGTATGTTTTAGTCCAGTGCTATAGATTTTTGGCTAAATCTATTTTCTTTTGAAATCTTTAGCATTTAGAGTTGATTTCTTTCAGTGGGCCTTCAAGGATCCTGCTTTTAAGTCTTCTTGACCTTTCCTTGGAAAGGGAGATATATGTGTATCTACCAGGTACCTCAGTCTTAGAGACTTAGGAAATGATTCAGAGAAACTATTAACTACACTGAGAGTTGAGGGAGACTGGTTTCTTCTCTCAGCCACTAACCTAGAAGCTTGAAGTGAGCCAAGGAATAAGCATTTTGCACCCCTGCTTCCTTCCATAGGCCCATTTTTATCTGACGATTCCATTATTTATGTCTTTAGTCTATTATTTGTTCCTCTATTGCATTATTCATTAGAACTGAGAGAACAAAGCACATCTGCAGTTTACGCAGATACCATTGTCATACTAGAGCACTTCAAGCTGGTGCATGTATTCTTTGTGTATTGCAATATTTGATGGCAAGAGGAAAAGAAATACTGTCAGGGAATATACAAACAGTATGTGTAATGCATTCATGTTTATCTATATGACACTTCATTAAATTCTCATTGTTGATATAGGAACCAGCAACACCATCTCTAGTTTTAGTTCATATTCATCAGAGAAATTGACAGAAAAAACTTAATGTGGATGTTCAAGTGATGGAAAATGGTAATATTGGGAAACAGGAAAAATTAATTTATGCTTACATAGTCACTGATGGTGATTTAAACAGGTGTATTGTTTTTCTTTTCCCATAGAAGGGAAAAATACAACATACTGTTTAGTTGCCTATAAATATTTACTTTGCTGTTCTACAGAACAAGCAATTCATGGTGCTTAAAGAAGCCTCTCTAACAATACAGCATTCTTTTCTTGAGCAATCATTAAGAGCAAATTTGGATACAACAGCCCATTTTAAAGTCTGTGGCAGTGAGTTGTCAATACAAAGTTTGAGATTTATTGCTTTCAGGAGTAAACAAGAAAGAAAATGTTCGATGTTCTCATTTAGTATTGAACATTTATACAAAGTAAGTAGTATTTACAATGACAGCAGACTTTGGAAAACATTTCTCACAGAAGCAGAGAGTCACCAGAAGCTCATTGTTTTAATTAGCATATATTTAATATTTCTGCTAGGTTAACTCTAAGGTTTATATATGACAATGGTGGTAACTGCTGTCAGTTAAACACTTGTGCTTGAGATTATTAAGATCTCAAGCACAAGTGTGCTTGATTATTCTGGAGAATAATCAATGTCATCCACAATGGTGGTAACTGCTGTCAGTTAAACACTTGTGCTTGAGATTATTAAGATCTCATGGGCCTCCAGAATAATCAATGTCATCCCCTCTTCACAAAAAGAATCAAAAAGTGATGATGGATATTGTTTCTGAATGTTTTTTCAAATATTTGGGAACAAAAAATTTGTTCTTTCTTGCTAAGTTTTTACTCCTAAGACAAACTCTTTGTGGAGTCACAGGTCAGAATTTACTTTGTATTACACTGGGTAGAGTTGGACATTTCTGCTTGGGACTTGCAAGAAGTGCATCTCGGTTAGGAGTAATTTCTTTAGAAAAATGAGCTGGATCTAAAATTTGTTTTGTCTTGAAGAAACTATGAATCAGCTCCTGAGTGCCTTGATCACTGGGCTGTGTAGTGATGGTCCTGCTCCTTGTTGTCTGGCCCAGAACAACCAGGTTCTTTTTTACAGAACATCATAATTTCAAGGCGTGGCGTACTCTGATTCAAGAGGAGTCTGTGTTCATGTGGTTGTGATAGTCTGCTCAGTTGTAGATCTGATTTTTTAACTGCTTCAGGCAAAATAGGATATTGCACTCAATTGCCCCCTTTCCTGTGGGAGCACTGCATCTACTGCATCGTTGTCTGTGCTTTCAGAAATAATTATGGCAGTGTTTTGGAGATCTGTGTTCATAGCTGAGTTGAGTTATTCCTCTGTTACCTGTGCTCAGAACTCACAAGGGGACCTAATATAGGCTGTGCAAACCCAGGTTGTGGAATTCAGGGAAGCCTGCTATGAGTACAGCAGCTGAAGCTGCTGGATTCCAGCATTACCAGAAGCAAAATGTCAGGCAGACACTGAAGACTTCAGTATGACAAGGCAGACAAGTGTGGACTGTGGGAAGTCAAGCAGGTATTGTCTGAATGTCACATGGATTGAAGTTCCTAATATTCACCTAATTCCTTAACTTTATCTGTGACTGAATGTTTTAGATGTCAGTTGTGGACAAGGACATTAATTAAGCTGAGATACCCTGAAGTCTTGGTTTGAAACATTTACTACTTCTGAATAAGCTGCTGATTAAGAAAAAAACAATTCTGACAACCAGTTAACTTTCTGCAATATTATTTATATTTCTTTTGTTGTGGAAAATGAGGACCAGATTACAGACCTTGTCATCTCACTCAGACTGTTTCAACAGACACTCTTTATTTTCATCCTGAGCTGGCTGTTTCAGATTTTCAGATAAATCCAACATCTTTAAGGTTACTATCTTGCTTGCTAGATAAATCTAGTAGTAGGATTGTGTTGAGATTGAATCAGTGGAATTGGAGGAAGACTATCAAGTGAGATACTACTAGCAGCTCACACCATACCAATCCCATATGCATTTTCAGTGTTAATGTCTTTAGTTTGAGCAGTGGAAGTAGGAAGAGAAGTCAAATGGGACAGACACTGCACTGGATGAGTCTCTAAGTGGTTAGATGACGTGATGCTTAGCAGGTGTCAGAAAAGACACATACAACTTGGTCTGCAGTTATAATTATCTAGTAACCAGGGGCTTCAGGAACAGTTGATAATTCTGTTATCAGCAAGGAAAATTTCCTTCCAAATAGTCTTTGTGCCATGCTGGAACAAGAGGCGTTGTAGAATGTGATGGAAAATTATTCTGCGAATCCTACTTGTGCCTACAGTCTTTACATTCAAAGCAGTAAATGGGACTGAGATTGTGGGGTGGTACAAATCCAGTCTCTGTGCAGCAATTCCTTAAGAAATAGTTCAACTTTGGTTTGTGCCAGTCTGTCTGGTGACCTGCTCTTTACAGAAAGGCACGTCCAGCAGAGCCAGCCAAAGGGATAACCCACAGAGACTGGCATTTACAAGACTAATATAATTTATGTTGTAGACTTCAGTCTCTTGAGCTTCTTTGGGGAGAGGCTGTCAGGGTAATGGATGCCTTTACTCTGGTGTCCTGACACAACCAACTTTAATGTGATTGATCTTCCTGACAAAGAGGATAAACTATTAGTCATCCTTTGGGAAGACACTGTTGGGAATGAATAAACTTATCATCCAGTTTCACGTTATCACAGGGAAGATTTTATTTATTGGCCTATTTTAAATAAAGGGGCATTGACTTTATAACCATTTCCATCTTCTATTAAATATTAATTTGGATTTTTTTCTTTCTGTTTAAAAATGATGACATTTCTCCAGTATATGTAATCATAATATTAATGGAGTTAGGTTTAAAAAATATAAAATGCATGTTTAGGCTTTTGCAAGGGTTTGAATTTTTCTATTTTGTGCAGCTCAGTTGAATTCATAAAATTGTTTTTCTCTGTTCTTTTGTATTCTTCTCATAGAAAAGAAAGTGTGATTTGCAAACTGTAGAGAATACTGTGTTAAGTTATAATTATATAAAGTACTTAAAAAATCAGACATCATTACTGTGCATAATAAGTCTTCTATTGTCACTTAAAGTTTATAATATTATATTGATTCTTTAATAAAAGAAACAAGAACATGGAGCTCTTGAATAATTAGTAATGGATTATTTTAAATTATAAAATAATCTGTATTTAGCCTTCTGCTAAATCTAGAGCCTATCTGCTCTAGATAGTCCACCAGAAAGAAAATTTACATACAACTTGTCTTTAAGAATCTAGTAGCCATCCATATACAGCGTATATTTAAATCATGTAGCTGTGTAATAGGGAGGGAGGACTGCTATTGAAAACATAGGAATTACTGATGGTCTCCAGCATGATAAAACTGCATTTTTGTTTTTCAGGTCTTAGGAACAGATGAGGATACTATGGGGGATGGCTGCTCTCAGAAACTGGCTTCTGCCAAGTTCCTTCGACTGTTGCTCCTAATACTGATTCCATGCATCTGTGCCCTTATCCTTTTGCTGGTGATCCTGCTTACCTTTGTAGGTGAGTGCTTTTTTAATTAGGGAGACACTTTTTAAATTAAAGAGACTAAAACTAAGACAGCATTCTTATGTGCTAATATAACTGTGGACATTAGACATATATCTTAGCACACCTACCCAAAAACCTAATCTACCTAGTGACTGTTGCAGAGAAATAAATCTGCTATTTACATTGTATTGTATTCTTAAAATAGATTTAAAGTATCAATGAGGAAACCTTTTCTGTTTTTTTCAAGGTAGAGTTTTGAAGAACACCTTATCTTGAACATGTAGATAGTTTTCAGCAGCCATTTTACAAGTACAAAAGATACTTTTGTTATAATTTTAGATCACTGTCACTGGAATGGAATATTTATCCAGTTATGTCACACATTCATATACAAACTTGATCTTTATTTTGAGGTGAAATTTAGTTCATAAATAGCCACAAATTTTTCTGAACAGCATACAAAATATTACAGTTTAACTAAGGAAAATTTTGTTAATTTCTTCTACATACAAAATATGTATCAATGCAGAATCCCAAATATGTTTTGTGGAAACTGGTTCAAGGTATTCATAGATTTCATAATGGCTTAGCCTGTTAAGTAATTTTGTGTGTATGCTTTTCATAATTAAAAAGTGCTAATTTATTAGCATAAGTTTTTAAAGAAGTCTTCCCTTTGTTACTTCTAGAAAAGCTGACATATTAAATTGCTTCAAATACAAAATAAAAAATACAATAAATGAAAAAAAAAGAATATAAAATAGGTTCAAGCATTTTTTTTCAGGAAAAAAAAAGTTTTAAAAATTTGCTTTCAGTGGTGAGTGTTTCTGGTTTTTTTCATTTTTCTTTTTGTTAGTGAGAATATTTTGTAATTGAACTTCCTTAGGTACTTCAGAAGCACGTCTGAAATAAGTGGGGTAATGTATCCAGTATCCAGATACACAGATAAAAATCTATTTTCCTATTCTAAACACTCCAATTTTAATACACATCAAACAGTCAAACAGCAAGCATAGGAAGAACCTAAAGATGTTTCAAAAAGCACTGTCAAAATCAGGACAATTTAAATCTGTTTTCTCAATTCAGTCTGTAAAGGATATGGAACACGACATTGTAGGCCTGTTCTTTTCATTTAGTTTAAGTTCAGGAAGTAAGAAAACCCCCAAAGCTAGTGAATGTTATGATTGACAGGGTAAGTCTTGGGTTGTATCTCTGAACTAAGAACAATCTGAAATGGATTAAGATCAAGTAAGTCTTGCAATTATGAAATATGAAGCCGTTAAATTTGATTTCCTTATATTTAGCATTCCATTTGTATATTTCATATCCTCTGCCCTAGATTTTCATTCTTGGGTGAGAAAGCAGATAAAAAGGCAGGTGTATTTACATCAGTTCTACTCAATCTCTTCCTCAGGCATGTATTGACCTGTGATTAAAATGTATGAAATCCTCTGGGAAATGGGGCCTGTTCTGATCCTACTTACATCGTGACTGTCTCCTCTTAAGTCAACCTTATTACTGCAGAGTAACGAATAAGGCTTGGTGTTATAACCCAAGTCTGAAACTGGCAAAGGTCTCTTCAGAAGCAGCTTTTGAATTAACATTTTATAATTTACTCTTCTTCTCAGCAGCTTTCATATTCTATGCATTGATAGCCTAAAAGCAAATATATTTGATGACCAGAATTAGATGAAGTAGTGCTGTGGACATTTAAAGTGTGTGTAAGAGAATATAGTCTGTTATAGTAACTAACAATACACTATATCCAAAATAGTACTTCATGTTCATTTCAGGTCAATAATAACTGAATTCTAATACTGGTATGAAATCTTACTGTGTAAGAAATAAGTTGATAGTATTGAGTGGCTAATAGAAATTATTTGATGGGAGGGAGGGTGGTGTTGAGGGGGAAGAGGAGGAGTTGGAAGGAAGGAAGGAAGGAAGGAAGGAAGGAAGGAAGGAAGGAAGGAAGGAAGGAAAAGAAAAATGAAATTAAATTAAATTACTGCAGCTTAACTGACATGCAATAGTTTAGTATACTATGGGACCTCCATAGGATCAATAGTGTGCCCATTTCTCCAGAGTGCAGAGCCATGGGTACAGACCCTGCAGGAGAAATCTCAGTTTATATGTGCTGGCCAGCTGTACTAGTGAACCAGTGCTTTTTTTTCCTTTGCAATTGCCTGATCACTTACCCATACTTTGTTAGGCTGCTTTGCTCTGTTTCATTAGCTTTTAAACAGACTTGGTCTCTTTGAGCTTTCCTGCTCTGAAGAGCTAGAAATCTTCCACAGTTTACACTGCCAGAATCTCAATTTACTAGCTTGAACAGTGTGACTATTTCTTAAATCTCTTAACTGTCCATTTTTAAGTAAACTGTCAGTTTTTTAAAACGTGTCCATATTTAAGCAAAACATTAATTCCCCAAAGTGAACAGCAACTGGAAATGATCTTTAAAACTGCTGGAAAATGTTGCTTTGAAATGAATGTGTCTGGTCCCAGTAGCTCTGTTTTGTACCAAGCACAATGAAGGCCAGCATACTGTATGTTTCTGTCATCTGGACATGCCCAGCTGTAGCTGGAGACACAAATTGAAAATGGTTACATCTGTTTCTCAGCTAATTAACTATCTGGCTTATGATTTACCATCTACAGCTCTGTATGAACCCAAGTCTGAAGAATAGTCGGATATAGTGTGCCTGTATACATGAATAAAATGCATGTTCTCTATGTGCTGTATATCTGTTAGCAAACATTTATAGAGAGTAATTAATTTCTCTTCACTGAAGAGATTAAGAAAGAACTGATTGTTTTAAAGCATCACTGTTTTCTTAGGTATCTTGAAATTTAAATATAGATGCTATAAAAACATATCCAGTAAGCTTAATTTAAGACTTAAGATATACAGTAGTGTTTTAGGGGAAGGGTGGGGGGAAGGATGAAAAATAAAGTGAATGGGAGCCCAGCACAGAGAGTGGCTTCTGCAGCCTGGAATAAAGTGCCTAAATTCTCTACGGTGCACTGGTAAAAGGACAGGATAGGAGGAGAATGTGGGAGAAGAAAGAGGTGATTCAGGAAGGTGACCTAAAACTCTTACAAACTGAGTGGAAACAGAATTGCCATGTAGAGCTAGCAAGTGGGGAATGCCAGGGGCCTATGTGTGCCTCCCTCGAGGGTGTATGTACGTACCTGAGCGAGGCTGATGTTATTTTGGAGGGAAAAAATGTTAAAAATAATTTTAATGCTGCTCGTTGTCAGTGGAGATGATACAATTAGGAAGTCCTTTTGTGTTGAAGAGGTTCGTTGTGTGGTCCCCCTGTTAAGAGGAGTTGGTATCACTAGGAAACTGCAAAAATAGAACAAAAAATGCTGTTGTTGGGAAGACGGGTTGAAGAAGCAAACAAGCATTTGGGAATCTCAGTGAAAGAAGTAAATGACCTCATGGCAGTGATAGACATAGTTATTATTTGTTGTTCCAGAAAAATAATGAAATAATCTGAGTGAGAAGAGGATAGAATCCAGCGGGTAGCCTCAATATTTTGTTTCACTGTTTTTAATTGACCACGGCATTAAACCAAAGGGGGTTTTCAAACATTTTTTGAAGAGTTTACCTGTCTTGTAATGTATTGCCTCTTATTCTGCTGAGTGATATATAAAGAGCTAATAATTTTAACTTTAATTTAAAATCAGTATTAATAGCTCTTTGGGACCAATGTTTTACAGCCTTTTTCTATTTTTATGCTGGGTGGAAGAGATGAGTCTAAGGAGGAGGAGAGACAATGTGAAAAAATGCCTTAAGCTATTCTTGAATTATGGAAAAATACTATGCACTTTCCCAAAGGAGTTCAAAAAGCTTATTTTCGCTTTTTGAAAACTGAAAAAAAAAAAAAAAAGTAAAGTTTGAAACTTGAAACAAAGTAGGCTTCTGAATTCTAGACATTCAGTGCTTTGTTTGAACACAAATATCTGGCATCCAAATAAAGCCACATTTTAGTGAGCACAATTTCTGAGCACAGCCACTCACTCTTCCTTAGACTTTAGCAAATCATATTAATATTAGTCCCTGTTTGTGAAAATGCACTTATTGTTTGGTTTGACCAGAGGACTCAAACAAAACAAATGCTGCTTAAATAATGTGCAGGTGGGAGATTTTTAGTTGCTTCTGTAAAATACACACAGTAAATTCCTCTAAACCTCAATGATATATGAACATCTGCTGGTGGAAAACCAGAAACCCTAACATTTATATATATATATGTATAAAGTTCCCTTGGGTCTGTCCAGTAGAAGTCAGACATAAAGATTTACTCACAGTTAGTGACACTGGAGCCAAAACAATCCAGCCTGGATAAATGATGATATGATAAATCTCAAATGGTAACTGTTTAATTGAAACTCACTATATTTCAGAAATTTCACCAGTTTTTCTCACTGTTTGCATTTGCTGTAGTTAAAGGTTACTCAGTAAAAAAGAAAATGCTGACAATGCCCCTTCTCAGCTATTGCAGTTCTCTTTTCTACCTTAACTATAAAGCTTTCCAACCCAAAGTCACTTCACCTGGATTCTTCTGGCATTTTTAGTTACTTGTAGCTTGGTTAATAAACATTTTTGCCTGCCCAGTTCTTGAATTTCAGACCAGTGAACTGATTTATTCTAGCAGCAGAATGCACGGAGAAGTGAGGAGAGGAATTCAATAATGGGAGTGGGCTCAGGATAGCCTCTTGGGCTCTCTGTGGTGCCTGGAGCTGGCAGAGGGGTGGGTTTGTCTAGGGACAGAGCCTGGGGCAGTGTGGGGTGAACAAGGCCTAACTGAGAGGTGACGGTGCAACCAGCCATTTTGGTAAACGCAATAACCAAAATGAAAATTAAGTCTGGGAGAGATGGTGGTGGGTGTTTTGTGGACTTATTATTTGTGGAGTGATAGAACCATAGAAAGATCATCTAATTCCAGCTCCCCTGCCACTAGGGGTTCATCTGTACGAAGCAGCTAATGAAGGGTCAAGTGAATAAGAAGAAAAGTTACTAAAATTATCAGTTGTTGCCAAGGTACTTGGTACATTTGGAAGACTTTATGTTTTGATCTTCCTTTTAATTTTTTTGTAGTCAAGTCTAGATGAACTGTGTCTATTATGATTGTTCAGCTCTTTTATCCCCCAGTAGAAAAAATCACTTTTGCTATTTACCAAAAATTTCTTATATTGTAATACAGAGTGGTACTTCTCTTCTAGCATTAAATATGACTCTAATACATTTGGTTAAAGAATTTGAGATAACATTTGTTGTTTTTATTATAGATAAATAAGTTACATGTTCTACACATGTTTAAGATGTCTTCTTTATTATTTGGATTACTAGGTTAAAGATCAGTTATCTTACTATGTAGTTTAAATTCCCGATGCTTGTGGGATACATCTACTTACTGTTTTGATTTGTGAATTATAATTACTTGCAACTATTGAACACATACAACTAAGAAAAGTCTGTTTTTGTCTATAATACAATAAATGATCAAAACATAAAGCCAGCAAGTGACTAAAATTTTAGACAATAACTGTATATTTAAAATCCAGTATCAGAGAAGAATGACAAATAATTCAGGGGTCCATATTTAGCAGTGGTAGTTAAATTACATAATCTTATATAGAGAAAACAGTACCTCTCATCATTTTACAAATTAGTGAATATGGAATATGCTAAAAATTTATTGATTCCGTTAAAGCTTCAGAATTGGATTTCTGAAGATGGTGGTACTATGAAAACAAGAGATGATGCAATTTAAAAGGATAAAAAAATAGTATTGTCCATCTTGTTAAGATAATGATAGAATGAATGCATGTTGAAGCTCCTTGAAATCGCACTCTGTAATTTTAAACAGGTAAGTATTTGGTGATATACTATTAATACGATTAAAATATTTTAAGCTCATGGAAGCATTTGTTTCTCTACTTATCCTACAGCAGCCATGTTTTATGTGTCCTGTTATTTTGTTGCCAGATAGAATTCTTAAATTTGTCTTCAGTTTTAATTTTGATATTAAAATACTTTTAAAATCTGTGCCATTATATTTAGTATTAACTTTCCAGAACAAATTGGTAACACTCTTCCAGGTGATGGTAATTTTGGTGTTTTTTTTTTCTTTATTGCAGGAGTGTTAGAAAAAACATGCTTTTATTCAAATGGAAGTGAGAGACTCACAGTTAATGGTGACCTTGAAATGTCTCCTGATCTTTTGCCAAATATGGTTGAAAATAGTTCTGAGACTGATTCCACAGTGGATCTCAGCACACAGCCCTCTTCTTGGACCACCACACCTTTATCCCACATTGACCGAATGAACAAGAACTCAAATATATTTAGAGAGTCTTTCCAGGAAAATTCCTTTGGTCCCCCAACTCAAGCCACAGTGCTCAGTCATCAGCCTGCCTCTGAAACTGTTTTGGCAGAGGGCTCTGAAGACAACACCCGGCTGTTTGCCACTGCAGAGGAGATGACATTGTGGCCTACAGATGCTTCTTTTAACAACACAGAGAGGATGACCACTCTGCCCATATTAAGTCCTACTCATCCGTCTATGTCACAAAAAATGGATCAGAAAAAAAGTAAGTTTATATTTTATTTGGCTCCATGGTTTTGACCCAAAAACTACAGAGCATACTATTGGCATGCTCCCCAATGTGTTTCCGTGAGGTCTAAGGAATGTGTGTCCCTTTCGATAATTTATTTTGTTGTGTACATTCCATCTTGCAATCAACTTGTTTCTTATTAGAACATTTGTTCAACCTGTTAAGGAAGATGCTGTAAATTCTTTCAGTATGAAAACTTAAAATAGATTCTTCAATTGGTGATAATCAGGCTTGCCAAGGCTAGACATGAGTTACTGCTCTTACTAAGTCTGTAGATTGTATATTCTGTGTTTCTTTAAAACTATGTATGTGGCAAGTATATTCCTGATCTTGTCACATAATTGCAGTTACAACTTTTTCTGTCTTAATGGGTAAATTCTTCCCTAATTGAAGCAGTTTTTCTGTGTAGCAATGACGTTCCATTGGCATTTTTGAGAGAGAGTAACAACAATTAACTGGGATCAGGACTTTTTTTTTTTCCACTATGAAGGTAGGTGCCTTTTTTTAATGTCATAGTAAATGTTATTGATTCATTGTGTTAGTGGTAGTGAAGAATTCCCTGATACTGCTTTGCTAATTGCTGAAACACAAGGGTATCACTTTGAAATTAATCTGTTTCTCTAGAGCTGCTTATCATTCATTTTTTCTTAATCCCACCAGAGCACAGAGCAAAATTTATTCATAAGGTCATAGAGAAAAGGTAATGTAAATCACTGATTTATCAGTATTTTCTTCTCTCCCCTAGGCTATAGTGACTTCATAAGCCATTGCAGACTTTCAGGCTTTTAGCAGGTTCTATTTGCTAAATGATTTTTCTTATGTAGATTTGTCTCTTTTTCTCCCCCTGCACCCCAGACTCAGAATAAATGTATATAAATGGACACTTGAATCCTATTAGTGGTTCATTTATTTACTTCTTTTGGCAACTTGGCAAATTATCACTGTGCCAAGGAACAGCAAAAAAGTGTAATATACTACACTAAAAATATTTTCATAATCATATTTGAGATACCTGAAATTCTAGGAAATATAGATGAAACAGTGTAAAGCCCTTTTGCCTTTTCTTACCATGTTGGAATGGAGTCTTTTGAGATGCATGCATATGTAATATGTGTGTGTGTGTGTGTGTGTATGGCACATGATATTTTTCCCTACTACACTGTTAATGCAGGGACAGCACTACAGTGACTCAGGACAGCCTTAGGTCTGGATTTCTAATCTTTTTGGTATTATACAGAGAGGCACTTCTAGCACTTTCCAAGTATGTGTTCTATTCTGGTAAGTGCAGTTCATTCCAGCAGCCGTATGACTGCGTGTATATTCAGCAGGCATGACTACTTGGAATTCTATTGTGGCGTAGCATTTTCTGTGTAAAGAGAAGAGGACAAAAGGTTTTCAAAGACAAATTTGATGTACTACAGATTTCTTAAAAAAAAAAACCCAACACAACAACAAAAAAAATCCCATCCCAAACTGAGATAACAAAAATCAAAACCTGGAGATAGTACATTACTAATCAATAACCTCGCAGTCTTTGATCCCACTTTCAGGTGTTTTGCTTATCCATATTCATGAGGACATTTTCTTAATTCTGTGTGTAGATTAAAAATAAAAAAAAAAAATTAAGTATCCAGAAGAATTTGATCTCATAACTGTTTGTTCTGATAGCTTTCCAAGGCATGGAGGACTAGAAGGCAGGGGCTTTCTAGCACTGTCTTCTACTCACTTCCTTTCTTGTCCTGGCCTTTGCAAATTAACTCCTTATACTCACCTTTAGTCTCTTGGATCTGTTTTTTTCCACTAAGCTTGCTTCATGGAGAGATCCCTAAGGTAACACAGAACATGGTCTGATGTTTACAGGAAATTGTTACGTATTCTGATGTGGAGGACAGTGACATATAACTGGAAGATGAGATACAAATAAGTTTTGGAGCAGTGAAACTGGAACATTCTGTTGGAGTAAAAATTTTTTTTTGGGACAAGTAAAACTTAAAGAACACATCAGATTAGTGGTAGTCGATCAAATTGTCTCTCTTGCTTAGTGTCTGAATCCAGCTGTGAACATTAGCACATGCTTTTAGAATAATAAACTGGGGCTGGCCTGCTGAGACACCTGAATGCTGTGTGGTAGCAGATTCCAGTGATCTGCAGTGAGTCCTGGTGAACGTTCATTTGTCCTCCCATGAATTGACGTAATCACTTTTTGAACCCATGTAAAGTGGAGGTTTGAGTTTTTAAGTGTATCTTGTAAGGAAATTAACCTCCAAATGAAGTGTCAGGCTGATGTTCTATCATCATCAATGCACACTAGCAGATCATCCGTCAGTAGAAGTTTCATCTGGTTCAAATGTGGGGAGGTGAATGCATTTCTGTTCATTTAGTAAGCATGTGTAGCTTTATGTTGATTCTATGCAGTACAATAAAAGATAAATGATATGTCATATGAGACATGGAGACTGCCAGTTCAAAGCCAACCAGACAAAATTGTGTGAACACAATTTTGGACCGGCATTCATATGGCTGTTAAGTTTTTGGTCTCTTGCTAGTATTCCTAGTGCTGGATTTGCTTTACTGGTGGACCACAGCTTCAGTAAAAGACATTAATAAGAGAAATTACAAATATTGTGACCATATGGTATTCAGTCAAGACTTTAAACTAACATAAGTAAGACGTTGCTGAGTTACTAACTGGAGGGGAATGAAATTTGGCACATATGACATTAATTATTTAAGAAGTTCTTGAAGAAAAAGGAAATTCTTTGGCAGAAATTCTAGCAAAGAATATATTAGTGGGTAAATAGGAATGAATGATACAATAAAGAAGAGATGAAGTAGTTTATTTCCATTTTACAAGGGGAAGCAATGCCTCACAAATTTATTAGAAATTTCTTTGAAGGAGACAGTGAAAATGCTGGTTAATACAACATACTTGGCTTTTCAAAATGCTGTTAACAAGAGTCTTCACCAAGAAGTCTTACAGACCACTTCTCCCAGACTATGTGTTTGTTAAAAGACAGAAGGAAAAATAAGAATGAGTGGCTAGGCTCCAGAGTGAAGAAGGCTGCTGGTGGAATCTTACAGACACACAGTGTTTTCTGATCAGGGAAAACAGAAAATAGTCAAGTAATAACATTTCTGCTAATGCAGATTTTGCTCCCTAAAATGAATAGCTGGGAATCACGTAAAGGCTTCATAGTGGAAACAGTGACTGATGAAATGTTTGAATGGCTGTGCCAATAGATGCGAAAGAATGCTGGAGAGTGGGAAACAATGCGAGCTCTATCAAATACATTGCTGGACTTTCAGCCAGTGTTGCCACCAAAATAAGGACCTGATGGTTTGCTGCAGCCAGCATTCTCTCTCCATGAGAATCCTCATCATGAAGTCTACAAAGAACAAAATGGAAAATACTGCTATATCAGTGTGTAACTTAAGAAAGATAACAGTTGAATTGGAAAAGGCAAATAGCAGGCAACCACACCAGTAGAGACATGGAAAGACTTAGATGTGGGGAGGCACTAAATAGAGGGAAGACACTGTTTTCCTTCTGGAAAACAGCTGGTTTATGAGTAAATTGTTGTGGTGGATAGTCAGACTGTTTTGAGTGTCTAGGTGAAATAGAACAGTTACTCAGTGTTTATCATTATATGAGGAGGGTTTTTTTTTGTTTTGTTTGTTTTTTTTTTCTTTTTTTTTTTTCTTTTTTTTGCCTATCAGGCAGTAAGCTAAAAAAAAAGAAAAAAAGGAGACCTCATGAAACTTGCTGCCACAGGATGATGGGAAAACCACAAAGTGTGGAAATGCTTGGAGAACTTTGTGAGGGGTTGGTCTGTTGGGGCTTGTAGAAACAATAGTCCACTGGAAACTTCTTGCTTCTGAAGGTTCAAGATTTTATGTTGCCAGAAGTTGTTGTTATAGGTTGCTGTTTCTTATAATTGCCCAATATTACTATAATTTTTCTTGAATATGTAATGGTGGCCCCTGCCAAAGGTCAGCATCTGAGTCAAATGTATCTTGTATTTCCTCTCTGTTGGGAAGCAAGTGAAGGAATATGTTTTTCCTGTTGAGGGATTTGAGTTTGTGTGACTTCATGTCTAAGTGTTTTCTGGAGGCATGGACCTTGGTCCTCATGGCTCACTGGAGAGTTTTCTGATAGCAGAAATAGGATCAGGATGGGAGTCAGGTGAATGGATAGGTTCAGTAGTGTTTATTCAGAGTTTAGAAATGTATGCAGTAATGTCAGTCAGTGCTTAACAGAAAAAAAAGACCACATTTTAAATAGTAACTATTAAAAAGAATAAAGCATGGTTTCCCAAGGAAATGTTAGTGCAATTTATTGCTATTTTTTTCTCTTTAAAATAAAAGCAGACTGTACTGAGGGAGTAAAGTGGGAGACGATTCAGATGAAGCACGATTCCCTGTTTTGTAATACTGATCATTTGGGGAGACAGGAAGAAGTAGAGAGAGCAAGGGTCGACTTTCTTCCTAGGAAAACATCCTGTGGATGAATGGAATATACACTGGGACAGGAAGTATTAGTATCTGATTTTGTTTCTTCCACTCACTGGTGTATTTGCATATGTGTATTTTCTTTGTGCCAAGTCTTCCGTAGATCTCCCCGAGCAGATAGTCTAGTAGCGCCTCTGCCATTTCGCAAAAGCAGTTTCAGCGGAGAACTATAAGGGTGGCCCGGTCCTAACGTGAAAAGTAACGTGGCCAGGTTTGATCCTCAGCCATGCCCGTCCGTGGGGGCATCCCCGCGGCCCGGCCGGCGGTGAGGGCCGGTGAGAGGGGGGTTGAGGGGCGGTGAGGGGCGGTGAGGGCCCGGCGCGTCCCTCAGCACGGCCCGGCTGCCGCTGCGGGGCCCGGCCGCGCTCCTGCCCCGCGCCGACGCCAGAGGGCGCCGCGAACGCGAGTCCCGCGGCCGGAGCGGGGCGGGAGCGGGGCGGGAGCGCAGCCGGAGAGGGGCCCGGAACGGGGCAGAAGTGGGGCTTGCAACGAGGCTGGAGCGGGACCGGAGAGGGGCAGGAGCAAGGCAGCGGGCGCTCCCAGGGAGCGAAACACGCTCACTTGCGCAAGTGTCGAGGAGGGTAAACTCCTCCCCCCCGAGCCCTAAATGATTGCTTTGAAGAATGAAGTGGAAAAGTGTTCTCGTAAAAGCGAGTCCCTGTCTCAGAGTTTCAAAAAGCACAGGATTTATGTTTGCTTGCTTTCATCCAAGGAACCTTGGGTCTTTTCACCTTTCTAACGCATCTTTGAAACTGAACGGCTTAGTTTCTTTGCAGTCCTCCACTCAGCCTTGATATTACCCTAATTCATTTGTATGAAAATCTCTTTGTCACTACACAGCATTTATTATTATGTATTTGGGGTTCTGCCACTAGTAGAATTCTACTACACAGAATTTTGTGTTCTTCCACTACTATTACAGAGAGGGTCCAGCTCACGTTCCTGTTTGGTAGGAAAGAGCAATATGGAAACCAGTGTGGAGATAGCTGGACGCAATATGTCACGAGTGGTGTGGAAGCAAGAAATTCCATGTCTCTCTATCTCAGCCTTGTGCTGCTCATACTAAAGACATTTCTTCCTGCTGAAGCTAAGGTATCCAGTAACTGCATCCCAAGTCAGTCCATAAACTTGAGTTTCCTAATCCCCAGTATTTCCAGTAGTGATCTAATAAATAATTTTGTCTTTTAGCTCAATTTGTGTTTAATTACTTATACAAGTTGGAGTAGACTCATTTGTGTAAGGAGTAACAACAGCACTGGACCCATGGTAGCTTTTTAGGGTATTCTCATCCTCAAAAATAAAAAAGAATTCAAGATGTTGTCTTGAACTGAAAATGGTTTTGGTTTTTCATATTGGCACAGAAGAACATAAGCAGTGTCCTAAATATCAGACGAGGAATTTAGCCACTCAAGTGTATATTTGCCTTCAAATGCAAACATGAATAGACTAATATGGTAACTATTAATTTTGTTGGTGCTTGAGTTCATGCTTGAGATTGTTTTCTCTTCCAGCAGTACAGTGTTTCATTACCTCACATACACCTAAATTTTCTCCCAAAATTTAAGTTAGTGAAAAAAGCTGCCTTAAAATTTGGCAGTTCTCATTTAAAATCGCATTTTTTTCACTAGTCAGAAGAATCAAAATTCTGCTCTTCTTCCCTAGAAGAAATTTGAAATTGTATTTGCATTTCACATGGCAGAATTAGTAAGCTAAGAGAAACGTGGATTTCACAAAATTCATTATCAAGAACTTGGTTTTCATCAGTTTTACCATTGTTGTTTTTTATGAGTACATGCGCATAGCTTGGAAAGGAAACAGTGAAGTTTCTGACATGTGAAATGTATTAGCTGAAATCCAAAGGATTCTTAAAAGCCATTACTTAATATATAGAGCAATTTTTCATTACCACTTATGCTTATAAATATGCTTATATATGCTTATAAGGGAAAAAAGAAAAGCTTGCTGGCTTTTATCACCTGGTGTGTTACTGCTGTCAGGTAACTGCAAGTTTGCCAAAAACTTCAGATGCTTGTATGAAAATTGTAATGATGTTGTCATACATCTACCTCTAGCTAAGCTTGTGATTTCAATTCTCTCTAATAAGTTTGTGGCTCATTATTGCAGTTCTTCTGTTTGTAGTTCATCTCTTCAAATTCAGTCTGATGAAACAATGTTCCATGTAAGATATCTAATAGACCTCAAATATTTGTTAGGATTAATATTGCAATAAGTACTGTGAATAACTAACACACCCTCTTTGAAGTTCCGTGGATCTTGACTCTTTGGCCTTTCAGTGGTGTGATTTCCTTTAGAGTGAGAGATTCCCACTTCTACTCAACTTTGGAAATAAAATCAGCTTTGTTCGAGTTTAAATGATGTGTGGATGTGTGTTCCTTTAAAACTTGAAAGAATGGAAGACTTTCAGCTTTATGTCTGTTTTACATTCTTCGTGGGTTTTTATATTTTGTTGCTTGCATCTTAAACAGATGTTTGTTGTCAGATTGAATCATGAATTGGCCAAGAGGCTAAGCAAGACATCAAATACTTAGTGGAACTTTCAAGGACGGTAACAATGAAGCAAGGGATACCTGGAGATAATTGTTTGAGAGTTGCAGGCACTGGCTTTTGTTTCAGACCCATCAGGTTGTCTGAAACTATTTAAAAAGTATGTGTGGCTATTTCAACAAAAAGATGATGTTAATTTTTTTTTTCTGTTCTATATTGTGATTGATCACTTTGTTTCCAAAGGTACACCTTACATCTGGTAGCAGTATGTGATTTTATGATTGATTAAAGTTTATATGTTTTGCTTCTGCATGGTCTGTTCTGGATTATAACATATAGAGTGCAGCCAGGTGTGGGCACAGATTCATCATTAATATAAAATGTACGTTCTAAACCCATATAAAAATATTTGAAGGTCAGAGCGTTGATGCAGCTAAGTGATTTACAGTCACTGTCATCTTTTACAACCATGTGAAATTCAAGAACAACATAATGAGTACCATGGTTTGAAATCATTGTAGGGGTGGGAATTTGAGAAAGTGATAAGCAGCCAAATACAGCTAAAGATTAATTTAGCTGTATTAATCCGTGCACAAAATCTGTATTTCTCATCTCTATTATGACTGCTAATTTTAAAAAACTGTACTCTCCAGTGAAATAAAATAGCAGAACTTCACAGCAGAAATTAGGAAAATCTTTTTCACTGGATGGATAGTACAGAACCCATTGTCTGCAGTGGCGGTGGGGTCCTTTTCCTTGAGTGTTTCCAAGACTCAAAGGCATGGATGACAGTGTGCTGGCAGCAACCCCACTTGGAGCAGAAAGTTAGGTGGAGACCTCCAAAGAACTATTTCTACCAATAGTTCTGTGATTCTAGGGTGTAAAAATATTGGGAGTAGAACATGAACATTTTACATGATTGAAAAAAGGTTCAACATTACAGCTGGTTTAATGGTATTTAAGATAATGCTAATTTTCATGGGGAAACTTGTCTTTTCTCTCCAACTGACTCAGGCAATTAAACAGTGAGCTATGAGAGAGAGCATTGAAGGAAGCTATTGATATTTATTAGTGGATTTATTTGAAAGAACAAAATGGACTTTCCATTCTGTGAAAAGCAGTTGAAGTACAAGGATTTAAAAATCTCAGTTTGCACAAGCAACTTGCAGGCATCATGTTCCTAGGATTTAAATACAACCTGAACTGACATATAGTTGTAAGAAACTTAATCATGTTAAGCTCTTAAACATTTTCCTTTTACACACTAAAAAATAGGGTTGTTTTTGACCTCTTAATTGTTCAGGCTGAGAAAGTTTGTCAGAATTCTTCTTTGTTCACACAGCAAAAAACATACTGTAACTGGAACATTAAAGAATAACTGCATTAATGTAGTCAACTAGGCTTGTCTGTGAACAGAAGCATTCAGACTCTAGTGGTGGAAAAGGAATTAGGCCTTCACTGAATATTTTAAAAATGCAATGCTTAAAAGGAAATTCCAGTGCTGTAAACAGGAGAGTCAGTAGCAGTGAGATAAAGAAATGGCCAAGGAAGTTGTATCTCATGTATTGCAACACATATTTTGCCAAATGGGCTATCAAATTCAGAAGATCTAGGGTGCAGTATTTCTGGTTAACACAAACAATCTTTTAGAGACAATAACTGTGCTATAACAAAACAAGCACATACATACACCTGAAAAATATAGTTGTGGGAATTTCCCATAGGGAAAATAATTTGTTAGACTGATTAATCTTGGTTAACCAGGGATTTGAAGATCAGCACCCAGATCTAAAACTGCCTCTGTGAATTTCCACATAGGAAACTGCAAGTTGCAAAGCATATTTTGTGTGTACTTGCAGTGTTTTGCTTTTCAAATGTCAGGTGCTGAACTGTGCTCTTAGGTCCTAGACAGATTTTGCAGGGAGGGGTTTGCTGTGTTAGTTTTATCTGAAACTGAGGTGGGTATAATTATCCTTGTGAGATGTACTTGGAAAAAAGGCACCTAATTTCATATTAAATAGAATAGAAGAGTGGTTGTCCTAGAAAGGTAATTAACCAGAGAGAACTGGACAGCTCAGGCGCAGCCTATTTCTATGCTGATCTGTTCATAACCTAAACTATTTTAAGTCTTTTACAAAGCACTGTGTTTTTTTGTTTTGTTTTGAACATAACAGTATTGGTACATAATTAAATGTTGTCAATCAAGCTAGCATTTGTTTTCACTTATTGAAAACATGCTTGTTAGAAAAACCCACAGAAAAACCCAACCAAAAACATCTGGATGCCTGCCTGGTTCCAGTGGAGGCTACCATTTTTTTTATCCCCCTTTTTTTAAAAAAGGCCTATCAAGAGGGGTAAAGTCATGCACATGTTTCAGAAGAATAGCAAAATCCTGTCCAACTTAATGTACTTTGGATAGTAGCCTCTAATGATAAATCTTAAATGTAACATTAATTTCAGTATGTTTTCCCACTGAGACAGGAGCCCATGAAAGTGCCCAGTATGTGCCTTTTGTTTAATGATAGACTCTTAGAAATATGTCTCCTATTTCACAAAAGAATTCTGTAATTAGGAAATGACTAATCAAAATACCAGATCTGGAACACAGGCCTGCTTGCAGGGGGGTAAATACTCGGCCTCAGCTTTGGCTCTTGATCTTACCTGCTCTCAGCTGTGCCTGCCCAAGGGATTAAAGATGTGTGTGCTTCAGCCAAGAAGAGCAGCATCTGGAAGCAACTTGCTGGGAGAAGTGGGGTTCCAAAAAATGAAGTGACTTGATGAAGTGTCCAGCCTTTTGCAATATTCTTTGGTCAAGAGAATAGCTGAGTAAGAATTTAAGACTTGCTCTGAGCAAGAAGTGTCTGGGGCAGACTGGGTGTGGTGTTCCGCTCTAAAGCAGCTGGTACAGATTTCCTTAAAAAAAAATTATGATAACACTTCACCTCTGATCTAAAATATGAGTGTATTTCCCTCATGGGTAATCCACTCCCTACCTGGGAGATAATAAATTGCTTTTCTCTCTACTGCAGGTGGTCAGTAGCCTTACCACCTCTCCCTTTGGTACCTTGTGGAGCGCAAGGGGGAGTTGACAATCTCTTGTTCCTTTCAAATTGTATAATTCATTAGCTGAATGAAATTAAATGCAGAGCAGTTGTTCTCCGTTAGTCCTGGTGCCTGACTTGTGTTTCAGATCCATGGATGGGATTTGCTGTTCTAGTTTGTTTTCCTCTTCCCCACGTAAACTATTATGAGTCAGATGGGCTTCATTTAGCCCATCTAATGGGGACAAAGTGTCCCCATTCCCTTTGCTCTGAACCGTACAATGCTGCATACTTTTTATGGCATTTGTTTGCTCAGTGAGCTGACTCAGCCCTAACACAGGCTAAGTTAGCTCTTGGGTGGTTTGGCACAAAAGTTGTTTCAAAGGAAATGGCAAGCACACATGGTTGAAAGGAAGCAGTATGGCACCATTGCATCAGTTCAATTGTCTTGTGAAATGTTTTTTTGGTTGTGTCAGTTGACTTGAGAAAAGTCATGACCTTCTGTTGGAGACTTACTCGAGAAGTACTTGGATTCTGTCTTTAGGTTACCGTCACTGTTACTGAGCCCTCAGGACACAGGAGTTTGTCAAATGCCTACCCACACATAAATGTAACAAACTTACTACTGCTTATATTCAGATTATGTCTTTGTGCTGTAATAAGGCTGTATAAATGCACTCCTCTTAAGCCTTTCTTTAGGGATCAAGACATTACACATTTCATGTGTAAATTGCCTCTGATAATTTTCCAAAGTCAACAGGATCATTTATACCTAAAATAAAAGCTATTAGTGCTTTTATCTAATTGCTTCTTAGTCCATATTTCCATTTTGCAGTATACTGTAGAGGATCTCTGTTCTAGCAAATGAGAAATGCGTATTTTTCACAGCTAGAATAGGGGTTTCTTTTTACATTGTTTTCCATCCCTTCATCAATTTTTGCATTTTGGTAATGGTGGTATTGCTGTTGGCACACACTTGTGCTTTTGTATTATCTACAGACGCAGTGTTTACCAAGGTGTATTGGCTGTGGTAGCCCTCTTGAATGAGAAATACTGGCCAACTCCACAAGGATTTTTTGTTCTTATGAAGAGAGGCTATTAGAAATGGGGACCTTGCTGTTGACAGTTGTTTGTAATATTGTGCTTTTACACCAGAGTATGGAGTTAATTTGTCTTTTCCTTCACTTTGTCAGTGCTTAATGGATGCTTTTAGGTATGACCTCTCTATTTCCCTGGTTCAACTAAATAGTTTGTGAGTTGCAAAGGAGATGAGAAATGTCATGGAAGTGATGATTCTGTCACCAGTGGGTTTGTTGTTCTATGTTGATGTTACAAATTACAGTAGAGATAAAGCATCCCCTTATTGTTTTAGTGGATTTTTTTTTTAACAGAGAGCAGGTATAAATGGGAGACAGCAACAAAGCAAACACTGGTCTCTTGATTTCTTTCAGCAAATAACTGTGGTAGTAGTTGGGATCAGTTTAGAGAAAGATAGCTGTAGAATATCTTACTTTTCACTAAGTTACCATCTTTAAAAATTAGTGATTAATTTTAGTCTTGAAACTACAGCTTTTTATGCTATTTTTTAGAAGTTAAATATATAATAAAGGAATTATTTAGTTCTGTAAGAGGACCTGTGCTTTAGTTGTAAGACTGTGAAACATGTTGTCTGATGTATGTCAGTAAGGAAACCTTAAGAAATAAATGCTTTTGTACCATGTGATTTGTATTTTATATGCTTCTTACTGATTACAACTTCTTTTTTATTTATGGTATCATTGAAATTACTCCTATGCAGTTATCATTCAATACTTATTTAATAGAGTTGCAGAAATGAATTGTGTCTGTTATTCTAGAAGAAGTTTTTGATCTAATCAGAGGCAGTTGACATGTATTTTGTACATGATGTTCCTTTTTAAGCATCAGTTTGAGTGGAAGTTTAAAATACTGTTTTGATTTTGTGCAAATGTACCTAAATAAATGTAGAAGGAATATGTGCAATTGAAGAGAATCCTAGCAGGGACCACAGATGAGTTGAGATTCAGCTTTTCTTTGTTCATTATGTTACTTCAATTTCTTTCACTCCATTTTCCTTGTCATGAAGAATTTGGAACCTTTTTCATTTACAGATGTCTCTTTAGCAATGTTTTTATTTTTCCAGTGTTATGGTGACAGTGTGTCTTGGTTCACATTAAATCTCAAGGAGCTACAGACATCAAGAGAGTGACATCTTTAAAAAGGGAAGGCAGCTGTTTAGAACAACACTTGAGCATATGCTAAGTTCATTCCTATTCAGACAGCACTTCAGCACATGCCTAAAAGATGCTCTCAGTAGCGAAGCCATCTAGCCTAAGTTTGAAAATGAAAATAAGCCGAAGTTATAGCTTTAAATAAGTCATTTGGCATGTACCTCCCCTGTTGATTTGAATAGGGACTGCTGGTGCTCTGAAATGATGAAAAAAAATTGTCCATGTAGTCTGTGGCTAACTTTTATCCCTACATGCCAGGAATTAAAGAGTTTTAAGCAGTTTATTCTATCAGGATCTTGAGAACAGTACTAAACTTAAGAATTCCCTTAATTACCCGTGGTCTGACAGAGAGGTTCTGCAACTTTTTACAAACCACTCACTTCTGATTTGATGCATCCTACTAATGCTTACTAAAATAGTGCGCTTCTAATGAGATGGATGTGTTTGAGAGCTGGATGTCTCATTTTGGATATACAATGAAAGATGTTAAATCTTGGTATGGCAGTCTCAAATATCCAGTTAGTCATTCAAAATATGTAGGAAAATAAAGTTAAGAGCAGTCTGTATTTGTAATGCTTTCATTAGCATCTATGATTTTAACTGCATGTAAAACATGTGTGATTCATTTAGATAGACTGGATTTTGGTAGGATGACAAGGCAGTCTGATTAAAACAAGTGTTTTATTTTCTATTTAGATAAAGGTACATTTGCAGTATTTGTGTTCTAAGTGTTTCAGCATTCCTTGAGGGAAAAAAAAGAAACTGAGGCTCAAGGGACGTAAAGTGTAATGGTTCTTTAGAACTAAGATATTAGTCCAAAAAAGGCACCCCAGTCATTATAGATTTAAAATAGGCTGAAATTACATGTATCTAAATGGCTTACACCCTTGTAAGTATTTTTAAAATTCTTATGTAAATAATTTTTAAAAATCTTACCTAAACCATAAGCCATTAAGTGCAGAAAAGTTGGAGGAAATCCAAGTAGAATCCAAGCAGAAAATAAGGAAGGATTACAAGCAAGGTGGGATGTGTTGAAGAGTAAATTGCAGTCATGATTGAAAGGTAATATGCACTTGTTATATGTCATAATTGTTAGATCATTTCTGAGGTCTTGGGTAGAGAAGAAAGTATATAAATAGGGATATTAAAAGGTCTGTCTGAAAATAAGTGCTACATTAACAATACCAGGTTGTAGAAATTATAGGATAAAGCTGATATTGCAATACAAAAAGTGAAAAGAAGGTAAAGGTGAAATACAAAAGGAAATACAATCACATGGGAGGTTATGTCATACAAACAGTAATTTCCACTGTGTCCAGAATAAGAGAGACTCTGGGGATTATACAGCAGAGGTCTCCAATAGATGGGAAGAATCATTCAGGCACTGAAGAGTTGAAATTGTCAAAGGAATGAAATGTTTTTATTGTCTCGCTATTTACAATAGCAAATTCAGGACAGATGTCTAAAAGATAAGCATTTTTAGGAGACTTGAAGGGGAGATATGAAAGGAAAGCAGAAAAAAAGTGCCAAGAAGAAACTGAGAACATCTTTAGAAGGAAAGAATCACCCAGCATACACATTCAGCAGCAAAATTATCCATTGTGTCAGGAAGGGGAAGCTGCTTTGAGTTGTGGAAATTAAATTTTCAAGTTAACATTTGTGTGAAAAAATTGCAGACACTATGCTTTAGTTGTGAAATGATTGATTTTAACTCACAATACTTAAAGAGAAAACAGTTTGTATGTTTCCCTGCTGTGTGGATTCCAAAGGATAGATCCTAAGAAAATTATGGAGGAAACATCTGAAATGCAGCATGAGATACTCAGTTCCAAGTGGACTGTACATGAGAAAATTCATAGCTGGAGAGAGGCCAAGAAAATCTGTCCATCTTCTGTTATAATTGAAATGAAAAATGTACCAAGATGTCATAGTAAATAAAAAGAAGTTATAGTAAATTAAATTTTTTTAAGACAGTAATGAGTTTTGGAAAAAGGTTTTGGTGGAAAAATCAGATGCTGGGTGGGAATACTGTAGTTCTTTCACGTGGAGCAAAAGTCTACAACAAATCAGATACTTATCAACAGGACTATTGTATTTGTGGGGACCCTCGTGGCAGGAAGGAATGATGAATCTGACTCCATGTTCTCAGAAGGCTAATTTATTATTTTATGATACTATATTATATTAAAGAATACTAAACTATACTATACTAAAGAATACAGAAAAGATACTTACAGAATGCTAAAAGGGTAATAATGAAAACTCATGGCTATTTCCAGAGTTCCAACACAGTTTTGATTGGCCAATGAGACAAAACAATTCACACCAGAAACCAATGAAACCATCACCTGTGGGTAAACAATCTCCAACCACATTCCAAAGGAGCAAAACACAGGAGAAGCAAATGGGATAATTGTTGTTTTTCATTTTTCTCTGAGGCTTCTCAGCTTCCTAGGAGAAAAATCCTGGGTGACGTGATTTTTTAGAAAATGTGAATGTGACACAGGACAGAGAAGCTAAAAAACGCATTGTATAGGTTCCTATGTTTCATACAGGAAATTGTGAAATCAAGAAGAGTGACGACATTTTTTTAAGGTCAGGGGAGCATGGCAACTTGGGATTGGTAAAAAATTGATGTGCTGCAGGTCATTCCCCTATCAAGAAACTTGGCAAATGCTGCCATAGGCAAGTTAGACTGGAAGAGTTGGCTTTTATTTTGCCTCTTTTGGTAGGATTCTTAGAAATTTTCAAGACATTTTAGGATTAAAGATATGATTTCATTCCTCATTGGTAGAACTTTTGCTGTGGAAGAGCCAGGTGAATATTGCCATTTTTCCTTGGATTTAAGGAGGCTTTACCAGTGAAATTATGGAGTGCGACTGTGCAATTAGTGCTGAGGGTGTGCTAGGCTAAGTTCTGTAATGAAGTGGATGGTGATTGCTGCTGCAAGTTGAGTACAGTTCCATTTTCTGGAAGCTACTTAAAGATGTTCTGTAAAAGTTCCTCTGATTAATAAGTTCATTTTCTAATTGAAACTTTGAGAAAATTTGACTTGGGATATGAAAATCAGGCTGCCTACTTTTCTCTTCAGGCCAGATACTCTTCTCGCATACTATGTTATGCTTTGCATTCTTGAGGCAGAGGCATGTTTTGCAAATCTTCTATAAAAATCCTGTTAAAAATATAGCCTAGCTAGGATCTAAGCAGGTTTACATTAACTTTAACTGAGACATCATTTAACTGCATTACATTTCATATACCTGAAGGATCCCAGATGTTTTTTTGTAGTGCAAAGGAGAAAATGGATGCATTAAGAATGAAGAGTTACACCAAATTTATTAATTAATTTTTTGAGGGAAGTTGTTCTTCTATTTCTCATTAGACAGGAATTAACTCTGATGGTGCAATTCAAGTATTCCTAGTGCTTTCAAAGGACTTTATGTTGCTGGATTTTACACTTTGTGTAAAATCACTGCTTCAGCTGCTGTGAACAGCTCTGATCTTAACCTCCAGTTTCTGCCACTGCACTGCCCCACCCCTTCTCCTCTCTTGGAAAAAAATATTCTTTTGCCAAAAAGCTATTCAATCCCATTATTTGATCCAAGTGAAACAGTTGTTTTTCCCCTCTTCCTCTCCATTCTCCCTGTGCCCACCAAAAAACGACATTGTGGTGCAAGAGAAGAGAGAAAAGGCAGGCAGGCTAATGTGCAGAGCTGTTCTTTGCATGAAATAAAAATAAATCTGGAAGCAGCAATCACTACTGGCTGAGGAACTATGGCCTTATTATCATTACAGGCATGGATCGGTTTTTTAAAAATAAAAACAGTGATTAAGCTTAGCTGCAGTTCTAGCTGCTTTTCTTTGGGGCTATGAAAGACTTTGTCTTTTGGGAGAGAAGGTAGGTGGTTGTTTCCAGTCAGCTCAGCCTGCTAGTTCAGTGTATTTTGTGCAGATGCAGGCCGTAGGAACAATTTGAAGAGGAGAATGGGAAAGGGAAAATGTGTGGTTTAAATTAGTTTCAGCAGGACTGAGTATGAAACTGTAGACTTGCATTGCAATTGTTGGAGTAGAAAAAAGCACTTTTTTACTAGTGCATTTGGCAATTGCTGGTGATAAACAGAAAACTCTTAATTCAGATGAATATCAAAAATGACCCATGTAATTAGGGACCATGCTGTTCTGATCAACAGTGTTTTCACATGCTCCTATTTTCATTCCCTGCTCTGCTTACCTTCCTGTAGGTATTGCCAAAACTAGTTTATATTCCCCATAATTGCAGCCTGACAGCACCTGAAAGGAGCCTATAAGAATGATGGAGAGAGACTATTTATGCTATTCTTTGTGTGATCATTCTGTTGCAAGGACAGGTCCTGGGTTTAGTATTATAGTAAATTCAGGGCGACCCCTGTGGCAGGGAGAAATGATGAGGCAGATTCCATTGATATCAGAAGGCTAATTAATTACTTTATTATACTATATTATTGTATACTATATTACACTACGTCTAAACTGAAACTGCACAAGCATTCATCTGAACAAAATCTTGTGACTGTCTCCCGACAGTCCTGACACACACACGTGGATGCAATTGGTCACCTTGGGTAAACAATCTCCAGAGCATATTCCACATGAACACAACAAGAGGAGCAGCAATTGAGATAAGAATTGTTTATTCTTTCTCTGAGGCTCCTCACTGCAATTCCCAGAAAATATCCTTGGGAAGTTGTGCCTTCCTTTTCTTTGTGAAGAGAAATGTGGCCACATAGTATCTTCTTTGTTTTGAAAATTATTATATAATTGCCACAAAATTCCTTCTTCTTATCCATGAATTTGGAATTCATTGCTCTGCTGTCCAGCCAGTGAGTACCACAAAAAGATCAGATAGCTCCAAGGAACTGTACCCTTCTCTGTCAAGACTGTGTCAGTTTTACAATGTCTAAAGCAGTCCATGCACATGATCTCAGCCAAAAATGTCAGTGCTTCTTGCCACATGCCGTGGCAGAGACTATCTTGCAGTTGTGCCTCAGGAGATGCATGATGATCTCGTGAATAAATTTGATGAAATTTCACTTAATGAAATTGCTGCTTGTCAAAGTAGAATGGTAACGAAAAGAGAAACTTTATGGGAACACTAAAACCGGAGCAGCTTTAGAACCCATTTTTTTTCTGTCTGACTTCTATTCTCAGCTGCCATTGAATTTTATTATATCCAGGCTGTGTCAAAGAGAAATTGGTTTTGTTTTATTTCTGTTCGGGTTTTGTACAAAGTCAGAGGATTGTGAAAATAGCTAAAAGCTTAATTGGTCTTTCAAGCTAAGCTTCTCTGATGTAATTTTTTTCTTATTTTTTTGACAGTATTATGATAGCATTATGGAATGTAATCATACCTGTGAGATACCAGCATTGTTTATATATTATATATACTGACTGTTCAATGCATGCTCTTCAGTGGTCATACTATTGTTCTAAATACATTGTTTTGATTTCACAGGTGCCTGCAGAAATATCACCAACAGCCAGTGCCAAATGCTGCCATATAACTACACCACTGTAACTTCAGTTCTTTCCATTGTCAAAAGTATTGAAATGGAAAAGTTCCTGAAGTTCTTCAGTTACCTCAATCGTCTCAACTGCTATCAACACATCATGCTGTTTGGCTGCAGTCTCGCTCTTCCTGAATGCATCAGTGATGGTGATGACAGGTATTTGGGAATGAAAATCCATCAGTGACTAGAGCCAATTGTGGTAAAATACTCTCTGTCTAATCAGGCAAGGGAAGATCCAAACTAAGTCTATGACCTCATGGCAAAATTCCTGTCTGTCAAAATTATTGACAACATTTCTGCATTGATAAGCTGATTGTAACTGAGCTCTTTTAGAAATATGTTGCCACTGTGTAAACTAAAATTGTGATATTGGGGCAGTCAGGCTTATTTTCCTGAAGAAGCCTGTCCAGAGTTCTTTTACCTAATTTCTCGAATCTGGCTATGCCAAAATGGAATGTTTTGTAACAAAAATAATGCCTTGGATGTGTAAAGTATCGTCATAGACTGGGGAGGTCATTTGTTAAAATTCAAATTTTCTCAGTCATTTCCTTCAGTACAGTTAATATTTAAAATATATTTTTTGGTTTTAAATTAGCAGGATATGTTCAGGGTGACATAAACTGTTCTGGAAGTTTAAGGAGCATATATTTTTCTGCATTTACATAATTTCATAACATTAGTATAATGTGCATGCACTTTTAAATTGAGTTTGATTTGAAATAGGATCAGTGAGTTTAGCGGAGCTAAAATCAAAACATGACACAAAAAAGGGAAAATGAATATTTTTTTAATATATATACACAATCTTTGATGTTTCTGGAGGGGAAAGAGAGGAGCATCAGGTCTGCAAAAAGTAGTTGTCAACATCTTCCCTTCCCTTCTCAACCCAGCCCTTTCCCTGCCTTCCCCCCATAACTCCTGTCAGTGAGATCTAGAGAAAAGCATATAACATGCTAGGGGAAGTTACTTTGTGTATGCTGAGTGCAGATACCAAAAATGAAGAGACAAGCCTGTGTTAGGTCTGTTGAATAAGGGAGTCTGGTTAGCAGAAAGATACTGAAGCAGAAGAGTGTGGAAATCCTCTGGTGGTAATGAGTGCAGATATGTCCATATGCTGCAGTACTTTTTTGGGGGGGACTGTGGTTGTCTAGAACATACAGTATGACAAAACATCCACTCATGTTGTGAGCAGCTGTTGCTGACATCGTCATTATTTCCTGCCGTCAGTTGCAGCTGGTTCATTCTAGCGTCAGCGGTTCTATATCTGATCATCACTTTGCATTTGTTGTGCTCTCTTTGCTTTGTGAAGCAATTGTCCCTAATGTATGTAAAGCTTAATGTGACAAATGTTGTTTACACAGTGTGGAAGAGATGAAGCTCCTGTGATGCCTAGATGTCTATTCTTAGGTATTGTTGAGAGTCTGTTGGCAGCTTGCAGCCATGGGAGCAATAATTGTGGCAGTGTGTTACAAGAAGGAACAAGAGGGAAAGTTACAAGCACTAATCTTTGGCATCCAGTGAGCTGTCATTACATAGCTTTTCTCTGATATTTAAACTTATGTCTGTTTCCCATTTATTTTTCATGTATTTATAGACATTGTTTTCCTTAACACTTGAAGAAGATTAAGTTTCCAGGCAGAGAGCATATTCAGTGTTTGTGTAGTTAGGTACTGTGAATACTGCCGCAATACTGTTGCTCTTCAGAAATGTTCTTCTGTATCTTACTGCAGTGAAACCATGTGTGACAGTAAAAATACAGTAACTTTAAAAGCTGTATTTAATTTTAGCAACTGGATATAAAAATCAGCTAGCCCTGCTCTTTTAAGAAAGTACATAAAGTACATACTACTTTCCAGTACAGAAAAAGTTCAAAAGTACAACTAAAACCTGTGTGAAAATGGAAAATAGAAATTTGAAGTGCAGTAAGGCTTTTTTTGCATGCTTACCCATAATTTTTGTAGTAAGGGACTGCTTACATAAAGGTGTTATGCAACTTCCTCATTTTTGAGTGGGTGGATGAGGTCTTTCCAATATGACTTAAAAAACAGTCTTTAAAAACCCTGTCCTACCACAGTCCATCAGCACTGCTAAGAAACCATGAAAACTACCAGTGGTAGAAGAATACATTAGACTAGACGTGCTGAGCTAAGGACATCTAAAACATTCCCAGTAGTAACTTTGTCCTTTTGGGTAGTAATAGTCTGTATCCTCTGACCACCACATGCAACACTGATACTTTGTTGTAAGAGAGATCTGTCCTCAGAGCTATTGGTCATGATGCATGATTTAATCTAGTGAATTGTCCCTCAGCACTGAAAGACACTAAGAGTGGGCCAAAGGTTAGTTACTACAATGTAGTAGATGTTTATTTATAGCAATGCATATGCATTGGATTCCACAGTTCAAGAAGACAATAAAAGTTAACCTCCAATGTTTTCAGATTTCAAAAGGAGAAAAGAAAAAAAAAGATGTATTTTAAAGCCAAAATTAATGTAAAATTTAAAGTTTCAGAATCATTAGAGAAATTCGTAGTGGGTCAGCCTATTACTGCATAATGCAAACAGACTCATTGAGTGATGCTTTCTAATATTTCTTGCACTCTATCAAAAAAATCAAATTTCATCAAAAGACTTGGAAAAATAGGCAGGCTATATAAGATCCTGAAGGCCCATGTTCATGGCTTATTTCGACCTTTTATGCTGGGAATAAATGTGAATAAATGTGAAGCTTATGATTCTCATACTCCTGTGCTGTCATGCTGTCTTTAAAACAGAAATGATGGCTTGAGTACTTATATTAGTCCTCTTTGTAGAAGTATATTGTAAAGTTGAGGAGATGCCTTGCATTGAGAGATCCTCAGTCTCCTATCTTTGGAAATCAAACTTAATTTAGGCTAGAAAATAGTATTAGGGCAATGCAAATTAGAAAGTATAATATGCTCCCAAGCTAAAATTCCAATGCATCTTGCATTTCTGTACATTTTTACTCACTATGCTTTTTTTCATGTCAGATATCTTTGAAAACAGAGTTGTAAAGTGGTTTATCTTCAGTTAGGGCTCAAAGAGTCCATTGGAGATCATGGCTTTTTATGCTGGATGCTGTACAAACATGCACTGAGGAGCAGCCTCCTGCCTCTGAAAGTTTATAGCCCACATGAAGAAAACAAGTAAAGGATAGGAAGAGAAAGTAATGCTGGCACATTAATTGCTGGGGAAGCCAAAATTGAGCAAGAAATTTGCAGTAGAGCAGAGAACTACACTGCAACACCTACGGCCTGTATCTTTAGGCACAACATTATTTTTCATCTTGATTAAACTCTGAAAATTAATTTCACTTGTTCATTCACTTTGCTTGGGATCTAATCCATAGTGAATATATGGCAAAACTCTCAGCCATAATTTAACCTATTTTTTCTTCCCTCCTTTAGATTAATTCTTGAGAGCCAGACAAGGCAATGAAGGGAAAATACTTGGATTTTCTAACTCTTTCTTGGAAAGGAATTTCTCATGTAAATATCTATATGCAACATATTTTATTGTGCTGTATTAGCTATGCTACACACAGCAGTAGCCAGGTAAAGACTTGTAGAAAGCCAGCAAGCTCAGAATAGGTCAACATGGTTGGAATGGGAGAAATTAACTAATGAAAGTTAGGTTAATACTAAATAGGTTCTAAGAAGCTGTAAATAGCTTGTGTGCAGTCAAATGTTCTTTGAAGAGCTGCTGATATGGCTCACAGTGGCAAATTCGATTCTATGCTTTTTTCTGGTTGATTGTCTTAATCTTTTTTCTGTAATTAGTAAAAAGGAAAAACCAAATGATTTTCACTGTGGGCCTAAAATAGGATGAAATATGAGGTCCAAAAAACAAATCCAGAAATATGTGTGGTGTCTTTTATTAAAAGTTGTCAAGAGTTCAAAACAATTTCATTCATGGTCTGTTAGAAAATGGAAAGGAATCAATCTTCATAGAGTAATAGATATCTGCCATGTTTAGTATAATCTATGAATGAGACCAGTGGTGTGGTTATTTCCTTTTTCCTGTTTTTGTGAACTTCACTTGAAACTTATCCATGTTCTTTGTTTCTCCTGCTGACATCGAAATGAATTATATTTTATCACAGTTATAAGAGCTAAACTTATTAAAATAGTAAGATGTTATTAAAAACCTAGATTTTAGAGTTAGTTGAGGCTTTTGAAGTGTTTAGGAGAAAAAGCTGACTGATCACACGGGTCTTTTTTACATAGCTAATGAGAATTTTTGTTTTACGGCTTTGAGCAGGAAGCTATCAGCATACATTTGAATCAATACCTATTACACAAAGTCCATAATGGGTTTAATTGTGCATGAATGTTGTATGGATATGTATGAGTTTGTATAGGCAATCCTCCACAGGCATGCTTCAATTTTGTTTTAATCTGTTTGATTTTGGCAACAAAAGCAGGTAAATATGCCGAGATGAAGTAGCAGCTGCTAGGACCTCTGAGCAAATGATCTTATAGGTAGTCTGAGACCCAGTTTTTATGCTTTTTATAGTGCACCTGTGTGGAGGTGTCAAATTATAGTTGCACAGGGAACTTTGCCATTCTGCAGCTTTTAAGAAATGTTTAAATTTTACACATTTATGAAGTTAGCTTCAGAGTAATTTTTGAAGCAAAGGTATTGAGAAACCCTCTTGGAAGAACATGTAGAATCCTCTCTCATAAACCTATCAGAGATGCTTTCATTGAAATTGGTGGTATTTACTTTTAAACATTAAGCTACTGCACTGACAGTGACAATCACTTGCCAGGTCTCCAAGGAATTAGGTGGGACAATTTTCTCCTACCACTGTGTTGTCTGTTCATGTTCTTCTCATGACTCCATCCAGTGTTGTTCTTGCCAGGGCCCAGGCACATGGAATGGAGGCTTCTTTCAGATGCTTATAAGTGGCTACCAGTTGTTTCCTGGGTTTGCAATCCTGTCTTTCACATCCTGTTGGAGTTGCTTTATCCTCTTAATACACTTCCTTTTTGATGGTGCCTCTTTAGCCTAAGGAATTTAACATGACTCACTTAGGCTGTTCCAGATGTAGTTCTGGCAATAGTTGTTTGCCAAGGAGATACAGAAGTTTTGAATCTTCAATTCAAAATAAAGCAGAGGTGATGTTCAGTGGGTGATTTATACATAGAATGCTTGAAATCACGTCTTTTGTTTTAAATGTTGCCATGACTTGGATTGCAGCCCTTCAGAATCCAGCAGACTAATTGTGTGACAAAAACCCACACTGTTGAAAAATCTGTCTTTGGATATAACCGAGTCATAATCTGGTCTTCAGTTTTTAAATCTGGGTATGGTCCCTTTAAGTGCAGTTGTGACTTGAACCACGCAACCTTGGAGGTCCAGCTAATGAAAAACATGTATAGTCAAATCCTGTCAAAAAAGGAACACACAAATTAGAGAGTGTGATAATGTTGCAAATGCTTGCCCACATAAATAGTGTTCTCTGCTAGTTATATTTTTGTGTCTTGTTATTGTTGATTTAAAGCATCCTCCTAAGGGAATTGATGTAAGTGTTACTGTTTAGCAGAAAAACTGAGGAATACAGAGGGTCTGTGTTATTTGAAAAAGCCCAGTGCACCAAAACAAATTAATAACTTTTTCATTAATGTTTTCCTTTCTACCAGTTAATAACCTTCCAGTAAATGTAATTTAACCACTAGTTATAATAATGATTTTATGGTGTAATTTTTTCATAAACAAAATGTTGAGGATAGAGTTGCTAATAGCAGATAGTCAAGATGTTGTGAGAAACATTTTGTAAGGCTTTATGCAATGTCAGTACTCAATGTCAGCTCCAGTCTACCATCAGATTGATAGCACACTAATTCAAGGTGAAGTAGAACTAATTTACAGCAACAAGAAAGTGAAATGGTTGAAAGGTGTAATGCATTGGGGAGGGTTTCAAACTAGCAAAACTGTCTGTTTAAGGTATCTGTAAAATAGCACTAGATAGTTCCTGTGTACTTCTGAAAGTGTTTATGTGCAGTAACAGATGTCATATGCAAATCAAGCCATGATTGAAAATTCATTGTTGAATTCATTGTTGAATGAATTTCTAAATGTAAGGAGACAGTGAATAAAATCAGGGTGACTTGAAATGGAAAATTGAATAGGTAATAGATACATAGATCAAAGCAAATCTACAATATGCAGATCCAGAAAGTGATAATATATTTGCAAAGAAAAAGGATCAAGAAGAAAATAAATCCTCAAGCCCCAATTCCTGCTCTAAGGAAAGATAATTTTTCAAAAACCAAAATTTTATTTCTGTTGTGCTATAACATGGGCTTCATGAGACATGAGTGAGGCTTTTGGTTAAGAAACAACTGGTTTACAATCTGACTTCAAAGAAGGGAATGCTCACATTTCTCTGAAGTATTGGAGCAGACTATCTTGCCAAGACATAAATGAAGAAACAGCAGTCAAAAAATAACATTTCTATAGATACGCCTTTCTTCTCAGTGCAGTGTGTATTGTTCATAAATAATTTCATAGTTAATTAGTTATATTAATAATCTTGTCTAACTGTTATTCATACAGCAGAAAACAATGTGCTGATGAGAAGATTATGGTTTACACTGTCCCTGAGAACTCACACCATGAAGTCAAGATGTCATATTTGTCACCTTAGGAGCCACTACTGCTTTCTCCTAACCTGAAATAGTAGGAAGGTGACAAATACAAAGTTTGCTTTTGGAAGGAATGCTAGGGAGAACATTGATAATGGAGTGGCATGGGCCAAAAATGCCTATATTTAAAGTTGAAAAACGTATCTTAGAGAACCCTTTCTCAAGATATGTAAGTCTTTGAGGGGAAGAAAACAAATACAAAAGCATCCTTTACTTTTTTGTTTTTTTTTTTTTTTGTTTTTTTTTTTTTTTAGTGCCTAAATAATGCCCTGATCAAAAAACAGAAGGAAAAAATGAGTTGCTTATGAAAAAGCACTCTGTAATCACCAAAAGTGCTCAAATATTTAAGCATTGAAACTTCAAATTTATTTAGGAAGTTGCTCTAGTAAGTACTAAGCTCTTCCTCATGGCTGTTAGAAGAGGGAGGTAAGGGAATTAGAAGAAAAAATGTCTTTACCTTAGGGGAACTTCTGTTTGTAACGTTCATGTACCTGTGGATATGCCTATGGAACTTAATCACCAATTCTAGCTTACACATCTGAAAAATCTTGGAGTCTCTGAAAGCATCACTGTAACTGTCATGGCTTGGCTGCTGTGGGTGGACCTAAAGGGTCCCAATAGCTAGGAATGGTATTGGATGTAGGTACAGGGCCTGACGTTAATTCTGTGGTGCCAGTTTACACAGGTGCAGTGCAGTGTTGGGAAGGACAAACCAGGGACAAAATATAGAGGAAAGGACAGAGAGATAGGATGCTGGAAAGAATGTGTTTTCCACATTCAGAGAACTGTCCCTTCCCTGCCCACAAACTGTTTAAAATTACTGGTGTGTGTAATTTGTCAATAAGTCAACATAATGAAAGAGGGGATTAACTAAGAAATTAATAAAAAAGTTAGAAAATTAATATAGAAGTATAGGCAATGGCATCCTGCATGGGCCAGAATTATGTGTGTGGTCCAGTGTGTGTGAAGCCAGCCTTTGCTACAGCAGGCAGCATCAAAACTTCATGCAGTGTTTCACCCTCCCTGCTGATGTAACTTCAAAGTGTGTTGGGGGAGTTATGGATGCACCAGAGTTAAAAGGTTATCCGATAGAGAAACATTTCTGAGAACAATCTGCGCATGGAAATGTCTTCTTGAAACTGTATTTCACAATGCTGCGCAGAGAAGTTAAGGGAAGAAGGCAGAAAGGAAAATCAGGAGGGCTGGTTATTTTATTAATGAATATGTTATTGATTTATTGCCTTCAACCCTGTTCTTGCAATGATTTGCTGTGTGTATTATCTATTATTAGCTGTGGTTTATGGTTCCTAAGTTGGTATGTTAACTAGAGATCATAAGTCATTCTTCTGCACATGCAATATACTATTAACAACAATATATTATTTCTTATAAATAAATACTGATTATTTATGTAGGTGACATAATTTTTTACAACTACTCTTGAAGTTAGCATGGCTTTTTGTTAATGTTGGTTTGCTAATTTAGAAAAACATGCTTTTTCACAAAATAAAATTTATTTAATTTAATAAATTACAATAGTTGTAGGGTAGGAACTTTTGGTAGAACATTGCATTTTCATAAACATTTTGGGAGTATTAACACTGATTGTTTCCTATTTGACTGGTGTATCTGGGCTCACAACCAGAAACATACAGATGCGATTTTATCTTAGTTTGGCAGATAGAGCTCTTCTCCTAGATATGAGTACACCCTCTTGTGCAGCAATTAATAAACAAAATGGTTTCAGCCTGAAGTGTGGTTAAAGAATTCTCAAAGAATTCCTATGCTTTTCAGCTCATGTTTAACTTCTTTTAGTGCCCATCTTATTAACAAATAGCTTGTAAACCATCTGCACTCAAAGCCTATTGAGGATTCAGTTAACCTCTCAGAAGTCTCTCTCCTCTGTCAGAAGTTGTTGTTGCCCTATTGGAGACCCCACGGGAAAGCGCCAGGCTCTCAGGTGAGCAGGGCACTCAAACTAGAATCACAGTGCAGGTGGGGAGGAGAGAAACTTCTGGAACTCTTCTGGCTCACGTTAGGATGAGCATTACAGATGAATGAAACTCCTCAGGGCCACTCTCAGTTGGGTTTTGAGGATCTCTAAGGATGGAGGTTTTACAACCCTTCTGGAGAACATGTTCCAGACTACTCTTTCACCACAGATAATGATATATAAAATGCTAGTGGTGCTGAAAGAATCAGTATTATCCTATTCTCTTGCTCATTATTCCCCATCTCACCCATGTCTTTTCCGTGTCCTGTCAAGAGTATTTAGTCAGCTCCATGACAGATTGGATTTGGAAACTGATCTGAATTAAATTAGGAGTGACTGATGCTGTCCTTTGTGTAACAGCATGAAGTGCCATGCTGGCACAAAGAAGTAGGGAAGAGAGGTGGGGAGAGGTTTTGAAGAAGGCTGATGTGGGGATAGGACAGCTTCTTAAAATTGATGACATCTGCTTCTGCCAGATTTGTTTGTGAAACAATTTTAATGTGAACTTGAAGCAGCATGATAATGGCTTACAATGATTTTCTACTTGACAGACAAGATCCTTGAATGTCAAGGAATGAGTGAGAAGTATACACCATACAGCAGAAACAGGGTTGGCCCTCCTGGTTGCCACAGCACACTGCTGACTCAGATGTGACTCCTTATTTTGGTCAAAATAGTTTATCTGGGTTTTGTCTTCAAAATAAATTATTGCACTGACAAAAAGTTCTAACTTGCATTGTAGAGACTGTATGTGTCCATCCTTAAGGATTTCAACACAGTTTGGCTGCATTGTCTGAAGAGCATTTCTAAGCCTGAAAGAGATGTTAAATAACAGCAGTTGATGTAGAAGATGTAAAATTCAACAGCAGCTGCTGCTTCCTTTAGTCATTTTTGGATGGATAAGAAAAGTCTTTTTATTCTAATTGTATATTTGAATTTGTTCCCAGTTCCACTTTCACTGGAATAAGGAATGTGTATTTCCCCCCTGTCTGAGTAGCTTTCAGAGTTCTGTGTGAGCTCTTTGTTAGGTATGGTACTCTTGGATAGCAGATGTGTTCTAAGACTTTTGCAGGTATAACTCTTTAGCTGTCTCCTTCCTGTTGCCATAAGATATGGCAGCTATTAAGGAGTAGTTAATTTGAACTGTCATTCTAAGTGAAAAAAAATAAATCTGTGTGGACCCACAGAAGAGATTCTAGTCCAGCTTTTTCATCAAATTTGGTTTTGCCACTTTTCTGTTCTCATAGCCTTTAAACAGATTGTTCTTCCATGCTGCAGGCAAGCTATTCAGTATCTCCATCTTTTTCATTCTCATTGTATAAGCCAGGCTTTTTTCAGTCTCTTGGAAAGGGCATTCCTCTTGTGGCTCATGTGTAGTTGCCAAGCTTCATGACAGCAAATGGGGTATTCGTGGGTGTATGAGTTAGAACTGGCCTTCTGCCTATCTGTAAATCCTTCTGCTGAGTCCCTGTAGGGCAGATGAGTGGACATTTACCTGCAGTTCAGCCCGTTCATGCAAGGCCTTGATCTTGTCTAAACAGCTGCAACCATTATTCAGGCTCCCACCCCTGGGAAACTGAGCTGCTATGCCTTTTGCCAGGTTCACCTCTGAGGCCTCTTTTCTCCTTTAAGATGTTCTATGTTTCTCACACTGTGGGTCCTATACTTTTACAGGTAATTTTGCATCTTTATGCTTACACAAAGGAACCTGTTTTGAGAAAACACTACATACATTTAAGCTAAAAACTAGGTGGGAGGTAATACTCTGCTTTGAGTGTTACAAAGTGTTACATGGAATTGAGGTGACATCTTTCAGTGTTGTTATATGGATTCAATACAATTTTGTTGAGTGAAATAACTACAAAAATCTAAAATAATCTTGCTTTCTTCTCAGATTTTATTATGTCAATAAGCAAATTTCGGATTTCAATGCCTATCTAGAGACAAAATAGAAATTCAAACTTTCTAATGAACTTGCAAGTTAAGACATGAAAACCAAACAAGAAAAGATAAAATACATAATTTTCTTGATTATGTGGAACATTAGCAGCCGATTTGTTTATAAATCCATGGATCAAGAAGACATATTGAGTTTGTCATATGTTTAAAGACATATTTATGAGTTTGTCTCATAAAACTGTCGGTGACTGTGCTGCTCTCCATCTTGGAGTACCGTAAGGGGGTACTGAGAAAGATTTCACAAGAATGGTCACTCTAACAAACTGTAATCCTGGGTGTGTGTGTTTGCTCTGCTACAGAAACTTCTTTTTATGGCATTTATAGTCTCTGGAGGTCATTATTGTTAGAATATCATGAAAAGTATTAAAGACAATTAGAACACACAAAGGCTGGTATGTGAGCTAATCACTTCAATTTGTTTGATTTCAGGGCTGTAGAAATGAAGGGTAAACCTCAGTTTTCTTCTTCCCATAATTTCATGATGTTTCAGTTTGTCCTTGCATTCATCCTCCCTGCCCTAGCAACCTCTCACAATTGTAATACCAGTTCATTTATTTTGCCTCAGGCCTGAGATCTATCACCATTCTTAGCATGTGTGCCTGTGTGTGAATGTTACAACAAAATGTCCTACAGTTGTTTTTAATTTGTCTCAGTACCTGAATACAGCTTATTGTGTGGCCACAGAAAAAGTTATCCTGAAACAGCAGAAGGGATGAAACTGGGGAAAGAATAGTAATGAGAACCAGCAGTAGTTGAAAATGTTCATCAGTCTGCCTGCAGTCAGGTTGTCTCTTGAACTATAAATGTGACCTTTAGCAATGCAGCCACCACTTGTGTTCTCAGAGTGATCTTCATGCTGCATTTTCAGCTCTGGCATAACAATTTGGTTGTAAGCCTTTTGCAAATGATTTACCCTCTATTGCTTTAACCTGTAGAACTGCAATAATGAATTTCTCAACAGGGCATGTCTATAGCAGTGCTTTTACCAGTGGAGATACTGTTGTGAAGACACAAAGAAATACCACAGATAATAATGTGCATTAGATATATTATTGTATTTACGAGGTTGCATGGGGAGCTTCTGCAGGATAGTTAATTGTTAATTTTATTTAATTTAATGCTTTTGTCTGTTCAAGCAATTTCTACTTCTCCCTCTCATAACATCTTATTCTGTCTTTGCCTGTATCCTTTTGGAGGGCCCAGTCAATTGCCAGATGAGAAAAAGGTGCTTTTCTTTGCATCACATTACTCTTCAGTTGAAGGAGTTGTTTGACCTCTTACTTACAGCCTAAAAACAGCTTTCACAAGCAGCAAAACTGAAAGTAGCACGGAACCACATCCAGGCATTTGGGAACCAAGCTGCATACCGTGCTGCTGCTTCCAGGAAAGGCATGCCCTCAATGTCTGCTGAGGCTGGGAGTCAGACCTTTAGCTAACTTGAATCTTGAGCTAACATTAGAAAATGTGGTAAATTCTGCAGCAAGAGGAAAACAGTCACCATGAGGATCTTCCCTCTCCTTACTGCTTCTTGGAGTATTATTTCTTTGATATTTTCTAGTACTCAAAACAACCACTTAAGAAACGGAGTCTGCTGAGGATCCCTGTGCATGGTGATGTGATTGCAAAGAAGAGAAGGAGTAAATTCTGAAAAAAATCTGTCTAAAAATGTAAAATATCTCCAAGTTATAAGGAGTAGGTCCCTGTAGGATTGTAATCAGGCAATCTGAGTTCCAATGTAAGTGAACGCTAGGTGATCATCATGGCAAGGAAGTCAGATCTTCTACTTTCAGGCATTGGAAACTTAAAATCACTTAACAGAGTGATTTGAATATATACTGTTTTGAACATATGTGCTTCAATGAGTATTTAATACAAAACTTCGATAGCTTCTTCAAAGATGCCTTATGCAAATTTGAATCCCTTATATATTCTCTCTACCTTTAATATTTTTTTTAAATAAATGATAAGATTCCTATTTTCTTATTCCATACATTTCTTAATATTGGTATTTCTGTGCAGCTGAATTTACTGAAGTGTGGGTTTGGAGTCTGGGGAAACCAACCACAGAGATAAAAATATGTCATATTTTCTTTCTTTCATCAAATTCCAATTTCAGGAGCTTTTCTATTAATATCCTGAAGAGCAGAATCATACGCTAATATGTTACAACCTGCTTCTGTGCCTGCCACTGGTGCCAAATCAATTATGGTAAGATTGCCATAGACCTGCCAGTTTATTTTTAAAATGATTGGTCTCTGAGTAGCTGTAAATAAGACTAATCAAGATAAAGACTATTAATAATGTTTTCATCCTCCAGAAAATTAAGCAATAAGTTCATCATAAACTTGATCATTATCCAGAAATATTTAATTTATGGAGCACACATGACTCAACATTGAAACTGGGCCAAATATTGCAGTAATCACTGGATAATCCCATGTTTTCTGATTTGTCAGAGCTTCTCTAGAGACTACAAATTCTGCTTGGTTGTTAGATCACCATGTAGTTGTCTTTTAAAAGACTGATAATTTCCAAATTACCAGTCCATATGCCAATTGTATTACAAAATTCCAACTGTTCTTTGCATGTCTGTGGTAGGTTAACCCTGGCTGGTCACCAGGTGCTCTCCCAAGCTGCTCTGTTACTCCCCTCTTCAGCTGGACCGCGGAGAGAAAATAGAACAAGTCTCACGGATTGCGATACGGACAAGGAGAGACCACTCGCCAGCTACTGTCATAGGCAAACAGACTCAGCATGGGGAAAGTAATTTAATTCACTGCCAATCAAATCAGAGCAGGACAATGAGAAAAGAAACCCCAAATCTAAAAACACCTTCCTCACATCCCTCTCTTCTTCCTGACTTTGGTCATGAATTCCATGCCTGCTGTCCCCTCAGGGGTGCTGGGGGATGGCAAGTGTGGGCTGCGGTCAGTTCATCACACATTGTCACTGACCCTCCTTCCTTCTCAGGACAAGGACTCCTCACACTCTTCCTCTGCTCCACCATGTGGTCCCTCCTCTGGGACACAGTCCTCCATGAACTTCTCCAGTGTGGGTCCTTACCATGGGGTCCTGTTCTTCATGAACTGCTCCAGCGTGGGTCCCTCCCACAGTGTGCAGTCCTTCAGGAACTGGCTGCTGCAGCGCGGGTTCACCACAGGGTCACAAGTTCTGCCAGCAAACCTGCTCCAGTGGGGGGTCCCACAGGGTCACAGCTTCCTTTGGGCATCCACCTGTTCCAGAGTGGGGTTCTCCAGGGCCTGCACCTCTTGCCTCTGCTGCTGCACTGACCTTGGTATCTACAGAGTTGCTTCTCTCCCATATTCGCACTCCTTTCTCCTGGCTGAGGTTGCCTTGCACCGGTTTTTTCCCTGCCTCCTTAAATATTGCAGAGGCACAACAGCCATCAGTGATGGGCTCAGCTTTGGCCAGTGGTGGGTCTGTCTTGCATCTGACTGGAGTTGGCTCTGTCAGACACAGGAGAAACTTCTGGCAGCTTCTCACAGGAGCCACCCCTGTATCCCTCCCACTACAAGAACCTTGCCATGCAAATCCAATACCATACAAATAAACAAGGTGAACTTTTTGTATTTTTGAGTTTTTCCTGATACAGATGTAAAAAATTCAATGTGCAGATAGCTCTTCTGAAAAAAATTACTCCTGACATTTTTAGAAGATTTTTAACAATTATGTGTAAGTGTAACTCTGCATAGTTATATTTTAATATAACTTTTTAATATTATTTTTTAAATTTTGATTTAAATGACTGTTCAGTATGTTGAAAGACCTTTGGAAACAAGGAAACATATAGATGGAAATTTGCTGTAGTTACATTTTAAGATATTGACATACACATACTACTATTGCCTGGTTGCTAAATGTCAGGCTATAGCTGAGGTGTGGTGCTTTGAAAGTTAATGATTTAGGTGTGGGTCAGGAAAAAACAGAGATCATATGTATGAAACTTTGAGAGTCCTCAAGAACTCTTGATGTTTTGGTTGTTTATTTGTTGGGATTTTTTTCAAGAAGCATTCCCATTGGTAGAAATCATGTGTACAGATTCGTTAACTGTAATAAGTAGATCTCTGTCAGAGGCCTGTTACATTCAAGTAATGCCCCCACTAACACTTTTTTTGAGAACAAAAAATAAACTCAGCAGAATGTAATGCCTTCAGATTACTACTTGTGATCATCAGGTGGTGCTCCATGGCACCAGTAAATGAGGTAGAATCACTGCTTACAATACTTTGCACTGTAGTACAGTTTTGTAGCATATTTTGTGGTTTTGTAAAAAAATGAACAGAAAGTTAAATTAAGCATATCAGATTGAATGAAATACAGGGTTCTCACCAACAAGTCAAATCAATACTCCATTTTAGCTTTGTGACATCTTATTTCTTACAGATATTTTGAAACTCAAGTGCCTTCTGTAGTAAGTAGCAGCATTTCTTTGGGCATTTTTCTGTAGTAGGGAGCCTCTGTCAAACCAGAAGTGTTATTAGTATATTAGCTAAGAAGGAAAAGGTTAAAAATATCTGGAGACAGTCACTTGGCTTGTGAAATCCCATTTATTTAAGGAGTTTGTCAGGCTCCAGACAGGAAGCAATGATGGCTGCTTAAAAGTTCTTGTGCCCTTTCTTTCTCTCCATATAGAATATGTTCTGTAAAAAGCAGAAGAGTGTTTCAACATCTTTATCTGAAGAGCCTTTACAAGTCAGAAGAACTTAGTTTGCTAGTACAATGTGCAGAGCTAATAAATGACAACTCTTCTGTCCTCACATGAAACCATTCTTGGTTTTCTACACAGCCATGTAGGTGATCTTTGGTGCAAAGTTCTATCTTTCAACAGATCAAAATAAAAAAGTGTGGTGGTGAAAAGGGCTGTTTTAGAATATATATGGTTCTTCACAGGCAACAATAATCTGCCACCCAGGAAGCTGAAGGAGACAATTTTAGAGATAAATTCCTTGACTTGTTTCTGACATAAGTTCAGTACTGCAGCATGTGAAGTGCATTGTGTAAAATCCTTAGCATTACCTGGAGAATGTACCTCTAAAAACATCTTTTCTAAAAAAGTGGTTCCACCCAGAGTATGTAATGAACTCAGCAAAAACACTAACAGCACACTTGTGTTTTTAGATACTAAGTAGAGAACGACAACCATACTGACTTCAGAATACTTACGCAAGTGAATATTTTGCTTTACATCAATCTCGTAGTTAACATTGTGGTGAGGCAGTTCTGGCAGCTTTTTTATTTATTTCTTGTGGTTGCTGCCATGTCACACAGTTGCTAAAAGTACTGTGTTATTCTTTGTTACTGTAAAATGAAACACTAAGTTGGTAAATTTTTGGGTACTGTAGAATTCTTCAGTTCAGGTCACTTACTTGTGACTGAATATGGAATTCTAGCCATGGTTTTGAGATGGGCAGGTACAACTGAGAGTCAAATGTAAAGAGAAAGACACCTGTGGTGTACCAGGAAAAACATCGTTCTGTGGCATTGTGAGTGGTTATGAATAAGGCAAAATTTCATTTGCTAAAGCCTAAGAGGTTCTGCAGTAATTTAGACATAAACTGCAAGAAAGCTGAGTTGAAAATTTAATTACTGTAAGGGTATGGGTGTAGCTCTGTAGAGTGCAAAATTTTTCAAAAGCGCTTATTTTTTGCTCTTTCTAAAAAGTTTTCACAACCTGCTAAAGTAATAATAATTTTTAATTTTGCTCACTGTCTCTTTTCTTTAGTCGAGGCCTCTTGCCCTGCAGGACGTTTTGTGAGGCAGCAAAAGAAGGCTGTGAACCAGTGCTGGGTATGGTGAATGCTTCTTGGCCAGACTTCTTGAAGTGCTCTCAATTCCAGAACAAAACTGAGAATGACACCACTACAAGGGTATGCTTCTCACCACACCAAGAAAAAGGAAAGCAGTGTATGTTTCCATTCTTAACTGTTACACTGTGTTTATGAGTTTTCATTTAATAATTTATTTTCTTCCTGTGTAGGAAAAGCTCTGGGGTGAAAGTATTATTTATTGTTCCATCTTATTACTGTAATAAAGTCTGGTTGTCATTTGATTATAGTTTGCAGTGCTTTAATTGTTCAGGCTGATTTTTTTCAGACTTGTGTTGATTTAAAGCCTTTTTATTTTACATCAAAAATTCTGAGCTGTTTCAGGGAAAGAAGGTTGGAGGAAAGTAATATGACCTGTTGACTTTTTGTTTGCTAGCCATAATAAATACAGGTTTGTTATTTGGAGTAGAAACACGATACACAGGCCAAATTTCAAGTGTATCTCCTTTTTCCTTGCTGTAAAAATGAGCCCAAAACTGATCAAGAGGTAAAAAAAAAAGCATGGTCTTTATATGCCCACACATAAAGTCATAGAATCATTTTTTATCTCAAAAAAGATATTGGAGGTCATCCAGTCCAGCTGTTAACTCAGCAGTGCCAAATCCACCACTAAACCATGTCCCTAATTGTCATGTCTGTGCATCTTTTAGATACCTGCAGGGATGATGACTACACCACTTACCTGGGAAGTCTGTTCCAATGACTGACCAGCCTTCCCGTGAAGATTTTCTTCCTAATATCCAATCTGAACCTCTCCTGGTTCTCCTTGAGGCTTTTTTCTCCTGTCATATTGCTTGTTCCGTGGGGGAAGACACTGCCACCTTTATACAACCACCTTTCTGGCAGTTGTAAGAGAGTGATCAGGTCCCCCCTGAGCATTTTTTCCCACAGGCCAAATAACCCCAGATCCCTCACCACTCCTCATAAAACTTATGCTCTGTAGACCCTTCCCCAGCTCTGTTGCCCTTCTCTAGACATGCTCCTCCAGCACCAAAATGTCTTTCTTGTACTGCAGGGCCAAAGTAAACACGGGATTCCAGCTGTGGCTTCACCAGTGCCAAGTACAGCTGGGGACAGTCACTGCCCTGCTCCTGCTGGCTACACTATTGCTGACACAGGCCAGGGTGCCACTGGCCCTCTTGGCCACCTGGGCACTGCTGGCTCGTGTTCAGCCAGCTGTAGACCAGCATTCCCTGCTCATTTTCCACTGGGCAGCTTTTCAGCCAGTCTCTAAAAACAAGGCATTTCCATCTCCTCAGAGGTGCTGCTGTGTTCTCTAGATCCAAATCTAGAGGTGAGATCACACCTGAGAGCAGTGAGCCTGACTTTTTTCTCACTGACCCCATTGCTGGAGTTCTCTTGCTGGCATCTGAGACTTTGCTGTTGATAGGCACTCTGTGAGATGAAGAGACTGAGGCTTGTACAGTCTATCTGTGGATTCTAGCTTTGTTAATGACTTCTGTGTGACAACAAACAAGAAGAAAGGGTATGATGAAAACTGTTTTTCAATTTTTTAATTAAAAACTCATGAGAATTTATTCTTTAAAACTACCTTAAAAGATCGGGAGGTTATACATTGTTTCTTTGAATGTTAGTTGATGGTACAATTAGAATAGATTATGTATCCTGGGCTACCTCCTTGCAGTTCCTGAGTATACATAATGATTTAGCCTAAAATTGTTAGACCAAGTCTTTTACCAGTTGGATTCTCTCCAGCTCTAAAGGCATATTTTTGAAGAGTTATGAAGTAAAGGAGGCTGTTGTCCATACCTACCTTCATCTGTGGGAAATTTGTACTGGCTGAGATAGGGAAAGACCCAAAGGAATGTGTCTTGTTAAAGTTGAATGATTCGCAGTTAAATTGAACACTGTCCATAAATTTTTATTATAGTGTCCTGTGGAATTTTGTGCGAGTTGCTGTAGTGAAAGCTGCTGGGACCAGTGTCTTGACTGTATGATAAAAATATATGATATGTATGCTGAAAAAATTAGGTCTAATGGATCTCTCCAAATTGAAACAGTAAGCAAGTAAATATAAAATGTATATTTTTTTTCTGTGCCTCAAATTCCCTATGTAAAGTGGGACTAAAAGCTCCTTTTAGCTCACAGGGTTGCTGTAACCATTGTTTGTTACACCTTGTCAGTGTGTTCAAAAGCCCCACCAAATCTAGAGAGCTGAGTTTAGATTAAGCCAGAAGAGATTTTGTCAATTAAAAAACTTTCAAGTTTCAGAATAGCCTATGGCTAAAATAATATATTAAGTACTGCTAGAGCAGGAGCTGTTAGGAATAGTGTCTGGTTAATGATTATTCCATAATGTGTATGGCAGGATTGGTATTCATCTGGTAGTGAACTGCAGAAATGACAGGTAAGTACACACTGGAAGCTTGCTTTTTCTCACTAGGGATAAAAATGTAGAGCCAATTGTGAGATTCTTCTGCTCCTACCTGACAGACTGTGGAGTCCCTTATTGTCCTACTTCTTGTCAGTTCTGACATCCTGTTGTATAAAACAAAGGGGTTTTTTAAAATTAAATTTTTCATTGTGCCTGATGCTTGGATATGAATGGTTTTCATGTAGAATGGGAGACTATAATTGAGCTGTCTTCCAGGACCTGCAGAGAGCCTACAAGAAAGATGGAGACTGACTCTTTACCTGTAGTAATGGAACAAGGGGGAAAGGCTTCAAACTGAGAGTAGGTTTAGATTAGATATTAGGAAGAAAATCTTTATGGTGAGGGTGGTGAGGCACTGGAACAGGTTGCCCACAGAGGCTGTGGATGCCCCATCCCTGGAAGTGTTCAAGGCCAGGTTGGATGGGGCTCTGAGTAACCTGGTCTAGTGAAAGGTGTGCCTTACTATGGCAGAGGGGTAGGAATAAGATGATTTTTAAGGTCCCTTCTGACCCAAGCCCTTCTACCATTCTATGATTCTATGACTAGGAGAATATTTTGACCTTTATTTTTATTTAAAAGAATGGTTCTAGTGTGATTCCTCTGTGACTGAAAAAGGTAAGAATTTGGGTTCACTAAGCTGCTTCTCCTACAGAAATAAACCGTACTGTTCATGAATATTTATTTCTGCAGTTTTTATATTTGAGAGAATTTACTTCTCTGACCACTGTAGAACCAAACAGCTGAGGCTGAGTCTCTGTTCTAATCCCTTTTCATCTAGTGCTCAGCAAAAACTGCTTTTCACACTCTACTCAGTCTACAGTTCCTGGAAATTTCAAGAGCATGTCCTCGGTTTATGACTGTTTCTCAACTCTGTGGTTTCTTTTGGGGTTTGGTGCCTCCAGGTTACATGCAGGGAATTGTTCCCTGCCCACATATGCCTTGCATATAATTTGTTTTGTGTCATGTATTTCTCTTCTGCATCTTTAGTTATATCCTGTGTTTATCAAAATTAAGGTCTGACTACTGTGACTACTTGTTTCACAGATTCTTGTAGTGTCACCCAGTCACCCAATCCCAAACAAAAGTTTCTCTTGATTTCTCTTGTTTATTTTTGTCTGAATTTGGCTAAAAACTCCATATCCTCCACATTTTCTGAATTTAAGATTATCACTCCTCCAAAAAATCCTTGAATGCCATAGTTCCAAGCCCTGTTGGAGAAAATATGCTTGAGTCATGTTGTAGTTGGAATCCAGAGCATTTGTCCTGGGAGCAGTTAACAATTCTCCTGAAAAATGTTTATTGGTTAGAATTATCTTGAGGATACATATTGGACCGTGTGTCATGGCTAATTATCTCTTTGTCTAAAATTTAGCTCCACAGGCATTGGAAATAGAGTGTACAATACCACTGTGGGGAATCTATTATGAAATGCATCCCTGATGTGAACACAGATGTACTGATTGTACTGAAAATACTGATTGTACTGAAAATACTGAAAAGGCTGATGTCCTTCAGATTGATACCTGTTTACACAAGTGACAAGTGAATACTCAGTAGATGAGGAAATCAGCTACCCTAATAATAGTTGTAAGAATTTAAATTTTGAGATTTAAGATAGGTGGTTGAACTGGTTTCACAGGTTTAATGAGCTATGAGCATGTAAGGGAGCGAGCAGGAAGCATTATCAGTCATTCACTCCACATGTAACCAGTTCTGGGGGGAAGAAATCATAGAAACCTTCCTGAGGGCCGTTATTCTTATCCCTACTCATAGAAAAATTTCAGCTCTGCTTTTCTCTCTCTCTCTCAACTGACACTGTTTATAATGTTATTTTAGCTTTGACCAGCCAGCATAACTGTTGGTGTTAAACCCATATCAGAAGAAAACCCAGCAGCTTGAATGAGAAGTAAAGCAACACAATAATCTGCCTTAGATTAATGTAGAGCTCTCAAAAGAGCCCTGAAGTTATTTTTCTGTTAATTTGAATTGTAAGATGCTTTCAAAAGCAGCAGTGAATATAATGCTTCTAGTGTTTATACAACAAAACTATGTAAATTACAGTATAGTGTCACATTCACATTTTCTGAAAAATCCCTTCACCCAGGACTTTTCTCATGGGAAGCTGAGAAGCCTCAGGGGAAAAGGGAAACAATTCTTACCTCATTTGCTTCTTCTCTGTGCTTCTCACATGTGGAATTTATTTGGGGATTGTTTCATTGGTTTCTGGTGTGAATTGTTTTGACTCAATGGCCAATCAGTGCCAAGCTGTGTTGGGACTCTGGAGAGAGTCACGAGTTTTCTTTATTAGCTTTTTAGCATTCTCTAAGTATCCTTTCTGTATTCTTTATTATAGTATAGTTTAGTATTCTTTAATATAATATAGTATTATAAAATAATAAATTAGCCTTCTGAGAACATGGAGTCAGATTCATCATTCCTTCCTTCATCAGGGATCCCTGCAAATACAATAGTATAGAGTTATGAGACATTGTTCACTTTTGTATTTTTGCTGAAGAGACATTATGAATGAATGTCTGTTTCTGTTAAAGAAGTGGTGCACAAGATTGTCATGATATTTTGGGTTGGAAGGGACCTTAAAAATCATCTTATTCCTACCCCTCTGCCATAGTAAGGCACACCTTTCACTAGACCAGGTTACTCAGAGCCCCATCCAACCTGGCCTTGAACACTTCCAGGGGTGGGGCATCCGCAGCCTCTGTGGGCAACCTGTTCCAGTGCCTCACCACCCTCACCATAAAGATTTTCTTCCTAATATCTAATCTATATCTAGTCTCTTTCAGTTTGAAGCCATTCCCCTTGTCCCATTACTACATGTTCTTGTTCCTCTCCATCTTTCTTGTAGGCTCCATGGAGGTATTAGAAGGCTGCATTAGGTCACCCCTAGGTTCATTCAAACTGGTATTAATTAAGGTAATTGTTTTTGAGGAATTACTCTGAGTACAGAATTTGAATACATGATTGCAGCAGGTATTTATTTTTCTGTAGGCAATATAATTATATACATCCAGTAGATAATTTTTCTGAGATGATTTTAAAATCAGGATGATAGTATCTTTGTTTGTGTCCTTGCATTTAGTTAATGGAGTGAAAAGGAGAGAGAGATGATTTGTGTATGTGTAACATTGCTGCTTAACAGCTGCAAAAACAGCAATAGTGGAATAATTTTTTGAGGAAAACAAAATGTTTTTCAGGATTTTCGTCGTGTTTCATCTGAAGAAACATGCACAGTAGCTTAAACTATTTCCTCCACCAAGTCACTCTTTAATTCTATTGATCCTGCATTATATTCTATTATTTTCTCTGGTTTTTATTCTCCTATTCTGCCTGTGTTCCTGTTTTTTGCCTGTTTCTTTTCCAGCTTGGAGTTTTTTTATGTGGTCTTTTTAGGCCACATCATTGAGTGAAAGAAAAAGGACTTTTGTCTTTTTTCTCCCACAGGATTTTGCATCCTAAGGAAATAGAGAAATGAACAATTACCTGGGGGTAAGGAGTCACCAGCTTTTCTAATTCCATGATTGTGATCATAGTATCAAAACTTTCTAGAATTGACAGCAACAAGATGCATACACTGTACTGCAGGGTACATGCATGGTATAGGGAGCAGGTGATAAAAATCTAAAAGTGAGAGAATACAGGGATTTTTCTGTGTTCCATTGTGCTGTTATGACTGTATTGGGTAAGAGAAAAAGTCCTTCTGTCTTATAATTCTGTCTCCAAAAGCTGGGAAAATCAAATGCCCAGAAAAGGAGAAGTGGCCAAGACTATGTGGTGGTACTTTTCCAAATGCCCCTGCATTTTCCATCTGTTGGAAATTCAAGGATTCTTCTGTAATTTGTGACCTGCCATAGTGCCATAGATTTTTATTCTATTAATGTGTCCCTTTGTTACATGGGTCTGTTTACGTTTTAGCATCCATAGTATTGTGTTCCAGAATGTTACAGCTTGCATTGCTTGAAGAACACTGCCTTTTGGTTGTTTTAATACCTCTTACTTTTTCCATAGCATTAGATAGTAAATGTGGTCTCCTCTTCACTTTGAAAAAAAAAAAAACTGGCAGCACTTTCCATGGTAATTTTCACAGTTAGAGGATGCTTTATCTGTTGCTGTACCTTGAAATTCAACCAGATGACAGTCTTGAGTGTGGTAAAATAATGTTTATTTCAGTCTGTGCTCTCTGCAGCTTTCCAGGGACCTTTCCACATAATCTTCTATAGATGACATTCCAGTAATCTAGCTGGAAAGTACAACAAATAAATAGTCTTACCTTCTCAAAGACACTTTTGATAATACACCACACACAGGTAAAATGAAACACTTTTTCCTGCCACTAGTGTTTAGTCCAGGATTTTGGAAGCTAATCCAGATTGTAAAACTTTCTGGGTAAGGACTAAAACAGGCAAGTTTCTCTATTAGCAAGGATTGCTTCCATTTTATTTGGGCTCATTTTAGATAACATTCTTCTGGAGGAGTTTGTGTGTGTGTATATTTGCTTGATTTTATTAATAAATGTGTAAATTATTTACAGAGGTATCAGTAATTAACATTTCCCAGCATATTTATCTAGAATAACATCTTTGCCATTTGTAATAATTTTGAGTGGAATGGTCTGTGTTCTTCCTATTTCAGACATCTACTTCAGGCATTACTTCTGCTGCTGCTGTGTTTCAAACAGTACCAGGGTTTCTGAGTATGTAGCCTGTGTTCAGTAAAGTCTTATAAATGGTTGCATACCTAAATCCACTAGGTTCCAGATCAAATACTACAGCATTATATAAAGCTTTTATAATTTCCATTAAAATCTGATCTTTGGAGGTATGATGGAGTGGTCAGCCTACTGAAAAGTTCTTGCACAAGCTTGGTAGAAAGCAGAAATTACATTAATTGGAGGTACTGTCCACAGTGTCTGTACTCTCCTTGCCCTGTACACTGTACTGACTGGACCAAACATATCCAGTCATTACCTATGACAAGACTGCAAGAGGTGAGATTAAAATTTCTAAAGATGCCTCCTGATTGCAGCTGGAAGATAAAACTGAAATAAAGAAAACTAATCTCACTCTTCCTCTTGTTTTTTGTATAACATACAAGATAAACAGAAAAATGCTCACTTTAGGTGTGCAGAAATGGAGAAGTGGTTTGGGACACGAGCAAAACAAGACAGAGATGTATTAAGGAGGCAGAGTCAGGATGACTTAAAAATGCTTCAACACACTTTTCTTCATTGCTCAGAAATGAATATGGGACCCTGGAACCTTTCTCTTCTGATCTGTAAGAAAAGTTATCAGATATCCCTGCTGTTAACTTTCATTCTCCCAGGCCAGATTGGCATCTACACACAAAAGATAGGAGTCCATTACTCTTGCTGTCTTAGTACCAGTGAAGCTCTGTACTGATGGAGATCTCCATCAAAGCAAATCAAGGCAGTTTCTTTTGAGCTATTTACGCTCTTTTTAAACATGAAGGAATTTGTGTAAAAGCCAAGTTATAAGAATGTAAGATTACCCATCAGTTAAAGTTGCCTTTCCAACCCCTAAGAGCCTTTCTTGTATGATGAGTTACAAAATTTTGATTATGCTATCATATTGTATTTTTACCTGACATCATCATCTGTGGGATAAACTCTGTTGTCTGAGGAAGTAGTACTTCTATACCAAGGAAGTTTGTTGTTTCTGGGGGCCCCTGTAGAGCTTAGTGACTATAGAAATCAGGAAGTGCAGTGTATAGGGCAGGGAACTGGAGAAATAAAAAGATCAGCTCATAATAAAAGTGTGACATTATCATATGAAATGAGATTCTTGCCCTGTCACTGTTGGAATGACCATGCTGAGCAAGGCACTTGAATAAAAATTTTCTCTACTGTTCTTAGAGCACTTCCAGCTAACTGGGCTCTTAATTTCTATAGCTGGAGTTTATTTGCAACTGAGTCATTTGCAGCTGCAGATAAAGGTAACAAGAGCTATTCTTTGAACATGTAAAATGACATCAGTCTTTACCCTCCAAAAAAAAAAAAAATCACATGCTGATTTTTGTGTCTTAGATGTTATTATTCATTATTCCTTATAATTTTCATTGTAATATCTCATTGCCTCATTTTTCACGCTATAAAATGAGACTGTGGCTGTTATCAAATCTCGTGTTTGTCTTAAGGCTGTCGTATTTTGCAGTTCATAAAACTGGTAGAATACAGGAGAGGCAGTAACTTTTCAGTTACAGGTTAGGAAATGTACTCAGCCACACAGTGTGGGGGAACCTACTGAGGAATACATCATAAGGGTGTGCAGAAGGATGATGCTGGCGGTTTTACACTATCTTGTCACTGATGAAGAGTCACAAACATTAAATGGCACAAACCAGTTGAAAATCTTTGGTTTAAATTAGTATTAGGGCACCTAATTAATATTTTGGGCACTGTTCAGTAAAATTAGTTAGGAGTTAGTTTACCTCCTTTAAATATATTCCATAAGCAGCTTTCACTGCAAATAACCATGTTCTCATTACACAGCTAGAAAATGATGTTTGTATTGCAAAATCAAAATTATTTGCTGTCCAAGTGGACAGTACGCCTGGAAACGTCATAGAAAAGATTTTGAAATTATTCCTAAGTGTTTATTACAAACAAAATTTTCATAAGGAGTGTGTGTTTCAGTTAACTAAGTCTAAGTCTGCCCTGTTTCTTGGGGATAATAAAATAATAGGGAGGCTTAGAAAAGAATGTGTGTTGAAAAAAAAAATCTCCTGCTGACAAAATTTAAAACTAATAATGAAGGTGCTGAGAGTGTGTGTATTTGTGTGTACAGACATTGCCATAGTGTGATGAAGACTGCTATTCTAGGACCACAAATAAAGCTAAAAATCTAGGTAAATAGTTGAATGTGCAGCCAGTGCAAGCTGGAGCTATTTGACATTTTTGAAAAAAAAACCCACTGAAAAAGCATGCCCAGTGCTAAGTAGTACCTCATGGCATCCACTGTATACCAATGGTTTGGCAAGCTGTGAGGAATACCGAAGGGCTAGATAGTAAAGCCAGTCTTAAGCAAAAATTATTATATTTTTGTAGAAATATTCCACATGAGCATGTAAGGTTCCTTCCTTCATCTCAGGGGCAGATTTAGCAGCTGTAATAGTCCTTTCATGACTGTCTGTTGAGGTCTTTTAAAATGGGTCATTCAGTGATAGAAGTTTTAAATGGCTTTGTGCTGTCTCAAAATCTGAGATTTTTTCTCTTTTAGGTTTTCCTCTTGACCTTCTTGCATTCAGTGATGTTCCTCTGAGAGCTATCCTAATGTTTTCCAAATTGGAAATATATTTTCATCCCTGTGAGAAATATGAGATATTGGTTTAACATTTGTAAGACTCTAGTATCACTAAATTTGTAGTGTTGATGCTAATGATTTTTCTCCACATTCTGTCTTTTCTGCTCTCTTACAGCACTGTGTGGAGGAGAGGAGAGTTTCTTGTGTGCCAGTGGGATCTGCATCCCAGGGAAACTGCAGTGTAATGGCTACAACGACTGTGATGATTGGAGTGATGAGGTCCATTGTAGTAAGTTTCCTAAACCTTGCAGTGTTCTGCTGAAGTACTGAATCCATTCAGGGAGACCTGGAAGCTGAAGCAGGCTATTGGCACAGAACAGGAGCTTTGCACAGTGTTTGCCTGTATTGACATTTGGACTCTGTCAGTTGCTGTGGACTGTGTTTAGCTTTGCTCAATCAGGCCACAGCATGTGCTTTGGATCTATCAAATTTTATGTTTTGAGGCACATACTCTGCAAGGAGCAATGTGGAAATAAGAAGTATTTGGTTTTTTTGTTTGTTTGGTTGGGTTTTTTTTTAAGGGGTCAGTAGTGTACATCAGAAAGGAGCACTTCTGATAATCAGCTGCATACTGTTGTAGCTTTATCCTGGTCCTTGGCATTGATTTTAGACTAGATGCAAGACCATCTGTTTCAAAAGTTCTCTTGGTCTCAACTCTGGGTGTGATTTATTTAAATTAATCCCAGTATGTGCTGCAGTAGAATGTACATATGTGATTGCTTAATTTTTTATTTATTTGTCTGTGGTAGTGCATGTCTTTAGAGCTCATGTGTGTTTTTCTGTGTTAACAAAACACCTTGGACTACAAACACCTTTAGAAAAGTGGAGCAAATGTACCGTAAGAAAACAATGAGAAGGCAAGAAGAAAAAGAACAGAGGAAGATGTGAAAAAATTACTAAATAGGAACTATGCAGGACATGATGCCACAAAACAAGACTTCTCTTTCAGACTTTGAAAAATGTCAGACTGTGCAGTTCAGACTCAACTCAAAAGATTAGTTCTTATTAGTGATTTAAGAGCCTGGGCATTCCAAGACTCAGAGAGCTGCTTTTAAGGAAGTTGTTGTTAGATTTTATCTGGGATACTCCAAGGAATAATTGAGGACAGCAATTTCCTCCTGGTCTCAATATGAATAAGGCTAGAGCTTGCTTTTCCTTTAATACCCTACAATTTATTTCTTGGAGGTTAAGATAATGTCTATTATGTAAAAAGTATTGTATGTTTTTATTTTCCAATTTTTCATGTCAGCGTTAGCTTTAGATTTAAAGTAAGTTCAAAAATTTAAAAATGCCTATGAGACTATGGCTTTCAAGTTCTATTAGTAATGGGAAAAGAAGAAATTAGTAGTAAAAGAATAAATGTATTACATGTCTTGAAGAAACAAACATAAATTTAATGAGCTAGGATTACCTTTGAAAGGATGCCTGTTTCATTAGGATGCTTGGTAGGAGTTGAGGAGAGGGTGTGAAGGTCAAATAAGACTTTCCTGAATTACACAGCAGAAAGAGCAAAACTGAAGGAAGACCTATTTGCCTGAAAGCTTGGCTGATAAAAGATGCTGTGTTTCTTGTACTCCTTGCCCCTCTCAAAGTCTTTAGTCACCTCATTAAATTATAGACTAGGTTGCTCAGAGACCCATCCAATCTGACCTTGAATATTTCCAGGAATGGGGTGTCTACCCTTTCTCTGGGTAGTGTCTCACTGTTCTAGTGTTTCACTGTAAATCATTTATTCTTTATGTCTGGTCTAAAAGCACCCTCTTCTAAAACCATTACTCCTTGTCCTATAACAACAGGTCCAGCAAAAAAGTCTGTCCCTATTTTCCATATAAGCTTTCCTAACGTGCTGAAAGACAACTCTTTCTCCAGGAGAAACAACCCCAACCCTCTCTCAGCCTTTCTTCAAAGGAGATCTGTTCCATCCCTATGGTCATTTTTGTAGCCTCATCTGGACCTCTTCCAACAGGTCCATGTCTTTCCTGTGCTGTGGCACCTAGGGCTGGATGCAGCACTCCAGGTGGGCTTTCACAAGAGCAGAGCAGAGGGACAGAATCAGCTTCCTCAGCCTCCTGGCCATGCTGCTTCTGATGCAGCCCAGGATACAGTTGGCTTTCTGGGCTGCAAGTGCACATGGCTGAGTCATGTGCAGCTGTTCATCTGCCAGTTCCCGCAAGTTTTTTTGGCAGGGCTGCTTTCCATCTGTTCATCCCCCAGCCTGTGTTGATACCAGCGTTTGCCCTGACCCAGGTGCAGCACCTTGTACTTGATCTTGTTGGACTACAAGAGTCCCATAAGCCCATTTCTTGAGCTTGTCCAGGTCCCTCTGTATGGCACCCTGTCCTTCAGGTGTGTCAACCACACCACTCAGCTTGACATCCACACCACCTCCCCTTTCATCTGCAGCTTTGCTGAGGCTGTGCTTGATCCCTTCATCTGTGTTATCAATGAAGACATTAAATAACACTGGTCTGAGTACAGAGCCCTGAGGGACACCACTGGTCACTGATGTCCTTTGGGATTCTGTGCTATTGACTCTTGGGTATGATTGTCCAACCAATTCCTTATCCACCAAACAGTCCACCCATTAAATCCATCTCTCTCCAGTTTAGAAAGTAGGATGTTGTGGGGGTTTGCCCAGACCCATGTGCAGTATGATCCTTCTGGATCATACAGGGATCAAACCTGCCACCTTGGCTTTTCCACCATGCTTTAACCAACTGAGCTTCTCTCAAAGGCCAAATTGTTGAATGCAAAAGATTAGCCAGGCTTCATTTATGTTTAATGGAGTATAGAATAGGAATTTGTATTTAATTTTGTGAAAATGGGGCTGTCCCCATCATTTATAAAACTTAAATTGAGCTTTTTACAAGTGGCAGCTGCCAAGTGCCCATCTTACTTGACAGAGTAAACAGCTACCTTTACAATACATTATTGCCAATATCTTGAAGAAAATTTATATTAAGGCTGTTAGATGTTCATCAAGTGAATTTTATTTCCCTGCAAGGAAGTTTGTATTCTTTTTGTTTACTCTGTCTGTGTGGGCCTATGGATTGTCTGCCCTAAAGGACACTGTGGCAGCTTCAGGGGTATGGATGGAAACAGAAATGTGATTGTATAAATGGAAATTAAACAGTAAATTTATCCAGAGGAAATAGCATAGAAAAGGCAGTTTTGTTTCATTTGCAGGAGGGGCAGTGGAAGAAGCATAGGAACTGTCAGAGTTACAAACTGATCAGTAAGATTAAAGGTTGCCAGAGTACTTCATGCTGTTGCATATTCAAAACAAGTGATGTTTAGAATTTACTCTCCGCTGGTCTTAGTCTGCTTACAGGAAGCAAGAACTTAAATGTATTTTCATTTAGTGTGGGGTTTTTGTTATTCCCTATTTTATGAATGATGGTTCTTTTTGAAGCTGAATTAACTATTGAGTATGTAGCTCATGGCTCAGCCGTATTATTTTACTTCATATCCTGAAGCATTTTCTTCTTATTAAGCTATAAATTCTGTTTGGACTTTCCAAGATTATATGAAACTTGAAGAAAGCACTAATACTTCTGTGGGGAAAGGAGAAGAAGTGACTCATGTTCAAGTTCCAGAGGTTTTTTTCACCCAGGAAGTGAAATACTTGGTTGACATTGATCTGAAGGGGTAGAAGCCCCACAGCACCTTTCAGTGTGTAATATCCTTAGAAGGACACCCTGCTTTCAAAGGGGAGCCGCTGTGCAACCATGAGCACAGGAATCACATGCCAAGAGGAGAGAGGGAAGTGGTAGCATGATTCTGTTGTTTTGTGGTTGATCATCTCAGAAGAAAGGAGGCACTTTGATTCCAGTCCCTGCTTTTTGAGCTCTATCTCTGTTTTCTGGGTAATAACTCATTTTAAATGCCCACATATGCCATTAAGAACGGGCACAAAGGACTTCCTTGGTTCCAGTGGCATAGCTCCAACAGGAAGGCAGTATTGTCCACCCAGTTGTTCTGTATCTCGGCATTCTCCCTGGAAAACTAGAGGTCAAGGAAAAGTCTAGAAGAAGGCAGTGAAACTGAGTTACCTACTTCCTAGCTGCATACTTGAAATCAAAAGTTATTACTGATGGGACCAGATACCACAAACCATAATTTCTCTTCAACCCGCTTAACTACAACAAATATTCCATGTTTTTATTGAACCTGATATTATTCAAGTATTATGGTTATTCTCAGAGAAAATCTGGCAGGCTTTACTGATGCATCCAGTCATAAAAAAATGTTAAACCCACTTAGGGCTGACAGTAAGAATTCCTTGATGAGAAGGCACCAGGCCAAATTTGAGGTCCAAACTGTGTTAAGCATAAAGCTCATTTGAAACCATTGTAAGACCAAAGGCAGGCTCAAAAGCAGGGTCTAGGGATCTTGATTTTGCTGTTAGAATCTTCATCTCCACTTAACAGCCACGTCAGATACTCAGGATTTTCCTAGTAATCTGCAATTGTGAAGACTACAACATTTCTTGAGAACTTTGTATGTATAAATTAATTAAACATTTAGGTCCCTATGTGCAACCAGAGCACTCTCTCCTTATGGCATTGATCAAAAAAACACCTGGTAGGGAGAGTGTAAAAATTTCTAAAAATGGCTTTTTATTTTTCATATTCTTCCAGATTAGCTTCTTATAAATTGGTACACAATAAATTGGTATTAATGCAGAGCCATAAGCTGTAAGGTATCTTCAGATAATCTTGTGTGCAGTCAGTACATTTCAGGGTTCATAGTTTATATGAATGTTCCAATTCAGCCTTAACATCTTACGTGCTTTGTTTTGTAGATTGCAGCACTGATGTATTTCGCTGCGAGACGGGAAAATGCCTCAATTATACCTTTGTTTGTGATGGATACGATGACTGTGGAGACCTTAGTGATGAGCAAAATTGTGGTAAATGAAAGTTATGTGCTTTTCTAAAGTCTTTAATATATCAGGACTGCCTAAGCCAGTAAACCTTTTCCTAGAACTACTGAAAGACTAATGTACCCTGCTCTTACTGTATTTGAACAAAGTGTAAACAGCTCACAGATTCTGTATGAAATTGGAAAGGGTTTAAGGGAGAGTTCTGGGTCAATCCAAATCTTGAAGAGTTTGGTATTTATAAGAAATACTGCTATTTTCAATTTGCTTTAAACTAATTCCAAAAGATGCTTCTTTGCTAGTTTGACTGTATTTAACTGAGAGTAAAGCAAACTATATGAGGGCACTAGTGGTGCCAACTGTTTTATAGCTGAGCTGTTTTTACATAAGATTGATAGTGAAGTTGTATGTTTTGATTATCAAATTCTTTTTCTTTCGAATTGTCTTGTCAATCAACTTTCCATGTTCTCATGACACTTACCTACCTGCTGTATTTATCTACCTACACTAAACTTCCATAGGAGAAACAATGGGGTTTTGACATTAAAAAATAATAATCTTAGCATGTAACTATTTGGAAACTCAGAAGGCCTTATTTTTACTAACATTTGGTCCTGTTACTACACCTGAGAAAAATTAAGTTTTCTAAAATAATTTTAAACAGTTAAAATATTGTTTCTCTCTTTTTTCCTTTTGCTTTAAGAAAGAACACAAAGAATATAAAAACTGAAAATCAAGGCACATTTTTGTCTGAGTTTTTTTTTTTTTATTTCTTCAAATTAAGCACACTCTTAAGACTTTTCAATATTTTCTTGTCAGTTTTCGTTATTTAGGGGGTCCTTTTTCATAAATAATCTCAGTTTAAAGATGATTATGTTTTTCTAAATGTTGATCTGTCCCCTGTCTTTCGTACCTTGACATAGGGGTTTTTTTGTTTACAATTTTTAAAATCTAAGTTTTTGTACATGCTATAATTGGTTTTCATAGCTGATCTGGAGGAGTGGACTATGTCTGTTCTCTCTATTTTCATGTAAAGTCAGTGTGCTCAATAGAATGCTCTTTGTGCATTCAGGTATAAAGAGTATGATGGCAATTGGAATAATTTCTTTGTAGATAATTCTTACGGAAAATTCCAAGTACGTGCAAAAAATATAGTTTCTGAAGTTAAGAAATATTTTTTAAATGTCTTAGTAAAAAGATAAATGAAGGAAATTATTTTCTCTGATGGTTACTGAAAATGTTGGTTAACTGAAAAGCAGTCCCTGAGGTGGTAAGCCAGATCTTCTGATTGGTTTAACAAATCTTAGAAACTAGTTTATTTACAAATAGTCCCAGCTGTGCACCAGGGAGAAGGAATGACTGCATCACTATACAGGCAGTACAATTAAGAATATATGTAACTACCATCTGCAAAAAAGTCTGCAGATACAAAAATTTTCTTAATATAATTTATTAATTTAAAATGGTTCATTAATAAGAAAATTAGCTAATAAGCATAGAACAATTGATTAGTAATATAAAATATACAAATGGTAACTTAGCATCCTTTTTTTTTTTCCTCAAATACGCATTTTATGTAGATTGCAATCCAGTGACACATCACCAGTGTGGAGATGGGAGATGTATAACAGCTGATTGGGTATGTGATGGTGACCATGACTGTGTAGACAAATCAGATGAGATCAATTGCTGTAAGTTCCCTTAATCTCTAAATTATTTTTTCTTTCTTTAAAAACTAAAAAAAAAAAAAAAGCAAGATAACTAGTGTACTTAATTACTTAATTGTAAGGCAAAACTATAAACTAATTTTATTGCAGAAGTTCACACTTGAAAAATGTCTGTTTTCAGTAGACAGAAGCAGCAAATTAAATATTTGTTGCCTTTGTTAAAAAGTAAAGCATTGCTTTGTGTTAGAGCTTCTTGTTAATTACAGAATTAGTATTTTGTTAATTGTAATGTTCCCACCAATGAGTAAAAATTACGTGCATTTTTTTCATTGGGGAAGGTAAGACTTCTTCTCAGGCTGTTGCTAATACCTGACATTTATAGTTTCAGTCTCTGTAGGTAAAGATCAGTGCAGCTATTGAAAAATTAGCTGACAAATAATGAGAAATGCCTCCTGACCTCCAGTGCTAAGCAGTGTTATCAGCTCCTCCTAAAATAACTTCAGTGTGATATTCAAATAGAATGCAGGGCTTCACTGAGCTCATTGATCGGAATATTGTTTTTTAATATTTTTTTCCCTCTAGCATGTCACAGTCAGGGTCTGGTGGAGTGCAGAAATGGGCAGTGCATTCCTAGTGCATTCCAGTGTGATGGAGATAATGATTGTAAAGATGGAAGTGATGAAGAAAACTGCAGTGAAAGTAAGGATATGCTTCATTTTACTCTTGCTAAACCTACCCTTGACTGCTGTGTTCCACAGTGCCTTTAGCTAAAGCTGTCTGACAAATGACTTTGTTCATCTTTCAAATAACACTTGCTAAGGCTGGTTGGTGTGTGCTTTCACACAGACATTTGTAAGCAGACTTCTTTTAATACTTAAAATTATTATAAAAGTTGAAGTAGTGGGGGTGATATTTAGCACAGTATTTAGTTATCTGATATAATTAGCTGTTACTTGAAATACATTGTTTGGAGCAATGAGAATCTACTATTACAGGAATTGGTGTCATTTGAGCAGGAATTTTCTCATTAAAATCAATTTCTTTATCAGAACTTGGGAATCAGAGAAAGAATGTTTTAATAAGTAAACTAATGATTTAGTGTAACTAAGAGAAAATTTATGAGAGCATAAGTTTTCACAGTTACTTGATAGCTGTCTTATTGTGGACTTTATGAGAGAAGAGGAAACTAAGCAATGGCTTGAGCCCCAGAACACGGTTTTCCAAAGACAGTCAGAAAGCAATGTTGTTATGTTATGATGATTTCAAAATTTGAAGGTATTTTTCACCTGTAATTCTCTTATTCCTGGTAAGATATAGGTTCAGATTGCAGCCTTTCTTTAATGCAAGAATTATTAATGTCTTTTAAAAATTAATCTTATTTTAAAGAAATTAAAATAGTTAACCTTATGCAGAAAGCTACCCTTGGCAAGTGTAGTGGTAATAGGACAGGCTATTTAATAGTTATTAGAGTAGACAAGACCTGTTATCATAAAATAGATACACAGTGTGATTATATAAGCCTTTTTTCTTTAGGAAACCCTAAAATAAATCCTTTCATAAGCATGTCACTCAGTCCCTTCTTTTCACAGAAAATTCTTGGGATTTTCCTACTCCAATTTAAGTACTTTCATTCCAAACATATCTGAGAAGCTGAAACATACAAATTATCATTATTTTTCCTCACTTTTAATGTTGACATTATAAAAAAGTCTTGCATGAAATATCTTCTCGTTCTGACTGTGGCAATCTTAAAACCCAGAAACAAGTTTTCTCCTCAGTTCTGACTGTACCCTTTCACAAAATGTTCACCTTTTATTCTTCTTTCTTGATGTCCAGTCTCAGTCTTAGCCTATGAATTGTTTTATCCTCCCTTTTTCTTACATGATGTGGGCTAGAAGTCAGTGATGTATTTTGTTTTCACTGCCTCTTTTTTCCCCTTTTGATGTTGAAGCAATGGTTAAAAATCTTTTTTTGGTGTGATGAGTAGGTATAGGTTAAAATATTCAATCCCAAGTAATACGGGATGATAATTAAGTATTCAGTGATCTCACTACATGATAAAAGATCTTTTCTGCTTGGCATTGAACTGCAGAGCTTTTAAATACAAACATTTTCCTAATTTTTATTATTAATTCTTCAATGTGCAAAAGTTCTATCCAGTATATTGCAGTATTGTGTAGAGAAAAAATTCTTTCTTTAGGCAACCATATCCCATCCACCCTAATTTGCATGTGAATATTTTGGCAGAATTTAGATTTCATTAATCTTTAGTTCCTTGCAAAGTCCATGTAAAACCAAGGCAGAATTCTTGTTTGTAACTTACTATTGTATTTCTTATATATTTTGTTGTTTTCAGCAACTGCAAAAAATGTCGTAGGACATTTACAAGGACTTTTCTGCTCTACAAATCAAATATAAAAAATTTGGATATGTCTGTCAGAGTCAGTGTAGTTAGGGCTAATGGAGTCTGGAGTACTGGTTTTGTTACAAACACAGTGAATGTGAGAAATCAGCATAGAAATTTCAGCTCAGGGTGTAGTGACTTCACCCTGCCTATAAAAGGGTACAGGGATCTTGTGTCCCATTAGCAGTACATACATTCAGATATTACCATTGACTGTTGCTTCATCTCTACCTGGATGAGAAAAGTGGTCTCCTTCACTGCATGCCTTAAGGAAATTTAAGGTATGGCATCTGTCTATGAGTACTGCTCTCATTCATTTTGTGACAATAGAAATCTAATATGGATGTATTCACAACTGTTTCTGTGATCTCTTCAAAAGACAGGGTACAGTGTGTTTGTAGAAATTCAGCATTATTTGTGCCAGGATCAAAAGAATCTACCTTGTAGCACAGGGATTTTGAAAATATAGGAAGGAGTTGGAGCAAACTTTAAAAATAATTTTAATGTAAATATTTGGGATAGCTTTAGAAGTCAAAAGGCTTTTCCTGCCTTTCAAGTTCCATTTTCCAGTCAGATGCAGCTGTAAAATAAGATTGTCAATCACTATAGCAAAGAAATTACCTCTTTTGCTTCAATATATAACATGTATGAATGGAAGTAAATCCACATAATTATGATAGATATGACTGTATAATCAGTTCCTTTAGACAAGATTGTTGTCAAGGTTATTGAAACTAGATCTTTCTTCAGCACCTTCTGTATGTCCAATGGAGGGATGAATGATTAAGGTTCATGGGCAGTAGTGCAGTACAAATACTAAGCAATCAGGGCAATAAGCTTTTGAACAGGATAAGATGATGAACACCATTTATTTAGTCTCTCCTTACAGAATAGTAAACTAAATGACTCATTTTACACATGGAAGAGAGAATTTAATGGTTTGGAAAGGAGCTAGCACAACTATGAGAGAGAGAAGTCCAGGGATTTGTCGGATAAAGTAACTACTCAAGTAGTTCAGAAACTTTTGATGAAGTGTTGGTTTTATTTATTCTGAAGTCCATCATTAGGACCATAGCATTTTTGGAGTTCTTTCTGTTGTTTTTTAACCACTCAAGTGAGGACAATTAGTCTTCATCTCTGACCTTTCTTCAGGATGTCTTTTATTGTCAACCAAAACAATCATAAGATGAGAAGCAGATCATCTGAGTCGCATTGAAGAATAATTCCCAGACAATGTTCTCTTTCAGCTAGGACCTATTGTTCTTTTTGAAATGTAATTTGCATGACTTTTAATATTCTGCATGGTAAATATCTTTCAGAGATCCATGCATCTCATTCAGAAACTGGAATATAATTTTTTATATTGAACAGAGGGGTAAGAAAAGTGGGAACTGAGCAGTGTTGCACACTTTTCTTCCTTACTGCGCTTGAAATGCTGCTGGGTACTTACTGAAATATGTAAAGGAAATACTTAATTTTTATGTAAACACTGTACTTTCTCATTATGCTCCAGTCATTTTCATTAGTCTGGTAAATAATTTGAAAAGTACTTTTCTACTTCCATCAGATCAAACCCTCTGTCAGGAGGGAGACCAGAGGTGCTCTTCCTGCCCTGATCCCTGTGGAGCTTCTCCCTGTGAGATGAGAAACAGCCAGACAAACTGCAGTAAGTAGGTCATGTGCTTCATACTGTTACTCTTTTAGGGTGTTCTAGTTTATAATGAGGATGCAGAGTAGAACACAGTAAGTAATACTGTAATTTTCTAGCTAATATAGATGTCTGGTGACTAAGCTTTGAAAAGGGCAATATGTCTTCATATGAAGCAAATATGTCATCAAAGCTCTTGATTATTGAGGTACTAGGATTTATAACATTTGACATTGAGGTATTTTAATTTTCTCTTCTGTGAAATTTTATATTTTCTGCATGGGTGTTTACCATTTCACTTTCTATTAGCATTTAATGGCATTCAGTGTCTATGTAAAGTAGACAGCAGTGTCTACTTTAAAGTGTAAAGCAGATTTATTTTCACAATATAAAGAACCCCATGTTACAGTATTTAGTAGTCTGGAGAACTCTCAGACGTTTATGAAGGAACGATTTTGGTATTCAAACTGTAAAAACTAATTATACTTTTGACCAATACAAACAGTAGAGGATCAGGGTCTTCAGCTCTGTGTGTCCTCATAGCTGTGCGCTGCACTATACCACTCCATGCAAGGTTCCTGTCCCAGTTGTGCACTTGTGTCTGAATAGCTGCTTTTCTCAATTGTGCTATGTGAACAGGAAATCAATAGAAATATACTTGTCTGTGTTTTGAAAGTGGGGCAGAACTGTATGAAAAATTACTCAAAATTAGTTAAAACTTAGTGTTGTGTTAATACAGTCACATCAATTCAGGTCACATTGACAGATGGACAGACTTGGCTTCACTTACAGTTTATTTTTACATTATTCATGTGTAATTGCTTTGTGCTCTCTGCAAGATACTATATGGTAGCTTGTGTGGATAATGTCATTCCATTTAGAATAGAATGGACACGGGAAGGTCAACTAGTCCAAACTCCATATTCTCTCTAGAGTTTTGACTATCACCTTCAAGTGTTTGAGACGGACACCACTCATGCTGCGGCCTTTAGATGCTGCTAAAGTAAAGCTATAATACACTTTATAGGGTATAAATGCTTTACATATGCTTCTGTCATGGCTTTGCCTACATTTTTGTAAAGGAATAATCTCATGTACCATGTTTATCATTAGAAGGAAGCCAGGTAACACCTTTGGTAACAAGCCAAAACCCCTGATCAAATCAGTGCCAATTAAGTTATGTTGCCCATACAGATCTTGTGCAGCTGAGCAACTCTATCCTTAAGGACAGAGATTCCACAATCTTTGTGAGAGATCTGTTTTATTGCTAGAGAACTTCCATTCTAAAAACGTGTTTTCATATAAATCATTGGAATTCTTTAATGTCTTTTGCCTCTTATCCTATCCCTGCTGCTCCAAAGGGTCTGGTTCCATGTGATTTACACCTGCCCATTAACTGCTAAGAGCAATAGGATCTCCCATTAAAGATGATCCTTAAGGTTCCTTCCAACCCAAACCACTCTTTGATTCTATGATTTTTGACGTGTAATATTTGAATTGTAAAACATTGTTCCAGTGCCATATTATGAGAAACCCAAGAGCTTTTTAGTGAAGACGTTTCCTCAATATATTATGGGCAACTGTCTGTAGTTCTTAGCAGGAGTAATGCATAGTTTGAACTAGTCTTCTGGATCATCTCACTTTGTCTCTTTCTAGTCCAGTGAATATTTAATTGTTTATACACAATGGAACAGCAAGACAGTTTGGGAGAGATTGTTCTTGCATAACATCTGGAAGTACTATTGTCTTTTTCTCATATTATTTTTGTTGTTCATATTTTGACCTGAGTTATTTCATCTTTGGTGAGACATAAAAATTCTCATGAAAAATTTCAGTTTTGACAAAGCAGTACTTCTTGGCCCAGATTACTATCTGGTTGAAAAATTCCAAGGTGTAGGCCACATTTCCCAGTATTGAATGTGATGGATGTCTCCCAAATGTGATAATGTCAGATTAGTTTAGGCTGGCATTACAATTGTATATTGTATTTACAATATGTTTAAGATAACAGAATGGCTATCTGAAGGGAGAGAGTAAAGAAGCCAGAGCTCAGTAACAGGATCAGAGGCAATTGGCACAAAATAAAACACAGGAGCATAATGAAACTGTGATGATAAGCACTTTTTTTACTGCAAGTGTGACTGGACACAGATTGCCCAGAGTGAGAGACTCCAATGGATAGAGATCTTAAATCCAGGCATAGTCTATGTGTTAATGTCTTGGTTTGTGGTGGCTTTTTTGTTGTTGTTGGCTTGGGGTTTTTTTTTGTTTTGGGGTTTTGGGGGTTTTTTTTGATTGTTGTTTTTGTTTGTGGGTTGGGTTTTTTTACTTTTATTTTGTTTGTTTTGACTTCTTTCTTCTCTTAATTCAGGATGAAAGATGCAATGAATTTTATTCCTTGTTCCTTACTCCTTAGGCTGGACGCACATGTATTATAGATAAGGAATAGCAGGACCTCTTAAGCTGTAGGACAGACTCAGAAGGAAAGACTAACATTTGGGTTACTTAAAATGAGTCAGGTGTTCCCCTGGACCATATGTTCTGTGCATTACTCTCTGGATTGTTGGGAATTGCGTGTGAGAGTCAATGTTATTATTTTCAAACCTACAGTGACACTTTTGCACATAGTGTAATGGAAGCTTTCTAAACACAGTGTGAAAATTATAATCACATTGAAAACGTGTAAAGAGCTATCCTCCAGCAGCATTTCAGTAGACTAGATTTTCTTCCAGAATTCCTTTAAACCCATATAAATACGAGGCGCAATAAAAGAGGATGGTATATGTGCATTTCAACCCTTTAGTCTTGAGTAATATTATGTTATACAATCACTTACAATATTGCATGTACTTTTGTGGTCATCCTGAAACCATACTGGTGAATATGTAAAGTTCTGTACACATCAAAGAAAGATGTTTACTGGCCATGATCAAAAGATGAGCCCAAACTGATCTGAGCATCTCAGGCAAAAGTGTGGAAGGACAAGGGGTTGTTCATCATGAAGGAAAAGAAATGGCAGTAACGTGAGGAGAGTTGTTAAAGTCATTGAACCTCATGTGTCCCAAAGATGTGACTAAGTGGTTTGAGACAACAGAAACAGTTCAGTATTGGTAGTGTGCGAGGAAAAGGTGGATGTAAAATGGGCTTTGTGATCATCAGATTGGACGTAAATAGTAAAACAAGATAAAACACCAAATGCCAGATCAAGAAAGAATACCCAGTTTTGCTGATTAGCTGAATAATTAACTGCTGTTGGCTCTTCTTGCAACTTCTCTCAAAGATACAGCTATGGGATGACACAGTTCTCACACTGTACTAGCAACGGATGCTAGCAACTAGCTAACAGAGAGTATTAATCATATTAAGGTGTAATTGCTCCCAGAATAGGCAAATATATGCATTTTTAAACTTTTGAATTGTATACTTTTTTGTGGAAAACTTTCCAAATATATCCAGAGTAAATAAGTTTAAATAATTTCACAATCATCTCATTGCTAAATAAAAAGTTGAATTTCAGTCTGAGTTGAAGTGAAATTCTGTCTGTAGTTTTCTGTTATGGTGGAAAATTGAAAAATAAATATTTCTGATTACCAGAGTGAGAAGAAATACAAAGCTATACAATTTTTAGAAATCCAAAATACTTGGCTAGTTCAAAATTTGTTGTGATAAACTCCCAAAAGTTGGAATATTTTTGTATGTAGCTATAATATATATAATTATATGGACTTGTAGCTGTTGCATCTGTTTTGTCTTTGCTTATCATTCTAATTTGTTATTAATTATGTCTTACTCAAATTAAATTATTAGCATAGACTGTCTCTTGCTCAGTGCTTGTGCAATACATAACCTAATTTTCCCCTCCTTCAGATCTTGGTAAACAAGGAAAAGAATTAAAAGCAACTCCTGGCTTCTGGTGAAATTGTGCAGTCTCTGTCACTGGAGATTTTTTATGACCTGACTATCTAAAGCCTTGAGAAAGCTGATCAGTCCTCAGAGCTGACCTGCTTTGATCAGGGCATTGGAGCAGAGATCTCCCGAGATCCTTTCTAACCCAAAGTATCCGATGATTTCTGTCTTCCTAATTTTGGCAATTGCTCTGTCAGTGTGAGGTGTGTCATGGTAGCATAGCAGGTACACCAGTGTGTTGCTGTTGCTGTACAGTGCAAACTGTACTGGTTTAAGGGTGGTTTATTGTACCACCTTAAAGTTAAGATATTGCTCAGAAAGTCAATGTATATTAATAAGGAAATAAAAGTATCTTAATGGGTTACGAGGTAGGCAGGACTCAAACCCACCTTTACTGCTATGAAAAGGCTTGTAAGGGGTCTCTAGCTCTTGTAGTTTCTCAAGCCTGAGAGGTTATCCCCTGACTGATAAATTTGTTAAATAAGTATGGAATTATTTCTTCTGTATTTAATTTAATCTCTCACCATTTGTGGTTCTGTTTGTTTTCTTTCCCTGAAAGGCCAGTGTGAACCAATTACTCTGGAACTTTGTATGAACTTGCCTTACAACTATACTTATTACCCAAACTACCTGGGCCACAGGACACAGAAGGAAGCCTCTATCAGCTGGGAGTCCTCCCTTTTCCCAGCTTTGGTTCAGACCAACTGCTACAAGTACCTGATGTTTTTTGCCTGTACAATCTTAGTACCAAAATGTGACCCCCATACAAATCAGCGGATCCCACCTTGCAGGTACTATACTAAACCATATTTCATTTAATTCTTGACTGTCTGTCATAGTAGTTTTTCCCAATTTTGTGCTTTCATTGAAAACGCCAAAAATTTTGCTTTGGAATTCAACAGGAAAAGGCTAGTGCTGACCAGCATGCCCAGGTCCCTCTTTGGAGGGCTGCTCTCCAATTTGTGCCTAGTGCTACTCCATCCTCGGTGCAGGATCAGGCATTTGTTCTTGTTAAATTTCATGTCCTTGATGACTGTCCAGTGCAGAGGCCTCTTATCCCTTGAGAGTCAACAGAGTCAACACCATCTCTAGGTTTTGTATAATCAGCAAGCTTGCTAATGATGCACTGAACTGCTGCACCCAGCCCACTGATGGATGTTCTGAGCAGAACAGGCTCTGCAGCTGAACCCAGAGGTGCAGCACAGGTGACCAGTCAGCAGCCAGATGCAGCCCTGTTTGCCAGGACCCTTCAGTTTTTCACCCAGGGCACTGTGAATCTGCTCACTCCACTACTGAGCAGGGTGACAGGAAGGGTGCTGTGAGCTTTGTATGAAGTATTTTCCACTTCTGTGTGTTTGATTAGAATTGCGCCACTATCAAGGGTGTTTAAACATGGAATCAATTAATGTAATTTGGAACATTAGCATTCTGTATAGCTCTTTGTATTAGTACATTACTTGATGCAAAGCCCTATCCAAATGCTCAACAAAACCTGAGATTTTAATGAATGTTTACTTTTCTAAATTAGGAGTGCCACATCATTCTGAATTCCAGGCCAACTTAGGTTTCCTGCATGTCAGAGTAACTATTCCACCATCCTCACTGAGTAACATCACTGTGCTTTTTAAGGTTATGCCTGTATTTGTTCTAAAGAGACTGTGTTCTGTAGATCTCATGGCTTTCTCAGCAGCAGCTGTTGCATGTTAGGAGATCTAATAAACTTGACCAACAGGAGAGCCCTTTGACCTACTGGCTGCTAGAGCCCTCTCATTCTGTATTTCTGCCTCTTTTATTTGGCCTACCTTGACAATATTGATCGATTAACACCTTGTGTTTGAAAGACAAGTGCATGAAAAATTGCAGTACACATCCTAAAATTTCTTATCACGTGATACTGTTGGCAAATAGATAACATTTCTTTATCTAGTGATTGCTTCTTAGTGCAAGGTAAGAGTGAACCACAAGGAAACTTATGAATATATTGTTAAATTCTCACATAGGAACCTAATGGGAAAGAAAATATTGTATACAGAATAGCTTCAGAGTTACAGAGAGGTTTATGTAAGAGAGTTTATGTAAGCTCTGTGTCAGGCTTCCTGGTTTGAAAATCAAGGGTTGGGTTTTTTTTTTTTTTTTTTTTTTTTTTTTTGTTGTTGTTTGTTTTGTTTTTTTTGGGGTTTTTTTGTGTGTATGTTTGTTTTTTTTTTTGTTTGTTTGGTTTGTTTTTGTTTTTTTTTAAAGAAACCAGTAAATAAATAAAAATGGGATTCATTTATTCTCATGTAGAGGGATGTAAGTTAAATTGTAGGCTTTTTACCATCATATCTAGCTAACAGATTTTAGGAAGTGTCATGATACAGTTGAATAGTCTTCCAATTTAAAGTATTATACAGATGAAGGGGAACTTATAGAAAGCACAGAACAATTAAATTTGATAGGAACCTCTGGAAGTCATCTGGTCCAACTGCCTGCTCAAAACTGGGTAACATCAGATTTAGACCAAATTGAATATGCGACATAAAACTTTAAATCGTAGCATTCAAAACTCTACTTTTATGATAGTTTTTAGGTTTCACTCTTATGTTAGGTCACAGATACAGAATGTTTTTATCAGGAAGGGGCACTTTTGTAGGTGCCACTAGATCTGTAGTATCTGCTTAACAATAACATTTTAGAGAGAATTTCAGATACCTGTATAATGTAAAAACCTAAAAATGTTTTAGAAATGAAAACAAAAATAAGCTCAAACCAATAAAAATTAAATAAATTTGACATTTCAGTATAAATGTATATCTACTTTACAATTTGAAGCTCTGAGAAGAGAAAATGTTACACTGTCAGAACAGAAATTATATTCTGAGAATCTGCTGCTGACTTTCAAAATAACTGCCCTCTTGTTCAAATATATAAGTGATTAATTGAACTTAACAGGACATATGTCTTGTTTTACCTGTCTTTTCCTGTAAATATGAAACTGAACTCAGCTAATGCAGTTTTTCAGGTTTGCACTTTTTAAGTCAAAGTGTACTTTCCAACTATGAATTGCACAATAATATTATAATTCTGCATCTACTATAGTATAAACCTTCAGAGATGCATTAGATTTTTTTAATACAAGCACATGGATCTGTTTTCTCATTCCAGGTGGTACAAGTAAATTATTTTAATTCTACTCCCCCTATATAAAGCAGCTGTCCCTGCTTTGCAAGGCTTTTTGTTGTCTTTATGTTAGTTTGGCTGTCAGGCTTTGTTTAACTGTAACAATCTTCATAAAGTTTGATTCAAATTAGAAAAAGACAAGTAAGAGATTTTTTGGAAGAAACTTAACTTATTGTTATTTATATTATTCATTGCTGTATCAAGTATGTTTTCAATTTCTGAACATTATTCTTCATCTGTGATAAGGCATTGGTAATATTAGTCCATGCCTACTTTGATGTTTAAATAGATTCTAATTCTTTCACCACAGACAGACAAGTAAATGGCTTACAATACCTTGGAAAAGGTCAGCTTTGACCAAAGGTCTGAGTGTGCAGAGAATACAGGACAGAAGTGGCTTAGATGTCTCTGCTATATTAGCATATTTTTGTTGTGGGTTTTGTTTTTTGTCATTGGAAAACAAAAATTCTGGCATGCAGAAATCTGAGGTTCCTGAGGTAACATAATCAAAAGAGGTAGCATTTCACTCATACAAAATGTGTTTGTTTTTTTTCCCTGAAGGACAGCAGTTAGAGCTTTTTAAAAATCATTCTCTGCCATCTCTTACAGAGGAGAGCATGTTTGTAAGCAGTTATATTTGGTTATTATTAACCTATTTATAACATAACTGCACAACGGTAACTTAATGTTTCAACCATAACATTCTTTGATATATGTATTTTTTCATATTAAAACATCTGTTTAAATGATTTCTTTTCTTGATCTTCATGCTTAACTTTGGCTAGGATTATTAACCTGTAGTATCTGTGAATTTGTAAGCCATTCATTTGGTTATTTGGTGCAATTCTGCTTTGTCTCCTCAGGACATTGTGTGTACAGTCTAAGGAGCGCTGTGAGGCTGTGCTTGGGATTGTAGGTCTGCAGTGGCCAGAAGATACAGACTGCACTCAGTTTCCAGATGAGAACTCGGACAACCAAACCTGTCTAACACCAGATGAAGATGTAGAAGGTACCTCCTACACATATTACAGCAAATAAAAGATTTAAATGGGTTCTCAAAGTCACTGGTGTTTGTTTTTTTCATACTTTTCCTTTAAATTATAATATTTAAACTGTGGAAATTATTCCAGACTGAGTTCCTCGACTCAGCCATGCCGTCTCTTGTCAGAATTCTTTGCTGGATTTCTTGCTCCAGGGAATTGCTAACACTCAATGAAAGAGTTCCTTAAAGATCTGCCAACTCTTTCCACTCCTTTGTCCCAAAATGGTACTGTGAGATGAGGCAGAAACAGTGAAAGGGTCAATTAGTGGAAAGTTATACCTGGTTTTCATTAGTTGAAATAGACACATAATTGTCAATCTTTTTTTTTTTTTTTCTTTTTTTTTTTTTTTGTCCTGGGGATTTCTTATATTTATTTCAATGCATAATACACCACCACAGTGGTGAGAAGAGTAGCTAGGAGATTGATACCCACGGTCTAAACATTGCATGCCAGTGATTTGGCAAAGCAATGACATTTGACAGCGGGCAGCACGGAAGGGAGAGCTCTGGAAAAAGTTGCTCCACCACGTTCCTGGTGCAGTTATGAAGAGTCTCACCTGATGCATCTTTCCAGTCTCACAAGCCTTCTATCCGTGTTATTTACCCTTCTGAAGCAGCCTGGGTGACAAATCAGTGCCCATGCTGTGATGAAGCCGTTGTGTGACGAGCGCTGTTTGTCCCTGTTGTGTGTCCCTGCAGAGTGCTCACCCAGTCACTTCCAGTGCCGCTCGGGGCGGTGTGTCCTGGCGTCCCGGAGGTGCGACGGCCAGGCTGACTGCGAGGATGACAGTGACGAGGACAGCTGTGGTAAACAGATGCGATGGGCTGGAATGGAGGACAGCTGCAGCACGGGAAAATTAGCTTTGTTTTTCATTAATTTGAATTGGCAGCATGAGAGTTCAGAGAAGGAGAACAACCTTTTTTTGTATAGTTAAAAGGATTGGGGTTTTTTTTAAGACAGTATCAGTAAAAATACTAGAGCAAGCATCCTTCTTAATCAACATGAATACAATTTGTGATAACTGATCATTTAGATTCTGATAATCATACTCTGGGATGTTTGAGTATTCCTTAAAGAATCAAGCTAAAAAAATTTCACAAATTTAATTTCATGTTGCTGAAGGCTTTACTGGGCTAACTTCCTGGCAGATTAAATCTTGAATCTGTAAATGTAATTTTAAATTTATACATGATAATGTTCTCCTTAGGATATGTACTCAAAAGATGTCATTATGATATATTGTGTTGCTGAAGTGGATTCTGCATGTTTTTTTCAGATTGGTCAATCTCAAGTTACGAGTACAAGCATAAACCCTCAGAGATTATTCTCCAATATGTTTCCGAGTTTACTTTTAGTATAGATGCTTTTGACTTTTAACTTAAGGGAATATATTAAGCCTGAAATAATCAAGAAATCTATTGGTCACTGTGTATCCTTCTATGCTGGCAGGACAGTTTCAGAAGGAAAAAGGAGTTTTAAATATTTATTAATTGACTAAGCTGTAGCCTTTAGGGAGGTCTCCATGCAGGCCTGGCATCCCTCGGGGCAAAGAGAATAATCATACATCACTAAGAATTTAGAGAAGAGGCTTATGAGCAAAGGATTGGGAAACATTGCAGCAGAGCGGGATTAAGGTGCACAACCTGTGTGGTTTTTTTTAACTGAGAATGGGTTAAGAGGGAAGCAGAGTTTATGTGAACAACAAAACTGTGGCAATAAGAGAATTTCTACTCGGAGACAGTAAAATAATTCCCAACACCAGAAAGCTAAAGCTAAAGCTAAGCTAAAGTTCAATCTTGGCAGCCCTATAAAATGCTTCTTTTTAAAAAGCAGATTGTTTTAATGTTTGCAGTAGCCAAGGGTTTATTTACCTGCAGTGTGTGATGTATTCTCAGTCTCTGGGAATTTCCAGATCATTCTTGTACTCTCTATTCTTTCTTTATTTCTTTCCCTTCCCCCACCCATGTAAAAAAGAAAGAAAGGAAAAAAAAAAGATATGCTCTCTGAAATGTGATTTAATATTAGGTCATTCTCTTGTTTGGGTTATAAAGGAAAGTCAGACCTGATGATCATGGTGATTCTTTCAGTTTGAAATCTCTTTACTTTGAATCAATTGTCTCAATTGTCCTCCCTGCCAAATATTTTTTTGTTGCCACCAATTTTGAACTCCTTAGAAAACGAATTGTTATGTGTCTTTTAGGATAATTTTATTCTCCTAGACATTAACATATGAAATATTGTTCTGATATGTAACATTCATTTCTCGAGTGGATCTCTCTAAAGTCTAGACAGAATGTCACAAGCAATCAGCAGAATTCTTATCAGAGTCTATAAATATGGAAGACTGTATCAGCTAGGAAATTACTGCTGTCAGGGTGACATTACATTGACCAGGGCTAATACTGTTACTGAAGAACAAAATGTCCTTGTAGAGCTCCAGGAGTAACTGTCTCTAACTTACTCATATTCCATGTGTGCAGGACAAAATCAAAACTTGATGCTCTTTCCATGTGTAAATGCACAGCTCAAATTTTATTAGCTTTATCCTTTTAAATTGGTTTTCTAGCATTAAAAAAACACTGAATGTTTAATTTGAAACCCTTGTATTTGAAGTGCTTTAAATGATAGACATGGAACAGAAGGAGGCTGAAAAAGACTGGCTACAGATTTCTTATGCTTAGACTACTCTGCCAAAAAAATGTAAGTTAGAACCATGCAAAGGGACTGAGGTTGCTCTCCCCCTGCAGAGCAGAGCTGTATTCAGCAGCCACTGTCTCCTTTCAGCAATGCCTGCCATGCTTTCACGTGGGCTTTGTGAGAGGACCTCTCAGCCAAGCAATTGCAGTGAAATCCACAGACTTTAGTGCCATCTACACTGGGATTTGGGGAGAAAATCTGGCTGAGATTACTGGAAGTGAGACTTCAGAGTGCAATAAAGTGTAGGGAAGGTAATTTTAAAAAAAAATATTATGAAAGATGTCACAAGAGTTTGTGGTATTAAATACAGTTGGTTGTAATTGAATGCATTAAATTGCTGGCTTCTGAGCTATGCCTCTGGCAGGGAGCAGAAGAGGGTCCTACACCTGCTAAAGAAATTGAGGACATAACATTCGTAGCCAATACTGTCTTTCACTATTTTCTGCAATCTGGGTTTTTACCTGTAGTGTTTTAGGTGAGAAAAAAAATGTGGTGGTCTTGACATTAATGATTTAATGATAATTGTGTGGGAAATGTCTATATGGATAACAATTGGTAGCTTCCTTCATGTTATGAAGGTAAGATCATATATGAAACCGTATCTCTTGTCAAAAAGTATTTTTGTGATGGGGTAATGTACATATTGACAAGTTTTCCTAGCTCTGTTTTCACTTCCCTTTCATTGAATTAAAAATGCATGTCACAAAAATAATTAGAGATGAAATATAAATACTCCAAATGGTAGATGATCTCTACCAACAAAACATTGTACTTGAACACTGAATTCAGTAACTAGTGAATTTTTCATAGGGAATTGTCTCTGTCTATGTGATTAGTTTTGGAGAGTCCTGGTACACTTCACAATGTAACACTGTAATGTGTGAAGAAGAGAAAAGGAAATGTATTTAATGAATTGTAAACACTGCTAAAAATTGACAGGTTCATAAATTATGGGGAGTTTAAGCTTTTTTTTCATATCAAGATATTTTTGTTCATATCAAGATCCTAACATGGCATTCCTTGTTCTATATAAAAGTAGAGGTTTTTTTTTCAATTATTTTTTCATTAATAGTCATCACAAATATTCTCAAGAAGGAGACCTGGAAAGTGGTGATACCCAAGAAAGTTATTTGATCATGAGGAATTTGTTTCAAAGGTTAAGGCTTGTTATTTCTCTAGGCTTTAACATTTATTTACATGTTTTTTCAAATCTAAACAAAATCAAGCACCCCACACATCCAGGTACAGATAAAACTTGAGTAGATTTTTTCCATTAATCCAGTAGGGATTCTCTGGTTCATATTTGTAAAATATATACTTCAGAATTAAAATTTCTTGGAAACAGTTCATTTGCTTAGTAACTTACTGCTGATATGCTTTCCCAGTTCCAGGTCCAGGCAAAGAGAGGTGCTGGTTTAAATACTGTTTTTAAATTTATACCTGAACTATTTACATGTATGAACATCAGGGCTAGCAATTGAATTTTCCCTTAGATTAAAATGAAAAGTATCATCTGTAGAACAGGCCAAACAGGCAATCAAATATCTGGCTTAGTCAGGACAACATGTAATATTTATGGCTTCCTATAAAACCAGAGCATCAGTCATGCAGGACATTAGTATGTCAAAGTATTTAAACTGATATCACAATAAAATATTTTATTAATTGATGGAAATAAAAAGTGGAATAAAACAAGAGAAAACTATTTTCTAAATTGTAGCTTGGCCTATTCTTAATTTCCTCTAGCTGACCAACAGGAATTTTTCTGTCAAAGCACTTTGACATAATTTTGTATTACTTCCCTTTCTACCTTTCATTGTGATTCTGCATCAGCACTGACAGAAAAAAAGTATGTATTTCTGCAGTGTTTCATGGAGATTCCATGCTTTTATAGGATTTGCTTTTGAAAGACTGAGGAATTTCTACAGACTGCAGAATTATAAAAGTTCTTATATTACTAGTAAATGTATTTCAAGAATAGTGGTGTATGGGTTTTGAGCTAATTGAGCTAATGCCTAAACCATTATAGATATGTATAATATACACTCATAATACAATTATTATTTCAAAAGCACAGAAATATTATGAAGTGTTATAATATTTAGATCCATTTATCATTGTACACTATGCCAATCTTATTTCCATTTCTTCACTGGTAACTATTCTTGGTACCTTCTAAAATTTATATTGCAAGTCAAGATATTTTGTGTGTTTCAGTACTTTTAAGGAAGAAAATAGTTGATTCAATATTGCATACAAGTATTTCAGAAGTGTGCTTCTCTGCCTGCAGGTTGTAGAGAAAGAGGTCTTTGGGAGTGTCCTTTGAAGAAGCTGTGCATCAAGCACACCATGATCTGTGATGGTTTCCCAGACTGCCCTGACATGATGGATGAAAAGAATTGCTGTAAGGACTCATGCAGTTTGTTACTCCCTTAAAAGGTTGATCACATTTTTGGATGTTGGGGTCCAAAATAAATCAAAGTAAAAATGTTTTATGCTTTCTATAAGCAGAAAGACTTAGTCATTCCCTCAGTTCCCTTTTCAGTTGGTTTGTGGCACCAATTTCTCTCTTTCCTCATCCTGTGTCCTTTGTTGTTCACATCCTTGGATCCTTGCTGGCTGTTTGGTCACTCTCATCCTCTTTTTCTTTTTCTTTTGTTTTTTTTTTCTTTTCTTTTCTCTTTCTCCCTCCTTGTTCTTGTGCCTTTGTAATTTTATTCCTTGTATATTTTTGACTTCTCTTCCCAAGTTTCCTCAACTTCATTTCATACACACATAGCTGATAGCTGGTCATTTTTTCCTTGATTTCTACTTCATTTTACTTCTGATCTGTTTTTTGGTAAATGTCCTTGTTTATTTTCTTTCCTAATTGGCATTTCTTAGATTCTGTGTCCCTACTTGGCTCCACAGATTTATTCTACAATCCAAACTGTGATAACAATGAAGATGCAGAGCTTAGGAGGGTGCACTGGTGGCATGGGCACAGAGTCCATGTGCACAGTGCAAGTCTGTTCAAAGTGCTGGCAGGGAGCAGCAGCCCCCTGCTCCCTGTGGGGGCTGCCCTCAGTTCTGTTCCCACTGTTTCCATCTGAGAATGGGATGGGAAGTGGTGGAACATCTGCACACAGCAGCTGCTTTGCAAGCTCCCACCCTGCATACTAAGCTGAGAGTGCCTTGGGATGTTAGCTCAACTTTGATTGATATATTAGTAGCACTCTGAATTGTCCTCTCTGGAGAAAACCTGGTGTGTGGGCATGCTCCCAAGACAAGGAAGTAGAAAAGACGTACTGGGAGAAAGTCTGCACAAAAAAAGGAGGGATCATTGGTTCGTAAAGTTGGTTGAAAACTTTTCTCTGAGTAAACCTGCTATTTTGGCATTTTTGCTGGGATATTTGGATATAATTTTGTGATTTAAAAGAAGTTGCTCCTGAGTCTCTGGAATTCTGTTGGTAGGAGCATTTTATGTGCTAAGTGAAGTCTTGAATATGTTTGCCAAAATGAACCGTGGTCTGTGTGTATTGCTGGATCAAACTTTGTTTCTTTTTGGGAAGCTGAAGCCCACAAAACATTTCTTAATCTGCTTTTTATTGTAAAGATTATTTATGCCACTTAACTTCCAAGCTCTGTGCTGTAACCTGAAGAGTGGAGGTGGTATTGAAGTGATTTACTTGTGATCACACATTAGGATCATGACAGAGAAAAGATTGCCAAAGAGCTAAGGTTAAGCTAGTTTATAATTATCAGGGCATATTTCATCTCTGCTTTTGATTTGGGGCTTGAATAGTCGAAAATGGCAGCAAAGTTTTCCCAGCTGAGTTTCCAGTTTTTGAATTATGCTCTCTCTGGAAGGTGGAGTTAAAGTGCTTTTTCTGGTTTTGCATGCTTTATTCCAGAGCTAGAAAGATCAGGGGTAGGCAGCACTGCCTGCTCTATCTCTGTATGGTTTTCACCGTGGAATACACCTTTTGTACTAGTGTTGCAAGCAAGTGCTTGGATTGTATGGCAGTAAAAGTGCTGTACATCAGCCAAACAAGGGCACAGCTGAATGCAGCTCCCTTCCATGCATTCTCTCCCTCTCTGCCCTCCCCCAGGTCTCAGACTTCCCTAATGATGAGGTTTATAGAAACTGGAAGTGTGTTAGTGAGGGAGGTACTGTGCTTCTACACACCTGCCTTTTGAAAGGGAGGTTGTTGGGGGAAAACTAAAGGTCATTTGCAAATGGAAGCTCTTGTGGTTCCCGTACTGAACAGAGTCTGGAAATCCATATGTAAGGATACCAGCTGTGAACTGGAATATGTCTATCAGTACAGCACTTCTCTACCTCTAGAGTGGAGATAAAAACAAATATATAATTTTCAAAAGCAAAGGTGAATTCAAAAAATAATATATAATTGCTGTGGATAAGAGGAAATAGATATTCATTGTGGTAAAATATTTTTTTCAAAAACCATGATGAACTAAACAAATTTTGATCAGTCAGCTAAAAAGCACAGAACAGTATTTTCTTTTACAGCTTCTGAGGGGCTTAGACAGGTTTCATATTAAAAGATCACAAATGATACTAAGTAATCACAGATCTTGCATTTGTAGACACTCTTCCTTCCCTCTGAATCGCAATGCCCTCTGTCACTGCATGGCAGCAACCACCTTCTGCATCAGTGGTATCCATGCTGAATTGTGTTGCAAATCTGCCTCACTTACTTTTTCCATAAATGTGATCTGTATCTACCTTCATCCTCCTCTCTTTTTCATCTCAATGTGAATTTCACTTTGATCATGTCTTTCTCAGGAGGAAGCCTGTTTTTGTCTTTGCAGCATTTTGTGACGAGAGTGAACTTGAATGTGCCAACCATGAGTGTGTGCCCCGTGAACTCTGGTGTGATGGGCAGGCAGACTGCACTGACAGCTCAGATGAATGGGACTGTGGTAAGTGTCTGCTCTGCAGTGCCTCAAAGTGCTGTTTGGGTGATGGCAGCAATCACTGGTGATTTAATTCAGAATACAGTGGTGGAGAGGTGCTCCCTCTATAAGCAAAGAAAAGACTGAGGTGAGGTTGGGAAAGCACGCAAGGAATGGGCAAAAGAGAAAGAAAAAGCTCAGTGTGAAGTGTTACAGTGCAGAGACATAACAAAAGTGGTATAGCAAGAAAATGTGTAGATGATGTGTGTAATCTGGAAGGAATTGTGGGCAGAGGAGAGATTGAGAAGATGCTGAGGTTTGGAAGGACCTTTTGAGAATCTTTTTTGCATGTGATAAAAGCAGTTCCTGAATTTTTATGTACAGATTAAGAGAGAAGAAATGGTGATGGTCTTTCTATCTAGATTATCTAACTAGATTAAGGCTATACAAAGTAAGGCTATCAGCAGCCCATGTGAATCTGTACTGGTGAATTAGAAATATTTGAGTTTATTCTTACCCTCTCAATGCCTTTGCTGTTCAGTGTCTCGTGCTGTTCACTCTTAGCAAGGTTCTGATAACCACACTTGCCTTGGTTTCAAATTGCATAGCTATTCAGCATGTAAAGCTAGGAAAAGTGCCAGCAACTTGGAAGAATCTTGAATGTAGTTGTATGTTTTCAGTTTTCCATCTATAAAACTATTTGAAATAATACTGAAGTTTTCTTCCTTTTTTCTTTCCAGTTACACTGTCTAAAAACAGGAATTCCTTGATGCTCCTGACCGTTCACAGGTCAGCTGCTGATAACCATGTTTGTGCTGATGAGTGGCAAGAAAACCTAAGCCAACTGGCCTGCAATCAGATGGGTTTAGGGTAAGGTCAGTAGTTTGTAGCTTTGATGAATTTCTTAGGACAACTGGAGTGCTGGAGTTAGGTGTGAACTATGATTGATCACTGCAATGTTAGACCTAGTGTGGAAATGGTGCACAGAGAAAAGAGGTAATGAAATTTTGTGAACTATGGCAGAAACAGAATTTCACTAAAATCTAGGCACTTTCACCACTTTATAAACATTGCACGATTGTTATTAAGAGTGTTTTAAAAAGACATGGTGTTTTGCCAGGCTCAGTACTTGAACTTACAGTTATTGCCGAGGCTCAGAAATGTTTGGCAATGTAATACTCTGTTTCTTCCTAAAGAATTAAAGCATACTTAGGGAATACAGGAAAAATCATCTTCATTTATTTGCTCTCTGCAATAAATACTGTAAGTTAGACAAGTGGATGTATTTAACTTGGGCATTTCTGAACAACAATTGTTAAAGAGAGGGTTTCTGTGTGGAACTCAGAAAAATAAATAGCCTCTAAGTGTCTTATTGAATGCACACTAAATTGTGGGAAACTGATGCAAAATATAACTGTTGGATAAAAAGCAACTTCAGCTGCCCTGATATTCACAGAGGAATATTACTAGGAAGAGGCAAATCTGATGGTATATAAGGCTATTTTTTCCCAGTGTGAATTAAGAGGTGTCTTTTCTGTTTGCTTTTCTCCACTACACAAACTGACATCCTTTGTACCTTTCTCAAAGTACACAGGAGGATAAAGACCCTGGGTTAGGGAGTCTGCACTTAATGTACTCTGCATAGTCTTGCACTGCAGGGATACTTGACATCCATTCTGACGGATGCCCGGAATTGAAGACGACCTGTAACTGGACTGCCTGCCATTCTAACACAACAATTTTATACTTCTCTATCTAGTTTAGTGTATCTAAATAATATTTGCATTATCTTTATGCTTTAGCTTTATATAGCATCCTAGTAAAGCTTTATAGAATCATGAAATATACTGAGTTGGAAGGGACCCATCAGTGTCATTGAGTCCAACTCCTGGCCCTGCACAGGGCACCCCAACAATCACACCCTGTGTCTGAGAGCATTGTGCAAATGCTTCTTGAAGTCAGCCAGGCATGATGCTGTGACCACTTCCCTGGGGAGCCTGTTCCTGTGCCCAGCCAACTCTGGGTGAAAAACCTTTCCCTGCTACCTAACCTAAACTTCCCCTGATGCTTCATACCATTTCCTTGAGTCCTGTCACTGGTCACAAGACTGAGGAGATCAGTGTCTGCCCCTCTGCTTACCCTCCTGAGGTAACCAGGTGACCTCAGACCCTCCTCACACAACTTCCCTTCTAGTTCCATCACCATCCTCATGGCCATCTTTTGGACGCTCTCTAACAGTTTAATGTCTCACATTGTGGCACCCAAAACTGCACACAACATTCAAGATGAGGCTGCCCCAGCTCAGAGCAGAGCAGGACAATCCCCTCCCTTGCCCAGCTGGTGATGCTGTGCCTGATGCTCCCCAGGACAGGGTTGTCCCTCCTGGCTGCCAGGGCACTGCTGGCTCATGTTCACCTTACCATTGGTCCTGACTTAAAATTTGGTTCTCTTTCCCATGATGCTTGCTGCTGGGAAAATAAAAATGTATTAAACTATCACAACACCTCTGATTGATTCCCTCCTTTTTCAGAGGGGTGCCTAGGCTGAAATCAGCATGAGTAGAAAACTACACCTTCCTGCTTTTTCACTGATGCTTGCTAACAGGTGTTACCACTCCTACACTTTTAAAAAATGTAAGAGACAAAAATGATTCCTAAATCTAACAACTCCATTTTCTAACAGTGTGGCATATTCTACAAATCAGTTTTTTCTACAAGATCTTTTTAGTAGGGACAGGCAATTGTGTCAAGGGCAGTGGAAATTTAAATCTGAAGTCTACAACTTCAGTTTGAATCCAGTACTACTTTCTAATTCTTTCTTGCAGTACTTCAGAAAACCAGACCAGTGTTTGTATTTCCTTTCTTAATGCACAGTTTTGTCAATCATGTGAAGCCTGATTTTCTTAGCTATTCTTCAAGTTTTTGTGGAGTGGCACTGCCAGAAGTACAGTAAATTAACTTTGAAAAACCATAAGAAAACCAAAATTATAATGTGTTACCAGAACTGATTTCCAAAAGGAGTAATGTGAGCAATATAGCTATTTAATTATTTTGTTAACATTGCAGAGGGATTCAGTGAAAATGTCACAGAGGCTAATGCTTTCTGTGTGGTGAAATGGAAGACTGTATAATTGGAGTTTCATGCTACTGTGTAATCTGATCTGAAGCCATGAACTTCCTCTCTTGGCATTTATGTCCTGTATGCATTATTTATTTGACTTACAACAAGAATGGCTGAATGTGAGGTTGACAATATTGGTGTTTTTAACAAGCTCTTTCTACTCACCATTGAGGGTGCAGGTAAATTAGACTGTATATTGCACAGAACTCAAATAATGATAAAATTTCTCCTTTTTACATTTTAAAAAAATTATTAAATAAATATGAAATGTTTTATGCAGTGCTTTTCTGCAAGTATTCCCAATGGGAACAACTTCATTTTACTCCTTCAGAAAATTAAAGCTGTGAATGTACAAATTCTGTCCACATTAGAGCACACTGCAGAACGGCCCAGTTTTGTGGCTGTGCAAATTTCTTTAATAATTACTTACAGCAGCATTTGATTTTGCTTTAATAGCTCTCTTGTTTATTCTTAGAGAAAAAATAATGCATGTGAGATATCAAACTGAAGACTTATTAATGCCTTAGACCAGGAACTACAATGAATGGTAGCTTTTAAATTTTTTTTTTTTTCTGTAAAGCTCTGCAAACTATTTTTAATAACTGTCTGGTTGTTTGCCAAATAAAAACTCCCAATTACTATATAATGTGGAAATGTTTAAAATATAAAGGCAGTGTCGTTCTAACAGCTTTTGGATATTTTACTTATTTAAAAAGAACATATTTTAATACTTTAGGCTAAATTAATCTGAAAAAAACAAATTAAGATAATGAAGTGATAGTGGTTAAAGTTAGGTTAATTTAACAGACAGTGGTAACACATTTTGCAGAGTAGCAGTCTGTCTGTTTGGAACATATAAACCTTGAGTCTGAATCAGCATGAAAAGTTAATTCTATTCTGCCCATTTCACAAAATGCTAGCAATTTTACTGGCTGTTTGCCAGTTATAATTCCACAGACGATGTGGTTTTCCAGTTTTTCGTAGCACCGCTCATGGAATGTGTTGTGTGATGCATGATGCAACATCACACAAAGCCACAAGTTCCAAGCATTGTCTGAAAGGCTTTGGACTAATGATGGCTGATGCTCAAGTTATGCAACATGTATTCTTAGCAGTTCTTATGTTTTCCTCTAGTACAAAAGATGTTAAATTTGTTTGTTTGTAATGCTAAGAGCTTAATGGGAATGCCCAAGTTTTAGGTTTCACGGTTTACAACTAGATGGGACTACCATGCCACCTAATCTGACTGCCTCTTTATGTCAGGACATATAAGTTTATTGAAAGACTTCTGACTGAGTCCCAGATTTCACTACAGTGAATTTAAATGCAGTCTCTGGCAATTAGTTTGCCTGGTGACACAGGTAGAGAACAGGACAGCAGTCAGTGTCACATCTGTCCTGGCACGTGCTAGAGGTTGTGCTGCTGAGGATGGGTGTACTATATAGGTTCAAAACATTGGAAGAATGTTGGAAGAATGTATTTTGTCATGATGTTCAGTTGGAGAAACCCACTCTCCATATGCTTGGAAGTCCACATAATTTGTTGATGAAACGGCAATCATAAAAGCATGGTCTGCTCAGCTCTGAAATTTGATAAAGGCAGTAGTGGAGTTGTTCTGTCATTCTGTGACAATATAGTGGAATAATTTCTCTTTCTTGGCTGCACTAGGATGATACAGCAAATACAATAAACTTCAAGAGTTTGTACTCAGCAGAGTACAGGGGAATTTTACTTCACCAGCTTGTTCTGGTCTGGTATCAGTGTAAAATTGCAGCTGTCTACCAAGTTACTTGTTTTTAAAAATCTCCTGTTATCCTCTTCCTGTGCCTGCTGCTCCTTTTCTTGGAGGCTGTGTCACAGGTGATCCACTGAAACCAGCAGCTCCTTTTCCTTCTTTCCTCTGCTGTAGCATCTGCTGTGTACGTATTTATGAAAGGGACAAGTTTGTTGTTGCAGCCTGGCCTTCTGTCTGTCCTGGTACTTTCCACTCAATGTCTTTGGTATAAAGTTCTTGAATATTTGACTACTGAGCAGTCAAGCTGCCAGACAAACAATCTCTTGTTTTCACATGATCTAGTTTGATTTTTTTTTATTACTTTATAACTATTTATGCAAGAGGAATAATGGAAGCTCAGCTAATGTTTTATTTGCTCAAAGAACATAACAAAAACAAAACCCAGAATCCTTCTGTAATACACATGTAATAAATTTCAACTTCTGAATGAAACTTCATTTTCTCCAAGAACAGACATGACATTTGGTGAAACAAATTCCCTGCCAAAGAGGAAGTATTTGTACTCATTAATTCAATCTAGATTTCTGGACCCATTCAACAGAATGTAGCATACTCTTAACATACATGAATCAATTCATGTTTTCTATGGCCACAGTATCATATTAATCCTGTAGATGATGTAGAAAGATAGCAAATTTTTCACATGTCATTTAAATTTTTAAGAATGGCAACTAATTACTCATTACTGAAATTTAATGAAAATAGATCAGTGGTAGATGTGGAAGGCTGTTCTAGTAAATTGGAGCAATAATGGACCAATGTCAAAATATGTAGACTTTATTGGAGTTGTGCTGGATTAATATCTGATAGATTATCTGACAGACATCTTTAATGCACATATGTAGTTTAAAATATAATTATTTGGATAAGGCTGTTTTTGAAGAAATCCCTACCATAATTCCTGACAAATTGTGACAGTTTCTTCAAATAGTCATTAAATGTGTGGTCAGTGCCCTCATATAACACTTTCTAGTTCCATGATTGGATATTTTATTTTTTTTAAAAGTAAAATGATTCTTACTTATTATTTTATTATCTCAAACATCCTAGGGGCTGTCTGAATGTGTTTCTGGGTAATTGGCCATGGGTGGCCATACTTGACCTGCAGAGGTCCCTTCCAAGCCCAACCATCCTGTGACTGGCTAAAGGAAATATACATGAATACTACCAAACCAGGAAATGTTCTTATTCTAATGATTGGTCACAAATCCTTTTTCAAACTGTTTTATGCTGTAACTTGTCCATTATAAACCTACTGCCCCTTTTTTCTTTCTTTTTTTTATCCAGGGGCTTCCAGATTCAAATTTACTCCATTTAACACTAAACTGATATTAAATCTCCCTGCATTGAAAATTTATTCTGAAATCTGCAAGTTGAAGTGTTTGGGGATTTTTTTTTTTTTTACTTATATATTGAAACTAAAATAGTGTAGATTTAGACTGGACATAAGGAATACATTTTTCACAATGAGATTGGTGAAACACTGGAACAGGTTACCCAGAGAAATGGCAGACCCCCCACTCCTGGAAATATTCAAGGTCAGATTGGATGGGTCTCTGAGCAACCTAGTCTATAATTTAATGAGGTGACTAAAGACTTTGAGAGGGGCAAGGAGTACAAGAAACACAGCATCTTTTATCAGCCAAGCTTTCAGGCAAATAGGTCTTCCTTCAGTTTTGCTCTTTCTGCTGTGTAATTCAGGAAAGTCTTATTTGACCTTCACACCCTCTCCTCAACTCCTACCAAGCATCCTAATGAAAGATGCCCTCTGCATATAAACCCTGTATCATTTAACACACAAGGTGTCCTTTCAGAGGTTATCTTAGCTCATGAAATGATGTCAGTGTGAGCTTTATATACAAAAAGTAAGCTCAAAAGTGTAAAACTGCCTATGAGAATATGGCTCTCAAGTTTTGTTAGAGATGAGAGAAGAAAAAATTGGTAATAAAAGAATAAATATGTTACATGTCGTGGAAAAACAAGCATAAATTACACTATGGAAAGACTTCTTAGTGAATAATAATAATTCTGTAAAGGATGATGTTGAACAAAGAAACAAGTGAATTTTGTTCAAATTCAGTGAATATTTTCACTACAGGGGAAAAAAAGGTTGAAAAATCAAGATAAGTGTTTCAAATTTTTGAAATTAAAGAACTAAAATTTTCTTTCAAATCAACATTTTTCTCTGAAATACATCCTGCATATTTTTTAAAATAAAAAGCTAATTGACTTTAAATGAAGGACTTTACATTTAATTTGAAGTTGAATTAATACTTCCAGCTAAGAAAATCTAGATTGTATTTGAAGCTTTAACTTCAGATGCTCCCAACTGGTATTTTTTTAAGTTTAGCTACAAAATGATACTTTATGAAACCTGTAATTACAGAGTCAGAGAACAGAGTGCTGCAAAATCAGCCCTCTGTTGTCAACACTGTTTTCAGCACAAATCTGAAACACAACCCCATACTAGCTGTGAAGAAAATTAACTCTATCCCAGCCAAAATCAGCACGCAGAGATAAAGCAAGCAATTTTTTTTTCACTATAATTATGAGTTAACTCATTCTTTGTAGGTTTGACTAATTTATCAGCTAGGAGATAGGACTGAGGGATTTTGAAACCTGAGAATATCACAGTGATTATCAACTTTCTACCAAAAAATTTAAAGAAAATTTAATAATATATTTTTATTTTTAATATTAATGCAGTGAATACTTTTAATTTCTATTTTCTATATTTCAATATGTTTTCACTTTAAAATTCCAGATATCTGTGATTTTAATGCTCTTAAAATCAAGGTTTTGATCTTTTACTCCATATGCTATGGTACAGCTGTGGCTTTAGAGAATTCTGCTCAAGACCAAGAAATATTTTAATCAATTTGTACAGACAGGAAACAGATGCTGTTCCAGCTGTGAAATAGGCCTAATTTGCTTTAAATTAGTGCCCATGTGTGTGTGATCCATTGCCTTCTGGCCTAACTCAAGGCTTCCTTTCTCAAACCTGCTGTCACATGAGGCCTGCAAGAATGGAATTACAGAAACTGAACTGATGTGTGTCACTGTTACTTGCAAGAAGCAAGTAACAGTGCAAGCAAGAAGCAAAAAGTAATCCAGTTTATGGATTATACTTTATTTTTTGAATGAGTTTTTCTGAGTGGAATAGGGGGAATGAGAAAACATAAGAAAAAGAATTGAAGACATTGCTGTACAGAAGTATCCCAAATGTGTTACAACCAGAATGATGACCTTCGTAGCCTAACATTAGTCCCTGCCTTCTAGTTTGTATTCTTTTCTTTTCATTATAATTTAGTATGCAAGTCATAATGTTTATTTTTCACTATAATCGTTGACTGTTGTGCACAGTGATCAGCAGTTAGCAGAGTAGAGTGCTCTGAAAACTTTTTATTAAATATTTATATTGTGTACACCTAAGTTATGTACAAACAGGGGGCACAAAAATCTGCCAGAGAGAATTTAGATATGGTTGATGTTATTTCGAATTAGGGGGATGGATCAGATGGCCTCATAAGATTTTTTTGGCTGAATTTTTGATAGTTAACATTTTAGAGAAAAAATGTCTTGTGGAAGAATTTTTTCATAGGTCCAAATCCCATTTAATTCTTGAAAGCAGTGCAGAAGACCTAATGAAAATGTGTGAAAGTCACACTTGTCTTATACCACTAAACTTGGTATTTCTATCACCTCAAATGTAGAGGAGAAAAAAGTCATAAAACATGGCTGTTTCTCATGCATCTATTGTAAACTTACTTTAATATGGAACTTCCCACAGTCTTGGAGAAGCCCATAGGCTGAGGCTACAGGAACCAAATTTATTCATTGAGTGTTACATTTGAGCAGTTTGAGCTGAGAAGGACTAGTGCAGCTCATCCTTATTAAGATTTATTGTGGATGAGAAAATTTACTACACATGAGAAAATTAAAATTTTATGGTCTGTTCAAATTTTTAGAACCACGTGGGTTTTAAAATAATACTTGAGTATGCAAATAATTTCATCCAAATAGCACTATGAGATGTTTTAAAGTCATGTGGTGCAGGTAGGATTTTTAATTTATTTTGTGAGTCCAGTGAGAGATCTGGTCAAAAAATCACCACTCAAAACATGTAATTATTGTTACCATGGTGTATGAATGTCTTAAGTTTGCAGACAGCATTAATAAAATTTCTGAAGTAATGTAGCTATTTTAGATATCTGTATACAGATATTTGTTGAACTTGAAGGTCTTGGAATTCTTTCCAACCTAATTATTTCTGTGATTCAGTGATTCAGTGACTGTTCTGTGAATGTCAGTGAATGATAAGATATGCTCTGGTGTGTGGAAAGTCTGATCTAATAACTGTTGGCCTTTTTTAAGATTCAGCTCTTCATCATAGGCTCTGGTCACTACAGTGTGTTTGTGGTGTGCAAAAGAATCATAAAATCCTCACTGTAACAGGCATCTGGAGAACATCTAGTCCTTCTCCCACTTGAAGCAGACCTGTTGCCAAATGGGATCAGTTCAACCACTGCTCTGTTTAGCCAAGTCTTGAAAACTTCGATGGATAGGGCTCTCTGTTCCAGGGCTGCTTCACCTTTCTAAAGAAAAAGTATTTCCTTTTTGTGTGCTGTGAATCTCCAAAGCTGTAGGTCTAGGCCATTTCCCCATGTTTTACCATGCAGCACTATTGAGAAAATTTTGTTTCATTCATGTTTTAACTCCTCTTCAAGTAGTTGCAGGTTGCTGCTGAATTTCCCCTTAGCTTCCTCTTCACAAGAATAAGCAAGTTCAGTACCCTCAACCCCTCCTTACAAGTCAGTGCCAGAGGCCCCTCAAAAATCTGAAAGCCATTTGTGTGATCCTTCCCAGTTTCTAAGTATCATCTTAAACTGATGTATCTCAAAACTGCACACTGACTGGTTCAATTTTGCTTTTTTGCCAGTGAAGGTAATAAGTAAAAGCACTAATTTAAAATCCACACCAAGTTGCTGAGCAAAGCAGTTATGGTATATTCAGACCAAAGGGGAAAGCAGAAAACTACAGGGAAGTTAAAGAGCCTTCTGAAAGCATTTAATAAAACAAGTCTTTATTTGTTTGGCCTGAAATCTTGAAAGATATTGCAACTTCAACAGGCCACTAAACTAAAAAACTGGCAGGAGATCTGTTTTTGAAGACCTAGCTTGATGTCTAGAAATAATTAACAATATAACCTTGTTGTCTTAGAAATTCAGATGTGTGCTACAGCTCTAAGAGGGACCAAGTAGAACCTGCTGGCTGCTGTGTTTCTGGAGCACAGGATGGGGCTGGTAAAATGGGTACCCATTGCTGCACCTCCCTCCTTCTCTGGGTGATTTACAGTCCCTGGTGTAATGTGTGCTCCTGGCCCAGCAGCCCCTCTGAAAGTCTCACAGTTAGAAACTCTCACCAGCCTGAATCTTTACTCCTGAGGTTTTCAGCTCATGTTCTCTCATTCTCTTGCAATTCTGGGAATGCTCTGGTCTCTACACAAATGCTAACCATTGTCTCCAGCTTTCATCATCTAGAAATGAGGCTCTTTGTTCCTTTCATTCTGGCTATTTCTCATTAAGTAGGTGAAAGGAGACAAGTGGCAGCCCTTGCCTATCTAAAAGAAAATCTTTTATAAGCAGAATCAAGGGGGGAACATAAATGCTTATAGAAGCCATTCTAAAGATATAAATTAAGGTATCCTGGTTTTGAGTGTTTTTTTATCAAACAGTGACCACCAAAGAAAAAAGGTATAGGTATAATCTTTTGACTTTTGCTTTACTTAAGTAAAATAACTATAAAATTTCATGCAGGTGTAAGTGTTTTGTAGGTTGTTACCTTGATTTAGAAGCACATATCTCCTTAATTCTGATTGTAGCATCACTGTAATCTGTAATCCAGAACTGCAGGTTTAATCAAAACAATCTGGTATTTGTATTAATATAGATTTGGATTCATCAAATGGCATGATATTTGCACCTTTTTGCACATTTTTGAGTTACATATTTTATGGATCAGAAACTGTATACAAGTTCATAAAATGCCACTGTACACAGTTGTGAAATGGTGAACATCATTGTTCAGAGAAGATCATGAGGCACAATGTCATTGTAAGAAAAAGGTTTGCATATGTTCGGTAGGAAAAAGGGTGGGAAATATGGAAGAGAGCAGATCTTTATGTGAATTCTAAAAGCAGGCACTGAGAAAGAAAGCTCTTTTTGCAGCAAACATATGCCTACACATTCTGGTTAGTAGATCATGGAATGATATTTGCTTAATATGCCCAGAGAAGGTTCTGAAAAATAAGTCATGCAACAGGCAGGGTCCAGGGCCGTGACCTCAAAGTTTCATTTATTCTGCCAGCTGTGTTGAAAATATTTCCATATGGTTACACTGACAACTTTACCATAAAACTGAATTCTTTGATCTCTGTTAGTTTATGCAATCAAGTGGGTAAAGAATGTTGGTGTTTTGTAAAGGTTTTTTTAAAAATAAATATAATCAGTACTGAGAATTGGATTGAAAGACAAGCTAATATCCTGGCTGGCATTACCAGGTATTATCATGAGAGATTAGGTTCAGAGGCAAATCTAAGGACACATCACAGGTTTTCTGAAATTCTCTCATTCTCTTTTCCATGAGTTAGGATTTGAAATTTGGCCTTTGACCGGTGTTTGGGAGCGCACTGTTTGAAAGTCCTTGTCATTGACAGGGATTGATGGCTAATCATGAGTGGTTCTGTGCTGGAAAGCTGCATGACACGTAAAGTAATTTAGAAATGCTCTATTTTTTCCATTTGGCAGTCAAGGTTTAATAAAATAGCAATTTCTTGAGTCTGTCAGGCAATAACTAGACTGAGGAAGTGGATATATGAAAATATGTCCTGATTCTAACCCTCACATACTTGTTAGGTTGCTGCAGAAGAATGGGTTTGGCATCGTCACCAGTGACTTGTTCTGTTTCTCAAAGCAGGCAGCTTGGACTTAGAGGTACTCTCAAGTCTTATTAACAAGGCCTAGACTGCTCTTTACTGTCAAATTTTAATGGATATCCAATGACAGGAATGTAAGAAAATACTTTTTGTGTTATCTCTTTTACATATGAAGATCTATGAGTTTTTTTGCATTTTGCAAGGCCAAGAAACTGTTGAAACAGTATCAATGTGTGCATTACAGTAAATGCCACCAGAAAGTTCTTGCTGTTCCTGATTCCAATTCTGCCTCTTGTTGGGAAATACAACGTGACAGTCATGTGTTGGCTGGCCTGGCTTCTCAGGGTGATTTCATTCTCCTGACTGTGTATCTGCCACTCCTGGCTTTGCCATATCCCTCAGATGTGTGTCTTTAGAGTAAACAGATATGTTAGGGCCTCTTCACCTTCATAACTGCAACACAGAAGTTCTATCAATGTCTTTCACTTGTTTCAGAGGACCATCCAAAACAGAAATTGTAATAGAGAGTGAGGAAATGCGGGACCAAAAATGGCTGAATCTGCACCCAGATTGGAAGAATAAAAATGCATCCACTTTACATGCACTTCTAGTGAATGGGTAAGTAACAGGTTAAAAAAGATCTATTTTCCTGCTGTGGGTGGTCACTTATCAGTGCAGGATGTCAAACTCTCTTGTAAGCTCTTTTTTCCCATGGTGTCTGTGTATAAATCCCAGCACATACTCATGTAAGTTGTTAAGATACTACAATTATTTTAGTGCCTACAACCACTGTAGTCTCTTTTGAGACCTTTTTATGAATCCTCTGGGCCCCCTTCTGGTACAATAAGAGCATTTGAGTGATACAGAGGTGATGCCTTTGAAGCACCTGGACCAAGCAGCTTTGTTAAATCTGCTGAGACAGGAAGTCCAGCAAGTACTATAGAGCAAAATCTGCAAACACATCTTACCATCCTCTGCAGCCTGTGTAGTCTGGATTCATTAATTTGGAGCAACCACAGCTCCTTCAGTAGAGGCTATATCCACTTACAGTAGGTTTCCCTAGCTCTGGATTCAGATGATAGTATATTCCTTTTAATTAACCCAACTAAACAGTTATTAATGAGAAGCCAGGATTTCATGGTTGAGACATTCAAAGTGTGACTGTGAAGAGCCAGTGAACTAGAAATCCAGACCAAAACTGGAAAAGCCATCTAATCCCCATTGGCAACTGCGTTCTTCAAAAAGCAGATTCATGGTTTCCCTATTCTCTTTGAAATGCCCAGCAGCTTGCAGAACATCCTTCTTCCATAGAAAATCCTTGTGTTTCACAAGAAAAGATTGTCTTGGGTAACTGCAGAGATACAATATGTGTGAAGACAAAAATCTGAGGAAGAAATCTACTTTTCTTTTGCTTGGCTCTATTATTTTCTATACTCAAAGTTTTCCCTAGTGGCAGAATACTAAAAAGATTGTGCCTGCAAGGACCTAATTTTGCTTTCTTGCATCTCAATTTTGTGCCTTTTTTGTTTTATGTTGGTATTTTCCCCATTCCTTTAAGTTAATTTATAGTTTTTCATCTAGAAGGACCATTACTGAACAATACTTGAAAGTTGTCTTTTTAACTCTTTGATTTTCCTTTCTCACTGTCTTTTTCCTCTAGCCTAACAGTATCTAAATGCTTTTCTCCAGAGTAATACAAGAATAAACACCTTGGGTTGTGACCAGATGCAAAGGCAGATCCACAATCATATTCTGCTCAGTCACTAAAGTGCAAAGCAGAAATTTCAAGGTACTTTTTGACATTTTTGAAAGAGGTCTGCTAGGAAACGTATGAAGTAATGGATCTGGAGCCTCTGAGTTACAAATTGTAGCTGTAAAAGATTTAATTTTGCCCAAAGTGCAGGTTAAAGGAGGGAAAGCATCAGTAATGAGGATTATTGTTAAATCTATAGCATAAATGAAAGATACATGTAGGAAACAGATCTTCCAGTCCCCCTGAATTCAGTAAATGGACAACAAGAAGTGAGAGGCTGAGGAGGAAGGTTGCATGAAGGCGTTTTTGTTTGGGCTGCATCAGGCATCCAGTCCAGATGTCTGGGAAGTGCTCCTGAGCCCTGCAGTCTGGGTGTATTCATCTGTGTCACCTGCAGCATGTAAAATGTTTGTGCTGTGCAGTATGTTGAATGTTTAAAGGAGTTGCCAGGCTTCTGGACTAATGGGAACTTGGCCAAGAACTAAAAAATACACCACTAAATCATAACGTTTCCATAGGAGGGAACAGCACAGCGCAGGCAGTGCACACATAAAAGCTTAAAAGTTTTCTCTTTAGAGCTGGCTGAATGGTAAGTCAAAGAAGCAAGTGTAAAACACAAGTACGGCTGGTGTTATATTCTGTGTATTTTCTTTGCCTGTCAAAATTGTGCACAAAATTAAATTTCCAGAAATTCGTTGTCTATCTCTACCACCTCTAGAAAAATAATTTTGTGAACTGGGTTTTCAAGAAGAGAAATAGACTGATTTTTACAGTATATGAATGAGGTACATTCAATATAAGGGACAAAGGTTTGGTTAAATTCCAGATTCAAAGTAATCTGTTGGGCTGGCTGACACTTGTTTTGCCCAGTTAGGATCTATGACTTAACATGAAATGCAGCCTCTTTTGAGGTGGTTGCAGTTTTAAAGATACTACCTTCCTGCTGGGATTGAAGTCTGCAAAGAATTACCTGGCAAAGAAATGACCTCTGTATTCAGCTCTGCACCTGCCTCAGAAAAGCATGTACAAAGGAGGAATGAAAAAACAGTGGAAATAAAAAGGCAATCAACTAGTTGTGCAGCAGTGCTTGCTGTTTAACTGTGATTTCTCCTCCCTTAACAAAAGAAATCAATTATTTCCTCTTTTACCTGAAGATTTTCAACAGAAATAATAAATTTTTGTTGTTCTAATACCTACTTCTGCAGACTTCCTGGATTCTGTTAAAATAGCCAAACTCTTAGGGCATGAAAGATCATCTGTTAGCAAAGACATTTCAAATGAAATCCTGTCCTTTGAGTGTAAGGAAGAGGAGACTGGCAATCTGTGCTTTCAGGTGTCGTAAATAAGAACTTGACAGACTGTGTATCCCAGCTGACCTCAGAGCTGGATCCATGCCCAGGGAGCAAGGTAGTCTGCAAAATATATGATATCTGCTCATGAAATGTATTGTAAAGTTGAACTAATATTTTCAATTATCTTCAGGCAGATGCTGGAAGCCATGGATGATCTGGCATAAGAAGCTCCTTGAGTGTCTTTTTACAGTTTGAGGGAATTTTTAACAGCTGGTTTACAGCAATGAATACAATACCTGTGCTGATTTTCAAATTACCAAAATGAATCAATTAATGAAATTTCCACCATGTTTTGTTTCAATATTTAGACAGACGTGTCAAAGCAGAAGCAAAGTGGCTCTCTTTTGCACTAAAGAAGGTAAGAGAGAAGTGCTTATAAAATATTTTTCAAAATGTGTTAAATCATTTAAAAAAATGCAGATGTTTAGTGTGGATTCATTCTGAAACTTTTACTAGATCTCTGCAATGTCTAATTTTGCACTGGGTTTATTTTTCCCTACTTTGCTCAGTTTCATCAGCTTTTCTTATATTTTGACTAGGATGCTGTGTGTTAAGCTAGCCCATTCCTGATACCACAAAAGGAATTCTGTTAGCAGTTAGTTTTCAAAAAGTAATTTGATAAAACTTCCTGCTGAAAATATCCTTAACCAGCAGAGTGGTTAGCAGACCATCTGCCTGGGAGTTGGAGCCGTGATCTGTTTGTTAAGTTCAAGAGGACAGAAGAACCTGAAGTAGAAAGCTATGGACAAGTCTGTTGGCACAGTGGGTTGTGCAGTTTTAAGTGGTTTGAAAATGCAGAAATTCCTCATCTCTGATGAAACCATGTTCTACAGACAAGAAGAGCTTTGCTGAAGAACACTTGAACTATGAAGTAGCTTGAGTCAAGGAAAAGGAATTAAAAGACAGGAGCTAAATTTGGGAAACTAATCAAAACATTTGCTACTTGTTAGAGAAAGGCAAAAGCTCAAAGGAGCTTTCAGAAAGCTTGTTGAAGGTATTTTGTTCTGACATATATTGCTTACTCTATTAAGTTAAATGAACACAGTAAGAATTATAAGGTACAAAAAACCATTGCTCCAGTTTATTTCTTCAGCACTAAATTCTCAGATTCATGCAATGGCAGCATATCCTCCCTTGGGATGCTAGTTGCAGAAACTGGTGGTGTTCTTTTGTTCTCTAAATTAGACTGAGTGTAAACAGAATAAATAATAAGCCTGGCATCTTTCAAATCCAGAAAAGAAAGTGAAACAAAAGTGAAGGATTATTTTAGAGTAGTAACTGGCAGGTGGTAATCTGGTGTAATTTCTAGTGGAAGGGGCTTGTAAAGTGTAATGGACAAAGTATTAGAATGTTTTCAGATCGTTAAATATTCTCCCTTAGTAATTTCTGCAGGAAAAGTGAGTTTTCTGTTGTGTAGCTGAGTAAACAGCATGACATTAACCTCCCACCTGGCTGAAGAAAAACCTTATTATTAGCTGAGCAGATTTTCCAGAAGCAGTTCTTCTGGATAACACAAAGTAGGCCAGACATGTTAGTAGCTAGAAGGAAAAAACATCAGGAAACCTGAGCAAAAGGAAGTCAAGATTCCAAACTTGGCTTGGTTAATATTTCAGGCTGATCCAGGCAAAATTAATAAGCGGAGGGCAAATCCTTTGATACAAAGGGATGCAAAGAGCGGCTCAGTGTTTGATAGTGCTGCGTGTCAAACACTTTGGTTTGATGACTTGCCTTGGTCGGTGGTTTCGCTGAACAGAGGTAATTTCACGGCTGTGCCACCTTGCCGTGCCCAGCAGTGCTGCTGGTGCCCACTAACGCTGCTGTCCCCGCAGAGTGCGGCCGCCGCCCCGCCGCCCGCATGAGCAAGCGCATCCTGGGCGGCAGGACCAGCCGGCCGGGCCGCTGGCCCTGGCAGTGCTCCCTGCAGAGCGAGCCCAGCGGGCACATCTGCGGCTGCGTCCTCATCGCCAGGAGATGGGTCCTGACTGTAGCACACTGCTTCGAAGGGTGAGAGCGCTCACACATTCTACTGCTCGTATACTGCACGTGTGAATTAACCAGTCCTTCTCCCTCTACCGAACACACGGGGCATAGGTGGAGACCTTTGCAGAATGGCCAGTCACAGAGACCTGGTTTTAGGAGGCTAAAAAAGAAAGCAAAAAGGTACCAACCACATCAGCTTAGGTTTTCACGTGTTCTATTACTCATTGCTGGCATCTCTACTGCTAAAGCTAAATGAAGATGCCCTGACTTTCAGCAGGAAACAGGAGAAGGAAGAACACCAAATCACTAATTCTATAGCTGTCATACAACTGCCATGGGTTTAAAAATCATCCTCTGTACCAGCATAGAAAAAACCTTGAAAAAAAGCTGTGGCCACTGGTAAAAAGAAGAACTGAATATTTACTCACAGTGCAGATGACATATTGAAGTCACTGCCTTTTCTTTTTATACATTCCACTCTTTTGTTAAAATTGCAGTCATTAACAAGTCAGTATTAACAACTGAGTACCTCTTGGTACCAGAGGCTGTGGTGGAAGGACAGTCTGGAGTGCAGAGGATGTTTACATGTCTTAGCAATTGTTTTGATCATTGCCAACTTTTTGGTGCTAACCAATATTTCTTCTTGATGAACCACAGATTTCAGAGGGAGCTTTATTACCTAATTTATTTTGTTGTGTACCAAAGTTTTTTTAATTCGGTTTCTAAACAAAATTTTAACAAGTGTTTTCTGCCGTAGTTAGCAAGTACTTCTCTGGCATATGGTTGCTTAATCCTGCTTTATACTGGTGCTTCTCACTGGAAATTATTTTGAAGTGCACAAAGCACTTTCTTTGTGTTTAAGGCAGCAGAAATTCTATGTTAAGCAAGATTCTCTTGAACTGATATTTCTTTATAGTGCTAGTTACTCGCTCTTTCAGCAAAAATTTAGATTTTGTCTTTTTATTTCTAAAAGTTTCTAAAAACTAAGTTCTTTGGTGTTTGTCCTCCTAAACTAACAGTTTGCTAAACCTGTATAATACAAACAAGAGTACTGTATTTTATCAGATTATGGGTCCAGAAGGAATATCTCTTCCTTCTCCATCTATTTTTAAATATACTGCTGGAATATTTCCTATCCTTTGGAAGAACACTTTCTGGTGATCTAAAATAAAGGGTGGCACAGAGGTTGATTCTTCAGCAATATTGGACTGCTATTGAATTTCCTGGATAAGATTCCTCTCATTACTGAAAGATAAGCAAACAGCTGTCACATTATGAAGTAAAAATTCTCCCAGTTTTGTCAAATGCAGAAAAAGTGCCACTACACTTTGGAGCTGTTCATTTACTCCTCATGTAGAGCTGCATAATATCCCTGTGAGTTAAGAGTATAACTTGTTAACAAGTTTTTTTCTCATTTATATTCTAAAGACCTTAAAGCACTACGATATTCTTCTGCCTTTCTGAATAGATTGGGGGGCATGTACCCAGAAGCCTGAAATCTTGAAATTCTTCTTTTGTAAGAACTTCTTTTGTAAGCTTAATATATCATCAGCAAGACCACTCCTTACGGGTTTTTTGCACACTAAGCATTTAAAAAATTTCCCAAACCAACCAGATAAGACAACAATATAAAGAGATTTTAAAGTGCTCTGGTCCTTTATACAAAACACTCCATTTTGTGAAACTCATGTGAAGTTTGGAATACAAAACATAAGGACCATGTAAAAACAAGACAAATAGCCATGAATACTTGTAGAGGGCATAAATCGAAAGAGCTGCATTAACGTTGTGTCATTTGCAAGTTTTCTTATTGCAGTCCCCAGAGTTTTGTTAAGATCATTTTGAAATGCACTACATTAAAGCATCCAAAACATTTCAAGATGGTTTTTTTCCTTATGTGTGGCACAATACATTCTAGCTGACTAGTTATTTCTGTAGGCAATGCTGTTTTACAATGGTCATAAGCACAAGAGTATAGAAATATTCTCATAAACACAATAGTATATAAATATTCTCAGCACTTCATTGCTGTAACTGTAGGAACAGCTCACGAATTGATCATGATGCTAAAATGATCATTATAGTCTGAAATGCCAGAATTTTCATCCATCATTTTCATCAACTCTTAAGATAAACGTAGTCTTGACTTAGCAACTGAATCTCTACAAATTACAGGAATTAAAATCCTGTTGAGCACCATGAAAAAGCTGAAATTTTGCATGGTTTTGCTTGCACTGCTTTGAATAAGATTTAGTCCTGTCAAAGGTGCTTAGTTACATGGAGTTTTCTTTCAGCAGTTGTGGAAAATGGTGACTTTTTTGCAGAGCTTTTATAATCACAGACTAATTAGAAACCACAAACAAAGAACCTGCAATTAATCCTCAGTTAAGACTGAGAGATTGCAGCCTCGAAGCCTTCCATAAAATCTAGGCTTTTCTGATGTGTCTCAACAGACAATAGTTCAGTATTCCCCCCTGTATCATATGTATCATTGCTTTGTGATCTTGTATGTTTACCCAAAGAGTCTGTTAAAAATTTAAGAGTCAAAGTAACCTTTGATCTTAGGCATAGAAAATATGCTTGGCATAGACTGAATGCTGAATAAATAAGAGATTTTTCCCATGGCTATCATAAAATATTTAATTTACACAATAAAATTGCTTATTTGAGACTCCTTAGGGTTTTCAGCGAGACTTAACTGCTGTCAGCAGCAGACTGCTGAACAATATTCTCACCCCAGCAAAGTTTGTATGTGCCCACCACTGAGCATGTGAGCAACTAATGCTGGGAATGATCCGTGGGATGGCTTTGACAGCCTTTAATACAGCAACTAATACATGGTTACGTATCTTCTGATGGAGTGAGCTTTAATGTGTTGGATTACAGCAGGAGGGAAATGGAAAGCATTGACTTCTGTTGCTCAGATCTTTGCTGTAAGGAATAATGCATAAATACCTGTTTTCTTCTTGTAGTATTTGCACACTTTGCAAAGTGTAGTGTACAAAAAGGGAGAAAAATATCTGAGGTATTTTAGCTTAAAAAAAAGACCTTGACTGAAATTTCTTTTTTTTTTTTTTTTTTTTTTTTTTTTTTTTTTTTTTTTAAAAAAAAAAAAAAAA